>NC_063242.1:2610000-3851608 GCF_020740725.1 Corvus hawaiiensis | reverse complement strand
ATGAAAATTGCCTATGCTCTCAATTAATTTTCTTACTCTGCAAATTAAACTTCCTGAAAATTGTTCCCTTAAAAATGAATTTATTACTTTTGCAACTGCAATCAGTCTGCACCCAGATAATCTCATCCTCACTCTCTCTCATGTGTATCTGCTAGTCCCAGATGGTTCCACTTTATTATGCCCAACTGTGGCGTAAGGATGGCCATGCAGAAACGGGGGAGTTCACAATAAGTAGGCTTTTTTTTTTAAATCTGACCCCTTCTAGAAAGTAGGAGTGTGCTGTTTGGAAGACATTGTCTGACTGTGTGGAGCTTCACCAGCATTTGTGAGATGCTAAAAGTTTCTGTCTCAGCTTGTTGCTGAGACAGAAAATGGTAGGTGACATTTGAATAGCAAGATTGCTGAACTGAATAGGGTCTCAGCATTGTAGACATGTAACCTCTGTGTATCACACTAAAAACAAACAAAAAAATGTTTCACATTTTTCTACAAAGGATTGGAAAATGCCTAAAACACAATAATGTGTTTGGAAATGGTTCCAGTGGGATTTGCTCCATCACTATCACAACAATTAAGGTGTGGTAGATTGTCCTGCAGTTCCCTAGACCCTCCTGCTTGCCCTTATTTAAGGTATCAGTGACCTTTGGTTTTCCAGTCCTTTGAAACCTCCCCCAGTCACCACAATTTTCCAAAGATAATCAAGAGTGGCCTCACAATGACATTTGCCAGCTGCCTTAGTCCTCATGGATGCCTTCAGTTGTGTCCCACAGATTTGTGTACATGCACTTGGTTTAATATTCTGTAATGCTATCTATCCTCCTGAGCATAAAACTTCATTGCTCCAGCCTTTCTCATGGGTGTCGGGGAGCTGTGACTCCTCAGGGCGGATTTTATCAGTAAAAGCTGAGGTGAAGGCACTGAGTACCTCACCCTTTTCCATGTCCTTTCTCCCCTACTCCATTCAGTGTCAAGGCCCTCATTTTTGCTGATCTGTGTTTTGTTGATGGCCCTGTAAAAGTCCTTCATGTTCCCCTTCCTGTATTTTCCAAGACTCAGCTGTAGATGGGCTTTAGCCTTCCTAATGCCATTCCTTCACAGTGAGAGAATATCTCTATATTCCTCTGTTTCACCTGTTCCAGCTTTCACCTCTTCTACTATTCCTTTTTAGGTCTGAATTAAGTAAGGAGCTTGTTCTCACCCATCATAGAATCATTAACCTCTAAGACCATCAAGTCCAACTGTCAACTCAGTACCACCACCATATTCATCACTAAACCATGTCCTCAAGTGCCATATCCACATGCACTTCAGGGGATGGTAACTCTACAATTTCCCTGGGTAGCCCCTTCCATTTCCTGACCACCCTTTCCACAAGGAAATTTTTCCTAATATCCCTTTCTCTCTACAACCTCTGTTCAGGTAGTTATAGAGAACAAGAAGATCTCCCCTCAGCCTCATTTCCTCCAGGCTAAACAGCCCCAGCTCCCACAGTTGCTTCTCATAAGACTTGTGCTCCAGACCCTCCACCAACTCTGTTTCCCTTCTTGGGACGTGCTCCAGCAGCTCAATGTCCTTCTTGCAGTGAGAGGCCCAAAACAGAACACAGGTGTAGGCTTCCTGCCACTTTGGTTTGATTTTTTCCCCATTGGCATGGCTCACTGTTATGCATCCTAAAAATCAGCCAGAGCTCCTGGTCTGCTCTTCTCTCCATGACCATCTCTTATCAAGTGATCCTTCAAGAGGCCAAAGTCTGCTGTTCTGTAATTCAGAGTCATGCTCCTCCTATTTGTTGCTCAGAATGTGATCTCTACCACCTCATGGGCAGCCAAGACTGCCCCCAACTTTCATATCCCCAGTCCATTCTTGTTTGCAAGCATCCAGTCTAATGGAGGATCAGCCATTGTTGGATCACCAGGCACCTCTGCTGGGAAGCTGTCATCAGTGCAATCCATGTATGACCAGGGTTGATTGTTTAATGCTGTGTCCAGCACGTAACAGGCCCCTTATGAGAAGCAGGGTGTTCAACATGAGGCTTCTTCCCCTTGTCAGAAGACAGCAGCATCCTCTTCCTCATCTGGCAGTCTGTAGCAGATACCTGCCACAGCATGGTCTGCCCTTTAATTCTAAGAAATAATCTGCTGTCTCATTGTCTGTCCCAGGGCAGGCTCCATTAATCCCCGTTAGTCTCTCACAAAAAGCTGAATGACTCCACAACCTTACCCACCACCTGTTCGTGCTGCAGTGCCTGTGTCCACCCACTGCAGCATGCTGGCTGTGGGAGCTGTCCCACCATGTCTGTGCAAGGTCGTAGACCTGCACCGGCACACAGGCTTTTGATTCCTCCTGCTCTTGTCTCATGCTACATGCATGCATCAGTGTAAAGGCATTCCAGAGGGGTGCTCCAACCAGCTGATTTCTCACAAAGTATGAGAGCTACTCCCATGATACTGTTCTTGTGGCACTTCCCTGTCCGCCTTCATGTGCTTGAAGTGGGTGTCCTTCACCCTGTTTTGTCATTCTTAAGCTCTGTCTCATCTACTGCACCTTCCTGCCAACACAGCCCACCACTTCCCCAATGGACTGTGGGTCACCATCTCTCTTCACCCCCTCATTCCTAGCTTCAAGGTCTCGTCAGAAGGCTTTGCTGCTACTCTGTTGGCAGAGATACTTTTGCCTGAATCCACCTCAGAGCTATTTTCTAGAATCCACCTAAGCACTAATTTCAGACATTTGCATTAGTAAGTAGAAATCACACAAAGCAAGGCTGAAAGAAATCTCTGAGACAGGATGAAGCATACCCAGCTCACTCTTGATTACACATTCATCTAACGTGTCCTCAGAAATCTCCAGTGAAGGAGACTGCACAGTTAGCATGTTCCAGCACAATCTGTCCCTAGATTTACATTTTCTTAGCATCTAACTTAACTCTCTCTTGGATAAATTCAGCTAACAACTTTTGTCCTATACTCAGTGGATAAGAGAAAATTTTAATTTCTCATCATTATAATAACCATAAAATTTCCCAGTTCTTTTCATGACAAGCTTTCTCATACTTGTTTTGTTCAAAACAAAGATGCCACAACAAGTAAGCAAATTCTCAAACCTCCCTCACAAGCCATTTTATAAACTTCTCATAACTCTTTTGACTTTCTTTTGGACTCTTAGCAATATGTTTACCTATTCTGAAATCCAAGCATCTGAGATAATGGCCTAATTAAAATGCCATATGTAAAACAAAATACCTCCTACCTCCCACGTTTTAGATACAAACATTGTAATTCCTCTGCTCCTTTTTTTTTCAGCAGTATGAAACCGCAGTTTCATATTTAGACTATGATCTATGCCTGCTCCTTTGTACAGTATTATCACCCTTACTTCAAATCTTCTGTTTGGGTATTTTATTCTTAGTAACTGTAGCAGCTCTTTCATGTCTAATGATGTTCAAAACACTTCTTCAAACTACCATGACTTGAATTTCAATCCTCCAAAATATTCCCATCTTATCAGTGGATGAAAAAAAAATCTCAATTTTTTCATGAGCATTTTCTGATCATTAATGAAACTGGAAGAAAACACAGGAAAAGCCTGTAAAGGACATTATATAATATGTCTTCCCAATTTGACAGTGAACTGTCATAACTACTTTTTAGTACATTTCTGCAGCCAGTGGGTGCACCCACCAGATGGCAATTTCATCCAGAACATTTCCTTAAGTTGCTTATGAGAATGTAACTGGTAGTGTGTCAAAAGCCTTATTAATGTCCAAATATATCACATCCTCTGCTTCCTTCGTATCCACCAGGCCAGTTACACTGTCAAAAAGAAACACAGAAGGATTTGACTTGATTTATTCTTGATAAATTGATGTTGGCTGTTTCATATCAGTTTGTTATTTTATTATCTATGTGCCTAAAAACTGATTATTTGACAAATTTGTTTTGGTAGCTTTTTGGCTATCAAAGGCAGGGTGACTGTTCTACGATTTGTATTTTGTCATTGGCAATATTTCACAAAATAATGATCCTTTCTATTGTACTGAAAGCATTCTTGAATGCTCAAGTCAACAATATAAAATGTAATTGTAAATATTAGACATTTTTTAAACTAAATTACAAATTTGCAGAAGAACTTTTGTATCTCTGTTCTCTGAACTTGGATTTTGCCTTTTGTTTCTTCTACTATTGCAATTGTGCATGTTCCAAGTCTGTTTCTTTACTCTGTAGTAAGTTATGAGGACTCCACAGAGACATTTCTGAATTCCTTCTCTGAATTACCCCACAAACCCCTTTTCTTACACTTCTTCAAAGTCCTGTCAGGAAAGTCTTTCTTCATGATCCTTACGCAAAATTAGCAAAGCAAAAGTGGTTTACTATGGGCTTGTCTGCAAACTCCTAACAACAATTAGCAAAACAAAGCCACTGATTGCATGTTTTATCCTTCCTTTGCCAATTGTTTTTGCACATTGTAAGTGTTCAGGAATTCAAACCATCTCAGTGTTTGGACAGTTAATCTTTAGGCTACTAAACAAGAGATCCAGTAAGACCTATCTACAGCAACCTCAGTTAAATCTGCCTTTACCTCCAAACTTTTCCTTTTTGTGTTCAGCCTCACAAGATAAACACAGAACAAGGAATTTGTAAGTTCTAAGAGACAACAGATTTAATTAGCTCATAGTACAATGCAGTGCACCAAAGGATTGTGAAATAAACCAGAAAGTGCTTCAGCCTCGACACAATATTTCTTACAAACATCATTCTTAAAAAAGACTCAGTAACAAAACACTTTTAGGTTGCTGTAAGAAATCTGGGTGCTTTGAATGACTTATTAGACAATTATTAGACAATGGTCTAAGTCATTATTTGGAATGGTGTTCCCTTACTGTTCAACTTCCAGGATTACTCTGGATGCAGTAAGGAAGATAAGGAGTTTCCTGTGGTACACAGTCCTACAGCTTCACTTTGTCTGGTGGTGCTGAAGTAGTGGAATATATTATCCAATATTTGCATTCACTTAGCACTCAGGAACTACACAGTTAATCAAGTCAGAGGTAGCATCATCCCAGTTTACACTGGCAACTTATTTTAAACAGGAGAGACTCCTTTTTGTGCGTCAGGGCTTTCTTTTTGTTGTCCAGGCTGCTCCTGCACTCTTAATGCAGAGACCAGTTCATCTCCATGCTGTTTCCTCTCCACTGCAGGATTTGGCAAAATAAGGTCACTGTAATACAGTTTTCAGAAAGAGCTTGCCTGTGATGCCTCAGATGTTGAAACCTGCTAACATGGAAGGATGAGTAGGAGGTAAGCCCATTACACTACTACCCTCAGCACCACTGTACTGGCCTTCAGTGAGCTCCTGGGTAGAAGTGAAATGGACAATTTAAGCCTATAAAGCCCTAAATAGTCCGACAAGAATCTAAATAATAATGGCCAAAATCCACTGCTGAAATCATTATTCTGCAGTGTAGCCTGCGAGGGTACCAGAGAAGCAGAGCCTCTGCACAGGCGTGACAGGCAGCCAGCATTTTGCCCGGAGAAATCTTCAGTTTTACTCTCCTCACCCATGCCATTAGTCAACTTTTAGCATGCTGTAACAACCAGTGTTCTTGTATTTCAGAGGAAAAGGCAAGATCAAAGTTTGAGGAGGTGGGGGATAATCAATGTAAGTATACAACAGAACATGGGATTATGTATTAAAAATTAACACACTAGGAGCACAGATGTATATGGGCACCTATAACTGTGGCACTGAATCCACGTGTTCATCCTTTCTCATCCCAACATCTATGAGAACTAACTGTACAAACTTACAGATAAAAAAGTGCCAAATTTAATCCAAAACTTATTCAAACGAGTTAAATCACATTAATACCAGTTCACAAGCATTTCCTCAGTGATGTTTCTCTCTCTTCAGATCTCAGACAAGTGATAGAAAGACAAGAGAGTTGATCAAAGTAAAATTAAACCGCCTGTGGCTGAGATTAGAGGAAAAAAGTAATAATTGCTAAATGAGAGAAGGCACTTCCCCTGCTAACAGACACACAGAAACCTTAGGTCTATATTTGAGATGCTGTGGACTTAACTAGTTTGTGGGGGAAGGCTGGCATGACATTAACTGTGTGCTGCTGGCACTCAAGGGGATAGAAGAACTGCAACAATTAAGTTTTCAAAAAGCTTTTTGGGTATCTCATATTTAAAGTTTCAGTTGCTGTTTTAATCACTGTTGTTAACAGACAGGAATTCCTGTGAAGCAGACTACCAGGAAACTGGCTTGTTTCCCATACCCTTTATATTCCTGTCAAAATTGAAGAGGGATAACTTAATTTGTCAGTCATTTTGCATTTCTCAACCCTTTTCTTTCTCTGCTTCTTTTATTTACAGAAGAAATAAAGGGAGCCACACAGAAAGTATTTTTTTCCCTTTCATAACTGCACACTCCTTCCCACCCAAATCTGCACTTTAGAAATTGATGCAATTTTCACATAGGACAATAGACTCTAGTAGTTCCTCTAATGTACTTCAATGTGTGTTTACCATGTGCTGATGCCATCCATGGTGACTCCATAGGGAACTGCAGGCATTCCAATGCAGAACACTCCTGAAGTTGCTTTTGCATGGAATAGTAGTGTGAGCTGTTACTGGTCTCTCAGAGCTGTTTAGCACTGATGTCCATTCTCAAAGGAAGAAACAACTCTCAATACCTCCTTCAATCCCTTAAATCAACATGTACATACTAGCAAGCAGATTTCTTGTCAGGGCCTGAGTTAAATTTTGCACTGATTTCCTGATTTGAAACTAACAAGAATATCTGTTCTGATTACTGAACATTACAAAATTAGTGTCTACAGGCAATTTTTCTGCAGCTTGGCAATGCAATGCATCCATCTGAAACCCACTACACTGAGTCCTTTGGTATTTCCTTATTTTCTAAATGCTGGCCACATCAATAAATTGCAGTATTGTTTGTATTGGTGTAGCAGGTTACTCCTAGCAGGCATTCATAATTGCTTCAAGCATTCATAATTGCTGCAGCCCATTTAGTATGTCTCCCCTCTATGGGCATGTGGCAAAATAAAAAGTTTATTAATGTGCAGAGCTCTGATATAAAGCAATTGCTCCACTTATGGAGCACATATCTCACAACGTGATTTATAGAAAAAATAGCTGGTTTTTCTTTGAATAACTGAGGCATGGCCCTTGACATGGAAACTGTACCATATAACATTATTTTTGTCTGTATGTACACACAGACACATGACACATACAGGACAATATATACCTGTGTACATGAAATTAGGTCAAAGCATATGGGAAGAGTATTACACAATTGTAGGTTAGAGCAACAGTAAGTTTACAATTACTAAACACAAGCAAGTTCAACTGGAATGAAAATATGAGAGAGGAGCAATTCTCTGGCCTGATCTATTAATGGTATCTTGTACCAGATATTACTCAAAACCTGTCCCTGAGCACTCTGCTGAACCACTGGATGGCATCAACCTGTAACATTATCAGTTGCTGCTGCTTTTGTCTTTATACAACTCTACTGATTATTCTACCATTTGCTACTGCTTTATACACACTCTTGTTCACTCTTCATCTAAACTCCCAATCCCGTGAATCCATCCCTTTGGAAAAAAAAGTTAACATAGTTTATTATCCTAAAAGAGATACTAACTGTGACCTTATTGCCATTTCAGTAACTGATTTTAATTATACTACCATCTACAGCACCAGCTGCACAATACTGGAAAAGAAATCTCATTTATGCAGTTCCTAGAGTCTAATAAACTTTTTAAAGACTCACAATCCTTTTATGCTCGACAGGCTTTTAAATAAAAAGACAGTTTTAGAGTATGACGTCATGTACTGTCAAAGATACTTCTCGTTTTACATCTCTCAATATCTGCTGGTTAACCAGTAAAACTATATAACTAGTCATATTTTATGAAGAAGAAATGATGCTTTTCATAATATCGGAAATTCAGATTTGGGAATTTTACTGAATATTCATTTCTAATGGTTGCTCTGTATCTCATGTTTAAAAAACTTCCTTTGTCAAAAGTATTGATTTCACAAAACATCTGGCTATAAAGTCAATGCTGTCAATGGGAACCTTTGTAAGAGGAGTTATTTGCATGCACATCACACTTTGCAGGAATGGGGCCTTTAGAGGCTCAATTCTACCTTCAAGTATATCTGAACAACTACATTTCAAGCCAATGCAAATGAGAAAGAAGAACTGAGTGCTGTTTGTAGAGTTTGGCATCACTGATAGCCTTCTTCTAAGGAGAGGAAAAGTGCTTGACTGGGATAGCAGCCTGTTACACATAAATGTTGAAATTCACTGGCTCAGCTGCAGTGCGATGCTGTTGACTCTGCACACGAATTTGTACACACTATTCCAGTTGTGCTATGTACGTCTGGCATGGGGGACTTGTGTTCATGGCCACTGCCAAAAAAAAAGCCCAAACAGATAAACTTTTCTATAGGGAGTGCACCTTATGCACTCCCTATAGAAATTACACATTTGTCACTGTCTTTACTGGGTCTACAAGCCAAGATCTACTGCTAGGAGCCTCATAGTTCTTGTTCACGTTACAATTTGCCATCTCATCAGTGTTCATGCCCTCATGCTGTTTCTGCTTCACTTGAGGGCAGGAGTCAGCTTCACTTATCTTTGAAATATTCAACAAAGAGCATCCCGTAACAGTCCCTATAATTCATTTTGGGCTGTCTTAATTAACATGAGATTTATTAGAAGGAAAGAATCAAATTAAACTTTAGGCAGAGTAAAAACATAGTCAGATTAACGCCATGATAAATTTAAGTCTCTAGGCCAGATTATTTCTTTTTTTAATTTATTAGATAGATAAGAAGGAATTTTAAGAACTACATTTTATAAAGTTAATCTGCTGCTGCCTAGCAGCAATGTGCTTTCAAGTCTGGATCCAGTAAGGTGATCCAGAAAGTAAGGACAGGGATGGCTATCTTTCAAGCACCTGCCTTCACAGGTTTGGTGGCTGGATTAGATATGTGGACATAGAGAGATATCCTCAAATGGAAACCAGCACAATTAGAATCTTGAGTGGAATGCTACCTAGAGCTAGGCAATAGGATGGCAGGATCATTAAATCTTGCCTCTTAGGCTGTCGCAGTGACCACTGCTGCCCACTGCCCAGGCTAGCTCCAGCGGTGTGCGGCAGGAGGGGGGAGCAGCTGGAGGCTCTCAGCTTTAAAGCTGCTCCTCTGAAGCCTCTGCTCTACCCTGCGGAGCACCGGCTCCAGGCACTGTAGCAGCCAGCAGCCCCCGACGAGGGGAGAGATAAAAAGCAGCCAGGAGGCTTGCCACCGGAGGGAACCCAACTTCATCAAAGGGTATCCACAGAGGACAAGCCCAGAGCAGCTCTGGGCAACACCTTATAAGGGGAGGCATTACTGTGGAGATGGCTTAACAGGGGACCAATAGGGATCTTTAGGGGAGGGATATGGACAGGGATAGACAATCACATACGCCAATAGCCTCGAGGGGTGGAGGGAAAGGGATCACATGCCCCAATGGGGCCTCCAGGTTTAGGGGATTTCCAAGAGGGGAGGTATTCCAGGGGGCAGGATCTCGGGGGACTGATGGGGACGATATAAGGGTAAACAGGGAGGGCTTTGGTAACAGGCACAGAACTTTCGGGAACAACAGGAGGGGTTTGGGTGATTGATAGGGAAAGAGCTAGAACAAGGAGAGAAGAACAACCATGTAGGGAGCACCGGGGGAGCAGCTTGGGTCTGGGGCAAACCCACTGGGAATAGGAGCGGGGAAGGTAGGGATGAACCATTGGGATACAGAAAACATATGAAAATACAATAAAACCTCACATCACCACATTAGGCACATCATCCAGATTCCTCTTTTTTCTTTTTTTCTTTCTCCAGCATGAAATCCATGCATCAAACATACTTTGGAGATTTTCTTTAGAAACAAAGCTAACAAAATACATGGTTTTCCATTTCCACATAAAAATTGGTACCTTAGACCACTGATCAGGAAGAGCGGAGCTGCTTCCTGGTTCATTGAATAAAATTCAAAAAGAAAAGGTAACCTTGAGGCTAGGGATCAATCATCTATGAAAGCAGTTTGTGTCTCCGATCTGATAATGCAAAGTGACAATTTTCCAGGATACAGACAAATGTGCCTATGAAGAAGTGTCAGTGCCTGGAACTGGGAGCTTAAACACTGAGCAGGGAATTGAAACTGGTGTCCCAGTTCTTGGGCAAAAAAACTCACCATCATCTCGTGCTATCTGAAGGGTTGTGTTTTACAAGGAAGGGGCAACTGTCACAGAGATTTTTGTTTGGTGTTTTTTTGAAGTCTAAGTGTGTCAGTGTGTTAACCCTAAAGATTAAGCTTCTCAAACTTAATAAGACGAGCGATGTTTCCCTTCCAAGTACTGGTGTAAAATGATGTAAGAGTTTAATCCATTCTGCCAAGACTGAGGCAACTCATCACGTGTATTATTCTAGAGGATTTTAAAGCAGTAAATGGAGTGTTACTGGTTTAGGTTACAGCTGCAGAGTTTTGGATTTAATCACATAATTCTGCTGAAGTTCCAGTTAAGGTTCTTGAACTTTTTCTCTTAATTCTAGTTTCTAATTTGTCTCTTAACCTTCTATCTTTTTTATTCATATTGCATATATGCTCAGCATTGCAAAACTAAGAACAAAATAAAGCAAGCAGTAATATTTTTCTGTAGACACAAACTACTCTTCACAGACCCTCGAGTCTTAACCAAAATTTACTCAACCCTGATATATCTAAGTTTGTGAAGTCAGCTGGGTTGATGTTTATGCCCAATAATCCAAGGTATCTGAATTTAGAAAACATGAAACTAAGCAGTTTAACACTGGCTGATGCAGATACCAGAAAAAGAGAGGAACTGATCTTTCTGGCCCCTGAGATTGCCGGTGTAGAGGGATGGAGACTCAGTTTCTGTTTCCTGCCGCTTTATTCCATCACTGCGTGGAGAGACCATTGTCACTTTTTGCATTTCTTCAAATAAAATGAAGTAGTGCCTGAAAGGATCTTTGGTAAGTCTGCACCAATAAACTTCTGCAGATAAGTACAGCTGAATGAGTGAAGTGCTTTTTGGTTTGAAAGGGAGTCATCTCACAGAAAAAAACCCCTCTTTTTTATTCTGGTTTGTTGTGATAAATGACTTCAGGTGATGCAGAAGAGGCAAATACTGGTAGTGTGCAGCAAAATATCATCATGTCAGCTGGTAAAATGCTTCTCAGTCCAGAATTGCTACTATATTCACTTCTGCAGAGCTGCTCTGGCCAATGGACTGCATATCACCTCCAAAATGTTCTTTTTAGTAACAGTGTGGTTAAAGACATGCCTCTGGCAACACAATTACTATCAGAGTATATCACTGAGAGGTTTCTGGGAAAGTCCTTCTTTGCCTTAAAAGTCAGGGTTTTCTCTGTACAGTAACGTTCAGAGAAACCCCCTCCATTTCCCTGCTGGAGCTACCAGTAGGATGGCAGACTTGTAATAGTTTTAGAAAGTGGCCTCATAATTCAGGCATTTAGGCTGGATTTGAGACCACTGGCCTTGTATTTTAATCTCAACTATACAATTTTATTTGATTTATATTGGGTAAAGGAGCACAGATTAGGACCAGATTTACACAGAATAGACAGACACCAGACTAAAATAGCCTGTCTGAATATTTTATCCAGTCTGACTCTCTGGAAGGCTCATCTATATTAGTTTAGTTATATTGAAAAAAAATTACTTTTCCAAGAAAGCACTTTCTGCTTTCCCCCCTTTGACCCTTTCCATCTCTCATGCTGTCAGTTACTTCTGGATAAAATCCACTTTTCTCCTCAAATCCCAGTCCAGTGAGTTCATGTCATTTGCTTGTAAAAATCTGACAGATTTCATCATCCTATAAGAGAAACTGATTTGAACTCCATGATCATTCCAGTGATACAATGTCTGATCAGGTGCTATGTCTGAAGTGGATAGAGTAGTTTTTTGTTCCTGGTAGATTAGGCATGTCTTTCATTTCTGCTGACATACGTATCTAGCTCTAGTTGTACTTTCCAGTTCCATCAAAATTTAATATTTCAAATGCACCTGTCATGCAACTGGTGTGTTACTCAGTGAAAAGAGGTCAAGGTGCATGGATCTTAGATGACATTTCAATTATTCTTGCCTGAAGACAAATCATGTGTTTTGTCTCTGTATCTTAAAAAAAAGCCATAACTTACATTTCTGCCAACATATTTCCTTCTCTTTATAAAATATGAATTATTTATAGATTTTACAGGTTTTATACTGTCATAGTGTTGAGCAGTTTAATGTAAAATATTCCATTCAGCATTTGTTGAACAAATCCAGATAAATACTAGCACCTTCTGTCATACAAAAAATAACCTGAAAACAAATAGCAAGCCACTTATCAAAACAACAAAGAAATAGTCTTTTCTGATTTGTTGCCTATCACTTGAGTACTGTTTGAATTTCCTGCATGCATGATTAATATTTTACAAGAAGGAAAACAGACAGTGGCCAGTCATTGTGCTGGAAAACCAAATTTGCTCTATTAATATGTATTAATTTGCCATAAACTTCACAATGCTTTTAGATTTGCAAATAATTTTGCTAAGTCTTCTAAACTTAAATCCAGAATAAGTACCTCAAAAATCACAGGAATATATTGATCTAGTTTGGGAAGGATTTTCTAGCTGATGCAATATCTAACACCTTATACCCCTTATAGTAATGTCAACAGTATAAATGTCATTGTAGTAGTGGTAGAGCTCAAGAGGGGAGACATCAACAATTGCACAGATAACATTCAGATTTGCACACACACAAACTCCAGAAGAGGGGGAGGACTTCAGAAACAGATGAAATAATCCAGGCTTAACCCCTCCTCCCACCAACTAAAGCAGATGACATTCACATGGTCGCCGAATTTGCTATAACCACAGCTTCCTGAATATTAGTCTTCATGTATCCCTTATCCATAGGCACACTCCCATATCTCTCATACTCTCTGACTGGCACTGTAATTCAAGGACTTCAAGTGTCTCATCTCAGAGTCATTAGAAACTTGTATTCCATCTACCACTTTGAGTCACCCTAGACGCACAGCGAGGTGATGGAAAAGAGAGAAAGAAAAGTAGATAATAGGATCCACAGAGACAAACCATTTTGAATTACTGTCATTTTTAACAGCAAATAGGTTTAGAATCTAGTAGTAGGGGTTTTTTTTATAAGAATACCAAAGGGCATTCTCAGAGAGAGGCAGGAATATGGCCCCTTATAGCACAAAATGATATGTTTTCAACTCATTACTCATTTTCCTTCTTGTACGGAGAGGATTGGTCTTTCACCTTACCTGGCAGCCTGGGGATTTACTGACTGTTTAAAACAGTCTGGTGGGTGGTTGTTTACACCTGGTAACTGCAGTGCTCTGCAAGTTATTTCATGCGGAACCTATCAGGGTGAAAAACGCTCCCTCACACAGTGAATATGGCCAATGTAACCTCTGTCAGGATGCAAAGTGTCACTTCTCTTTTAGGAGGATGAAATCATTGCAGGCGAAGTGGATTGTCTGAGTTCTGATACATTTTCAGGAAGAGTGGACGACTGAAGGTCCATATGCCTCCTGTTTGCTTGTGCTGAGGCACGTGCGAAGACCATACGTTTGAAGGGAGGGAAATGTGACACTGAGACTGTGTATCCTTTTACCACTCCTGTGTGAAAGCAACGCTGGAGAAGTGATACTATAAATGCCCACACACTGCTTCGGACTGGCAGCCAGCTCTGAAGTAGCCTCAGGTGAAATCTTGCAAGTGAAGCCATACAGGATAATAATTATAATAACATTGTGATGCAAGGATTTAAGCTGATCACATTGATGATAGTGACCAGAAATCTTGCTGAAATTGCTCAGGATCCCAGGACAGTCCCAGGACAGAATTGAACTCAACTCAGTATCTGGAAAATAATCCTGAGATCCTAATGAGCACAACAAGGCTGATGTCACCGTCTTGAGCTGAAGATCCATATGGGAAAACTGACTGAGCCATATTGGTTATATCCTCCTGTTTTCTCTTGGATATGCAGAAGGAAGTGATACAGATAGCAACAGAAAGTTCTTCTGTATCCTGAGATGGAAGATGTGTCATTTCTGTAAGGGACACTGGTTTACAAAATCTATTTGCAAATGATTTCAGATGTTGGAGAAGAAGAAATGGAAACAGAAAAATGTGGAAAGTAAGAGAAAGAGCTAAACATGCTGCTTTTTTTTAGGAAAAGATGTCTTGTGCCTACCCTGTTTGCAGGATGATCTTGTATTAGGATCTCTGTAAGTGATTAAAAAAATATTTCCTTTGTCTGATCCCTTAACTGAAGTGTGGGCTTGAAGTCTACAAAAGAATAGATGTTTTGCTTTCAAAAACAACTGACAGCCTTTCAGTGACATCTGCCACTACCTGGGATGCTTCAACAACTTGTACCTATGAGCCATGACGCATTACACCACAACTACAGAGCCAGAAAGATGCACGCACAATGCGAAAAATGTGTGTACATATTTTTTCATAATTTTCAGTACTTCAAAAAGGTTTCTTAAAAATATAAGGGAAGTCAGTGTAACTTGGAGCAACATCAGAACAGAGCATCAGAACAGCATAAGGATTGGGACTTTAAATACAGGAAAGCATTCATAGTAAAGGTATAATATCAATGTGATTGACAGTGATAATGTCAATCCTGAGTCTAGAGAGAGGTAATCAACAGAACTGATAAAAATATCAGATTTTTCAGTGTTACGGGGTTTCAAATTCATCTTATTTCTCTACTTGTCAGATCTGTAACACATTTTCCAAGAAAAACATATCTAAAAACATAACCAAAGCAGGACTCCTGTAGGCCAGAAAAATCCTTATGGTAGCCTTTATTTTTCTACACAATTTGGATACAGTGAGATGTAGGAAGAGGAGACCTGGTAACTGAATTGCTATACTGTAGGCAATTTTAGTGGTAAATCCGAATACGTCTTTCCCCGAGATTGAACTCTCTGAGGAAGTTACAGAGCAATTAGAGATGCAATTACAGTAAGTCATCAGGACCAGATGGTATTTCATTCAAGGATTGAAAGGAATAATGTGAAAGAGTTTACTGAAGAGGATATTTATTCTGCAGCTTCCAAAGCGGCGGGTTTGGCTCTCTCAGCAGAATGAACAGCATACTGAAGAGCCCCAGACAGTTGTCCACTGAATCTCTGGTGACACAAGATGAAGCTCTGGTCTCTGAGTCCTTGCTGCTCCCCTAGCAAAAGAATGAGTCTTGCACGGTAACTCTGAAATTCAACACATTTGGACTCTGCAGAAAATTTGACTTTCATGTTGAGTGATTTCTACTGAGAAAATGGTTTCAAGAGGTCAAGATGAAACTCTCAAACTTTACCACAATCTCAGATAGCAAAATTAGTAGAAATGCAGAAACCACTGTGTTTGTTCCTTCTTGAAATAGGTACTCAATGTGGTTCTACCTGGATTGGTTGTATCTATGAAGTAGATCTCTGGTTAGTAAGAGATGTACCAGTGCAAAGGGCCAAACTGACTGATGTGTAATCTGCAAACAGTAAGGCACAACTCTCATGGCAAGGGCATGCCACAGGATTACAGGACTACCCAAGGGAATATTGCCCCATCCTAGAGTAAGATGTATGATTCTTCTGAGCTAAACCCACTTCTTCCCTGTGAATTGTCCCTGAAACTCTCCTTGGTTCTATTAAGTGATAAATGTTTTATTAATGCTTTACTGCTGACCACAGTCTCTTATGGTCTGTAAGTTTGGACTGAGTTTTGTGCATTTGCTCTTTTGCCTCCCCAAAATTTAGCATGAGGTTCCTGTCATCAATGGCAGGGAACAAAGCTTTAGATGAACATAGAGAAAAGAAAAATAAACACGTAAATGAAGCCTTTTATAAATTTTTTAATTTATAGGAGCATCAGAGTGTTTAATATCACAGTAATCTGAGAAGAACCTTTAGGGGGAATGATATTTCAATTGCCATTGTACCAATGATTAAGAACAAAGCAACCTTGGATTTTTGAAGGCAATAAAAAGTGGAACCGAGTCTGTACAGAAAGTATGGCACAAAGTATGAATATTCTGGTATTCAATACTAAAGACTCAAAATGCTTATTGGGTAAAAGATGAATGTCTGAAACTGATACTAATGTCTGAGTATTAATTCAAATCTTTAAGACTGGTAACAACTACTTCAACAAGCAACATACATAGGATTTTACACTGAATGTGCATATATTTCAACCATGCTATGCTGGCCAATTAGAACTGATTAAATATGGAAGATTAAATCAATCCCTAACATTCAATAGCTAGAAAATATGTTTCCTTTCTTTTTCTGGGCACTTTTGCATAATGAGATAGCTCTACCATATATCCAGAAAACACTTTGCATAATCCAGTGCAATTAAACCCACTGTATATGCAAGTTATTCTTAAAATAGCATCTGTTTCTAAAGATAGCAAAGCTGCTCCTAAAAAGACAGCCTTGTAATCTACAGACAGAAGCAACTTAAATGAAAGCCAGGGAAACTGTCTGAGAAGCTAGTTCATAAGTTGGTAAAACACTGATACAATTTGAGATGATTAAATTTAACATCTGATCTGTCAGATAAACAAAAAAAAAAAAAAGAAGCACAAACTTCGGCACATTTTGTCCTTCATCAAATGTGCCTGCACCTACGATACTTTTCTCTACAGCATCCCCCAGTAGTCTCAAGCCAAAAAGCCAATCCCATTCCTGGGTGCCTAAAGTAGAGCAGATTAGTCAATCGAGTAAAAATACATCTAGCTTTACACTGGGTTAGAGCACACAATGGCAGAAAGCTGCCATTTTCACACTCTTCAGCAGGATTAAAGGTTAAAAGGTTATATCCTTCAGAGTTATAATAAGCAATACTTATTTTACATACTCATATGAAGAGAGAACTGGACTGTGCACTACTAAAGTTTACTGGTTGTACTAAATAGTTCCAGACATTAAAACACTACAAAGGACTTAAACTACAGCAGGATTTGCACAAACTGGGGAGATTGGACCGTCTCACACCAGATGTTACAGAAATGAGCTCTTTGCCTTCTGAAAGCATAATGCCAACATAAACTAAATCCCTGAAAAACTTACTTGGGTTTGGGCTGTGCAGGACTGTGAAGAAATAAATTTCATGGCCTGGACAGGAAAACTGAGACAAAAGATTATGCCAGCTAATACTGTGCCAGATTTTTGATTCCAGCAGTACCACAGCACCCATCCATTTTTTTCAAGAATATTATCCATATCCACATATTTATAATTTTGAATGCATAGTTGAAACTGCAAGATGGAGCTGTGCGACAACGAACATAAATAAACCTGAATTTCTAAATTTTATTAACAAGACCTAAATCTGTGGCCCTCTGGAAAGGAAATAACTTTGGGAAAGACATAGTCCACCAGCCATTTAAAAAATTTATTTGAGCTAAAAATTGTATACTGTTAATATTCTATTAAAATCCCTCCCATCCCCTCAGAAAAAAAAATGCTGAATATAGCTGGTCAATTTACAGAGCATCTGGGATGGAAAACCTGTTAGAAAATAAGGATATGTAACCTGTTTCATTTAACAATTTTGCTGTGTTTCCCTACATGATTTGCAAAGGCTGGAGAGATAAGCAGCTGGCATGCTTCTGTGCTTTGAGGGTTATATGAACCTTTTTCTTTCTACAATATGCAGAGTGGAAAGAGGCAGTGGCTCTGCCACTGTTTCCAGCCATGTTACAGACACAGCAGTCTCAAATCCCACCTGATAGAGCCTGACCGTGGATTAGTACATCTGTTTTCTGACCGTCCTTCCCAATTTTTTTTCCTGTCTTTCAATGCTTTTAGCTGGTAGGATGGCCTTCTGTTCACCAGGAGAGCTGGCTTATGGATAGTTGGTTATGCTGTAACCCAAAATTGCTCTCACCCTGGCCTGAAACTGTGTTTCCTCAGTTATTCTCCATATAGTCTGTTGAGCTTACTCACTGGATAAGTGAAATATCCCTGGCAGTCATAGGAGAATATTTGACGGGCTTGTTACTGAAACAGGAGACTCTTCCAGAGAAAGTACTGCAGGGAAAAGGCCAGAAACTGCCATCCCAGGAAATGTTTCTGGAAACATTAGCAGCTCTAAAGGAAAAATGGTAATTCTAATATTGTCGACTCACAGTGAGGATCACAGTAAGATGCCTGAAGCTATTATATATAACCATGCCAAAGGATGCTTGAACCACACCTGAAGCATTCCCCAAACAATGGCAGAAAATCCTCCCCCAGACACTATAATTTTTTTCATCTTCTGGGTTGCAAACCTCACGCGTGGTCCAGCCAGCCCTGCTTTGGAAGGAGCAACACCTGGGGCAAGGAGTAGGAAAACTGGTAAAAGCAACATGCACTTCTGCCATATCTGTTCATTCTCCCTGTGTCAACTCAACTGGATTAAAACAGAAGGGAGGAAAGGTAATCATTGCACCAACCTGGACAAATAACTACACACGGTTGCTCTATAGTGTGAATGTGAATGCTTCAGGCTAGTTCATCAGACTGAATTGCTATAATCACAGTAGGTACACAGAATTTTTGCCAGTTCTCTGCTCCTCCACACAACAGAACCCGACTTGTGATCTACTGTGATCAGCACTGTAACGGTCTTGTAAAGTGTCTTCCTTTCAAGATGAAAACTAGTATCATGTAAGGATGCTCAGCAGCATTTTCTTTTAACATTTATAGTAATATGAATCTGCTTGTAAATGACAAAAAAGTAAATTTGTAATATCTTTCTCTCCTACCCCAAACCACATAAAACATTACAAATCTCTAAATGCTTTTGCAAATCTTGGTTCTAGGAGTGCTGTGGTTTGGTAGAGGAGGATGTCAATCTGTATCCAGTCCTCACATTAAATTTCATGGCCACACTCAACCCAGATGCAGAAACACAGCTCACAGCAGCAGACTCCATAGCCATGACAGTAAAATTTTAGCTATAGTAAAATTAAAATGACTACTGTAAAAGAAACTCTGAGCAATTTCCAGATTTTGGATGTTCATGCATACCCCTGGCTTAAATAGAAACAATATTACTGCTTATCTTCTAGGGGTGCTAGGAAACAAATAAAATGATTGTCATTCTTCCTGATTTTTTCCCATAAGTCAAAAGTTAATTACTTCCCAGATGGCAGAATGGTGAATGAAATGAATGCAGTCAGCTTGCCTAGAAAACTGGATTCTAGAACATATGCAGTGAAATGAGACAGAAAAAAGGGCTGGCAAACAATAAATATCTATTTCCTCTTTGCTTTAAATAGACTAAAAGGTCAAGAGAAAGATATGACTGACATTTGTCCAAATAAATAGCAATAAAACTAGGTATATTGGTCCACAAGCAATCTCAGACAGAGGGATGAGCACTAAATTGGCTAGTAAAAGACATTCTTCCATAATAATATATTTCTTTTATATTTTTTAATAATAATAAATTGAGATTAATAGTCCTAAGTTTGCTGCTATTCTGCCATATTGCTAACAGTGATAAAGATCAAGTTTTATTACACATTTAAGGGATTCTGCCATATTGCTAACAGTGATAAAGATCAAGTTTTATTACACATTTAAGGGATATAAAATAAATAAAAGAAATATTTTCATGGTTTTTAAGTGTATTATATGTATTATATGACAGTAATTTGCAGCATTCATGGTCTGCACACATGAAACATTTGTACTCATAGCAAAAGATTCCCTTTTATTCTTTTGTGTCACAGCTGTTCATCTACCTCACTGACTTAACACTGACAAATATTGGGAAACTAAATGAATAGTGAGAATGGCTACAGGCATCCTAGAATGAGCTGAGCTAAAATATTAGGGAGCCAACATTAGACACAAGGCTCAAAAGCCACAAAAGTAATGTGTCAGTTCCGGATAAAGTCATCAGAGAGGTCTACACCAGAAAAAACAGACGCAAGTGATTGATGGGTTTTTCTTAGCCCTAAGCTTCATCTGCTAAACTTAATTATTTCAAATATTATATTGTGTGGGTTTATGTCATGGCCATCATAGTTTTCCCATGGAAACCCTTATCCATCACCTGAGATTAGGGACAGGGATTTTTTAAAAATCAGTTGCGTTTGAATAGCCAGCTGATGCAAACATGAAAGAAAGAACACCTACTGTCCAAATTGCAACACTTCATCATTAATTTGTTTTCAGTTTGTTCATTAGTGTGGTAAGAGTTCTTTAGCTATGACCAGTAAGGAGCCTCAGCCCTGATCTGCTGTTGTGTGAACTCGGATAGGCCAAGTCTTGTAGGAAAAGATCTGCAATCAGATTTTGTCAGTCAGTGTACATCAAATATTCTCCACATATCCCTTTACAACAGTGGCAGCATTTAAATAGCCAGGTCTGGAGCTCCTGTGGTACTACAGGAACAGTACAATCCACTGTGACGGACTTTTATTGTGATGTGATACCTTGGCACCTGAGATGATGTGATTTATACTCATTTCTGATAATACATTTTTCACACGGGTTAAAACATCCGTTGGGCTTGGAAGTGTATTCACTGGTTCTGTTGTGTTCAGCAGAACATCAGAATGAAGTGAACTCTCAATGCAATAGCCAAGACCTACACACAAGTCAGGAATGCTGACACATCTCCGTTTAGAGCTGAACTCTCCGGTACGGTGGCACTTTTGGCACCCTTGAAAACCTAAAGGCAGGATGTGTCAGGTTGAAGAGCATGGAGAGGGAACCAGCATAGTCCTGCAGGGATTGGGGTGCTCAGCTGAGGATTCATCCTCTACAATCGATTGTTCTTCAGCAAACACCTTTTAGAAGGGCAGATCACAGTTCTCATTTATGTAATGGTCATTCTCAGTACAATAATATGTACCTTAATAACGAAGCCTTTGTCCTGCTGGAATTTCATTGTATAGGTAAAACTGCAAAAGAATCTGGGAAATTCCAGTGCCTGGTCCCCTTAGCCGCCAGCTGGGATCTCACTGAATATTTTCTCCACATCCCTCAAATATTGTAGTTTAGGGAGAAAAGAGTCTGTTTTGGAAACAGATATACTTGAAAAATAGTTACAAAAATTAAACTCTATTTAAGCATAACCATGGTTGTGTCTGTATTTTTAAAAATTCCAGAGCTTGATTTTGGCATTAAACCATACACCTAAACTTGGCAAATGGGCTGAAGTGATAAATGAAGCAGAATGAAAAGAGACCCAAGAGACCAGGCTTGTTGATGCAATCTAATTGGCATGGATTCTTATGGTTCTTTGACTGTAAATGGAATAGTGACTATGGGAGAAAGAGTTAATATATTTCATTTTAAAATCCGAGTTTCTACAGAAGAGGTTGCTGCAAAGCTGTGAGGTGATGGGCAAAATAAATGCAACAACAGTGAACTACAAAAAGATAATATCAGCCTGCACCTAGCACAAAGCGCAGATTCCAAACATCTGTTTTAAAAGCTCAGTATAGGGGTCGGAGGTGGGAAGGGTAGGGAGAAGTGGAGAGCGTGTTTTATGGGTTTTTTTCCCTCTATTTCAAAGAGAGATTGTTTCAAAGTACCTAAGTATCAAACTATCCAAGTTAGACATTTAAACTTCCAGTGCAGTCAATGACAGATTTATAGTCTCTTTGCAGTCTCTCTGAATTAATGAAGATTCAAGAGGTCACCAATCTGGGCTGTTTACCTCTGGCACAGGCTACTGCCACTGCAGCCAACATGGCAGAATGGATGATATACTTGCAGCAATTCAGTGCTCACACATTAACTTAAAATAACTGCTGACTTTCTTTTAGGTTAATGACTTAGGTGGCACTCTATGGCAGCCAAAATGTCATTCTGCCACTTCTGGTAGCAATCTGGAGAGCCCCAATAGATATCAGGCTTGGATGTTTGGTGGCGGTAAATTGCCCAGAGACTGTCTGCTAGAGCACAGCTGACAGCAACTGAAGTGCTTTTAAAAGGCGTTTCAATGCTCTTGCATAGTGGAAGTTACCCTAGAAGGAGTGCTAAGCTGTGCCTGACCACTGACCTCTCCCAGATGCTTCAGCCTGTGAATGAAGATTGCAGGGTAGGCACTTCAGTCTGCTCAGATTCAGTCTGCTCAGATCCTCTGCAGCTGCGCCCTCTGCTTTCAAACAGGAGAAAGACTGAATATATGGTAAGCAAGATTTATAAGTAACACCTAACTCACCAAAAAAGAGGAATTCCTAGGATTCGTGTCAGCATGGATCTGTCTCCACGCAAATGCCAAACAGAATAAACACCTCATGCTCAGCTAAAATCCAGGATGGAGAGAGAAAGCTGGGGTTTGACCCTGTCCCCAGAAGTCTCTCTGCTTTCCATCACACAAAAGGGCAATATAAAAAAAAAAAAGAAAAAGATTTCATGAATGGATTATGCTAAATAGATTACTCTAACACAATTAATCTATTGCAAATACAGATAAGGAATGCATATGAAAGAGAAGCAGCAATCTGATACATTTGAATCCAGCCGCTTCAAAGCTAATGAACAGAATGAACTGTGAAAACCTAGCGCTACTTCATGACCTGAATAGAAACTCTGTGCAGAGCTGTACAAAACAATAAACCTGGAATACAGGCCAGGACACAATCTTGCTTAGTATCTATGCAAGAATACCTTGGTTACGGTACCAAAACCTGATATTACACTGTCAGTCTTCATAGAATTCAAACAGATTATCTCTGCAAAGCATTAGCAGAACTGCTCATCCAGCCTTCCAGTTACATAATGAAGTCTACGTAATTTGCTTGTGCTTGTACAGGATCATGCTAAGTCAGCTTTTCCTCTAACCTCATACACTTATATAGAAAGAAATCCTGCAAAATATAGCTTCATGGCATACAGACAGGAAATGTGGAAATATGTCAGGCGTCCTGCTCTTCCACACAGTGGAAGAACAGCAGTTTTGTTATATTCAAGCTTTTTCAGCATGATTTTAGATCCAAATCTGGAAAAAAAAGAAAAAAACCCCACTACTTAACCATATGCTTCTCTCTAAGTATGAGTCACCTGTTGACTTCAGTATGAATACCCATATGCTGAAGGTGTACAACATATTGAAATAGTAACTTGGTTTGAAACCAAAGCTAGAAACAAGATAGATCCTTCTTCTACAGACCTGAAATTGTGTGAAGTTCAGGATGTGAAAGATTTACAGATTGTGTCAGGATAACAAAAAATAGAACATAATTATTTATGTAATTAGAAAGATGAAGAAGAAAGGGATCACAAAAATGGCAAGACATCTTCTATATTCTGGGACACCTAGAAGGAAATTAATTCCAGTAGTACAAAATTGGATCACTATGCCTTTTGCAGTTTGAATGCTACAGAGCACTGCTGAATTAAGGGTTGCAAAGAAAGAGGAATTTACTACACAATTAGGATGGCTTCATGGCTCATGTATTTAAAATGTTCCATCTTGCTTCTTAATGTGGGCAGTGATAATTTTGATTGTCAGTCAGTAAATCATGCTCTTTTTTTTTTTGCCAGATCAAAGGGCTAGGTAACGTGTATCTTTTCTCTCTGTATAGGTATTTCTGAATTTGCCTTAATATTGCATTGGAAAACAAGCAACCCAGATTGTAGTATCTGGCACAAAAATTAGATCAGGCTCTAAACAGGTCAAAAATACTCAGTAATGCAAGATAAGAGGGCTATGAATTGTGGCATTTTTAAATTGCATTTGATACCTTTTCCAAAAGCTATTTATAGCTCGGAGGAATATTCACTGAGCTGTGCAGTCCCAGCTCTCCCACTTATACATGGTAATATCTCTGAACATTCAAACCCCTTAGCATCAGTCAAGGCCTCTTAGTGCTATTGTTCAGGAGTAAGTATGTATCATGCATTTCACTCATGAGGTTACATAAGGATATTTTAGGCAGAGCTGAGCATAAACCACAGATTTTTAATGAAACAGCTACAAACATTTTCCCTTGCTGCGCCACAGAACAATACTGCAAAAAGATATTCAATACTAGTGTTTTTCCAGCTTCAGTGTTTTAATGACATAGAAAGGCAGGTTTTTAGGGGAAGGTGATTTTTTAGATTGACTGGAAGAATAAAATAAATCTATGTATTTATGAGCTCATCATCAGGTTTGAAAAGATAGTAAAAACTTCAAACTAATGCATGAGGAAAAGAAATGTTCCTAGTTAAACTTAATTTTGTTATGTATTTAAGACAACTTGAGAAAAATGGATAGTTAGGACTAATGGCTAAACCAGGTGTTTTTATCACTTGCTGGTTCTTGGATTGTGGAAAGCAAGCCAAGTATCAAATATCTAATGTACTATCTCAGCATCATTTATGATTGTACTTCCTTATGAGGTGCTGTGCTACGGTTCTTCTTACAACACTAAAGGAAAACATTTGTTATGAATATCAGAGAGATCCAAAAGTGGAAAAACTATTTATGTCCCAGGATTCAAGACACATAAATGCAAGAAGATTGACCAAGAAGTAGCTCAAGTGTAGCTCAAGCATTGCTCTAGAATTGATTACCTGATGATTGATTACCTATTGTGGTCTTTAAAAGTTTACTTTATTTATAAGCAAAACTAATCTAGTATTTTCTCCTTTGGCCTCACTGGCAACAGAACATTTCCTCTGTATAATATCTACTGCACTGCAGTCCTGTTCATTAGGATGCTGGAGATGTTCTTGCTTAAAAGACTGACGAGGTGATGTTGGCAGTTGGATTCAGCTTCCCCATCCACCAGCATGGTCTGCGTGCTTACTGGACAGTCAGAACTGCACAAATTATTGTGATTGAAAGGTCAGTTACCTACAGAAGAAGTTCCTTCTCCATTCTGGTTTTAGTTGATTTGCAGACCACTCTCAGAGAAAAGATTGCCTTAATGCCAGTCTGTAAACATAAAGCTTCATACATCAAAACCACCAACTTGTATTCTTTCATAATGTCTGAATTTATAGGAAAGAAGTCAATCTTTGGAGAAATCTGTACATTTATTTTAAAAAATCTGTAAAATAATTAATGGTTAATGCATAATGCAGGTCACAACATTAAATAATGGGGAGAGCTGCTCTCAGTACCTTGGGATTCTGCATTAGCAAGGACATCATCCTACCCCGCTTTCAGAGCAGCACTAAAAAACCATCAGATTTGCACTAGAGCAACTCTACCCTGTCATGTATCTGGAAAACATCCAGCTCTCTGAAGGACTCAAGTTCTGTTTCCAGCCTTCATCCCTGGTCTTCCCAGTAAACTAGATTATTCTACATGGTTATACTGGCAGTACACACTTGACTGCCCTTCACTCCTCAGTGCAGTAAGGAACTGCAATGAATGCTGAAAATCAGCCTGTTATGAAATTCCTTTCACTTTCATGATTCTTCCTTAATTCCCAATGACATCTTGCTCAGTCTCAGGAAAGATGAATTTGTATATCCAGACTTTCTCAGAAAGAGCTAGAAGTACATGCAGGACAGTAAATTTTCTCCTTCCACAGAAACAGTCCAGAGGATTTCTTTACATCCAAACTACACTAACAGACAGATTTAGAGCTTGTGAAAACAACAGACATCATAAAAACAGCTTTGAGAAGACTAATTAACTAGTTTTATAATACAAAGTTTGTGTTTTCTTAGTATATAATCGATTTTAATTAACCATGAAGTGGACTGTTAATTACTGTTGTCACTTCATTTTAGACAGTCATATCAGCTTTAGAATGGACTTCACTAAATGTTATTGAAAACACATTTCAAAATCAAACATGTGACAAATTAAAGTGTTTTAAATAAGCACCATTCAAATTTGATTCTGCAAGTAGGTGGGAAAATAATTTTGGTCTGCAGCCTAGATCCTGGATGTCATGTCGCTGTAAGGAAAAGCCTTTGTGGCGAGGAGATTAACAGACACAGTGCTTTACTTTTCCACATAACCAGAATTTTTACAGTAGACACAGATTGCACATAGACTGGAAGGGCAAAAAGTAGCAGGGCATTTCTAGACAGGAAACTTCCCTCAAGAATTTTGGAATATTTTCTTTTACTAGTGCATACAGTTTCTTATCTTCACTTTGCAGCTGTCTAGCAGACACTAATGAGAGATTTCATGTTCATACCAATTACTTGAAATATTTAATGTCCTTCTTAAGGTACATTTAGACATCAAAGAAATGACTCAGTCCGAGCATGCCACAATGCTGGAGAGGAAAAGAAAATGTCCCCACTTTGTGCTCTAAGAGAAATGACTTTGAGTTCTCCTGTAGCTAAGGCTACATCATCAGTTTTATTTTAGAACTTCATTTTCAGAGGTTGATAACCCAGGGCAAAAGCACTGTATCTGTACAATTCTGGGTAGACAGTATATATCAGGTAAACATTAAAGTCATACCCTCCTTAGCCAGTTAGGGACATTTTTAGGCAGGCAACAGACAGGATCCCAACAACAACTTGGGCACAATAGTGAAAGGTGTTGTGTGTAACTAATTGGCAGCTGGATTCTGAATTGAAAGAACCCATCCTATCTTATGTAACTAGGGTGTTATAGCCAATTCTTTAAGGTCTGAGAAAAATCACTAAAATTCTCTGTCCATAAATACACCCTTCTGGAAATAATAAATTGTTTTCTTTTATTGATTTTGTCAGAACTCATTCAATAACATTCGCAAAATGCTTCTGTGAAGAACGCTGGGTGTTAATTAGCCTTTTGTTATTCAAAAAAATAATTACTGAAACAATAGGTTTCAATTGGTGAGAAAACTATAAAGCATGTAGGTTAGGTTGCTAGTGATGTGTTGCAGTGATGGTGGCCACTAACTTACATAGTGAGTAGCATGTGTATAAGATTTTTCAGTTTTGGGGTTTTTTTTAAACTACTAGAAAATATATTGGGCCATCTCTACCATTATCCACGTGAAACCAAAGAAAGGTGGGTTTGTTAAGTGAAAGGATCCAATTAAATGCATACTGATATAATTTTCTGTACTACTATCTTACTAAAAAATTTCAGCTCAGGGCGGTTGGTTACAGTTATGTGAGGACTAACCTGCCCCTGCCTAAGCCCACCTATAACTACGGTGTTTCTGGTTGGTGAGGGGCGATATGATCCACTCAGAAGGCAGCAGATAAGTGGGGTGGTGTGGGGAGAGCTCAGCAGTGTCTGAGTGAAACGCCAGGCACTGGAGCAGCCTCCCTTCCCTGCACCATGAGGTGACCTCCATCTTCCCGTTTTCCATCCAAAGAAATTGGTGTTATTACCAGAGATTGCTGCTCACAAAGACATCTTATCCTCAGTACAAAAGCATTATCTGAATTTAGCCTCACTTCCTTTAAGGTCTTATTAGATCTGTCTCTGGTAAGGAAACATCTTTAGCTGTTAAATCAAATCACATTTTCCTAGCACATGCATTTAAATGGCTGAGTTTGGTTCACAGTCTACTGCTTCGTGCTATTTGTATTTTAGTCTTTTAAAGAAATATAAGTCAGCATTGGGAATGCATTTTTGGCCTTAAAATATATGGAATAATAATTGTAACCACTTTTTCTTTAGAATACTAATACAAATAAATACAGTTAAGAAGTGTACTTCCCATATGAAGGGAATGTTTATAAATAATATTAATATTTTAAAATCTGTAATTGTGTCCCATTTTTCACTGCTTTGAGGAGAATTTTAAATCTTTGTTTTGAAAATTAAAAATAAAAGTGTTATTATCTGAAAAACAATATAGTTTGAGGTAAACAGAAACCAAAACACCTGGATTTTATTTTTATGGCTCTTAATATTCAAAATACCACAAGGTTATCTGGTCTATACTAAAACTGACAGGGTTCCTTTTAACAAAACACATACTCATCATTCCATTAAAATAATTCAATTGCTGAATTTGAAAGAGTAAATTTGCTATTATTAGCACAGGCAGTCTTTGATTTGTAGGTTAGATGAAAAAAATGGTCCCTTAGACACTATTAGCAAAAATCTGATTCAGTTTAAATCCTTTTCTTCGGTTGGTACTCCCTTTGACCAGGAACTATTAATTTTTGTGGATTTTTAATTCCTAGGAAAAATTAGCTTTTGGTACTTATCCTCCTTTTAAATAACCTTTTTTTTTTTTTTTTTTTTTTTGTGGTGAAAGATGGCTGAAATGGTTCCTTTCAGTTAAAAGGTGCCTTTTAACTTTTGTTACTGTGTGGTCAAGTATGGTTCCATGCAGAGAATAGAGAAATTCAGTAAATTTCCCAGAAAATATTAGTCTCCTCATTCATAACCCAGCAATTACGCTGTCAAAATGACGTTAAAATCTCTGCAGAAAAGTGTGCAATTTCACAAGTAGGTGTGTCGGGGGCTACGATGGGGAAGAAGAAAAATCTACTAAAGGAGGTTACTGAAATGACAAAATCCTGAGAGTTTAAAGGAAGAAGTCTTCAGTAAGACTCGGGAACTAAACACTTTCAGGTGACCCATTTTCAAGTTCAGCAGGAATAGACACAGGACCTGTGACAGGACACTGCAGCCGTGTGTCGGCCACAGATTGCTGTAGCAAAGAAATAAACTTTCACTATGGGTACACAACAGCTTGATGTGTGTGTGTGTGTGAGTGAAAATTTCACACCTTCTTCTGAAGCGTGTGGTATCACCTGTCACAGAAAATTAAAATAGTTTGAATTAATAATGTACTACTAATGGTTTTATTGAAAAATTTGTACCAAATCTGGAGGTGCTATAAGATTGCAAAGTGTTAGTATACCCACAAAGGGAAAGAGAAAGCAGAGTCAAGGTACTTGCAGAGGATGATTAGAGCCATGAAATACACAGGGATAGAAAGGAAAACTATCCTCAGGATACCTGTAATACCAATGCCCATAAAATTCTGCAGGTCGGAAACTCATAATGTCAAGAGGAGAGCTCTGGAGAGAATGAACTAAGTGGATAAAAGTTTTTAGTGAAATATTAACAAAATCTTCAACCCTCTGCTTAGTTTAATGGGGACAACAGACTTTCTAAACAAGTCATGATGGGATCTTCAGCATATGGTTCTCCCTCTTCAGAGCCAGAACAGTGCATGAAATAGGAAGAGCAGTGTACTAAGAGAAAGGATCCTAAGATGGACAGGACTGTAGTAATGAATCTAGAAATAAACATAATTAGCTGTCTTGGTTTGAAAAGACAGGTGTCTGCTAAGGAAGGCAGGAGCCTCCCTTGGAATGGAAAATGTAACACCCTTCCCTCTGAATTATTATAATTTTGAAATTAAGGGGCTTTCAGGCAAAGATATGAGGAATAGGAATTACAGTTCTTTACTAGTATATATAACAAGACAATAATATGGTTTAAACTGCCAGAGTCAGGATATGACCTGACACCCCGTCAGGCAGGGTGGCGGTAGCAGTCCGATTAAAAGGTGGCTGCAGTCCTCTTGAGGTGATAGATGTGGTTCTGTTGAAGCAGTGATCTTGTGGAAGGGTCTGGTCTTCCTCTGAAGCTCCAGTGGTGGTTATGTGGCTCTTCTCCTCTGGGAGTCCAGTAGGTAAGGGCTGAGTGTGGTGTTCCAAACCTCAGATTATATCCAGCTAGGAATGCTTGGCTCCTCCCCCTGGGCGGAACATCTCACAATGGGATGATGTAATTCTGTGAGTCATGCAGTGAGGCTGGATGGCCCATTAACAGAAGGTATCCTTCTGGAGGGAATTATCAGGGATGTGTCATGAAGAGACAAAGAGCCCTGCCCCTCCTGGTTTCAACAGATGGTGATAGAATACATACTTTTGGTTACATCTTACATTGTAACCTAAGACATAAGCACAGTTGTATGATGTGTGTCCTGGATACCTGCCTGCAAGAATTTAAAAGGAGTAAGCTTCAAGAAAGAGTGTTTTTTTAATATCTATATTTAACAGTATGTCTAAAAGCTGCTTAAAAGTAAACTAAAACAAGGGAAGAAGCAGATTGCTGAAAGTAGACACTTTATGAAAAGTGACATGTCTCCAGCTGTGGAGTGGTCTGGGAGGATATTTGACACTGTGTGGGGTTACCATTGCCATCTTTGACATTTCTGAGGACCAGCATGCAAAGGAAAGACCCAACACACTGAGGGAGCAGAGGTGGGAAGTGACAATTAACAAGTACACCATGGCTCAACAAAAAAATAGCATTCCAGTCAGGGAATTCAACATCCTGGAGCTTGTTGGCTTGTCCAAGTTACTTATCCAAAGTCAGCCCAGACCTGCCCTACCTTTTGCCAGCCTGCCTGATTACTGAGCTGAGGACTGGAAAGGCTGCATGCAGAAATGGACTGAGTGAAGTCATTTAGCAGGAAAGTACATTTCTGCAACTCACAATAGATGAAAGAGATGATTTAAGTGCTTTCTGTTGGTGGCAGATTAAAAGATTAAAATTAAAATTGTAAAGGTGTGTTGTGCAAAAGGATGCAGACACAGTGTGGGACCTGGCATTGTGGTGTCTGACTTTGAAGTGGTTGGCATCTTCTTCTGAAGTGCAATCCACCGCGCTGTGTCAGTTGCCTGCACTCTCCACAGCACTCTCCTGAATGAGATTCAAAGCAGCAGCATGCTGAGCAGTGAGCCACAAACACTACTCCAAGAAAAAAACTAACGAGAGAGGTGTGTCTGAAATCACACCCTTCTTCGGCTTTGGTCTCCCAGAAGAGGATGAGTTATGCTAGGAAGTCACACACCAGAGCCTCTCCAGTGCAGAAAACCAGCTTCCTAGTTTCAGACAAAATCTGTGGAGAGTTTACTCTAACATTTTTGGACTGGGACACCCAGACAGTGCAGCTGTAGGAACCCCCAGTTGTATAATACATGTCTTGTTGAGGACACAGGGAACTGTAGATGTCAAGATGCTGAACCACCATCACACCTGCAGTCCCAGCTGCAGAAACTGCTGTTGGTCTTAACAGAAACCATCTTGGGTGTGCTGGGCTACAAGGAGAAAGAAAGAAAAAGGCAGCACAGTACAAAAGGCAGGCTGATGGGGCACACCCCAGTAGGGGTGCCTGAACCAAGAACAGTTCCTCTACTTTTTTAACCAAAGCTGTTACGCTTTCAGATGTACTTATTCTGCTTGTATGTATTAGACTTGCTCTTAAAACAAGATATTAGACCAAATGCCTAAACAAATATATGTAGAGAAAGGCCTGAGGTGGTGAACATCTACTTACATGGATTATGCCCACACGCAGGATTTCAAGTGTGACGGAACTAATCAGTGAAACCTAAGTGTCTGCAGACTGAAGGGAAGGGATTTCTAAACAAAGTATCAATACTGCTAAATTTCTCCAGAAAAAGTACAAGTCTTTTGTCTTCTTAGAAGATGAAATTGAAAAATAGGAAAGGACAGAACTGAAGGAAATACTAAACAATGAAAGATAATTTTGATTTTTTCCTTAAATATCAGAGGTGCAAACTGTGGTGTAATTTACATATGAAGTGTGAATTAGACAAATATACTAGCTACACTGGGTACATACAGGCCACCAAAGCCTGCCCTCAAAGGCTGCAAAGCAAGTAACATTAAAAGAATACAACAAAACATAGAGTGAATGCAAAACCATAAAATAAAGTAATTGCAAAAAAAAATCCTTACTTTGGTTATGAGAATGCTTCAGGAAACTGGTACAGGATTACATGCCACTGAGAAAAGTCCTGCATACACAGACAGAGTACTATTCTTGCTTTCTAAGAGATAAGCCTATTAAAAAACCTAAAGCACACACTGAAATATGTGTTTCACTCAAGGTAAGAAATTGTAAGTTGTAGATGTCATTCATTCACTTTTGCCAGTTACCAAAACCAACCAGCACCACTGCTGCTCTTTGTCTATATTTTTCCTAGTTTTCACTTCTGTGCTCCTGACTGCTTTTGTCCTTGTGTGCACAAAAAAACCAGAAAGGCACCGTTCTTCTCATAATATTCCAGGATCTTAATAATGAAATGGAAATAAGAAGATAAGGAAAGGAATTCAGCTTAATGGCAGAATGACATAGGTGATTTACAGCAGATTGTATTTTAGTATACAATGCTACTACATACATCTTATGTACAACCCCCCCCCTTCACTGTAAAAGACCAATAACATTGAGAAGTAGTATTCAAAGGATAGGACGTTTATCTGTGTGAAAGATTACAGGTGGGATTTGGATTCCTACAACAGCTTGACTATTGCAGCAAGCTTGCCTTTGACTAGTTGAAAAGTCATGATTTAAAGCCTAAATCCAAGCATTGCTCAAACTCTCACCACTGAAATCAGGGGGATGTGTAATGATTAATTAGTTCATATAAAAGATGACACAAAGGCAGAAGACACAAAACTAATACCCCAGAAGAATGGAGAGCACTATTAACAAAACCACTTACATTTGCAACAGTAGGGAACAGACCCTTTCCCTTCCAGGTTAGACTTTTCGGTCAGAAACTGTTTGTGTCTTTGGTGAGAGGCTTTTTATCTCGGGCTACTGAACGGTGCTGACAAACACTGACCTTGCCTGACCATGGTCATTAACTGTGTTCACCACGAAAGATTTAACAGTACTTCTGTTTTACACTGCTTTCTCTGACCCATTTCTTTCCAGCTTCTCACTCAGACCTGGCTCAGGATTTCTCTTTGCCAGGGTGAAGCTCAGTAACAAATTTTCCCAAATGTGGTTTCCTTTTTTTAATTTTTTTTTTTTTCCAAATCTATGGCCTGGCTTGGCTTGCTAAAGGGAAGAAGCTCAGCAGTCTGTCAAGTCTGACAGTTCCCCCCTGGCTACAGAAGCAGACATGCTCTTTCAAAATGTATTAGAGTGCCAAGGGGACTATTAAAGAACAGAGAAAGAAGGTAAAACAGTCCACTGGATTCTACCTTCTGAACATGCAGTGTGGGATGAAAAAATGCGTGTCCTAAGTTTGAAAGACCAAACAGAAAAGCAATGTGCTTTTTGGCAAATACAAATGTTAGGGTCTCTTGCATTCGTAATTATAGAGCACAGTTGTCCAGGTAATTCAGCTTTTTACAATATGAATTTTCTATGTTTCTCAACTCAACTATTAAATTATTAGACACAGTCGCTCAAAATTTCACACTAAAGGGAGTGTATGTGTTTGTTTGATACTGTGAACAGTTAAGATTGATAGATGGAAAATATGTAGCAGTAATAGAGAAGACTTGAGTAAACAGAAGAAGACAAGCACTATAAAATGTCATATCCTTAAATATCATTGGTTCAGAAGTCTCACTGTTGTTGGGATGAGCAGATAACAGTGAGTAGTGGAAATTCTGTATTCCAGGGAAGAAATTTTCCTTATGTGCCAGATGTTTGTACTCTAATAGTAATCATATATCTGTTAATGGAAAGAATGGACCTGGAACTGTCAAAGGTGGTTGACTCTAAAAATGTATAATCTGTGTCACTTCCAGAACTAGAATATTTTTTGGAGAACAAACCACTCTTGGTTGCCACTCAGAAGAGCCTTGCCAGTGAGAAGTCTCAAGTGAATGATGATGTTCTCCCATGCAGCACTGAGAATGAAATCGATAGCCCATTCTTCAACAATTAATAATAATCTTTATATAACAGCAATTTAAAAAAAAAGAAGACAAGAATATTTATAAAAAATCTGATTTATCTCGTACTGAGAATATGCTTTGCCTGAAGAAGCCATCTGTCTACGCACTTCACAGCTCTGTTTTCTGTAGGAGATAGGCTGTCATACGAAACATTTCTTTCTGCTGTTTATTTTGGGGTTCTCAGTTTGAAGGAGATAAAATATTTTGTATATTTTTTTTTCAGCACAAGAAGATATATTTGAAGGCTGACACATAAATCAAGGGCCCAGGGAAGGTGTTAAGCTTGCATAAAAGTTTAAGTTGAAGTGACGATTGGGTCAGACAACTGTCAATGGCTGGAAAAGCTTTCAGGCAAAGTGCCTTAGAGAAGGGTAATAGTAGTGTTTGAATCTGAATGAACCAGTGTACTGAGCAGAGCAGGCTGGAAAAACAAGTAAACAAGTGCTTTGTTTGCTCCAACGCCAAAAAATTCACTTTTAGTGCTGCAATCGTGGCAAGAGTGCCCTTTTATAATTCTCTCTGAACAAGCATTTTTTACATGTATGAACATTTATGATGGAGTTCTATTAAGAAAATGTATTGTTAACTATCCAAAGATTAATTTCCTTTATTAGCTTTTTATTTCCCTTTTGTTGTTAAGATTTAAAATTTTTGTGAGGGCAGTAACTTCCCAGCTGCTCATCTTTATGCCTCATTGTTACATACTAAAGGCAAGTGAAAAATCAGAGGTTGATAAAGATTTGATCTGTACTGGATGTAGATATTCCAGGGACCAAACAGGGGGTTTACAGCTTGTTTTGCAGCAACATGGTCAACTTCAAAACTCCTACAGTAGGAAGAAACAGTAGCAGTAATCCTAATATTTTTGCTGTAGAACCACATTATGGGACACTCAGCTGGGCAAAATTGGTGCACACCTGGTTAATTATAGAGGTACAGTTGCAGAAAAGGAAGTACTCCAATTAACCAAGAATAGGTATATGCTCTGCAGAGGAGAGAAAAACAAACATCTTTCCTTGAAAGAGGAAGCTTTCAATGGCAAAAGCTGAGTTAAGAGATGTAGTAGGTTAAAAATGAACGAATAAAAACAAAAGGAGTAATCTGGGAAGGAGGCAGCTGAAGGAATGAAAAGAGAAAATGAGAGAGAGAGGCACCCAGGGAATGAGGCGGAGGAAAGAAGAACATTTAAATACTTATCTGGATCAGTTCAAAGCCACTAATTTCTGCAATACTTTCTCAGCAGTTTCAACAGGAATTGACTCAGGGTTCATATTTCTGTTAGACATGCAACTGTGTGCAGCAAAAGGAAAAAAATTTGCAGGATCTGGTTGTTCCAAAATAAACAGGAATGCTGGGCTGACAAGTCCGGGGGAAAACATTTCTGCTCACATAAGCAATAAAATAGAGCATATTCTAGGTTTATGTGTGTTTCATGTGGGTTCAGTTGGAAAGTCTGTGCAGATGTGAATATACACCTCACTGCTCCTTTAGTGGTTGTATTTTTTTGGAATAGAAGTTCATTTAGGACAAGGTGGATCTGGGAAGAAAGCAAGAAATAGCAGACAATTCTGGTACAATTTAATCTGATCCTTACAATATAAAAGGAATAGATGTATGTTGAGATGGAAATGTACTCTGTGAGTGTTATGAAGTGAAGAAAGGCTTGGAAACCAGTACCCTTTCAGGACTTACGTACACAAAATCCGTAATTCCTTCGGTTTAGTGACAGGTATTTTTATATATTTTTTTTTTCCACTCAAAGAAGCAAACAAAAGTTTCAAGAAAGTTTCAAATTTCACCTTCCTTCTAGGTCAAATCAAATAATCAACCCAAAGGGACAAGTTACCTTTTCTGAGAGGTTTAAAAGAGACTCATTATGTTGTCTCACCAAAGTGCACAACCACAGAGAACCTAACTCAGGAGCACATGTAGTTTATGGTAACAGTGAAAGAGCCAAACCTTTGATACATGCCTGAGGAGAAGGTGTTTAGGAGGGAAACAGGGGAAAGAGAGGGAGAGCAGATAGGAGACATCCAATCTGAAAGTTGCCAGGGTGCATAATAAATTGCTGAATAGGTGAATCAAAAAAGAGCATGGTAAGAGCACAAGCACAAGCTAGACTTCTTACAATAAAAGCAATTACTGGAAAATTAAAAAACTAGAGTGTATTAATATAATGTGTAAGAAGATAAAAGTCTTCTACAAGTAATTTCAAAACACTTTCTCAGTACAGCAGCTATTTTGGCCCGAGAAGAGCTACAGCACCGAGCCTGGGGATTTCTGGGAAGAGCTGTGACCAGTCTGAGCTCCTGCACTGCCATTGCACTTACTTTACACTACAGGAAGCAATTCAGCAGATACATCTGCAATCAGTGGAATTTTGAGGTAAAAACTATGCCAGTATATACCCAGTGTATTTTTTTGGCTAGGTAACACAAGACAACTACTTAGCCAAGTTAGCAAAAGTTTATGTGTTAATCATTCTAGTGATGCCATGATGATTTTTTTGCCTTTTCTTTTAAGTCCCTTTTATACCTTTTTACAACTTCTGTATTCTTAGTGCTTTTTCCCTACATTCTTGGACTTGTTTGTCAAGCTAAGAGACTAAACATTTTAGAAGCCTCGTAGTTAGGGATCAGTGTGCCCCAGACCCCAAGGTCCTCTCCAGAACACATTCTGTAAACCAAGATAGAACCATCCAGGGGAAGGCTCCTTGGGGAGGGGGGCTCACTTGAGCCTCTCACTGGGGAATTTTTGATAGATATGCTAATTAGTAAGACCTATAATATTAGACCAGATCTTTTGGGAGTGTGCACTGCAGTGTGCATTTCGGTACATTCGACCTGGCTGTGGTGCAACTAAGGATCCTTAAAATAAATACCAAGGTAAAATCCCTTTTTCCCTTCTAACTGTGTTTGACTCTTGTTTTTAAGACCAGGAAAAGGAATCACTAGTGTCCCAGCCAGGAGACCTACAGGTATTGCCATAATGCTAAATGAAAAGAAAAATATATATATACTTTTTCTTGCCACGACATGGACATGCAGAAAATGCTTTTCAAAACTTTTACAAAAAAAGTCAAAATACACTGTAGTGTATTCTTGTTTCTAATTTCCAATATTGCTGGATATTGGGAAGAAGTCCTGATAACAGACATATGTTACATGAAAACAACAAGCAAGAGAAGAAAAATATGGATTTGTAGCTTTCCTAAACAAAAGTCTCCAATAATTTCTCTTACTCAGGGCTTGTTGTTTCAGGAAGTGATATCACTTACTGCTATAGCCCTTATTCCATCGGAATTACCTCTGGGGCACCCCAGGGACAGCCTGATAAATGGTCATCCCTACAAACCCAACAGTTAGTTTTGCAGAGGAGATCAAACAGAGCGACTGCAGCTGTTCAGCAGTACCAGCCAAAACACATAAAATAGGTCACATAAGGGGATACTGTTATTCTGTAGCTTAAAGACCTCAGAGCCATTATCTTGAGATAAGTCTCTCTTTCTAGTGTTATAAAGTGAATTATTTTCACCCAAATTTCATGTAAGTCCATAAGGAGCCAGCAGAATGCCGGTTTTCATTTAGTCTATAATCTGTATATGATGATCCATGTAGTTTTCAGTTACTGTGGTTCTTAGTGGTTTCTGAGTTCTTAACATCTTTTAATAAATTAGTTGGTCTGCTTGCCAGTTTCTTAATGCTTTTCCTAATAATACGTTACAATCTCTGATAAACAGCCTCTCACTGACATTTTCCCAGTAGTTACTGACTTTACAACATGCCACCTTAATGTTTTTGGCCTCTGTAACAGTATTTCACCCTTGGAGCACTACAGCAGCACTCTTTCACCTGGACTGTCTCCACTGAATATTTATTTTCTTTGATGAAAAACAATACAATAAACAAAATACAAAAAAACCCAAAGAAAACAAAAAAAAGAAAAAAAAGGAGAAAGAAGAGGAAAAAAGGGAAAAAGGAAAGAAAAACCCACCACCACTCCCTAAATAATCTTCAATATCTTAATGCAGAATCTGGTGGCAAAACGAATACTTCATGTGTTCAGAAAAGCCACAGTTCTGGGAGTGAGCACATGCTGGTAGTGGTGCACAATAGCTTGCAGAGTCAGGGCCTGAATCAGCAGTATAGCTGGTAAGAAAAAAAGAAAAAGACCAAAAATCTGTGACATGTTACGATGAGCTGCTTCATGAGACACAGATGACAAAATGACATTCTGTGCTCTGGTTGTTGAGAACAGGAAATTCCACCAGCATTTTCACCCTACTCTTTTTCAAATCCTAAACAGTAGGTACAATAGACTTCACAGTTCGTGCTGACTATGTTAATGGTATATTTCATTTCACATCACAGTGATCCTTTACCCAGTCTCTAGGACAAATATTTGCTAACAGTGAATACTTTCTTTTTAAAATGTAAGTAAAAAATTACACTGCAATTCACCTGTGTGTAGGACAGCCATGTAAGTCTCAGTTTGCTCGTAAAGCAAGACTTAAATGGTAGACAGTTTCACTGGTCTTATTAATATTCTCTGTGTCCATAGCACGTTTCAGAAACCATTAAATGGTGTTACTGTTTAAAAATGATACTAGCAATAAATATAAGATAATAGGGGGAAAATACAGATATTAAAAAGCGATGCAAAATACCAATACAGAGAGTACTGCATTCAAAGACATACTTCTTTTATTTTCTCAAGCATTCAATGAAGTCAGCTATAGTTTGTTTTATTTCATATCAATTTACCTTATTCAGCTCCTCATTCCCTTGAGAAACTACTTGTAGGCTTCATTACTTGATTTCTTCTGCTCCTCTGCCTTTGGTTCCATGGAAACCAAGGTAAAATTAGTAGCAGAGAGGAAATCCCAAGTAGCCCTGAGGTAGAATCTTAAGAAATTCACCTTTTTATTTTACAGAATCAAAGAATCACAGACTGGCTATGGTAGCAAGGGATCTCCAGACGTCATCTTGTTCAACCCATTTGCTCAAGCAGGGCCACCTAAAACAGGCTTTCTAGGACTATATCCAGGCAGCTTTTGAATATCTCTAAGGATGAAAATACCTCCTCCCTGCCTCTGGGCAACCTGTGCCAGTGCTCAGTCACCCTCAGAGTGAAAATGTGTTTCCTGAATGTTCAGATAAAACTTCCTGTGTTTCAGGTTGTTCCCACTGCCTCTGCTCTTGTCATTGAGTGCCTTTAAAAAGTGCCTGGCTCCATCCTCTTTGCTCCCTCCCTTCAGGTATTTATATACATGGCTATATGGATATCATGTGTCCATGATATATATACATCCATATATATGTATATCATATATACTTACATGCAATCCCGGCTCTCTCAGCCTTTCCTCATAGGAGAAATGCTGCAGTCTCTTAATCTCATTGCCCTTCATTGGACTCTGCTGTATGTCCTTGTCTCTCCTGTATTGGGGAGTCCAGAATAGGATGCAGCACTCCAGGTGTGGCCTCACCAGTGGCTCGTAGAGGGGAAGGATTCTCCTTTGACCTGCTGGCAGTACTTTGTCTGATGCAGCCCAGGGTCTCATTGGCCACCTTTGTGGCAAGGGCACATGACTGGTTTATGTTTGATGTGGGGTCTACCAGAAGCCTTGGTCCTTTTCTGCTGAACTACTTCCAGCTGGTCAGCCTCCAGGGTACTCAGGCTTCTTCCTCCCTGGGTGAAGGACTTGGCATTTCTCTTTCGTGACTTGCCTGAGCTTCCTGTCAGTCCATTTCTGCAGACTTCCAAGGACCCTCTGGATGGTTGGCAGCACAACCCTCTTATATATTGGCCATCCCTCCCAGTTACATACCACCAGCAACCCTGCCGAGGGCACCCTCTGTTCCATCCTCCAAATCATCAGTGAAGATGTTGAACAGGACTGGGCCCAGGACTGAGCCCAGGGTACACCACTACCTACTGGCCTCCAGCTGGACTTTGTGCTGCTGATCATCACCTTCTGGTCTCAGCTACTCAGCTTTCAATTTGCTGTCTGCTTATCATCAGCAACAGTTTCTCTATGAGGATATGGTGGACAGTGTTAAAAGCCATACTAAAGTTGAGGTAAACAGATAGTATGTACTGCTCTTACCCTCCTGGTTTAAAAGGAGGATGTTAAACTGAATCTGTGGTTTGATGATATAGTTAGTTCTCTCTCAGGATTTATGTACAATGAACATTTCTAATATATTTGAGTGTGACAGCCAGTGCTTGGAGAGCCACCAAAACTAGACAAGTATCAGTAGCTGCATTGTTGAAAGCACTTGACAAGGACTCATATCATGAAATGAAAGAAGCAAAGCTGGAAGAAATAGAACTGTCGCCATTTAAACAGGTTAGGATGGAAAATGCCATTTAATCAACAAATATATGTAAGTAGTTAGTTTTGTTTGAACTTCTCTCTGGTGTATGGAGCTACTGTGAAAAGCTCTGTGGTTGTCATGTTTTCACTGCCATATAATGAGATAAGGGGAAAACTTTTAAGCATGCAGTTGCAGGGAACAGTCTGAAATTTCTGTCCTTTTCATTATCAGGCCATGAGCTAATTAGTTGGAATAAGCAGGAAAACTTGCCTCATGGCATATTAATTCACAATTCGTATTCATGGGGGTTCCTACTCATCCTCTCAAGCATCCTGGACTGCCTACTGAGAGGCAGCATGGTTTGCCCTCTAGTACTGCCCTGCAGAAAAGTGGGTATAGCACCACTTACTGTGTTTTGAAGTCTAATTAGCTGTTTGCAAAAAGAAGTGAGGTCGGCAGATGAAAAGTGCTTCAGAAATGCAAAATATTATTATTACTATTAATATTAATAATAAAGCACATGCACCAAATAATTATCATAGCAAAACAACACTGATAACTTTATAAGGTTCCCAAACAGTATGAAATGGATGTTAAAGGCAAGTTAAGGAAATACCTCCTTTTCCTTCAGCAAAACCCCTTGAATATCATTGTTCTTGTTTTTTAACACATACTGTTAATAATACAACAGGCATTGAATGTTGTGCATAAGCTAGGTGACTTTTCTAAATAGAGGAAATAATACAGCTAATGTTTTAAAAACATTTCCATACTAGGTTAACAAATACTGAATGTTAATCAGGATATTTTCCAAATTTTCAAGCACTGAATTGGCTGGTCTCTTGAAAAACATGACCTATTTTTAAACACTGATCTTCAAAATGCTCTACTTACAGTCTTATGTTCAAAGTATTAGGCTGCAAGGTTTAGAACAATCTAAATAATTGATGATCTCCTAATCAAAAGGGACATACATCAAAGAGAAAGAGTTACAGTTCTGTTCATTGAAAGAGTTACGAAAACATGGAGGAAAAGAAAAAGGAGAGTCATGACTGAAAATATGGGCAAACAGGAATCAAATTACTACTGAATGTTTTTTTACAGACCACTCCTATCATAAATCCCACAAACTGTTTATGTTGAATAATTCCATTGACAACATCAAGTAAATTCTGAAAACCATTGCAAACTAAATTTTCACAACTCATACTTTTTATCTCTTTGTACAAAAGCTGCTAATAGACCCTAAGTATTCAAGTGCCTAATAGACAAGATTGCAGTCCTTCAATTTGTACCACATAGAGTGAATATGTTTTTGTGACAGGTAGCCTGATAGCTTGGAAAGTGTTAGCTTGCCTGCATAATAAACATCACTGGCTTAATCTGTAGAAGTTACAAATATGTCAGTTAAACTGGTGAAAAAATTGCAGAATTAGAAAAAGGTTTTACATTAATAACTGTACACCATCAAGAGTTCTGATGTGAATTAAATGGCTGTAAGTTAAGTCAAAATCAATTTAGAAATGTCATAAAATATGTCCATCTTAGGATTCATCTTTAACCCTCTCAGCTTCATATGTGAATCACAACTAGGGATAGACATATTTTAAATCAAAACTAGAGATATATTTTAAATCTTTCAGTAGCAATGGCAGTAAATTTCCTTGGATTCTAATGTCATACAAAAAGAAAATTGTGCGTGTTTCACCTAGGGGAAATACAGGCTCTGAGAAACCTGGTCTCATGAAAGATGTCCCTCCCCATGGCAGGATTTTGGAACTAGATGATCTTTAAAGTCCCCTCCAACCCAAACCGTTCCATGATTCCATGATTCTATGATTTCTAACAGAGAAGAATATTGACATCACTTCACCATGTGATGTTCTTAATAGATCTTTTAAGGCTACAGTCTTCTTTTCAATTTGTGCTTACAAACTGTACTAACATAGTCCTAAAACACTCCAAGCCCCACAGTTTTAATAGCTATAATTCATTAACCTTTAAAAAATAATCTATTCAGTTACCACTTTGCAGTCTGTGTTTAAGACAATAAAAGAATTATCTTGGTATTTTCTTTATAAATGTTTCCTAAAAATGCCCATGCACATGTGTTTTCACTGGTAGACATGCATTTTTTGCCTTGGTTTTTTTCTTTACTGGCTTGTGGGACTCTGATTCCAAAGAATAATCTTCTGCTCCTCTTACCTTTCTTCTTTAGGTCACCCTCACCTTCACTCCAGTTTCTCATGGTTTTTGTCAAGCAAGAGCAATAGAAAAAGGGCTTCTCCTTTTTCCATATTACTATTGTTTATATGAAGCCTTATTATTCAGGAAAGATTAAAAGATTCTTAATCATCCTAACATCAAATTATTTTTAAAAGCTTAATATGTAGGTTTGAAATTGTTTTATGGTTAAATCTAACATTATAAAAATAGGTAATTTTTTTGTCCTTTCTAGATCTTTTATGAAAAGCTTCAATAAGGGTCTGTTCTCAGTGAGCTGTATATGGTACAAACAAATGATTGAGAGTCTATCACGTGGGTTCTAGGAGTACAAGCAAACAATTTTGCTTTGTATGAATAGCTACCAGACACCTGGTGAGATAGATCAGAACCAGAGTAATGGAAGTCTTGATGGCACAATTCCTACACCTAAGACAGCCACACCCATAAGTATTAATATAACAACTTGGAAATCTGACTTCTTTTGAGGAAAAAGATTTATGAAATTAAATTTTGTCCTTTACAGGATACACATACATAATGCTTGTTACTATTTGTACTCAAAGGAAGAAGTTCCTGCAACTGTCCTGTACCCACCAAAACTATAAAAAAAAAAACGAGGTAAGTTTTCTCCTAACTAGAATGTTTCACAGGATGGGAAGGAAAAAAAAAGATTTGCACCTAAACTCGACACATTCCCTGATACACACACATGTTTTTCCACCTTTATCCCTCTAAATCGCTCTCAGGCTTTGAATGACACCAAAATAGTAAATGCCCACTTCCTCTAGCTGCCTCCTCTTTCGAAGATGGAGAACAAAGGAAGACAGTACAAAAATAACCATGAGTTACTAAGTTGTTTTAAAATATGGGCTGATTGTCAGATGATAAAATCAGATTTTTATTCCCAGACTTTAAGAAAGGAAAGTTCTTGGGATTTGTTACAGAATTGACAGCCTAATAGCTTGGTATCTCCCATGTCTTGTACCCAAAGAATAAACTAAAAACTCTCCATGTTAAGGGAAAAGAGTGTAAAGATACACAAAGATGCCTTTTGTCACATACTTGGACCTTTGTAATAATTTACTGAAGGAAAACTCAGAGCAACACACCTTTGACTATTCTCTAAACGGCACACTCCTTTGACTCTTCTCCAAAGGAATGAGAATTGGATGTCTTAAATGACATCTTAGGGTCCTGTTGCCATCTGAAGCTGAGTACAGAGTGATCTACTTAGTTTGTAAAATTTCCTTTCACTTCAGGAAATCAGCATGATGCTGCAGTTATCAATGAGGGCTGTTGGAAGTGCAGAAATGCACGATGTAAGGGGAGGATGATTGCTTACAACTCAGTCTCTGGACTTGCAGCTCAGTCCATTTCCCATTAGGTAGGCAACATAGCTCTTTTCTTCTGTACCTGCTCCAAAACATGGACGATAACTGCTTTTTAATGAAAATAATTAGCTTAAAAATCATGCCATTCTCTATAAACCTGTCATTCTCTACAAACAGTTATGAGAAGCTGCAGACATATTTGGTGGTCAGCATTAGCTGCATTTGCCAATGTATTACTGGTTTGCTTCAAACACAAGACTGCTATCAAGAAACTGAAAATGTTTTCTTTTAGTCCCTTCTCATGCTTCATGCGTGAAGTTCCCGACACAAAGTAGAGTACACTGCTCCCAGCTGAAAGGCAGCAGCTCTTTGCTGAAGGGCTGGTTCACACTATTAAACATTTTTGTCACACAGTTGGGAGCACCTTAATTCTGAGGTTAGATGGACATGCCTCTCTTTTGCCAAAGGTTAAAAAAAATTTTGAGAGCAGTTTGTTGCAACCACTGACACATCTGTCACACTTTAGGCCTTGAATTTTTTGTAATTTGCCTCATCTAGCTTTTTCTATTAGTTTCTGCAACACACTGTGACAGTTGGATAGATTCAAAGCCCTATCAGTAACTGATAGAGCCTTCTTACGTAAAATGAAAATAACTATTTCAAATAGGTTAAATATATTTACACATGCAGAGATATAAAAGAGGTTTTGAGGTTTCCAGATGTGTATTATTCCATATTGGGCTACTGAAAAGAAGCTGTGATCTAAAAGAGACTTTATTCAGCCATGCTTTATTTCTCTGCATTTAGTACAGTCTTTTACTTTCCTAGTCAGCAGCATGCCACCTGCTCTTTCATTTCCTCAAAGTAGGTCAGCAGTCAGCCATCAATCTTTCATCTTCATTACAGCTAAATCCTGAAGCCTGAGGCAAATGAACCATATTAAAGGAGATGCAGTGATAGCTGTGGTATTCTGTCTCTTGTGTTAGCCATTTGCAGCAGAAAAAATATCTCAAAATCCAGATGAAGCTAGCCAACCCCTAACTGGAAAATAGCACGAATGAAAGCAGTTCTCACAAGGTGTTTGTAAAAATCTGGGGACTGATTCCTAAACACAGAAACATGGGGCCAGTCTACACATCACATAATTTCTTTCATATCATTATTAAACTCTGAAATTCAAGTTGAATCATTACCCCCCCAAAAAGAAGACAATTCTAGATCTTCAACTAATCTAGCGCCTTAGAAACATAGTCTTACTCCAGTGTCTCTTTACTCATGATCAATTTTAAACTATTTTTTTCTCATGTGTCAGCACTGACACAGTTTGGATAGTTCATCTCCGCTCCTGGTCTTTAATATCCACGAAATTGAGATATAATAATCATATATTCTCCTGGCATAAATCCTACAAAATTAAGCAAGCCAAAATTTTTAGACTTCTCTAATAACAGTGGTTTTCAGGTTGTTTTTATTAACCCAACTATTCTTGCAGATACCTATTCCTTTATGTTTTTTTTTTTTTAAATCAGAGGTGAACAGATTTGAAGGAAATACCATTATTCAGAATTTATCAACAAAATTTGTGGAAATTAGATTTTCTGTCTGATTATTAGAATCATAGAATCATTTAGGTTGGAAAAGACTTCTAAGGTCAACGAGTCCAACCATTAACCCAGTACTGCCAAGTCCACCACCAGACCATGTCCCCCAGTGCCACATCTACACACTTTTTGAGCACTTCCAGGGATAATGACTCAACAACTTCCCTGGGCAGCCTGTTCCAGTACGTGACGACCCTTTCAGTAAAGAAACCTTTCCTAATATCCAATTTAAACTTCCCCTGGCTCAACTTGAGCTCATTTATCTTGTCCTATTGATTGTTGCTTGAGAGAGGAGACTGACCCCTGCCTTGCTACAGGTAGTTGTAGAGAGCATATTTCATATTTTTACTTAACCTTGGAAGCCTTTTGCTTTCACAGCACTTCTGTTTCTGTAAGTCAATGAAATACAGTGAAGTTCTGTGAAGCACTGAAGTTATCAGAAATAGAGGTATTTGATAATTTCACCAGATACACACAATAGGTCACTGATTTTTTATTGAACAGTGAAAAATTAAGTAGAATGAGGTAGACAAGAAAAGGCCTTAAAACAACAAAGCAGGATGGAAGGAAGCCCAAATGAATTGTACGGATATGCCAGGTGGACAGGGGTGAAACTGGAGGAAGTGTTCGCACTTTTTCTGAGAAGTCAGCATGATGGAGCATCCCTTTCAAGTGCCTGTACTTAAATGTATACATGCAGCACGGAGGAAACCCTGGTGGAACCAGAGGTATGTGTGCAGTTGCAGGACTGCATCCTCATTGGAGTCACAGAGCAGTGATGGGAAGGCTCCCATGACTCAAGTGCTGCAACAGATAAATAGGAAGAAACAGGTTGGGGAACGAAAAAGAGAAGTTGCCTGTTACATGAGATAGCTGCAGGAATACATTAGGTTCTGCCTTGGGGTTAAAATTAGAGGGCCAAACGAAGTGGTGCATATGATGGTCAGTGTTTACTACTGACCACCTGTTCAGGAAGAAGTTGCCGAGTTCCTATTCAGACAATGGGACAAAGCTTCATGTTTGCAGATCCTGCTTCTCATAGGGAACTTAACCCCCTGATATAACACAAGAAGTGGCAAATCCTGGGGATCTGTGGATTGTATTGGTGAGAACTTCCTGACACAAGTCATATATGATGTGGTGACAGAAAGCACTCTTCTGGACTCAGAAAAAAGGCAGATGTGGTGAAGGAGAACATTGGTGGCAGCCTTGGCTGCTGTGAGCACAAAATGGTAAGGTTTGGGATTCTGAAAGGAGGAGATAAGGGAAATAGCGTGATAACAACACTTGATTAGAGGGCAGAGATTTTGGCCACAGCACCAAACCTTTCTGAGTTCAAGAAGTGTTTGGACAACACTCTCAGGCACATGGTGTGATTCTTGGGGTGTCCTGTGCAGGGCCAGGATTTGGAGTCAATGATCCTGATGGGTTCCTTTCAACTCAGCATATCCTATAATTCTATGATTCTATGATAAGTGAATGTGCAGGAAAGCCCATCTGCAGCAGAATCTTGTAAGAGACAGGAAGGGCAGCATGAAGGACTTCTACAAATTTTTCCTCAGCAAAAGGGACATCATGGAAAATGAACACCTTCCCTCATTAGATAAATATGAATGGGGCTGGAGACCTGACGACAAAAGACATGGAAGAGGCACTCAGTGCCTTGTCCACCTCAGACTTTACCCATAACATTTATCCTGAGGAACTGGAGCCCCTGAAAGCAGTGGGAAAGTCTGGAGAAATGAAGTTTTAGTTTGCTCAGTTAGGAGGACCAAGTTAGGGAATATTAAACCAAGTCAACATACACAAATCCATGGAACCCAACTGAATCCATCCATGAGGACTAAGGGAACTGGTTGATGTCCCTGTGAGGTCACTCTTTGGAAGACTTTGGTGACTGAGGACTGGAAAATACAAAGAGCATTGATATAGGCAAGTAGAGGGATCTAGGGGACCACAGGCCGGTCAACCACACCTTAACACCTGTGATAGTGATGGAGCAAATTCCACTGGGTACCATTTTCACACACATTAAGGACAAGAATGCAATTGGAAGTAGTCAGCAAGGATTTATGATGGGGAAATCCTGCCTTCTGTGATAAAATGTCTAACTGGGTGGATGAGGGGAGAGCAGCTGCTACTATCTTCACTTGAGCAAGGCTTTCAACACTCTGCCATAACTTCCTCAAGAAATAGTAGGGACAAGTGGAGCGGGACTGAAATCTGACTAAACCGACTAAACTCAAGGGATTGTATTATCTAGCAGAATAATGTTCAACAGGAGTACAGTCACAAATGATTTTTCTTAGTGATCAACACTGGCCAATGCTGTTGCATATGTTAGTGATGTTAACAGTAGGATGGAGTGCTTCCTTAGTAAGTTTGTAGATGATACAGAAGTAGGAGGTACTGATAAACCAGAAGGTTGTGCTGCTATTAAGTGGGATGATAACAGGCTGGTGATCTGGGCTGGCAGGAATCTCCTGAGCAGAGGAAATGGAAATATCAAGTTCTGTACCTGGCAATGAAGAACCACATATAGGCTGGGTGGTGTTTGACTGGAAAGCAGCTTTGCAGAGAATGTCCTGGGGATCCTGGCAGAGGTCAGGTGGCGTGTGAGCTAGCAGTGTGCCCCTGCATTAGGAAGAGTGTCACCAGCAGGTCGAAGGACATAATTCTTTTCTGCTTAGCCCTGGTGAGTTCATATTTGGAGTACTGTGTCCAAGCCTGGGATCTCTAGTGTGAGAGCAAGAAGGACATACTGGATTGAGTTCAGGAACAGAGCGTTAAAACGCTCAAGATATTGGAGCATCTGACATGAGAAGAGGCTGAGAGCTGGGGTTTTGCCTTAGACAAGAAGGCTCAGGAGAAACCGAGCATTTTACCCATGTGCATAAAAATAGAATGGGAGGGAGTAAAGAAGATGAAACCAGACTTTTGTCAGTGGTATTCAGGGAAAAAAAAAAGGCACAAATTGAAATGCAGGAAGTACCATTTAAACCTGAGAAAAAAAAAGATTTTTGATGATGAGGGTGGTTGAATACTGTAGCATTTTGCCCAGAGAGGTTGTACAGAGTCCACACTTGAATATATTCAAAATATGATTGGACATGGTCTTGAAAAATGTACCATAAGTGACTCTGTTTTGAGCAGGGGCATTGGACTAGAGAATATCCAGAGATCTCCTCCAGTCTCAAAGATTCTATAATTCTGTATTTAATTTCTTAACTTCAGTTGCTTTTTCAGGAGTCAGTTTGTATGAATTAAATAAAAATTAGGTAAACACTAGAGACCTCTTCCTCTTTACGACATATTAGAAGAATATGTTTTCCCATCATAGCACAATTATCAAGTGCTCTAAAATATGATATTGTGACATACTTGGCAAAGAATGCAGGACGCCTGGTGTCAAGAATTACGTTCTAAACATTCTTCCATCATTGTTCAGAAATATTATCTACAATTTCTCAGAATAGCTCTCTTTATTCTATGAAAACATTATAAAGAATAGAAATAAAATTAAATGCAAAGAGAATTTAAAAATACAGGGGTAGCCCCTCTCTCCATAGTTGATACATATAACAGATGTACTCACAAAAATCTATCTATCCCAACACATCTCAAGTCCTACCAAACCATGCCTCCCCTGGGGAAGAATCTGAAAAAGGCCAAGATTATAGAAATAGCTCTCTAGAATACTCTGTTGTCTGTCACACAATGATTTCTTTAGAGTGATGCCATGTCTGCTTATTTAACACCTGAAAGTTTTTTCTTTCATCAGTGTGCCCAGTTCCTGTATTAATCCCATGTAAGATTTTAGGATGGATAACATTTTGCAGAAAAGTTCTCTATCTGTAGTATGTGTTGTCTGTTCCTTGAACCTGCCAGTTCCACTTCATTCTCCTTAGCTCTTGTATAGGAATAGACTATGTGTGATCACTTCTGATCACATTTTCTAAGCCACTGAAGGTTTTATTCTTCCCCGTCCTCATCCATCTCTTTTCTAGGCAGAAGTGATCCCAGCCTAATTCTTGGATGGGGGCTATTCCATACTTCTCAAGGCTCTACATAGCTCTGCATGTTTCCCATCTCCTGGAGGTAAGGAACTGTGCTGGGGCTGTACACAGTATAGGTATAGGTGTAATTCCACTCTGGATTCAAACACTGGCATAATATTGCTTTATATTTTGTGCCCTACTTATTTTCTTGTAATTCCTTACACTTGGTTTGCATTTTGACTCCTATTGTGCATTAAGATGATATTTTATTATACTTAAGTGCTACTGTATCATGATCTAACCATTACCTGGCATTTATTTACATGCAGTTTCACCTATCGTGTCATTTTCCCTTAAACCAGAAATCTTGCTTGGCATTTCAATTTATGAGATCAGTGTCATAGTGACTTGTGGAAACAGCTTGTCAAAGTTCATCATTTTACCTGCTTAAATAATTACTTTGATCATTTCTGATATGGATCTCATTTCATATTAATTAAAATTTTATTAATTCATTAAAAAAACTCCAAACACTGGCAAAGAGGGAAAAAAGATCCAAATTATCACACTCTTGCCTCCACAGTGATCTCTTCTGTCTTATTCCAGCCCAATTCCTTTGTAACACCATTTCTTATAATTTTGTTTGATGGTTTGCCATCACACATACATTTCCATCCTGAATGTGTCTCCAGAGTGCTTTAACTGGCTGTTCTTTCTCCTATTTAATGTATGCAAATGAAGGATATGAAAAAAACTGAAAAAAACCTTTGGTTTAAACTGGTCACAGCATTACTGCAAGATTAGATCCCAATGAAAGCATTAAAGATGTGTGCCTTCAACCTATACAGCAAAGATGAAGAACACCTCCATTTTGGAAGCAAGAAATATTCATTTTGCTTTCGTCTGCTGCACAAAGTTACGTGCTGGCTCAATGGTATTATTGCAAACAGAAAATTCCATTGTGAATGGAACTTTCTATCATTGTCTCTACAAATTTAGGATGTACATGTACTGTTCCACTTTTATTTACAACAGCCCCACAAAATGCGAGAGAACTAATCAGAGCATTTAGATGAAAAATTCCTTTTCTGCAGAGAAGTAACCAGCACACAGAAGTAAATAACAGAGAGAATACCCAGGTTTTGCCTACCAGAATCCAAGCCATGGGTTGTTTCAATTATGTTTAGGTCCTCTACCATTCCATAGGAGATTCTTGAAAATTCACATAAGCTAAGAGCTCACATATTCAAGACTGTCATAAAACGAGAGAGACTCCCTTGGAAAAGCACATGTACACCAAGGTTCAGAAAAAGTTATTTAAAAAAAAAAATTCTTTAACCAGATATTTGGTCACCTGAATTATCCCTGACCAAATACCAGAACTGAAATACCAACAGTCAAGATATTATATATATGTACATATTAACAACATTCATACATATATATGAACATCTGTATGCAACATACTGAAATTAGATATTTAGAGAAGCATTTTTTCACAAATATGTGCCTTTTGGAGTATCTAATTCTGAATAGATTAGAAGAGACTCTTCCACACTGGTAAGAATTACACAATATTTCATTTGTTAATGAAAAAAGCAGACATAATAATTTTAAAATATAAGTAAGGTATTTTCCATAAAATGAGGATTCTAGATTTGTAAACTCTAACCTGATATAAAGTGGTAAAGGAATTATCAACTGCTTAGAAAGATTCTTGGATCTCTAAAATTCTTACTTGGGTCACAGATGCTTCATGAGGAAGCGATACAAATACCACAGAATCAATGCAAAGTGTTGAATAAAATGGGAATTCTAAAGAAATAAGTACACCAATCACTTAAATCCAGAATGTTATTTGAGATAATCAGGAGTCCTTTATAACATAGCCATAATAAGGAAGTTATATATTAGAGCAGAAATTACATGAGAAAAATTAGGATGGCTAATACAAGTTTTCAAGAACAAGTAGCTAAAAGGCAATACTAAGTTTTTTTAAATGTAACTGAAAATAAAAAAATGGATCCATGACATTGCTGTTAAGGTGAGAAGTAATGATGACAATAGAACGAAAACTCAGAATTTTCTGTTGAAAAGACTGTTGACTACCACCACCAAAAAAAAAAAAAAAAAAGCCAAACAGAGGGCTGCCAGGCAGCTACAGCTGTGGGGACTGGGTCTCTATGAAGCACCCTTGTGCACTAGGAACTTGCTCCACTTACACATAACTAATTAGTAAGCATTTATTTTTGAGTCTTAACTACAAACCATTAAATCAGGTCTTAGTGGGAAGCCTTACACTGACTGTCCAGAAGTATGTCCATATCCATCTGTGTAGCTCATGGTTGATTCATAGCTCTTTCTTTAAAGAAAAAAATGAATGATTGGATTTGAGCAGTCTCAGCATCCTTAACAAAAACAATTTCTTTTGGGAAATTGTCCAGTCTGCATCCATTCTTCACGTTTTCTTCTTCCTGACCGGCGGTTACCCACAGTCAGGTCATCACCAGTCTTTAACAGTTGCTCAAGTGTGGCTAGTGATCTAAAGTTGAGCTGGCCTAAGCCATAAGTTTGTTGTCCTTTCACACAGCCAGTTTTATGAATGACCTGGACATTATGGTAGTGAAAGAGAGCGTGAGGTAAGATTTGTTAAGTGTGAGAGTTCATGGACACAGGCAGGAGAAAGCATTATAGGAGGGTACAGAAGCATTGAAGGAAGGAATGCACTTCCCAAATGGAGCTGCTGAAGGTCTAAGAACGAAAACAGTTTGGAAAGTAGACTTCACTGTGATTCAGCTCTTCAAAAAGCAAGATGCCCTCTGTTTTATAGCTTTAAAAAATACCTATGCAACCAAAGTATTGCTAATGAATATTGGCCCCATTAATAATGGGGTTAACAGCTATTATGTGTTTCTTCTCTTTTATCCAGGGAGAGAACTCTATGCAGGAGGGTATTTTAAAATAAAAATGCATAGGCATAAACACATTCTGCTGGATATTAATGCAGGAGAAAGCTAATTGAGAAACAATCTTTGCTTTTGCATGGCTGAGATGCATGAAAACAGCAATTTTTGTAGAAAAGTTCATTCTGGTGCTTGGCAGAGCCAGAAAAATTTTTTTCTCACTTTCATATGAAATATACATTTATGTTTTAGAGTATGCTTATCAGAGAAGAAACAATTTTACCCACTAAAGCAAAACAATTTTACGTACCTAAAAGATAGTCATATAAAGGCTTTGATTTACTACCATATGGGAAACTCCAGCAGAGAATGGCCCAAGGCACTTGCAGAAAATGTCCTGTGTTTTTACTAGCACTTTTTTCAAAATAGTTCTCAAAATATGACTGCATTGCTTTGCTAGGGAAGGACAGAGTCTTCAAGGTTTGAGCACAAATACAGTCCATTGCTTACAGATGCTGCTCTGTAAGAGAGTGCAGTAATGACGAGGAATCCAGGAGAACTAAATATAGAAGTGAAATGACCCATACTGCATAGCCATGAAGAGGATGGCTTTGTTCAAGGAAGCTCTTCTTCAGGCCCTCTGCCCATCAGCATGAAGTCTGGGTTAAGTTTGCATCACTGCCATCTGCTTATTGCCTGTGTGTATGCCCTTGCAGTCCAGCCAGCTCTCCCTGTCTCCCCGGGTGTGCTTACAAATAGCAGTGCTCCACCTGGCACTTCACCTCAAAGGAGAAGTACATCAGTTCCTATTAAGTTTGAGCAGCACTGAAGTGGTTTTAGTGCAAAGCCAAGGTGCACCTCTTGAGTGAGACAGCATTACTTCATGGTCAAGCTCTGCATAAAGATCTTGTGGCAAGTGACTCAATGGCTTGATTTCCAAATTGACAACAGGACTAATCACTGCCATTAATCTGTTCCAGTACAGTTTCTTGGCCAGAACTTAGGACATTCTAGGCAAACAATACTATCTTTAACTACCTATAATATAAGCTAAGGCTTGCCTTCTCCATAAGGTTACTTATGATTGAAAGAATGTTTTTAAAGAAGCACCAGGATATCCAGATTGTATCTTTTCAGTATCAGCCTACTTAAACATTTGAAGGAACAAGGGAATATTCTTCCCCAAAGAAGTATTAATTACATTAGAAAATCTGCTATTCTAAATAGCTATTTTAATGCAAAATGATCTATTTTCAGAGATGTCTGGTGGAAGGATTTTATTGGTCTCTAGTGCAGCCTTAGCATATTCTTGGAGTAATTCATTATGGTTCTTTTTATCCATACCAGAATCTGTTTTTGGACATAAGCATTAAAGTCTATCTTTCTTTATACAATGGTGGTTCGTTCTAGAAAACAAGAGAGATGCTACAATACTAGAAATGGTTGAATATTGATTATCCAGGATAAAATGCAGCAAGAAAGATTAATCAGTTCCTAGACTCTGTTTTCTGGAAGTTTATCCTCATCAGGTTTTGGTGTTTGGTGGAGAGAAGAGTTTTCTTGTCTTTTTTTTTTTGATTCTGATATAAAGAACAACTCAAATCACTGGAAAAAAGAGCAAAAAATATTCCTGTCTGGATTATAAAGCCTGTAAATCTTGACACTCAATATGCAGTTCAAGCAAAAATGAGATATCACAGAGACCTATTTCTGAAAGAAGGTAAGCATGTGAGGAAAAGAGCTTCTATGACCTTGCTAATGCGGTACTGCTTAACAAATGCTGAAATAACCTAAAGCCAGGTATGTTTCTATTTGGTAGGCAGTTCTGCCAAAAAGTATCCTATGCCAACACTGTACTCTTATAAAGGAGCATAAAATCAGTGTTAAGTTAGGCTCTAGCTTTAGGTTTCAGAGAAATAAATCTGAATGATTGTATCCTATGTGTTCAAAGTTTAAAGTGAGGAAGTGCCACTGGGTCTATCATGTAATGAGCCTCCTCAGTGAATGAACAAAATTGTCACAGTGCCTTCTGTGGGAAGCAGCCAGGTGTCCCTGATAGATGATATGTCTGCTGCTTTTAATGGTGGTTAATCATTCACTGGTTGTGTCACGCAGCAATCTCAGCAGTGGTGCTATCCTAAGTAGTAAATGGCTGCTTCGGTGCATGTGTACGAACTGACTTGTTGGAGTTAGATATCTGACATCTGATTTCCTTTCCTCCAGTAGACTAGTTCACTGAGGACTAGGGATTATGCCTTAAAATCCCAAAGGGGGAATAAGAGTTTGGATTTCCAAATGCAGTTGAAAGGATGAGTCCTGTTGGGTACATCTGGCGGCAGAGCCCTCAGAACTGGAGGAGCTAGAGCAAAGCAGCAGTGACATGCCAGAAGTGTGACTACATAACAGTAGCATAAGTAACAATAATTTTATCATAAAACCCCTCCACTATCATGCTTCCATATTCCAGAATAATACTTTCACTCTAAGAACCATAATTCCATACTAAAATCAGTGTTGCCCAACAACACGAGCATGAAAATATCCAGACAAAAATATTGAGGTTAATTGAGTCTAAAACTGTGTGAGGAGAGTAACTGAGTGGGCCATATGATGACGAGTGGAATTTGATTTCAGTAACTGTAATTCCACTGTAAAAACAGTGGAACTGCTTATACATTTTCTCAGAGTCGTAATTAGTTCATGGAAATGATCTGGGAATCGCTTTGACAGTGAAGTCCAAAATTTTGTTCAATAGTGTGCAACAGTGAAAAATAATACACTAAATATATGGAAGAGGATGAATAATAGATAAAACACATTACACAGATCTTCTAAAATATGCAATATTAGTCATCCTAACTAAAAAAGGATGCTTTAGACTTTCTATGTCATATGAAAAAGAGCTTAATAAGATTGGGACTGTCTACCAAAGAGAAAAGAGGAAAATAAGGTTGTAAACACACAGATGCATAGTAATGGCTGGTGCTGCCAAAGGAGATGTGGAAGATTCAATTCTCTTTTTCTTCCCTAAAAGAAACATAGTATATGTTCAATGAGACTGAAAAGCAACATTTCCAAAACTGAAGAAGGAAGTTCTTCATGCAGTATCTAGTTAGCAATTACACTGAACTGTGCAAAGTATGCAAGAGTCAAACCCCCCTGACATTTATGGGAATAACAAAAGTTTTCAATTAGTGAGAGTATAAGAGCTATGAGCTATACACAACTGCTTGTTTCAAGTTACTACTCATTATGAATCATGACTGAAGTTTTCAAGCATGACAGATGGACTTTCAGATGTGCACTACACATTTTTGGCATCCACCTCTGAAAGTATTTGGGCCAGTCATTGTTTTAAACAAGCTGCCGGACAAGAGGAGCTACAAGTCTCGTCAATGACAGTGGTTCCTACACTCCTGAGGTGGGGAAATACTGGTTTTTTGGGAGGCAGAACTAAAACTGGAATTGTTTCTTGAAGAGGAATAAGTACCAGCAAACCTGATCTTGTTAAGTAGTTGTTGTTAAGCAGCAGCCATTCATCCTGCCATTTTGGAATTGACCCTGCCCTATTTCCTTATTTTTGCCAATTTGATACATGTTTCCATGGGAACAGAAGCAGGACTAGCCACCAGCTGAGTCAATCTCAGCTGCTGGCTCCCACTTCTCACGTTTTGTTCTGTTTCCTTGGAAACTGATGTCAAATGAAAGAGAGAAGTAAACCAGCTTTTACACTTTAGTATTTACTCTTTCTTTGGACCTGTGCTAGATCCTCTGGGCCAGTGGAAGGTTTACAGATGACTTTAATAGCCATTCATTTTCCTTCTCTCTGCAGCATCTGCCAGCCACTGGAGTGTCCCAGCAGATGCAAGTAAGAGTTCTGTTTCAGCTACTCCTGGCGGGCCGCCTGCTGAGAGCTACAATGGCAGGGTTTGAAAGCAGGCTACAGATTTCAGGAGACATTTGGCTCCCACAGTCTGTAATATTTCAAATTGGAAGGAAAAAAATTAAATTTATTTAAAAAATAGTAGGGGAAACAGATGGGCGTAATGATATTTAGAGAACAAATTGACTAACAAGCTCTGACCTGCATTAGGCTGAACACCCCCAGAAACTACTTCAGCCAATTAAATTCTTCATTTCATATTGCACATTTGACAAAGTTCTCTCTAATCCAGCTGTTAGCTGACTGAACAGCACAATGTAAACAAAACCCCATAAACACATCTGTTTATGCATATATACATATGCAGAAAGAGAAAAGAACATGATCTGACTTTTTCAAAATGTCAAAGGATTTACATAAATCTACTTGAGCGCATGAATTTGAACCAGACATCTTCACCAATTCCATACCTACGTTACTCACATATTACCATGTGAATACAAATACCCGTCCCTACCCCAGCCCACCCCACACTCCTCTGTGTATAATTTTGGTCCAAAGTATTTACCAGTCCCTACAACAGCAGTGTTATTGATGAAAGTGGATATTAAAGAAAAAAATCTACATCTGTGCAGTTGAATCCAAATTTTCACATAACTTTCATTTAAAAAATGTAGAGACAAAACAATATTACAAGACAACAGACACTGTGTACTACTCAGAACGAAATCAAAGGTTAGTTCTCTGTCTGTGGGTTCTCTAATCTGTTGAATTAGAAATGAGTTAGTCTGAGCAGCACATTTGTCCAGTTTACATAGCCATTTTTTTGGTTTTGCAATGTTTATGAGTCCCTCAACAGATCAGTCAAAGCTGACCTTCTGGCTTGTTGTGTAGTAATATGTGTCTGGCACCATAGTTATACACTTGTAATATGTAGGAATTCTGTCTCACTCACTGAAATAATTAATTTGGTAATATGAACTGACTTTTCTTTAACATATTGCACTGCTTTAACACTGGCATGGCCTACTAATCTTTCCTGCATATTGGTATTTTTGTTATTTCAACATCCTCATATAAGGTTTCCTCATATTGTTTTCTGCATTTTACATCCATATCAATGCTAGAAGCCCAAATAGGACATATCACATTGATCTCTTTTTCTCTTCAGTGTGTTCTAAAATGGCACCTTGTTCAGATTTTTTCCTCTATTTCACGTTTATTACCATCCCAGGACAAATTAGGGTGAAACCTTAAATACTGGTATTCCAGATACCAGAATGAAGTTTATTTTTAAATTTTGATAATGCTATCATAAGAATGCATAAGAGGAAACATCACAGAAATAACTACTTGATGAGTACTAAGACATCAAGGAATGCGAAGGCTGCTGCCCTGGATAAACATGTTTTAAAATTTTACAAGAAATATTGGCATCCAGTATGCAAGTTACTACTTTTATTGTATCTAACACTAATGCAAGATCTTTTTACCTTGGGAATTATAAAATGTAGTCCATTTCCCTGACAAGTTATTATTTATTAAACATTATCACTGTCTACCTTCCAAGGCCACAGAGATCCAATCTGTTTCACAGATATTTGTGTTGGGAGAAGATAAGCCAGTCAGAGCCTTTCAAGCTAAACTCTAAAGAGTTACTCCACCATAAAATCACAGAATCACAGAATATTCAGAGTTGGAAGGGACCCACAAGGATCATTGTGAATGGCCCATACAGGAACTGAACACACGACCTTGACATTATTAGTACCATGCTCTGACCAACTGAGCTAATTACAAGCAAGAGGTGAGTGTGAGTGCGTGTGTACACACAGACCCTTTCAGCTGTACTAAGTACATAATTGAATTATGACATGGCTATTGCACAGACTCCACTTTCTAAAGGATTCTGCTATTTCAGACTGTGGTTCCATTCCAATGCAGCTGAGCAACTGAAATTAGAGCAAGCTGGTTTCTTAAGTAGTTTTTGTCCTGTGGCTGGATTCTCTTTGGCTAAGAGTGAAGATCCACTGCAGTGGGTCATTTAAAATATCTGTCTTTAGACAAAGGGATAAACTCACCCTGTCACCCTTCTCTTAGAGGAGACACTACCAGAACTTCTCCTCCACACAGCTGGCTGTTTCCAGAAAATGTCTTACAGTGCTATGTCCTTAAGAGCTGTATCTGCTCAAATTTGTCATATTTGATTGAAATAGGCAAAGTTTTTTAGGCAGCAGGAAAAAACCACACAGAGCACCCTGGCACATACACACTGCCTTCTTAAGAAAGCTGTTCAAAAAGAAAAAAATGGTAGAGCCTTGCAAAGCTCTTCTCCAGCCGCATCCACAGAAGCACTGTAATTCCTCATGGGCAGTAGAGCCCAAGAGCCCAGCCAGTGAGACAGTGCAGGAAGGATGCACTCCAGTTCATGTGACTGGGAGAAACTTAGTCTGGCAGGAACCTAGCTCAGATCTGAGCATAACTGCAGAACTTTTGATTATGACAAAAAAGGTGAATTATGATGAATTATGACGAATTATGACTTAGTGAGGAAAAAAGTGATTGATCTCTCCACTGGTCTGAAAAATTAGCAAAAGGAGAAATGTTACAGCCAGTGCAACTAGGAAAACAGATGAATAGAGGTAACATTATGGATTATTTCCTTTTTTTTTTACACTGCTGCTTGAAGTTGAGAAGCCCTTTGTGTCAGCAAACGCTTTTGCATTATGTGAAAGTCAAACTTAGGAAATGTACATAGGGACACCTTTACAGTTCTTCTGCAGACCAGCATATAGTTAGGGAATTTTTAAAGTCATCCCTGCCTTGGTCTTTAACCTGTTTGCTTTTATCCAGCAATTTTATTGTCTATATATCATAAACTACTTCCCCTACTGAGGATCTGGATGCTTTATGGTTCGGTCATTACAACTTTTAACATGGTGTCTTAGGGCAGCCACAGCTGTGCTTTCCCTAAAGACTTGTGGGATCAGGGTGCCAGAAACAGGTCTGAAAACTGACAGACCCAACATCCCATATAATTTCTGCCTACCCTAAGGGGCAGAGAGTCTCCACAAATGCCTTCACTTCCCTCAGTATTTTTAGATTTAGACTGCCTATCCTCAGTTTATAATGCATGGATTGCATGGACTTTGCAAACAACTCCAGAAAAGGAGCCTGGATTTTTAAGTTCTGGGTTTAAGAACTCTTTAAAAAGTTTTTGATAATTTACTGCTATTCTTTCCTTGAAATGAACTATTTTGTGAATAATAGCAAAGAGCACAGGACATAACCAGTCTTTAGGCTTCTTGTCTTGGTTCCTTTGATTGACATGTTTATGAAGACACAGCTAACAGAGGGCCACCTGATAGAAGCCAAATGCAGAACTATCACGTAGGAAGCTGATGAGTATTCATAAACAACACTCATATGGTTCATTAGTTAGAATGACTGATTGCATTCATGACTTTGGAGCCTACATTTAGTTTAATCTTTATCACTTGGATTAGCATTAACTGACAGAAATAATCCCTTTAAAATTATTTCACAGAATCAAGTGGGACAAGAAACATCCTCTACAAAATATTCCTGAAATCAAACAGAAACTTGCCACCAGTCGTGTTTACTATGTGGCAAGTATTTTTCAAATATAGAAAATATAATATGTGGTCAATCAAACTCAACTAAAGAATTCACCATTATACTTTAAAAACATAAAAATTAAAAAATAACATAATAACAACAACAATAAAAATAACAATAATAATAATCGCAGCAAAGACAATTGTCATTTACTTTTACACAGGAGTTTTTGAGATCTGAAGAGGTGTGCTTCAGGAAAGCAAATTGCAGTTCACCTTACTGCTTTTATAATAACATATTTTATGCACATACAATAGTTTAATGACTATATTTGCTAGTACAAGACTTCTCTTTCCTTCCCACCCCAAATCCATTAGCTTAAAAAATACTCTGCGCAACTTACAGTAATAACTAAGAGCTCTAACAGTAAGTTCAAGTCAATTCTACACTGAGGGATCAAAATATTAAACATCCTCATGTGTGCATTCAGGAAATGTCACTTTGAATGGGCTTATGTAATTCCAGGAGAATTGCACTTCCTATACAAAGTTCAGGCAAGTGGTGTGCAGCCCCATGGTCTGGAAAGCCCCAAATGTGGAAAAAACACACTAAGTTTTGAGTGTTATACATTAGATGATCAAAGAATATACACTAAAAAGTTTAGATGGAAATTGCAATAATTTAAAACTACAATAAACATTATTTTTCAAGTATATGGTATTTATGGTTTTGATGCCTTTTCCTGGTCTTAAAAGCAAGAGTCAAACACAGCTGGAAGGGAAAAAGGGATTTTATCTTGGTATTTATTTTAAGGACCCTTAGGTGCACCGTGGCCAGGTTGAAGGCACCGCAATGCACACCACAGTGCACATCCCCAAAAGATCTGGTCTAACATTATAGATCTTACTAATTAGCATATCTATCAAAGATTCCCCAATGAGAGGCTCGAATGAGCCCCCCTCCCCAAGGAACCTTCCCCTGGATGGTTCTATCTCAGTTTACAGAATGTGTTCTGGAGAGGACCTTGGGGTCTGGGGCACACTGATCCCTACCTACGAAGCTTCTAAAATGTTTAGTCTCCTAGCTTGACAAACAAGTCCAAGAATGTAGGCAAAAGCACTAAGGGTACAGAAGTTGTAAAAAAGGTATAAAAAAAAATGGCAAAAGAATCATCATGGCATCAGTTTAACTTCACAGTTACTGCTTCTGTCTAGGGACATTTTACTCAAGAGAATCTAGTGGAAATCAGGATCTTTAGTTATAACTAAAGTAAAAAGTAAAATTCCTTCTATCTGAGATTATTTTAATTGAATGTTGTAACTATTTGTCATAATACACTTGGGTTTAGATGAGCAGAGAAACTGTTAACAATACTGACAACTGAAAGATCAGTTACAATGCAGTTGGAGTAAAATGAAGTAAACAAGGCTCTCAACAAGCTGCTATGGCTTCAAGCTATACACAGACAAACCAGAAGTGTCTCCAGAAGACAAATTTCACTTACATTTTCAATTTTTCACTGACAACTGTATTAGCTGGGAAGTCTTTCAAACTCTGGGGAATGACTGAGAGAAATCTTTTCAGACTCTAAAATTATTTCTTCTAAGGCATCCCTTGCAGTTTAAGAGGCATTGTTCTAGGGTATCTTCTACAAATTATACTCAAATAAAAAGTAAAATCTTCTCCTAATAAAATTCCAGAGCTACACTGCAAAGTAAGAACAAAGTAAAAGCACTGAAGTAAAATAGTATATATTTTCTTGCAAATTTTAACATCAGAAGAGAAAACTACTGTTCTTTTTCTTACCAATTGCCAAGTATTGGAGAAGAAACTAACACTTCTAGAGTGTCTTCATACAATGTAGTTTTCAGATATCACCAGTTTCCATGCTGGAGGCAATAAACTCTCAAACACTGCAAATCTACATACAGAGAGATGTTTTTTTCCTAGGTTTGAATTGTTGCTGCCATGTTTCTTGCTGTCAGTTTATCCAGAAAGCTCTATTTCAGCTCCACTTCTAGAAACCAGCCAGAGTGCTGGAAAGTGTCTACAGCTGGAATTAAGATATTACCTCCTGCCCATCAAAACTGCTTGTGTGACCTTTATTAAAAGAGGAACAATCAGTATGGGTGCATGCCCATAAAATTACTGAAAATAAATATAGCGGTAGGTAACATAATTCCTGACCATCTCCACAAAGAATGCAGTCTAAGCAGTGACCTCTCCTGCACTTATCTTGAATGAGCTCTTACTGAAATCCACTAATGGGTTCTGATAATCTATTATTTATTGCAACAGACTAATAGAGAGTCTTAGCAGAGGACGCTGCTGTGTTTACAACCCTTGCAAATAAAACCTCTCACAAGTGACAGAAACGTGGCACCTGCAACTACATACACAATTTCTTTCTGTTGCAGTTGTTTCTTTTCTATTTGGTTTTAAAAACCTGAATCCTTCCTCCCCCGAAATGCACAGCTTGACTTGCTTTCATTTTACTTAGTGCATCTTTAGCTAGATCTTATGGAAAGCTATAGATACTGATATGCTACTATAAGTATTACTTGGGCTTGAGGACATACCTCCATGTTATACTTTTCCACTGTCCTCCTCAAAGGATCCACAACCTGCCAGCAAATCAGGATGCAAAGATCAATCAGTAGCATCCCTCCAACTATCCCCAGTAGCTTCTGGTCTTTAATGATCTGGAGAGACAAAAAAAAAAAAAAAAAAGAAAAAAGAAGCAGGGAGATTCCCATGAGCCACAGATAGACCCTGTACAGCTTTATTCCTATATAGGGAGAAAAACACAGGTTGCTAATAATAAAGGTTTTTAACAATGAACAAAGAAAATAAATATAGAAAGATGAAAGCAAGACAAATTATTTTAGTTCATTTCATGGTTATTAGAAGTATCTGAAGTGCTTTCCAACTTCTAAAAATACTTTGGGAGGACTCTTAAACATTAATATTGAAAACCAGGTTTAATATTAACTCCTGGAAAATGAGAAAAATATATTCTATGGAGCCACTACAGTGTTTATGCAGGCAAATTTGGGAAAATGTTCCTCAACATCTCAGAGTAGCTGGAATTGAAGTAGTTTTCACTGAGATTTAGCGCTCACTTCTTCATAACCTTCTTGGATGTGGAAAACATAGATGGTATCAGAAGTTTATTTTGGAGGTTTTGAGTCTCTATGTGTTTAATATTTGCCTCTGTTATCCAGGGAGCAGAAAGGAATGATGCATTTTTTCTATATTACAAAGGTCAGAGGCTTTAATGCACAGTGTAAAACATGCTTTTAATTTTGCTTGGGGTTTAGGTTCAAAAAAGAAAAACGGGTTGCTGATAAAAATAACAAGCCAAACCATGTATTAGAGTCTTTTATAACTGCATGCAATCCCTGTGTTATTTCTACTATTGTACACATAGCAACACAGAAAAAATACACTTCAATTACATTATTTCAGTTGCAAAGTTGTAAGCATGTCGAAATATCAGGCTTAAATTAATTTTATTTCAGTGTTCTTGAGTCTATGATCGTAGTTTCTTAATTAATATGTACCTCTATTATTAAGAACACTCATCCAATAGTCAAAAGTTATTGCCAAATTGCTTTAACATGGACAAACCCACCTATTTTTTTCCAAGTTTTCACTCTTGGAAAGAGCTGACTTAATCCAAATGAAATATTCAAAAATATTAAGCCTGAGAAGCTTAATAAAGTTATAATTATTTCAGTTCAATTTGATGAAATTATCAGGATTTTGAAAATGCATTAAAAAAGCCAGAAGTGTCAGCTAATCTTAATACAGGCAAGGTTAGTATTCCTGCATAGAATAAATTGTATTTGCATTAAATTCTTATCAAGCTGAAGTAAATTATAAAAGTGAAGAAAATTTGAAATAATGTAAGAACTTTAGAAAGTCTGGTTTTCATATGGCTTGGTGTGATACATTTTTTATTTTAAAAGATGTTTCGTCAACATTGTGCACTACATTTTGTTAATCTACTGGTTTATTTTATAGATAATTTGGAATAAACTATGAGTAAAATAAAGGCTAAAAATCAGAATGAGCTAAAGGACTCGATATTTTATTTTCATTTCCTGAGACCAGTTATGTAAACCCATGTAGCTACCCTTGCCATAAAGGACTGGAAAATGATGCTTTCCACATGTTTGTGGCAGTAACGGAGCAGTACATCCATCTCATCAGAGAGAACAAAAGCAGATATTAAGCAAAGATTCTCAGACACAGCTTGGTCCCTTGTATTCTTTGGGAAAACAGAGCTGAGTCTGACCTTTCAGCTGTTTATCAAGTGGCAATCAAAGCTGAAAAGGAACAGGTTAGCCTTTTTTAAAATAGCCCATGGGTTTTTTAATCTCTTTTCTAATGCCTGCAAACAGGCCTTGGGTGAAACATACCTAGTACTGCTCCTAATATGAGTGGAGACATGGAAGAGAAAACAAGGGGGAGTCAAGTCCAAAGAGAATTTGGATTTAGATGAAATGTAGACACCTCAACTTGAATTTCTTCTCCTCCCTCTTAAATGGCTAGGGAATTTATTTGGCATATTTGGTTATTGTATTGGCATAATTGGTCTTTCTTTCTAACTGATTGGGTTTATTTTACTGAAGTTGGCTGTTGAACTATTACATTTAGCCTTTCTCAGTAGCCAATAGGCAGGGACAGAAGCTTTTAAAAGACAATTCATCCCACCTATCTTGGGTACAACTTAGGGTCAGAAAAAGTATTGTTCTGGAACATGTCCCTCCCTTCCTCACTCCTCGCCCCTCAAGCGGAGGTGAAGACGATTAATTTGAGCTAAAAATATGCATTTGACAAACTTAAAGGTATGTGAAAGCATCTTGCCAGAAATGTCTCCCTCTGCTCTCCTGAGCCAAAAGGTTCCTTGAAAAAAACACCAAAATATCTTATCTTTCTAATGAAAATAGTGCACATTTTACCTAGGATGGGTAAGCAGCTCAATGTCTTCCATATTTGTATGGACTATATTCATACTGAAAGCAAGGCTGCATTGGATGCAGATTTACCAACCCCTGGCAATATTAATCGCACCGGTACAGCAATGCCAGAAGCAAAAGAGTGAAAGGATATTATTAAAAGCAGTAATACTGATAATCCACTCACAGGATCAAAATAAATAACTTACTGCTCATGATCACATTGCTAATGTGATCACATCACTTCTCCTTGCTCTTGTACCTCTTTCATTCGTAGCTGACCTGCACTACTGCAGATCAGTATTTTAGTTCACTTGTAAATTTGGTAACCTCTTTTTGGACAGGTAGTTATTAGAAAAAAATAGAGTACAGCAAACAGTGGAGCTCTTCCTTGGATACCTCTTGGAGTAATTTTTCCTGCATTACTCTGCCCTTTTCTGGACAAGAAGGGGAGTTGTATAACAGCAGCTGTCACTGGCAGTGGGAATTATTCATCCCTTACTTCTGCCAGACAGCCAGGAGGAAGGCCAGCAAAAGAGAGCCCATAAGACAACCTAGGTGACCTGCGCTACTGTGATGAGCTCTGTAAAACACGGTGGTACTGGTGCTGCTGTGGGGTGAGAAGGCTGAATGCAGGGCACCTGGGTCTGCCTCCCACACCCATCATGGCACTGGTCTGTCCTCAGCAAAACCACTGCTGAAATACAGTTCTGAAGCAGAACTCCCCACCAGAATGCTAGCTTTCAGAACAAAACACTGAGGGTCAATTATTTTTCACTTCTGCCAGTCATTAGCAGCTTGTCCTAAAAGACACTTGCCCTGAGAAATGCCACTGGTATATCACTAACAGCACGTCTATAAGGCTTTTTGCTCTCCCCCTGCCACCTGCAGGAAGCCCAGCTTTTCCTCTCCCCAGCCATCACTCCCACCCACTAAAACTCCTTAAGTTCAGTACATTCACTCCTTGGGAAACACCAGATGCACTGAAGGAGTCTTGACTCAGATCTTGTGAATCCAACAAATTCTCCGTCTGATGAAAGTCACGAGCAACTGAAGCTCCTTACAATCTAAAATGTAATTCTTCTTTAAGAGGAAGGTTCTCATTTTTTCCCTTTTCATTTTCCTTCTAGCCTACAGTAAATCATCCTAGAGAAATACATGGTAGCTAATAAAATCCGTTTTTGCAAGTGTTCCTGAATCCTTGCTGAAGCCAAGCTTTCACACAGCAGCATCTGTGAGTCATATTTTCTACCATCTGTGATTGGATAGGTGAATCTGTCTCATCCTGGCAGATCTGCACACTGTTGTAAATGCCATTGCCACCAGTCTGGACTATATGTCTGGATATGAAGTGATCTGTCCTCAAAACAAATTCACTCAGAACAAAAGCTGGTAGGCCATTTTCTTCTCAGCAACATCTCTGTAGGAGCAAATTAGAATTCTTCTCAAGACTCGTGACCATGAAGACAGATCAAAGTCCTTACTCTCCACAGACCTTACCGTCTGATCACAGGAGATATAAAATCTGTCTAAAGCTCTGAGATAAAGTTTCTGCTCATGGAAACTCCTGAGGATTTTCTAGAACTATCACAGGCTGTACCACCTGCCACGGTAACTTCAAGTGTCCATTTGGCTATTACTGCACAAACCTTTTGTTGGGCTTTTTTTTGTTTGCTTTCTAAAGCATATCCATTGTGTCCTGGAGGACCCTATCATCCACCAGTTTCTGCAATCACCTGGTGATCTAGCAATCAACAGTAATTAAAATTAGGGGTTTTTTTATAGTTATGGCTAGGGAAAACCTTTTGTTATTTCTTACCTTACTAGAAACAAACTCCGAAAATGTTTATGACATAGACCTTAAAGCTGAACTTCATTCTAAACCAGGAAGAAAGAGTCCTGCATATAAAGACTTACACTTTTCTCCAGGATGTAACATTAGTTTTGTACTCTCTGAGTTCCACAAACAGCTTTGCAGCATGACTGAAGGGTTAATTTACTCCTTTACTACTTCAGAGTTAGTTTCCTTGTTACCAGGTCACCTCCCATTTGTCAGAATAAAATATCTTTGAATTTAAAGCTATATTAGCTGAATCTTTGTGATTTGTTTGTTTGTTAGGTTTTTAATTGAATTCATAGAAACATAGAAGAGCTGGGAGTGCTTTTACATTTATTCATAGGTTTTGAGATAAAAAAAATATATTTTCTTTTTAATTTAAAACGTAGGGTTTTTTTCTGCTTAAGAAGGCAATTCTGGTTTCTCTTATGTAGATCAATCCTTTCTAGTCTAGCTGACAGAGCAGTCCCTTGCCTTCTGGCACTAGCTGGATAAACACTTAATGTTATTAATTAACTTTTTTTTCAGTTGTCTCTTTCCCAGACTCCTGGGATGGAATCTATAGAGAGAAACTCGCTTTCAAGGATCCCTCTCTGAAGCTTCCCAGACCTTATTCAATTAAATGAATATCACTGACATCAATTATAAAAGCCCTCAGAAATCTGAAACCAAATATTCCTCCCCCTGGTATGTACAGAAATCCTGCTGATCGGAGTCCTCCCTCTGAACTGGAGGGGAAAGAAGGAAAATAGAGTTTGCAGGGAAAAAATTGTACAGTCTGCAAGCCTGCAAAAGGGACCATAAAACCACTCGAGAACTTGCCTTCAGGATACTCTGTCCAATGCATAAACTGCCCTTTCGTTTCTCTCAGGATGGTTAAGGGACACCTTTGGCTTGCTCTCCTGCATTAAGTGGGTCGGCACAAGTGGGATGGTGCCAGGGGGTTGGTGATGCAAAGTCAGTGGTGGGTGGGTGAACTTTACCATATGTGGGCTGAGGGAGATTCTCTCTTAGAGTTATTACAGCCATTAATATTTTAGAGAACTATACTGCAATGCATTCTTAATTCCTATTGTGTAATGGAATGAGAAAAAAGGACTATTGAAAAGACATTATGCATTGCTCCCAATAATTCCACAGTGTTTTTTTCAGCAGCTATTATGAGTACTTCCTATAATAGATTCTATGATTATTATTGGCACTACCTCAAGCTGCAATTACACTAGTTTTAATGAGTGAGTGCTAACATTTTAAAAAACACATGTCATAGTAGTAAGGTTTTTTGACCAGTAAGTCATTGGGAGTAGAAAGCTAAGTTTTATTTTCTTAGAAGTATTTTGACTGATTTAATGGAAGATTTGTATATCTACTTATAAATTTAAAAAAATACATTTCTGTTTCTTGTGAGGATCTACTGGGACACCTGTAGTCTGAGAACCTGGTGACTACCTTCCAGGATAGAGAAGTGTGTGGTACTCCTGACAGTAATGGACAATTGGATATGATCAAAAACCTTGGTTTTGAGCATTCTATAGCTACAGTCACTAACCTGCTAAAGCACATATTTCTAAAATGTGTCTTCTTTGGTGCCTCCTGTTTAGGATACTTGTGTCACTGGGCAGACTCACCCTCCCAGTAATGGTATTGCAAATGTAGATGTGTTGACTCTATGCCCTGCTGCCAGGAGAAGCTATCTGATTAGGAGACACCTTTCCTCTTTTCCAGCTCATATAAAAGAAAGTGGGAACATCCTAGTGGTGATGCTCCCTAGGGGAAGCAGAAGATAGAAACTATTCAGAGGTTAGAGATGAAGAGAGATTAAGTGATGGGTTATAAAAAGTTATAAAAATGCTCATTTTTGAAAGCCTGAGCCTCAGTTATGACTACAGCGCACTAGAGAATTGGAGAGGTGATTGTTTTACTAACATTTCTAATCCAACCATAACGAGCACACAGAGTGATATAAAATAACTATTTTTCACAAAACTCTTTTGAAAGGACAAAAATAAAAAGCATTTTAGTCTAAAAATGGCACTAAGAAATCCAACTTGACAGCATTAGAACCAATCATTCCTGCTGGTGTTCTGGAGCCTTAGAAACAAGCCTCAACATTGTGTTAACTTCTGCTCAGAAGCATAAGTAAAGCAAAATGTGCTGCTTTGAGGGACCTGCATATCCCACCAACACAGCAGGCCAAATTCACCTTTGAGAGAAATGCACTTGGTGAGCCCAAGATCACATGGGCCATAAATGTAAAGGAATTTCTATGAGAGCAGTGAATTCTCATCCTTGGTATTAAAGGGAGCCAAAATCTTCAGGAAAAAAAAAAAAAGGTGCATGAAGGATTTGAATGTTCTGGAAAAAATATTCTGATTCTGTTTGATATAATACTAAAATACCTAGACTTTAATATTTTCCTTAATGAAAAATTCTGTGGGAAAGCATACTGCATCGTTACCAAATAGCTGGGAACATCAATGCACTTGATTACATTTACAATCCAATTTCAAGCTATTCAGGAATGAATTGCCTCATACTGTATAGCGACATGTTCTTTATTTCTCTGTCATCCAATAGTCTCATAATACATAGAAATTATGGTTGTAGCACCATTTATGAGCACTTACATTTCACATGGAGTTTTGGTTGTTTTTGTCACTACTGAGGTTTAGCCTTCTCAATCTGTACCATGCAGAAATTTCCATACATAAATTACTTCAAAAGCAGATTTTTCTCCTAGATGTACAGTTCATTAGCTCAGCTTCTTTCTGTGACAGAAGCTTGAGTTTTAGCTCCACATTCTATATTTATATGAATGTAAATTTTAGAAATGTGATTCCTGTTGTTCCTTGGTTGGCATTTTGGCTGATCAGCCCTCATGAAAACCAGGATGCTTATTTTACATCTACGTTTGGACTCTAAGACTATACTGAATATTTTTAAAGCTTTGGACTTAAAATTTATAGTTGTAGCTGTTTGGGGGGAAAAAAATAAAAATAATTTTGTTTCCACTTACATCACTTTAGGAAGTACTATATCTGTATATGAATAAACCACGAAACCATACCTGAATAATTTACACTGCACTGTAAGTATCAGAGATTACTTGGTCCAGTGGTAAATATTCTTAATAAAAAAGAAATCCTAAACATAAGCAAATTTTAAACTGCTGTCTTCTTTGTTACTCTCAAAGACTGAACAATAACACTGAATGTTTCTTTAGGTGTCCATATGCTGGTTCATTTTCAGCAGATGGTCCCTAATAGATTGTTGTACTGTTGGTATGGTTACCCAAAGCAAATTTTTGGATCTTGACACATCTCTTTTCCAGACTTATGATCTCTCACATATATTTAGTAGAACACAAGTGTATCCTAGGGGAAATCGATCATATAACTTTTTGTTATACGCATAAAACACTCTAGCTAGATTGACAAAAAAAGTCCTGGAAAAGCATAAATATTTACAGACTGAAAACTGACCTGGAAAAATATTTTATAACAGAATTTACAGAAAGAACTGATGAGATAACACCAACTACATTTATGCTAATCCAGAGCTATGTCTATATGGGATTTAAGTGAATAAATGAGATGTGGCCTGTGAGGTTTGGACTTAAACCCCTGTCAATGTAATTTGAAGAACTTTGCTTCATCTATTTTTAAAAGATTAAGATAATGGGCAACTTTTTTTAAACCTCTTCAGGACTCTAGTGAGAAAAAATGTAGATTGTAATAAATTCTAAATTCCATAGGTGGCTTGAAAAACTTACCAAAAAGTTTATAGCTAGAGATTACACTTATTCTATAAACTTTCTCACAGAGGTTTTCAAGGGAAGAAGGGGGATAGCAATCAACAGACACAAGTTGAGAAGAGAAGGCAGCAGCACATAAACTCATAGCTGTGTAGCCTCCAGCTGCTTTCTTCTCCCTATTCCACCCCCCAGGAACACTGTGCAATCACAGGAACTGGCAGCTTCCCTGCAGCTGGCATCATGCAGGGCAGGAGCACACAGCCAGCTGCTGCCCACCCCGATCTGGGAGATGAGGACTGGGGACTGCTCAGAGTAACTCATGTGCCCTGATCCCCAGAAGGAGCCTGGATGGTCTCTTACCCCTCCCAGTTTTCTATGCACCTGTTTATGAACCATTAAATATACAAAGTATGGAGCTGGGGTGGCCAGATTTGTGTCAAAAAATGGAGTGTGAAGGCAATGAGCTAAAATGTCTGAGAATTCCTGCACTGCTTCACTCAGGCAATAAATTTGCTTCTCAGTAACAATGAAACAAAAAAATAATTTCTGAAAAATATGCTCAGAGAGATTTCTACAGCATAACAGATAATTCTGGAAAGTGGTTATTTTTCTTCATTTGGCACTTAACTGTCTTATCCACGAGACCACCTTTCTCAAAACTCCTTCCGCCTTTTTCATTATGCATTTTTTCTGGTTTAAATGTAAAAGATTGGACCATAAACCTGTCTCTTTTACTGCATAGTCCTATTGTGTGCCCAGAGCCTGTGTTCCATGACAGTGGCACCCTGTAGAAAGCTTAGGCTTCACTGGTGTCCTTATAATCCATAGGAAAAGAGATGTACATTGTAGAGATCCTAGCAAGCTGTAGTTTTTCAGTTATTGACTTTTTAGCCACAACATAAAACTTTTAATGTTTTCATGAGCCCATTCTTCATAAAGAAAATGGAAAGATAATTTAATTACAGAGAGAGCTGCATGCATCAGCAAGAGGAGCCTTTACATCTTTGTACAGCTCATCAGCCTGAGCTAAAAGAATCACCAGTAGCTATCAGGATCTGTACAACTGCATAACAGGAAGACAAGGCAGGTGTTTTGCCTGTAGGTTTTATAGATACATAGTAATGGAAAAAGGAACAGTAATATTCAAAAATCCAGTGTTCAAATTTTATGCTCTGCCCACACTTCTTGTGCAATCACTTTGGCCAGTCCTAATTTCAACTTCTTTCTTGCCTCTTTCTCCTTTCTCATTCCTGCTTTTCTTTCCCAGACTACATTCCTACTTTTCAGGCCTCCCATTCTGCCTCTAAACTTCAGTCTTAACCTAATTTTAAACCAGACCAGATTTTAAACTTCAATTACAGTTTGCCACTTAAATACCATACTCAGGGTCTGCATTCCATCATACTCAGCTTTCTTGATCACTTCGGACTTTCCTGTCTGTCCTGTCTTTGAAACTTAGTTTCCAAGGGAATTTTAATCCAAATTCAGTCTCCCTCTTCAATATCTTCTCCCAGTATATAATCCCAAGATTTTCCTTATTTTTTTAATCAGGACTTTTTAATTGAAGTCATTGACAGCAAACCTGATTTCTCCTCTTCAGTCTCTTTCCTGCTCCTTATCTCTTGGCCCTGAAGTTCCCTTGCCCTGCCAGCCTCCCTTCCCTATCCTACTGTCAATATCATAATCTGTGCAAGCTCCTACCCCTCTCTGCAAGGCATGAAGACCCCAGCTTTCTTCAGAACTCTTATAAGGACCTAGTAGGCCAAATGGATGAAAACAAGTTTGCCAGATGTTAGCCTGACAGGCATAGCTAGGTCAGGTTAGACTGATAAGTCATTTTTGTCTGTTCTGGTTGGTTGTAGCTTTCTTACTCTGTGATATTACCAATACAGAGAAAAGCTTATGAATTATCATGAAGGAGTAGAATAATGTTGGCAAAACTATAGCAGTACAAGCCTCAAGAAAGGAGGCTGTTATACATCTCTTTTGTCATTATATTCTGTATTTATCTTGTAACAACTTTGTCAACATAAAGACATATGCCACCAGAAGTCTACAGTGGTAATAATAACTGAGTACAATGCTAATGTTTTCAGTGAAAATTGAAGATAAAACATCCCTTCTCTGATGCCACAGTTGAAGAACTAATTCCAAATAGACAAAGCCAGAATGTACTCTGGTAAGGGTAAGACAAGCTTATCGTGGCAGTGTCAAGGGATACGTATTGTACTTTCAAATACAACAAATGCAACAAGGAAACATTGTGACATAGATCATCTTCATGGTTTAGTGTAGCCATGTACAAACGGCCAAATGGTTGTCTTTGTAGGAGCAGAATTTATAAAATGTATGGAGGCTTTAAATACCACTGCTTTGAATTTCTTACTATTCTGGTGTTTATCAAAAGTGCATGGGCTTTATTCGGCACGCAGGAGTTGTGCAGGAGCAGTCATTGTGCAGGACTGTTTCAACACCCCCGAAAACCCAAGATAGTGCAGATCCCATCAAAATAGACAGCTTCTCACCCTTCTAAATTTACCAGAAGGGCTGGCTTCTGTCAACAGTTCAGCTAGCTAAAGCTTCCCCAGGACACCACATGCTCTCCTGCCACTGATATTCTCCTCTCTCTTCTCTTATCCACTCTCAGCCCTCCTGCTGCCAAGGGAAACAAAAAACCAGTCCCCACCTCTCTCTGAGCAGAAGACATTCTGCAGCCCAAACAGAAAGGAGACGTATGAAAACCAGAATTGCACCTCAATTATAACTTTTACTGTTATTTTTAATACTAATTCTATTCCACTTTCCATTATCTCTTCTAACCTCTTCAAAACTCAAAAATAACTTATTTCCCCCTACTGATTTTGTCATTTCCATTTGACAAAAATTGATTCCCTTGCACCCCTCTGTTTCAGATCCAGCTAAAATTAATGCATTTTTAATTTGCTTCCTTTGAGCCCTAGCGAGATCAAAGATGGTAACGGAGCTCTGGGAATTTTGCAAAATTTGTCCTTAGTAGCCTGATAACAGAATGAGTGTATTCCGAATTTTATTGTTTATCAATTTTCAGTAACAGAGGAATGGATATATAAAAGGGTGAAAATAAAATAGACTTTTGAAAGCTGTATAAACAGCAGTTAACGAGAATCTTCAATGAATTCAAGACACTTTAACTCACTTAGTTCCACTCTCCACTGCACTAATATGGACTGTATTATTATTATTATTATTTAAAATTCTGTGTATTTTCTCACACTCACACATCCACTCATCTCTTCAAAAAGCCATGTTGTACCCTAAAGTTTACAATAAACATACAGAAGCAAGCTTGCCCTATCGAATGAAGATAAACAGATTTACTCATCATACTCTCCCTTACTTAACACCCACTTTCACGAAATGAATTAACCAGTAATTTCAAAAGCCACACAGAGATTCTTTCCTCCTGTGAAGAAATTTCACTGTTGGGAAACATTTTCCTGACGAACATATTGAGGATGACAGGCAAAGGTGGTATACCCAAAGGTCATACAGATTTTACTGTCACACTTATGTACAGGTAGTAACTGAAACAATCACAAATGAATAGGATCCACAGCACTTAAATAATTCTGGAATTTTGTCCTCCTCTGATTGTAATGCCAGTCTGCTCTGTCACGGGACAACTAATTCAGAAAACATTAATATGCTTTTTCACGCAGCACTACATTTGTGCATTTGTCAGTTTAGATATTGTTTGTGAAAATTTCTATTTTCTGTGCATCCATAGATAGATATTACTTCTGTTGTAAACTACATCTGCGGAAAATGGAAATGTCATTTTTGCAACACATAAGTAAAGAATGCCATGTTTTCCAGTCAACTCCTATAAACACGTTTATCTATCCTGGGAAATCAAAGATAGAAAATATATGACTGGTAAACACTTATCATGGATAGCTGATTTGTTTTACATTAAGAAAACTGTTGTACTTCATGATTCATGCTTGTGATTTGGAGTGGGATATCTAAATAAAGAATTCTTTAAAGTTTACAGAACAAAATGTGTTATTGACTTAATTCCAGAATATTGAAGATGGTGGGCTAATAGCCTTGATGTCTCCAGTATCATTCAGAGCAAAGTAGTCCATTGGTCATCATCCAGATGTCTGAAAGTTTATATCCCTTATATTGGCCAGTGTCTTTTTAACTGATCTTAAATAATTTTTAACATCCAGCTCTGCATAAACAATTGAAATTTGCACTTATTGATGAGCTCCTTGAAGAACAGGAACAATAAAGAATTTGAGGATTATATTCAATTAACAGACAGTGAAATTTAATATTGAGTAGCAACTTGAAGATCTAAAATGTAATGTTTAAAAAAAAATGAAGCAAAAGTTCAGTGACAGTCCATTACAGTACCTGTTCACTCCTATTTGAAATAGAATGTATTGGAGAAATTATAAAATTGTGAGGATAATAAAGGTTATGAAGTAAATGCTTTTATGTATTAGACTGTCAGTGTCTTGTGTAACTTCACTAATTTAAAAAATTGGTACCAATATAGCTAAAAACATATTTGTAATATAAAACTTCATTTCTCAGGAAGGTAGAATGCTGGCTCATCTTTGGTTAAAAAACTTTAATATAGGAAGTGTAAGATCCTTGAAAATATATATAAATATAAGACTCTGGTAGTATAAACTGATACATTACAGTGGGCTCTTTGCACAGGTGCAGGAAGGGTGGTTTCCAGTTCACTACACCCACAGTATCCTGGGTTTGGTATAGAAATTTTTTATAATTTTAGTTAGTTTTAAGATATTTTGTATTTACTCATCATTATATTTTAAAATGAATGATAATTAAATATTTGAGCAAAGCTGACATGACTTGTGGTTGTGTTGTTAGGGTGCCAGAGTAATAGATCCAGTTCCAGACACAGCATGTAATTCCTTAATAACCTCAGACATAAATCCTCTTAAAAACTGAGTTAACTCTCTCCCTGTCTATCTGAAGTCCATTCCTTTTGAGGCAATGATGTATCCCATTGTGACAGACTCCCTACACATTGAAATTGTGAAAAAAATAACATAGTGCTAAGAAAAAAAATAATAGAGCTCCTCCATGACCCCACATAGAGGGAAACAGAGGAATTTGACAAGGTTTTGGAGCACTGTTCTACTTAATTTGGCTATACATGAGTCTTTATTGGTTATTAGAATAAAACTATTCAGATGCACATAGGAACTGCATTTGGCACTTCTGCTCACTCTATAAAAATATTTTTTTTTTCTGTTTCATGTGCATTTCTCTTAATGTTTTCACCAGCAAAATGCTTTCTATTCAGTATTTTTGAAATTTTTTAATAAAACCATCTGATAAAAAGTACTTCATGTATGAGAAGAAGCTTCATGGGAAAAATATCATTAAGAGCTGCAGTACTCCTAAGCTGAGCCTAATCCTTTACAGAAAATGTACTGTACCTGAAATGACAGAGACAACTGTTGTGGTTCAATTCTGATCAGTATTAGAGTAAATTCATGCAATTTCAATGATAATTAGAAACAGGAAGCTATAAGCAGCACTTTCTCTTGCCTCGTCCTACCAATCCTTGAGAAATCTGTATGTAATACCTCAGTCTCACACAGATATAATCAGAAAACATTACATAAAAGCTGTGAATCTACCAGAAGGAGACCTCTGGATGCTGAAGTGGCATACTAAGAGAGAGCAGGGATCCAAATTCACTTTGACATTTTACAGCCCAATCCACTCTCCACCTCTTATTATAAAGACTGGAGGGCTGATGCTTGACTCCAACATTCAGAGACTAAACAAGAAACCAAAAAGCCCTAATATCAAACTATTCAGGATCGTTGGATGTGACACATGAACAGTCAGCATGGCTATGGCCATCCAGGACAGGTAGGAAAACAATTAGAAAACTGTATTAACAGGGCAACAAGAAAAGAGTTTATTTCCCCTCACCTTTTTCTTCATTTTTACATTTTTGAAAATTGCATGGACTCTCCATGTTTTTGCAAACATTGCTCCAAATGCAGTTGTGTATCCCACTGTAAGAATCCATGTTCGGACCTAAAAATGTATATACATAAAAAAGACAAAGTTATTTAGATATCATAATTTCAGCCAACTTGTTTGTCAAGACCCTGAGAAAAAAATATCTGAAGAACTTCACAAAAATGTTGATATTGCAGAATTTCTCATTCATTGCTTACTTGCTTTTTTTACTCCTCTGTCCATTCCCTCTCCAACTAAAACAAATCTGGGTGCTGAATTAAGAGTCTCTTTTATATATAAACTTATAAATCTCTTATAATATTCTGCTTTTTTTTTTTCACTTTTACTGTCTTCTTTGAAGATAGAGGAAAGAACCAATGGAGGAACTCAAGAGACAGATCATAAAAAGCACTCAGGGAGCTAATATTAACAGCAACATTTTGAACAGAAATGAACGGAGAAATAAGATGTAATTCAGACTAAATAAGAAAAGATTGTACTACGTGAGATATGCATCACTCAATGAAAAACCTGAGCATTCTGGAAAGATAAGAACAACAGATTTTAATTATGCTATGAGAGAAAACAGCAAAACAGGAACATAGTCTTGGTGGGCAAGCCTCAGGAACAAGACCTGAGTCAATGATAATACCTGCAAATGGGGTCTAAGGAAAAGGAGGTGGTGAGCTTGCACAGAGAAATGGTGTAATGAGACCCTGAGCTGGCCATAGCTTTGACATAGACCTATCTAGACATTTTCCTCATAATGAGCTTTCCAGAAAGAACAGGAGATTTAAAAACTAAAATAGAATTTATGTCTTTAGCATAAAAATAAGACTAAGTTCTTTTTTATCCTTTTAATACAAAAGCTTCAAAGTTCTGTCCAAGAAGGACAGAACATTAGAAAAGCTTTTTCTGCAATCCTCCCCCCCCCTGCTCATAGCATCTGGTACACAGGCCCTCACTTTCCGACTTGGTTTGGGCTAGGACAGTGACATTCAGAGTTGCAGTAAGCTCTGCACAAACCTCTCTAATTCCTTGCAAGTTTCTGTTTTCATTACCAGGCAGGTTTGTCGGTTTGAAAGTTTTTTTTGCCCTGAACAGGCCATTTTCTTCCCAAATATGGATCAGATACTACAGAACATAGCAGGTAGACGACCATGGGAGAGGCAGAGCATGGAGCTGGAAGCCAATAGTTGAATCTGAAATCCTGAGAAATCACAACTAGGAGGAATAATCTCATCTTCCATCTAGAGGCTCCACACGGACCAGCTCATAAAATGGGAGACTGCACAAAATTGGCCAAAGAAGTAAAAGGAGTACCATACCTTACTGACTGAAAAACAGGGAGAGACGATGGCTAAATACAGGGAAAGGAAAGCTAGAAAAAGAGAAAGCCAGCCTTCTTTTGGCCATGTTGACCACGCATGCTTGGCCAAAAGTGCTGTTTTGTGATATGAAAGACCAATCTGATTTAGAGGAACTAGGATGTTCTAAGAAAGCATTTGAGAAATATTCTTTAGAGAACCTAAAGGCAATGCTTTTCATTAGAAAGCAGCCTAGTTTCACATCTAACTTCTGAAGAGTTTGGGATTTTTAATTTGTAATTTCAGGATATGCATATTGATGAGAAACTAGGTGTTCTAGTAAGATTCAAAACTTGACATCTAAGATAAACCTTAGGAATAATCTAAATGTTTCATATCTTAATACATGCTATCTAATTTTTGGCTTTCCAAACTTTTCCAGAATTCCCATTTTTGTATTCACAACATGATCTTTTTCTAAAAACTTTCAGTGGAAAAGAAATTCTGATTTTTAGTAGTGATTAGTGACTAGGTATAAAGGCAGGGAAAAGAAAAAAAAGATATACTCATTAAAAACTATTGATAATGCAATAAAATTACTGCAGTTCCTTAAAATTATTAAATAAGATACATATGGTCCATAATGGTGAATTAGTAAGAGAAAAGTGGTTCTTCACTATGACAGTTGTGAGGCACTAGAACAGGTTGCCCAAAATTGTGGGTGTCCCATCCCTCGAAGTGTTCAAGACCAAGTTTGATTTGGCTTTGAGCAACCTGGTCTAGTGGGTGGCATCTTTGCCCATGGCCATGAAATTGGAACTAGATATTAAAGTACCTTCTGGCCCAAACCATTCTAGGATTCTGTGAAAAGTACACACAGCACAGTCTTAACATTAGAAAATGTTGTGATTGTGTGTAGAGGACTGTTTAGATATTTGCACGTATATATTAACAACTTAGTGGCATCTAATGTTGTGGTTTATCTGTAGCATTGCTGATAATGACACTGAATGTAGAGTTCACTCACTGCTGGTTAATCTTGCTATTAAAAAAGCCAGTAAAACAATTGTGATGAGATTCAAACTACAGGAGTTTTGCCACTTTGTGACATTCTTGAATGTGGTATTGAAAAAGAAACCCCTAACCAAACAAAAACAAAAACAACAAAAAAAAAAAAAAGAAAAAAAAAGAACAAAAAGAATAGATATTTTGGCTAGCAAAGTTTTATTTTTAACATCAATATTTTTCAAGTCATTGCTCATTAACCACTATCCTACATTATGCTTCAGTAAAACCACAGTTAGATCAACTCTGAGGGATTTAAAAAATACATTTCATATCAATGTGTTCATACTAGCCAGTTACATTTTTTTTGACTTCACATCAATAACCATACTTAGCATTCAATCCTTTTGCTGCTATTAATAAGTATTCAGCTCTTTTGTGTACATCTTAGTGGTATATTTGGCAAACAGATACATGGTATTTTCGTGTCTCTAATAAGACTCTGTTTTGTTCTGACTGAAACAGTAATTGTCTCTTGGGAATACTAATAAATTCAATTATGCTCAAAATATGTTTCTAACTAAATATTCAGAAAAATGTTATTTCTAGCATGTTTGATTCAAAAAGTTTTATGTATTCCTGATTGGGATTGTGCATATTAGAATAACATAACTACTATCTGTATTGGAAACATTCTATCTTAAATATACCAGGATTTTGTCAAAATGAGATCATTGTTGCTAAGAAAGAGATGGTAAGTTTCAGATGAAAATAAATTTTTAATTTTGAAGAAAATGACCTCGAATTTGTCTGCTATAATTCATTAATGCAGCTGGCAAAATGAAAAATTTAGAAAACAGCAAAAGTCTCTGAAATTCTTTTATCTGCTCATTTATATTCTTAAATGTATTATACCTCCACATCCTACTCATTTGAAGGAACATGATAAAAATATCAGTAATTGAAGAGCAAGACCATGATGTTACAGAATTGATCAGTAATTCTCTCATGTTGGAAGTTTATAATCATGTGTTTCACCAGAAGCTAAAGAAAATCACCCTTCCCTCAGTACTCACGAAAAAAGCAGGAAAACATCTCTTTAGTAGAGAAGAACTTGCATTCAAATACCTGTTCCTAACTTGACACAAAACCTTTTTTTCATTACAAAATTCTTAACGCCTTCAATTATTTTAGGGTATACTTTCAATCATCTGCTTATACTTCTTGGTTACTTTTTTTTTTTTAATAAGATGTGTTGACTATTTGAATATGTCCAAAAATATTTTGTTGTCTATAATTCAAAGACAACATGCAAGTGTCAAAGGAAATGATATAATTTGGTATACAACAATCGAATATTCCTACACAGATAGTAAAATGGAGTTTCCTATGTCGCTTTTCTTTTTAGTTACTACACTATTTTGCTTAAGGGTCTCTTTTTGAAAATTTCACTTAGGAATTTTTGCTTTTTATAAATTACCTGATAGAAGCTCTTACTGTGATAACTAAAAGAACTAGAAATCATTTATCTGGCGGATAACCCAGCTGACAAACAGTAAACACTGAAAGTGTCTCCGCATAGAAAGAGATCTTTCTGATAATGTTCCAGACTTGAAAGAGCTATGACTTTATTTAACACAAAAGAATCCCTACCTTTTTCAAATATTCATATTTAAAAAAATATTGTAAGGTTCATCTAAAGAGTCACTGCATGTATGAACAAGATGCTCCTTACATCTTGTAGGAGCATTACTTTTTATTTTCCTTTGCCAGTAAAACCCCTCTGTTTTTAACCTATATGTAAGGTGCTAAACACCTTTTTTTTTTTCAAGGAAGACAATTCTTCTGTCACATAATAAGCACAGATAGGTTAACAGTCTTATATAAAATTACTTTAAATTCAATCCTATTTCATCTCAACCTTGAGGTTTAGCTGGCTAGTCTATATTTGCTGCTATTTGATATCTTCACACAAATCTATCTGCACCTCTCCCATCATATCATTACAGCAATGGTGAAGTGGTTACTATTTATATATCTGTGTAACAGACATAAAAGTTACCTGATATTAACACTCAATAAAAGAAGCAATCTAATGATGAACAATGAGTAGTAAGGGGAAACTAGTAAGTGGTGAAAATGCCAGAAAGATGCTGAATAAAGAAGTAAGAGTCTCTGTTTATATATTCTAAGAATGAAGCTTACAAACAAAACCAATATGTAGGTACTGCTAGCTTTCAGATAAACAACAATATTATTTGAATTGATTTTAAATATCTTATTTTAATATAGTTACAGTTCTATATAACATTATAAAATTAGGTTATCTTGGGAAATGAACTGAATTAATGTAGAGTTAAAACTTTCATTTTTCAAGAAGTTCCATTATTTTCCTCTATTTGACCACCACTGCTTATGCATTCAGAAGACCACGCAGTTATGCTTTGGCAAGGAATGCCTGGGAAGGTACTGAGATCATGGAAACTGTAATAGCAACTTCAAATGTAGTTGATCAAGGAAGTGATGCATTTTACTGCTTTGTTAAATTGAAAAAATATAACCACTTGAACTGAATACACTACGCACTCTCATTTTTCATGTTGCAGCTTTGTTAATTCTATGTTAATCCAGTTTGCCAAAATCAAGCTAAAAAAAGAAGATGGGATTAAAGACTCAGAATGAAGAATAAAGAAACCCAAATATCAGCACAGAAAATTTTCATGTGTTGTGTCAAAAGCTTTGAACTTCTTATCACTTCTCTAGGTACTTTTTGTTTTAAATAATAGTTATTTGAATGGGATAGTGAAACTGCTTGGTTCTTTAAGAACTCCTTCTTCAGTTAGTAAAACATTTAGATTATATTTCTTCAAAGGAATCACTCAGGTTTAAGATTCTTGCAAACATGTTTTTTCCCATCTCAAGATGTTAATTTTTTTTAATAAAACTTGCAAATCCTTCTTTTGTAGGACTTTACACTCCGCTCTCCAGCTTTGTTTATGAGACACAGATTGATTCACTTGAGGAGTATCAATAGTGAGCCAGCTCTACAAATGCCCTGGGTAGAATCTGCAGTGCCCACAGGGTTAGGCTGTAGCTGAACATTACTGCTGAGCAGCTTGGTGGCCTCTCAGTACTAGATTTAGGACTTAAAAGGAACAAATGTGAGAATAAATAATGTTGTGGATTGAGCCCTGGAGAGAACAATTGTCTTTAAGTGGACAATTGCATTGATTTCAGTGGAGTACTCATGAGCTGAAAATTAAACACCTTCTATTTTTCTTGGAAAACCGGGGACATAATGGATAATTGTGATGAACAAAAATGTTTCATCTCAACAAGTTTTCACTGGGTTATGATTCTACTTCTATTAATGATGGCAAAATTGACAGTGTGAGCACAAGCAGACCCCAAAGAATGAGTTCATCCTTTTGAATTATACTTTTCTCATTTATAGCAAACATTTTTGAAAAATTTTTATGACTTTTAACTCATTTTTTAGAATTTGTGCGGCACCGGCACAGATTCCTGTAAAACGTAAGTGGCAATAATGTTAGAAAATTGAATCCTGCTGTTTTCACATAAATTAAATACAGAGGTTCATTGCATGCTGTGAGATCTCCTGTAGTGATTTCTTAGTATCCTTTAGATCATTTTTCAGAGTTAATCTATGGGTAGTGTAAAAGATGTTATCATTTCTCCTGTTTCTATAAGGGGGCTTTAAAAACTGTCTGCTGTTTCTACTGAAGGAGAGGAAAACATTCTAAAAATATTACCTTAAATCTCTGGCAAGGTTGTGGTGTATTTGCTTCAGTATATGACATAATTTTGTTTCTAGGATCTATTCAGCCTTATAGCTTTTGTCTGTACTCTTTTTTCTTTACCCTCAAGAAAATGTCATTTACTAAAATAGAAGCTGATCGGGCTCATGTTAAACTCAGTAACAGAACTGCTGTTGAACTAAATAGGAGTGAGATCAGTCTCAGGCTGAACGACAGTGAGAACAATTATGGAAGTGATTATACAGAAAAGGGAGATTAAAATTAACAGCTAAACAATTAAATAGGAAATAAACTGAACAATACACACAAAATTAAAAAGGCCAGATGAAGAACACAAATAAAGGCTCTGGTTTCCAGAGACAGAGAAATAGATTAGAGGTGTAAATCCTTTTGCAGTTCAATGGAAGATGAGTGTCTGTCTGTTGGATTTTCTTTTAAATTCCTGGCCAAAACAAAACAATGTCAGCAAAAGAATTGGGCAAATATAAAGTCTACGGGCAGGAAACATCTCCCCCTCCACAAAAAACAAACAAAAAACCCTACAACAAACCAAAACAAAATGCTGAGTTTTGGGCAATGCCTGAAGAGCATAAAGGGCATGAATAAGGACCACGTCATCAACTACTATGCAAATATCAAGGACAGGTGCTATTTGGTAGCAGAGGGTCTAGTCCAAGTGGCTCTTGCCCAAAGAGAAAAACAGCTTTAGTGGTGATGTGGCCCACATGTTTTTCTTTCAGTCTGTTGCCTCAAAATTGGTTAAACAGAAAAAATGTAAAGTGACAAGTGAAGACAAAGCAGAAATAAATAACTAGACAGAAGGTTCATGCATCCTCTCCCTCTCCTTGCTTTACAATTAGAAGCAAGTCCTTCCTTTTAGATCTGCTCTCAGCCAGCTTTTAGAGTTTTAGCAAATTCCCCACCATCCCCTTCACCCTGCAGCCGGCTTCCATCCCTAGGAACCCATTCCATAACAGCTCACAACTATCTTTTCCTGCCTGTTCCTCAGTACAGTCTATCAGACTCTGTTTAATATGTTTTTCAGGATGTCTCTCCACTCTTACATTACCCTGCAATCCCCAGCCTGCAGAGGTTCAGTGTTTTCCTTGAAAAGGCAAAATGTGGACCGAGTTCCACCTTGCCTAGCTGTTCTCTCAGCATGGCAGTCATGAGACTGTAAAAAAACCAGTAAAAGGAAAAAAACTTGCCTTTCACATTGCTGCAAGACAGAGTCAAAAGTGTTTGTGACCCATAATTAAGAATAATACTAGTTGAAAACTCTTCAGTGCTTCTGAATATCTGGATGCATTTAAAGGTCACATTTTAAAATGCACCTTTGAGAAGATATAAGGTCTATAACATCCACAGTTGCCATGAATGTGCACGTTCTCAAGATGTTTGAAAAAAACACCAATTCTGGGTAGTCACACACACTGCAGTAGGGAGATGGGCTTTGTCAGTGGTCTGACAAATTGATATTTGTACTCTCTCCTTCTCTCTTTCTGTCTCTCCATCCCAGCCCACTGTTTGGTTTCTTCTTTCTGTACAAAGACTGTTTCTAAATGCCTACATCATGGCTGAGAGCAAGCAAGCAACCAACCAAGTGAAATCTGAGAGCCTGAGCACAGTCTGCAGTGTGAAAAAACCTTCATGCCTTTTTTTGCTTTATCCAAGCCAAAACACTGACCAGGCTCAGAGGGATCACCTGAAATCACAGAACATCTACATATAAACTATGCTAACTACTGAGATGAACAAGATAAAACATGCTTCATTTTAGCACCTATGTAAATTGCAAGACTTAGATCCTCTTATATTTCATGTGACACCTTTGCAGAACACTTTGTAGTGTAAAGGATATTGAAAGACAATCTCTATCTGCAGAACAGATATCTCCTAACAAAACATGAATCCTATATTCAAGTATTCAAGACAGATCATTTGCCCCTTCCCAGTCACTACAATGACACTCCCCAGGAGGAAGTCGTGCTACACATTGGAACTACCATGACCGAGGAGAAGAGCTGTTCTCTCTACTATGACCTAGTGAACCAGGCCTTTTTTTGTGGAACTACGGGTGAGTGCAGTGTGGAGTACTTAAAATATCTTCAGCCTCAACTTAATAATTGGGTTTACTTATTTGAGGAAGATGCATAACATAGAAGACTATGGTCGTACTCAGGACCATAGTAGTTTTTCATCCCACGGCAGTTACAACTTGAAAAGACATTACTCATCTTAAATGTAAATCATGAAATTCTCAGTGGAATGTATTACAGAAGTCTAAACGTTATGATCTTATCTAATATTCTCTCTATTTTGAGTATCTCTATTTAGTATGTCACCTTAAAGTCTATTCATAGGATATGTCACTAGCATTGCTAATTTTGAGTCTCTCTCTTCCATATAATGAATGCTTTCAAATATGCTTCCACTCGCTTGCATTTTTCCGGTTGGCATCACATCTCATTTCACACCCTTACTTCTAACTTCTTCCTTTTTTTTTTTTTTTTTTGCTATGATACCATGGTAATTCTGAGATTAAAAACAAAGATAAATCCTTCTCATTCTCTCTCTCATATCTGAAACACTTTGTACTGTGGCATACATATGCATGTAACAAAATATTGTATTGTTTTTTCTTGTTCTGTGCAACCAATAAAGTTGCTATTAAGTAAGACATGATCTAATGGTTCAATAATACAATGACCACTTTCTCAGAACTCACTGCTCTGGATCATTTGAATTCCATATAATTGGAGTTATAAAATATGATACCTAATCTCTAATTCTGACATGAAACTAAATTATGTTACATTTGCTCTTATGAGTTCTTACTGAGAAAACACAGAATTATTACGTATTTAAATATACTTGATTACTTTTCCATAGAAAATGGGCATGCCAAGGTAAAAATAAGTGTGTTTGGGAACCAATTACTCACTCTATCACTCTGTCACAGAGTCAACATTATATAATTTTAAAGACTAATGTAATCCCTTATCCAGCAAATTTTTGACTATATGCTTAAAGTGCTTTACTGACTCTTAACTAGATTTAACATTTGTTTCTATGTTTCAGCATAATGACTTATGGACCATATCCTCTTACACTGAGTGCCTTACAGAGTGGAAAGTTGTAGTACAACTTGTCAAATAAATCCTTTGAAACTTTCAGGTGTTACTGGTGTAATTTTGGATCCTTTTTCAGTGTCCTTGGAATACTACAGCATTAAGCATATGCCACATATAGACATAGTGTAGAAAAGCAAAAAAACAGCTGAGGTTGCAAAGCATTTCACCCTCCAAACAGCACTACAAACAACAATGCTCTAGAGGAAACAAATCCAACAGAGTTGAATGTAATACCTACAATTTGGAAATGATTTTTCCTGAATTTTTGAGTATAGAATAATAGAATGGCCTGAACTGTAAGATACCTTAAAGACCACCTATTTCCCATCCCCTTCCTGTGGCATGAACACCTTAGTCAACAGAAGTTCTAAGGACTTTCTATAAGTGTTGCCGGAAATTGTCAGAAACTTAAACAGGGACCATATATAATGTATCTAATTAAGTACACTAGCTATTGTGTATATACTGCTACCCTGGTGAGATCTAATCACTTCTGAAATACAGAAGACAACGAGGGTGATTACTTGGCTTAGGCAGGGGATAACACTAATGACAGCTTTATAGGTTTGCATGTGCTTATAAAACTTGAACGAATATTTTTACTTCCCTTCCAAAAAAAAATATCTCCCTTCATTTACATGGCTCTCTGTGTCTGAGATACAGTTGTTACACCTTGATGACTTGCCTCAGTGGCTTTTTATGATCATTCTCAAATGTAACTATTTTTTTTAAAGACTAATCCTCAGTCTGAAATCAAATGGGAATTTTAAACTAATCTCTCGTGGCTAGAATGACTAATCAAAACCATGCATTTCCAGGGAGATGGATGATGAAGAGAGATTTGTCCTGGCCTGATCCTATAAGCACTGGTATCTGTTAGCAGACCTTATGAAATCCCTAAGCATATTGCCTACATGGGAATTGGGATGTTTTTGACATGAAGCCAAATGTATACTTTGTACCCAGCACTTGGTGGCTGTTTTGAGGAGATGAGGAGAGAGAGAAGAGTTATTCAAAAGGTAAGTGGGTTTGCCTCTCATATTTATGAATTTCCCAGCATTAATTCAGAGTTTTCTAGATACAATAAAACTGAATTATCACAGTCAATGGTAGCCATGTAGAGATGATATCTAAGAGAAGCATAAGCTATCCCATTTAAAAAAAATACAGTTGGAGGAGAAATTTTGTAAGAATTTTTTTAATGAGTAAGAAGTTGGAAAAACCTTCCCTATCGACAACTACTGAAGGATTTGTTGCATCTATGACTGTAGCACTAATTGCTGATAGAGCTGGGATTCATAAGATATATCAGTAGCCATGCACAGGAAAACATAATCAGAAATGCTTCTGTACTGGACCAAAACCTGGAAAGCCAAGACTGGGAAGAAATCTCAGACTCTGCTCTGTTTATACAGGATTTAACTATGTAAAAAAAACCAAAAAAAAACCCCTCTGCTTAAGGCATGTGGTGATATTTCTCAATCAAAGTTTGGCTCTAGGACACAGCATTCTCTTCCAATCCTTTCTTTTATTGGTCACCTAACTCAAGTAGGTGTTTTACTCAGGTGCAGATCTATCCCTCTATGGCAGACAAACAGACCTAACATAATGTGACAGATACAAATTGGAATGAAAGAAAGAGATATGTAAGATTAGACAGAAGCAGCCCACAGTTAAATTTTGTTGCATTTAGGATATAAGAGTAGTGATTGCACTTTGAGAGGCAGATTAGAGAAAAATCAGACAGAAGAAATGTTTTAGCTCAGAGGCACAGGATTTTGGATGTTGGTTCATTTTTCAGAGTTAAGACTGAGATGTTTCACATGTAAAGAAGGACTCAAATTTAGTCTCATATAGTTACATTTGGTTGGAAATCTGTTTCCTAGAACAGCTAGATGCTGATAAGTACCTCTGGTTCCCACTTTCCTTCTGTTCAGCAGTGCATGGCTGCTTCCAGAGGAGGGTTGTAGCCCAGTCATATGGTGGCCTGCGGCCTGGCAGTGAACTCAGGAGCTCTGGATACAAGCCCCTCAAGGCTGAGGAGACACAGGACTTAAAAATTATGTCCCCTGCCTCTAGATCCTTCTGCAGTGGAGGATGAGAAAAGAATGGGGATTGACATCAACAGCTGGCTTCCTAATGACTCTTCTGCTCCATCAGAAGCTGTTTCACAAAAAAGGGCATAATTCCTGGCTAAAGAATGGATGATGTCTTCTTTTACTTCCTATTGGCCCCATTGTATTCATAGAATTATAGACCAGTTTGGGAGAGGTGAACAGGATCATCCTTTTCAAATCTTTAAGGCACCTCTTTCTACTAGCTGTATTGAGAATTAGAGCTCTAGTTGTAGGAAGACTGGATATTCTTTTCTTCTCCTTTCCTTTGCTGCTAAAGTTTAAGTGTCTGAAGTACAGCTGTGTCCAGGCCCAGCTAAGGAAGGTAAGACTTTCATCAGACAATCCTGTACATGCACCTATAGTATGTCTTCTAGTCCACCTTAGCACGTGCTATGGAATCTCCAGTGTTTTGAAATGGTCTAACTCAACAGGTCACATGGTGTTTCACTTCTGCAATGGTTCTAGCCAGTATGCAGGGATTCAGCTGACATATTGGGATGTATCTGCATCAACTAGCTTTAGGCATCCGACTTTCAGTAAACTTGGCTTTAGGCATCCAACTTGAAGTAAAATTTCTCTCTTGCTAGTCATTATCAGAAATTCAGGCTCCTAAAAACAAAAGGTGCTGTGAACCGCAACTTTCTAGAGAAATGAAGAAGAATCAAAATGATAGTGAAGGTAACTTCTAAGTCTGATATTTTTAGGCAACAAGTCAAGCAGAATCCTGAATTTTTTGAGAAGATATATGGGATAAATTTAGATGCTGTTTTGTACTGCTTCTGGAAAAAGTATCCTTGCAGTGAAGTTCTTGCCCTTTCCCTTTCTTTGAAAAGGCCTCTGCAAGTCAGAGTAAGTGCATATTACACTGAACAATTAAGACATTACAAGTTTCTAGGTGGACATATTTAATTTGGTTTCAGAGCTGCTTGTTTTGATTTAACTAGAATGTATTCTATATGGATGTAGGCTTGTGAGAATTTATAGCATAGCCTCAAAATAGTAGAAGAAGTCTGGAGAGTCAGCCAAAGAGGCTGACTAAAGAGATATAGACAAGCAGCAGTGATGTAGTTTAAAATAATATGGAATGTATAAAGAAAACACAGTAGCTTTACAGGTATTACAAGTTGTCATGCTATGAACACAACCTTTAGTAAATCATCGTCATAGGTATGATTTCAAAACAGGAATGTGTGTCTACCCTTTCAGTCTGAGATCAAATCCCAATGCACCTGAAGCTTTCAATAATAATAATAATAATAATAATAATAATATCAACAACAACAACAACCACCAGCCATCACAATAATGAAGCTTTGTGCATGTTTTAGAATTTGGTCCCAGAAAATATCCCAGGAAAGAACTATGAGAATCAGTGATTTAATGGAATGACACATCCAACTACTGAACTTTTCTGTTTGCATTCCTCACAGAGTTTCCTGTAAGACTGAATTCAACTAGAATTGAACTAGAATATATGGAATTACTTACTGTGCAAAGTGTCTCAAACGTCTTTTCGGAGACAAAGGATCCATCAAGACCAAAAAGAAAAATAGATGCATAAGAAAGCATTCCTCCAAGGATGATAAGGTTGTTCATGTAGGGACTGGACATCTTTATTAGTCTATGGACAAAAGGTAATAGTGCATTAAAGATGAAAAGATTACTGCTAGGCTACAAGAGCAATAAAGAAGAGCTTTTTGTAACCAGGTAAACAGATAACTCTTCTAGAACTCCATGAAATCTATAGGCATGCACAGTATTTGCTATTTTATAAAGTCTGGCGTTGTTTCAGGTTTTTAAATGCTTAGTAGAAAGACCCCCTCTTTTACTGATGGATTAATTAGCTAGAGTTAACATTATTAGCAGACAGTCAAACATAAACTAGAAAATTACACTTTTCAGACAGTATTAAAGAACTTAAATCCAGTCTGTTTCAATGTGAATATATTACCCAGTGATTTCAATTAAATAGTTCTAAAATACCATCTTTCCACAGTTTTACATTTTCCTTACATATACATGGAGATAGATACATACCCATGACTGATTCTATGAACATGACATTATGAAAGAATTTGTGATAGAAGTAACATGAATGTCTTACTTCTGATTTCTGTTTTTGATGTTAAAGAACAAGAAGGCACTGGCCATTATCATTCCTAGGATTGTGAGGGCAGAGAGGATGCTGTAGAGAGGCAGGGAGATTTTGCGCAGCTCCTCTTGTATAATTGTTTTGTCCTTTGGAGGCTCAAGACCTAGAATTGCATGAAGAAAAAAAAGGCTAAAGCTCAACCAGATGTAGAATTTCTGCAAGAAACTTTGCCTCACCTAAGTACTATACCTTGAATTAGCACACTTAGCAACGGTGAACCACATCAGTGACTTTGACAGACATATGTTAGTCACATTGATTGACATGAAGATTTGCATTTCTGGAGCAGGTAAATAGCCTCTTTGGAAGAAAAAACACAACAAAACCCCAGTGCAGAACCCCATACATGCTAACTAGCCTCATTTAAAAGTAAACAAACACTAAAATGCATACTATGAGTGTAAATTTTACCAGGAGGTTACGCTTTTCTGAGACAAGTGACAGAGCAATGAGTAGAAAACAGAAAGCATCGTTTCTGTGCATCTGTCATTGCCAGAGCAAATTCAAGCAGCCTGTCTGGAGATCAGCCTTAGTGTGGCATCCCTGGGACAGGGATTGATGGCCCTGGGGCTGAAAAGTGGTCCTGGGCTGTGGCCATGGTGGGGGAAGCCCTGGGAGGAGGGAAGGGAGGGTTGTTGGTGCCCTCAGGATTCTACAGAAGGGAGCAATATGGGAAAATGGATAGCAAAAATTTTATAGGGACAGATCCACTTTGCTAATCCCTGCAGATGTGGATTTGAATGTCTAAATTTAAAAACTATGTTTAAAGCTGTGTACTTCATCGACAGTCAGCTCCAACTAATTAAAAGCTTCTTGGTTTAATGAGGAGAATCACTTTCCTACAACTGCAATAAAGCTCTGCATCCCCGACTTCCCACACTCCATTTCACCTGCTTACTAATTTTTGTCCTTGGTGCAGGAGATTGGCAAAAGGCCTTTTGCATCAGTGTCTTCCTTCAGAAACAGATTTTTTGTGCCCTACAGTTCCTGAGCCAGTCCTTTTGCATCAGCTCTCCTTGGGGCTGTAAGGGCCACGGAGCCAAGCAACTCCATTCAGAGCACGACTGCAGAAGCAGAGCTGTGAGTACCTGACTAGCAGCTGCCATGGCTAAATTTTACATCCACTCTTCTGCCTTGCACTGAAAAGAATATTCAAGGATTTGCACAATAAAATAGCCTTACCCATAAGAGTTAAAATGAAACAATTCAGACCATGGAAACTTGCTATCCTTTGGTCTTTATGTCCAACTTTTCAGAAAAAAATTCCTTTAGGTGATCACAAAAAAGTGGCAGTGAAGGGACCATTTGTTGATTTGATATTGGAGAAAAATACCTGAGATTTTCCTCTTTCCCTCTACATTGCATGTGTTTACAGTCCATGGCAATTCATAAAATTAGACAAGTAACAAGCAAAAAACTCAATAAAACACATGCCTGATTTAAAAGAACTAACACTAAAAAAATAAAACCTCACCCTACTGTTTCTAAACTCTACAGAGTATATTAATGGATTGCATTTATTAAATGTAAACAAACAGTGAGTCTACAAAATGTATTTTCTTGTTTGTGCACTGGTCATTCAATCCTGTTGCTTCCTGTTGCTGTGGAATTTTTTGCAATGGTTTAAACAGGAACATTTTTACTACTCTCTATTTCAAATAGTTAAAGTTACTAGGCTTCTTATACTGACTGGAAGTCAGTGTCCTCCACATGGAATATCCAACTGTCTCAATGAAAGCCAAGATGAGTAAAAGGAAAAGATTCACTGAGAGTCACATAATACATCTTAAGAAAACCACAAGACAGGTTATGGGTGGAAAGACCACCTTCACATGTGGTCAGAATGACACCTAGCAGTCTTGTCCTGAAAAAGACTGTACAGAGACTTTTCCCCATCATATACTGTCCCTAAAGGTGAGGAGTTATGAACAAATGCTGTCTCCTGTAACTGGATTCATCCTGCATATATTCTCTGGAAATTAGTGGGAATGAATCAGTATTCACCTGCATCATTAGTTCCTCCTTGCAGCAAAAATAATCTGCTGGGTCCCAGACTTTGGCAACTGGGACAGATTCTTCACTCTTCATTTCCAAAGCCCCATTCTCCAGAGAGATGTGAGAAGTTTGTGTAGCTGTACTCTTTTAAGCCCAGCAAGGCATACCAAAAGGAAAGCTGGAAAGCTCCAGCAGATAGACAAGTAGTCATGAATTAGATCACTGCAATGAAACTCCACCTGTGTTCATGCAAAACTTGGGTGTTGGGACCTACTGGAGGTAGGTGTTGGAGAGTACAATAGTACAACAGCTTGATACTGATCCACCTCACCACTTCCAGGGGAAAACCACACAGAACTCATAAAGCTGACTTCACTTTTTCTCATTGAACTGCACCATAGCAGAGCTTAAGATTAAATCTTAAAAATAAGCTTTGAAAATAATGTGTATGCCTATATTCAGCAGGAGACACCCTTAAAACTCATTTCAGCTCACACCTGGCTGCCACAGCCATGGGCTCTGAAAAACATGGATATGTCTGCACTCCAACTTCTTGAGGGCAGAGGCCCCCATATTATCTTTGGAGCACCTTGGCATAAAAACCAGAAAGATACAGCAACAAAGGCTATATGTCTGCTGCGGACCTTGGGAGTGCTGCGGGTCTGAAAACCCTGTCTGGCCCTGTTTCACATCCCTCAGGTGAGATGAGCTGGGGGCATGGGAAATGGGGATGAAATAGAACATTATTCATTGGTGAAGAACCTTCTTCTTGAAATATCAAAGAACATTTGTGTACACATAAAAAATCTGATTTTGCCCTATCATTGGAATAAAAACCAAGTATACAATATCAAAACATTGCAATTTTCTGTTCAGAATTCTCCTGGTTTTTCAAGCACAGGTTAGTTCCCTTTTACTTTCTATAGTGTTTACTTTTCTACAGCTTTTTGATATTAAAAATCTTAAACCAGTTTTTTAAGAGCACACAGTCATAGAAACTACATACAGCTACCCATGCCACTCCTGTACCTCTTTCCATTTTTGTCTCCTACCTTGGAACCTGATGCTGTTGTTGATTATAACCAATTTGTCATCCACAGCATTGTATTCTCCCACCTTTACTTCCTTTTGTTCTGCAGAGAAACAAACAAGAGTGATTATTTATGGCAGTTCACATGTTCTCAATTATTTAACTGATTTTGTTTTCTTTTTTGACAGTATGTCAAAAGGAAAAGAAATATGAAAGAATAGGGCATGAATAATTAAATCAGAATGCCAGACAGCTAACATCATTAGAAGAAATATTTCTGGTTCTTGAAAGAAATGTAAAGTATTTTAAGAACTCGTTTACATAATCAGGAAACTGTTATTGGACAGTCATCTCCAGCTTAAAGATCACATAGTTTCTTACTGGCTCACACTATTCATGAAATTTTTACTGGGAGAACAAACACAGCTAAATCACACATTCCCTTCCCATTTAAACAACTAGGACAACTCGCCCTGAGAAGTATTTCCCAGGAGAGTCACAGTGGCAGGCTCCAGCCAGTATGGAGTAGACTGGTTACTTAGTAGATATGCTGGGAATCAATTCTCTTACTCTGAATGGGAATTAGCAACTCATTAGTACCCTGACTGCAAAACATACTATGTTATATAATTAAAACCAACACACACTTGAGCTAAAATTTTACTGTTAGTCTCATCTGCTGTTTTGGGACTATTGTCACATCTCTGGCTTTCTTGTACCTGACAGAATAGAGTATAAAGGTGGAGGAATTTGTTTGTTTGCTGCCTTGGCCACTATACCTGGAACTCTGACATGCATTTGTCCCGCACTTCTGATAACATCTGGCATGAATTAATTTCTGCCATTTTTGTCAGGTTTTTGGTACAGCTTAGAAGTGCAGGAGCTTACTAAATTATCATTTTTACATTAAAACTTTTATATTTTGATGAGACTTACAAACCACAGGCCCATTGGCTAAAGATTTCTTTGAAGAGCTGGCTCAGCAGAGACAAAAATTTCCTTTCAGGCCTCTTTGTTTGGGCATGCACAACCCAATTTACATTTAAATTCCAAGCTCATGACCCTATTTGTGACACTGATTTTGGGAGCTGATGATCTTGAGCTAGATGGCAAATTTGAAAAGGCTGTATTTCACCCAACAGCTCCACATTAACCTTTTCTCCTTTCTCACTCAAAGTGATTTTGCCTGTACAGCTCTGCTGAATAGCACAGCTAGCTTCATTTTAGTAAAATCTACAGGCTGACTAATACTAATACTAAGCTCACAGGAGGCAAAAGTTTCCTTAACACAAACCACTATTTTTATTGTTATGTTGTTATATATATTATTATATTGTTAAAATTGTCTCCAGTAAATTGTAGACTGGGCTGCAAATCTGGCAGATAGTTCTAGGCATCTACTACACCTCCAACAAAAGCTGGAGTTTGCAGTTCTGAAGACTCATTTGCCTTTCACATGAGCATGATCCACTTGGATGGACCTAAGACTAATTTGGAATAAAAGCAAAATCTGCCGGTGTCCAGCAGCAGTTTCACAAAGCCCATCCACATGGCACCACATACTCTTCGGAGTGAATATAAGTTTATAATTTCCGTCGCAGACTGAACATTCACTGTGAAATAGATACATGAACAATTCTTGACAATCCTAAACAATACAATATTTCCAGAAATCATCTAAAAGCTAAAATGGTTAATGCTAAAACCAGAACCAATCCACTTCCATTTGTATTTGTAGCATGATAGCTGTTACCTGCAGATCTAAAACATCAAAACACAATCTAGAGAGAAGAGAGACAAACATCAGGATGCATATTGATATACGGTGTGCACATTAGATGCCAGAGAGTCCACAGCATCCCCTGACACCAAAAGGGGATGACACACACCTTGGTGTTGGTCTAGTACCAACTTCACAGCAACAGGCTAAAGCCTCATAACTCTGATGAGCATAGAAGGGAAATGAAGGTTGCTCTACAACCATTTCTGTATGGAGAGTTTACTGGGACTAGATGAGATGTAGGAAGCACATAACAGGTGGAAAAGCATATACAAAACCAGTGTAAATCTGTGGTCTGATTAAAGTACAGCAATTGAGAAAGTTTTTCTGTGACTAATTCATGTGACAGACAATGGCCTTTCTTTTCAACATCTATAAATTCTTACACGGCTTCTTTCACAGGTGAAGTAACACTGAGAATGTGCCTGAACTAGATAGCCTGAGTAGCAGGAGCTAGCCCTTGTAGGAATGGAGCTCAGTATTCTGAGAAACAAACTTCCATGGCAGCCTGAAGAGCAAGATTTTGGGACTTAGAAACCTAAGAGTGTGGGGAAAAACCCTCAACATTTGCTGCCAGGAAACCACATGATCAGTGCCTTGTCCCTTACCAATGGGAAAGTACAGTTCATAGAGGACATGCCACACTTTACTGAAGTCAAGAAAACCTGTAAAGATTTTTGATATCTTAAAGTAGTGACAACTGTGGAAATTAGTCTGTGAAGGAAATAAACCATATTTTTATTGAGAGGAAGGATATACTATCCATTTTATAGTGTGATTACAGGGGTGCTGAGGGGGAGACTCAAAAAGGTTTTTTGTGATCTTTTGTTCTCCCAGCAAGGAGAACCACAGCTGCTGGTTTTTCAGATCCCTAAGCACAAGTGCTGATCAGTGACAAAGTCACTTCCAAATATTAATTAAAGCAAGGGGACAGCACTGTGGCTCTCTGCTCTCTTGCATAGGTCAATACAGCTAAAGATGGGACTGCAGGCTCTACTTTTCTATATGCCGTTCCATTCAGTTTCCTTTGGGAATTCTGAATTACTAAAGTTAGGATAGTATTTGTATAATGTAGCTTGTATCTGTCAAAACCTCTGAGTGTTCAACAACAAAAGGACAGGAGGGAGTAGAACTCCTTCAAAGAAACACACCAACGAAGTGCTTTTCAGAATATTCAGAATACGGTGCTGACTTCTTTCTGTAGTGCTTCTATTATTTTTAACTAGATCTTTCTATAGTCATGATAGAGAGGTTGTACTGAAGCTCATGTTAAAATGCAGAAGTAAAATAGGAGGGAAAAGATACTGGGTTTGTGAGATAATGTTTGTCAATACCATGACAAGACTGGAGAAATTTCAGAACTAGGATCTGAAGCTGTTCTTTCACAGAGGGACAAAAGTTATAAAAACTAACCAACCCAGATAAAACTGGCCTAGAAAAATGTGACTGCAAGTTATGCCTATAATTCTCACAGAATTATAAACAATTAATCCTTGTTGTTAATAAATTGTCATAGAATAGATTACTTATATGGCCAACATGAAAGCCTTCTGCCAACAAACAATGAGATACTCTCAAAGGTGTATTAAAATTTTTTTTCTACATGTTTTATTACAGAATTTTATAGCCCACTTGTCCTGGGTTACAGTGTATTCTATTACCATCCTCAGGAGCTGTTGAAACCATGTGGGGCAGTGTTTCCTTGCCTCCTCCCCCCAGACTATCTTTCTGTTAATGGCCCATCATTGTTCTGCTGCCTGACTCAGAGATAACTCCCTCCGGACTATCTTCTGTTAATGAGCCTAATCAACACTTGGCCTCATGACTCATTACCCCATTGTGAGATGCTCCACCCAGAGGGAGGAACCAAGCATCCCATCGTGGATATAATCTGGGACTCTGAACACCAGAGACAACCCTTCCCACTGGATTTCCAGAGGACAGGAGCTACACAGCCACCACTGGACCTTCTGAGGAAGAGCAGACTCTTTTTCTACAGGATCACTGCTTCAGAGGACTGCAGCCACCATTCTACCAGACTGCTACCACCACCCTGACTAACAGAGACTCAGGTTGTATCTTGACTCTGTCAGTTTGAGCCAGTGTTTTCTTTTAGGTTTTTTTTTCCTTTTCTTTAATTTCCTCCATTAAATTGTTATTCTGACTTGGTGCCTCCCACTGGTTTGTTTTTCAAACTAGTACACCACTTTATGCAACTCCACACAAATTGACACACTACAACTTAATTAATTAGCTCACATTTCACAAAGTTAGTACAGAGGATTCTCAAGACCATATCAGGAAGTTACATGTTCTTGTTGAATAAAAGCAAAAAAAAAAAAAAAAAAAAAAAAAAGAAAAAGTCCTGCAAGTGATATCAGCTGAGTAAAACAAACTTACCAAAATGCACAGCAGTATTGTGATTACCAGTCTGACTGTTATCCACTTACACTGAGAATTTCCAGATGCTTAGTTTCAGTTCCTTTCACTATACATCATAATTTCTATTTTCACCACTTTTTAAAGTGTACTTATTCACACCTCATGAAGACAGTTTCTACTGAGAGTGTTTAGGGACGAGAGAAATGCACTTGCAATGCATAAGAGATGGGACAGATGGATTTCCTTCATTTTCCTCTATGTCTAGCTTTCAATGACACTACATCTAAAGCTAATAGCACCCTCAATTGTGTCAGTCTAACTGCAGTTGTAGAAATAACCCTCATGGTGATGCAGTTAAGCCAACATAAAAAATGTTTACACCAGTATGAGCAGCAGTACAATTTATGCTTATAATAGTAAGGGCACTCTGAAAAAACACAGTATCCTTCAAAGTTTTATGAACTCCTATATGTCTGTTGGGATATATCCATGTAAAAAGCATGGTCTAGGCTACCATAAAGCCAAGTTACATGTCTGCTCTAACATCACTGCTGTGCCGAAACCACGACTCCAAATGAAGATTAAGGATTTCAAAGCTCGTAACACTTTACCATAGCTTGACAGTACTAAGAACACTGTTTTGTTACTGCAGCTCTTTATAAACTTAGAATTCCATGCAAACTACAAAGAGAAATATGAGCAAGTGATGAGTATTCAATTTCCAACAAATGCAAAGTAAATGTTAAGGTAAATTTAATAAACTTACCATGGACTATTCTCCAGATAACTAAGGGTCACAGAGGTTTCTCATCTAGAGGACACAGGCTATTCTCAATTTAGAGGCAGCAGAAATATAATATTACATATAGCTGAAAGCATACAAAATACCTAGGTCTTAGTTTGTTCTGAAAAAACATGCCTGCAAAAGGTGCTCTCTCCATGACTCGTCCTTGAAAAGCTATTCAAAATTTTTTATCTATCTTCTCCTGCTTCTCCACACAGAAAATGATCACTGTAGCCGCTTAAACCTTCCTATGACATCAGTTTAACAATCCTTTCTCCCATTGTTTTCCAGCTGCCCCTCTTGCTTAACCATCCTAATTCAGTGGGGGTGATTAGATGCTTAGCATTTTAGAAAATCTTGCTGCATAATCAGCACCCAGCAGCCTGTCTCAGGAACCATTATTATTAAACCTTGTCCTACAGCAGAGCCTTTTAGTTCCTGACCATTATTCCTTATTCATGCATTGCAGCTCAACAGGACTACTGGCAGCTACAGGGAATACTTAGTTATCAAATCTCAGAAGAGTTTTGGCAAAGTGTTTGCCAACAGGTGAAACTAAGCCTGGTCCATACACACTTGAAATACTTGAAGATCCTTAGGAAGAGAATAACTCTAAAATTTGGAAAGATTTTCTGGTGGTTTCAGCTGGGGTAGAATTAATTTTCTTCACAGTGGCTAGTACAGGGCTGTGTTTTGGATTTCTGCTGAACACAGGGTTGGTAATATAGAGATGTTTTTTTTTTATGGCTGAGCAGGGCTTACACAGAGCCAAGGCCCTTTCTGCTTTTCATGCTGCCACACTGGGGAGGGGGCTGGGAGGGCTTGGGAGGTTGGGAGCAGACACAGATGGGACAGGTGATCTCAACTGACCGAAGGGATTCCAGACCATATGGCATCACGCTCAGTATATAAAGTGGGGGAAGGAGGATGAAGAGGGGGATGCTTGGTGTGTCACCATGTGTCTTCCCAAGTCACTGTTACATGTGATGGGGCCTGCTCTCCTGAGGATGGCTGAACAGCTGCCTGCCCATGGGAAGTGGTGAATGAATTGCTTGTTTTGCTTTGCTTGTGTGCATGGCTTGTGCTTTTCTTATTAAACTGTCTTTATCTCAACCCCTGAGTTTTATGCTTTAATCCTGCCAATTCTCTCCCCAGTCCTGCTGATGGAGGAGTGACTGAGTGGCTGCGTGGGGCTTGGCTGCTGACTGGGTTTAAGCCATGACAGATTTTAATTTCAAATTTCAAATCAATCTCCTAGACATGAATCAAAAATCATGCCATTGCACAAGGACTCACACTTTCAAAGGCACATCTGACCTGTCTGAAAGCTCACCATTAGCAAGCTATTGGCAGCTCATTGACAGGTTCAGTCCAGAGAAAGGGCGAAGGGTGCTCTGACACATTACATTATGGTGTCCTGAGGCTCCTCTCTCCAATTTACCTTCTGCTCACATTCCCTTTTAAAGAGTGAATGCTTTTCTTTAACACTTTACACCACCAGTCACCTAGCAATCATTTGTCACTGACAGGTCTTAGGTCTTTCTCATTCCCGCTACTGCCTCCTGGGAAGTCTCCTGAGGAGATTATGTGCTGCACTGAGCAACAACAATCCTGTGGCCAAGAGAGTTCAGAGAGCAAGTCCCGGGAAAGAAGACGGGCCAAACAGAAGCAGTGAAAAACCTAAGCAGGAGACTGCAAACTGATGCCAAGCCTGAGAACACTTCCCATACTTCAGTAAATCCTGTGCAAATTGCCTGCAAAATCTCTGCTAACCTGCCCTACCTGTCTCACTTGTTTTGAAAGCTGTTTCTCAAAATAACGATCTACCACATGACTGGAAATGCTGTCTCAAATGCCTCTACAATGCTGAATGAAACTAAGTGTCAGGAAAGCTAATTTCCTTCAGAATAAATACAGAAACATTTCATGTTGTGGATCATGTAGAAAGTCTTAGCAAATTAATGCAATCTTAACTTTCATAATATATCCTTGTCAGACAGGACTGAGAAGCTTTTCAGTTATCCTTATCACATATCAGCAATAACGAACACCAGTTGAAAGTTTCCAATTAAAAAAAGAAAATCACAATAGAAGCTTATAAATAATGAATGAGCAAAACCTTTTTCATGAATCTCATCCACTTGCAGGCAACCATTTCTTTGTTTAAAGACAAAAATGCTGAGATTAAGAATCGCAGTTCAAATAAGGAAGAAAATGTCAGGTCAGATAGAAGATTATTCTTCAGCAGAAGCTGCCAGAAAAGAAAGAATCAAGGAAGAAAAATATGTTACCTTTGCAAGGATTTGGGTTGCAACAGTTTTTACCCTTGTAATTACAGTTTTAAAATTTGTTTTGCCCTAAGAAATAACTACCTTCATCTTTAACTGCTGCATAACTATTTCTTTCATTTAAATTTTTATTTATGTGTTTTATTTATGAAATCCTGGATTTCACTGCTTTGGAAACATATATACACAGCATATAGGAAATCTCGAGTTATGAAAACAGTATATATAGCAAGTGATAATTACTCCTCATAGCCAGTTCTCTGGCTGTAAATCTTTCAGTCATCCATAAAGCAAAACAGGCAGAAAGGTCAAACCAGACAAAAGACAAAGAGGGTATCGTTAAAGTCAGGATAAAAGCTAAGGATTCTTAACCCTGGATGTATTTCACTACCTTAGTAATGGTATTTAGCCAAAAGGACACAGCAAGCAAGTAAGCAAGTAGCACATAAAGTGTCATTAAGTAACCTGAACTCATAAAAAAATCTAGTAATTTTGTAGCCCAGGAAGATTTTTCTATAAAAATTTCAAGACTATGCATTTTTACAAGCTTACAGAAATTATTTTTACTGATCCTTTAATGCTTTTTTTCCCACCTTCCTTACTATACTTCTGTCTCTTATTTGGTTTGTTAAACTGATTTCTAGCTCTACACAGAAATTTAGTAATTTAGTTCATATGGATTTAACACCTAAATATATTACATGTTTATATATTATGTATCAAAGAGCTATCTGATGAAAAAAAAAATCAAGACTGTGCTTAAAAAAATTATTTCTTAAAATGTGAGTTGTTAACACCATCATAACGGCTTTCATTCAGGAAACTTAGAAAGATATAAAAATATATAAAGAAATGAAGTCAGATCATCCATGAAGCATAACAATGGTTGTGATAAAGCAAGTGAGCAGAGCTTACATTAATTCTGAATAGAAGTTCCTGTTTCCTAGGATGCTTAATAAAATCCTTGATTGTTTGAAATGAGGTTGTACATGAGATCACACTTCTTTTGGATTTAATAATTGTAGCATAAAATTTTGACTGATCCCCTACTGTATGTCCCAAAATGTATGTCAGTAATTTAAATCAACTCTATTAAGTAAGTTAAAAGATAAAAATGTATATTTAATTGGGTATGGTATGATTATATTCTAGGATACATGCAATAACTGCAACATCTTAGTCCAGCCAAGGGTTCCTCTGTTCTATTGTTCATTGTCTTTTATGATTTGATTAACTTTTCAGAGAATGCAAATCCTCATCATTCCGGGAGTTTATTTGCCAAAATAAATTATTCTTTAAAGTCAAATGGTGTAATTATACATGTGTAGTTTAATATTAATATCTAAATGTACCATGGTCTACAAATATTGATATTTATGCCATTTATCACCTGGAGTCACCTCTTCCTGGCAGAGTCCAAACCCAGCAGGCTTTTCTTGACTCAGAATTTACAGTGGGAAATAACATTGTACATGTAAAACTACAGGCAGCTATCATGAGAAGACATTTTCTCAATTACTAAATGATAACTCCATTACTTGTTATGTCATACACTAGTCCGTTTTCTACAGGGGGTGTGTGAGGGAATCAGCCTGTGCAGGCTTGGGCTGACTTCCCGGGAGAACTCCCAGGAGCTTCCCAGGTTGGAAAGGCCATCCAGGCAGTGACAGGTTTGGACATGGATGCCACTGATCTGCAGAGAATCCCCCTGGCAGCAGCCCAGGGCCCAGCAGCAGCTCCATCTGTCAGAGTCTCCCCAGGAGAAGGACAACCGAAAGCAGGACCGTGCAGGGAGTGGAGGTGCCAGTGAGAGAGGCGGTGGCCACATTCTCTTGCCTCCTGAACTTGATTTCAGAGTGCTGAAATGTCAGAGACTGTGAGGCACAAACAAAGACACACCCTGACACTGCACTCATTTGAAGGCAGGGGACAGCAAACTACAGGACTGCAGTGTACCCATTTCCAAAATCTATAGTGTTTCCAAAGAAACTCAAGATGACAGAGCATTAGTGTATCCACATCTTTTATCCAAGGGGAATAAATGCAATTATTATATCCTTGGTGTCCTGCAAACTCAGCCTGAATAGGCACAGTGTGCACTCTCAGGAGAGTCTGGCAAAAGAAAGATTTGAATCATTACCAAATTATCAGATTTTTTTTTTCTAGTTAAGCCAAAAGTTACTCATGGACTTAAGTCAAATCAACCAAGCAGTGCCATTTAGGGAAGAAAAAACTGGGAATAGCACTGCTGACAGTCTTTTTTGACTTACCAGGGTAAAGTAGACATGCAGCTGAAAAATGCCTAGTCCCACTTTCCACCTGCTAGCTCAGCATTTAAGCTTTCCATACAAACATGACAGATGATGTGATAGAGGATATCCTGACAGGAAAAACAGGGTCCCTAGTGACCTGGATGACCCTGACTCCAGCCCAGCTACACACTCTGATTGAATGAGAGAGAAGATCAAGGTGACCTTTTCCTCCTCTGGTATGCTTAATATTCTAACATGTCATTTGATTTTCTTGTGCCTGCTCTAAAGAAATGTTTTGCTACAACTACCTAAGCCCAATACTTATGTTTGTAACTGAAATTCTAAATTCAACATGGAATATCAAGTATTTTTTGCAGCAGACAAAGCAAATTAAAAAACCCTCATCAGTTACTTAGAAATCCTGACGTGGTTATCTTTTCCAGAGAGGCTTTTCTTGTCAGTGTGGTGATGCACAGCACAGCAGTCTGACAGTAGCCCTGGCCTGTGGACACCTTCATCTGACCTGCACACAGCTGCTAAGTCTCTGCCACCGTGTTTTCTGTTGCCAGTCAGATGTACAGGATGAGCTGCATGATGCAGTTCTCCTTTTGAAGGCTGGTTAGCCCTTGCTAATTTAAATTATAACCAAGCTTAAGTGCACAACACGACAGAAATAAGAATGGCTCCCAGCACAGAAGATGCTTGACCAAAGGATCATGCCGGCAATCACACCTGCCAGCAAGGTTGTCTTCCCTCCACTTAGCAAGGCATGTCAGTTTTCTGGTGATCTCATGCCATGCAGGGAAAAAGCATAAACTCCATTATGGCACATTTGGATGCATACCTATGATTATATGATTAGGGCCTTCCCTCACCTTCTGTCAGGGCTCTGTACCTCCTCCCCTGGCAGAGGAAGGCTCAGCACACACTGAGCAGCCTCCCAGCCAGCTGTGCCTGCTCTGCTCCAGCTGAGAGGCCCTAAACCAAGATGCTCTGGCTCCTTCCTTACCTACTGCATCCTTAAACTTTTACAGAGTTAAGAGGGTGTTATTTAAAGGTTGTAGTTTCACAGTTACCAAGCCTGAAAAAGGAGGAGAGCAGCAGCTGCTGTGCATATTATGTGTGCTAGATCTGAACTACTCATTATGTCCTTGAATAACGCCATTACACCAGGTGGCCTGTGAAAACACTGTAGCTCATGAAGAGCATTCTTCATGATTCAGGGTCAAACCCAAAGGCAGAATTCCCACTGGCCTCATCCTAAGATACCAAATAAAAGAGTTGAGGGAGTGCTGAACACACTCATACAATGCTGCAAACTCTATGCTCTTTCCTGTCTTATGGTTTTCACAGTTGCTGCCAAAGTTTTTTCCTGCACAAGAAATGCAGTTTTGAGTCATCCAGGCTGGTAATTATTCCAAATACTTTATTCAGGAAGTGTAGGGGAATAATTCAGGAAAATCTTTAGAGCAACAAAAAAAGCCCACTTGTGCCCACCTGCAACTGCAAGCAAACCCTTACTGAGATACAGGGGAGACTACAAAGCCCCCCCAAGTAGTGATACCCCCCATAGATCACTGTTTCAGGTTCTGCTGCTGAGATGAACAAGAGAGTTGTCACTCAAAGAGCCATCTAGAGCCAGAGGCTGAGACTTTCCAGCTCTAGCCTTCCCCTGACAATCAGCTCCCCATGCATAAGTCACACGGGATCACAGATCGGATTTCCCTGTCCTCAGGGAGGTACGCTCTGCTCCCATCAGGAACGGGATTCTCACTGCTACAGTTAGGGACTGAACACTAGGGAGTGAGAGAACAAGAGGCGTTACACGAGGCAAGGATGCTCATCTAACCCGAGAACTGCATGATGCTTAGAGTGAGAAAAGTGTGTGCCTGACTGCAAATTCCAGTGTTTTAGAATCATAGGAAGGGTTCTTAAAGATCATCTAGTTCCAGCCCCCCTGCCATGGGCAGAGATGTATTTTACCAGTAGTATTGGCTGCTGGGAAATTCCTCTTCAAAATCTATGTTTCTTGTCTGTCTTTTTGACCCCCATGAGGCCACCTGAGAAGTTTGGAAAGTTTGGGTTATTTGCCAGGCAGAAGGATGCTGTGAGGCTGTAAACACATGTGGGAGAGACCCAGAGCCTAGGGCACTGGCTGAAAGGTGCACATGGTGAGGCTGTGAAGCCCCATGACCTCAAGCACTGGAAGAGGAGGAAAAATGACCATGCCCCACTCAGTTCTCACAGGCTTTAAGAGACAGATGCAGGAGGCAGAACCCCTCACAAGAGGCTGCTGTCTACAAAAGAAGTGGTGGGGTTTCAAACACCAGCATTTGAAATGTTTTGTGTAGCAGCCCATCCAACAGACCCCTACAAGGATATTTTTCACTTTATAAATTTCCATTTGATGCTTTCTTTTTTAAAATGTAAATATATGTGAATTGTACGTCATGATGAGACCAAAGCACAAGATGATGGCCAATTCAGAATTTAGCCCACCCTGATCCAGGTTTTTCATGTTGATAGAGTTGTTCGACTTCCTCCAGATGCTACCAGTACATTTTAGTAGGATGAAATCTAGTCTTGAATTTCAAAATTTATCATCACTACTATTTCATTATTTTTAATTTAAAATCTAATGATGTTAAAACTTACAAAGCAAAAAAAAAAAAACCAAAACAAAAAACCAAACAAAAAACCAAACAAAAAACAAAAACTAAAAATTAATAATCTTTACAAAAGAAAACTCATTAAGAAAACTATTTTGGTTTGGTCAGACTTGGGTTCTTTTACCTGTAAGCTGATCCTGTATTCAAGAGAAAAGAAACACACTTCAACTGGACCTGGTTAAAGTTCCAGAGAAGTAACTACTTTTTCCTGCTGCTTCAGCAAACCTCCACTTGCTTTAACCTGTTTTGAGTAATCTCTTTGTACTAATCCACTGGAAAAAAATAAAAAAGGATGAAAAAGGTCCAATGGTGATTTCCTTTTAGCACTAATTAGGAGCAATGTGTTTTACTGAGAGCAAAGAAATTGGTGTAGAAGACTGACTAAGATACAAAGAACAGCTTTAAAGTGAAACTCATTGATTTTGTCTTTAATGATTGCTTCAAAATTTTTCCTAAAATATGGTATACATCATTGTTGTGCTATTTTATTTTAAATTCTGATTTACTTTTCCTTTTATTCCTTCATCTGGAGTTTGAATAGCTACAGGAAGCAGACTAACATTAAGAGGAAAAGCCTCCCATGGAAAGCTACAGCCATTAAATTATAATTACTCTAAATAATAAAGGGTTTAATAATTAATATAGAGCAGTTATATAATACACCTGACAGACAGCTCTGGAATAAATTTGCGTGGCAAAGCACAGCCAGAGCACGCAAGTGTTTATGCATAAGCAGAGCACTGTATTTGTGCATAACATTAAATACACTCCCCTAAGAGTTTCCAGAATTAAAACTGATATTTTAGGTACTAAGAGAAAACAGTTTGACAAGACACTCCTAGTTTGAGAGAATCTATTCTGCCCAGAAAATTGGTAGCATACAGCAACACTGTTTTGTTAGGACAGGATTAATGCCTGCAGGAGTGAAATATAATATAAGGCAAAGATCCTTGAAAAGCTGATTAAAACTAGAAAAGCAGAAGTATGCATTTTTTTCTTATGTGTGACTGTTGCAGTACGAGCCTGAAGAATGGTAGAAATTTTTTGAATTGCTTGGGCATAAAATATTAGATTAAATAACCTCCATAAGATGCACGAAATTCTGGAAGACTGCTGTATAATGTAATCGATTTTTCATTGCAGATCAAAACTCAAAAAATTGCAGGGCTTTAAGTGAGAGGGATATGTATTTAACTGTCCTAACATAATTTTTTGCCTTTTGCCTGAGACAATTTTAAATTTTAGGTGTGTTATAAGTAAAGAAAGCTGAGGCTTGTTTGGAGTATGAGAGTAAGCAGAAATCTGGAAGCAGGTAAAGCTAAAAACACTTTAAAAATATTTTAAAGAGCTTTTCCCTGAAACTGATAGCAAAGTATTAGTATAAGCTACGTACAAAAGTCAGTTGTCCCATTAACTTTATTTTTGACGAGTCTGAAAGTCAAAACCACTGTGATTAAACTGTGAGAAGGTGTTTTAAATCTTACCTGGAGTGAGTACACATCTCAGTGTGTATGCATCTGAGTAACTGCTACCAATCCCTTGATATTTACAGCATTTGATGGAAATTTAAGTCATAGAATGTTTCCAGAAAAAAAAAAAAAAGACTGGAACAGAATGATAATCTACATTATGTGTTTTATGTAGTTAGAGATACATACTTGACCATAAATCTTTAACTACTCAAATTTTAAGAATCTCAGCACAAAACTGTATTTAAAAAGTACTTAAACTTAGGCACAAGTTTTGTCTCTTTGCTGTCTTATAAACAATTCCTTCTTCTGCAATAGCATGTACAGATTCATGGGAGCCATCAATGCAAGTCAAGTGCTCTTACTGCTTTTTCAGTAAAAGATGTAAAAATGTTCTCTTGTTTCCCTGTGTTTTGGGTAGGTACAGAAAAATCTAGCACAAATTTCTTGTTTCTAGATTTAAGTAACGTGATCTAAACAAGAACAGTGTAAGACAATAAAGGTCAAAACTCATGAGCAACAGCCACAAACACATGAAACACATCCTAGAGAAGAAATCACACTTCTTGTGTGAGACCAGTCCCCGGATCTTCACTTGCATATTTGGAAATCTGGAACCCTCAAATTACAGCTGCAGTCTTTTCCTTATTCTTGATGCCCTCCTCACCTCAGTGGTCTTACCATCTGACTTTCTAGGAGGAACAGAAGTGTCCTGGCCACAGTCCTGGTACCAATATCAGGAAAAAGAAGAGACAACAGAGGAGCCAAGATTTATGGCACATATTGCAGAGCTCTTGCTAAGGTTTGCCTTGGGTTTAAGCCCACCCTGCTTAAATCACTTTTTCACTTAACCAGATCATGTTACTCCTCATTGCAGCAGTAGCATGAGTGAACATGGGGGAAAACACAGATGCTGAACAGAACAGTGCTTGTGTTGCATCTTCCTCTGCACTGGTCTAGCTGCAGGAGGAGTTGCTGGCTCCTTTTCAATCACACCATTGATGGAGAGAGCACTGCTGTTTGGCAGCACCTCTGTTTTCCATCTGCAGCACCAACTTGCCTTGCCTTTGCTCTGCTGAATTATTTCTGGCACTCACCAGTGGATATATTCCTAGAAATGGAAGTTTCTTAGTTAAATGAAAAATATTCTATAACTCATGTATCCTATTCATGGACTGTTTCTGCAGATGCTTTTTAACCCTGAGCTGTAAAGAATAGGATTATTACAATTCATAGGGAAAGCAATTCTCACTTCTGCAAGTGGTATTGAGACCATGTCAACCTGCTGCATCACTTGGGGTGTTTCTTCCCTGTGCAGAATGCCCCCAGGTATTCTGGCACATTTTGAAGCTGCTCTTTTATTCAAGGGTAGCATGTCATGGGTTTTCTGGTATGTCTTGTGGGTGTATGTGGGAGGGACAGTGGAGCTGCCGTGAAAACTTCATGGACTCTTCTGGACTAGCCCTTAATGACCCAGTCCTTTCCTATTCATGCTCCTACTCCGAAAATACTGAATCCTTTCACAGCTTTGACACATGCCCCACCCCACCCTCTTCAACATGCCAAAATTACTTTGCAAGACCAAGAGAACTGACAAGAGAGACCAAAAAAGCAGGCTGACACAGGTACAGCTGTAGGACACACACAGCTCGGTGGTCAGGTCAGGCAACCATGCTTAGCCTGGTGAACAGTAGCAAAGGTGGTGGGAGGCACAGAGAAATGATGGGAGGACACAGACACAGCCTCACCACGCTTCACTGCCAAAAGTTATAGCCTGTAATCCTGGAGAGACCAGAGCCCTGAGACACAACCATGTTTATCCTCAATACTTGCATACCTCCAAAAGAAATAGTATGTACAGGCCTTTTTATGTATTGTTAAGTCCTTAATCTCATATCTACCTAGTTTCTCAAAACAAAAAACTATTTGGGGCATTTCTCTACCATTTTGAAGTTTTCCAGAAGAGGTCCAAAGAGAGAGTTACAGGTATCACTCAGCTAGGCCCAGTTCAAAAGTAGCAATTCACCAACAGAACAGCAACAACTACCAGGCTTGAGACTCTTGTTTATAAAACTGTCCTTCTGAGTTTCCTGACTCTGCATATGAAAATGAAGTAATGAACAAACAGAAAATATAAACTGACACTGCATTTTTATGTATATAATGTATAAAATCTTTTTCTCTTTTTTAACTTGGGGCATGATGTTCTTCAGTGGGGCTTTTCATATCTTAGGAGATTTTTACAGGACATGCTGTAAAACCTCTGTGGATGAAAGATAATTGCATTCAATTGAAAACAAAAGCTAAATCTATCATGATCTAGCTTGTACATTGTCTGTTTCCCTCAATAGCTGACACTGGTTTTGTGAAAACCCACTCACTGACTTTAGTAAGAGAAATTGGGTAAATCTGTTTTGAAGAGATCCAATTTCTTGCTCCTATTTTCTTAATAAAAGCCTCCTTTACACCCCATACAAACCTTTCACTAAGCTTAAACATAAAATTACCTGCTCTCTGATACCCAGTAATACACTTCTAAATCATCTAATTCCCATTCACTTGAAAATAAAAATTATTCTATACCTTGACCTAGCCTAGAGTGTAATTTAACAATCAAGAAAGCACAATACACATAATTTGAAGTGGTGAAAAATCATCTGAATTTCTCTGCTTCCTGCATGAGACATTTTCTTAGAGGGACCTGTGTATGACTAATTTAGTTCCACATCAGAAAGAAAACAGGCCCCTTGAACATAAAGTTGAAAAAAATTATCACAACAAATTTTTGTAAGAGCATCCCAGATAAGATGATATTTTTTGAAAATTATATTACTATAGGGTTTATAACAATCATAATAAAAGAAAGTTTTAAAGCCAGTTTTAAAAGGACTGTCTCCAAATTAAATTACAATTTTAGTCAGTATTTAATTTTTAGTGGAAACAAATAATGATTTAATGAAATCAACTTATAGGTTTCAGTACCACATAAATAATTTTTTCTTATTATGAGTAAATTTATCTTGCAACTTCATTTGATTGTCAAGCAAAACCAACAAATGCAAAATATAACTTTTGAAATATTTAATCTCTTTCCTAGATGTTAAACAGGATTACTACATACAGCAAAATTCAGTAAATGTTAATAAATTTTTTTAGAAGAAACATTTAAAATTATATACTTGTAACCAAATACAGCATTTGGTTTGGGTTTGGTTTTTTTTGTTTGTTTGATTGGTTGATCTGTGTCTGTAGAGCTGTGATTGTCAAAATATTCTGTGTTGGTAACAAATCTGATAAGAGGGAGAGACACAGGAATCTCTGCTGAGGTGATGTCATAGGTTAGCAAGCTGAGTCTCAGAAGTGATGTTCTTCTTACAGCTTCCTCTAGGACCTGATAGAACCTATCAGTGGCCAGTTTGAATATGGACAATTCTTTAAGCCACTTAAAGTTGTGACCGCCTCTGTGATCCACACTTAAGAATAGACAAACTCCCCCCCAAGCTCTCTCTCGTTTCGGTGCTGGGACAGGTGGCTGCGGGCCCCGTGTGGGGGCCAGCGGGCCCGGCCAGGCCCTGCTTGGACCAGGCCGGGCTGGGCCACGGCTCCAGGATGACCCCCCCAGCAGGGCTGTGGGCAGCCAGAGCAGCTCGGAAGGCCCCTCTTCCACTGCGGCCAAGATTTCAGCAAAAGCAGCACTGATGTCTGGCAGAGGTCAGGTGACCAACAGCAATAAGCCACACAGCTGCAAGGCCGAGGTGATATTAACCGTTTTAGTGCTGTGAAGAGCTGAAAACCTGAGGGAGAAGAAAGAGGAGATGCTTAAAGCTGAAATTCTGTTGTGAAGCTATGATATATCAGAGTATCCTGTTGTAATTTCATGAAGATATGGGGGGTGGAGTGTTCAACTCGTAAGCAAAAGCACCTGCGCTGAGATAGGCAGATGCTGATGCAGCTGTAATTTCATGAGAAATTTGAACAGGGAGAGATGGAAGTGATGAGGACTTTGACTCCACATGGAAAAGGAGAAAACCTCAGTTCCTAGAGATGCTCCCAGAGATAGTCCTAGAGATGAAGATGAGGAGGACCCTTTGATCCCAGGGAAGGAGAAGGGCCTCTGTTCCTAGAGATGAAATGGTCCCAGAGATGGGTGAAGAGAACTTTTGTTTCTGAATGGCTCAACCTTAAAATTTTACCCCAGTAATTTCAAGAGTGGACCCTCGAAAGCAGTTGTGGGAAAAGCTGCAAGTCAGGGGAAGGGACTCACATGTGAGCACAGAGACTCCTCTTCCTAAATGGACTGAACAATATTTGGAAGTGAGCGGCTGTCTCCTTGTGATAATGTTTTCATAGCACGAGCAAGAAGAGACTTCTCTTTCTAAATGGACTGAACAAGGTTATTATGGAAGTGGTAAACAGACTGAACATCTTAAGGGTTGTCTTTTTACATTGTCAGTGGGAGAAGGGAGGAAGGTGGGGGGAGGAGGAGAGTTCTGAAGGTGGTATAATTTTTTTTCCCCTCTTTTAGGTCTGTTAATAAACTTCTTTATATTCTTTCAAGTTTGGTGCCTGCTTTGCATTTGTCCTAATTCTTATCTCACAGAAGATAAACAGTAATGAGTATTTTGGACCAAACCACTACAGGTGACTAGATACCAAACTGGCTTGCTGCTCTGAACAGGCACAAGGGGACACAGTCAGCTGCAGCTCTCCTCCAAATCTAAGGCAACAAGCAATTAGCAAGGTGCCTCAGGGAGCCCACAAATCTCCAAAACCCAGGTAGAACACTAACAATTTCTGTGCTTCTAAAATTCACTCCAAAACTGAACCCATCAGCCTGAGGTGACACATCCCACAAGACGGCTCATGACAGCTTTCTGCTGAAGACAGAAGGCACCACACACAAGAAAGGCCCCTTTTCACAGGCTGTTGGGCCACCAACTCAGCTACCTTGGTTCAGCCAGCTGAGCTTTGGCATCATAAACACACAAATTATCAGACCTTTATCTATTAACAAAACTAATTTGCTCAAACTTTTAAAGCAAATTGTTATTTCCAACCAGCCTTAGAGGCAGCCTAATGGGTGAAAAAAGTGGATGAATATTTCCATTCACAGTTCACCATACAGAGGGTAAGAAGTGCAACAGAGCCTGGTGTTGACAACATCACTGAAAGCTTCCTGGTTTCTGGATGGTGTACTGTTGGGCATTCGCCATGATTGGCATGTACAAGAAAACTTTATGCACCAAGACAGTATAAGTTAGGATGGTAAAGTTTCCTTTTTTCCCTTGTCCTACACAATAAGTCATTCAGGTTGATATACCTACCAATTCTAGGAACTGAGGAACTAGTTTTCAGATTTGCTGTGTTGTCCAAATTATTGTGCTGGGGAGGAATCTAAAATGAATTTAATCTTAATTTGCATTACTAAAAAATACAGTTTGGGCTTTCTCAGCTTTCTCAGCAAGGATTCTCATATTTACAGATTTAATTTTATTTGATTTATTCTTCAGCAGCACCAAATTATTTTTGTGAGATCTAAAGCCAGTAAATAACCAGTGTCTGAACTTGGTTATTTAAACTTTATTATATGGGAAGCGACTGAAGATTTTAAACCTACAGAAGAAGCAACTGGGTAGTGCTTGATTTAATTTGTTATTATTGATGTTAATTTCTCCCTTTTATAGTCACTACACTATTTATGAGTTAGAGGATGATTTGGTGGGATTCCTCTGTCCAAACTTCAATGGCTACGGTGCAGACCTCTATATCACGGCTACCTTTTCCAGGGTCCCTGCCAAGAAGTTGAGGAAAACAGGCACTTCTTAAATGGTTTCCCATAGACACATAACCAAAGGATAAGATTTAGTTTCATTCTGGAATTGCCTGCATCTTTTTTAAAGTTGGTTCAAGACAACTTGCCCAGATGCAAATATCTGGGTAAGTTGTTCAAAGTTTCATGGATATCACACATGATACAGATTTCATCTCCTGAGTTGACCACCTTACAAAAGAAAGGTGAAGGAAAACAAACACAGAACTAATAAATGATTCCCTTCTTACACAAGGATTTATCACACATAGTTGCTGTCATGGGTTAGCAAGCATAGTCCCGGAAGTGATGTTCTTGCAAAGGGGTGCTTCTTACAGCTTCCTCTGTGACGCAACAGAACCTATCAGTGGCCAGTTTGAATATGGACAATTCTTTAAACCACTTAAAGTTGTGACCGCCTCTGTGATCCATGTTTAAGAATAGAAAACCCCCCCAAGCTCTCTCTCGTTTCCGGCGCTGGCACAGGTGGCTGCGGGGCCCGTGCAGGGGCCAGCGGGCCCGGCCCAGGCCCTGCTCGGGGCAGGCCAGGCCAGGCCACGGCCATCCTGGAGCCGATGGACCTGTTCCACCCGCGGAACCCCCCCACAGCCCTGCTGTGGGCAGACGGAGCAGTTTGGCTCCCCCTCTCCAGTGCAGCCAAGATTCAGCTAAACCTGCACTGTTGTCCGGCACAGCAGTGATAAGCAAAATTCCAGCTACAAGGCCGAGGTGAGATTAACCCTTTTAGTGCTGTGAAGAGCTGAAAACCTGAGGGAGAAGAAAGAGGAGATGCTTAGAGCTGAAATTCTGTTGTGAAGCTATGATGTATCAGAGTATCCTGTTGTAATTTCATGAAGATATGGGGGGTGGAGCATTCAACTTGTACTTGTGAGCAAAAGCACCTGCGCTGAGATAGGCAGATGCTGATGCAGCTGTAATTTCATGAGAAATTTGAACAGGGAGAGATGGAAGCGATGAGGACTTTGACTCCACATGGAAAAGGAGAAAACCTCAGTTCCTAGAGATGCTCCCAGAGATAGTCCTAGAGATGAAGATAAGGAGGACCCTTTGCTCCCAGGGAAGGAGGAGGGCCTCTGTTCTTAGAGATGAAATGCTCCCAGAGATGGGTGAAGAGAACTTTTGTTTCTGAATGGCTCAACCTTAAAATTTTACCCCAGTAATTTCAAGAGTGGACCCTCGAAAGCAGTTGTGGGAAAAGCTGCAAGTCAGGGGAAGGGACTCACATGCGAGCAGAGAACCAACCTGGGCGGCTGTCTCGTTGTGAAAATGTTTTCATAGCACGGACAAGAGAGACTTCTCTTTCTAAATGGACTGAACAAGGTTATTATGGAAGTGATAAACAGACTGAACACCTCAAGGGTAGTCTTTTTACATTGTCAGTGGGAGAAGGGAGAAAGGTGGGGAGGGGGGAGGAGAAGTGTTCTGAAGGTGTGGTATGGTTTTTTTTTTTCCTTCTTTTAGGTCTGTTAATAAACTCCTTTTTATTCTTTCAAGTTTGGTGCCTGCTTTGCATTTGTCCTAATTCTTATCTCACAGAAGATAAACAATAATGAGTATTTTGGACCAAAGCACTACGCTAAATTGGTGTTTCCGCCCGGCTACAAACCAAACCCGCTACAGTTGCATAGCTTTGAAAAGAGCTGAAGGACAAATTTTTGGAAGGAAGGTTTTCAAAAAGGCCACTGAAAAAAACCAATACCTGCTCACAAAAAATAATCCTGCTGTCACTTACACCTGTACAAATAGAGTGCAGTACACAGACAACAAAAACTCATCTCAGCAAAGATGACTCCTGTTGCACTGATATATTTGCGCTTAAGATTTTTCTTGAAATTTTACTACCATTTAACTAGTTTAAACCAATTGTTTACCTTTTCTGTTAACAAAGTAATTCAAAGGTCTATAAATGTTCAAATATAAGTTAAGGAATTTCCATTTCTGTTTCCACTTGTGTTGGCCAGGAGATTTAATGACCTAGGCACTAAGGTCAAAACCAAATATGGGCGTAATTAACAGTGTAAATATATTCTACATCTGACCCAATACTTTTTTGTGACAAGAAAGAGGAATTTCTGCTAACCCCACTTAGCCTCCTAGGTCAGTCACAGGAACATTCCTCTGAGATACATTAAATAAGGGTTTAAGTTCCCTCTCAGAAAAATCTGGATGAGGGGTCCAAACTCAGATCTCCCCAGTTTAGGTTAATTTCCTGGCTCCTGGACTGTCATTTTGCTCTTTCTTTGTAGTTACTTAGTTATTTATACATAGCAAAAAAGAATAAGCAGGAAAGACTTAGAAATTCACCCCAGATACATCTCAGGAGCAGTTCAGTAACTTCAGAATAAAGGAGGTTTTGATGCAAATTCCTGCTCCACATCAGGCAGAGGATGGAACTACATCTGAATTATGCACTTTTTATGCGGGTGGTCTGTTTGCTACACACGGGGACATCCTCAGCAACATTGCATCTTGAAAGAAAACAATTTGTCCTGAGGTTCTAGGGCTTAGATGTGGCTTAGATATGCCACATCTTAGTCTAAGTCCAGAGCAGACAAATGCTGGTGTAAATATGGGCATGCAGGGTGTTAAAGATCAAGCAAACGTCTGAAGAACAGCTTGAGGATCTACATTCTTACCATTTAATTGGTAAACTAACTAAAATAGCTTTCAATTAAATCCATAATATCCAGTTATCAAATAAAACAAATATATTATTCAAATTTGGAAGTTCATTTTCACCTGGCAAGCACAGTCAATTTGTACATGTGTCAAAACAAAAAAAAAAACCAAAAAACCAAAAAAAAAAAAAACGAAAAAACCCCCCAAAAAACCCAAAAAAAGAAACCCATTCAAAATGATACATGATTAACTGTATGGGCACTTTAGCAAGAACAAAATTCACCTTTTTCATTCGTACTCCTTGTAGAAGGCATTGCAACAGACTGTCACATGCTTGGAATAACTTAATTTCTTGAGGGAAATAAAATTTTGCATTTCATGTGCCTCCAGAACATAATATTTATATTTGGGTACTTAATATTAACATTGCTTCAGATTGTATGCTGTAAGATCAAAGTAGGCTGTGGATCAATACCTTAAAAATTTAAAAGCTGCTACAGTCACAGATGAATATTTAATTCATGTGCAAAACAGGGTGTCTTGCTCTGTCTGTTGCATTACAGGTTTGACTGTGTGAGATGCTAAAGGCCTGAATGTCCAATCAGTTTAACATTTCAAGATGGATTCAGAACTTTGCTGTATCAGGCTCAGAGTTTACAACAGTACAACTACATTGTCTTCATAAAGCACTGCTTAATTACAGCACATACACAGCAGCAATTCATCATACCATAAGCTACTGCTGATTAAAATCTGTAAGCTGGTTTTAAAACCTTGCTCACTCATTATAATCAACAGTAGGGAAGGATTCCTAAAGGCTTGACCCATTTCCAATGTAATTTGACCCAATTCAGTGTGATGCAGCTTCATTTATATTTTATCTGTTGTTTGGGTTTTATCCATCTAACAGATCAGCTATCGATTTTTATGTAACAACACAATTTATAGAACCATTCCAGATGACAAAGAGAAATAGCTATTGTTCAATTTTGTTTGTCCTTGGTCACTCCATGGGGATTAATTATCCACCATCATCTAGTTAGCTTGTTTTGAAAAATAAAATGAGAATGGCATAACTTTCCTGGCATCTTCTTCTACTACTTGACCATTACATAGAGTTACCTGATGATCTGGCCGACATGTAATCTAAATATTCCCATAAGTCCTTCTCTACCCTCATAATTATAGACCACAGGCAAAAATCCTATCATTGAGAATGGCTGCTGAATTGTACTATAAGCATGGAAACCTATCATATGTACAAGCCAGGAAGCTTTCTTCTGCTTCAGACCTTTATGAGGCACCCACATCTCATAGTTTGGGAAATCTGTGGCAATTTCTTGAACAGCAATTCACAAATCTCTGATGAGGACAATTCCCTGAAAACTCATACCATCTGAGAAAAGGGAATACACAGGAGAATATTCTAGTCAAAGCACAAAGGAGCTTAGCACTATTCCACGGACTGATTGCTACTGGCCCTCTACAAAGTGTGGAAAATCCACACATGGTGGTGACAGAGGACATTATATGATGCTTATGTTGAATCTGAGATAACAGTATACGTACATCACTATTTTTTTTATACAAAATTTAACCAGTTGTAAAATTCCTAGCATTTTTACCACACGTAAAAACCTGTTTAACCTGGTTTCCAAGATCTAGCTTTTTTAACAGTTCTCTACTCTGGGAAGATATCAACAAACATTAATAAAAAAAGATTGACAAAGGGAAAATTCAGAGAATCCTGAAGATTGTACTTCCTTTTTGTGCATCTTGGGGCAGCCTACCCGTTTCTGTTTTAGTGAAGAAACTATTTGGAATGCTAAGTGGCAAACAATTTGACTGAATTAGAGTAACATTATGAAATATTTCAACTCTGTGTTTCCATCTCCATCCTGAGCAATGTAAAGTAGGGACAGAATTTCACTTTCTTAATGCAAAGTGACTAAAAGCCACTCTATGACCTAATCTCTCACCCAGTTAAAATCAGGTCTGTCAGCACAGACTATTCCAGTTTCCTTATCTGGACCTTGAATGAGTTTGCCTCAGCTGCTTGTAACTTTTTCATTGCTAGAGATTTTCAACGTTAGTAATTTTACTCTTTAGAATGGAGGGAAAAACTGTTGGTGAGCTTTCACCTATGATCCTCTAATTGCTGACTTTTGAGTACTTGGTTTATGACATTCATTCCCTTACTCCTGTCTCCCCACTTTCTGCTTGTTTTTAATAACAGTTGCAATGCCGAGATGAAAGGAAAGCAAACAAGAGGAATATATGTAGTCTTAAATAAAGCATAATATTTCATCCTAAATTTATATGAAATGATGGGGATATGAATGTCACCTGGAATGAATGCCTCTTGAATGAGTGTAAATTACAGACAGTCATGAGATCAATTAATTATATTGCAATGAAGAATACTGATGAGCCACTTTTACACCTGTTCTTTTAGTCTATATATTAGTGAGCTAGTGAAAGAGCAAAGAAACAGGTGCTGCTAAGGCCTAGATACCATCTTGTCTCCCTGTTGGGGTTTTAGTTTAGTCTTAGTTTTTTTTCCTGTTAAAGGAATTTTCTCCCATATGCATGTTGCTAGGGGACAAATAGCTGTACTTAAGAAGACAAAAAGGGGAGTGGGGCGGGCCTGGCTACTCCTTTGTCTACACCTGGGTGTGGGGTCAGTTCGCTCTGAGCGTCCGGAGAGAGAAGCTGCAGAGAAAGGAGCTGCTGCTTCTTTCTTTTTGGCCGTTCTTTCTTCCTGCTGGAAACAACGCCGGGACCCCAAAAGCCGCTTTCCCTGCCCTGCTGGAGACCGAGCTGTGGCTGCCCTGCCCCGCTGCTGCTTCGAGCTTTCGCTACGCTGTAGCCCTGCTCGCCCTGCCTGCCTGGGCCTCCGTGGGGTTCTCCCATCTGGATACATCTCGCCTGCCACCCGGGATTTGCGTTCGTCCCTGCCATTCCAGCCTGCTGTTCCTGAGAGCCCGGGATCAGCTGCCCAGGGGTTTGTGAAGCCTTTGTCCCATCCCTTCCCGGGATCCCAGGGCACCGGTGCCGCGTGCTCCCCGAGCTCGCTCCGGAGCGCCCCCTGCAGCCGCGGGGGAACCATCGCACCTGCCCTGCTCACCGGGAGCCGCCAGCGCCCCTGCCGGCTGCGAGCGGAACTGCACCCGAGGGGAAAGGGCCTGACAGCCGAGAAGGCTGGGACTGGGTTTGTGATTGCTGTTACTGCCAGAGTTGTTGTTGTTTTGTTTGACTGGTTATATACATATATATATATAGTAAAGAACTGTTATTCCTATTTCCCACATCTTCGCCTAAAGGCTCTTGATTTCAAAATATAATAACTTAGAGGGAAAAGGGGTTATATCTGCCACTTCAAGGGAGGCCTCTGCCTTCCTTAGCAGACACCTGTCTTTCAAAACCGAGACACTCCCCATCCTTTGCATCTGCAGACTGTTACCTGAATTTCAGGAGAAGCACTGCTAAATGTGGGGTTCCAACATGCATAATTTTAATGCATGTCAAGAGCCCACAGTTGGCATCAGCCCAAAGGCATGAGTGAGCCTTGCCCCCATTAGCCATGCCTGGCCATGGCTGTGCTGTTTGAGGCAAGGAGGCTGCTTGTAATGACAGAATCACAGAATCATTTATTTGGAAAAGATCTCCAAGATCACAGAGTCCAACCTTTGACCATCTTGTCAACTTGACCACGGCACTAAGTGCAAGGTCTGGTATTTCTTGAATTCCTCAAATCTGTCACAAACGAGGCAGTACACATTTCTGTAGGATCTGTTGCCCAGCACCAGGAGGTATGCATGCAGATTGTGAAGGCCCAAAGCTACTCTTCCAGTACATCTGTCCATGGCCCTCTGGGATAGGAAGCCTTGCCAGGAATGTTAGTTGGACTACTTTGCGTGGGAGCATCATTAGGCAGCAAAAAGAGCCTTTTCTTCCAAGCACTGTGCCCGTGCAAGAGCAGCCAAGGCTTTGCTAAATGTAAGAGCTCCAGGCCAATTACTGCAAATAAATTGAACCTGACAGATCATTTAAGATAAACTTTTATTCCTTTTAGGATCTCATGCTAAGTAAATCTCAACATTAAATTTCACAGGGCAGAGCTGAGGAACTTTGCAATGCTCCTACCTAGACTGTTATTCTCTTATTCAGTGAAAGAGCAAGAAAACATTATCATTATTCTGGCCAGATCTCCTTTATCAATCAAAACAAAGGTCTAAGGAAAGAAAAGCTTGAAAAAATGCTTACATGCTCAAATCTTCAGTTCTGAAACCAAAGGAGATGCATTTAACTGGCTACTACATTTTACAAAAGTTAGATTTTGTCTTTGCTCCGTTTGGGATGGGGCATGTCGAGGTTGACTTGGCTGCCAGCTAGCTTCACAGAATCACAGGATATTCTGAGTTGGAAGGCACCCACATGGATCATCTTACGTGAATGGCCCATATGGGGACAGAACTCACGTCCTTGCCATGATTAGCACCATGCTCTGACCAACTGAGCTAATCTTTGGGAAAATCCACTTTGGGTAGCATTTTCAAAATGCCTGAGCAACTTAGAAATTGAGACTTACAACTCAGTTGTCTTTACCTCTAACATTTTATCTTTTGTATTCTTTTCTTTTAGTCAGCCTCTTCCATACAAATAGATAGATCATACAGGGGTAAAAAAAAAAATAATTTGAACTTTCATTTAAAAAAGATAATTGACACATGTATTTATAAAGGAAACAGAAGCACAAGTCCAACTCAAGCTCAGAGGACGGATGAAATATTTAACTTATTCTATGGTCCATGGCATCAGTAGGGCGTTCTACATCCAAAGGACACCTATCTACCTATTTATGGCTTGTGAGCCCACACTCTTTTCCAGAACTAATGCTTCTGTAAACCCTCTTGCACCAGAGTCAGCCCACAGCTGTAGTTATGTGCACCACTGATTTTAGCTAGCACAGTAAATCAGATGAACTAAAGCTACCTGAGTCTTTCAGGGATTAAAATAGCCCTAAAGTGCTGAAAAATGAACCAGTAACACACAGGCAATAATCTAGCATTCGGCTACAGGTTATCACTTAGGTTATCAGCTGAATTTATCAAACCTGGATATGAGCAGTTAAAGAGCTTTTGATGATTTATAGCTTCTGTATACAACTGCAGCCTTAAATCCAACTTAATGTTTTCTGGGTGTGAAAATTCACAAATGATTTTTTTAAAATTCTGTTCTCTTCTCTGAATTCAACAAGCCCTTCGTGCATTTACTGACCTTTGGGATTCACACTTCAGAGACTTTTCAAAGTCTTTTCCTCTGGAGAGGGGAAGCACAGACTATATACATGAATAAGTCCCTCATTTTTATCAGGCCGTCTGCCATTTACTAACACAGCACAAATGCAACATTCGCCTGCTGTCACATCAGACTGCCACAGCCATGCTCCAAATGTCACATTAGCAGAGTAAGGTTAAAATCACTTTGTGTAACAACACTTTCTGCACTGACCTTTTGAAGGGCCAGAATGAGATGAAGGTTTAGCTCCCCTTTCTCTGTGCAGGGAGCCTCTCCTTATTTTCTCTCCTAAATGTGAGAAACACATGCTTCATATTCCAGGGGGAGTTGTCAGCTTTTATGAACATGTGACATTCCTGCAATCCACTGAGCTCTCCTTGGCTCCATCCTATAGCCTGTGTGCTACAAGCAGTATTCTAAAAGAGTAAAATTGATTGCTTGAGAATTAGGGTCTCTGTGTGTGTCAGACACCTTATTCTTGAGGAGCACAAGGATCTGCTTCCCCAGATGTACTCAGGTGAAGGCAGTATGTAGGGCTATTTGCCTCACAGGCTTATAAATAACCTGACCTTTTAAAATGGCCAGAACAGGGTATGTGTATTACTAATTTGGATCCTACAGCATACTTCTAACAGAAGCAGGGATCCCTCATGACTATATTATAGATGGGAATATGTTTCCTGGGGAAGAGCTATCCAGCCTGCTCAGTGCAAAAGCAGAGTGACTGGAACAGACTGGAATGGACTCTGGGAGATGGAGGAATCACCATCCAGGGAAGTATTCAAGAAATGACTAGACCTGGCACTTAGTGCCAGGTTCACTTTGACAAGGTGGTGATTAGTCAAAGGTTGGACTTGATGAGGCTTTTTGCAAATTAAATGATTCTATGAGTTTAGGGAATACCCTTTCAGTGAGGCATTGCTCTTTTCCTCCTCCTTCAAACTAGTCTTTATTGGTAGATCCAAGATGATTTGCAGTGGCCAAGACACTAACAGGGAGACTATCCCCATGCTTCCCATGTCATGTGGGGCTTCTGAGCCTGCCTAGTGAGTCCAGTCAAGTTCCAAAAGTAAATTGATCATTATACACAAGAGATTAACCAGTAAAGACTGTACAGTCTGTCAAGGTCAACCATGGCCTGGATAGCTCTGAATTGGATATGCAGAAAGCAGCTCAAGGAGGAAAAATGTGTCCATGGCATAAAGGTTAAACGAAGAGGGGAGGAATAAAGGGAGAACACAGTGAGGAATGAAACAGCTTTGTGTCAGTAGCTGGGGATCATATAAAATAGCACTTAGTTTTATGTACAAATGACAGTTCCCTATATCTCTGCCTGACCCTGTTCCGTACACGAACAGTATTAATTCAACACATTTTTCATTCTGGCAGTAGTTTGAACTGAATCACTGCTAAATCATCTGTGGTGGAATCACTTTGCTACAGGTAGATATACTAGATCAATCTAATGAAATAATTTTCTTATGAGGAATTAATCCCTTGTCCTCTATAATCATTTAAGGAAAAAATTATACATGCGCTCCAGTTGAAGGTAACAAATACCAAGACAGATGGAACTTCAAACAGAGATTTTTCTCAAGAGTTCACACTCATGTTCTCCCTTTGGTTTCAATTTTTGAAGTAGCAACTCAAGAGTAAGAAAAGTATGACCCAGTCCTTTCATTCCAGGGGTAGGGGTACATTAACGTCCATAGTAAGCTTTTAAAAAATGTTTTGCCTAAGTCCAAAATGTCTGGGGTGTGGCTGTTGTGGGTTTTTTAGACTCCCAGACCCTGTAAAAGAAAAGTCTGAAAAATGTGCTTATTCTAAGTCAAAATATGTGATTACAAAGGGTCTATACTGACTCTTGGAATAGAGAAATGGAAACCTGCTATTTCCTGAACTGGCATCGCCACTTCATTTCTTTTCAAAAGGAGAGTGAGAAATTTCTGTTGGAGCAAATCAGTAAAATTCAATGAAAATAAACAGAGAGATGTTTATCACAGAGTACTACCAGAGTACTATCAAAGGTCAGACATTTAGACAAAATTCAAAAGATTTCTTCCAAATCTATTAATTACACGTGCTCATTTAAAGAATCAGAATTCTTTAATTTCTGAACCAGGGTCCAGGGATTATATATTGAAATAGATTGTTTTTACAAAAAATAAAATGACAGCTTAGAGAAATAGGTGCCAGTACAATGACAGCATTATGTTCTACAATTTGAAATTAAATAAGCATTTGTAATGGCAGAAAAAAATAAAACTATGATCAGGATGGAAAAAAGGGGACTAGTAAATTTGAAAAGCAACTTAACCTTTCTGTTCCATTAATAAGGAGCTAATAGCTCGACTTAAACTGCTTCTGTGCTCTCAAAGTTTTAGTACAAATGCCTATATGAATTCTGCAGCATAAAATTCACAACTGCCTTTGGTTACCTACACAGTGAATAAATCCATATTCACTGTCTCAAAAGAATTATTCCCTTTCCATCTCCCTTATCTATAATAGATCCACCTGTCAGAGATGTTTTCTCATAACACTGTGATGATATTGCCTACCATCCCTGAAGTAGTTCTATAAAGGAAATTTTTGTCAAATATACTTTGTTATAAGATTCCACAGATTCAGAGATCTTTTAGGCTTTGTAAGATTATCTTTGTATCTCTAGCCTACAACTATACAAACCTTTGAATGCTGGCTTGGTGTACTACTCAACAATATTCTGTTTTGTCTGCTCAAATAGTAATGTCAAATAATAAATCTATGTCCTTTCAGTGACCTAGATAAACTTCATTTTCTTCTTTTCCATTCATCAAGAATTAAAGTTATTCTCTTTCACGTTAGGGATGATGTCATTGCAATAGACTGAATTCTCTATTAATTATGCCAAATTAAATATTTTCCCATAATATATAATCAGAATTTCATGGGTTTCTTGTAAGTCTTATGGCTCTTTTTATCCCCATGTAATGTATTACAAATTCTTCCAGAAAAAGTGTCTTTCTGAGATGCCAAGGGGAGAGATTAGCCAGCACACATCTGCAGAGAGCAGCAGGTCAAGGTGGCCCCATAGCCCTCAAGAAAACCTCTGTCTCTCTTCAAAAGACAGGGAGGACTGGGTGGTGACAAGGAGGGACAGCACTGTACATCACCTGAAGTGGAACATCTGAACAAGTTAACTCTTGTAGAAGTAGGATTCTGAATGCCAATTGGAAAAAAAAAAAAGTTCAGTTTAAATTCCACTGAAAGTCAAGGAGCTCTGAAGGAAAAATCTAACAATTCTTTCAGGTCCTTCTTAGACACTATTTCTTTAGTTGGGTACTAATTTCTGTTGACTTTTTGGAGCTGAATACTTCAGTCTTTGGTATAAATGAATTCTAGTAAAATTATTTTCCATTGCTTTTCAACTTTTTTTGTTTGCTGTCACATTTGAAAGTTAGTCTTTTTTCTCGGTAATTAAGACACTTCCTAAGACATTTTTGCACAACATAGTGACAGAGACTTATCAGATCCCGTGAAACACTTTGTGCCTTGGAGTATGCTGAATGTACTGAAGTGGAATCCTATGAAAATGACAGCTTCTTCTATAGTGCGTCTGCTTGTCCCAGTAATAATTATTTGCACATTTCAAACCACCTCTCAAGGGATGAACTGCTGTGTAAAGCACAGTCACACACACACTGAGAAGCAGGTCTCCCCTGCTCCTCAAATGTGCCTGGGGCAAAATAAAGAATGCAACTCTTCCCAGCAACCCTGTCATGCTGACTGCAACTTTGGGTGGCACAGAAGTACCCAGCTAGCCTGAAATTATTTGGCTTGAATGCTGATAGCTGCAAAGCCGTGGCCTCCCATAGCTGTGCTCCCAATGGAAAGGTTACCTACCAAAGCACTGATTTCGCTCCTGAGCAGATTTCCAGCTTCCAGTCTGCTCCATGTTATTGTTGCTACACTGCTCACAGCCCCGCAGTTGGCCTGTTTAAAGCTAGCTCAGGTAAAACAAACCAAACCATACCAAACCAAACCAAATCAAGCTGCCATGACGACCAGCAGCTGCATATCAGTGTCCCCTTCCAGCGAGTCCTCCCTGGCCTTGCAATTTATATCCACACAGTACTGATTGCTCAAAATGAGGTGACTCTACTAACTCCCCACACTTAATCCCACTAATCTTTCTTTGTAAATAGTACCCTAAGATCCCTAACAATTTCTACAACTCTTATCTGTCCCTTCTCCAGTTTGACAGCACAAGTACACAACTTGGGCACCTGAATTTCAGTACTTTTTTTTCATGTTTATTTATAAAAACAAACCAAATGAACACAAACCCCAACTCCTAATAAGTAATGACAACAGATTACAAGAGAAATAACTGGCACAGGAGGAAACATTGCTGCTGGTAGGTATGGAACAGAACAGAAATTGAACAGGAATGTGTCAAAAAAAACCTGACAATAAAAGGGGAAAACAGCTGTAAACATATATTAAATATAAACTCCTGCATAGTTTCATCTGACAGAGGACTTTATAAAGGTACATGAGATACTGATATTATATATTATATATTATATATTATAGGTGATGTTCAGTGCTAGTGAACATAACACACAAGAGAAAATTAATATCAGTATACAAATGCAGCTGTTGGTACTAAGTAATTAAGAGCATCAAGGATGAGGCCTTGGACTTACTGTGGCTGGTTCTTTGAAAACATCAGTGCTGTGCTCTGCCCTTTGGCACTGGTGGCCAAAGAGGCAAAAAGAGGATGAATGTGGCAAGACAGAATATTGTGAAAGCAGTTAAAATAATGCAGAAAGGTCATTCAGAAATGTGAGGTATGGAGGTGGATGTTTCAGTGTTGTGTGTAGCTGTCATTAAGCTCTCACAAAAGGAATAAGAATATCAAGAAAGGTAGAGGCTTATTAGAATTATAGAGCAGCTTTTGATGAAAAAGCTAAATGGATAAAAAAGACTTGCATTTCTAAAAAGACTCATTGATAAGAGAGATCTGTAAAACATGAACAGTATGTAAAAAGTAAGACATAGTTATTCCTTGCTTATCACATTACAAGAAGCGGGGTATGCCCCGTGAAATTTTAAGACAGTTGATTTAAAACAAACAGATGGAAGGGCTTTCATCATTACATCCATAATTATTTTGTGGAACTCATTGCCAGTGGATGTGTTGAAAGCCAAAACTATAAATGGATTCATGAAAGACATGACAAATTGATAGACAATAAATTCACATGCAATAATTAAACCTTATGGTCCAAAGACACCCTCCAGCTCAAAAAGTCATGAAAACACTTGCCTTTTGGATTTCAGAATGTAAACCATGCACCTGTTCTGATACAGATACCCATAACAAAGACTCATCATATACTTGGGAGATCCCCGCTTCAATTCACTTTTTTCTCCTCAGCCTGAGGAGAACTGTAGTTTTCACCCATTTGCATTTATACTTATATATGGATAATGATTTTCACTATTTGTCCTGCTAAATCCTTGTACGACATAGAAAAAGAAATCCAGACTGGTAGACCAGAAGAAAAAGGGTGAGTGGCCCTGACACCTATTAGCAGTTTGATACTCACTTGGCTGAGGGATCCAAAGATTTATATTCAAATAAATTGAATTCAAAGGAAAAAAGAAAACAACAGAACACAGAACCAATGCTGGAAGAGCAATTAAATTTTATGTTTTCTCCCTATGAACAACCTAACCACCAGTCTAGGGTGACATCACAGCATCCATCTATCTATCTACCTATCTCTGAGTTTTTGGAGTTCTTACTAAATATTTCCTATTAATTGGATTATATTCCTTCAACATTATCACAGAAAAAACATCCAGAGACTGGTTCTTTGGGACATATGCTGGATGGATGTTAAATATTAAAAGAAATATTCAAAAGCAATTAGTCACATTATTTATATGAGCCTTTATGGAAACAAGAACCAACAGTAGGTAACAGTATGATGGACTGTATTTAGAGTAATAGAAGGAAACTTTTCCAGGGTTGGATTGATGTCCCCGGAGAAAAAGCTATTGTATCTGTGGATGATTCTGCAGAATTTCTTATGCCTCCTTCACTGAAAAAGTTGAGGACAGCAAAAAAGTCAGAATAAAGTAGATGAACTGAAGATCCAGGAAAGCAATCCTGGGTTCTTGTGTACCTTCCTCTTGACTGTAGAGTAGACATTTTTTTTGTCTACTTCTTTTGATTAAACTCAGAGAAGAATATCTGGGGCTTTTCCTGCAGAAATTCAGTAAGGCTTTTTCTAAGAAGACCAAAGGTGTTACACTTGACAAGTCATGCTCTCCCTCTTGCTTGGTGTACAGATCAGCTTTCAACACTAACAAATGTCATATCACATTATGTGGCTAAATGAGTTGAAACCCTTAAATTCTTCCCAGAAAGATATGGCAGGTGACCACCCACTTTCTTAAAGTTTTTTCCAATATGCGGACTTTTTTTCCTATCTACACAAAGCATGACTTACGCACATTTCAATTGTATTTGTTTACAATTCTTCTTTGATTTTCCTTTTCAACCTATTCCAACACAGATGCCTCTTAGGTTTTCTCTGACACCTGACAGAAATAGCCATCTGACTGAAAGCAAGGTGCCTTCTAGGCTCCAGTCAGATTAATCAGAAAGGATCTGCCAAAGTGAAACATTTGGAAGGACAGGTATAGAGCCTATCCTTGAAGCCTCCCGTATCACGGCAATCTACAATCTCAGCTTTGTTACTGCCCTCCTTGCTCCCTGCTATGCCCACAAAAGTTGTCAGGACTCTTTTTCAGCTCTCACTAGATAAAGGATTTTGACCATCTATTTCAATTACATGTCTGACTATGAGAAGAGTTCCTTAATTGCACTTGTGGAAAAACAGCCATTCATTCAGAAGGATGCCAACTTCAAACATCAATTGGATATCTCAGCCAGACTAACAGTCTGCTCTTTATTTACCAGTAAGGTAGGGAACGAAAATGCTATTGCATGTGCTCTGTATTCTCTGTTGCATACTAAATCATTCCTGGGAGGTATTCGTGATCTATAAAGCAGCAAGTAGTTTGGTCACAGCTATCTCTGGCACCATCTGTTTGACCACTTGCAAAAGTAACAGACTGCACAGAAGCTGAAAAAGAGGCATGACTAGCATGAGTTTGGGAAAAACTGTATCTAGATCCAAAATTAAACCAGCTATTTAGAATTTCATCACAGCATGTCAGGCGTACTGCAGTTGCTCTTTGAACCCTCACAGGCTGGTTTTCCCTTGTCTCTGGCAGATGTGGCTGTCTGTTTTTCCATAGCCAAAATGTTTGCAGATAGTTTCATTAAAACAAAAGTTTCCAGCAAAGAACAGAAAATTTAGCTCCTGAGACTGCCCAGATGATTTTTCTACCCAAGCAAATGAGGAACAGAGATTTTGTCCGTATTCTGATAAATGATTACCTATTTATCTGCTTTATTTTTCTGCAGTGAATTATTTCAACTGTGAACAACTGCGACAATTTTCATTTAAACTATTAAAGAAACTATAAAGCTGTGTAGATGAAAAAATTACTCTTGAGGTATTCCAAAATACTATGTTTGGATAATAAGCTACTAATACATTTAATAGAAGCTATATTCATAATTACAACTAATCTTAAAAAAGCATTTACAAGACATCTTTGATGTGGTCTTTTTTCCTTGAAATCATCATGATTTGTATTATATTCTAAAAAAACCCCACTTTAACCAATGAGTTGTATGTCTCATGGTCGATAGCTCCTAACAGCTATAACTACAAAGGAAAAACCCATTTACCATTTTAAGCACTGGACTTAATTAACTTCTTTACATTATTAGGAACTTTCCCAATAGTCTAACAATTATTAAAAGTTAATGAGAATGTTTCAGAAAGCTTCCTAACCAATAAAGGATTCTTTTGAACAGATTAATAATGTCTACGATTATACCACAAGTATTGAATATAAAAGCTTTGAACAAAAACAATACCAATAAAAGAACAGAAAAATCCTTGATAATATTTAGAATATAATTTGTAGTTAAAACCCCCCCAAACTTTTATCTATGTTGTTATACTTTCCTTATTTCAATTTCTCATACATTTTTGCACATTCTCCTTATTTCCAAAATGACTGAGAAATTAACAAAACTTGAGACAAGCCTTAAGATGCGTTGACAGGCTATTGCTTGCATGAGGAGAAATCCAACCCTCCTCTGGCATGTCTCCATAGGATGCCTGAGTTATTTTTTTTTCTGTAGGTTAATTGGAAACCTTTGTTTAATGATCAAAATACTCAGTATGTGCCTGAATCACTTCTGAAATAGTAATTTTGCAATTTCAAGGAATTTTAAAAGGGGTGGCTGTCTCCTGTGTTTTTACTGATCAAACAATGTTTCAGCTGATGCTAAAACCATTCATGTTAAGTAGTATCTGATATGAAACTGAAAATGTTATAAAGAACCTCAGTCTGAATGGCTGGAAATAAAAATCAGTATAAAATCAGCTATACTGGACTTCTACTGCTCCTCTGGATTAGTTCAGAAGATATATATTGCACCTCCCCATGGTCCCCAATCACATCCTTAATGTGCAGATGGAACATGCCAAACTTCCTCCTCACTCTGGGAGGGTATTTGTAGCTGCCTTAGGCAAAATGCATTAGAGCTCTTCCAGACTTCTGAGGAATAAACACCTCTTGTAAAAATTTTCTCATGATTCTTTCATGTGGCTGTAAACACTGCTATTGTGAAAAAAGAAGGTGGGGGGAAGGAAGAAGAGGAAGCAATCAATATTTATCATTAGTGTTGAGCAAGAATTCCTAAATTACATTACCGTGAGATGATGTCTGCAAAGTTTTAGTGGGTCAAAATGCTTCCGGGAACATGAATTAATAGCATCACTTACAGTTGTGAAGGCAAGAGCAATTCTGAAGATTGCTTCAGTAATTTAGAATGAGTAACAACAGATCCCCTCAAGTGCATTGCTTTTCATTAATAATAATGTCCATACAGCAGACAATTTCTGTTCAAAGAATGAGCCTTTGTAACTTGGTCAGCAAGATTATGTTTAAAGTGATCTCCTGAAAACAAAGGGAGAGCAAGCTCTCTCTCATGCATTGTATGAAAAGAATTTGCCAGCTTACTACTACCCTCACGAGACCATCCAAATGCAATCATCTCCTGTTTTATCTCAGCCTCAGCCTAGGAAAAAAACCACATAAATTGCATTCTATAAACTGCAGAAACAACATGAATCACCATTTCTGCAGAAACCTGTCCCAGCAAGTGCCTCATCCTGGCTGCAAATGGCCCCTGACAAATCTCTATGGCATCATTTGTGGTCTCTGCTGCTGAGACCATTCCCTGCAGGAGCAGCTCAGGCTGAGAGGATGCAGCAGGCTTGGTGAGTTGCGCTGTGGAACGTGTTGCCTCCAAGGGATGGGGTCAGCAGTTTGTGTCCTCTGCACGCTGAGGGACTGACTCCTGAAGCAAGTTTTAGCAAGCAGTTGCAGAATGTCAAAAGTGAGTTTTCAGAGAGCGCTAAAACTAACTTGAAAGAGTTGAACAACAAAAATCCTCTCTGAATTCCTTTTCACACCCAGTTTTAAGGAACAACTGTATTAAGAAGTGGATGTTTAGCTGACCAGTAGGGTTTTTTAAACAGCTGTTGGTTGCTATAGATCCGTAGTTTCTATAAATATGTGGATTGTTGTCAAGAAAAATTCTCAGAAATACTTCACAGCACTCAAGGTTCAGAACACAGTATTTTAAACAGGTAACAAAAACTTATTAAGTTCCTTTCTGCATCTTCCAAGTAGTTCCTTTTCAAAATAATTGTACATACTTAGAACATCCTGAAACAAATGTAACTGACACAAAAGTTTGAAACTGCATACATAATATAATGAAAATTGCTTACAACCTACCTTGGAATTGAGTAAATTTGATGGTTCCCATCCTCTCTCCATTTCTGAAAACAACTTCACCCTAAATAAAACAAATAAACACTTTAAAATTTTTATATAAATCTCTCATAATATAGTTTTTCATTACATTTTGATTTTCCATTACCTATTAAAATTACCAAAGCAGTGTTTAAACTCTGAAGATAGTAGATTCAACCAGATTCAAAATAACTCAAGAACACCTCCTTATAGCCTTCTTCCACAGATTTCAAATGGCCTTAGAAAGGTGACCAGTGTTACCATCCACTTTTCATGGAAGGAAATGGAAATACAATAAAGCCAGTAACATATTGAATTTCAGATGATCAGAGATATGCAAACAATTGATTTTCACTGTTTGCTTTTATCAAGGATACGTAAAAATTTTCGAAGATCACACAAGAAAAAAGTTTTTCATTTCATTCATCCATCATACAGTTCTCCAAATGGCTCTATAAGCTATTTATCTTATCTTATATACTTATCCTACTAGATTATAGATACCAGTAGCTCCTGTGGCTTGGTTCTGTACTATACCAATATGTGTGTTCTAGTATTCATTTTAATTGTAATGTCTTTAAATCAGTACTACCATTTGTGGTGCTACACACTGTTACTTGTCAATATAATGGCCATGTAATGCTGAAACCTCCTCACATATCCCTAGGAAATTACTCCCATCTTTCTTCCCATCTTTCTGGATTAAATTAAGAAAAGGTCTTGTTAAATTTCCTCCTTACTTCAGCTATTTCATAATTGAGCATGAAAGAAGAGGGTTTCACTCATTTATGGTAAGTATTTTTAATATTTTGAACCTGTAGTGGAGAGCTGAATGCTGTCAAGATAGATTGCTGTTCTACTTCATCCCTGGTTTGGCTTATTAACAGCATCTCCATAAATATTTGTTTTGCAGACATCAGAGTAAAGAAACCAAATGGTAAACCTGTGAGGCTACAATACATTTCTCTGTGCAAGCCTGCCACTTTTAGGATGACCCTTTATGGTCACTGAAGGGATGCACTGAAGGCCTCTGAAATACTGAAATCAGGTCCCTGCAGGAACAGTACAACGGTTTTGTAGAACAGCACACTCACCCCGCAGTTTCCTGCAAGCCACAAAACACCATTTCCCTTTAATAAATAGAAGAAGCCTTAAACAAGTATAAGCCACACTGTGCTAAGCTTGAAGAGCCAAAAGCCCCAATCTCCTGGCTATTTTATGAAAAATAAGAGAATTACATTTGAAGTAAAATAAGTGATATAAATAGATAATAAAATGTTGAATTTAATTTAAAAACTATAGCAATGCTAGTAAGAAATAAGCCAATCAGTGTTTCAGAAACCTGCCCTTACGAATTATGTGTTGATTTATGGTATGAGAAATGAGCTATAATCTGTTGATATTCCAGAGCTTACATCAAGCCATTTCTTTGCTATTGAGATAACATACCATAAGATTTAGCTAGAGAGTTGTCTTCTTTACACTTGAGATTCATAAATTACTGAAAGTGTTTTTTCTTTATTTAAAGTAGTGGACATTTGAATAATAGATATTATTCAAATTAAGATGCAATGTTACAAAAGCCAATCTTAGCACTATTTCATCCTTTCTTTTTACTTCACCACACACTGCAGCACATGGGTCAGTACAAACTGCAGTTCATGGTGGGACGCACCATAAAACCCAGGACTTATGAAATCCATGTGAATATAGCAACACACAAAATCCTCTTATGCCTTCCATTGTGTTTTGGTGACATTACATAGGCATATTTAGATACTTATTAGCAAAATGATCAGTGATTGTATAGATTTAAAGAAAATAATGGAACTAATGTTAATATTAACTTCTTCAGAACATGATCATCAAATTAAAAAATATTTCTTGATCAAGTCAGTGTTTTATTTCAAGAGATGTAAAATCCTGAACAAGCATTTAAATCAACTGCACAATTAAATAACTTCCACTTAGAATAAACCCCACCTTCTACTATATATCAAATAGTTAATAAGCAAAGCTTTCCTCTTCCATTACACACAGGTCATCCAGATGGAGACCAACAGAAACCACACTGGTGTCTTGGTGCCTATTTTATTTTCTTCAATCTACCATCTAAACTTTTTTTCTTTCTTTAATAGTTGTGAAAGTGAATGCCAGAGTAAATACCAATCTGCCCAGCTGATCTGTCCAGCTTTGTGGACAGGCATCTTCACAATAGCAATGACCCTTGAAAAGTTGATGGGAAGGAAACAGAAAGTTTGTGGCTTGGATTCCAACAGACAGTGATGCAAACAGAGGGTGGAAGAGGAGCTGCATGAGCTCAGTCTGGCACAGTCTGGCACCCCTGGATTTTGCTGCTGGTGTGTACAGCCACCGCGGCACACGGCATTTCAGCTTTTTTGGCCCAAATACATCCTTGCATTTGGGATTCATTGCAGCTGCATAATTCATCATGCAGCCTTACACAGGTGTAATTTATTCAGTTTTCCTGAATGTACAACTACCCTTAAGTATAAACAATACTAATCTCACATTGCAAGATAGGCGGTGCGGACAACAGAAATATAGAAGCTTATGTTGTAGGTTTCTTAGATTTTTTGTTTATTTGTGTTTGTTTGTTTTTGTTTGTTTGCTTTTTGATACATCTCTGACCTGCTTCCCTTGTAATTCTTTGGCCTTTTTTTGCTTGTTTTTCTCAAAAAGCTACAGTGCTTGAATGTCCTTTAAAAATGATGAAAACCAAACCAAACATTTCAACAGCGTCAATCTCACAATTGCTACATAGAAGAATATCATCTCCCTATTTCTTCTGAGTACCATCATCTTTTTTGTGCTCTGTTTTACAAACCTAATATTGATTTATGTACTTCATTATACAGAATAATTGTTTCATCCCCTTAATAAAAAGACAGTCTCTACCCTCCTTGTGTGTGGAGTCTTCCCCTCTTATCTTAAGTCATTAGTCCTTTATTTGTGGTCAGAATAAGAAGTCCACATGATCCGTTCACACTTACAAATGATTAGCCACCATTAGATTTATTTCAGACACGTGGGACTTCCCCTGTCTTCACAGCAGTCATTTGTCTCTACTTGGAAGGAGCTGTTTGTTATGCTTCTATTTTTTTTCCTGGTGGTTAAAAAGTAGGTATCTTTGCTATATTATGAACATGTCATTAAGCTCTTTCTGAGCTACAAAGCACTAGAATTTATTAGAATTTTCTTTGCATTATCTTTGACAGTATTGTTATTTGGCTCTGGACATAGGACCATGCCAAACTTACAATTCTTTCATTCTTCATACACTGAAGTCCACAGTCAGGACAATTTTTTATTCATATCTTTAGTTTTCTTCATCTTCTTCAATCAAATTAGAGTTTGGAAGTTTCTTAACTGCTCTCAGTCAGGGCTAGGTCTACACTTTGACCACCATTTAATTTACTGTGTATTTTCTCCTGCAAAGTATCTCAAATTCAGTAAACAGAGAAATAAATGTATAGCATTTACTTTATGATTTTCAGTACTATCCCTGCAAAAAATGTCAGCTTTAGACCATGTTTACTTCCTTCTTCAGCAGTCTTCTACCACATGGCACCAAACAACTATTTATTCAACTGTTTATCATATACTCAGCCTACATTTGGTATCTTATTGCTCGTTTAAAAGGTCATAATTATATATTCAAGCTAAATTGATAACACAAATACCCCTTCATCAGAGGAAAGACCATGAGTATGTTGACAGAAACACCACAGATGGATGCAAGGTGGTTAAATACCACAGGACTCCTGTGCCCTGAGTGTTTTCCAGCGGGCCAACACATTTCAGAACACTGCTTCAGTTCCACGTCACTGTCCAGGAATCTGGGCTGCTCTGCCCTATAGACAGGTCATCTCCTCATATAACAGTGTTTAAACCCTGTGGCTTTCCATGAAGCATCTGAGCCTACACAGTCAAACCTGCTCCAAAAATGACCATTGGTATTTTCCCAAAAATAAATTAACTCAGTCAGTTTTGGGATACTTGAGTGAGATATTTGATATCAAGCAAACAATCTAAATAAATGCATGCAGAAATAACTGAAAATCAGTAGGATAACTATGACAACTGAAAGAGTATTTTATATAATTTTACATATTATTTATATATTTGTATAATATATAAAACTAAACTTGTCTCTTTAAGTTCTGTGACATATGGTGAAATCAAAGTGTACTTCTGAACTTGTAGTTTCGTTATTGGACTACCTCCAGTAAAAGTAGAAGGCAGGGAAGGCAAGCATCCCAGGACAGGAAACCTAAGAGCTCGCTAACACCCAGAGGGCGCTGTATTGGCCTCTCGCACTGCTCCTAGCTGTACAGCCCTACACCTACCTGCTGGTAGCTCAGCATTCATCAGACCCCTGTGTGAGCTGTAGTGGCCTATTAAACCAGCAAAATGCATTCAGTGGGGATTTTTTTAAACTTTATTTTTTATTGTTTAGGCAAGTGGGGGATATGTTTTTTTCTGAATTGTTGAACCAGAGCCAGCACAAAGGAGCCCTAGAAGGATGAAGTGCTAGCAGGAGGTAGAAGGAAGGGAGCAAGACACTTTCTGTTTGCCCCAGATCCTTTCAGAAGACTTTCTACGTTATCATGCAATCCACACAGCCTGCTACTCACATGCTGCACTCAATTTACTCATTCAGGACTCCTTAACTACTGACACACTTTCCCTGACACGTACAAAGTAGCAAGTTGGCATTCTGTGGCTCTTGGCTCTGCAACATGTGGGCAGTGAAGAGCTACACACCGGAATTCAGAGCCGCTTCCATCTTTCACAGTTCCATGTCCGAGACAGCAGTGTTTATAGAGAAAGGAAATATCATTTATTCTACCTACCAGGCTTTTAGCTCTGCAAGGATAACCTCACTTCTGAAACAAAACAGCAAGCTTCCAGCTGAGGGCAGCTCGTGCACAACTCTTCTGGTTTCAACCTAGTTACATCACTCATTCAGCTGCAGACAAAGAGCTAAGCACAGGAGATGTAAGCAGAGTGCAAGAGAGGATACCAGGGAGACAGCAGTGAAGGTGGAACCCCCTGTGGGATAAAGAGGTAACCATCATCTTTGGACAAATGAGAGGAGAGCAGAAGGCAGAGGGTGACTGAAATTAAAATGCTCTATCAAATCAACAATGCTCCTCAGTCCATGACTTTATATCTTTAGACTGCTGTGGATAAAATGTTTCTAGAACATTTGATCAAAGCAGGCTCAGTGACTGCTGCTTTTCAAGCCCTGAGATTACTTTCAGAAAAGGTGTTTCTTTCAAAATTTTCAAGATTAAAGATGAAAATCTGAAATAGTTTACAGTCCATTGGGATGTCTTTTCCCTGCCTGTTTTCTCTCTTATGACATTTTCTAAAAGCTTTGGGTAACTGAACACTGGTGTCTGGAGAGAAGCAGAGCAGCTCAAAGAGCAGGGTGAAGAACAGCTAAAAACCTGGCCTTGGCTAACATTTTCTAAGTGAAGCAATACCACCATTCTCATCTAAACAGAAACTTGTGTTCTAGCTATGACAGAGCAGGCATAAAATAGCAGGAAAAAAATGAACAGGCTTACTTTCACACATTAAGTATCCATCTACACCATAGCAAACATGCTATGTATGCTTTAAAAACATACCTACAAACAAGTTAGTTTCCCAAACACAAAAACATCGGTTTTGGAGGAAACCAGTGTGGAAGAAGGAAGCTAAATTGTTGGAAGAAAATTGTCAAGGAAAAGAAATTCTGGTAATCATGACAGTGACAGAAAAGAAAAATAAAGAATTGGCATTCATCAAATCCCTTAACATTGGAACTAGGAGGCACTCATCTATTAGGACAGAAAAATCAGTGATGCTTTTCACATTATTCCTTTGCACAGGAGGTAATGACCTTCTGAAATTTGCATTGAGTGAGGATTACTTGTGTATTTATTTCATTTAGAAACAGAGGACTGGGATGTGACTCAGTCTACTGGTCTCATGGGGCACTTCATATATTCTTGTGTAGCTTCTGTGAATTCTTGCTAGTCAGACAAGTAAATGGAAAACTATATCTCAGAGATATCTCAGAGATCAGGAAATAGTAATGATTTTTTAAATAGGTTACAGAAGCTGCTCTCATATGAATGAAGTATGGGATAAGCAGATGTACAGGTTCACATCGAAGGCAATTTGGAAATAAAGAACACAGCAGAGAATTTTTTTTCCCCTCCCTCATGGCAAAAACTGTTCTGGGCAAAAATATCCAGCAATTTTAATAAAAAAGATGGGCTTTTTGTCTCACATTTGCCAAGATCTTTGTTAGCATCAGCTAATTCAAGTAGTCCGTGGCATAGCCCATTGTGTTCTGCTTTGGCAATCGTCTACCTTAAATGCGTACAGAATAAGTAATAGAGTTTCTCAAAATTAAAAAAAAAAAAAATCCCTGGTATGTAAAATAATTCCTTGAGACTATCTTGAACTAAAATCATTTCCCAAAACCACGTTTCCTAAAAAAAGAAAAAGCTACTATGCCTCCCCTAAAATCATGACAGCAAGGAGTTATATTCCACAGCTGGGCTGGAAGAAATGGAAAGTGAAGGCCAACACCTACAGTCTCAAATTGAGTATAACATCTTTATGTACCTATCATTCACATACATCCTGAATCTAGGATTTTGCGGAAATACAAAGTACGGTAAGCCTTACCACCATGGTTTCATCATACTGTCACTACACTCCCTTCTAAACAAAGAGTTCCAGTCTATTCAGCCTCTTCTTCCAAGGAGAGATGATTTTTTTTATTTTGCCTATCTCCCTTCTCTAAGCTCCTGTTACAATTTTATTTATTTCCTGACAAAGGCATAACTGAAGCACAGATGCTCTTGCTGTGTAGAAGGGTGCCTCTATTTCTAACTAATATTTTGCTAGCTGATCTTTACCATATTTCAGGCAGAACTTCAACTCTTTTTTTCTTTTTTTTTTCTTTTTTTCAGGGAAGTGAAAGAATCAGATGGGGAACAGATAGAATTTCTTTAGTTAAAATTTCTTCCCACCATCTCATCAGCATCCTCTATCATCAGCTGTCATTGCATAAAAGTGTGCTGTTGGCAGCACAATGACATAAGCCCAGACTAAGCTTCTCCATTAGATTAGCATTTAGATGCAGCTAAACAATTTTACACAGCTATGCTGAAATGAGACAGCACAATCATAGCATTTCTTTCAGCAAAGCAAGCAAATGCATCATTTACGAACATCTGAGCCCTCCGTTTACACACAGAAGCAAGACTAAGGGAATAATGTCCCTGACAAGGTACCAGCAATTCATAAGCAGGTAAAAGCGGGGAGAAAAGGATGCTAGCCAGGAAATCATGCATCAAAGGGTATCAGACTTGCTGGCCATTGCAGGTGAAGAAAGATGAAACCTTTATGCTTTGTTACTCAGCAATGTGCTTTTACACATTCATCACATTCATCAGGCCAGCACAAGGCAAAGCAGTTAGATGCTATTCTGTTCTTTATGGCCATATCATTTTTATACAGTGATACGGTTTTTTTGTGAGTCATCTCTTTCAGTGATCAGGTAAGCTCTATGTTGGACATCATTAGTGGTCTTAGGTTTAAAAGTGTGGCAGCAAAGAAATTGAAATGAAACATACATACTTGAGAGCTATTTTGCAAGCTTTTTTCTGAGTACTTCAGAAACAAACTGACAGGCACTGGAACAGTGTGCAACAAATGCTTTCAAGTCTGGTGATATATAATATATAACAGCACTGACTGTTGGTATTTAGCCAATTTCCTGATCTATGGTTGGCCTCTGAAGCACGAGCAATGTAATTCCTTTTCTCTTGACTCAGTCTCTTCCAGGAGTGTGTGAAAACATTGGTGTAAACAACCTGTCTTTTAAGGTGGCAAGAGAAAAGGAAACAGTCTGAAGCACAGGGACTAGGAACTCAAGACCTTTCCAGTGTGCATAAAAAAGGAAATACCAACAGCTGAGGTGATGCTCAGAATTGTTGTTATGAGGTTGAGTCCCTGATGATTTCAGTTTCTAGCTTTGTGTGTCTGTAGAAACAGCGTAACAGCACATTGTCTTCCACCACCATGGTTTTTTTCCCCACTGCTTTTGTAAGAATGAATCAGAAGACATGGCAAAAAGCCTTTTAAGGACACCACACTAAGCAGCAGTTCCATCTCTTCAACAGCAATTTTATATGATGTTCTGAAGTAATTTCTTCCATTTTCTTTAAACTACATTAATCTCAGCAGAGAGCAGAACCGCACAAGCTGTATTTCATTTGTTCTGATGATGACGCAAATGACTGCAGGAGCCACTGCCTCTTCTCTGTGCGCTTCCTGCCCAGGCTCTGTCACATTGGCTGGACTCATGAGATTACTTTGTTTACTCTCTTCTTTCTACTGAGCAGGCAGCCTCTGTTATTAGCAAGGTCTTCATATCCAAAGTAGAACACACTGGCATTACCCATGTGCAAGTGCTGAGCACAGCATCTTCAGACTATTATCTTTCTAAGGGAGCAACTTTAATTCAAAACTGCCTTAACAGGAAAGGGGAATTTAAAAAGTTGCAAAGACCAGACATCTTTACAAATCTCTTTGTAAGTATGTATACCTGTCAGTCACGGATGATTCTCACTACTGGGTAGAGAAAAGACAATGATAGAAGACTCATTCCCAGTGTTTCATGGCTACTCTACATCCGAAAAGGCCCCTGCAGGCAGAAGCGTGACCTGACACTGACCAGGGAAGAATGTTTGAATCAGTTAAAAGGTGTTTTTTTGTAGTGAGCAGCCATCCAGGCCTAGACCACTAACACTGATTTTCCCTCTTTTTATGCAGTACAAACTCTTATACAGGAACTCAGACTGTTTAATTCAATATTCATAAAATGTTTCTAATGATTAGAGGATTTTAAACGTTTCTTTGGTAAATCAGATAAGACAGTTCAAAGCACATGGGAACTGACTGTCCAGAACATTGACTTTCTAATACATTTCCTAGTAACCATCACTGAAATGGGTCCATTTTTCATTTCAGAATGAGACAACAATTTTTGTTCATCTAAGTTTACAGCAAGCTTCTAACGACCTTTTAATTTAGCCCCGTTGTAGTTTTGGCATTATTTGACAATTGCCAGAATTGCTATGACATTTAAGATGTCTATTTCTGTAAAGCTAAAAAGCCTAGCCTAAGCTATTTCCAATCCTAGGACTCTCAGATTTACTTTTCTTTAAAATTTCAGATTTTGTCTATGTTGCTATCAGAAAGTACTCTGATGAAATGAAGTAGAAGTTTCATCTTCTTCCCTTTCTTCAGCACTGCATCCCTCCAGGTGATGCTTTCATCAGCATCAAATTCTGACTGAATCTGCAGAGAAGAGCATTAGCATTGCTGAGCACAGAGATTTGAACAGGCTTGGCAGTGGCATGAAGGATATCTAACCAGCATATTCTTAGTAATATCAAATTCAGCCCTTTTCATTGTCCATTTTAATCATTCAGGCTATTTTAACCTGTGCCAACAACCTGCAGAGAGTCTGTAAGACATAACTGGCATAGTTTTGACACTTCAGAGATTCTCTATTTATATGCTTGTAGCAGTTTTGCTGAGGAAAGATGGCAGGTGCTTTGTAAAACACTCAGATCTAAAGATGCTGAAGAGGCTCGGTTTGGTTTACGAGTGGTCAGTGCCATACACCACTAGATCCTACACAACATAGCAGCTTTCCAGCTGGCACAGGTCAGAGATCTCAAAGGTGTAGCTCTCTTCAGGCTTCATAAAGCAATGCTTAATGTAATAAGTAATGGTGTTACTCTGGGATCACTCTTCCTACATTTTCAGAACACTAAAGTTAAGGCTTACTGATACTTAAATATCTTCCCACTGTGACGGATGCTTTTAAAAACTTTTGTGAAACACTTTGTTGTTTTAATCACATTCTCCCCCTAAAATTAATCAAAAATCAATGTCATACTAAAAATTTGAGACATACCTAGTCACTTAATAGATAAACAGTTTAGTTTTGAATGAAATATACTACTTGAAATCTCTTTAAGATTCCCCATGGACATGATGATGGCAATGAAAACAAGACAACAGATGACATCCCCTTGACACTCCTTAAGTCACATTAGCTAATTTGTCGAAATTAGTATAAATGCAAGGTATTAGTAAACTGAGCCCTCTTTTTGGGTTTCTTCTAACTCAAGGTAGTGTTTAAAGTCCATTTAATGCTATGAAATAGCTACAGACTAGACATCTCTCTCTCTCTCTTCTGACTACTGCCTGACAGTGTTTCCACACCCAGGATGGTATCTACATGCCATACCGACTAATTCAGATGCGCCCAGGCAAGTGAGCTGGTAAATCTACATAGGAAAACCAGATTGGTGTCAGTCTGTAAGTACAAGCAGATTCCCAGACTACCAAGCTTGATCTAGTGAATTTCCTTTTTCAGCTCAGACATCACTATCTGCTTCTGGACAAAAAAAACCAACCCAATCTAAAGCAACACTCAAACTAAAAAACAAACAAACGAAAAAACCCCAACCCGATCCCCAAAAAACCAAACATAAAACCTAGGAATCCCACTGCCATCACCAAAACCAAACAAACACAAAAAGAAAACACCCCCCTCAAAAAAAAAAAAAAAAAAAAAAAAAAAAAAAAAAAAATTGCAATTATTTTTAAGGTACTGCTCTCAGTTCCTGCTTCAAGAGGAGTGCAGGCAGCAACACAGTCAGTAAATTTGGAACTGGAAGGGAATTACTACCCACCAATGCATTTCATGATGCTATATTCACATCTAAGCTCCTGAAATTATAAAACTGAGTATGGGGAGCTTTTTTACTTCCATTATTTCCATCAGAAGACTGCTTCTGAACCTGAATCTTCTTATCATTTTAAGCTTTCCTCTTGCTTTCAGGTTCCTCTTATTATTGGCCATATACTTACTTTTAGGCTCACAGTATTATTTGAAGGAGATCCCCCTGTTCTTTTTTTAAATGGTATTTGTGCAGAGAACAAGTAGTTCTCCACTCAGCAGACTAGGTATTCTCAGATCTGCGACAGGGAGGGGAATAAAAACCAGCTGAGTTATCTTTCCACCACAAAAGTTGGTTTTATATAGGAGGAAGATTTTTACCTGGCCAGTCTGAAATGTCTCTCTCATGAACAAAGTATATTGGAACTTCATGTTCCAGAATGGAGGCAGGGATTGAATTTCAGTGTCCTGGAAGTGAGGCTGGAGAGGAACCATTCTGAGCTGCTGTTCTCTGAAGCTTGGACACCTACACTCTCTTTAAATGCCTCTGTATGCCTAAAGTAGAGAGATTAATGCTCTCCTCTGATAATTTGGCAGAATGACACAATCAATTTATTGAACACTTACAAGAATTTGAAATTGGTATAACCCTTACTTTGCTGTAATGAAAAGGAAAAAGAATAAATTTTAAAAGACACAAAGAATGCTGGAAAATAGGGAAAAATCCACATACATTTCCCCATGGATAAAGGGCTAAAATCAGTTTTCAGATTTCAAAATTATTTTATTTGAAAGGAAAATATAAAATGTTTTCTTTTGAAACTGTAAAAAAAATTTCTAAATACTGAAAATACTGATATTTAAATTTTGAAAAAACAAATTTTTGTGTGTCTATCAAAAGGCTGATGGTGGCAGGATACCACTCAAAAGAGGAGATATCTTTACTAACCCATAACTGCTACTCATAACTAACTCTTTAGAGAATAATGTATACAAACCTACACTAATTCCCCTAATTTATATTCAGAGAGGACTGGACTCATTTGAAAACCAGCTGAGCTTTCATTTCCCTCTCGAGAGCAGTACCATTTCCCTCTCGAGAGCAGTACCCCAGCCCCACACCCCTGAATCATACTGAGCTGGGGCTGAACTGATGTTAGAGCCCCAGCAGTGCTCTAGCAACTGAGCAAGCTGATGACAGTGCAAATCCACTGGAAATTCTGCTGGCAGCACCTCAACTTGTACTGAAGGTAGTTCTGAAACTGCTCTGCAGGGGTGCTGGACTGATTTTAAGCTTAGATTTTCCAAGGCAAGGACAGAGGCCCAGCCCTTGCTTTGCCTGTTTTTCTATTCCCAGGGAAAGAGAAGGTTACCTCATACTCAAAAGCTTTCTTATCTTATCAGTTTGGCTGCCTTCTTCAGCCCTGTTTAAGACCTAGGAAGCATTCTAGCTGGAAAAGATCTCACTGGAAAACAAAGAAACCGTTGTTTAAAGATGCAGTACGCTTCATTTTCCTACAAAAGATCCAACACTACAAGTTCCAAATAAGCACCCTGAGTTGAAGCTCACACTGACACCTCTGTACTTAAAGCATTCCAGCATCAGATGCTTGGCTTCTTGGAGAGACAGCAATAATATCTAAAGAGCCCGAAGGAAGACAAATGACAGATTCCATTATTTTCTCTGGCTATCTCCAGTATCATAACCTTTTCCTTATCTTGGTCAACACACACACTGAATGGAATGGGACTAAATTTCTTTTTAATACTCTGACAGACTGCACTGCTCCGTGCAATAGCAGCAAACCTCGTATTCACAGGTGCCCTTAAAAATCAGTTACTTCTATTTTTTAATTCTTCTCATCAATCACCTATGCTAATTGGCCAAGTGTATGGCATGCCTGTAGAGTATTAAATGTCCCAAAATAACTAATGAGAAGCCTTTTATTTCATCTGTCTCAAATGAAAATGGTATTAGAATAAGAAAGTATTTCCTTCTCTGCCACTGGTATTCAATGAATATTTATGATGTTTTTCAGTATATTGCAGTGATATGACAATGTTGAATTCCAGCTAGAATGAGGATACAGCACTTAAAAGGAGATTCTACTCTCTTTCTATCACTCATAAAAGGAATTAATGATCTCAAAACAGCTAACAATTGCTTCACAAATTAGATCATATTTATCTACATATTCTAAGCTGGAAAAGGAATCTCTTAATTTGTAGCAATAACTATCTTTAAAAACACTAATATTGTGAACCCATTTATTAAATATTTGTAAAGCTATTTTATGCACAGCACTAATGATGACTGATCAAAGCATACGTAATTAATGGACAAGAAAGCAATCACTGCAATAATGGAAATCTTATTAGCATATAAATTATGTTGTTTTCAAAAACTCAGAATACTTATACAAGGAAGATACCACTTATTCCAGACCATTTTCCTGAAGCCTATAAGCCAAGTCAACTTCCCTGGAAGGGCCCTATTGCTGTGTCTCATGCTATCAGAAAAAACTTTACCCTCTGGAGAGGTACATGTAGGAGATGATTAGGAAGTTTCAATGCAGATCTGGGTATCAGGTGGTACTGCTGGGCTATGTTACTGTCCACATTAGATAAAGGAATTTATGCAGCACTGTTTTTCAATCTTATTTCTCCCTCTTCTATTACCATCCGCCAGATAAGGTGCATTGGTAACCCCTAGAGACAGAAAGGGCTTTATTTGTCTCACTCTTCTCTTTTTTCTCATCAGAAATCTTCCCTCTGCAATGTGACAGGGGGAATATACAGGAGCAGAAGAGGTGAGATGCTTACTGCTGCTGATGTGACTTTTTTGACTCAATGTATTCAGAAAAGGGATTTTGCTTACTAACCCCTGACAGTAATTTTTGTGGCTGGAAGCCAGGAACAATTTCCAGCACTCTCTGACTTATTTCCCAGGGTGGACACAGTCTTTCTGACAGCCAAAGACAGTGTTCGTACTCTTTTCTGCCAGGGTATGTTCATACTCTTGAAAAGAGACACAGTGTTCATACTCTTATATTTTAAAGACTGAACTTTATTTTGCTCCCCGTACAGCGCACACAGTGAGTAGTGGATCCATTTGCTCCAAGTTGCGAACCTTTTTATATCTAACCCCCAGAAGACTATCAATATCCTATTTAAAGGTGGTGTCTGGAGAGAAAATTCATGTCTCCAGTCATTCTAACCAGTATTTGATCAACAGCATCATAGAAAGCATCTGAAGTCTTCTACTGACATCAGTGAAGCATAATTAATACAAATTTCTCTCAGGACAGCATTCATCTTTTCTTTTTTTGTCAAAATGTATCCAAATGACGATTATTTTTATCCAGAACATGCACTATGTTATTAATAAAGACCATAATTTTGAGATTTTCTGAGCCTCTGAACATCTTTAAGATTTATTCCTAGAAGTTGAGCCACTTCTCACTCCAACAAGTTTTTACTAATGGAATTTTCCCACAGAAAATAGTGGACTAAATATTCTACATGATATCTAAGCAAAAGAAACTTTCTTACTTACTGAAGTGAGAAGGATAAGACCTTCTATTTTGCATGTGGGCTATAAAAGGCCATTGTAACCTTTTTGTCCAAACAACATGCATTTGACATGGGGCTACATATTCCCACTGAAATTAAAGCATAAGATAGCTTCTGTCTTCACTCAATAGTGTTTAATTTATACAATTTACACATGCAGTAGAGCACTATGATAACTCTTTGTTTCCTTATGAGTGAAAAGGATGGTCAGGTGAGTATAAAATTTTCCCACCTTTAAAAAGTGTAAGATAAAGTGTATGAAAATCACACATCCCAGATATACTGAATATTACTTACAGGTGAGGAATAGGGAAATGGTAGACAAAGTATTTTCCAATTTGATTGCTTATATTTAATGAAACAATTGCAAGTTCCATGTTGTGATAGTCTAGTAGCCCAGCACATCAAATATGTTTTAGGAACTATTATACTATCTTAATATTACAGGATTTTTCTCTAAAATTTTCATTTTATCAGAAATGGTTTCCTAAAAGAATAACTCCAATTGTAGCTTCAGCATCTTTAGTTCCAAATTTATCTAAGGAACCTATGGTATGAAAAACAAGTATTCCTCAAATGCACAACCTCCTATTGGAGTTTTGTTTTTAAATTTTTCAAATGCTGTAAACTTTCTTCTGATTCTCTTCTTTCCAATATTATTAGTTATAATAAAATTGTCCTTTTTGCTTCTATGTGTATTAAATCAAAACAAGATTGTTTGGTCACTGTATGCAGTCAAACAAATTTGGTGTATCTCAGCATGATGCTTATCATGGAGACATGTTATGGTTCCAGAACTTTAGCCTTCCCTGTATTGAAGTAAGGTTGCTGTTGTAGTAAGCCCTTCCCCACTCTCTAGGCATTTTGTTTCTTTCCTCCTACTTATCTCTTTTACCTGATGATGTAAGTAAAAAATCAACTGAACAAAAATACTGTTGCTCAGCATTTGAAATAAACAGATTTCCTCAGAGCAAAGTACCTTCAACAGAGCTACAGTCTTGTGTTAGCTCTCCTTTCGTCATTTAATCCACAAACACTTCAAAACTTCAGCAAGCACCAGATCCAGAAAAAGCTCTCACATTTTGCCGAACCTGTCTGTTCATTTCAGTGTGCAGCAAATACAAGAGAAGTTTTTCATTCAGACACACTGCATGAAACACCATTCATTGAAAAGAAAGATCATGCAGATAGTTGTTATAAGAATATGCACTCAGTAAGAAAACACATTCAAATTCAAATGTGTTGGCTACACTTCAAACACGCTCCACAACAGAGCACTTATTGCTGTGTCTGACCTTCAAACAGAGCCCTCTCACCATGCAACAATTGCCAGAGGCTATCACAGAATATATCTTCAGGTAGAGTTCAGGCAGAGTCTTCAGGAATGGTGCCTATTCCGGAGCAAAGTGCTCAAGTGCTGCCTCCACCTGCTGCAGTATCCTGGGTCACATAGACCAGCCCAAACCCACTGCTCCTGGGTTACTCTACCTCTACACCAAGAAAGAGCCCCGTGAGTGGCAAGGGAGCAATTACTCTCAGCTCTCAGTTCCCATTAGAGCTCAGTTTACTGCCCAGCATGGTGGGTTTGCTGGTATGACAGAATCAAAAAGGAAGCAGCAAGACAAAATGGGGAGAGCCAAAGAGCAGCCCTGAAATAAGAACATGAGACACCATTTTTTAAGATGAATCATCTTTCCTTATTTCATATCCTGGATGGCTATTTGGAAGAGAATTATGACTGCTTCTGCTAAAGCAAAGAGTACGACCTGGTTTTAATTTTTCTTGTTTTCACCTTTTTTAGCAGGATGCGATACATGGCCTTCAAAAAATTGGTGGTTTGCAAGTTACGTCATCTTTAAACTTATACTTAACCTTTCTCTACAGTGAAATCAGGTCAGGTTTTTCAAATAGTTCATAAAATTGGTGCTTGTCAACAATGTCCTAGATGCAGCATTGAACATGCAGCTTTTCTACATAACTAGTAGGAACAAGCTTCCACATTTCTCCTGTTGCTTTATAACCTCTTTTGGAGTTTGGAGAGTTTTTAAAAGTGGTTTCCGCTTCACCCAGACTTAAAAAAACCCAAACTGAAAGTACAGTTTCTTTATGCTGACATATGTAGAACTTTAAAATGTGAAAAATAGCATGCTAGCTTTGGGAAGAATTTTGACACATCCAATTTTTAAAGAAATATTCAGTACTTTTAATGTTAAAAGTATTCCATCAGTGTCTACAAATGCATGCTAATTACTGTGCATTTTAGAAGCACAATATAGCAAATATGAGAATCACTTGAAAGTCTTGCCTTTATTAACATTATAGAGCCACAAACTGGACATACTCTGTCAATAAACACATCCTTGTTACCCTGCCTGCAAAGAGACTGCACCAAGGAAGGCTGGGAAAGGTGCCAGCTGTGCTTACCTACATCAATACTACCCTCCTGCAGTTAATTACAGGATTAAGCTGAAAAAACCATGCAGGCTTCAGGAATGTGGAGATCAGGACAGGAAAATAGCCAGTGTTTACAACAAAATAAATTTAATCTGAACAAACTAATATTCAAATTAAAGGCAAAGAGGGGAAAGTAATGAGAAAGGTAAGCAAAACTGCCCCATCTGTCTGGAGTAAGTTCTGGAATAAGTTACACTGAGAAAACTCCTATCACACACAAACAGTGCCACTGCAGAAAGATGTGAATTAATGGAGGGAAATTCAGAAAGCCTCAACATAAAAGCAGCTTTTGCTAACATCATGCATATAAAATACTGTTTCCCCTCTCAGATCACGTTTAAATAAATGGCCTGCTCACTGCCACATAACTTCTTAATATATGCATTGGTGGAGGAATTTAAATCAAATTAAGTACCTAGGGATTAATTTCCCAGTGAAGATTAAGACCTTTCCATCTATATGAAATGGTTGAATAACAAGTAAAAAGAGATATTGTCACAAATATTTGAAGGAGGCAATCAGCAAAGAAATAAGCTTTTTCATTTAGGAACTGCAAAGCTAAAGATCTGTAGAAGGAGAAGCAGACTAGATCACAGCACACAGGCTAGGAGAGAGAAATATATCTTTAATAAAGACTTCAAGTTTTGGTCATGACCAGCAGGATTTTTTTTACAACTACAAAAATAAGAGCAAAAGATAGTGCCATCTTGGAGTGGAAGAGAAGTGGTAGAGATGGTAGTAAGGTCCATATCCTGGGAGGGGGGAGGTTTTCAAGGCTGTGCACCACAGCATCTGCAGAGCAAACCATCCACATTTGCTGACTACAATCAGTGTCTAAGTCAAACAGACAGGTTGTCTGATTTCTAAATGGTTTTATTTTGGCTGCCAGTGGACAAAAGACAAAGGGACATGAACTTAAATCTGCATTTGCCTAAAAGGTTGTGATCATTAAAACTAACCTGTCTCATTGTTATAACTGAAAGACAAGTAAAACAACAACAGAATCTTGAGAAGGTAATATTGATTAAAGATTTTACTGTGATGAGGCAATTAATTTATAAAAATGGAGAAATAATACTTTGGCAGAGAATGATAGCCATCCCTCTTTTCCTTTCTTAAAAATCTCACTAAAGCACAAGGGAATTGCTGTGTTTCAGAATTTTTTCACTTGTTCCCCTTCTTAGACGGGATCCACTGCTGAATGAGATTATATTAGTGACACACAGGGCATTTGGAGCAAGTTCTTTCCTGGCTCCTCTCACCTATGGACTGCCAGGAGTTGCTGGGCATTGTGGAAAGCAGTCTGAGATGTATTTGGTATGAAAGACACAAGAGAAAATAAGGCTGCTGTGTTTCACTGGCACTGCATCACATACAGCTGCATTTTGTTACTAACTGAGAATAGTCCACGGCTTGTGTATTTTAAAAAGCATTTGCAGATCTCAATGAACAAAGCCAACCTAAAATTAAAACACTAACTTTGGTTTTCTTATCTCCATTTGAAGTCAGGATATTCTATGTTTCTATTATAACTTAACATCATAAAATACATGCAGTCTGCAAAAGCCTAGCACATTATATTTCAGAGGTAGCACTGCCTCGCATGTCACTCAGAGAAGTGAAAAACATGTCACAGCCTGGATTTTCAGCCATGACAAGCCCCCAGGCTGTGGCATGCCTTTATTGTAAAACCTAAGCCTGACATGCCTTTAATTTCACTGAGATGCACATTAAAAATTGTATAATATTCACATTTTGTGTAACAAAGTTTATTCTCTCTGACTGCTAACATTTGAGTTATTGTAAAGCAGTTCCACAAAGAGAGGATATTAAACATTAACTTTGTGAGGGAAATGTTACTATGCAAAGCAAGCAACATACTTTTTAAAGACTTGATTCAATAAGGTCCTTCACCAGCCCATTTGGAATACTTATTTTTAATAATCAGTGTGTTTTTAAGCACTTTGCTTAATCAGAACCTAACAGAAAGGCCAGCATGAGCAGTTTGCAAGCCTCAGGGAAAATATTTTTCAGAAAGAAAATATGAAAGGCAGCTATTCTGCCCCTGATATTTTTAAGTATAAGAAGAGAAAAATATTCTGCAGTTTTGAAACATTTGGTTTCACATCTCATGTTCCCAAGATTTACAGCAGAGAAATATGCAGTTTGGTAATTGTAAAGGGGCAAAACTTAGGGTCTTCCAAGTTTATTTTATAATTTTTATGGAGTTCTTTTTAATATCACTCTCTTTTATCATTCATCATTGCATGAGCCTTTGAGCAGTTTTCCAGTTAATCAAAATCCTTATCTAAAAAACCCTATAAATGTATAAGACACATAACATGACTGTCAGGATATACATAAAGTTCATAATCCACTTTCCTGTGGAAATACTTCAGAGATGTATTTCAATCAGAAATAAAATGCAGTATGCTTATATCTAAGTACATACTAAATAACAAGTTGCATAATAAAATCAATATTCGAGGTGCTTAGCTGCATCTTTAGTTGCCTGAACATTTTAACAGCTGACATTTACTCACTGTTACAACACACAAATGCAGAAATCTAAAGTGCCCAGGTCTTAAAAACCCCAAATGTCCAAACATAAAAACAGATATGAAAAGAAATAATTTGCAAGGTAGTTACATTTTCCTTCCTTCCTTCCTTCCTTCCTTCCTTCCTTCCTTCCTTCCATGTACATGCTTTGCATGTACTTTGCAGTAATAGCTACAGAAATTCATGAGCCCAATGAGTCAGATGCCACTACTTAGGTTTTAAGGGAAAGTATGCTTAATATTCACGATTCATAACAGTTACTTATCCAAATGTTTTCTGAACCGCATCTACAGGGATTTCTGTTCCCTCTGTCAGAGCTTTTCTGTAGCCCAGGAGCAGCAGGGATGAATTGTAGAAGTGCTCTGGAGCAGGTTCCCTCCCCTCTCTTGCAGGCTAAGGGTTGACTCAAGTTGAGGAAATGGCCCCTGCTGCATTGGGCATTAACAGCTCTGCATGGAAAACAGACTTAAAGCAGAGAGAAAGCTTGCTTTGCTCTGCACTGTTAGGAAATAACCACAAAAGGATGTCTTTCTTCCCATACGCTTTCCCCTTACTTTCTGCAAGAGGGAAAACTTGACACTAACATGCACAGGTCTGGAACATTAGGCAGAAAGCTGAGCACCCAATCTTTTCTAGAATACTAATTGTGGCTCTTTGGCCTCAATATTATAACCTGCATCTTCAAAATGGAAACTAGCAGCAAACATCATCAGGATGCAAAGAGATCCAAATTTCCACAGCACCACAGTCTTTGCTTTTAAAGAGTAGGCTACAGGACAAATCTCATTAAAATGAATAGCTTTAAAATCACAGAAAAAATCATGAATCTATTAACCACTCCAGAGATTACAACGGAAAGGTCCTTACAAAGCATTTGTGACTCTGCTGAGGTCTATTCCCAACAGTCATTGTGCGACCCGGTATATAATGCTGCGTCGGTTTGTTGTGCACTCATCCAAAGGGACCAGCAAACAATTATCCCTCAGCTGTATGCATAGCTTGACTGATTTATTTCTAGATGCAATTTAACTGATCTATGTGTTCTTACCTCAGGCAATTTATACTTTTAATCCCCAATCAAATTTTGTGGTGTCATAATTGCTCTGCTTATATGTTTGCCTTGCTCCTCTATCAATGAAACTGTCATAATGGAGAAGAAACTCTGTAGCCTGACATCAAGAAAAGATTTTAATTAAAAAAAAAAAAAAGGAAATTAACTGACAAGCTAGATATTTTGTGTCTCAAATGCCAGTCTTCAATGTCATTCATAATGAAAGCACCAATAATAAAATTTATGAGATTTGACTGTGATCTTAGAAAACTCAGTGTTGAGAATATCTAACAGAATATGTCATTGCAGCCTCTCTTGGAGATGTTCACATGCTTCTCTGGCCTGCAGCAAACATCTGAGTTCAGCAGAACAAGAACCTCCAGGCTACAGAAGTTTACCTCTGTCTCACAGAATTCACATTCATATGCACTCCTGACCACTGAAACTTCCTCTCCCCTTTATAACTCCTGAAGAACATTCTAACCAAATCAGCCCAACACAAACGTGGTGAAGCTGTAGTCACCGGCCAAATGCAGCAACACAGCAGCATATCAGAAAGCAAGCCAAGCAGTAGCATGCAGGACAAGGAAGCCACCTAAGGGAAGACCTTCAGTGCTTGAGACTCCACAAGCAAAACAACAGGCTATTTCCTTCACTGCATGGGGCGGGACCCTGTCCTTCACTGGGGGTGGCTGAGGGAGGGAGGGAAGGTTTCCAGGCTCTGCTGCTGTCTCTCACTCCTGGGACAATATTCTTTGCAGTTTCTGGCTGTGGCTTTTAGCTCTGGCTACTTTGCAGCACTCACAATGATGACTGCTTACGCACGTCATCCTAATTATACAGTCAAAAACAATTGAACCGCTGTCTAATTCAACAGCCACAATGAATGAGGCAGAACTGAAATTGCACAGGCAGAAGAATTTCACCGTCAGTTTTGGAGGCGCAATTTGTGAGGTAAAAAAATTGTAGAATTTACAAACTGTAAAATAGTAACTTTATTTTTCAAAGATTTCCAGGTAAGATTTGGCTCTTATATAGCTAATTTATGCAGACAAAAACCCCTATGTCAAGATGGAAAACCATGTTGATTTTTAAATGCGCTATTATGGACCACTCTTCCCTCAAATAATTCTATATAATCTCTTGATTTGTGTTGAGTTGCTCTTGAAAATTCTTCAGTTTGTCAGTATTACAGTTACACTCAGAATTTTACATGTCACCAAGCAGCATGTAGACGGTACTCTGCAGTGACAAGAAAACATCAGCCCTGGACAGCTTATTTACACAATCTATGATATTGTTTAACTGTGAATTCACTCTTTGTACTCAAATTATCTTGTTTTGGTTAGAGCTGGGTTGTTTTCATCTAACTACCTGTTATAACACCTACTGATACTAAATAAGTGGCATTACACAGAAACTGTGCAGGTTATGCTCAGGATGAAGGGTCACTCAGCCAAAAAGGTTTGATCACACATAAGTGAGAGAGCTGGATACAGCTCTGGTTGTCTTAGTCGCATATACAAGGTTTAATGTCAAAGCAGCCTGAGAAGTTCTTGATGAAAGACAGAAAGATTTTTTAGCAGAGACAAAAAGGTTTCATGAAACTTTGGCTAGATGTTGGAGGCTGATATATAAAAATATAGATGCTGTTAAAAGTATCAACAACAGAGAAATGTGTGAACTTCTTTATAGACCATGTTCTAAAAGAATAATCTGATTTCTGACAGTGGTTAGTAGGAGGCATGGTTATAAGTTTTGGTGCATTTGAGGTCAATACAAATTACAAAACTGAAAAATTCTGCCACACAGAAAAGTTCAACAAGTGAAGCACAACAGGTCACAGATTTGATTAAAACTGATCATAAAAAAATGAGAGAAGAGTCTGATTCCTGTCCAGTGCCAAAGCATATGTTCATATGCTAACAACCTCAGCTGTCACTATGGACCAGATATAAAGTGGGTGATAATGAAGAAGACAGAATCGCAGGATTATTTTTCTAAAATGTATAGAATAGAAATACCTACAAATTGTTGAAATGAGATGGTTGGGGGAGAGGGGCTGGTGGTGGGAAAAACAAAAACGAAAAGGCAGACTACTTTACTTTTCCAAGTGCTGCCTTTGGTCTCAGCCTGCTTTGTCATGGCAGAACTGTCATGAAGCTGGGATGCAGCCCAAGTGGAACATGTCATCCTATATTGAAGAGGCTCCATCAAGGACCCTGCTGCACTTTCTGCTTCATCGCCTTCCAAATATGTGACGAACTCCACGAGGGAAATCCTACAATGCCATATACTCTATTGAAGTGCAAGATCTCTTTTGTTTTATGAAATCTTAAAAAATAACTATCTTTATGTTGCTCTATCAGAGGCTAGAAAATGCTGAAGCCATCCTCAGCAGCAGCAGCAACTGACAGAACAACCTCCTATGAGAAAATGGTGGGGAGAAGAGCAGAAGGTAGCAAACACAGAAGTACTAAAAGCGGACTCCAAAAATACTAGAAAACTATTTGAAAATGTACTGTGCATTTGTCTGCAATAAAAGCCATTATACTACTTTAATTTTCCTGTGTTTTACTAAAATGCTTGCAGGCTCCAAGAATCCTATTTGCAACTGGAGCACCTCTCCAAGGAAGAAAACTAGTTCATCATAGAAATCATGACTGCCAGAAAAGAGGAGCAGTGATGTATGAAAATATAATCCATTGAACATCAGACCTGACAACCTCAGAGCATTTCCAGGCTAAGTCAGCTAATAACACAACTCTTAACACTGCAGGTGGATTCACACTCAGCAAAATGTGATGTTCAAGTCATATAATATTTTTGCCTAGAGCTGTTGTAAAGATGAACAACAGTGGAGAATATGTTACTTGGTGAATCTAAAAACTCAGAAGTGCTGCAGTGTGAACAGAAAATTAAAATACAGTTTCAAAAGTTAAGGGTTTTTTACTGGCCATAAAGTAAAAATGTCACATTGCAAAATATTCCTCGAGGGAAAATTTTGCTTTTAGGTGCACACAAAATTTCCTATCAAGCTAAATTCTAGGTCTTGTGACATGAATGTTGGTCACTTTCACTGAAGACAAAACAGGCTCCATTTAAAAGCCTTTTAAAATTGCCCACTGATGGAGTAACCTAGATGAAAGTAGAACATAAATTAAAGTTTGCCGTGCAACTATTCAAAAATGGAGAGAAATACAATTTACCTAAGTCAATAGATCTTTGCAAATATGGTACAATACTTGTCATAGAAAATGCATATATTTTATTTCTTTACTTAGAGTATCCAAAACAGTGTTGTAAAGGATAAAAATAAGCAGGTTAGAACTAATTTTATACTTCAGAATTTATTTACTAAATGAACCTGCTTTCAGATCTTAGCATACTTAAAAAAGTGTGTATCATTTATGAGCTTTACTCATTCTTTAAACTCTCAAGAAAAGCAGATGTTGAGAAGATTTTAGAGTAGTATGATGACAACTCTTCAAAGAACAGTAGAAAACATATCTTTGAGATTTCAACAAACTGGCTTATGAATATTCTTCCTATTGCTTCAGCCTGCAGAATATTGTTTTTACGCTTCGAAGTTTCTCATTGATCTTTCTCCATTTTTCATATTCCCAGCCATCTGATACCCCGTAAAGAATTACACTGTGGAGCCAAAAGAACATATACAACAAGCACACCTGATCACCAAAATATTCAACATTTCTTTGACTTGGTCTGCTCTTAAAGTTGCAGGCTCTTATAGTCGTCACTAGACATTATTTTTAAATTGCTATATTCCACCAGATTGTTTTAATCGCTCACAGTTATTTGACATCTGAGTCATGTAATTCCACCTAGTACACTCAACACATTCTCCAAATGCACTTGAACAGGCTCTTGAGCTTAATCATTCATTACTAACTTACAGCACTACACCTGATCAGCACTCTTAGAACAGCTCTACTAATTCTGGACAGCATTTCAAAAGAAGTTTCTCCTACAATTTCTGTGAGCAAAAAGGATTTTAGAATAATGCTTTGAGTTATATTTGCAAATTGTTTATTAGAGCACTTTGCTAGGTAAGAACCGCCTCCTCAAAGAGATTTGTCACTGATTGAAACAAGAACAGGATAAAACCAGTAAAATCTTACTATAATTTGCCTGTACAGTGAAATAATAATAATAAAATTAAAGTCTTAGAAAAGGGAGAACAGTAATACTAAAATTTTGCATCTTTATGGCATTTATTGTCCCAGAGGACTCTTGGTGAAAAGCTAGTAAATAATAACTTCCTCATCCATCTGAAATCTCAGTGAGAGTTTTAGGTACACAGAACAGAATTACCAGAGCTGGAACAATCCCAAGGCAGCAGGGCTAACATCTGTTCCTGTGGAAAATAAAACAAGAACTGCAATTCCCTCAAGCACTCAGGAATTCAGTTTTATACTATTTCTAAAATATGTTAACTCCAAAATAATAGCTTTTTAACTCTAGATTCATGACGGAAAAGAACTCACATCCCAAATATTAAGCTAAACCAGGTACTTCTGTAGTGCTCTGTTCTAGGAGGGAAGGGAGATAAATCAGAGGTAGCTCTGAGGAAAGAGTTTACAGACTGAGGCTGATGCAGGATACCTAATCTTGCCGTTCTGACCACTGTCCCCACTGAGAGAATATGCTGCACCTCAAGGCTCTGCTTGGTGGTTTTCATCCCCAAGCCACTGAGCAGCTGAGGGCTTGGAAATATCCATGTAAGATACCCTTGCTTGTAATTTTAAATGGAGACATATCGGTAGAAACAGTAGCATCCCTATATTTGCCATACATCTTTTTTCCTTCTCTTAAGGACACCAAATGCGAGAATAACTATACCACTGAAAAACACTGCTGTTCTGGAATGCCCATAATTCATAGATTTTTTTTTTTTTTTTTGCCTAAGTTTCATTGGATCATCTGCAAATACACACCTGGAAGTATGGTTCAGCTATGCCTGTGCAGGCCTGCACCTGTCTGAGTCACACACCATCTGCCAGGTAACCATAAAAAAGACTCACTGGCTCTTGAAGACCATCAAGCTCCATCTAGTAAACACTTATCTGGCCCAGCTACTAAACACATGGCCCATGCACACCTGTCTTATCTGGACATATTTCTGTGGAATTGACATAATCTCTTACTGATCTGCTCTTCAACAAAGACAGTAAAATCAGTTTCAAGAAAAGCACAGTCAGGTAAGAAGATGTTCATTAAACTCTAAGCACTAATAAACAAATCAGAACTAGAACAAGAGACACTGGAGACTGGAAACCCAGAACTGTTCAGTGATGCAGATTAGAAAAGAGCCTTCCAGGAAATATTTTTCCTTCCCATTACATTCTCCTAAATACTCATTCTCCTGCAGCCTCCCTTCCCAGAATCATTGTTCTTAAAAAAACGTGTGTGTGGGTTAGGAACATAGCTGTGGATATGTCCTCCTCTCCAGGGCCTCTCCACCCAGAACGCAGACCCTGCTGACACTTCATCTGTTCCTTCTGCACTCAAGTTATTTCTCTCTTGAGGAAGGAGCAATCTTCCTTCACAGACAACATTACCTGAAAGGGGCTTGAAATAATTTTAACCTGCATGATGTGATCATAGCTCTCAAGACAGTTGTTTGCTAGGCTGCTGTACTGACACACTGTGCTACAACAGCTACCGAGAACTGCACCGGGTCCCAGCGCAGCTAAAGCAGTTCAGACTTTCCCTTCCCCATCGCACTCCACTTTCCTTCTGCACCTCCCTTTACAGCAATGTTTTAATCCTTCCTTGGGGGGGTTACACCTGCTGTTTCAGTGCCAGAAATGGAGAAATTTTAAACAGAAATATAGAAATTTGCAACATTATCAACACCACATGCCTTTCACCACATTTTCCATTTTGGGTAATTATTTCAGGAGAGACTCTGTCAAAACAGTTCTTATAGCATGTAGTGCAAATCCTTTCCTTGTATATGATGAAGAGAGGTGCTGACATTTTCTTGCTGATTTGGGATCATCATCTGAGATCCACACTGATGCGTCATCTGCCATTGATCACAAAATATTGACATGGTTTGAAGCCACAGTACAGGGGGATGGAGCTACTACAGGCTTTCTGTTATTTTTAGGAGATGGTATTTCAATGGTACACTTGTTGCAAGCAGGAAATTTCTCCATAAGTGTCTGTAGAATTTTATCCTATCCTATCACCCTTTTTCAGTAGGCACACAACATTTCCTATCTCTTTTTAAAAACTTGGTGAAGCAGGGCACAGGGCTTTAAAGCAGTGATAGAAGGTACATGACATTTTTCCTTCTTTTTCTGCTAGATGTTTAAGAGGTGGCAAAGGAATCTACCTAGTAGTGCTACTAAGTAGAACACAAAAGGCCATCTAATCATCTGGAAAACCAATGTCCTTCTTATTCAGCAGACACCAGAACCTGCAGTTCCGTGTTGCTTGTCCAACACATATACACTGCCCACTCTTTCAGTATCTTGCTGTTTTCAAAGAGCCCTCTGTACCAACGTCAGACAAACCCAACTGGAGAAGGGGAAAACTGCCTTGAAAACTTGCTTTAAAACCATCGATATCCTCTCCCAGCTTAACTGCTGATCCGGAGCAGGACAGAGCTTCCACATTTCATAAATGTAACTTTTTTCTTTAGTCTTTTCATCCTTCAAATTCAAGGAATACAGACAAGAAAGACAAAACAAAAGAAAAAAAGCAATCCCAAAACATAAACCAAAGGTGGATTAGAAACAAACAGCTACAAAATAAATCACACTTCAGAAAAAACCAAGGTTGTGGTACTACTGAAATGTGCTTTCTTTAAAAGCTTGAAGAGAACTACCCTGTGAAGTACAAACCTGCACCCCACTTAGTGCAATCACCTCCCCTTGAGCTTTGTTTCTTTTTTATTTGTAGGGACTTCCACTCTTTGTACACAAAGTAGCACCAAACAGCTTCTCGGGCATATTAAGCATTATGTTAATCACTATTCAGATACAGACAAAATTAAATACAAAGCAGAGGAAGCTAAGAGATATTAGCCAGAAAATGTTTCACTAGCTTTTCTATAAATGTATGTTGTTCATTTATTTTCATCAAATATCCAGTTATTAAAATGACAGATGCTGCAGAAAGTGTTCTACAACTTCAGACTAAAGCCTTTTTTATTTGACACCTACTATAACTATTAAATCGTCAACTGCTGGTTAGCTTGAGGGCTAATCTTTGAAATGTCACAGCTAATTTCAGTTCTCATTTTAAAAAGTTAGGATTTCCTTTTGTATGCAGTTTTACACTGTTGTCAGATGAAAACATTTGCAATGAATTTTCCTAATGAGCAAACATTGTTTATGACCTTATGGAAACTTGCTGATGGCTTAGTTTAGCAGCTCTCTACTTTGAGGGGTCTCCTAAATGAGCTGGTCACATAGAGAGCAAATTAGTTCACCAATCCACTGCACTGATCTCACATGTTCATGGGAGTTGGATAATGCACTGGAAATCAGGAGGGAGTAAGGAAGTCAGAGATTCACCATGTTTATCTCTTCTCTGGTAAACTGAGATTCAAGGTTCCAGAAAACCAAAAAGCTCTGTGGGGGGCCTTGCACACAGTCAGATCCCAAATAATTTTCTTTTTTGTGCTACACAAGAAATGTCCTACCAGGAAACAAGTTCTGTAAAATGAAAAGGCAAAGCAAGGCATTAAATTCAGAATAATTCACATTCATGGGGTCAGGTGCAGAAAAATCTGAGATTTGCCAAGAGTCAGTGGGGTTGTGAGCATGTGCATGTGTGTGCATACATATATATAGTTTCCAGACTATGCATTTTGCTAGCTTGTTGTACTCCCTCAAATCACCCAATTATGGTTAATGTCAACCAAGAAATTTTCGAATGCTCAAAATTAAGTCAAATTTGATTGAACATTCAAAAGCATTTCTCAGTAAGAGATGTCTTTATAGTGTTAAGTATTCCATGGCACACTAAACCTCTACCCCCCCTTTTATAAAATTAATTGTACTTTTAAAGCTCTATTTTAGATTAACAAGAAATTGTTTGATTGAAATTTCTGCCCTCCCCCCACTACTTTTACTATTCACCCTACCTCAGCCATGCCAACAAAGAAAATTTAACTGTAGGTATAAATAGCTCTTGAGGCTTAATTCAGAACTGTACACGCAAAATTAGCTGCACTGATGAATGCTACTAACAGAAATGTTTGTTAGACTCCCATACTAAGCATAAGTTCATCCTGCTGAAGTCCATGCTAATTTTATCTGATTCTCTGCCAAAGACCAACATGTTTTTTAATTTAACCATCTTGGGTATGTTATTTTTCCAGGATGACATGAAATAAATACTTTCTCCCTGTTTTTCTTCTGTTGCTAACACTGTATTTCTGAGATTCTTGTACAATGCAGTGGCTACTGAAGCCTGGAAATTGGAGGCAAGCTGCTAAGATAAATCTTCAGAAATAATCAGCATCAAAATACAAAGCAAACTTCATATAAATAAGCATTTTTCCGGTTATGAAATATGACTGGATACATTCAAATGCAGGATGCCAGGAACAGACTTGAAAGCTATTTCATGGCTGTGGTTTCAATTGTTCAGCAGCTACTGTGATGGAATTTTATCCTACTGTGCTAGTCTCTGGCTGACATAAAAGGAAAAGACAAGGCTGTATTTAATTTTCTCACTCCTCCACTGCAATTCTTTTTCCATTACACAGAAATAATAGAAGGTCATGAGGATGAGAAATAAATTAACAATTTTGAAACTTGATTTATAATAACAGATAATAGCAGTAAATGCAATGAGCAGAATACCCCACTGCAACAGTTCAGGCATAAATCAGTAAGAATGGTAACATTCATGACTTCACATCAGTGACAAAGGTGAAGCAAATAAAAAATTACAGGAAAACATTTTTTAAATAGAATGTCATGTTTTGAATTAAAAAAGAATCAAAAATTATTTCCAACATGGACTGTATTTTTCCTACTACTTGGCTCCCCCATGTAGCCAAAACAAACTTCTAATATCCTGAGAACAAATGTGGTATTTAATATGGCAGCATTCCAGTGCCTAAAGAGAACCAACAAGAAAACTGCAGAGGAGCTATTTACAAGGGGATGTAGTGATGGGATAAGGTTAAATGGATTCCAACTCAAAGAAGCCAGGTTTAGATTAGATATTAGGAAAAAATTCTTTACTGTGAGGGTGCTGAGGCACTGGAACAGGTTACCCAGAGAAATCGTGGATGCCCTATTCCTGAAAGTGTTCAAGGCCAGGTTGGATTGGGCTCTGAGAGGGGTTGGAAGTAGATGGCCTTTAAGGTCCCTTCCAACCTAAACAATTCTATGACATCTTTCCAAATATAACCAACATTTTTTTGCTAACAAATATAAACATTGCTGTAAATTTAAGTTACTGTGTCATCCATAGTCTCTACAAAGAGAAAAAAAAAGGCAAAAAATGACTCAAACAAAATCCTTCTATTCTCTAGAAGGATTTTGATCCAGCATACACTAAATATGATTTGGTATCCTGAGAAGACAGTACTAATTCTTCATTAATTATTAAGCCTGCAAGCTATATTATGGTAGCATTGCACAAAATAAAGTTTGGCTTTTCTTCTCCTTTTTTTTTTAATTATCCCTTAGACAAACAAAACATCTGCTTTAGGAGAATTATTCTGGCTCTGTGGAAAATTCTCCTCAGCTTTCACACATACATGATGAACACGTTACAGGTAGCATGCTGTAAAGTGCTGTATAATTGAAATGCAGATATATTCATCTCCCAGACATATACTTTTCTTCCCATCACTTTATCACTATGTACCGATTCAAAGTAGTAACAGTTCAACAGAGACCTCAGTAGGTCTTCCAAATCTAAATTACTTCCAGTGCCTCTATCAACTACATAAGGGAACTCCTCAGACATCTAAACTGTGTCAAAAAAACCCCTGTGTAAATACTTCTTTTCTTATCTTTCATTTTCTGACACTTAACAGAAAGAACGTGTGCTATTTGAGAAGAGAAATATATTTAGCAAGGAAACAGGACCTGCACTTTATAAATCATTAGGGTAGTGTTGCATTCAGTTTATACAACTGTTTCTATCTGGATTAAGAAAAGGAGGGAAAAAAAAATCAAAATCCTTTGTTTTGTTGTTTCAGCAACTTCCTAATTTATAACTAATCAACTGCTCAGATAACCAAGGAATTAGAAAAATGCACACCATGAAAGCCAAGTTAGTCCCAAATCAAAAGCATTCCTGTCCTGAAAGCTGGTCATTGCAGAGGGGCCATTCTAACCACACAATGCCTTACTCAATTGGAAAATGGCCAACACCAGTGAATCTGACTCCAGAATTAGGACATTCAGATTAACAAAACTGTAGGAACACCCTTGCAGGTCTTTTGGTTTGCACTTCTCATCACAAAATCCTTTTCCACCTGTAAAACAGTATCCAGTTTATCTTTCTAAAAGTGTAGCAGATAGCTGTATTACTCTTTTCTGATAAATCACCATGTTTATGTTTCCTTGTTCTGTATTCAGAATACACAAGGAATTTATATGGTAACTGACATGACTATAAGTCCTATAAGTCTGATAAGCACAAAGGCAAAATAACAGAAGGAATCAATTTGTTAAGAAAAAAAAAAAAACCAAACAGAAAGAGAGCAGAACTCTCAGAAATATTTGAGGAATAGCCATAATTTCCCTTCTAATATATATCTGACAGCAGAATTAGAATAAATAACATTTTGCATTGAGTTTCTGATGCATAAAAATAGGATTTGTCATTTCAAGTCTCTGGGCAATAGCCTTATCTGTTTTCTAAATGCTGTCTCCTAGACAATTAAAAAAAATTAAAAGGAAAAAAAGAACAGAAAGTTGAAAGAATGATATTCTGTAAAATCAGGAACTAGCACACTTCGTCCCAACAAGTTGTTTCAAAATTGTTTAAAAAATTCCCCAACTCCCCCACCCTCCTTCCCCCCCACCTTTAACGGTGTTGCTTTCTATAAATAATTTCAAAGAAAATGAAAACTGGGTAAAGGGATTTATTATTTATGACATGACAGTGTTTCTGATATCGTATTCACAGAAAGCTTAAAGAAAAATGCCTCTACTTAATAGATTTTCCAGTTTCAGATTCTTATCTACAGCTTCTTGTCTATCTCCTCTTACCTAATAAATAACAACATAGTTTATTATTGGATGAGTTTTTGAATATTGATAAGATTTAGTCCTTCCTTTTATTTTTTCTTTTTTTTCAGAAACCTATTTTATATTTGGCATAGATACTCTTGAATAAAGAAATGTCCTTTTCCTGTTTAGAATAAGTTTTTGAAAATAAACTGTAAAAAGATGATATTAAAATACATGTTCTGGGAAAAAAATGAAATTAGATTTAGCACTCTGAGACTTAAAACTCATATTCCAGTGAAAGTTTTAAATTAGGTCACAAATGACAGCAAGTTATTCAACTGAAGAATAAAAAGTTTAAAAGTATTTCTGGTAAGAATCAATCTGCTCCTTCAGCTTTCTGAACACTACAATGCAAAATATTTGATATCTCCTCTAAAACTCTTTTTCTCCATGCTGTCTGGAAAAGCTTGAGTAGCATATGTTGTAATTATGCCCTAAGAAAGTGTCATTCCTATAGATTTTCTTCTCTCCATATCTTTCTCAATAAAATTTTTTTGTGAATTACAGTTACAGGAAGCATTATCCTTGCAAATACCAGATTTGGGCTGTGCATTGTCATTATGACTTGGCTGACCAATGATAAAGAGAAATATTTTATCAAGCACCTCAGACAGGTACTAAATACAGGGAATAATCATGCAATAATTTCTTTGAAAACCATTATACCTGATGCAACAAAGTAAGTAAACATAGCTGAATTCCCTCCCTAAAGGGATGCTTGTGGGATTTTGCTGCTGTCTCTGAAACTAATAAAAAAGAGCTTTCTTTCAATCTTAGATTTTTTTCAGTTTGATTTTGCTGGGGTTTTTTTTGTTGGAGGGGGAGCAGTGAAGGACAATTAAGCAATGCTAATGAAATCTATCAATTTCACCATAATTGGCTGCAAAACTAAACCGAAGGCAAAAAGGATAAGAAAAAAACAAACAAACAAACAAAAAAGGAACTACATAGCAATATTCAATTTCAAGCTATTGATAGGTACTGTACATGGAATAATGCAGGACAAATATAACTGAGTCCCTCCAGAGTCTGTTTCATAGCTGCTACTGTCTGAAAGCTTCATCAAAGATCCAGTCCTACTGTGCATGCAATGGGATAACAAATGATTTTACTGAAACTTTCAGTCAAATTCAGTGTAAAAAGAAGGCAAAATTGTGCAAGCAACTAGATACTGGTATTGTCTTGCCATATGGTTGTTTTTTACTTAGAAATTCCAAATTAGTTTCAATTGTACCATGTCACAGAAAGCTTTTTCAGCAATTAACAAAGACAGCAAATGGTTGAGCCTTTACACCTTGTTGATGTCTTTGTGTAGGCATTTTCTCCTTGAACCAATTTCTGACAATCTTAGTTCTGCTTCTTCAATATGTGTAGAGGTTAATTGATGTCCAAGACAGTTTAAACTAACATGGGAATAGAATCTGACCAGCTCCCTCTAACCTCCTCCATGCTCTTGTTGCAAGGAGACATCCCTCTGTGCACCACTGAAATATACTTTTCTTCAAACACCAATTTCCTTATTGCACCAATTTCCATGTGCAGTCCAAGTACACTGCTCAACAAAGCATGTTTCAGTACATTCCTTCTTTGCAGCTGTTGGGAACTGTGAAGACCATTCTCCCTGAAATGGAGTCAGCTCATCTCACTTGGTGAGCTCTGCAGACTCCTGAACACATATGCATCACTAACTTCTGACTAATGTTGTCTCAGATACAATCAAGCAATTAAGAAGTTTTAAGGCCACACTCCTATGGTCTGTTTTACTCTATCAAAAAGCAGAAGAAATGTAAACAAATTCTAAAAAAAAAAAAAAATACTATGGGTTTGCAACTCTACAATTAAAATCAGAATGAGGATACTACTGCATATAACCAGTTCTTCTTGAGTCAATGTGAGCATGCTTTGTACTTGACTGTGAAAAAATACAAATTATAAATAAATTTAAAACACAACTGAAGTATGTTGCAAGACTATCTAGGATGTAAAGCACTAGAGTTAGTGTACTATAACCTAGTACCAAACCTAAATGATGGAGAAAAAAATGTATTTTCAGATCACATTCCAGCTACTCCTTAACTGCTAAAACATTCACTTAAAAGGTCACTGCAGCTTGCAAAACTTGTGATTCCCTTGAGACCACTCTGATTTGTTAATTCAGATGACATTCGTGCTTAAAAATCTGATAACTGAGGAATTGTACAGTGTCATCTCTTGGCATCTGAAGACAGGTAATAAGCAAGAGTCTCAAGGCAACAACATTAATTTTTAATATAAAATAGAACTGGAAGCTCTGAAGATAGAAGAAATACACAACTGTGTTTCTTTTTCAAGCATACTTAATATTTAATACTTGTTTCAACTACTGGCACAAAATCACAAGCCTCCTCCATCCCACAATTATCTGATGAGGACCTACCGTTACTCCAAAAAACCTGGTTTCATTCATAGCATTCAGAAAAATTTTGCCAAGTTTGTGATTTGTGTAGTTAAAATCTTCAATTTTTTGGTGCTTGTTGGTGGAATTCAGATAATTCATTGCCCGCTGCAGGGTCCTGGCAATCACCCATATTCCATCATAGGCATAACCATGAAATTTGCTGGATTGTCCATCACCACGTTTAGCATTGTATTCCTTTTCATACTGCTGTGGAGTCTGCAGAGGAGATAAAATTCAGTTTTACCTCAATACTTAACATTTAACAGAGTTGAATCTAAATTGACACCTCAAATTGCACCCTCCAATTTAGAGATGTACATAACTAATAGAGAAATGGCCTCCAAAGTAAAAATTATGAAAGAAAATAAAATTCACAAAAAACATGTACTGCCTGACTTAAAAACTGCTGGGGAGTTTGGAAAGCAGAACTAGGAGACAGAGACTGAAAGCAGTTGTACTGCCTCACTGTATAAATGACAACTTGCTTTATTTTACTTGTGTACAAAAGGCTCCAGTTCAGCCAAAACTGTACACTGGTGAGCCATAATACATAAAACAGAGAATAAGTCCATATCCCTGCAAATTAGTGGTCTGATTGTGCTTTACAGGATAACACAAATCCAATAACCTTTACTTGAGCAGCCATTTGCTCAAGATGAAATTTTGAGTGGCAATTTGTCTGTATTTTACAAGTTCACTACATTCTGGTTGGTGTGCTATCATACGATGAGTTGCCTTTCCATAAAGTTGTCTTTCATGCTCACTCAGCAAAGCATGAAAGGCAGATGGAAAAAAAAGATGAAAAGCAGCAAAATCAGACCTGGTTGCTCATTGGTCAGAGTTTGTACGGATTTATTATGTGATAAAATCTTATGTGCTTTATGGAAACACCACCCATTTTTATATTTAAAACAAGCCTCACTTCCTGCCCCGTAGTTCTGAGAGGCACAAATCACCATTCAGATTGGCTGTTTGCAGAATAGGTTTAAATATAAGAGTTTCCTGTTTCTGTGCTCAGCTATTTAACTTGACGTGACACAGCACATGATACTAAAGACTATAATTCAAACTTTAATGTACATTTAACTACAATGTTTGTATGGGGGAAGAGGATAGATTTGAAGGAATGGACTTTACTGCTTTCTTACCCTGTAGGGAATAAGATTTGATTTTCAAATCTTTTAAAATTGTAAACTAGTGGAAAGTGGTGAAACTAACTGCGATGACTGCCAGGTCTGTAGGTAGAAGAACCTTTTAGCTTCACCTCCCTCCTTGGTGCTTTACTGTGCCAACACACCAGTGAGACTGATGGTATAACAAAATAGATGGAGGAAAAATACTAACCCTTCCCGATATAGTCTTATTCGTTTTTGAGCTGAGAGGCTCAAAATCCACTCCAATATAACCTTCCATGGCTGCAAGAAGATTTTTGCTTAGACACTGTGAGGAATTAATCCAGGATTCCCACCAAAGATTTTCATACCACCCTGGAATAATCCACTGATATTTGCTGCCATACATTTCTTCATCATAAGCCTGCAAATAAGAAAAACAGAAAAGATAGTGGATATTGTAATAGAGGTATTGAACATAAAACCAATTGCTTTTTGTTAACTTTTTTTCATTATTAATGAAATTATGGTGTAATCGTGGTACACAAGTATTTTGAACAGTTTAGAATAATTACTTGCTAATAAGGAAGACTCTTTTCTTGAAGACTCCTGACTACAGAATTCAGGATGTGACAAGAGAATTTACTAAACCCTGTTTTTCCTTCATGGACCATTTCCTCAGAAACAGAAAAATGAAACAGTGTTCTAGAACTGAGGGAGTTAAAGAGGAACAGAAGCAGAAGGCACACTTTTGCACAGAAAATTCTTCATGACACAACTACTACATAAGTGATAGGACCCCCATGCTACCACATTTAAACTAAGTTATTATCACCCTTATATCAACCTAAGGACCAGGTTAACAAGAAAACTTGGATCATAGGCACCATCAAACCACACCTGGCAAATGTGAATTAGGTGACTGTGCTAAAAAGCAAACCACAGAAACACTAAGTTAGCAGTTCCTTCTGAGGAGCATGAGTGAATAGTGAATATATAAAGCAAACTCTTAATGATTTATTTTTTTTACTCAGCAAGATTTTTCTTCATGTGAAATTCTATATTGTTGGAATACTGAATACAGCCCACTGTAATCCCAGATACTGAGATGATAGTTATCTCCTTTCAATACTTAGCAGATATACATAACAGGAAACAGAAATACTTTCTTAGTCAGGCACATATGCTGTTGTATCTAAAAGCTGATTTATTCTCAAATATTCTTTTTGATTGGGAAGAGTGTTCTAGGATAAAATTAGCAAATTTTAAGTCAGATGTTTCTCTCACTGTCTTGCAACTAGATATTTTTCTTTTGACATTTCAGTCAGACTCCATTTCAAAACTGCAGGTTTCATGCTTCTTTGGGTCCTAATATAAACAATGCTTGAGATAGAAGGCTTAAGATAAAAATTCTAATTTTTAGAAATACATGGTGCAAGCTTAGAGCTCTTAACAGGAAAACTGCTACATTTTCACAGATAATATTACAAAGGGAGGAAATTATAAGAATCCAAACAGGACATATTAGTCATTCAGAAATAACTGTTTTGAAAATTATCCCAAAGATCATTTGAAAAGCCTATCAGATAAGTAAAGATCAATAGCACAATATATGAAATAGGACAGCCTCCTAAATATGTTAATACCCAAATTAAAAATGGGCTTTAAATCTGTGAAGTCTATTATAATGGTGCCAACTGAGTTCATAACAGTATTGTGCACAAAGCAGATATATTTGGCCCCTGGTGCAGAAGCTTTTGTTCAGCCAAAATCAAATTTCATGCCTTTGTATACAAGGCTGCTTGAAAGTCTTGTATGAAGTCTTGTGTCTTGCATCTCATATATTACTTATTCCACAATCCACATAAATAGTTTGTCTTTCTCTTGCTTGTTAATTCTACCCTTCCAGAAACACATCTGCTTCTGTCCTCCTACCCACCTCCACCCCTGCACAGCTATGGAGACACTGTATTCCAGGTCCACCTGCAAGGAAAATAGCAATCCCATCTATAGCAGTACTTTCTTCTAATAGAGTTTTCATTATACAGTTAGGTCATTCAAGACCTTTCAGTGACTCAGTGTTTTTTGTCTGACAGTTTTCAAAGCACTGAGGACACAAATTGACACAGAATAGTGCTTTTAGAGAAGGACAATCTTACATAGCTTTCCCTGCTCTATAGAGATTAAAGTATCAAATTGTGTGTTGCCAGAAAGTATTGGCTGTGAACTATTCTGAAATTAGAGCTGTTGGAAATTTTCTGTTTGCATAAGCACTTGTACTGTTTCCTGCATAATCTGTGAATGCCCTGGGAAATGGGCTGAAAATTGAAAGTTTCAAAATAGCCAGAAATTTCATCCTGGAAACAAGGGATCATTCCCAACATGGTTGCCTGAAAGACTGCTTACACTTCCACATTTCTGCAACAATTTGGTTTAACAAAACCCAAACTAGAACACTTTAAGAGCTGTCAGCTTGTCCTTTGAGATATGGTAGAGTGTCAGGGCTTGAAGATTAGTCTGGAGAAGGCAAAAGAAAGAAAATCAGCTCCTCTAAGGTTGAGCACCATGACCATGCAGTCATTTTTCTAGTGACAGCACAGTTGATAGTATTCAGACATTTCAGTGTTTGAGTCCCAGAAGACTTATTGCAAAATAATGCTTTTTTTGCCACCATTTTCTCCCTGTTGATTCTGCTAAATGGAGATGATTTTGGTGCTTAAAAGATACCACTACTTGAAACACGTGGAACTTGTGTTGTGTGGAACAGTCTTGAACGGTTTGAATGCCCACAGACCAATTCTTGCAAGTTTCAGTTTCTAAGGGGAAGAATTTTTGGCAGACAAAACCAAGGTGAAGAAGGTTTGTACATACTTTGTACCACCAGAACAGCATAAAATAGTCATACATTTTCCTTTATCTTCCTCTCATACCCTGTGTAGGATGCAAAGCCCTGAGTTGCAGTCAAGCAGCCAGGAAACTGTCATGGACAATTTTTGCCCTTGTGAAACTGAATTTTAATTTTTTTTTTAAACTTTTAATTCTTGTTTGAATCCATAAGTAAATGCTTATTTACAACAAAGGTTCCTGTAATAGATATTTCTTATGTGTAGTAAACAATTATTGGCAATTTTTTGATGGTTGAAGAATTAAGTTTTGACCAAAAAGATTCTAATTTCTATTCCAAGAAAATATCACATTCCTTCCACTGAGGTGAAAATGAATGATAAAGCCAAGATTTCCCATAGAACTAAAACTGCTCACTGTTTTTGACACTGGTGATAAATGAACAGCTAAGCATGTTTAAATCCTTATAGGAAATACCTGCCATCATTCACTTTGGCTTGAACCAGTCCTGTCTGCTGGGAGGACTTTTAAAGTTTACCACTGAATTGTCCCATCTTTTAGTCCATTTATTGTGTGGATGTTGGTCTCTTCTTCCAAATAACAAGGAATAGGACAAGAGGAAACGGTCTGAAGATGCAATAGGGGTGGTTTAGATTGGCTATTAGGAAAGACTTCTTCACTGAAAGGATTATCAGGGAGCAGGGAAGAGGCTGAGCCACCATTCCAAGGGGTATTTAAAAGATGTGCAGATGAGGCACTTAGGTGAGGCTTAGTGGTGGACTTGGGAGTGTTGGGTTTATGGCTGGACTTGGTAATCTTAAAGGTCTTTTACAACCTAAATGATTCTATGATCTTATATAAACTCCGATAGATGTCCTGAGGAAACCGCACAGCATATGACTGTTGAATCCAGGCAGAAAAGTGAGGCAGACTTTAAAGATTTTACCACCTACGTAAGTCATTACCAAATAATACTCAGGTTATAACCACAATCACAAAAAAAAAAAAAAAAAAAAAAAAAAAAAAAAAAAAAAAAAGTCTTGCACCAGTGAAAAAGCACCTTCCTTTAGCAAATTCAAAGCCTTTCTCTGACTGACATCAGTAACCCTGCAAAATATAACAGGGAATCATAACTCAAACCTGTCTGAAGATACACCTGGAAAAGAGGAATTAAAAAACCTTGACATATCTAAATTATTGTGCCCTTAGACATATATCTGTAGGAGTGCATGAGTCAACAATATATTTTGTGACTAATAACAAGCTTTCTGACATATTTTAGTGCATTAATATATAAATGACCTACTTAGAACTGCCCTCTCCTTCATTCAGTCTCCTGCTGAAACTCCCAAATAAATACACTTATACAAGCCTCAATACATGATCTTCCAGATTTCTCCAGGCTCCAGAAAAATCCACCTTATTATTTTTGACACTAATGTACTTTAGAAGCGGCCATCACACTTTGAACTGCTCAGAGTTACACACATTTCCCACTTTCACACCAAACTGTAGCCACAGAAGGCTGCGCTCATGTGACAGAGACATCCTCTCCCTGGAACCCTTCAGATGAGAGCGGTGCAGACTAAAGGACAGCCTGCCCCTCCAAGGAATTCTAGGATTTCTTCAGTGGCCTCGCATGGACTTGGAAGAGAATTCTAGAGGAATGCAACTACTAATTAAGGGCAGTGGCATAAATGAGGCCAATCTCTTGCTAATGTTGGACTGGAAGATAATTCTGACCAGGACCCCTCTGCTGGGGAAATGCAGTCCAAACCCAAGAGATCTGACGAGGATCTGGGCTGCAAAAGGACCATCATTTCTTCCAGGAATGAAAAAATAAGAGATTATCTCTGTCAATCCAATTCAAATGGCAGTACAAAAAGATCTATATACAAAGACCTATCAGAGATGAGAAGAATGAAAAATAAAATAATACTTTCCATTTCCTTTTGGATGAAAACAGATTTTGTTCCTTCCAAATATACTCTACAATCTCCTTTCCAAATTTTGCCATCAACTGGGACAGCTGCTGAGTAAGAGCCAAAATGCATCTGAGGCACATATAGCACTCAGATTTTGAACTTCTGCCTTTCCTTTCTTTGCAAGGATAAGTAACTCACTAAGTGAACACTAAAAACCACCCTCTGAAATTTAGATGCTGTCATTATTACTTTTCCATTATATTTACTGTGTTCTTGGATCATACAGGAATAATCTAACTATTTAGACTACGAATTCAATACCTATTCAAAATTTAGGCCACTAAAATCTGTCTCTTTGGGATTCCTTTTTTCAGGCCAGTACAAGTATAGATTCACATTTTAATCCTTCTACTTTCAATGGCAGTAACAGTGGATAAGTTTGCAGCACGTTCACACAAACAAATGGTGAGGATAGGGAATTTTATATTTGCTAGTCTTACTGTTATGGTTAAAAAAATTTTATTTTTTACCAAGTACTATTTGCTTTCATGTAATACACGTAAAATATACAGTGCTAAGTCAGATGGGAATGACAACTGTACGGTTAGCAACATTTTCAGTAGCAGAAATTAGTGTTGCTGAGTTAGGATGTATAGGAACTGGCTTGAATTTCTTATTCTTTAAAAGGAAAACATGCAAAACCCATACACAAAGGCATTATCACCAGAACACAACTCTTGGACAAGACTGAAACCTTGCAGTTCTCTCTATCTGCTGCTACATATGCAAGTATTTCTCTGGATCTGATGTGAAGAGCATTGCTCAAGTTTGATTTGGCATTTAATTCCACTGCAGGAAAGTAGTAAGAAGCTAAGCATGCAGTCTATGCCTAAATTCCACTGAAGTCAAGTACAAAGTATTTTACTGAAAGAGAAATGGAACTAAACATGTGTAACCTCTCTTTAGGATATAAACCTTCACAGAGCTGAACTTCGTGAAAAAAAAGTTTATGCTCAAGTTACTTTTTATTCAAATGCAGTACATTCTTTATTGTGATATGCAATTAAATATATTTACTTACACAGCAGAAAACTTTTACAGCCATTTCCTCATCAAACTGGCCAAGGATTATCCGAACGTCGTTACCCTGCAGATTGAATAAAATACATGGTAGTTAAATGCAGTCACAGCTTCCAGACACCCCTTTAATTGGCCATTCAGATCATGCAGGGATTTAGCACAGATTACAGCTGCAGACAGAATTAATACAGAACTATTTCACCTTCTAGAAGTTCAAGAACTTGAAGTACCGCAAAAGACAAAAAAAGCCGAGGTGTTTGAAGAAAAAGATAAAGCTATAGTACCAATGAGAATAAAACTGATATTACAGTCAAATATTAGTATTCAATAACACTAAAATATCAAATATTCTTTTGCTTCCTTGCAATATTTCTTCTACAATTTTGCATATTACAAGTTAAAGAGATACAATTTTCACTGTTTGCGTAAAATAATGCTGTAGAAGTAAGAAATGTGATTTGTGAGATCAAATGCCTTGATATTAAGCCTGCTTTAGTAATTTTTAAAGGTTTTACCCATACAAAATCATCTCTATAGCCACTATAACACATTGTCAACTCCCTCTCTCCTCCCTCCTACCTCCACACATCAAAAAAAATCATCACCGTTTAAGAACCCATGACTGAAGTTCAAAGACATAATTTTGCTTTCATACTTAGAAACATATTAAGAAAGTCTTCCTAAAGTCAGGAGCATATGGAGAAAAATATTTCTCCAGAAACAGGACTAACATCTTCCTAACATGAAAAATGACTTCTAATATCCATAAAACACAGAACAGATATCTTTTTATGACTTCACATTACCTTTCTTTCACACAAAGGCAGAGTTCTCAGCAAAAGCTTGAGCAAATCAAATTTTTCATTTCTTTCATATAAGACCTGTTTAGAATTACTAATAGCTCTTTCCCTCTCCAAGGAAAAAACAAACATATGATTCAGTATGATTTTCAGTGGCAAAAACCATTTAAGCTTTAATTAAATCAATTTGTCAGATTTTTAGTTCAGATAATTTCAATGTTTATTTCCTGTTCAGCAGAAAATATTATGATGGACAGTGCAATAAGATATTAGAATGTTTCTGCAATTAAATCCATGAAAATATTGTCACTCTTAGCATGGTTTAAATCAGAAATAACGTAATGTACTTTGCTCATTCTGAACCTGTGCATTTTCAGTAAGCCTGTTTCTCTTCATTTTTATATTTAGCCACAGACTGATAAAGTAGTGTAAATCTTTTTCAAGTGGATTAGATTCTTTTTAAACAAATTAGCAAAGTTACATAAACCAAACAAACAAATTACACAAATTACAGCAATAGCATTACAGTTTTTGTAAGGACAATAAATAGATTTAGGAATTATACACAAAAACCCTCACCTCATCAACTATTTCTATTTTTCACATTTTAAAAATAATTTTGTTATTCTTGGAACCCCAGCTCTGACTCACTTGACTGCTCTGAACATAAAAATGCAGACGTAATATTTGAAAAAAAGAGTAGCAGAGTTTGATTAAAAAATAAATGGCACAGCACCTAATAATTAAACTTAAAAATTGAAGAAATTCCTTTCCATTTCATAACATGATGAGAACCAATTTTAAAAAAACCCCAAAAGATGTAAACTATGTGGCCTCATAAAGAATAATCCCAGAGTGCACTTGCAGCACTGCTGCCCACTGGCTGTGTGACAACATTCAGACTGAAGTCACAGCATCTGTGGTGTGTGGTTTCACACCTTAAGACATTGCTTCCACATGACTATCACATAATTTAGTATGCAATCATGCAACGGAGGAATTGTCTGTTAGAACACAAGCAGAACGAGCTAATTTAGGAAAGTCCATACAAGAGCTCTTCCTCTTCCGTGCACAGCATTCTTCCTCTGTGCGATGACACACTCCTCAGTCAGCCTCTTCCTCTTGAACTTTTTGCATCCCCTTTCACGTTTTCCCCAGATTTGTTCTTGAAGAATTGCATTCAAGATTGCAAATAAGCCTAGATCCATGGATGCCAGACTTGGGTCTGCTGGCTCCATCCCGCATGAGAGACGTTGAATCTTCAAATTCATGCAATTGCACATAGCTCCAGTCCCTGGCAGAGGTTTTATCTGCATGGATAATGAAATCTGCACTGAAGTGTATCAGAGCTGGGTTCATATCAGTGCTTGTGGGTGAAAGTCCACATTACAGACTCATGAAAAGAGATACATCAGATGCTTGCTGGGCATAACTTTTTTACCCCTTCATTCATACTGTTAATTGACTATAAATCAGCATGGTTTTCTTGCAAGGATATACTATTCCTTTACATCAACCCTTGCAGAATGATGCAAGTTAACACAGTAGAACTTCCTCATAGGAATCAAAGAAATCACCCACTGGATTCCAGCAAGTGTCAAGTCTCTTTTTCAGAGAGCTGTAAATTGCTTGCATGGAGGTAAAACATATTTGACAGAAGAGGTTTTAATTCATGGAATTAGGCAGGTGATCTTCAAGAAGATTAAAAACATCCCAGGGGAAGGCAACTCCCAAAGCTGCACTTACATAAAAAGACCAATGTTTAGACCGTTTGCCATATGGTGAGCTGTCATATTTACTCTTCCCAGAGATTACAGTAGCAATATCAGCATTTAAGCTTTGCCCCTCAGTAAGAAATACATATGTTCCCATATGGACTGAAGTTCAAACAAGAAAATGAAGAACAGTTACATTTCATTTACTCGCAGTTGTGGCAAACCCTGCATAAAAAAAGGTTTTATAAAATAAGCCTATAGCACAGCCTCAAAAATTAATTACTCTTTTGCTCTCTTTTTTTCATTCATATAGGTGAGGGTACTATTTGGCTACTAAATATGAAGTGTCTTTGGAAGCACCAGCAGCTGAGTAGTATAAACCCTGAAGAGAGTGAGGACCAACACATCTAAGATGATGTAGGGATGAAGAACAACTTGTCTCCTTCACTACCATTTCTAACAGCCTTAGACACGAGACACTCTAGCCTTTTCAGAGTTTTTGAGTGATGCACATTTTGCTGGAATGGGCAGCTATTTTTTTTCAGCCTTCAGAGCTTCCCTTCTTTGATCAGATTTTAATCTGTCTCATTTCTAATGAATAACACCACAATGTTGTATTATATAGCTTTCCAGAGAAGGATTGCTACAATATCTCGTCTGCCAGGAAAAGTCAATGTCTTGGCAGGCTCTTTATGAGATACCTAAATTGAATAGCTCAGATACTCTGTCTTATTCTCTACCATGTATCTGGCAGTCAAGAGGTTATCAATAAATCTACACAAAGCTGGGTAACTTTGACAATAGAGGTAGCCACATGTTCTGCCTTCTAAATGCTTGGATGTCCACTTAAAGAACTATAGATGAGCCTCTGACCTTCACTCATTGTGAAGGTGAACTAGATGTCATCAACTCCCATCATCATAACATGATGGTAATTCTTTTGTCCTACATGCAAGATATGAAAACATTGGAAGCAGAAATGTTATTGCCCATACAATTTGTCTGTGCATGCTTAGAATTTTCAAGCATTTAAATGGATGTACAAACGCATCCCTTTCTTTGAACATAAAAATGAATTTTAAAGATATCCTTAAGCTTAAATTTACCTTTCAACTGTGGTCCAAAGAGGCTGGAGTCAATGCACTAGAAACTAATGTGTTACGAAAAGAAATATAAAATATATTTCTGCAAATCATACCAGATTTTTCTGTTTTCCATTCCATAATCATAGATTTCAATAATTTAAATATGTTTGTGAAAATAAAATTATTTCAGGTAAGCAGATACCAATTTACTTATATGAGGTTTACATGTGGAAGAAAGGAATGAACATTTTTAGAATTGTATAGCTGAATTCCATGTCTAACATGTGCCCAACAAAAACTAACCTTATATTTCTGTCAAGAACAGCAATTTTCTGGATAATTGCTTGTTATTGTTTTACTAATTTGTTTTGAAGAAGAAACCAAGAGATAACTAATATATTGTTAGTTGAGTCTTCTGGTCTTCCCAGTAAAATACCCCAGTGTGTTGTTGACACAACACACAAGAAAGTTAGAACCACATTGCTTCTTCTGACTTTCAGCCTAAAGATACATGCTTAATATGCTTTTTTTTCCCCTTTTTATTATACTATTGTTAGTCAATAATGGGGACTTTACTGTAACTCCTACTGGAGTCTCTTCAACCCAGACAGGAAATGCAAACTGGCTTAGACTGGACAGACACAAATGGCTTCCCACAAACATAATCTTTACCAATTAATACTTTAAACATTCAGGCTTACATCTCTAGATTGTGGAAATAATAAAGCATACTTAGTTTACCATGCTCCAGAACTTTTCCAGATAGCTTCAGTAGTGGTCTAGTCTTACACAGGTCAATATTCTTGCTTTAATTTTATCTTTTTTTAATATCATTCTGTTTATTAAGGTTTTTTTGTATCCTGTTTTACACATATTTAAGTATTTGCAGGATTGTGCCTTTGATTGTGTGTCATATGCACTAGATGCCAGAAAAAATTTGATCTTCGACATTTAAAAGTGCTTTCTCCTGCTGTTCAATCATTTCTTTCATGTTCATGTGCAGTTTAAGATTCATATCTCCTGTGTCTAGTTTGTTGCTGGTTGCACTGCATGGTAATGCTAAAATATAGTTTTAATTTTATGAGATGCTAGAAGTCTAATAAATCATTATAATAAGAGAAGGATGGGAAATTATTCTGCTACCAAATTTACTTTTCCTTTTTTTTTTCCTTATGATTCATATGAAATCACACAGATGATGTTAGCAAAGAATTTAATCTAAAATGTGTAATGAAGTTAATGCGAAGAGGCTCAATATTCTTTCTACATGATAATTTACCTTAAAAGGGTTCTGGTTCCAGACCTCAAGAATTTTCACACGTATATCACTATGACTGTGGCTTTAAGTGCAAACATTAAGTCAGCAACAACTTTCTTTACTTAACATCATCATCAGCAACTATAAAAAATATTTACTATACACATAGACCTTCATTAACTTAAGCAGGATTAGGTGCTCAAGACGCCATTTTTTGGATGTTGTTATGCAATGGAATGTAGTAATACGTCATTCTAACACAAATTTTGTTTCACTACTCCTCTTCATAGAAAAAAACCCCCAAAACAACACTTTCTCTTTTTCATCAATCAGCCACACATACCTTAAGCTTCTTTACACTTGTGCAGGGATCATTGGAAAAACTTTCAGTATCTGAAATCTCGATGTCTTCTCCATAAAGGACGCCAGTCAGATCATTCCTCACCTGTCACAAGTTGAGAAAAAGACAAACCAGTGAACCAAGAGCCAGTGAGAAGGAAGCAGATGGACTGTTTTTATATCTGTAATGACAAGCAGTGATCTCAATGATGATATATGCACCCGCAGAGTTTTTTCCATTTTGCCTAAGATGTGATCATGGCACTGGTACTCTATGACCACAACCTACTATCAATGGCTGGACCATGTAAAGGACTTCACTATGTGCAGCAGAAAGTTCACCATAGCCCCACAAGCTGGGCTCCCACTTTGTGTCATGGGGATGTATTTCCAGTATTTCCAGGGCTGTTAGGACCAAAAGCTTTGTTGTAGCCAAAGTGATGTTTGAGACAGTATAAAGGGAAAAGACTCATCAAGGAAACTCTTACACATTCTCAAGTACTGATTTCAGCTGGTCCTAGCATGAATCAGCAGAGCTTAGCTTATATCATTTAGGGACTGATAAAGCCTAATGAACTCCTCCATGGCCTACCCCTCTCTTAGACCATGCATCATACCCTGGGGCAGCAAGACTTTGCTCAAAGGTGGCACATGCAACAGACTTTTTCACCTGTTTAATAGTGGCAAGACTGTCCTCTTTGAGCTGCCTAATACCACAAAGAACCCAGATAACATACAAAGCAATATGGCTTACTGATACCCTTATAGAATAGGCTTTTTTCCCCATATAACTACTTCAAGTTTTCCTGTCTTAATCACTGCTGGTTTTCCTCCAGCCACATGATTGCAAAACCAGTTTCACATTACTATTCCTAATAGATAAGCAAAAATAATTTTAGTCTGCAACATGATTACAGACTGAAATGAAGAGAGTGGCACACCAGTTTTAAGTTAACAGAATTATGATCACATCAATTGCAGTGATTATTTATTTAATTTGTTTGTAATAACAGAAATAGGAGAAGCAAATCAGTGTAAAACAGGTATCCCACATGCAAACACAGAAAACAGAAGGTAGAAGATACATGATATTAAACAGGAGGATTTTAAAGCCTGTGTATCATCTGCAGATACTTTCTGATGACCCTCTGTATGGATCATTTCCTGACAATCATCGCTACACCAGCTGCCTTAATTACTTCTTTCATGGCCTCTGTGTCATCTTATCCCCTTTAGTCATGCTTTAAAATTACTAAGACACAGTTTTACTTTATAACCTTTCACAATGATTAAAACAAATGAGCATATAAGTTACTTTTTATTAATTTTTTTTTATCCTAGAGAAGCAAGTCAGAATGGTCAGCCCACCAAGATTTGAGTTACATCCTTTATCCTTCTGTGATGCTACCAGTTTCTAAACTCGTTCTGTGAAAATGTATTCACAAAAAGTGATCAGTAGTGACTTCTTTTTCTGCTACTATAGTAACAAAACTGAATTATTGTTATTTTAGCTCCAGCAATGCCATTTACTGCTCCTTACAACAGAAGTCTTTGTTGATACAAAAAAATTTGGTTTTTTTAAAACAAACCGTCAGTGATAACACAAGAAAACAAACCTCTCTTGATCATAATTTAGCTATTGTCCAAAATCCTTCTACCTAGTGTGAGAGATCACTAAAACTATCATTTGATACTGACAAAAAGTAACATTTTCCTTACTTAACATCAATGCACTTTACAAAGGAATACAACTTGTCATATGCTTCTACCCAATACTGTCCTTTTTCTGTATGACAAGAATTTTTTTAGTTTCAGATTTGCTTTTCTGATATTTTCTTGATTTTCTTCTTAAACAATTCTAGTCAGTCTTTTAATCAAAGACAGGCTAGGTTGACATTACTCAGCTAAATTGAGCAGAAAACAGCTGATTTACCAAATACTGTTTAGTCAAATTAGATCATTATTAACAGAAAAACAGTGATAAAAAACACACATTAAATATTGTTAAAACTTATAGATAGGCTTCAGTGTTGAGCACAAGGCTGATGATTATAAAAATGATACTTCATACTGTCTATTGACCTGCTGGGATTCCATCCCTTCAGAACTTTGCAACTGAGGAATTAAATTGCGTATGTTTGGGGTTTTTTCTGAGCAATGCCAATTCAGCCACTGAGAAATTTCTTTGATATCTCCCCAGCTAATCTGCTAGGAGCAAAGTATCTGTGGCTTTCAGAGCTCTTAGACTTTTCGTTTATCTACTGATTAATCTTCCAAAAGACACACCTTACTAGATTTTGTGTCAATGAAGTCAAAAACCTTTTCCCTTTACTGCTGCAAGCAGATATTTGATGTTTTCCAGATGCATATGTTGTGAAGATTTTGCCAAAAGAAATATGATTCTTTCCCACGATCCCAGCAAGATATTCACAGCTTTATAAGAATTTACAAGGTTTTTCTAAAAGATGATGTTTCCCTTTCAATGGTCTGATCTGTGTCTGACACATGTCATCCTGTGTCCCTGGTCTCGGAGTATTTTCACTATATTTTCCAGTTTTTACTTCCTATATCTATATTTTTTGTCACCAACCTCAGGTTCTTTTCTTCCTTTATAAATACTCTAAATATATAATGGAACAGAATCTTGTGGTTTTCATTCTACAGAGGTTCTTCACTTCTTTCAGATACATTTAACTACAGAATCTTCTGACTTGGATTTAGGTACAAAGTCAGAATTTGCAAAGCCTCACCTCCAGTTCTAGAGCTGCCAGTTCCTGATACAAACATTCCAATTTTGGATAAAATTTGTGAAACTGAGAATACAAAATGTTGCATGTTTTGTTTCAGCAGATGCTTGCAGTCCCAGAAAGTGTATCACCAGCAGTTTTGCTGCAAGCAGTTTTAGAGCTCAGCAGCAATCGTTTCATTCCACCAACTCCAAGTAAAAAGAATTGTAAACTTCTGTGCTGCTGGCTTTTGTTGTGTAAATAGGATAATTTCAACTTTTAGAAACTGCTGTAGAAAGTGGTACCAAAGCTGCATTAAGTTTTTATGGGGATCCACAGTTGCTAAGGAAATCTTGCACCACAATAACACAGAAGCAGTGTAATTCCGCGGGGTTTTAGATCCTTGTTAGCAATTTAATGAAGGCTGTAGCTCTATGTCTGTTTATATCAACTTTATGTACTTTAAAGACAGCAATATTTCATTTTCCTAAAACAGGAACTACCAGATCTGATTATCAATAAACCTGACAATTTTCATAAACCAGTGCTCAGAGACCTTAGTCCATCACTCGGAGCAAAAAAAAAAAAAAAAATTAAAAGAATAAAACCAAAAAATACACTTTTGCACTGCTCTGCCTACAAAATTAGATGACATCAGTATTTCACCATAGTACATATTTAATCTATGTGTGGTCAACTTCAAAAATTACTGGGGTGCAAATATGTTTACTCGGGTGCAAGTTCCAAAACATGAAGGTTTTGTAAGGGATGCTTTTGCAGGAAGAAAAGGATGGGCCTTTGGCTTTAGGCAAAAGAGAAGATGGGATGCAAGAGACCTGGCTTTTCTCTCTCATTCTGCCAGAGCTGCTCTTTGATTCAGCTCCTATGACTGAAATAAAGGTTTTAAAGTTTGCTACCAAGTCTGGCTGTATATTTTTCCTGTGAAGTAGATAGCAGCAATACATGCCTACCTCACAGCTCTTGTATCAAATTTAGTGATGTTTGAGAGGTGAACAACAAAGTCCCTCACCCTGCCCCTGTGAAAGAAGAAATACAGGGACTTAGAGGAATGAAGAACTTGCAGTGCAAAGGAAGAAATTTTAATTTCTTTAATCGCTTGCAAATTGAGAGAGTAGATAGAATAAATAAGTGAGCTCTAAAAAATTATGAGTCTAGAGGAGATAAAATTGCAACACACTTGTTGTCTGTACCAGAAAGAATGCATGTAAGCTTTAAGGAAAGGAAGAAAATGTTGGGGAGCAACGTGGTCTGGCTCCCTAAGGAAGAGGGGTGCAAGTGCAATAGCACAGCTCCTGGACCAGGACCTCACCAGCCAGCAACCCAGCAAGGGGAGCAGGACAGGCTTGGAGAGAACAACCAGTTTCAGGCATGAGGTGACACCTCCACACAAGTTCCATGGTAATAAAGTAAGTCCAGCATAAAACTGGGAAGTTGATCCACAAGTCTGGAACAGGATCAGGTGTGGTAAAAATAACCAGGGTCAGACAGAACCCATGATTGCTGGGCAGGTCCATACCAATATGACAGGACTGGGGACAAGCCTACAGGGCACCTGCCAGGCTTAGGTGTGATGGAGAGAATGAGAAACCAGCATTCCCACAGCATCACTAAGGCATGGACTGACGGCACTGAGTTTAGTTGAAATGGAGTTGGGCAGGGGGAAGGTGGTGAGGGGAGTGCAGCCCTTGGGGACTGCTCTGGAGCAGAAAGGGCTTTTGGTGCTCTTGGGGCCTCAACACTGAATTTTGGGTTTTTTTTATTTCCTACATAAATTCTGAATGATGATTCTCTGCACACAATATATAAATGTCCCTCACAAGGGTATAAAAGTTGCACACATGGTGATTTCCTTTTAGGTGAGATGAGATTGCTCACTTCAGTGAGGTTATTAGTGCAAGCACCTTGTGACCTGTAGTAAATAGTTAGAATCCATTTGACTGCAGTATTTAATTTTTTTGCAAGCCAATTTTATCATTTTTTTCCGAGGAAAATAGTAAAGAAAGATGATATTCCTGATGAACTGTCAATCTAGTGATGATAGTTTGGATTTAAGGGTCTCCACTGACCAACATTTCAAACCAGGTTTCAAATTATGTGTTTAAAGGCAAGTCCACTCAGTTAATCCTAACTCTGCCAGTTACAAAATGAATTTAATAATTTTTAGATTAATCATACTACTTTGCTTTTAACAGATATTTCTGATGACCTTTTGGTTCACTAAAGCTGCATGTAAGTACAGCAAGCTAAATCCTTGTCGTTCAGGGCAGTCTAATCCTACCAGATGTTGATCATAAGAGACTCCTAACAAATGAGAACTGGTCAGACCAGATGGATTACACAGTCAGATATTTTACTAAGATTTCCTGCTGCCCAGAATATACAGTGTACTTTAAAATGTTATACTGTAGGAGTTTCAGTACAGACATATACATACATGTGTACAAAATAAATGCTTGAATGATAAAAAAATATTTCCTCGTTACATGGGCAAAACGTAAATTGTGAGTAACTGCATAGGACAGATTACAATTTCTGGGATTAGTACAGACAGAGGTCTCACCATACACGATGCATTACAAGCAAACATAATTATCCCTATTTCCATTCCAATGGAACAAATATATCACTCACATTTAGAGGCCTGGAAGCATTAAGTGAAAACTTACATCCAAGAAATACAAACTACAGAGATACACTCTCATTGATATATACACCATTTGGGACTACAAAAGTGGAATGGGTGGTAGAACCTTATGTGAAGCAGATAGATAATGCAAAAATAAAAGACGGAGCATAAATAATCCAAGAGGAAACAGTAAAATATTATTTTGGCTATTAGGAAAGAGTTCCACTTAGAGGAAAACTAAAAAACTAGACATGTTTTATTGTGTAAAGGAGAAATGAAATCAGAACTGCTTTGGATTTCCTTTTTTGTTCAAAAGAAATCAGATATTTTTTAAAAGTACCATGTTTACAGTTTTCATTGGGACAAGAAGGGAAGAAGGAACCCTGGAATATTGGATTTCTACTTGGATAAACTGCCACAGTACAGGCTTTCACAAAAAATACGAGTTTTTTCATTGAAGTAGGATATTAGTAGCTGGATCTAACCAGAAAACTAATGCAATCAATATGAGTCTTGCCTACAAGAAGCACCTGCATGTTTCAAACCGAATCTTTCAGACTAGAGTAATAATAACACTGCTAATGATATTTTTGTTGTATTTGTATTATAACTACATATTCCAGTTCAAAATTTTTATTATCCTCCTTTCTGCCTGGAATGGCAGTATGGTAAATATGATTTCACATAAAACCTACATATGCGTGACCATCAAACAGATCATGCCTATTTAAAAAGAAACCTCTATGAAGTCACCTATGAAATGCTCTAATTTCCTCCCAAATTCTCTAAAGGAAGAAAGAAATTTTCTTACTTTACCTTTCTCGTGTTTTTTGATCACAGAAGTTAAACATAATCAGGAACTCTGATGTTAAACCTATCAGTTATGTGTAAAAAGAATTGATAGGAATGTAGGGTTCTTGTGCTACGGGGGAAGTTAATTAGGGGGCTTTAAGGTGACCTGCGAACAGTCCAAGTTAGAAGGTGATTTCTCTACAACAAAGAGATAAAATCAATTCATCTTATCAAGAGGTGGATCAGTTGCTACGAGGTATTTGAAGGCACCATTACAGTGAAATAAAAATTTAGCTAGGAAAAGCCCCAGGGGTCTGCGCTATAACAAAGTATGAACAGGTTAAGTTCCACTTAATCTACAAGTGTGTTAAGAACACACACATCATGTTCAGCAGGACTTTGAGCAGTCTGCAAAAACAAACTCTCTTCAGTAAGACTGGACTTCACTAAGACAAGTTAAAACACAACTCAGTAGTACAGCAGAGAGGGGAAAGGCATGGTACATTCCTTACAGGGAAAAAATACATAACACGTTGCCAAGCCAAAAAGGATCTCAAAGATAGTAGGGAAGGACTGAAAGTAATGATATATTCTATAAGAAATAGCATCTGTTCACATGAGGAGTTAAGGAGCACCAATGAACAAAACTGGAAAAGAAAATACACTCAAAATGTACTTCTGGTTTCTTCACCGCGAGAAACCATCTACACAACTGAGAATAATGTGATTTCTGATGGCTTTCCAGGGAAAATGGGACAACCATCCTTCTACAAGTTCATCAGATGTGACTCATAGAGAAAGCAGAAAAAATTAAAGGGTCTGGAGGTTGTAATATTATGCAACAGTAATTTTCATGTCAGGTATTATGAAAGTAAATAGAAGCGATATTGAGAGTAGATTATTTAATAATTCATAAACCAATGCCAGAAGTGCAAGTAATTAAGTGAGAATTTAGAAATGCTTGTTTATTAAAGCAAGGGAATGCAATAGGACTACTGAAGTTGGTGCAAGCATTCAAGTAACTGGGGGTGCTGGAATACTCAACACTTTATCTCGGAGGGAATGTGGAGGCAGACAAGTAAAGGCGCTCTATATTATTATGTATGAAGCGCAATCAGAACATCAAATGAAAAATATAGAATACACCTGCATCTTTTTCTGGGAAACTAAATTTCACAGGGTTTAGAGTATGAGTTTAGAGAAAAAAATGCTTAAAGAAATAATAAAAAAAATTAAATAAATTAAAACCCCTTAGAATACATAGTAAGGCTGCTTTACATTGGTGAATTTAGTCTAGCCCAGGAAATAAGAATAGAACAAGATGGAAAGTCTCACAGTACCACAGAAATAAAGATTAAATCACAGCTTAGAAAAAGATAATTAATTTCTTTTGAAAGACACACTATACCACCACCCTCAAACCCACTTCTGTAATAGTCTACCTGTAACAAGGACTGTTCGACTACGGCACCAAAAATTAGGGACTCAACATCTGACTATAATATTACAGGTGGGCAATGTGTAGTAGTTAATAATTCTTACATACACATACATGTCAAACACATTTATTACACTCAGGAAGAGCTCATTTACTAAAACTATTCTGAACACAATTAATTGAGAGGGATAATTCAAACAAACATGAATGATAATGAAATATTGCTTAAGAAAATGTTATCAGTGCCAAAAGAGCTTTGATTTATAATTACACAAGGAAGCACCTTTATGTAAAATCCTCCTTGATTAGGCAGAATGAAAGCAACCTAATATTTATACATTTAAAATCTCTTCATCCATGATGGATGAAATATTTTTTATTCCAACACTAACTAGGAAGGGTGTTATAGGGATATTGCCAAAGTTAAGATAAATGAGCATTTCTAACAAATGAGTCATCTCATCAATAAATAGATGTCTAAAATAAATAGATGTCTAAAATAAATAGATGTGAGATGAATTGCACCCTGGAAGAACACCTCTCCTTTTCCCATTAACTATAAATGGAGCTCAGATGACTCTCAGATACAGACAGCTGAACTCTAGATGAATTTCAGGTCTCAAAATCTAACCCCATCTCAAAATGGTGTTCCAGTAGCCCTGTCATCCACTGAAACTCAGAAGCCCTGAAGATCCCTTACCTTAATAAAAGGTTCTCGGGGCAAGGTCAGAGGAGTGGGCTGTCTTCCTGCATCCCTTCTCAGCCTGTCCACCCAATGGTTGAGGGAGAACACACAGGGTCTCATTCTACTTCTTGGCTGGTATAGAAGGCTTGTTCAAACCATGGGTTTTGTGAAAACTTTAAAGTCATTATGCATTGGGATTTTTTCTTTCAGAAAACCTGGACCAATTTGAAGCTTTACCATGCACTTAGTTGCTGTACCAAAGCTACAGCTCCTTACTAATGGTTTAATTGCATTGGACTCAGGCAGCTATGCCAACATTTATGAAAACCTCTGCATCCAGGAGTAAGTCTTATTATCAACTGAAAACTATGAATAAAATCCTCAGTGGGAAACTAAAAAAGGAAGAAACATTTACCTAATAAAAAAAATGGATGACTTTTTGATGAAAGGGAAATTATAGAACCTGTGAGAATAGAGATCACAAGGAATTATTACATTATTTCAAAAATCGTCCAAAATAGCAATCCATATTCATCAGACTTCCTAAATGTGGAAAGGTCAGCAATATCAAGCTGAAATTTAATTCTGGTCTATGTCTGAGCTATGGGAATACTTGACCTCCTGGCTACACAGGAGGGTATTTGGACTTTAGGCTTTTTAGGAGTACAGGGATAGGTTTGCTTAAAATTTGAGAACAGTTTAATAAAGCTTTTCATTAACTTATTTTCCACTGTTCTAAATAACTTTGTTTAGATCAACTTTGAAAAAAAACCCTGTGGTTTAAACACTGTAAGTTTCTATTTCTTTCAAATGAAAAGCCGAAAACAAGACACCACTTCAGGGATCTAAGGTCATCACATTACAGTGTTGCACCAAACGATAATGCTATTTATTATAAATATACAAGAAAATTTTACCATATGAACCATGCTTCAGCCCCATGTTCCTTCTTTCTGGAAAAATACAGAAGAAGTTACCTTCTACCTCTTCTGACTCAGAGAGGTTCTGCTACATTAGAGAACTAAATTGGATGCTAACTGGAGTGATATTACTGGGAAGAGATAAGCAATAGGGAGATTTTTAAAATAAATATTCCTTTTTCTCTCCACTGTGTATCATTTACATTCAAATAACTTTTTTCACTTGCACATGTATATTAAATTGAGCCATGCTTTTCTGTTTTCTTAAGACTGGAATTTTGTATCACATAAGGACTGTAACTTTAATCCATTTGGAAACTAAAGTCAGAAGAGAATAAACTGAAGATACCTGACACTAAAGTACTTATTAATTTCTTGGTTATATGTATCTAAATTTCATACTACTGTTTTATTTTCAAATATAACTTTTTAGAGTCTTTGATGTGTAAATAATTACTCACTTATTAACTTTTTTTTGTCTCAGATTGTAACTAATATCATTCCTGTGATCACTGGGATTATTATCTGAGGAAACTACAAACCCAAATGTCCACCTTCAGTACCTGCAAGCACTGCTGATCTGATTCTTCTGATTCTGACCAAATGCTTCAGCATCAACTCTTTGTGCAGCCACATTATTAGCTTTATTCATATTTATAATGCAGAATACCAAAATAGTTTCACAAATATTTGTGAAGCAAAACTTTTTTAAAAAAATTTTTTGCATCCTCTCTGTCTGTGGGATGCAGAAAATCATCAACAGCTCAGACCTTCCAAAGAAGGATTGTGAATCTGGCTATAATAATTGGCATCAAGGGTCTGCACTCACCCACTTGTACTGGAGAAACTGAGCAGTTATGAAACCTTGAAAAACTGAGATACTGTCAGTGCTACAGGAAAATCTCCTTTCTCCCTGCTTTCAAGCCTACAGCCCAAAAGAAGGTTGAAATTCACAATCTTAATAGTGGCAGTCTTCACAACGGGAACAATGTCCTTCCCTTTGGATCTCCGCTAAGTACCCCATATTTCAAAAAAAAATAGACATAGTATCTCACAGGCTAGCTGAAAGGCTACATAACAAGGGGAAAAAGATCATCCTGAAATACCAATCATGCTTTTATTTACAGAAGGGACTTCTATAAATTCCATCTGTAAATCCCAACTGGTGCCCAAGTCTGTTATTTAGCTGTTGCTACATTAAGATCTAAATATCTTACATGACTTTGTAGAGTGAGTTAAACATTCTGAAAAGAATACTTGATAAGTTGAATTTTATTGTCATTTGACGCTGCAAGAAGTTTCAAATGTCCCAAGACAACTAATATTTTTCTATTTGGGACATTTATTGTTCAGTGCAGTAAACCTCTGACAAGGTGATTACATGCTACACCTGTAGGAGGAAGCAGCAGGAGCTGTATGGTGGCTATGGTCTTAATCGTTGTAGGAAACCTTGCTTGAGTCTACCCATCAGTAAATGCTTCCTGAACAAATGTCTTGATTTTACTGTTCTGTTTCCAAACAAAAAAAAGAAGAGAGGTGATCCTAGAAAATGTCAGAAATGCACATAAAGTGGATCACATGCAAAATTAATGGTATCTAAAATTTAGTTGCATTTAGACCACCCATGAGCTCAGGAAAAAACGATAAACCTAAAAGTAAAGCTTGAAAATTCAAAACTAATAAAAGACAAGGCATACAATTTCAACTACTTAAATGTATTTTGAAAAGGTGCCATGTACTTGATACGATATCCAACTGTGATTTCTAGGAAGCACACAACGTTGACCCTGTCCCTTATATGCAGCAGCAAATAGAAGTTCAAGGCTGCTTCAGGGAGTGTGACAGAATGTTGCTAAAAGTCTGCAAAAGAAAAAATAATTGATGTTTAAATGACACTCTCTGGCATAAGGGGAGCTACAGTAGTTCATATCACCTGGGGAAAAGAAAGTTACAGACTAAACTATTATTTCTCCTTCTAATCTCTCTGCCTCACATCTCTTTCCCCTAAAAACTGATAATGGCACTATCATCTATTACATCAGTGATTTTCCCAAATTCATCATGAGAGACATGACTGTCCTCTGCTAAAGGCTTTGGAGAGCAACCACCTCTGTTAAAAAAACCAAAAAAATTAAAAATAGGTAGAATCCATAATCACATTCTTCTTTGGAAAGCAGAAATTTAGATAAGCAAGATAGTTAATAGCTCAGTTAACCCATTCCAGTTAATGTAATCAAGTCACATGTGCTAAGTGAATTAAATTCAATCAAGGTTAAATTAAGGTAAAGCAAGAAAAAGTAGTGTCTCTATTAGAGCATTTTTATTCTTTTTTCTAGGACTATTAGGTGATTAAACTTTATTTTGTAATTTGGGGATTATCCCTTGGTTCTCCAAGATTAAAGAAAATACAGAATCTATATGAACATCTTTTTTAATATTGAAGAAAACCTTGCAGCAACATTTCCTGCAATGGCATATGACTGTTATTTCACACTTTTTTTACTTCAGAATCCTCAGAAGGACACCATATGGTAGTGATAATTTACTGTACTTGAGCGTCTCAGTTTGATTCACATACTTCCTCCACTGAGATTTCAATTGTTGGCTGAAGCTCTACTGCAGTTACCTGTAAAAAGTCTTTCTAGAAAAGAGATTTTCCCCTGACTCTTGTACATATCTTTTTGAACCCTTTAATGCCTTTGTTAATTGCTCTTACTCTCTCTTCTTTGACAGACTTCTGTGTTCTGAGATTTCTTCCTAGTAGTATCTTTTCCTGAAACTACTCAAATCACAATAATTTCTTGCATATCAAGTCCTTTGTAATAAATTCTGCACATTATTTTATGTTATTCCCAATGGGATTCTGAATAGGCCTTGTGCTGCATCTTGGCAGATTGTCTTAAGCAGCCTTATGGGAGTTGCATTCATTCTTACAGAAACACAGTTAAAAAAACCATGGTGGCATCTTTTCATTTCATTGGCTTCACATTCTGTCTTCCTGCAGAAACCTCCAGAATCATATTGATACAAGCTGTTTGGTTTAAGAAAGTAAAGCAAATTTTATCCATGACCGGAAAATCATACAAAAATATAAGTAGTCTATTGGTACTGTCTGAGAGGAAGTCCTTAATTCATCTAAATCTTCTAGGTTAGAATTCCAAGTGAGAATTACTTGAAGTGCCTTATGCTGCAAATAAAGGAATCAATTTCAATCTGTGTCTTTGGGCAACTTGTTGGCAGCTTCAAATGGTAAAAATTATTTCTGTTTGTTATGGACTGGGTCATCTCCTTGACCATGTGACCTAATACTTTTTAGTGTTGCTGCCCTTTTCTTTTTACCCTTATGGATTGTGTCTGGAATTCACAGAACCCCTGGAATCAGACTTCTATATCCCTTCAAGACCGAAAACCAATATGGTATGAAAAAATTTTTGGTACCTGCATAAGTATATACAATGTTTTGTTTTATCCCTCTCAGGACAGACCGTATTCACATAGCATCGTTAAGGATTACACATTTGACTTCACTGGAATTGAATAATCTCCTCCAAACTAACTTCTATCTATTTACGAGTTTTAAGTAAATTCCATGCCATTTGTTATGTGTTTTGAATTGGTCTGAAGGATAACGCCCATTTAGCATTAAAAAACCCAAAACCAAACTGTAATATTAATTGCCTGTAAAATTAATCTCCCTCCTTTAAATAAGAAAGAGACTTAGAAACACAGGGAATAGTCCCATAGTCCATACAGGCAAGCTCTGTTCTGGCAAGAAGAAGCTGTACTGGACTGGGAGTTAGAAGAAAGACATTAATTTTGTTTAAATTATATTTTCTTTCTTTACAGAATATTTCTGCTAAAGCTCTGCAGATATATTTGAATTTAGATTTGTGGATCCTGCAATCTGAATAATTCTTTAAATTTTTATCTATTTATTAATTTTAATGCCAGAAAAATTTGATGAATATTATCTAGGAGTGCAGGTGTTATTAGAGTATTTAAGAAACTGACCATTCATTACTAATTTGTGTGAACAAATGTTTAAATAACAATCCATTGACATGGAAACATATTTTCCTCCACATTATACGAACACATCAAAGTAAGGGAAATATCAGTTACTAGTGATATTTGGGTTTAAGAATGTATATTAGAGAAAGGAGGATGGGAATCCTCCCTCTTTTTCTCCCTGCTCTGATACCCTAGGTCACCAGATGATGTGATACTCTTAAGTATGGTCCTAAAGGAGAGGAGAAATGGAGGAAATGAGAATATCTTATATTATATATGTATGAGGCAGTGCATCTCTTAGTTTTCCATCATTTCTCCAAACTGCTATATAATAGAGTCTAATAGATTAATTTTCAGCTTTATAAGGTCTTTTTTATATAAGATTAACCACATCAGTAGCACCCTGCAGGATTTCAGCTCAGCTCCTGATTCTTTGCTGCAAGAGCTTGCCTATGACTAACACAGTGAAGGAATTTCATGTGTGATCCTCTCTCTGCAACCCTCTGGAATACCTTTTTTTTGTCCCAGCTGCTCCATTAGTGGTTACATTTACGTGGTTTTTCCATGAAACATGACTCATATTATTACTACCAAGAATGTACCTTCTACAGTACATATTTCCCTCAATGGCTCACAAAGAAGTACTTCTTTATCTGTTTCATTACTGAAATAGAACCCAACAAATACCTGAGATACATTAGAAGTATCTGTACTTTCACCCAGATGCACCCAACATCCTACGCTGCCCGATTTGTTTTAATATCTGTTTCTTCATCTCTTCTGTGCATCTTACAACAGTTATTTGCTGACAAAGCGATAGACTTTGTCACCCTACTTGAGGATGTTTTCCATGCATCATTTCAGCCATTTTCACTGCAGCAAGAGGAACAAAAGTTTCCTCAAGAATATGGGCCTTTTTGTATTTTCCTATTAAGTAAGAAATTTCAGAATTTTCTTTTAAATATTTATCATTATGTTTAGTTATGCAAAGTACTGGACAGACTATCACATGACTTTAAACATCACTTGAGACTTGTTTTCATGTTCTGGATGCTTAAATTTTAAATGTCTTTCTATAATTGCAATGGCTTCGAATACTGTCAAGAGCAAATGTCTCAAGGCACAATATACCTTTAGAGCGAGGTTTACTATTAGCAACAGTAGCTATAAATCTGTATTTCAAATGATCTTGATAATTTGGGGGGGTTTTTTTTGCTTCACTTCTTGTGAGATTTGGTAGGCTCATCATAGTTGTTATCCATAGTGTGACTGATGAAGAGCTTGTACTAGAAGGAGGAGAAATGTCAGCTCTGTCATTTTCTTCTTGTTCACTTCTACTGGCATTATCAGTATTATCTTCAATCTGCAGTTACTCTGCAGGATTCTTTTTAAGCTCCTTGTGCATTTTGTAGTTTAGTGAAAACTAGATAATATAATCCATAAATCCACTTAACTGGACACATGTAAACAGTAATGCATGGAATAATATAAAAGTGAATCAATGAGTGAGGATGCCACTCTCAACTCCCCAGTGTTGCGAAGTACTCCCTCTTCCCTCTGGAATTCTATGTGACCATCTGACACATGGATTGGCTAAATGCGCCAGTGTCAATTTGTATGCTAAATATTAGTAAAGCTTAATTTCTTCCTTATTTTTTAAGATAAAAATTTAAAAAAATATAAATGGAAAGCGGTAATTTTCTTCCTGCACCCCAACAGACTATCCTACACATCCCTTAATGTGCAGGCAACCCTGTTTGGAAACCTTAGCCCTGCTCACCCTTTAGCTGGGCACAGTTCAGAGTTTGCCAGCCTATATCTGGATTGCAGCATGGATTGAAGGCAATCTGCCCACCTTCGAAAAGATGTGCACTTCAAGATACGTGCCTAGCAAAAAAAGACATATGCTTAAAGTGCCTACAGTACTACTAAAGTACCTACACTCTTCTCCCAAAACTGAAGCTAGCCAATTCTGTCCAGGTTTTCCGCTAAAAACAATGCCAAGATAGAGCTCAAACTTTAGAGGAAAACCGTAAGATTGATTTGCAGTTTGGAAATAGACTGTACAGCAAGAGACTAAATGAGCTCTAAAATGGATTAAGACAGAACTTAATCTTGATGATAGTCTGTACATGATAAATTACCTACTTAAGGAGATTTTCTAACTCCAATCTCTTTAATCTAGCAGACAAAAATACATAGAATATAGTGACTAGAAGTTAAAGATGAAATAAGACACATTTTTTAATGTGTATCACTATCACTAAGACAATGACAAAGACAATAGTGAATTTCCCAGCCTTCTGGTGTTCTTGAGCATGAATACATGGGAAGCAGCAGGCTTATACATGCATTAATTAGATTCTGTAACATTTTCCCTTAACAAACCAAAAAGTGATCTGCATTTTGACTAGATAAAACCAAACTTTCCTATGTTGAACTTTTTACTATCATCCAGTCTAATTTCCACTCCCTCATTTATTTCTACTTCAGGATCCACATGATCAAAATGGTAATAAATCCCTGTAGATAATAAAAAAGGGAAATTCATTTATATCGGCCAAAAGTAGCTATTTTTAACTGTTTAAGGTCTACTGATTGAAAACACTGATGACTTTCATTCAGTGGCAGAAACCTGAGCACAAGGGAATAACATGATGGCTGGGTCTGGCTGGAATGAAGTTATGAACTCAGCTTTGTTCACAGCAGCCTGTGTGCTGCTGGGCTCTGCACTGGTGGCTAAAACAGCACTGATAACCCACCAGTGTTTTGGCTATCACTAAATCGTGCTTGCACAGTGTTAAGATTTCTCTCTGTCTCCTGTCCCCCAAAATCAGTAAACTGGAAATGGGTAAGATGTTGGGAGGGGACCCAGCCAGGACAGCTGATCCAAACTGACTGAAAGGATATTCCCTTCCATATGATGTCATAGTCAGCAATAGAACCTCAGGGAAAGATTGTTACATTGTACCACATAACGCTGTATTAAGATCTGGAACATCACAGGCTTTTTAAGGAAAAATACAAATATTTCAATGCCAAAAGGAAATTTATCAGTCTGAATTCCTGCAAAATAGAGGGCACAATGCTGACTAAAGTCAGAAAGTGCTGCTTCAAAACCATGTGATGGACACTGGCAGAATCTTAGCCTTAATAAACAAAATCCCTTTTGAAAGTTCCTTCTCTCTTGGAGACAGGTAAGAACTTTTCTTTTTTGGTACAGACATACTCTTAAGATCTGAAATTTCAGATCCCATTGAGTTCAGCATTTGCTTATCAAATAATTCTATTTAGCTTTCTTTTTTTCACAGATAAAAATTTGCAGCTAAGCCTAGCTACAGTTGAGATTGATTTTCCTTCGTTGCATCGCTGACTGAAATGCAAACATACATACTGTGTACATCTGAAAAGAAATGCATTATTTTTCCCTTCCTGTCTTTCATTCTTATGTTAAGTTTTACAGGAAAGAAGTCTCTCATTCTAATAATTGAAAACTTATGTGCATTCAGTTCTTGTCTACGGTTTTATTTTAAACTAACATAGAATTTCCACCACAGATTCAAAGGATCTGCCTTGTTTAAAGTTTCTTTTTAGTAAATGCGAATCATTTACTTCATCATGAACTGCCACAGACTGCTTAATATTCATTCAGCAGAAATTATGTTCCCACAAGAGAAATAAAAAATAATCAATTTCTTTTCAATTAACCCTTTTTTTCTTATGCAAATATAATATGCCTGCATTCAAACCTCAGTATGTTCTATATTTCAGGCTGCCTGATTACTTTCACTAAACTCTGATTAATGACAATAGCTGTCACAACATAGCAGTGCTCTACTATACTTTTCAGTAAGGGACTGTAGACATTTGAGGCAGATGTCCCTTCACCCTGCTTTATTGTTCCTGTAGCCTCACTTGTTCCCATCACCCTGCACCCTGTGATCTTGACCCCTGCACCCATCATCTCACTCAGCTACGGATCATAATCTCCCTCCCCTGTGGTTAACATTACACAAAATGAATATCAAACACAGAGCAGTTTCTGTAAGCAAAGGGAGCGTTCTGGCCCTGAAGAGTCACTTATGCAGGCATGTATTCAGTTTTTCATTTGAAAAGCTGAAGAAACTTTACATGGGTTATACCCTTTTGGTACAGTAAATATTTAAGATGACTAATTCTGAATCTAGTTGTCTGTTTTACCAAGACCATTCAGAATTAATCTTTACCTTTTTTCAGTAAAAAAATTACCTAACAGTTTTGGTCAACAAAATACAGGAATCTTGTCAGAGGAAGAAAGTCTCAATCAGAGATAAATTTAAGAAAGTATTTTATATGGAAAGAACTAAACAAGTTATTCAAAGAAATTTAAGGACATAAAATTGAAGCTAAACAAGGCAATCAGGGTAGGGGGATTTCATTAGTTTTGTATTTGTAGAGCTTCACAAAGGATAAGTCATTTTGAGAGAAGTGAAAAATACCAAACCAGCTAGTTTTCAGGAGAAATGGTGTTGAGAACTTCTTGCTTTTTGCCTTTGCATTCATCCTAAAGTGTCCAGTATTCATATAAATGAAACCACCCAGGAAATCATGGGTGATGATATCCACCAGAGAAAACTTCATACCATGTTTTTTCATTCCACCAAGCTGGACAAGCAAAGCAAAGCTGCTCTGAGGGAAAACCTCAGGACCGATTGCAGAAGAGTGAAAAGGGTAACACAGAGCACCTGTCTGTTCCACCAGTGCAAGAGCAAACACTTTACAATCATTAGACCTGACAGAGGCAAAACATGAGATTTTTACTAGGCTGTAGGCAAATTGGTTTGCTAGTGCATCAGAACATCATACAGCCTGAAATTAAACAAATAAAGCTAAAGTGAAGAAAATGACTGGAAAACAAAATAAGAGCTAAAGGCTACAGTGCTGTGTACCATAATCAAAAGGTAATTCATATATTTCCCTCCTCCCCCTCTCCAGGGAATGTCATTTCAATGTGATGCCAACAGCTCTGCAATCTCTGGTACTGTGAGGAGTATAACTTTTCAGTGTCGACAAAGAAACATATGAGAGCTGGGAACTACGCATGCAAGACACTGCATGAGCATGGCAATTTGGATCCATGCCAGCTTAAGAGTTTGAACTCCTATGAATTCTTATGTGGTTATCAGGACTGGATAAAAAAACATGTAGTGAAAATCAAAATTTGTATAATTTGCTGCACTTTGAAACAGATTTCACCCTCTTATACCTACCAACTAGTGATTTTAATGCTGATATAAATTGAAGTTTTACACTCTTAGAGAAGTTGTCTTGAAAAGATATGTGGACACTTCTTGATGAAGCTGGGCCGTGGTGAAAATGACTTGAAGGAAATTAAAGGCTACACCTTTCATCAATAAAGATGATGCAGCTGGATTCTGCACTCATTTAGTATAAAATTAGTATCTCATCTACAGAATGACTTTAGACAGATGAAGGGTACAGTAGACCATACCTCTTCTACATGCAACCTCAAGAGGCAGAAGTATAACAGAAAGGAAATTTTCAAACTGGAGACATGACAAGATTCGAAAGAGTTCACCACAAAGCAAGGGGGGAAAGTGGGCCAAGTAAGGTCTACGAAAAACATTCCTGCTTCCTTCTTAGTGACTGCAAACAAGCACTTAGCTGTGTCCTGTGCTTGAAGGCAAGAGGAACTATGGGGGAATATGGCTCTATATTGAATAGGATGTTTGTTTTATGGATGGATTCCTGCTTCTGTACGAAGCCATGGTTTCAGCAATCACCATGCAAAGCACCACCCCTGATAACTGCAAATACAGAGCCTCCTGTTTCCCACACATACACTTTGACTGATGCATTTTTCTAAATACTACTGTTTATTTACTTGTTAGGAGAAGTAACTGCATCCTGGGTATGCAACTAAGATAGCTTAACAGATTCCCCTAGTCTTTGACGCCTGTTTGTCCTGTCTGGAAAGTTGCACTTGATCACAGAGCATTATTAAAGAAGCTTTGGTGTGCCTTTAGCAGTTAGGACCTGCTAATGCCATAGATTGTCTTGTCTGTCATGGTTAAGTTTGTGTTTCTCTTAGCAACCCCTATTTAGATTGGGGATGTAAAATGTGAGAACAAATATGTCTCTGCATGGCAAACAAAGGTGTAGCAAAGGCACTCCTGCTCATACTGCTTTACTAACTGTGCCTACCTAAGGAATGATTAGAACAGTCTCTGCAGAAGAGAGACCAACATTTGCTCATTTTTTATCATCCAAATACTGCCAGCTCGATGTCCATATACAGGCCGAACTTTAAAAAAGTTTTGCAAGTGAAATGTTCTCTACAATGCTGTCTAATTCTGTTCTGTACTCCTCCTCCCTTTAGTACATGTGTAATTTGCAGAATGAAGTACAGGAATTCACCGCCCACCTTCCTCCCTCAGAGCAGCGCAGAGCAAACATAAGCATTTCTTGTTATGCATCTGTTTAAAAGTACCTGGACATATTCCTTGTTTTCCACCTACACTGTACCCTTCTGGAATGGGTTATGCTCCCATTTATTACACTAGCTAAAGTACTTGGAGTTACTGCCAGAAAAGTTTGCAGATGTCTGCCACTCTGATGATCAGGTCCCTGTCCTGGCAGTGAGCTGATGTGATTTTTAATTCATTTCAGAGGATTCAAAGAGAAGGGAACAGAAAAGAGATTTTCCATTTCCTTGGCATGTTCTTGAAAGAGAAACTAAAGCAGAAATATCATCATCTGCAGAAACAGGTTTTGGAGAGAAAGCATTGACCTCCATTCAGCCTTTGAAGTGCAGAGAGTAGCACTCTGGAGTCCAGAAATTTATTTGGGGATGCAAATTCTGCATGCACGGAAGCGCATCCCTTTAGCCCCAGAGGAAGGCTTTAACTTCCTAGAAAAATGGCCTCATTTATAATACATGGAATTTGCAGTGCTGACTCTTGGTAACCTTTACTAGTTCATTGGTCTGTGTGCTGTCATCTCTGCCTCTGATTTTGGGAATGCACCCAAAAATGATTTACCCCATCAATTGTGTGAGGAGGAAGAACAACTAAACTCCACAGGTTTTGAAGTTAGGGATAAGAAGCCTATATACTTTTTACAGACCTAGCTTTATGAACCTCTTGAAAGCTCCTTCACAGCAATTGCAAAGAACTCTGGAGAAGAAGCCAAGACAGCCACTACAACAGTTTTAGTGAATTTAACTCCTATTTAAAATGTATGTGATTTAGCTTTTGACATTTACAGAAAGAGTTGATGCAAGTTCTTTCTGACTGTATTGATTGCAGTCAAAGTTTAGAAATGTGTATGCTAGAAGTTCTCATGCATTCATTCAGCCAGGCAATACTAATACAATGCCCAAGTAGCTTGTCTGAACTAGACTAAAAAAGAGGCATTTGGCAAAAATTAAAACACATTTAACTGTATCTTCAATATCATAACAGTACAATTATTATCATAAAATTTTCAACAATCAGAGTTAGATTAATTCTGTATTTTCAAACAAAAAGAAAAAATACATTTTTCTTAAGTTCTCCATAAAGTGATGGAACACTGATTAGGCAAATCAAAAATTTGCACTTGCGGGAGGAACTTACAGTTACAATCCTGATTGACTGGATCTAAGAAAGAACAAGGAAAGGAGATTCTTGTTTAGAATGGGGTATGTCTAAAATCCACAAGAATTTATCACTGAAAGGGACTTCCTGGTACAACCAAAGAGCTGATACATAGATTTAAAAAATCCATATGTGGGAAGTCTCTTCATATGCTGTAGGCTATAAAACTTTTTACAGAACTAAAATTTAAATCTGCAATAAAATATTTAAGGCTACAGCTATAATGATCCAAAGGAAGAGAGTTAAAAAAAGAAGGGCATTTGAAACCATCACCAATGTCTTACAGTTCTGCAACAGCTGGAATATATTTAATTAAAATCCTAGGGTATCTAGAAAGCTTACCACATATAAAGCCTACCACACTTCATTTTCTAATTCCTGTTAACAAGATCATACAGACCAACCCTTGTGATGATCTGTTTCTTTTTGTAATGGGAATTTCTTTATTCCCTGTGTCATCTACAACTTTCACAAGTTTGCAAGTTGTTCTCCCTAAAGTAAGGAATTAATACAATTAAAACAATCAGTCCCAAGGCTATTCCTTTAAAAAGAAAAAGTCACTATCAACTTCTTTATCCTCAAAATAATTCTGTTTGCTGCAGTTTTCCCTCTGGCTGTGCTTATGAACTGGCTTAGAACTCACTGCACTCATCCTATCTTCCCTGTTCTGCCCAGGTCCTGCTGGGCACTGTACCAACCAAAATAAAATTCAGCCAAGCATTAAAATCCCCTCTAACAGTTCTAGGAAATCAATTAGCTTACCATCTCTGGCATAATTTTCCTTTAATAAAACTATGTTATGATTTATTTTTCCTGCCCTCTGCCTCCCTTTTTATTATCTCCATGCAGACTTTGCTTTTCCTGTGTCCCAAACAGACACGGCAGTCTGTGCAGCAGTCGATGGTCTTTGCTTTGTGATCCTCTGGGCACAAGGTCCAGAATAATCAGAAAACTCATAAATCCTCTGAGAAACTTGAAGGTTTCTTCCTTGCCTGCTACTGTCAGGCAAGGATGAGATAAGGGGGGCCGTGGGAATGTGGCCCCAGAATGCTCTAGCAAATTCTAATGAACATGACCAGGTGCTCTTGACCCAAGGTGCTTAGAGTCCTCCTTGCAGTATTCTCATCACAGAGGGTCAAGAATCCTTTCAGCTGGTGCTCAGGAGAGGCCTTGTAAGAGCCAAGCCCAGAGCACAGCTCCTAGGGACAGCCAAGCACAGAAGCTTGTGAAGAAGGGCACAAAAAAAACCCCAAACCAAATTAGAGGTGGAAGAGAGAGAGAGAGGCACACAACTGTGTTCAAGTCAGCATAAACAGTCTGAAGTGTGGTAGTGACACAGGCTGCACAAGAGCAGGAAAGATGAAAGAGCAACAGACAAACGGACACACAGACTTCTTGGAGACACCACAGTTTCAACTTCCTTGGACCCCAAGCTGCAGTGGAGATGCAGGCTGTCCATGCCAAGTCAGTGATCTCTGGCACCAAGAGGAAGACTGCTGCTTCACATAGAGGTTTAGAAATATGACAGAGGTTCACTACCCTCCCAGTAGCCTAGTGAATCCTGAAGATGACTGAAATGTGCTTTCAAGGAAAGTATCTGGGTCCCCTAAACCTAACCTTAAACCATGCAAGACCACCAGGAAGAAGTGACAAGAAAATAGTAATGGGTGGCTCCTTGCTCTGAAGAGGAACCCATCTGTGGACTTGACCTATGATCTCGGGAGGTTTGCTGCTTTTTGGGGACCTGGATCCAGGATAATGTTGAGAGAGTGCCACAGCTTTTCTGACACTCTTACTATTACTCCCTGCTGTTCTTCCATGTCAATATAAGTAATGCTGCCTGGAGAGTATCAAAAGTGTATTCAAGCTCTACGGGTAGTAGTAAGGGGCATAGGGGCCCAGGTGTTGATGTCCTTATTCCTGCCAGTGAGGGGAAAGGCTGTGAGGAGGAGGCAGCTGGTAATACATATCCACAACTGGTTGTGGAACTGGTTGTGGTGAGAGGGTTTTGATTTCTACAAGTATGGAACCCTGTTTGTGGGTAAACATTTGCTTGGGAGAGATGGGATCCTTCTCACTGAGTAGGACAAAGTTATCTTTGCCAGCAGAATGGCTGACCTGGTAAAGAGGCACTTTAAACTAGGAATGACAGAGGAGAGAGAGTTACCAGAAGCACTCTGAGACAGTGAAGGCAAGGGAGTTTTGATAAGTAAAGGGCCTGGAGTGACATGACCGAAAGGGATCACAAAATCAACAAAACAAAGCTTAAGTAGCTTAAGCAGGGTCACCTCCAAAATGTAAGCAAGGATGTGCCTACAAGGCACCATCACAGAGAAATCTTCCCATCTCTTTGGGAAATCAGCATGTGGGGTGCCTCTGCAGTGCCCATACACTAATGCTTGCAGCATGGAGAGTAAACATGATGACTTAGGTATCAGTGAGCACTGTGGGGCTGCCTTTTTATGGGGGTCACAGATGAGGTCAGATGCATCATGTAACTTGAGTGATGCAATGGAGGGATACAGGGTCCTTTGGAAAGAGGGGAGAAAAATGAGGAGGTGGGGTTGCCCTTTATGAGGCAGAACAGCTGGACTATATGGAGCTCTTCCTAGGGATGGATAATGAGCCAACTGAGATCTTGTGGGCAACTACCAAGCATACCAATGTAGGGGATACTGTATTGGGTTAATAATCTTCAAACAATCATGGTGACTGGGAGAAGTGCTGAAGACTGCAGGAAAGGAAATGTCAGGGAACTACAGGCCAGTCAACCTCACATCAGTTCTTGTCAAGGTGAAGGAGTGTATTGTCTACCTAGACTTCAGGAAGGCTTTTGACCTTTCCCCATGAGATTCTCATAGAGTATGAGCTGGACAAGTGGACAGCGGGGTAAATTGAAAACTGTCCTAAATGGGTGTCCCCAGTGGCATAAAGTCTAGGTGGAGCCCAGAAGGTAGCAGTGTACCCCAGGGGTCAGTACCAGCTCCAGTCCTGTTCAACATCCTCATTAATGATTTGGATGATGGAGCAGACGGTACCCTCAGCAAGGTTGCTGATGACACGTAACTCGGATGAGTGACTGATACACAGTAGGGTCATACCGCCATGGGCTGACAGGAACCTCATGTTCACCAAGGGGAAGTGCAAAGTCCTGCGCTAGGGAGGAAGAACAACATGCACCAACATATGCTGGATCTGCCCAATGGAAAGCAGCTTGGTGAAAATGCTCCTGATAGACACCAGGTTGAAGTGAGTCAGCAATGGGCCCTTGTGGCCAATAAAGCTAATGGCATTCTGGGCTGCATGAAGAAGTGTTGTCACAGCAGGTAGGGGAAAGAGATCCTTCTCCTCTACTTAGCACTGCTGAGCTCGTACATGGAGTGCCAGGTTCAGTTCTTGGCTTCTCAATACAAGACGTGTGGACACACTGGAGAGAGACCAGAGAAGGGCTATGAAGGTGACTAAGACACAGAAGCATCTCTCCTATGATGAAAGGTTGAGAGATTTGGGACTTCTCAACATGAAGAAGAGAAAGCTTGGTGGGAAATCTCATCAATGTATATTAATACATTAATATATACATTTATATATATTGATATAATATGTTTACAGAGGATGAAGCAAGGCTTCTTTCAGTGGTGCCCAGTGACAAGATCAGAGTCAATGAGCATAACTTGAAACTTAGGAAGTACCATCTGAACATCAGCAAATGCTTTCTAATTGCGAGGATCACTGGCACAAGTTGCCCAGGGAGGCTGTGTAGTCTTCATCTGCGAAGGTTCTAAAAGGCTGCTTGTACATAGTCACTTCTAATTACTATTTACAATTTTCACCTAAAAATGACCTCCCACTATGTAACTGAATCTACACAGACCATTTCCTATGAAGAGGGACAAACCTAAGCTAACGTTCTATCGCTCTGATTTGTCCTCATTTCCTATATCATAATCTTATGACCCTCCCGTAATCTCATGGCTTCTAAATATTTACCTGGACCCAGAAGAATCATAATAGATCTAGTACTTCTGTTTCTCTTTTACTAGTAGAAGTCACTTTCAGAGATTGCCTTTCTGTGAATATCTTAATGTATCAACTTGAATTATATGAAAGCATAGCTACAAGACAGAATAGAGGAATTAATTCTCTGCAAGGTCAAGAAAACTTGAATTAAATTGTTTCTAAGATTTTGCTATAGAAATCAGCCAAGAATTGGGAATAGGACAATATGAAGGAAGATTTCAGGCACATGACACCTTGAAAAAAAGTAAATATTATGAAGAGATAGTTTTTAAGAGTTTTATAGTTAAACAGTTACGTTTATAATGTCTTGGTTTTCCTGCTCTCAATCTCTTCTCTTCATGTCTTTTCCCATATTTTCCTTTTACTGCCTTGCATGTGCCTCTTATCTTCTGCCTTTCTTTTTTACTGTTCAAAGTTGAAGGTAGGGCACTCCTTCTAGGATGAAATTACTGTGTACTATTCAGAACTCTCGGATTAAACATTTATGTTATCTGGTATATTTGAGGCTTCCAAGCTCATTCATGGACAAAAAATAATGTCTTTCTTCCTGCTCTAAAACCTCTTGGCAATTGTGATGGAGAGTGGAAACCTCTGCTCTTCTTTTTGATCCTCAGAAGCCAAACATAAGAAGTCAAAAAACACCTTGAAGTCTACATAATTTATACCTATAGCTATCAAAAACTGGTGTCTTAAATTTGTTTTCTGGCTGACATTTGAAACGTCAACAGATATCTCATGTATTTTCCCTCCCTCTTAGCCCCACAATAACTCTCTCATTGCCTCTGCTTATCCAGTGAATTCTTATCAGAACTGCCCACTAACTCAGATGCAAGTTTGCAGACTACACAGTGACAAAACAAGGCTACAATAAATAAAATTCTAGATTAATAATACTTTTACCCTGCTTTCTCTACAGCATCAATCATATACTATGTTGAGAAGACTTACTGTTAGCTGCTTTTATCGGGAAAAATTTTGGTTCTTCCAATATTACATTTTCTAGGATGAGACTTGGAAATTAGAGATATTAAATTCTTTGAGCTTAGGTAAAATGGACCCTGATGGCCTGCTGATTTTTGCAGATGTTGCATTGTCAGTGTGCAAAACGCAACACAATTTTAAAAAATCTTTAGTGTTCATCATGTCCACCAGAAAAAATGGGGTTTTTGTCCACTTACAAGGTTTGTTTCTCTTAAGGTTTTATCACCAACATATTTTTAGGTTATTGAAATCAATGAAGATGGTGACAGTCACAAGAGAAAATATTTTATCTTGATATTGTTAATCTATTTCATTAGCTTACTACACTCTTCTCATTTCTTCTGCCTTTTTGAAATGCCACCTACACTGATAAAATTACATTAAGAGTTCTCAATATTTCCATGAAGAAGCAGAGAAATCACATAAAGAGATGACTAGTAAGAAGCAGGGAAAAACAAAAGATTCACTTGAGATGAACAGAATTCACCTTATTTTAAAAACAATCCCAGACAAGGTATTCAGTGGGAGGAAAATACATATATTTTTAAAAGTCCAGAAATATCATGAATATGCTATCAAATGTAAAGTTAAAATGCAGTTTCACTGAATTTCAACATGAGATGATTGCAAAAAGAAGTAACTGAAGCCACTCTACAGGAAGTGCCCTATCATAAAACAAGGAAGCCCTCTTAATGTGCCAGTGCAATCAAATGCCAACTTCCAGTTTGAAACATACTATGAATAAAAATGTTTATAAATAAAATGAAAAATATGCAGGAAATAACAGAAGAATACTGAAGAAAGGTAAACTAGGATTACTCATAAGCAAATAAAGCATTATCTGAAAACCAATACATGATTATACTTTTCTCTGTTTTCCAGTCATATTCTGTAGCCTTTACATCTTCTTCAATACTAGTGGCTTCCAAAAGCTTTGACTTACTGATAGTTAAGTATAACTTAATTCTCATGACTCTTCCCACTGAAGCATGAAATACAGCAAACAACAAACCACAGGAATATTGCTTGGTTTGCCTAATTCAAAATACAATCCCAAACAGGTAGTGCCAGGCAGCAGTAAAATTTGAGGCACCAACCACTGCATAATCTTCAATCACCTGAAAGCTCATCTGTGAATCAGAAACCAGACACAGCCAGGCCTTTTCTGAAAACCGTGTGCTGAAAACAGTGTTGTGGTTTAGGAATGTTATTCTCCAATTTAGTGTTTCCAGTGAAACCATGAGCCTCTTGCTAACACCCTCTTCCCCCTCCCCCTCCCCTGTGGTGGGATGGAGGGGAGTCAGAGACACAAAAAGGTGAAGATCATAGAATGAGATAAGAACAATTTACTGAAAACAGCAATGAGATAAGAGAATGAACTGTGACAGCAGCAATACTAATGACAGAGGGTACAAGAAAGAGGTGAACAATTCTCATGGAAACAATTCCTGACTGCTCCCTCCATCACACTGTGCTGAGCTGGAAGGGACCCCTTCTCGCTCGAAGAGACTCCCTTCCCCCAACTCTCAGCAATGAGGTGAGGTGGCATAGAAAAACTTCTGCATCCTGGCCATGCCCCTTCCTGGATACTGCAAAAACTAACCCTGTCCTTCCTGGAACCAGGACAAACAGCTATAATTCTTCAGGCTTGATAAACACTAAAACTAGCCTGGCTTTGAGCAGCAGGTTGGATGAGAGACCTCCAAGGTCTCTTCCAACCTAAATTACCCTACAGTTACATACCACAGCAAATACTTTGAGCTGAATATCCCAAAAGTATTTTGTAACCTCATTTATAAATCTTTGCCCCAGAATTAACTTTTGAAACAGAATCTTCTCCCAGAGGATGAAAACAGGGCAGCAATCCATAAAATCTAGGACACAGAAGCACAGTAGGTATGAACTTGTCCTTGTTAAGTAACAGAACTGAGGAAGTGTGTACATTATTCTTATATCAAGTCAACTTACACAATTTAAACATTAACCCAGTAGAAACGATATTTATGGTTGTACAAACAGACGAATTATTCACAAAGGATGCTACAAGTGAGCTGAACTATTGGCAGCCATAGAATACAGGTCACTTGAAAAGTCATATTCCTTGAATCCAAGTAATGCCAAGAAAGGGAGCCTCAAGCCACACTAGCAGTATAAGATGTATAGATATTGCCATTGTTCTTTAAGAACTGAAAGAAATTAGCATAAAGTTCTCCATTCTCTCTACCTACCATTTGTCTCTCTATGTGACCTGGAGAATAAGGAAGATATAATATTTTTTAATAAGAAAGAGAAGATTTTTTTCACCAAGGAAAAGGAAATGGTGATAACCCAAAGTCTCGGCAGAAAGGATTCCTAAAGGAAACACCTGAAATAGAAGCAAGAGATCCTCTGTGACCTTGGCCGTCAGAGATAAATTGGAGTAAGATTCATAAGCTAAGCATTTGAGACAACTGTCTCATTACAAGGCAAAGTAAGCCAAAAAGACAGCTTGATGACTTTGAAGGGCAGCTAACTTGCAGGCAAGTTAGGTGAGCTTTAATTATTCATGAGATAAGATAAAGTACAAATTGCAGAGGGACTGGAGACAGTGATCTAGCTAAGAAAAACAAGTCATCAGCCCAAAAACCCCTGAAGTTAGATGGCAGGTAAAGAGATGCAATCAGGGCTCCTGTGGACTAAACTACATGGGTATCAAGTCACTATGCAAGAACAAGAAGGAGCATCTATCCCCGCATGTGTTTAGGTGGAAGGACCACTGGAGGAAATTTAGATAGATATCCAAACTGTTCTAGTTTGAAAAAAGAGAAGGAGATCAGTCAAACTGTTGCAGTCTTTCTGGGAGATGGAAAAATGAGACAACTGCCCTGTCTTGCTGCTAAGAGTAAAACCACCTGAGTTATCACATAGGCTTCTCTAAAGATCCCATTAATTTGTTTCTGCTTATTTTATTTTGCATGAGAGTAAGAGATTAGATTCAGTTACTTCTGATCTAATGGCTTGTAATGTATTTTCATTATAGATAAGACCATTCACATCCCAAGCTCAGTGGCATTTTACAACAGATAGAGAGGTTTTAGATGCTATTCAACTGTTCTGTCACTTTCAAAAAAATGTCACAAGAATAGTTTTGCCTGATGCTCCTTTAGAGGGAAAATTCTAATTTCAGTTGATGTATAGACTTATACCAGCACCTGAGTGTCACTAAGAGGCCTTGATGATCTTTCCTCTGGGGCCTCCACCTAGCTTTTAGTCCTGTGTCTTCAGTCTCTGCCACAGACCACCTGTCTAGCAGTCACTAGACCTGACCCTGGATTGAGGACTGATTTGCCACCTTGGCCTTGGACCTGCTTCATTGCCATAGACTTACTTGCCTGATGATCTGCACACTTGGCTGATCCTGGCCTCGATCCCTGGGTCTGCCCTCCTCTCTTGCAGCAGGACTGGGTTTTGCCCAGCTGTCGCATGCTCTCCTGCTCTACTGCTGGTGGCTTCCATCCCTCACTGCTCCCAGACAGCAAATTAATAACTGCAGTTCCTGCAGTTTTTCATGTGCTTTCACTGTCTGCACAGGGAAGGGTGAAACTCTACATGGAGTTGAAAAAGGAAGGATTGAGCTCTAATCATTTGAAGACACAGGACTCAACATGCAGTATAAAAATCACTGCAATTCAAGGAAACCTTGACTGAATCTTACATTACTTGAAAGCTGTAATGAATCACAGTAAATTGAGTTTGCAGACAGAGGAGGTTGTTGCTCACCTTTCAAGAGAAATGGAGAGACTTTGAACTCAAGTGCAGCACTCTTCCAAACCCTTGAAAGTGCAGTTTTAGAACTTCTTAAGTGACCCTGACAGACAGGAAGTCCCTCCTGCTGTCCCAAAGGAAGACCAAGAATCCCTATGTTGTGTTTGTTTAGTGTTATCCTGAGAAACCCTACACAACAAAAGTTTAACAATCTACCCTTTCTATTGGACTTTTTTTCACTTCTAATCTTTCTCATGTTTCCAGGTGACCCAATGCTTTTTACAGACTTCTCTGATCTACTTCCTTCTTGAAGATGATACTAGGACTGATCTTCCAACTTCTGTCTAATGAACACTAAGTAGATTTGCAGTCTACTGTATGTGTCTTAAGGGTCAATATTGCATTACATCAGGGTTGTGCAACAAGAGCTCTTTGTTTCCTTTCTACTTTTTACAATAAGTCCAGCAGTTTAAACATCTTGCCCATTACTCAGTTTGTGGTTCATTGTAGTGCTTTCCATATCTTTCTCTGGAGATCTTCTGCCTATGTGGGCATTCTGCACTTTTTTACTTAAATATTATTGCTATTAAAACCTTTATAAACATGCTGGTTTTGGCTGGGGCAGAGTTAGTTTTATTCACTGGGTCTAGCATGGGGCTGTGATTTGGATTTGTGCTGAACACAGGGTTGATAACACAGAGGTTTTATTATTCCTGAGTAGGGCTGGCATAGAGCGAAGGCCTTTTTTGCTTTTCATACTTCATTGCTGACAAGGGGCTAGGCATGGGAGGCTGGAGGGAGATGCAGCTGGAACAGGCCTCCATGACCAAAGGGATATTCCAGACCATATGACATCATGTTCAGTATATAAATGGGGGAAGAAGGAGGAAGGAGGGGAGGGGAATGTTTGCAGTGATGGCATTTGTCTTCCCAAGTAGCTGCTATGTGTGATGTGGCCCTGCTCTCCTGGAGATGGCTGAACACCTGCCTGGAAGCAATGAACTAGTTCCTTATTTTGCTTTGCTTGTGCACATGGCTTTTGCTTTCCCTATGAGTTTTTATCTCAACCCCTGTGTTTTCTGGCTTTTACCCTTCTGATTCTCTCCCCAAACCTGCTCGTGGAGGAGTGCCCAAGCGGCTGTGTGGTGCAAGGCTGCCGGCTGGGGTTAAACCAATATCAATATCATTCTGAAACTTAATCCTGTCCTCTGCAAAGTACTTGCAGCTTTTCCCAAGTAGGTATAAACTGCAATTTAATAAACATTTTCTCTATCATACTATCTAGAGAAAATCTTATCTCTTTCTGGAGTATACCACTTGACAGAATCTCATCCTTCTTATTTGACAGTATACCACTGATAACTACTCACCGAAATTATTTCCAAGACAGAGAAGGGTAAAGCATACCATGCTTTTTTGGTGACTTTTTGCTTCAGCATTTGTTTTAAAAACAATTATTCAACTGACCGATGTCAATTAACTTCTGTGGCAGGAATATTGGTTAGAGACTAGAGTGCTCTTACAGTATCTTCACCAAGATTAAGTTTTTCTACTTTTCTCTAGGAGTACTTTTAACATTTTATAAGTCATATCACACATCACCTATCACACCTCCTTGAGACCTGTTACCTTGTCATAGAGGGAAATCAGATTGCTTTACATGATTTATTCTTGACAAATCCAATTTCACCATTGTTTAGCACCTTTTTATCTCCTGTGTGATTCCAAACAGATTATCTGCTCAAGTGTCTTTCCAGGAATCAAATTTAGCCTGACTGGCCTATAATTCCCTGGGCCTTTGTGTGTTTTCTGGAAAGACAGACACAAAGGTTTCTTCCCTCCCCCCACAATTCATCTACTTTCTATCCTTTAATTCTCAAAGCTCATAAGGGAAGAGTCTAAGATTTCTTAAGTATTCCACAGTGAATTAATTGTGCCAGACAATCTGAAAATACCTGACTCATCTGACTCTAACCTGTTCTTATCTCTCTTCCCTTGTTTTAATTATGCTAGTCTTCAGAGCGCAGTCAGCCTGTTTTAAAACCAATGCTGAGGAAGAAAAAAACTCCCAACAACCAAACAACCAGGCATGCCTCTGTTAGTTTTACCTCTCTGATAATTAATGGGCCAACTCTTTTCCTTGTCTTGCTCTGATTCATTACATGTAAGATGTTTTCTTTTACTCTATTGTTAAAACCATGCTTAAAGGCACTTAGTCCATACTTTATTGCAATTTTTATGACCAAAATGTTGCTCAGGGTGAAACTTGGTCTGTGGGGCGCATGATATGTGATCTTATTAGTTCTGGGGGCTTCAGACATTTTTGGCTCAGTAAGCTCCTCCAATATCTTCAGCCATAGACTTAACGGATTTTGTTCCTCAGTGTTCAGATTGATGCTTATAATAAATCAGAGTACAAAAGGAACATGAAGAAATTGGATTTATTCTCCCTTTTAAGTGAACCAGAGTCAGGATACAAGCCTCCCTCAAAAACATAAGCTTTTGCAAATCAAAGAGTATGAAGGAACCTTTGCACTTGGGTGCAATGACCTTGGGTGTAAAAACCAGGCATGTGAAAGCATGGGTAGCTTTCATTACAGACACTCAAATAAACCCCAGAAGGGAATTAAATTTACTCAGTACAGTAAATGTGACCTATTAAGAGAAAGCCAAATAAGACTGAAACAGTGGGACAGTTTCTTTTTCCTTAATTGCTATTTCCTTAATGCTATAAAGGAACTAGCTCCTTGGAAGTCTGATATTAGTATCTCTCTGTGTGTAGTAGAAATTATGCAAATCTTACCTCAGAGAACCTTTGTACATCCTGGGTTAAAGTTCCTACTCTCTTCCAATGATAATGTTTGAGTAACTTCAAAATTGCTGGATTCACTGCATTATCAGATGGCACTGTCCGGAAGAAATAAGGATATTTTTTCTTATCAGCCAACTCTGGAGTTGTTGCTGCAAATGAGAGCTGTAAAATATCAAAGAACAAAAAAATGAAAGTCACCATAAGTCATCTAAATGTCAGTAAAAATACTTTGCTTTTCTCAGTGCAACAAGACAGAGAATCTGTGCATTGCTGTCATGTAGAGAAGTTTCATCATCATACAACTTGAAAGTCCTACCAGTACCATTTACTTTTAAAGAGATTTTTGAAATATTTTAGCTCTATAAACCACCTGCTGCAAAATTAAACCAGGGAATCTTAAAAGTCAGTGATGTAAAATCCTCTGTTTAAAATCATGCATCTTACACATAGCAGTGAGCAATAAGGCCTAAGGGAGTAAATCTCTTTGATGAATTCCCCATCAGTTGCTCTTCATAGAAGTTGAGAATACCTCCAAGAGAATATTATATTCTCAAAGTCTTATATATCTTAAATTGCTGGATGAACCTCTAGTAGTACTTCTTCCTATCTTCAGGTAATAAAACAGCTCCAGGTAACAGAAAAAGAGAAAATCATTATGTTAGCCAAGGCTGCAACTCAGAAGTTTACTTGGGTCCCAGCTTCCTGCATTGAAGCAGCCCCCTGTGGTTTCTTTCATAAAAGAGGATTCAATGGCTAAAACACTGGAATTTGTTCACAGTTTGAGAATGCTTATAACAAAAGAAAAAGGAAACCTTTTAAAACACGCAAAAACAAACAGAAAACTTCATTGAATTCTTCTGCCCAAGTTAAAAGTGGCCTATTTTTGTGAATGTTTTTCAGACAGTGTTTTGAAGAGAATGCCTGCACATTCAGTTTTTGAAAACACTTCTACTCCAAAGATACTTCTGGTCATTCCCTCCAGTTCTTTTTAGGCTGCTACGAATGTGCTTCTCAAGCATTTTTTCAGCCAGGAATTTTGATTGAGAGGTTCCTTAAAGTACTGTTTTGATGCAAATAGGTTTGACTGGAAAAAAACATAGGCTCCCTAATACAGTTATTTAAAGTCTTTCAAACTCAATAGAGAGTCAAAAAATGTATGTGAATTCAAGACTATATAAGTATAGACCAAACATAGCTTTAAGTTTGCACTTTTTCAATCAAGCATTCAATATATTTGGGTTAGATAAGCTTTTTTGAAATTCTGAATAGACAAGTTTAATCTTGAAAATCTGAAAAAAACAGTTCAAGTCTTTTCTTCATGTTTATAAAATCTAGGTTTAGCCTATCAGAGACAGGACTTATTCTCTGCCTGATTTTAGACTCACAAAGAATATACTGCATTGCTATAATGGCCTGAATATAGTTTGTTTTCCTAACCAAAAGAAATCTAAACAACTTAAAGTGTACATAACCAGGACAGTTTACAGTATACCTTTCAAAATAGAAGATTCTTTCTTTTCACTGGTCAGGAGATAATGAATAGTGTAACTGTCATGTAATTCAGAGGTTAAACATTTTTAATATAGCAACTGATCTTTTACTAAATTTCATTTAAAAAGTGCAATATGAAGTGTTATGATTTATTGTCATCTTGATTTTCCAAAACCATTCCCATAAGGAAAGAAGAATGAACGTCTGCCAAGCAGACCTATTCAGCTTTTCTGTTTAGCCTGGTAGTGTTGAACATCATGCATTCACAATGAAGGTGGAAATAAGGACCTGTACTTCTGACTGAAAAAGAGAGAACACTTGATGCTAGAAATCCAACATGAAGAGGAATACCTCTTGGCAGCGCAGTTGCTTGCAGCCCGCTGACTGCAAAGGAATTGCTTTTCAAATTATTATGGTTTTGGATCAAACATAATTCGATTGATCCTTAAGAAAAAGAAGAGCAACACTGAAGTAACAGTAGTGGCAGGAAACATCAGCAAGGTTCACCTAGTTCAGGTTCATAGATTGACTGGTAAATTTTTCTGATCAGTAGTACAAAGCTCCATAGTAATGAGAATCATCTCTACATGTGTGAGCTGGCTTTAGGATGAGGATCTGTGATATAAGCAAGACAATTCAAAACCATCCTTTGTGATTTTTTAGTGACTTAAAGGGCCTGAGTTAGTATCCTAACTGCTCAAATTTCCTTGGAAACAATGAAGCAAAACCTTACCTCTCTTCATTGCTTCCAGAAAGTTGAAGTCTCATAACAGATTTCTCAGCCATGTGAGGTGAGATGAGATGAATACAGGTTTATGTGTAAAACTAATGACACCTGAATTGCAAAAGAACAGTCCTCTTCATTTCCTTTTTAAATTAAGGTTTTTATTAAAATAAAAATCTGGAAAACTTCATGCTCAAACAATTCTCAGATTGTAGGATATATTCAGAGGTCTTTAATTCAAGCATCACATATATCATGGTTGGTCTCATTCTGCATCACTTTGACGTTTAATAAGACACTCATAAGAGATGGAAAAATATCTTGAAAATGTTAAATCATTGAAAATATTTAACTTTTCATAAAATCGTCTCTGTAAAAGTGTGGGACATGGAATGAACTTAACCCAAAAATCACCAGCACTCAATATTCTGCTTTGAGAGGGACAAGGAAGAAAAATGGAAAAAAACCTCATTATGTTTTAAAAAGTGGTAATAAAAAGATCATGTTAAGAAATGAACTGACATAAGGTAGACTTACTGGAAAAGTATGTGAGATAGCACAGCTATACGGAAATATCAGGAAAATACTCATAACAAAATCTTCATTTAATTTGATAAAGCAAATAAGATCACAACACAGTCCACCCACATATGCATTTAGATGGTACAGCTCTTGTCAACTGAACATTAATTCTCTGTATGTTAGGTCTTTTTTACTCATGGCTGATTTGAAACTTGCATACTGAAAGGCAAACTTTTCATAATCTTCACTTCATTCTACAGGATTGAAAGCCATTCTACTTTTTGTAAGAGTTTTTATAACTTTCAGTTATTTAGCCAAAAGTCTGGATGAATGGCAATCATATTGCTCATATCATTCTTTGCAAAACACAAAAGTTCGATTTTTCACATCATTGCATTTTCCATGTATACATATTCATGCACTGCTATATTTTTTTACAGGTGTTTATACTTGCCTCTCCACGTTTAGGAAGAGTGAGAGATAAACGGGTATATGCAGGATTATAACTCAGCAATAAATGCCTGTGGGGTGTATGATGTCATTCTTTCACAGAAAGTTTTTTATAGAACTGCTAAAAGGTGATGGCCAATAGCCAAACTTCAAGAAAGGATGAATGAAAGGAAAACAAAAAAGGTTTTTTCAAGTTGCTATAAAGCAGAAGGCAGTGGACAGCTACCAGGAGATACATCATCACAGTGTGTGTGGTGCTTGTGTGTACGCATGCATAAACAGGCTCTGTGCATATGTGTATGCAGACCTAGAGAAAAAAACCACTCATATATATATATTATCTATATATATACCTGTTTGAATACTGTCAGAAAAACCTGCAGCTATGACCTAGATTATCTCTGACAAATCTTTCTTTAGAATATCTTTAGAATATCTGCTTCGAATTTGTGAGAAACTGGATCTGAACTTAAAATGAGTGTATGTAGGGAAACATTAGCTATGACTCAGATGGGAATTTCTGAAATGAAACTATATAAAACTTTGAAATAGAAAATAAGATTATATTTACCATTCATGAACTATAAACTATTAACTATAGTACAAAATGAGAACCAAATAGACCAGGGTATTGGATAGACTTTGGTGGACTGCTGAAAAACTGAAACATACAGAAGGATTTCATTAAGGAAGTTTTGGGGTCAGGCTTATGTGTTGATGAATTAAATTTTCCCAAGAAAGATGATATTTTCTGAAAACATTAATTTAGTTGGAAATCCACACATTTTCATGGAAATTTTGTCATCAACACTAGATAGTGAGATGAAAGAAAAAGAAAGTTCAAAGTGTTGAAAGGAACAGTTCTGCAGAAGGGGAGTAAAAGGTATCTTCATAACGCCACATTAAGTTTAAAAGAGGTGTGATAGATTAAACAAGAAACATCAGTCTGAAGTGCTTTCAAGTGCTTCTGTTTAAGGAAGTAATGGTGCATTCCCTTAAAGAAATGCAGTACAGGAGTGATAAGAGGGTAAGCTCTACTATCCATTTAAGAAAATGGGATGCAGCACTAATGAAATCAATGGAAAAGACTGAGAGTTATGTAAGAAAGTATGGATATAATTAGAAAGCTGAAACAAAATTAGGGAAGTAAACAACACCATATACAGAGTGTATCTATCCCATATATGAGTCCAGAAGTTGGAAGCTGGAAGGCTGAATGAAGCTACACTGTTGTCCCATGTACTTCAGAGAGAAAGGAAGCCATCAGTAATGAAAAGTAATTTTCTGCTGTTCAGTTGTTTTATTATCTCTAGGAAGCATTTATGTCTAATATTTTTCACTGTAGTAGGGTACAGAAATCTGAGAAAAATAAAAGTGCAGAACTGCTCCTGGGTAAACAGTCACTCTCATCTAACACAACAGGTCTGGTTAGGAGTCACGTTTATTTAAACAAACCGTATCAGCTAAAGTAACAGAAACCCTTAGCAAAGTTATGTAGGTCCAAATGGGTAGACCCCGGCTGAGTCTGACCCAAGGCGAAAGGACCCTGGCGGAACTGGGGGGAGCAGTCAAAAACGGCGGTGCCAGTGCCAGCAGCACCTGTGCGGAATCAAGTCCAGCACTTGAAGCAGAAGTGTGGCTCGACGTGGACAATCTAGTTTTCGGGGGTTGTCCATTGTTTTTCTGTTTCTGGCTCCGGGATGGGGAGCACCTGCCATCCTGTCTTTGTCTGGGGGAACCACATAGAGCTGTGTGGGAGTGGCCGTCATCTTGTCTTTTCCCGGCAGCCAGCAGAACTACATTGAGGTGCTGAACACCTTTTTGTGTGTAAAGTACCCTCTCTTCTTGTATACTTTTGTTATTGATATTGCTGCTGTTACTGGGCATTACTTAGTCACTTTTGTTTGCTTTCAGCAAATTGTTATCTCAACCTATGGTCTCTGCCTTTGTCCCTCTCCTGCCAAAGAGGGTGGGGGGAAAGGAAGTGGCTATTTGGAGCTTAATTTCTACACACTGTGTTCATGGAGTATGATACAATGGAGGGGAAAAAGAAAATGAAAAGAAGCGCTTTCAGGTAACAGGGTAACCTCCCTTGAATAAAATGTCATCTGCTAAGAGATTTGATTCTTGTTTGCAAATGGGGGAAATCAGCTTATTGAGCACCAGAGAGATTAACTTAGTTTTCCTAGGTTTCTGCACTAGGCTTGTACAAGTATTTTATTAGTGACTGCTAGAAATTTAAATGTGCCCCTCTTGCTGCAAAACTAGTCCTGATGGAGAGGGTTTATATATTTATATTTACTTCCTGCACCTTTTCTAGAAAGCTAAATTACGCTGATAAATCAGCTTTGCTAAACAAGATATAAACTGCTGATTCAACTGATTGGTGTTAACATTTATTATCATAACTAAAGATTGCATGTCATGTATGCTTAGATAGGAAGCAATATTTTCTGCAAAAAAAGGAAAATGCAAATAATTCTTTCCAAAAAAGGGGCAGAACATCAGAAAACTGCACAAAAAATACTCTTACAATGTTACAGGCTTGCACACGCAGAACCTGGTCATAGGAAAATAACAAGGAAAAAACTCAGGAAGATGATAATTTGCAGCAATGTGTACTTGTGACACCACACACCACTCCTTTCTGTGCCTTGCCAGGAGCTCTAGTGCTTTGACAAGCCTGTGCCAACAATAATGATACTCAAGTGCAAGCAAGTGATGGCTTGATGGTCCCAGGAGCTAAAAGGACCAGAATGGAAACTAATGAATAATGAAGAGTTAAAAGATTTGCCTACTGCAACTCTTGAGACAGCATTAGATGAACAAGTGAAACAATACACTCTTAACCCAGAGACAGAGAACAGATTGAAGCATAACAAACTGCATTTTAAATGGAATAGTAATTATAAAATATAAATATTTAGGTTAAATGTTAATTCACAGTAACCTTACTATACAAGCCAACTTATCCAGGTGTGCAATCAAACTACCACTGAACCTGATCTTGCCACTAGTGAAGTTATGAATAAATTTTAATATCATAACAGTACTTGAAATAAGAAAAAATATATATTTATTCTACAAGAATATTAAAGAGAACCTTAAATACATGATAGTATGTATAATAAGAAAAGGGATATATTAGACTGCCTTTTCCCACCTCAATGCACAGAATGTGTCATCTAATCAGCTTTGATGGATGACTTAGAAGAAAGGCATGTGAAAGTAACATTGCAAAGACAGCTACAAGCACCTATATATTTGGGAAATATGTCAACATGGGAAGCTAAGTGCAGCAATTTCATTGACAGTTACTTGCATAGTTCTTCAAAGCAGGTGAAAGCAATACACAGTAACAAAGGTAATATTTCTTGACAATTTACCTGTACAACTGCTGGTGATGAGTGTCTAGATACAGACAGCAAAAAAGTAGGTTCTGAACTGGACCTAGAAATTGTAGTGGCAATCTTCCCTCCTAGCTATGCCCTAATCCTCATCTCCAAATAGCACAGGTAATAAGTTGACATAAAGAAGACATAACATACGTTGACTAAAGAAGAAAATATTAACAAGAAATTATGCTTTTCCAGCAGTGGTAAATCAGTTACATTTTTACCTGTCATACAATACTCTTAAATAATTGAATGAAAGCTCTGGGAACTCCATCATTCAGAAGATTTTATGGGACTGGACAAACATCATTGTTATAACAAATATAACTCATAATTAAAAAATGGTCTGATAACTCTGTAAGGGCTTTCATTATGACAGCTGCAAGAACAAAATAAAAGTCTGGGAGAATACCTATGATGCCTCACTAGCTGGTACATGGACAAGATGCCTCATCCAAATGGGAACATGGATACACATTGTATTAAATTCACTGAACAAGAATAGGTCTCATGGATGAACATCCCTTTCATCATCCGTAACACATTACCCATGCGATTAAAACTACTGTTCCTCTTGAAATCAGATGTTTTGCCAAACACTGCTGCCCAATATCATCTACCGTTGCCTTCATTAATTCTGTGTCTGAAATTGCTTTCACTGACTGCCTTTTGGCACCTGGGAGTTTACAGAAAAAGCACTTCCAGCTGGTCTCAAGGTTGGAAGGCCCCTGCCTCAATGCTGATGGCATTCCAGTGAATTAATCCAATCACAATAAGATTGATGTTCAGCTGCGTTTTGCTCTAGAGACATTTTAGGAAGCAATTCTGGCTACTGAACGAATAAATATTTTTGAGGACAGAAACCGGTTTAGATAAAATCCATATGAGAAGTACTTCAGCTGAAAGATGTGTGCCTACAGATTAATGGAAGAGGAGCATTCAGTCCTGTTTCCTTCTTGGGCAGCCCAAACTACTCACAACGTAATATGGCAGGACCCATAGATTTCTGAATTCAAGAAGTCAGAGCAGACTATAAAGTTTGGTCTTTTGATGTTAAACTTTTTTAATCCCATAAAGTCTGTGGTTTAGGATGAGGAATAGTGATTGAAGCTCTGAGGCCCCCAGTGTAGGAAGGATGTGGACCTGTTGGAGCGAGTCCAGAGGAGGACCACAAACATGATCAGGGGGCTGGAGCACCTCTCCCAAGAAGACAAGGGTGAGAGGATTGGGGCTGTTTAGCCTGGAGAAAAAAAGACTCTGGAAACACCTCATAGCACTTTTCAGTACCTAAAAGGGACTACAAGAGAGATGGAGCAGGACTTTGTACAAGGACATGGATTGATAGGACAAGGGGGAATGGCTTTAAATTGAAAGAGATTTGGTATTAGGATGAAATTTTTTTACTGTGAGGGTGGTGAAGCACTGGAACAGGTTGCCCAGCTAAGGTGTAGATGCACCAGCCCTGGAAGTGTTCAAGTCCAGGTTGAATAAGGCTTGGAGCAAGCTGATCTAGTAGAAGGTGTCCCTTCCCATGGCAGGGGGGTTTGAAACTAGATGATCTTTAAGGTCCCTTCCAACTCAAGCCATTCTATGATTCTATGAATTCATTCTCAGCTGATGGGTGTTTTTTTGTCTTCAAGTCATGGAAAGGATAAACAGTAGCTGAAAATTGTAGCAGATCTGCTGAAAAAAAATTAAGGAAGAAAACAACATAGGCATTAGCATTACTGCTTCACCTGCCTCTCAGCCTAGAATATTAACTTCCATGCATCATCACACTAGCAAGAGCCTACATTTATGAACTTTATAGAAAGAAAATGAGTTAAAAGAATCCTTAACACAACATTTCTGGTGAACAGAAAATAGAGTAGTTATTAGTGTTCGGAGTAAAATATAGTTACATATCAAATTCATGTCCAAGAAATGGGATCCATTTTAAGTTCTAATAAATACTGCCTCACAAACCTATCACATTAACCTTACTTCTGAGACGTGTCAAGGAAGTATATGATGGAGTTATGGAAAATGTCCTCCAATTCAATGGTTAACAGTGCAACCAGTAAAATTAACAGAGACTTAGAAGGTAGTTAGGTGAACGCGAGGCAGAATTGTCTCCAACAGATGACCTCATCCGAAATTAAAAATTTAGCATAAGGCTTAACTTGATTCTTTCACTTTTAATGGGAAATAAACTATTGCCATCCTCTCTTCATTGCATAATTTTTCTGACCATTCATTTGAAAAGGTCTATCAGAGTCTAACAAAATCATTAATTCCTTTTTCCACACTCCAGAAACTATTTTAAGATATATATTAAACACAAATAATTTGCACCTAACATGTGTTATGCTTATTGCAGGTTGAACAGAGCATTAAAATTAAACATCAGATCTACTGAAGTTGCTGCAAACTTTTGTTTCAATTTCCAAACAGAATAAGAGACAAAATCTTTTGAGCATTTTCAAAAATGGAACTGCATTGCAAAAGAGGGCTGTGTATTTTTGTCTGTCACACTCAGTTGCTTAGCATTTGGCTACTGGCCTGGATTTTATCAGAATTCAGCTTCAAATCCCTGTTCTCCTTCAGTCACAGCATTATTGTTTATCCCAAACCAAGGAAAGTTTCCTACACTCATACTCTTGGTACTCAATCTCCTTGCTTCTTGTCTGTAACAAATTATCCTCAAAATCTAGTGGAAACCAACAACCTCATAAAATATTTCACCTTTGATAAAACAGACAATATTGCCATAATTCATTTAAAAAAACCTTCATTCCAGACCTATTCACAGCAGTGTGTTCCTGGCTGCCTGCCCAAAACTATTATCATTCTATTAGTATTGTTTGTTTGTCAGATTTTATCCAGCTAACACATGCTAAAAGTACAGCTGTTCCGTTTACATTTGGTCTTTAAATATCTGTTTTATTCTTTTTCTTCTACCTCTAAATGATGAAAAGAAGGGAAAAAAAACTCCCCAGTATAAAGATACCCTAGATGTGCAATATTGTTCTTGGGAGCATATGAACCCTGCACTCTACTGGAAATCAGGAACAGGACCATTGGTGAGTTTAAGATCAAAATTTCCCAGTTCTTCTGTGGAGTGGACACTCCAATACAGTCCCAATTCAGTTCTTTCCATCTTTTATTTATTTTACTGGAATACAACACCTTAAGAAATAAGGCACATCGTGTTAGCTCAAGATTTACTGAAATCTTTAAAAAAGTTGTGAATTAATGATTTATTTCTTCATTCTCTGGTTTCAAACCTAAGCATGAAATCCCAGACTTTTTCATGCTAAAACAGGTGACATACTCACTATGCAATGTAGTAATACACAAAGACACTGTTTATTCTAGATGGAACAGCACAGCTCAGAGATAACTTGTCAGGTCCTGGGAGCAATACCCCATCACTAAATCTGTACTCAGCGTGGGCTAATTTGCCTTTTCTTTCAGCTCTGTAACTTTTCTGATATCGCAGCACTGCATGCTGCAGTTACACCCTACCAGAAATGCTTAGAGACTAGTCTGACATCAGTCACTTGGAACTGTACCTTCTCTAATAGTGGGTAAAGAAGGGCTATGCTACAGAATTCAAGGGCTTGCTGGAGGGGAGATGTTGTAAAAAAAACTGGCAAAAAATCAGGGAACTTTCTTTGCCAGCAGACGTTGCCAGCAAAATAAATACTGCTTGCCCAGCAGCAAGGGCAGCTTGGGTTACACTGCCACTAAAAACCTCCAGCAGAAATGTCAATCACAATTATGATTAGAATATATTTGGCATTAAAATATCAAATGTGTTGTTGATCCTCCTCTAAGAAATAACCAAGATCTTGCATATTTTATGCATACTTTCTTAATCTGTGGTCAGCACAGATTTGAACATGATGCTCTGGATAGGAATCTACATGTACAAAACCTTTCAGCAACATATGCAGCTAGGAAATGCTCATGCAGATATATTCAGACAACCTAAATCACAAAACTGTCAACTTAAAGCTGCATTCTGTGTTTTTCAATCTGTAAGAGGTTGTAAAAAAATCTAATAAGGCATTATAATCTATTTTTATGAAATAAAAAATGTCAAACAGTCTTGGCTCAAGAACAGTTACAAAACAAAAATCCCCTCACTGTTGTCATCGGGGAAGTGGAAGAAGCCAGGAATGTTTCCTTCCAGTGCTGATGACTCCAGGACATAAGCTAATTGGTGCCCGAGGAAACCTCAATGTGTTTTTCTCAATACCTATGCCTTGCAGGTCACTTCAGCAGCTCCTGTTAACTTAATAAATGTTTCTTTATGCCTGCATTTGATTTTAAGTACAGTACTTGCCCCTGGTCTTTGAATGCATGCTGGGTACAAAGCATTAGCATTATCCACACCATTTAAGATTATGCACACTTCAATTAGATCTCTCAGCCATTTTTCCTTAGTTGCTGCCATCGCCCCAGTTCCTGCAGGCTGAAAGCTGAACGTTTTCTCTAGACCTCATTATCTTTTTTGTCACTTAGTCCATAAAACTGTTCACTACGATCCCATCTACTCCTGAAAGTAGTCCTTATCCACCTGCTCTTACAATATTTTCCATAACTTACATCCATCCAGGTGAGATAGAAACTGAACTAAATCACTCCATATCCATGTGCAGTACCAAAGGCAATGTAGCCTTAATTTTTCACATGCAAGGAATAGCTTTGTGCTCGATCTTTGTCACAAAGCCAGGAAAGTGCTTGAGAATACAGTTTAATTTTAAATATTTCAATAGTTTTATTGATTTGAGAGAAGGAACTCATATATGAAAAGTCAGACATGCATTAGAGTTTGGTACTGTTTATTAGTTTTGGAACCTGCTTTAAGTATCATCTCTTCTAATTCAATCTCATGTATTTCATTATTTATTACTCCCTTCTACGTGCAGTGATTAAGTTGTAATTTTTGAAGTCACTTGCCTCTTCTCAGCTCTCTTATTTGTGACCCAGTGTTTTCTCAATTGCCATTTATTTTTATACAACATTTCTGACCAAGTTGTTGTAATATTTATGTGGGGAGGGTTTCTTTGGTTAATTGGTTGGTTGGTTTTTTTAACCACATGCCTTATGGCTTTGTCTACTTGGTCTCAACCGTTTTCTGACTTGGGCTTCTGTTATTTTGGGTACTACTGAGTTATTTTGGTCTTTTTCAAACACTGGTCTTGGACATATTCCTGATAAATGTGAACTTGTCTGCTATTTTTACTGCCTCTGCATGGGACAAACTCATGATGGTACAAACAGGGAAAATGAAAAGCATCTGTGACAGGTGACTGGTACAATTCCTGATCTGAAAATATAAACTGTTCATATTCAGCTGGAGATTTCAGAAACTAAATTGGTGATCTGTATTGCTTTTCCTAAGGAATTATATTATATTTTATTCTAATATAGTTTCACTATGAATTTTGAAGTACCTCCTCCAGTTAAAGTAATGTCAGCTTTATCAAGAAGATATATATCAAGAGATGCACTAACAACCAATGCATTGTGCAACTGGGTGAAAAACGAAATGAGATTCCTTGTATTCACTGTCTTTTTTTATGAGCAGGTTATTCAAAAATTCTCTGAAGTTGAACAGCTAAGTTTCTTAAATGAACATCAAATTTCTTTTTCCTTTAAATATAACTACTAAACAGAGCTACATCTTTGAGACAACTCCAGGTACATTTTTACGCTTATCCAATAAACCACAAGTGACAGACTACCTCTCTGACAGAGCTGTAGTAAAAATGAAGATACTTTTCCTAATATGCATATGGTGCCTTTGCAGCTTGTTCACAGAAACCACTAGAAATGAATAGGGCATTTTTTACATTTTTCTTTTCTTAATTTGTTTAGCATCAGATTAATCCAGTTTGCTATCAATAAGTTACTGGAATTGACAGCTTTTGTTTCTACATACCAATAGTTTATTTATTCTCCAGCTTCCTGGACCCCTGATTTTCCCCTTATAGAGAACTCAGATTACTCTGAGCAGAAAAGCATGGCCCAGAGTACAGATAAGGAGTGAGTAGAAGGCAATTAGCATGAATAGAACCTCTTGACGCATTCCAAAACAAAATTCGTTGGGTAAAAAGAAGGAAGGAAACCCTGTCAGGAAATTAGCAACAGCAAGAACTGCATAAGACACCATGAGATAGTTGGACAAGAGAGGAGGAGAGGTGCTGTTTATAGCACAGAAACACACATTGTAGGGGGGGGAAAAAAAAAAAAAAAAAAAGAGATGAACAGGCCCAAGCATGGACAGCCAGCATGGACGAATGAAGTGAAGAAAAGGAATCTTGGCCTTATTTTAATAATCTGCTGAAACGTTGGCTTTGTGTCTATTTGGGCTGATACGTGCAAACACAAGCATGTAGCCATGCATGGTTACGTGTCCAAATGTTCAACACACTTTAGGGGCCTGCAGCCACAGAAAAACCTGCGTGGATATCACAGACTGAAAGTAGAGGATAGCATATGTTTTTGAAGACTTTTCTTAAGTTTACGTGAGAAATTTTACGTCCCAGTATATTTAAAGAACTATAAAACTTCAAATTTGATGAGATTTATATCGGTACATCATAACTTATATTGACTTGTCTTAAGATGAGATGAATCACTCTCTAGAAGCATCTGCTACTAACTACTGTAGGCACCAGTGGGAGACTACAGTGACTGTATCAGATGCAGCCACCTACATTGCACTTGGTCAAATGAATCCCACAACCATCATCAGACCTATTTAAGCATGTGAGAAAGCAGAGAGCCACCCGGAAGACACTTTGGCCTCCTAAACCCCTGAGAATTTTTAGGTATTTAATCTCTTTAAAAGGTTAAACAAAATGGTTAGTAAATCTGACAGTGCCTTAATTCTTCAGAAATCATAGTAAAGGAAAAATACAGATATCACACAATTTTTAAGTGGTTCCATATCTTCATTGTCTGCAAAAATGCTTAACATAGTGCTAAGATTTTAGATAACTGAATTTTCACTGTAATTTCCCTCAACCTTAAACGTACTCGGAGGTTCAGGTCAGGTGTCTCAAAACAGTCTTAACCTTGTTCTTACCACATTCATCATAGCATAACACTTCCACTTATACATAAACTATCCAAAGCAACTTATGGGGTAGCTGTTTGCTTTGTTCAATAAGAGTTGCCATTTGAGCCAGTGATTTTTTGTAGTGTCATTAAGCATGTAATGTCATCACATGCCACGCCAGTATAACAACCCTCTATGACCAACAATGTCATTCACCTTAAACCTCAAGCAATAGCTAAAAAACTAATGTCCACAGACTTTCAGCTGCTCATTTCAGGATTCTGCACATACATCCACACAACCAAGGCTGCAGCTGGACCAAGTCCCTGCTATATCCCAGCTGCTGCATGACACTTGAGCTCTCACAGTCAGCTGTGGAGGTAAAACACTCACTCTCTGCTGGTGGTTTTCTGCATGTCCTGCTTGACCAAAAGATAAATGCAACACAGTTGAAATACAAGAAATGTACTTTAAATAACTAAATCAAAGAGAAGAGACAACAACTTTAACCTAACCTTTTCTACAGTAAACTGCAAGGCTTTGCAGAAGCAATGGGGTAAAATTGAGGGGAAAAGGACACTGGACAGATACTGCAAACAAACCCAGCGATTTTTTATTCGGGGATTCAGAAACCATTATGCCCCATGACAGCCAGCCAAATATGGAAAAGAGGCAAATGGGTAGAAGGCTTTCTCACTGTTCTTTGCACAAAATGGTGCACCAGACTTATGAAGTTTCCCTGGAAATAGTAGGAGCCACCAAAAAATAGTAGGAGTCAACCAAAGAAGCAAAACAGAGTAAAGCCTAAAAAACATATGATCAGGAAGTGTTTTGAATTACTGGATCTGGGGAAAAAAATTGAAATATTATACTCTCAATCCCTAAACTGGCTATAAAATATGTTGGTGTCAGGATGTCATTCAAATAATAGTGGTCTCAAGTTTTATTGTGCTAGATGCCTGTTTTCAAGTTACTGATCAAGTATAAATGGAACATCCCATTGCTGATGGAAAGGATTTTTTCTGTATTCACAAAGACTACAATAATTCAGAAATTTTGATGGTGCTACTTATTGATATTATTGAGAACTCATAAGCATAAAGAATGTAAAGATTGATACACATAATCTTCCTGTTTTGAGAGCTTCTGTCTCTCACTGCCAGTAAAACCATGCATTTATTCAAGTTCTGAGCATGCAGGACTCAGCTCAGTGCAGTTGCTGGAAGGGAGCTGGTCAGGAAGTGGCAGGGAAGGACAACATCTCCAAAAGGAATATACAGATTCTGGGTATTTATGGTTCTGGATGCTTATTTCAGAAAGGTACAGCACTGCTTCACAGCAGCTTTCAAAGAGTGAGAGGCCACTTCAGTTTGTTTGGGGGGTGGCTGGGAACAGACATGTGCACCCTCTTTTCCCCATGTCTTCCCACCTCTCCCTTTTCTCCTGCAATACCCAATATCTGCCTCCTACTTGAGACTTGCAATACAAAGGCACAAAATAGCCATTCCTCTATCTGTGGCATGACCTCAACTCACCTCCTCCTGCACTGCTGAGTAGAGGCAAGAACCAGAAGCTCTTCCCTGGAGAAGATGGGGTACGAAGGTGGAAGTAGAACAAACAGTCCAGCAACTCAAAAGGCTGGAAAAAGTGGTGCCTGCCCTGGCTGATCTGTCCCTTGCCTCCCTCTGCAGTGAACCCTCTTTCCCTAGCCACCACCTCACCACTGATCAGAGAAGGAGCAGATACCAGAGGGACGCCTGTCTCTGTGTTTGAGCACAGAGTTAAGGCAGGCACCTCTGCCCTCATGGCTGCCACCCAAACCTGGTGTTAACAGAGGCTCAAGCTGCTGCTGCAGAGCACAACTGGGATTCGTAACGAGAGCCTGAGTATGTGAGTCATGGCTGCTGGGCATTCTCAGGAAGATTCTGAGCCTTTTCTTCAGGCTAAACAATCACAACTCTCTCAGGGTCCCCTCATATGATAGATGCCCAAGTACCTTCATCCTTGCAGAGGTCTTTGCTAGACTTGGTCCAGTATGTCCATGTCTCCCTTCCTTTGGGGAGCCCAGATGTGGACAGGTCACTGCAGATATGCTCTAGTCAGGGTTTTGCAGTCGAGAAGACTCACTCACCTCCCTTGATCTAGTGGTAACACTTTCCCTAGTACAACCTGGCCTCTCCTGGCTGCCTATAATCCAAGGGCACTTTGTTGTCTCATCTTCCATTAGGTGTTCACCAGGGCCTTTACTGGAAAGCAGCTTTCCAGCCAAACACCACCCAGCCTGTATAGCTGAGTACCTAAGGTTTCTTCCTCCCCAAGGGCAGGACTTGGCACTTCCTTTGCTTGGATTCAAAAGAGTCTTGCTGGCCAAGATCTCCAGCCTTCTGACATGCCAGGGAATGGCAGCACAACCTAGTAGTACATCTGGTGTACCAACAATTCATCCTGTTTTTTTCACACCTGCAGATCTGATGAGTGTCTGCCCTACTCCATCATCTAAGTGAGTACTGAAGATGTTACACAGTTATTGTCCCCATTATCAAACTCTGTGGTCAAAATACAAAATAATATATTTTAAATGCTAACATACATGCTTGTTTGTCATCTTCTCAAAATATTGTTGATTAAAAAAAATTAAAACTGAAAAATGCCACCAGGGAAATAAAACAGTCATAAAGATGTCTTTTAAGAATGACTAAGGTGCAGATGCAAGTTAAAACTCTAAAACAGAATACGTATGGTATATACCTCTATTTTTCTCTCCAACAACAAATTGAGAGTAGAGCAAACACATTATTCCCTCAGAATGATGCCCTCTAGCCCTAGTATTCACACAGAGTTACAGAGGAAATATCTTCACTAAATCCGAGCCAACACCAACAGTGTACAACCTCGATCGTTTGCGCTCTGTATATGCAGTTACTGTGTAGTATTTCCAGGTTCAGGTAGCCAGCTTACTGTCTCATTATTTAAATGGCTGTCATTGAAAAAACAGTGTTACTTGAGCCACATAATTCTAACACATGATTTCACAAATGCAAATTCACAAATCCCACAAATGCAGTTCTCTCACTGCTTCTGCACTCAGAAGCTGCCATGCATCTAAGAGCTGCGGATAAGAGAGTAGCTTTAGATTTCACTTAAGATAACCAGCCATAAATTTGTTATCGCTTCACTCCTCTTCACAAAGGCTTGAGAGCTGATAGTCTGAGGAGATGAATGAGAAAAATCCACACAACATTCAAATTTGTTCATTCAAATTAATTCAATCAGGTTATTCACAAAGGAAGGCAAACACCTACGTGGGGATCCACTGTGCCCAAGATACATGGTCCAATTTGAAAAAGTTCAGCATATCCAGGCGATGGCCACACCAGGTCAAAGCAAAGATACACGCTGTTGTTTCCTTCATCTCTGTGTCTGCTCTCTCCTAGGTCTCTGTGCTCTTAGAAATCTGCTCTCAGCTGCTGCTAGAGACATCCACAAAGGAAACCCCCAACCTCCAGAAATTTGCAGCTCATATATTTATTTGGGTGTTTCTGTTGCTTTTGGATTTAATGTTCCTCACACTTTTTGGTTGTTTTCCCTTCCATGAATTTGTCTGGTTCAGCTACTTTTTAAAGGTGCAATTTTTGGCCCGCATAGTAATCCACAGCAAAGAGATGCACAGATTAAGCATAATTTACTTGAGGAACCAGCTCTTCCACTTTATTCTGAATCTGTTTCTTTCATGTTTCATTTTATGCTGCATAGTTCTTGCTTAGAAAACAGAGTGAATAAACTATTGGCTTAGTAAAAGTTCACAGAAGCTCATAACCAGCACATTTTAGCTGCCTGAGCAATAGAGAGTACTTGTTATCTTACTCTGGGTATTTGATAAGAAGGTCAGGATTGCAAGATCTGAGTACAGCTGCTTAGCAGCCCAAGGATTAGTAACACAATTTTGGCAGAGGCAGTGGAAATACTCCTTCTACCAAAAAAAAAAGTAGATATTCATGGATAAATACTGAGTTTTCAACTGTTAAAATCCTAGATTAATTAGTAATTTTGTATATCCCATTAGCAACGTTAGAGGTGTTTCATTACTGGACATGGTTTAGTGGTGAACCTGGAAGTGCTGGGATAAGAGTTGGACTTGATGAAGAGGTCTTTTCCAACCTGAACTATTCTATGATATGCATGCCTTAGGACACCTGTGTAGCAGCATGACATATAAAATACTGTAGGACAACTGGCCTATCCACAGACGTTTTATATGCATACAGATTGAAGTCTTTAAAGATTTATGGTTCATTACTAATTCTTCCCATAGTCACTGCAGCTTCCCAAACAGACAACAAGCAGAGGGTGCAACTTGCTGGCACAGTGAGGCAACTCTGGCAATACTTAGTTGAAGCTAAATCTCTAGTCCTTGGGCAGCTTTCAATTATAATGAGATAGGACATAGCATGGAATTGCTCCCAGGATAAGAATTTTATAAGTGGTTCTGTAAAAGTCCGTCCCGACCCTCTGGCAATAAATAGAGAGTATGGCCATGCTCAGAATACAGCCCCCTTCTTTCTTGAAAATGCAAGGATTAAAAAAAATAAATAAATTCTCATAATGAAGCTTACCAGCAAAAATAACTATATGGACATTCTAAAATTCCTGAGGTTTCATCTTAGCAATTAGATTTGACCAGAGCCAAGCAGAAATGGGCAAAAAGAGAAGATGCTGCGAATCCTGCATTTCAGGATGTGTGTCTGTTACCTTTATTGCTGGGAAGCCAGCAGTGCTCGCAGCTGTCAGGAGCCCTGCTGTTCAGCATTCCTGGCTGTTACAAGCTCTGTCAGGCAGCCGGAAATGCTTAGAGCTGACATTAATCACCGACTTTGGGGTTCACAGCTGTTACAAGAAGTTCCAGCAACTTGGCGGTGCTAGTAACAATTTATTTCACTTCGCAGCAAACGCTGGCATATGGGTGTTGCTTATAATTTCTAAGGAGCTTTTTTGCCAATGCTATTAGCTTCCACAGTCAGCTGGGGTTACAGTAATGCAAGATTTAAGAACTTTTAGGACCATTGCTAACAGTGGTGCCTAACAACAAAGAGTACCTTCAGCTACAGTCACTGTGCATACAAACATTCTCAACACGTTGGCAGCTTTCCTAATAATAACCAAGTGCCTGATGCTACCTACAGCTGTGGAAGCATTAGTCAGTGCTTCAAAACACTGCTGCTTTGTCAACAACATGTATAGAGTTTAACAAGTCGTTCTTACAATACCAGGAGATTTTCTGCCAGAGCTCTGTGCTGCAGCTAAGTCCCCCAGCAGGGTACATTAGCTCAGGCTCAGCATCACGCGAATAAAGTCGCACAGATTTTGAGCAACGTGAAAATATTGAAAGCTACACCACAGTGAACGCAGGATGCTGAGAACGCAGACAGAGGCTCTGCTTCTGAATCCTGGACAATGTGTTTAATGCATCAGGGAGACTGAGTAGAAAATTATAATTCAGACATCACTGTTGTTATTTGTGAAGATATCTGTAGTGGGTTGTTTATTTTTAAACCTAAATTAAAAATAAAAAGGAAAATGCTCTAAGCCTTATAAAGATGTTGTGGATTTGCTCCATGATGTCTCAATAAAGACATGTCCAAGGAAATATTAGAGCGACATAATTTTCAAAAGTAATATAATATGAAAAATATAGTGTAGCTCAATTTTTGAATCCTGTAATATAGAAGTATATTAATCCTGTAATAGAGAAGTATATTTTAACATTATTCTACTACAGATCAGGTAAAAACCCTGCCAAATCCTTCCTTAACTTCAAGCCTCACAATATCTGCAAATTCTGCAAGGGAAATTCTGAAAATTTTTTATCTGTTGTATTGGCAGAAGAAAAACTTCTCTCTAAATTAAATAATTTCTGTGAAATTATTTACTTAACCCTTTTTAATATAAAAGTGTATTACATGTGATTTCCTCATTTCATTTTGAAAATGCTTAAACATTTTCTTCTACAAATCTTTGTTTGGTTTGGTTTGGATTTTATATATTATACACCTAAACATATGACATTTACACTAGTGCTTTGAGATGCATTGAGATATCATATAAAAAGCATGGCTAAAGGCAATTTTGATTTACAAAAATTCTAACAGATGTTGAAGGACACAATTTTAGTGCATAACTGACTGTTTTCAATTTCTTTTTCTTTTTCACTGCTGACTCCATCATAAACCTAAAGGGCAAATCATGCTAAACCAGTCAGATAATGGTTTTTGATAGAAAACAATCTTTGTATCTGAAGGAAAAACAAGGGGAGTGACACATCTCATTTTTAACAAGGTTTCTGACACCATCTTATGATATTTTGTGAGCAGGCTAACAACCTTATGGACTGAATGATGAAATAACATGTAAACTACTACACTTGCAGATAACAGATCAGAGGGGATCCAAGACACATAAATGCCGTTGTAGTATTTTGAACAAAGGTAAATGTGAGAAATACTCTGGAGAAAACAGGATGAAATTCATTAAGATGAAATGAAAAACCTTTATACATTTCAGAAAAATGAAACCCACCAAATTAAATAATAATAATAAAAAAAAAGTTGAAAACCAACTTGTTAGTCTTGCATGGGGAAATAAAAAGGTCTGAGCATATAATAGCTCACAGAGTTGAATGTGCATGAAGAATGACACTTCTGCTGGCCTTCAGCATGATGAAGGTCATGCTGCTGTGTATGAACAGGAGTGTTCTCTGTACTCCAGTGGAAAAGAACTTTGTCCTCGACTGCTGATATATGGCAATAAAGCAGCTGAGTCTAAGAACATATTGTTGTTATGAGTACCAAGAGGATGAGGGGTCAACCATTTCTTTTGTGCTGCTTTCCAGAGCTTATGCACAAGATCAACACAGAAAGTTCAAGCAATCAAACTACTTACAAGGAAAACACTTTCAGTTGGTGGCATGTAGTCAATATAATCTGCCCACTGCAATATAAAATTAGACCTTGTTCATCAAGCCCCATTTCAGCTGTTGCAGGATACCACAGGTAAGAACTTAGAGAACATGTGCTCCAATAAACCAAACCCACAGAATATTCCCTACACACTTCATTAAGCTGAAAACTTGTAGTAAAACTCCCTTTGAGTCAGCAATGATGTGCCACAAAATGAGGGCATAGAAAGATGAGAAACACTGCCAATGCCCTTGACCTACACAGAAACAGGGGATTTATTCTGTGCAACTCCTAATGACCTATATTAGAGTTGTTGAATCCAGTGGCCCAACAGAGGTGAGGCTGCCACTGCTCTGTGCCCCCAGGTCCAGCCAGTAGCAAGGCTGAGCAGGTATTTCATATACAGGGAATACACACCTATACATATATTCATGTACATGCACACGTGTTTCCCCTATATAAACACAGTAACAGAGTCTGCACAAAGCCAACAAGTATTCCCAATCTTCCTGCCCTCACAACCTCCCTTGATGTAGGTCATCTCAGAGCTTCGCCCTTTGGATGTTTAGAAACTTTTTTAAAACCTTCAAATCTAAATGCTCTATGAACATTGTACATGCATTTGCTCTTTGAACAGAAAGATAACTAGCATCAAAGCTAGTTGGAAAATATTCATGTTCAACAAGTTATAACACTTTTCCCCCAAGAATCCCTCATTCTCTTATTCTTTTGGGTTGTTCCAGTTTGAACAATGTAAACATTTTGGCCAGATTTCTTGCAGAATGTTCTAATTATTTAATGAGGTATTACCCATATCTCGTGCCATGGTACTAATTGTTTCCTGTTCCAATCAAGAACCCCTTGCCATGACTAAGCTTAATTATGTTTGCATACACATCATCCTGGTGTTTTACAGTCACAGGTGACTCAAGCCCTATGTTTGTAGCAGAAATTTTTGTTACTAGTTTTGAAATGCACAATTCTGCACAATGAATCCTTCCTGCACAATTTCTCCTTCCAAAATTACATGTCTTTCCTCTGCAATTCAGCAAGAAAGCTCTTTTCAGTAATACAATATATGGCAGCTGTGACAACAGGACATGTAGCTTCCCTGAAACTGTTGAACAGGGACCACACTCATGGTTTAATGGGTCTTTGTGAGAAGGTGGTAGATATGGGTTTGAATTCCTTCCAAAGAAGGATGGCAGTAAATCTGCAGGTAGCATGCTTATGATTCCCAACAGTTTTAAAGGAGATGTGTGTCTCTGTGTGAGCAGAGGGAGGTGGACTAACAGGAAACATTGAGCTGTGTTGGACAAACTTATTTATATTCACTGCTGTTATGGAGGAAGTATGACAAGGGATGGTCTAAGTAATAGTTTATTTTGGGGCATATTCTGATATAAATCAGAATAATAGTTTTTGTTATTTTGTAGTGGCCTAAATGGACTGGTACGATTGCTGTGCCCTTTTATTTATCTTTTATACATTTAGCTTTGTTAATATGCAATTAATCATGGTTTTAGTTAAGATTTCTTTACTTGATTTTAAAAAAAGGTTTATTTTCTCCCTCAACTTAACTGAAACACTGAGATTTTACAGAAATAGAAAAAATTGTTACTGTTCGAACTATTTTGGGGTGTTTTTTTCCAAACCTTTTTATTTTACTTTTTATAAACCTTTCTAATTTCATAGAATCATAGAAAAACTTTGTTTGGAAGGAACTATGAAGGTCTAGTTCCAACCCACACTCCCATGGCCAGGGATGCCACCCACTAGCACTCAGGTTGCTCATAGCCCAACCCAATCTGGCCTTGAACACTTGCAGGAATGCAGCATCCACAGGTTCTGTGGGAAACTCATTATAGTGCTTCACCATCCTCACAGTAAAGATTTTCTTCCTAACATCTAACCTAAACCTTTTCCCTTTTAGTTTTAAACTGTTTCCCATTGTTCTATCACTATTTGCCAATGTAAAAAGTCACTCTCTCCCTTTTTCTTCATGTCTGGAAGACTGCAATGAGATCTCATTGGACCTCAGATTCTCCACGCTGTACTCTTTCAGCCTTTATTCACAGGAGAGGTGCTCCAGCCTCCTGATCATCTTTATGGCCCTCTTCTGGACCTGCTCCCACAGGTCCAGAATTTGTCTGCTAAAGATTTCCTTCAGCTGTATAATCACAAGCAGTAGTCACTGAAGGCTAAAAAAGATACAACACAGATAAAGATAAATAATTTTTATACTAATTAATTACAAGTGACCAATTAGAGGATCCATCAATTTCATTTTGTTGTACCAAATCAAATGGCCCATGTGTAAAATGAGAAGAGTGCTTCTTGCGGGGGCAGAAAAAGAACTAGGCCATTAGGGTATAATCTGTCCATGCACAAGTTCTAGTGAGGATGAAGAGAAATCTGTCTAGCATTCAGTAGCAAAATCTGTCCTAAATTTGCCTAATTGCTTCATAAGTGCTATTGAGACAGGAAATGTAGCTGCTACTGCAGTTGTAAAATGAAAGGCAGAGAAGGAAGATGGTTATTGAGTCTATTTTTAAGTATGAAAAATGCACTCGTGTAGTACAATGATGCAGACATTCAGACACACCAGAATGGAAATGCGAATAGTGCAGGGAAAGAACTGGCTTGTGCTATATTTTAAGATGATGAAAACCACTCCAAACCCACGGATTATAAAAACACAATGGATAAATAGGTTATAAGGCTTAAAGGTTAGTAGAAGCACCCCACAGATAATATTTCTTGTGTAAAATATGCTTTTGAGAATTTTATATTACAGTTTTAGAACCAGAGGGCTCCTGTTCTGTGTGTTCACATATCTTAAAGGCTACCAGTACTTTCCTGGGGTCCCATCAGTTGGAGAAACAACTGACTGTACTGACAGTGGCCCTTCTGAATAAAAATCATACACTCTGACTTTTATTTTATGTCCTATTATGGTGACAGAATTTTTTTAAAGTACTCCTTCAAAAGCCACGTAGCCTCAGAAGAGAAAACGTATATTTTTTCTTTACTCACAACAGGAGAAAAATCACTCTAATTTACACCAGGATCTGGCAAACCACTGGTATACTGTTAGTTCTGAACTCATAGAAACATCAAGGTTGGAAAAAACTTCTAAGATCATCAATTCCACCTGTTAACCCAGCACCATGTTCACCACTAAACCATGTCCCCAAGTGCCATATCCACACATCTCCTGAACACTTTCAGGGATGATGATCCCACTACTTCCCTGGACAGCCTGTTCCAGTGCCTGATCACACTTTCAGTGAAGAAATTTTTTCCAATATCCAATTTAAACCTTCCCTGGCACAACTTGACACCATTTCCTTGTGCGCTGTGACTTGTTACCTGGAGAAGAGACAGACCCCCCCCCTGGCTACCACCTCCTGTCAGGTAGTTGCAGAGAGTGATAAGGTCTCCCGTCACTCTCTTTTCCTCCAGGCTAAACAGCCCCATCTCCCTCAACCATTCCTCATAAGACTTATTCTCTAGACCCTTCACCAGCTCTGCTGCCCTTCTCTAGACATACTCCAGTGATTCCTTAAGAGGCCTCATAGAAACAGAGACTAGAAAGGAGTAAAGGAATAAAGGTAGGTATTTATTTGAAAGGCCTTCAAAGGTACCTCCTGGGGGCCAGAGGCTACTACCAAGATGGACCCCAAGATGGACCCCACGTCACGAGTTCTTTACAATTTTATAGGTTTGGTTCATTTGCATAGCAGGGTTAATTCTCCAATTAAAGCTTCAGTTTAATGATGTAATTCCCCTCAGCTTGCTCCCTCCTTAGAGGCTCTTTGGTTTATACTTTTTGGGCCCAGGACGGTCTGAGTGTCCTTGGAGAGCAGGCCCGGAGAGGCTTTGTTATGTCTACCCAGCATGAGAGAGCAGAAGTTAACAGGCTACAAGAAACTTCAGAGTTACACACTAAGCAGTACAGAATTTGAAAAATATGAAAGTTAAAACCTAAGGCATCACCAGCATCCCAATGTCTTTCTTGTAGTGATGGGCCAAAACTGAACACAGGATTTGAGGTGCAGCCTCACCAGTGCAAAGTACAGAGGGACAATAAATTAATAACAATGCTGAGGGGGAAAAAGATTAAAATAGGGAGTTCCAAAGTGAGCATGTTGCAACTGAACCTGCAGAGGGACTACCAGTTTCCATCAAAGAAATCTGAAGAGTAGCATTTACCTAGCAGTTTCATATTAAAATGTTACATTCACATTAACAGATGACTAAATGAAGATATTTTAATGAAACACACATTTCCATCTCCTTTATTTTTTTTCCATCAAGTTTAATATTTGTATGATGTTAATAACTGGAAAACAAGTTTTTCATAAAGCAGAGGATTAGATAAAAAGGTCACACATCCTCCTCCCACACTGATAAAAAGCTTGTATCAATCATTATTAGCTGAAATTGTGACCCAATTAGACTAGTACAAATCATGCCAAGCTACGATGACAGAAGTGACTGATGAACTTTGCCACAGAGTTAATCCCCCCTGAAGTGGATGGATGGGCATGGCACTGATGCAGTGTAATGCCAGTGAAGCATGTCCAACTACAATTCAGAAGGACATTTAAACAAGGAGAAACTATCTACTAAAGACAGACCACAATCTCTCCATGGCTATAGCAAAATGCTTCTCTTGAGTGTTTTACAAGCAATGAATCTTGAGTGGCATTGAAAAAAACAAGTATTTATCATTAACAGAAGTATTACCTAAAAGAAGCCATTTTAGCAGTTAACCCATTGCAAATTGTCTACCACTGTGGATGGGAGGCAAACAGATCAAGTTTATCGATAACAAACCATCAGTAATTGTTATAGTACTACCAATGTCAAGCATCAAAAACCCCACTTCTTCCTTTCTTCAATTAAAATAAAATTAAAAAGCAAACACAGAGGCATTATCTTTTTTTTTTTCTAAGGTTCATAGTTTAAACCTGACCTAGTTATTTAAGAGGAAAAAAAATCCCAAGAATTTATTTTTGCAGGAAGGATGGAGATTCTTGTATAACAAGAACAATGCAGGAATTGAGGTGTTAAGTAAAACACCAAGTATCACAAAAGTTGCAAGTAAATCCTGAGGACTGACAGCTCAGTCCATGTCTCCAAGGCCAGTGGCAGCTGACAATGAGGGGTTGAAAATGAGGGAGTTTGTGTACGAATGAGGATCTGACGGCATGTACCCACCGACCAGCTTGTGGGTGATGACTCAACTAAGTTTGTTAATCACTTACTAAGAATAAGTCCTTAATTAACAAGCTAGTGGGAATATGGATTTTGGCTTTCCAGCAGTCACCAGATTACAAACCTAATGTCTATGTTTGAATAATAATTAAAAAAAAAAATTTAAAGTGGGGTTTTTTTTCCCTTTTAGCTAAATAATAAAATTTAATTGCAAGTTAACCCTTATCTTTCTAAATCATTTACCTAGATTTCAGAGAGGTATCGTACTGAAATTAAAAGAATGGCTCTCCATGGATGGTTATCCTATTTGTGAGCTCACTGAACTAGCAGGTTGAATCCTGCAGGGTTGGCAGATGAGAGTTTGCTTTCCTCACACCTCCTCCAAACCCTGCATCAGTGGCTCTTTCAGATTCAACCACAAATTATTGTAATTTCAAAGCAATTCTAAGTCCTCAAGAGTATGTTGAGGTAGCTAGAAAGCACAGCAAAATGGAAGACCCCCAGTCAGGAACAATTCAGTTTCTCCTCCTTTGCAGTGCCCTCAGAAATGTTGCCATACTTTGGGAGACCCAGGAATAACAGACACGGATACATTCCAGCTAGCAGTTCCTAATCCTGTTGTGCCAGTACATGGCACAGAACACATATATGGCCTTTGGCTTTCAGCAGGCACCACATGGGAAGAGTCAGGCACCTCAGGGCACCCATTTGTGTAAGTCAGTAATCAGAGGGAAACGGCAAGCAGGAAAAGCAGGAATCATAACTTTGCCTTTCTGCCCAGAGTATAGCTATCCTCTGTAAGGATAGCCTAGAAGTCAGGATTCCCAGGATGTATGCCCCTCTTGAATTCCAAGTATTCCCATTTTCCCCTCACACCATCCAGGATATCACTGTAATGACAAGACCACAACTACATCAAGGAAGGGTGCACTGCTTGCACTACACAGCCAAAGGTCATCACAAGCCATGCAAGGCTTCATACCTCCCTTTCTTGGCCCACTCTGCTCCTCTTCCTACATCTTGCAAGAAATTGTGGAAGCCACTGCTTCCACAAGCTTGACCACACTGATGCAGCAGACACTTTCACAGCATGACTTCTAGTCATAGCTGTCAGGAGATTTACACAAAAAGTCAGGCTTAAGCAGGAGCCGCATGTGACACCTCTCAGGTCACAGCCGTTCAGGCCTGTGTAAAAGCAGAAACTTTGGTGCCAGCAATAAGTAGGGACACACCAACCGACTGTAAATAGAGACGCCTTGAAAATTCAGCTTCTACAGCTTTTGCTTTAGGTGCTCAAAGCCTTCCTACATCCCACATAAGATGCACACGCTATGCAATGTTCGAATTATCCCATCAACTTGTTGTAACAAGTGCTTTCATATCATCAATGGGTTTCTGCTGCCTTGAGAGAGTCTATCAGTTAACTGATTATGTCAAGAGCAAAGAGACGGTGTCCAAAGGAGGGTGACAAGGCTGGTGAAGAGCTTGGAACACAAGCCCTGTGAGGAACGACTGAGGGAGCTGGGATTGTTTAGCCTGGAGGAAAGAAGACTCAGAGGTGACCTTATCACTCTCTACAACTTCCTGAAAGACAGTTGTAGCTAGGTGGGGGTTGGTCTCTTTTTCCAGGCAACAACTGACAGAACAAGAGGACACAATCTCAAGCTGCACCAAGGGAAATTTAGGTTGGATATTAGGAAAAAAGTTTTTCACGAAAGAGTGATAAAATTCTGAAATCGTCTGCCTGGGGAGGTGGTGGAGTCACCATCCCTGGATGTGCTTAAGAAAAGACTGGCTGTGACACTCAGTGCCATGGTTTAGTTGAGGTGGTGTTAGGGCATGGATTGGACTCAGTGATCTTGAAGGTCTCTTCCAACCCATTAATTCTGTGATTGTGTGTGATTCTGTGAGAGAGGTTTGGCCACGAGCTCTCCACTTGGTTTGCAGCAAGCACTTCCACAGCAGCTGGCTCTGATCTTGAAACTAGAACCATGAATTCATGTGGTGATTAAGCAGATTGAGGAAAATTACACTCAGCAGAACATACATTAATACATCTTCCACTGGAGGATTTCAGTCATGACTGCAATGCTCCTCTTTGGCTGAGAGAAGTTTGGGAGGAACACAGAATGCAACATTTTCTTGGAAAAAAAGTTACCTTACATTTCTAATATCACTAGAATGAAGTTTAAGCTTGTTTTTGTCCACTTTATCACTCAGGTACTACTAGAAAAACCCCTAGAGATTCTAACTTAATAGACTTAGAACAGATCCATATGGAGATGCATGTGTACTGTCAGTATAAAAGCTACAAACAACACTACCTGAAAAATATGTCCAGAGGAAAGCTGAAATTTTCCACCTGTTAGAGGAATAAGACAATAAATGAGACACAGTAGGAAGAAATTAAATGATAACCCAAGAACCAAGGATAGTAGAAGAAGAATACTAGCTTGTTTAACAAATGCTCTACAAGAGTAAAGATGGGGTAAAGAACCTCTTGTTTCTATTGCCTTGCTGTGAATGGAACTTGGTACAGCACACAAAGTAGAAATTGCTTGGGAGATAATCAGAAAAATTAATTCCTGAAAAATATAAATCAATGATTGCAGGCTTCCTGTTAAATGAGGCTGGAGGTTTAAAAAAGTATTTTTCCATGATGGAAAATAATAAAATCATTATGAATATGCATCTACAAAAGGAAAAGAAGCTGCAAAAGAGCCTTTAAACATGCAGGAATAAGAGAGGGAATGAAATCAGGTATTGGAGTACAGTGTAACAGGAACAAGTCAGAGAATCCTACATTGGGCTGGAAGGGACATCAGCTCTCCTGGCAGACAGGCTGCTCTATCTCCTTAGATAGTCTGACAAACTATAAAGTTGGCAAGTTGTTCCTTTCTCACCACAGTGGTGGAAAGATCCTGCCTCTGCTCTCTTCCTCCTGACAGTCAGTTCTTTCATGCTGAAAGCTTGTCTGCCTTCTTCCTTCTGACTCCTCCTTGAACAACTTCAGGTCTTCTGACCTTTCTTTGCAGGCCAGCCTTTCTGGACCAAAAATTATTCTCATCACTCACCTCTGAACACAAAACTTTCAAGTGTCACGTTCAGATGTGGACTCAGGCTGTCCAGGATGGAGTGCTTATCCTATTACCACATTTCCCCTTGTACTTCTGCCATCAGTCAGAGAGCTGAACTAATTCTTTCAGATTTATGAAGTTGTTTCCTTTACAGAGGTAATGACAGGGTCAAAATTCAAACAGTCCTTCGTGATTCAATCTGTACTAATTGGCTGAACACACAAGAAGAGAGCTGAAAATGGTCATGAACTTGTTACGTTTCTGGACCCCTCAAGGATATTCTTCCATATTTCTTCAAAAGCCAGCATGTTTCTTGTTGTTGGAATTTTTGTTTCCAGTTTTAAATGCTTCAAATTCCAGAACTGCCTTTCATGGCAGAGAAATTGGCAAACCAGAGAAAACTTCTCAGTAGCCTCTCCTCAGCAAGAAAAGCTAACTCAGAGGGACAGGGAGTGTGGAGTTCTGTCTTTGTCTGAGTATAGGATTATCGCTTTAACTATTCAATAGCCTTTGAACACAGATCATACATATTAGATCAGCAGATAGCACTAGGTAAAGATGGATAGTAAGCAAATTAAAGCTCAAAATTAGAACTAATAAAACAAAATCTCAACAAATTAAAGCAATAGCTTGCAAATAAATCAGGAATTCAGTAGAAATAAGGGCAAGCTATCAAATTTTCAGGCCAAAATAATCACCTGCACAAACATAAAACAGGAAATTAGTGTTTTTGCTGAAAAAAAACATTGGTTCATCTTAGGGAACCAAAGACACTATGTCCAGAGATGAGCATGAGAAAGGACCAGAGGTCCAACTCAACTTTAAAGAAACATTGGGTTTTAACTGTTGAAAAGAGTCAGGGGATCTGGTAGAAGTGTTTAATACTAAAACGTTCTTTCATAAAGGAAGCAAGAATAATCTTTACTCTTTTTCAAAAAGAAAGAAATAACTAGTTAAGTTTGCAACAAGAAAGATTCTGGTTAGACATGATGAAAAAACGCTGGTAGTCAAGAACTGGAGGAGGCAGGTTGCACAGTCACCATTTCAGAAAGCTTTAAAATCAGACTAGTAGAAGAACTATTCCAGTACTAATACAGATAGAATTTCTTTAACTTGAAGTCTTTTCCAATTAGGATTGCTATGGTGACAAGATAATGATTGCTGATTTTTTTCTCTATTCTGATTATAAGGTTACAGAAATAAAATTTTTTTAAAGAGCTAATATTCCACTGGATATATAGTCCCAGCAGATTGAAAAATTAATCAAAAACTGAAGTGCCCGGACACCATAAAAATCTTGGGGCTTTATGATGAAGTGAATTTTGTGATCACTTCTATCTTTGAGGCCTATGCCTCTAAGTTCAGGTTGATCACTAACCCAGTCTGAAAATATTTTTTCACACCTATGCTCTAATTAATGTCCCATACAGACAACCATAAGCCCTTTCTTAGAGCTGAGAAGCAAACATTGTACTGTCTTTAAATTGAGGAAGTGTCAAATTAATAGAAACAAACATACTAAATATGAATAGAAAGTTGAATAAAATAATTTCAGCTGATTGCAGTCTATGCCTGATGTAAACTATAAAGAAGACAAAAAAAAACCCCCTCAATTGCCTACTTTCCACTTCAATATATTGTCAGAAAGCTGCGAAATACTATGTCTTAAAATTTAAATGGCAGATGTATGAAGATTTATATTTTCATCACTTCCATTTCTAAGCATAAGCATTTTGACATCATTGGAAAAAATATGTAAGTCTAAAGGTTTATAAGATTAGTTAGTTTCTATAAAAAAGTATATTTTGTTTTCCCCAGCAGTGGAAGCCCACACTGAATACAGAGTTTACAGTCTATCTTTGGGCAGTGCTTTGACAGCATTCAACTAATTATCTGTTATCTATGTTTTATTTCTGTATCACTGGGTAAACCAAACTACTTCTAAAAGAACTGAATCTTTACCCACACACAGCAAATATACAAAATTTTTAAAAAGTCTCTTTATAATGTATAGCAACAGAAAAGTCTTAAAAATTATTTTAATGTGCAAGTCCCAAAATCATGGTATGGCAGATGACAGCTACCCAATTTTAAAGAAGGACCTTCTGCATCTTAGCAAAGCAAAGGCACATTCCCTTGGGTCAGAAGCAGAACAGCAGATTTTGATTTGTGGTTTGCTTGGGATTTTGTTTAGTTGGTTGGTTTGATTTTTTTTTAAATTTATTTTTTACATTTCTTTTGGTTTTATGATATTTAAAAAATCAGTTTCCAATCCTAACTGAAACATGCCACAAGGATGACACTAAGGGCTGACGCACTGCCATTAGTTTAAAGTACCTTGTGAGCAATAACTGGTTAGGTTTTAATTGAATATATAAAATAGGTTACAAAAAGAAAGATTGTACCAAGTATTTTCTTTAGCTTTCATTTTTTTAAAATCTGAATTTCATTTTAAGCAAGAGGAATTATAAAGAAGATTGTTACCAATATGGCTTTGATGTGACTGGTAGTCACCTCAGATACACTCAACAAAATGTCCTAATTGCTGCATATTTGTTCAAATACATTACTCCACGTAATTGGTTTTGCAGAACATGTTTATCTAAATGTGGAAAAAGACAGGTTTTCTTTAATATGTTTTCATCTGGTGTTGTAAGGGAAGTTATTTATTTAAGTGGTTTGGAAATAACACACATGTTTTACTTTCCCATCTGCCTGCAGGCGTAAGTTGGCATTTGCTCTGCTGGGGAGTCTGTGGTAGCCTACTGAGTTGCCATCAGGACTGCATAGGATGTTTTGTCATGTCAGGCCAATAGTAAATGCAAATAGATTTTTAATTAAAAATAGCAAACACAAAGATGATACTTGTATAAATGTATGCAAAATTAATAAACACATATACAAAGAAATAATCCATTGAGGTATAGTCAGGACTTTTTTGGTGTTTCTAAATAGGGAAGCATAGGGTTTTTTACTTTCCTTATACACCTATTTGCCCCTGATTGTTTTTTCACTAAAACTAGTAAAGAAAATTAATGTTGTTTGTCAATTAAGGCTGAGGAAGTACAGTGTCCATAAACCCCAAGACTCATTTAGCCCCCTTAAGGGGGAGCATTTTGTAATTCTATTTCATGAATGCAAAGTACTTGTTATTTTCAACAAGCGATAACAAAATACATGTTACTTCACAACATGCTGCATTTCCCAAGACCTCCTATTCCTTGGCATAAAACTGTCTTACAGGATTGGTATATTTAACTTTCAGGCATCTTATGATTTGGGAGTATTTTTCTGCCAAAAATGACTGCCAAAGTAACTCTAAAGGCTTTGCTTTAGCCTGCAAGCTTCATGCATATGGCACGCATATTGCTTTTGATACTTATCTAAGACAGATCCTTCTGTATGTTGTCATTAGCTACTGGTGAAGCAAAATAAATGTCTGCAGAAACTATGTATAGATGTGTACGCATAACACACACACAGAGTCCAACACTGCAATCGGTAAACGCCAATCCCTGATCATTAAAGAGCAACGCTGAGCACTGAAGGTCACCATATGCCAGCACTTTGTGCTACATCGTAACTACTACTCCACACACACTCAGTGTGCTGATGGAGTCTGTGCCACCTGTGGTACCTGTCCCTGAGAAGACTGAAGAAAAAAATGATTGGGTACTATTTTTCCTGTAAATCTCTACTCATATTGTGCATCCTTCATGATTTAAAGAAGGGCGTTACTGGTGACTTCAAGTACAAAGTGGAAAAATGTGATCTTGTAAACTTGATTTCATAGTAAAATAATGAAATATTCACTTATCTCTACAGGATTAAAGTACTAATGGATTTCTATTGAAATTACATTTACAATCAATCAATCATGACAGACAAATAACTTCACACAAGACTGCAAAATTTAAATAAGTAATACACAGACTTTGGCAGAGTATCTGTCTCCAGGAGTATTGCCTTTTCGCTGCAGCAGATTTCAAGACAATTTCACAAAGACTGAAAGACCTTGACTGAAGATTAATGATAAGTGGCACTAACAGAGCAGCTGCTTCTGCTGCCTTCTGCTTCCATGGTGAGAAAAAAAGAGATTAGAAAACCATTACTACATGATTGCCCTGAGAAGTGCACCTCTGTACCTGTATACACTGTTACCCTTGACAAAAATGGAGCAATTAATTCATTGGAGTCATCCAGAATGCTCCTGTCTCTCCCCAGACAAGCAAGCTGTTGTTGAACATTGTATCTGGATAAGAGCTCTTCCCCCAGCTAGAACAAGAAGAAGGCAGACCCCCTCCCACAGAGATAGGAGTACAGGGCATACAGTACTGGACAGATCGGCATCATCTTCTCTTGAAATGCTTTTAATAAGAACTAGAAAGAAGGAGCAACAAAAACTACACATGACCCTCATGAGAAGTTGGGAAGGTGTATAAAAAAGGTGAGCTGTTACTGTAACACCTCAGACTGAATCAATATTCTGTTCAACGTTTAATTACTGTCTTATTAACTGGGTGTAGAGCAGTAATTTTAGAGGCATATAATCACAGAATGGTTTAGATTAGAAGGCACTTTAAAGATCATCTAGTCCCAACCCCCCTGCCATGCACAGATCTCATGGTTTAGGAAAGGTTTTCCCCAGTTTAGTACTCCCACTAAAAAGACCACAAGCCGTTTGCTCCCCTTCAATTGAAAGCACAAAAGATAGAGAGATAAGAACAATTTACTGGAAAAAATGAGATAAGAAAATGAAGAATAACAGCAACAATGTTAATAACAACAGCTACAAGACAAAAAACAAACATAAACCAATACTGGACCATATTATCGCCCACCGGGTTTTCTCCCTCTGAAAGGAACACACTTCTTCTCCCTGGAAGTCAGAGAACATCCCTTTCATCTGCCTCTGGCAATGACATGAGGGGGTATCCAGTAACATCTGGGTCCGCCCATGCCTCCTTAGCCATGTCCTTTCCTAGCTACTGGAAAACATTAATCCTGTCCTTGGCTGAAACCAGGACACCAGGGACACCTTCCATTAGATCATTGCTCAGAGCCCCATCCAACCTGGCCTTAAACACTTCCAGGGATGGGACATCTGCAATTCCCTGGGCAATCTGTCCCAATGCCTCACCACCCTCACAGAAAAGAATTTCTTCCTAATATCTAATCTAAACAAACCTACTTTCAGCTTTTGGATGTTTATTTATTCCTTTCCTAAATACTTTTTTTCTCAAGATTATCCTAACTCTGTTCATTTTTTTCTTTCCTATAAGCCTTTTGAATACTGGTTAAATAGGCAACAATAATTTTAAGCTTTTTTTTAATCATAAACATTTTATTTGTCATTTAATGATGATCTGTTTTTTCACTTGTGTAAAGAGCTGGTTTGAAGGACTTCATTTTCCCGTTTCCTTCCCCCACCCAAGCTGTTTCTTTACAATACCCCATCCTTGCTTTCCAAGGCCATTCATGATTAGGTCTTGCTCACTGCAACAGATTTTAATATGTCAACAGAGAAACAATGAGGGCATTGTTGTGCCCTGTTACCATTCAAATGTTATTTTTGTAGTGCCTGAATCAATCTGTCATGATAAGGACTTTAAAACACTATTCCTAAGCTCATCTTAGTGGTCAACTCAGAATCTTTATTTCAATGTAGCCAAGCCCGTAGAGATAGAAAATAAAATAAAGATTAAATATATTCACTTATCTGAATTTTCTTCTGTGTAGATACTATATTTCAGCAGATGCTGTCAAGTGGCTACATGTTCAAAAAATATTTTACTACTACACCACTGTAAATACGTCCTACAAACTTAACTACTCATGGTGCAACTTGCAGCCTTTACATCTTGGGGGCATCTGTACTTTAGTCTCAGCAGATTATATCTAGATGTTTATGAATAAATAATTCAGGATTTCCAACCAGCTATACAGTATTTCTCTATTCATTGAAGACAATCATACCCTTGCAGCAAAGACAGCTGAATGTATCCTGGACTGCATAGATTTTTTCTCAGGCATTTGTATCTAATTTTTAATTTGCTAAATTTACTTTCTAGACAATGTGTACTTTTATTTCTCATTATACTTTAAAGGGCCTTACTTAACATCTTTCTTTGCATACACTTGTAAGGCCACAGATTAATTGTCTCTTACTAATATTTAACAAATATTTTATTGTACTTTACACTACTTTACTTCTACAGAAGATCACAGGAAAAATACACAGGATTTTTAAACTGATTTAAAGAAGACATGACAGTCGTAATATCATTGAGTAGAGGACAAGATGAACTCTCCAGCTTCAGAAATCCAATAATTTTCAGTCTCAGTTAAATTGTTTTCTGAAGAAGCATGAAGAATTTAAATCCTTAAAAATACTTCATTCAGCATGAAAGCAAATTTCTTACTTCACATTCTGCTTTTCTGAAGTACTGCACATCACTGAGAAGTGCATACTTAAGAATAAAATCTCCTGATAAGTTTAGACAAAAATACTAGGAATAGACATGTAAACAGATATCTGTCTTCCTGCTTCTAAGTTATTTTAGGGATTTTTAGGTGGAAAAAATATACATATGCTGCAAAAAGAACAGTTCTGCTGAACTCTGGAAATTCTCTAGGATGTGACAAAACTCAGTATTTTCAAATCACAAAGACTAAGAAATATCTGGTTTTATTGGGAACCATGGCTGCCCAAAAACCACTGAGGAAGTTTCCTGGAAACCGCCTCAGGAAACTGTCAACTTTGAAGAACATAATACTGCTAAAGCCCAATTCATACTTCCTTCAAATCAAATGGCTTGTGATAAGCAGAATATTTGAGTTTCAAAGCAAGACTAGCCAAAAAAAAAAAAAAAAATTCCTACTTGCTTTTCCTTCACTGCAATGAAAATGCTTTTTATAAGAAGCAATTGTTATGAGAAGTTAGATAGCTTCATTATTGGAAGATTCTTGGATATGAAGTGAGGAAGGGGTGCAATTTTGGCCCCTTTAGATATTTTCTATCAAAATAAGAGGAAAGGCAAAACATTGAATTAGTTACCTTTATGTAACTGAAAGGTCTTATATTTTCCTAGCATTTGGTGATATACATATATATCTACACACACATACATATACATGCAACATGGTAGCATTATCAGATGTAAAGGTACAAACACTAATAAATGGCCAAAGTTTCTTATTCCCTGTTGCACTGCAGATACTCAAAAGTGTCCCAAAACTGATAAATTGCAAAGGTTGCCAAACTTTTTTTCTGCCTAAGCAGACTATTTTAAAGCTTCTATTGGAAAACCTAGTCTCCATGAAATTCCTTCCTTGCTCTTAGGGCAATTAAGAGATGCTAGTACATTGACTGTAAATAAATATACAGCTTTTTTATCGTTTTTGCATTGCAGTATTACATCAGTGACTTTGAAACAGAAGTATATTTCAGTTTTAAGAAAGATATCATGGAATTGCTGTGATACTAAAATGAAAATTAAGTGTGAAAAGAGATAGGAGAATATAATGTGATTGGATTGAAAAAAATAAACCTGAGCAAGGACTCAGATTTATACTGCCTGCCACACAACTGTTGGTAAGGCAGATTTAAATCTGATTCATGTACATGTTTGTGTGGAATAGCCCCTCTCAGATGCACAAAACCAGGAGCTGTACCCTAATTGATACAACTCATTATTACCCTCGGTATGGGCAGCATGCACAAGAGTACAGAACTAAGAACTGTTGACTCAGGCAGCAGTTCCAGCTCAGGGCCCCAGCACACCGAAACCCTCCTGGTGCAACACTGAGCTCATTTAGGCTGCCCCTCAATAGGAAATAATTTGTGGGGAAAGCTGCATGCTGATGCTCAGCAAATGAGCAGCTCTGCCACTCCCTGCTCTAGAATGAGCTTTGTCACGGTATTCCTAGGACTTTTACACCTCCAAGAAGGCAAGGTCAAAGAGAATCTTAAAAAGAAGGTGGAGGAATTAAGATGCAGAAGGAAATCACAAAGTTTTACAACCTCTTTTTGTCTTTCTAAAAAGGAAGAACAGGACGGTCAAGCTTACAAGACATTAAAAAAACCCCAACAAACCCAACAAAACAAAACAAGCAGACACTGTGGCTCAGTGGAATCCATGGTTGGGAAAATCTTATTGACAGAAAGATGAGCTGCCAGGACACAGCTGGTGTGGAGAGAAAACAGCATTGGAAGAAAAAGTGGCAGGCAGGTCTCCAGGGGAATGTCCACAGGGAACTTTATGCAACATGGAGTTATACTCTTCTGGATGAATTGCCTCTAATATCTCAGGGGACAAAAATAGCAGTCATAAAATATCCCTCCACTCTACTGGTGAATTTACTATTATGCCATTTTTTTATTCATTGATTTTACTTCTCTCTTTAATACTACATTTAGGCAAACCCAGATACTTTGTTTTTCTTCAGCCATCTCTGCTAAAGCGTAGTTAATAATGAAAGCACCACTCTTTTCTATCCCTCTGGTTGTAGTCATACTGCAATTACCTTTGTCTTTCTTTCTCTGAGCTAAAGCATTTCTGTAAAATACAGTCATCAAAAGTGTTCTTGATGTAAAATGAAGTTGTTTAGTTATTAAGGATACTTTAAAAAAATTCAGCATCTATGATCATTATTACATTTTTAGCCCTTTTGCTTTCAGTAATGGATTACAGATCCAGAGAGGTTTTAGATACAAAGCTTCAAGTAGTTTAACACCTTTTCACCAGCCAGCTATTTTAGACATGTCATGTAGGCTGCAGGGATGCTCAGAAAAGTTATGGAATTTTCTGAGAAGATAATTTTCCTGCAAATACACTTTCCATTCAGGGAGATTTCCAAGTCCAAACCTGAGTGGTTTCCACTGCTCTGAAAGGACCATGCTGAGTAGGTTAGGCTGGATGACTGCAAGTTGTGCAGCAGTTACAAGAGTAGTCATTACTTGTATAAACAGAAGAGGATACTGTGCACCTATTTCTTAAACTAAGACAGCATCTGAAACCTGTTTTTATTTCATTTTACATCACTACTTATGGTATGATCCTCCTGACAGCTGATCAGAACAAATCACTCTCTAGGACACCATCAGCAAGGTTGTAAATAAAAAGCAAACACCAGACATATTAATAAGTGTCACCCTAACTCTATTAACTGAAAGAAGGAAGTTTCAGAAAGTGACAATAACAAAGTAATGTTTAAAGAGATCATCTTTCAAATTTTTTCACACTGATAAGAGGAAACCCACTGCGAATTGTACTTCAACATTCCATCTTCTTCACATGGAGTATTCAGTCTTCAAGGTTAAAATTAAGGTTTTATTTCATTTCTAAAGTAGGGCATGGCATGGGATAAATAATGATGCATTTTAAAGTGTTATAACTACTCTGTGTTCAAAAACCACCCTCCAATTAACAACATTTCTTTTTAATGTGTCAGATTTTATTCAATATTTAACCTGAGAAGAAAACCAAATTTCATAGATATGATTTTCCTTCAGCACTCACTTTATTTTCATCAAATAGAGCAGTATGTAAAATGAATATTTTTACAAAGATAAAGTAGATTTAAAAATTCAAGAAATTAAATCTAAAGCCTGAAAAAAAAATTAAAAATTCCTTCCAGTTTGTGACATATTATAGCCTGAAATTTAGGGTTTTGCAACATCTTTATTTAAGGTTTACCTTTATTCCTGTCTGAAGCACGTAAAATTATACTTATGTTTCAAATAAACAATACTTTTTAAAATTCTTTTAAGTGATTGCTTTTATTTATATTTTGAATCAATACATTTTCTCAAACAGTAAATACAAATAAGAATCTTAAAACTGCAGGAATATGCATTGCACCTAGGCAGCAATACCCAACTATGTGATACGCAGGAATCAGGATGGGGGTTGGAGGGTGGTTGTTGTACTGCTGGTGGGGTTATATGGGTGCTGTTTTCTAGGTCACAGTTTAAAAGAGTGTGAGGGATTCCAAAAAAATTCTTTAGTTAGGTGGCTGGTATTTTGTGATAAAATCAAACACTGTTGCCTCATCTTGTACAGGACAGTTTTCTTTCAGTTGACATTAATTGGGTGGAGTTGTACAATTTCTTTGTTTACAGCAAATGAAAGACAGCTTAAATTTCAAGCCTGGATTGCTGTGGCTTGGTTGATATGAGGCCCCAATTTTAAGAGCAGTAGTTTTCCATTTTACTCAATGTGTGTTTGCAGAATTGTAGAAAGGAGACTTCAACTTTATGCATCAGTTGAGATCAAAGAAATTCTAGTATAGACTCTAGAATTGTGTTTACAATAAGGAAATGGTAATCTGAAAGAGGATTCATTAGAATATGCCACTTAAATGTCAAATAAGAGAGCAAAAATAAATTAATGTTTCTGAAGAAACTGGGCTGCAAGAAAGATACGGACTTTGGAGAATAAGTGCAACAAAGGACAACAAACAAAACTAGGGGAGCATCTCTCCTATGACGAAAGGCTGAGAGAGCTGGAACTGTTCAACCTGGAAAAGAGAAAGCTTGGGGAAGAACTTATGAATGTGTAGAAATCCCTGATGAAAGGGTATGAAGAATGAAGAAGAAGAAGGCAGACTGTTCCCAGTGATGCCCAGCGTCAGGACAAGGGACAATCTACACAAATGAAAACACAGGAGGTGCCATCTCAACATTAGGAAACACTTCTTTTTTACTATGAGGGTGGATGTCCAAAAGCTGTCAGGACATGGTCTTGGTCGACTAGCTCTGTGTGACACTGCTTGAGCAGATAGGTTGAACTAGACAATGTACAGAGGTGCCTTTTGGCCTCAACTACTCTGCGAATCCCACAAAAGTGACTGGAGTTGTCAGATGATAACTCTACAGCAACAAGTCAGAAACTTACTGGCCCATACCAAAGGGAAGGGTAATTAGTGAGCTGGTCTCAATTTTTAAATCACTGGGTACCTTCTTAAAACAGAAGCTATAGATGTGTTACAAGCATCACTGGATTAAGCAGCTTGTGTTACACAGGACACAAGTCTTAAGTGATGATTAACTATCATCATTCTACTGAAATGCATGAATTTCTTCACCTATAAAAATCTTCTAGGCAGTGTTTTAAGTTAATTTACTCCAACTGAACCTTTATTTTATAAGAAATCAATTTAGTCAATGACAGATAATACAGAAAATGTCATCTGACACATGTGGCTAAAATTCCGTAATCCTAAGCAGCTTTTAAATCCTCACTTCTGAGTTCTTAAGCCTCATAAGGTCCTGTGACTCCAGAGGTTGCTTGATCACAGAAACAACAATCATAGCACTAGTGTGTCCTTTATGTTTACAAGGTAAAAATCTTAACATTGGTACAAAACAAATTCTTACCAATGAAGGGAGATCAACCATCACCGTAACTGATTTCTTTTCTAGAACAGATGTCAAAAGAATAAAACTGCCTTATGACTTATATCTTAAAACAAAAGGTGCTGCAGCCCCACGGGAACCATTTTCTATGAAAAAATGTATTGATATGAGTATGTAGATGCTGCTTGGAGTTGTTAGAGACTGGGTAGGAAAGTGAAGAGTATGGCAAGCACCAAGGTGCATGCAAGGGACAAATGTTGGTAACATAGTGAGAAGGTAGTTTTATTCTGCTCTATTTGCCAGGACAATACAGTTCCTGAGACTATCACTTTTCAAAAGGCATTAAGAAATCATACACCTGCCTGACAGGCCAAACACTCCCTTAAGATATCATCCAAATTGCTAGCTTTGGTAACCTAAATTCAGAAAAAAAATCACGCTTTGCTAGTCTTGAAACATGTCTTCTTGGCTGGGATGTTGAATGACTTTACAATTGCTACTGCAGTTGCAGTGATTTAAATCCTCATTTAACTGACTCGGTTCTCCAGTGCTACTTTTGTCTTCTTCTAATTGAACATGGCAGAATATTCAGTCTACGCCTTGCAGCTGCACAGGTGATAGTATAATAACATGCAATAATTACATTTTTCTGTCTTAGTTGTTATTAGCAACTTGTATTCAAAGTTACACATATTTTTTGAGCTGTTAGCTTGCAACAGGTGAGAACATCTGTGCTAGTAGCTGCCTATTAACTGCAGAGATCTATATCCTCTTTGGGGTTTTTTTGCTACCTTATTTGCTAACAAATTTAAAATGCAGTATTTCATATAACATCATAAACTACATTTCAAATGCTTTCATGTCAGTGTTTTCAGGTCTCTCAAGAATTGATGAAATTGATAAATAATCCCTGTAGACTTCTCTGTACATAAATGGTGCCATAAATATTTTCATGTTAACGTGGACTCTTTAAGTTCAGTGTATCAGTACATCAATAATATTTGTGCACGGGAAACCACATCCATGTAGTAAAACCAAACAAACCCGGCAGCTCTAATTAGGTGTACAGAACGTTTCACTCTAAAACATTAATCATTACATGGCTATGACAGGTAAACTTCTGCAGACATCACTTTAGTGTTTAGTAGCCAAACATTTCAACAGAATATTAAGAATTACTAGAAAGATCATAGCATATAACAGAGGACATCCTTATGACAGTGTATTTATGTCCATGATGTCACCTCAGCTGGAATACTGACTGCCTCAAATTCTCTTTTGCATACTCCACAAATGAAGTAGTAGAAACAAAGTAGGTACAGCAAAAGTGTGTGAAAAATGATCAAAATCATGGTATGATTCCCACAATGGGACACTAAAGACACCAATGAGAGATACAAATGAGTTTGCAAAGAGGCTATGAAAACAAAAGTCATAGTGGAGAAGGTGGTAATGAAGAAAGTGGAGGGCAGGAAAAAAACAGGAGGTAAAGAGAGAAAAGCACAATAGTTGCCTAGATTCTCAAGATGAACCCTTTTGGTATATAGAGACCTGATCACAGAATGGGTACTGTTGGAAAGGGAGGGACTACAGTGGATCATTTGGTCCAAGCTTCCTGTTCAGGTAGGATCATCCTACAGCACACTGCACAGAATTGCAACCAGATGGTTCTTGAGTATCTTCAGTGAGGGAGACTCCACACCCTCTCTGCCCAGTCTGTTCCAGTGCTTGGTCACCCACAGAGCAGTTTTTCCTCATATTCAGGTAGAACTTCCTGTGCATCAGTTTCTGCCTGTTGCTCTGCACCACTGAGAAAAGAGGTCTCCTCTCTGTTGTCTCTTCTCAAGGCTGAACAGGCCCAGCCCCCTCAGTCTTTCCTTATAGGAGAGATGTTCCAGGCCCTTAATCATCTTTGTAGCTCTCTGCTGGACCCACTCCAGGAGCTCCATGTCTCTCCTGTCCTGAGGAGCCCAGAACTGGACACAGCACTCCAGATGCAGCCTCACCAGGGCTGAGTAGAGGAGCAGGATCACCTCCCTTGACCGGCTAGCGTTCCAAATGCACCACAGGATATCACTGGCCCTCTTGACCACAAAGACACACTGCTGGCTCATGGACAGCTTGTTGTCCACTAGGACTTCCAGGTCCCTCTCTGCAGAGCTGCTTTCCAGAAGGACAGCCCTCAGACTGTACTGGTGCCCAGGGTTATTCCTCCCCACGTGCAGGACCCTGCATTTGCCTTTGTTGAATTTCAGACAGTTCTCTGCCCATCTCTCCACAGAGGTCCTTCTGAAGGGCTGCACAGCCCTCTAGGGTATCAGCCAGTCCTTCCAGCTTTGTGTCATCAGTGAACTTACTGAGGAGGCACCTGTCCTTTCAGCCAAGTCATTGATGAACCAGTTAAACAATACTGGGCCCAGTATTGAACCTTGGGGGACACTGCAAGTGACAGGCACTAGAGTGTGCCATTGATTACAAACTCTCTGGGATCTGCCTTTTAACCAGTTCTCACTGTCAACTCTGACAGTCCACTGGTCTTTCAAGGGTGCAATTCAAAAAATCAAGTAAAAAAGACCATTGCTTATATAACCCTTGTCCCATGCTTTACATTTCCACAGGGGAAAAAAATAAACAATAAAAACTTATACAATCCAGCATCAAGCAGTTGAAGTAAAATCTCAGCAGATGTGGCATTCCACTTCACTTTGTTTTTTTTTTCCAGTACATCCTCTTACAGTATAGGATACCACTGTACCTGTGAGCTACAGCCCCTCAACATAGAGCAAAGAAAACTGGAGAGAGAAGTTTCTGGAAGACCACAGTGCTCCTATCTTTCAGCCATATCCTTGTGGTTATTCAAATTTATTCCAGAAACACTCTATAACATGTGCCTCCCACTCCCAGTTCCTGTACAAAGCCTTTATCCAAAGCCAAGAGATGCCCTTCCATTGCCCTAAGTAGATCAGCTCCTTTGAACCTAGAAATAACTGACTACCATAATTTATTACAGCCTTTTCTCTAGGAGCCAAGTGCTGTGTTAATGTTCTGCAGAGTTTCTAATGAAGGGCAAGTTCTCATCAAAGAAATGTTGAGTAAAATAAACACAGTTCATATAACAATTTGCTTCCTGTGCTGTGAAAGACATTCTCATACCATTCAAATTAAGGTTTTTCCATTAGAGTTTGCTCATCTCTTCTCTTTCAATTCTATAAAAAGAGAAATCACTAAGGAGCAGCTGCCTGTTCTTCAACAGCAAAAACCTGCAACATAACCTAAATTCTGTCTTGCTTGCTATGTAAGCATTTTCATTTCTTGACTTGCATTTTAAACTCATTTAGCAGTAAACATACATTAAAAAAGAAATAAAACGTGTTCCCTTTTCCATACAAACAATCATGGTAACTGGTTTAACACTGGAAAAGGACAAAATGTTTTGTTATCTAAAAGCCGACTGCATTCAAACTAAACCTTTTGTATTGTCACACTGATGAGATTTGTTAGATATCTATCTGTTCCTTTCTTTACTCATTTTTATCAACTAAATTTAAGGCAATCCCTGCTAAGACATCCTACAGTAAATTTTTATGAGTAGTGCAATTCTCATGCAGATTCATTGCAAAGCCCAAGTAGTGCAGATTGCTTTATTTCTAAAGCTCCTGCAATGCAGAAAAGTGCAAACCTCTCTAAAAATCCAAGGCAGAGGATATGTTATACTTGTCATGGAGCTTTCAGCACTGGAAAGGGTTTCTTGAATATCAGAAATGTTTGGTATAAGTAAAATGTTTCTTTCTTCAACTTCTCAGCCCGATTCAAGTTTAAAAGAGTCAGAGATTCACTGTTGCTACTGTTGCCTTTCCCTGGTCTTAAAATTAAGAACCAAACAGGGTTTAATGGAAAAGGGGTTTTTACCTCAGTATTAATATAAGGATCCTTAAGGTGCACCACTTCATCCAGGTGGAATGAGCCAAAATGCACACCCATGATAGATGGCATATACAATTTACAGACCTTGCAAATTAGCATATCTATCAAAGATTCCCCAATGAGAGGCTTGAATGGACCCCCCCATCCCGAGGAATCCCCCCCTGGATGGGTCTATCTCAGTTTACAGGAGGTTCTAGGAAAGACCTTGGTTTCTCAGGATAGCGTAGGGCTTTCTGGCTTCCAACTGCGAGGCCTCCAGGATGTTTGGTCTCAGGGCTTAATGGAATATTGGGTCTAAGCTGTTATCAGACTTAAGGAATTACAAGTATGCATGCTAAAAGCACTGAGGATACATAAAATCTGTATAAAAGGGTATATAAAAGATATATATAAAAAAAGGCAAAAAATCATCATGGCATCACTACTACAAACTCTTTTCTTTATAATCACCTTTTAAAATTATGACTATTTTTAAATAAAGATACATGCACTACCATGCTCCTTGTCTTTTTCTGCCTTTGGTAGTTCCACAGTAAGATTACTGTACCACAACTGGCTTACTGGCAGCAACAAATTTTCTCCTGGTTGACATTTTCCCCTACTTTAAACTCTGTAGCTCTCAAACACAATACATTTTGAAGCATAAAGTTATTACTAGTTAAAAACACAAATATATTTTTTTCATAATTAAAGGTCACATAAGGAGTTGGGAGACAGTTCTTTTTTTCATTTGTTTTGTACAGTGTTTAACTGTATCACATATTACCTTTTCTTCTCAGAAATATTGAATAACCCTGATTCTTTTAATTGTTTATGTTTGTGGCTTATAATCTTTCCTCTTTTTTCTTGGAGAACTCATTGAATTACTCCTGTTTTACATGTATGTATCTACTGTTGTAGAGTTATTTATTCCATTTAGTACCAAAAAAGGTAATTAAATTATTCCAAATAGTTTAAGAAAACACTACCAACAGATTAAAAGCCTGAAGACTGTAAAGTTAGAAACCATGAGTTATGCATTTAAGAACCTAATGATCTGCATCAACTATGAATGCCTGACTGAAATCAAAAAGCTCCATTTCTATTTTTACCACAAAGTCACTGACAGAATAAAGAGTCTAAAAGTAGTGCAATATTCATGAATGATTTAGTATAAGGAAAAGATGCCGATTGCATCAAGATTCAGACATCAGTATTTGTCAGCCAAATGGGACAGAAAGCTCCTTATAAATGAATCCTTAAAAACAATTGAAATAGAAAATGGAACCGCTATCAACGTTTTTTATTCATTATCTATAGAAAACTCAAAAGTCTGGTATGTTGTTCTTGTATCTCAATATATTTTTTTCTGTTTGATATATCTCATACTGTAAGACACAGAAGGATCTCTCTAATGTGAAAGGAATAATCTTCATCTGAAAAAATGTATCATTTAAACATCCTCTACCTCCACATTCTTATTCAGTACAGAATCACAGATAAATATAAGCACAAATATCATATTGAACTCCTCTTCTGTAGAAATCTGACCATGCCTCCGCACTGTTTTTCAATAGAAGGGCCTGGACTATACAGAAGGTTATAATTTAGTAGCACATTTCACAACTTTATAATTTTTGACATCTGGTTCAAGATATTTTAACTTGTCCCAGATAACCTGAAGTAGTTCTTTTAGGGCTTTTTTTTGGGTGAAATTTTGTTCTGTTTGCTTTCCATTTGAAAATAGGAATTAGAACTACATATTATATTCTAAAAAAATTTTTAAATTAATCACTTGGCAGATAGAAAATATCAAAATTAAACTGCTGATGCAAGTAGTATGCATGAGACAGTATGTACTGATGCAAATTATCACACAGGGCTTAATTATGCTCCACTGAGGTGCACCATCAAAAAAAATGAACAGATATGAACGTAACAAACAAACTTAGAAATAAAAATACACAAAAACCAAAGAAAATCCATTGCAGAAAAATCTGTGAATGGAAAAAGTTCAGGATAGCCATACAAGCAAAAGCAGTTCAAAGTGCAGTATCAATGATACTAGGATAAAGTGAATTCCATGCCCAGAGCAGGGGAAAGGCAGACATCTGAAATTTCTTGGGGAAGCGAGGGGAATTTCAACAAATTCCTGAGAAAAAAAACCAATACGATATACCTGAGCTGATGCCATGAAGATTTTTGCCTTTTCTTTTATACCCCTGTTACATCTTTTTACAACTTCTGTATTCTTAGTGCTTTTTCCCTACATTCTTGGACTTGTTTGTCAAGCTGAGAGACTAAACATTTTAGAAGCTTTGTAGTCAGGGATCAGTGTGCCCCAGACCCCAAGGTCCTCTCCAGAACATATTCTGTAAACCAAGATAGAACCATCCAGGGGAAGATTCCTTGGGGAGGGGGGCTCACTTGAGCCTCTCATTGGGGAATCTTTGATAGATATGCTAATTAGTAAAACCTATAATATTATACCCAATGTTGGGGACAGACACAGAGATAGACTCAGCGGGGTGTATCTCGACGCATATGACCTGGACATGTACACCTAAGGATCCTTAAAATAAATACCAAGGTAAAATCCCTTTTCCCCTTCTAACCGTGTATGACTCTTGATTTTAAGACCAGGAAAAGGCATCAGAGCCATTAATTAATAAGAAAATAGATCCAAAAAATGTATAAAAAATAAAAAATAAAGCATTTCTACATTTTATTTTGGGACAAAGGAGAAAAGGATTGCATTATACCACTATTATGAAACTCTGGAATAGAAGCAATTTTTCCTAATACCATGGTCCACATCAAGACTTATGAGATTAAAATGGAAAGGCTTGAAGAGGGCTTGTAAGGAGACCCATAAAAATAGCTGAAAATTCTCAGTAGAGTAACAATAAACTAGAGAAACATGCAGCCACTTTTTGATACATCTAAATGAAATATCAAACCTTGTCTCAACTCCTGCAATAAAACAGTGGGCAATAATCTTCAGATTCAGTGGGTTTTATGAATTACTTAAATCTAACAAGACCTTTCTCTAAGTTCATGGTTTGCATCAGAGGGACTAATAGTTCTGTCTCATCATGACAGTTATCTCCTAAAATGAAAGAAATCTCTAAAGAGACTACCTATAACTTGGTATCCTTTACTGAACCAACAGTTTGAAGATAAAATTATTTCACTTCATAAGCTACAGTTGAGGTTTTAAAATAGAATCCCTTCTGCTCCCTGCAGTCATTAAGGTCAGTGAATAACTTTCCAGCAGCTGACCAAAGGGGTGCTACTTGTCAGTCTGACTGCACTGTGATTAGCATCAAGACAGAGTCCATTCTTTAACCATAATCATTTGTGTTGCATGATAATTACATGGTGACAGAAATAGAGCACTTCAAAATAGAGTACTTCCATTTGCATCTTTCAACCCAAAGACACTATTTTCTCACCTTCCAGTTCTTTTCCAGGATAGCTCATAAGAAATGTCACAGGTCTCCATTTAATACCAGTGTACAATAAATTGACAGAAAACAACTACCCATGGAGTAGCAGCATTTGTATGGTGGACTATGACACCTTGAGCTTATTCTGGATAATTCCAAAGTAACAAAATGTGCAATTGTGTATAAATTGTTATTTTGAGCTAGCTGAAAAGTGCTATTAAATTTCCACTTTTTATATTTATTTTCTATACAGCAAAAGAATGAAAACAAAAATAGTTTCAAAATGACAGTGAACTTTCTTATTTATAATACTTTTAGGTTGCTAAAACACCTGCAATGTTTCTCCACTTTCATTTAATGTCAGCACAACTGCTTGTTCCAACAACATAAGTTTCCCTGGACTTCTCTCCAAAAACTGATGGCTTGTTTGAAACTTCTGAGTGACTCACTCAGTGATATTTGGAAGTTCATACTCAGGAAGCAATCCACTTTTATTTATGTGATCTCAGCTGCACCATAAAGCCCCTGAGTTATAGTAACCAACTAAGTAATGCAGCTAAATCACATCAATGTGGATTAACTGAAAATGAAATTTATTTATGACATAATTGAATCTGAATATAGTGAGGTTACTTTCAGAAATAAACTTGACATGGCAGGAAAAGTGTGGGCTTAAAAGGTACATAAAAATAAAGCTGTAGGAGAAGAATCGAAACATCCATAAGTAAAATTGCATCATGTCAGGGAATTAAAAAAAACATAAAACAATCATAAGTTAAAAACCCTACTGATTGCAGATAGAAAAAACAAATGGCAGTTCTGCAAAATCACACTTTCAACCAGAAATCCCAGCTTTTTTCAACAAGAGAGAGAACAAAGATGACAAAAAATACTCTGACACTGAAAGATATATCTCTTTGGATTCTTCAATTAAAAAAAAATTGTTAAGAGTAGTTTCTGATATGGGAAATAAACAGACCAGAAATTCAAAATATATCTAGAAGCACGCTTGCCTTGGTAAGGGAAAGCTTTTAACTAAACTTTATGGTACAAAGAATAAAACTCTGTACCTGGTATTTAAATAAAATAATTTTAAGTGAATCATGAGAACAAAAAATCCATGATTATAGCAAAATCTCATAAGATAAACGCCAGCATAGATATATTTCTAAAGAACAATTGAAAGCAAATATGTCAACTCAGGTCATGTTGTATTACAGATACATCATACCTAGCTTATTGTAGAAAATCCAGGTATTATGTGCAAGCAATGGCTGATCTTTAATCAAATACTGAGCATGGATCTACATGGGAGGTGTTCTACATGTGTGCCAAACAGATTTCCTTTTCAGTGGCACTTTCAGGGGTTGTTTTAAATAAAATACTACCAACTGGGTGCGCAAACTAGAAAGAGTTCCAAGCTCCTTGCAAGTTCCTCTTAAAATGAACATGCAGTGAGAGGCTACGTAGTGTTTTACTGCCTCCCTGCAAATGATCTCTATGTTTTTCTCAAAAATAAATTCAGAAACAATTTTCAGTGAAATTCCCATATTAATTGAGACACTTGTGGAGCAGATATTTTGACTAGAAGCTAAAAAGCTTAAAAAAAAAAAAGATGAAAAGGTTGTACAGATGGAAGGTGAATTTATATCACAGAAGAATCTCCAACATGTTGATATAATTAAGCCTCTCTAATGAGTTAGAAATCCAGACTAGTCACACAAGCTATTTTAGTTTCTCTAGCCTTCTTCTGCAGTCAATGGGGAAAGACTCTTCTTGAAGTCAATGCCTAGCTCGGGGGCTGATCTTGTTCTCTAGAGCGCAGTCTCTTGCTCTCTCTTTCTGACTGACTACAAAAAGAAATTAGACAGATCAACTATTAACAACATCCCTTTGTTAATGAACTCATTTCAACTAAACTGTTGTGTGGAAAGACTGGCAAGAGCAATTATTCTGAGGAATTAAATATTGTCCAAGGTATAAATCTTTAGTGAAATATCTCAAGTTTAACAAAGAAGCCAGAATATCTGTTAATGCAGCATCAGCAGCAGGCTGGAAGGCTTCTTCCATGGTGGTTGAACAGTGACATGTTTTGTTAAAGAGCAACTAAAGCAAAGTGAAACTGTTCTTACAGAGAAACTAATACTAAAAACTGGTCTTTATGCTTGACAAATATTAATCATTTGAAATTTATTGAAGGCAAACCAAATTAATCATTAGAAATGGCTTTATAGGAATTCTAGTGCAACGGTTTGTAAAGGTCTGATTAGGCTTTATAAAGTGATACAAACTTGCAGAAATACTCATAAGAACAAAACACTATGCCAGTAAGAAAATATTATTGCAGACAAATTTCAATGGCACTCTTTAAATTAAGAAGGTGTGGTATGGGAAATTGTAAGTGACTCATATACCGTCCTGTCCTATAAAAAAAAAAAAAAAAGAGTAAATATATAAATTATGAAAAATTCCAATGAGAAACACTTTTTCAGGACCACTGATCCTGAAACGTATGCAGATTACAATAAGAGAGAACAGTTTAATTCAAAATCTAACTAGTTTCTTGACTCAAGGCCAGAGCTAAACCAAAAGGAGATTACTCACAAACTGGTCTGAGCTAACAAGAGACAATGTTAGGTATCAAATAGTGTTTGACTTGCTGAAATAGCAGCCTGTGCTAAGGTTGTATATCCTCCCTTGCTGCACAAATAAAGGACAACTAAATAAACCCTAGGCAATAAACTGACTTTGCATTTTTGAGGGAATGCTGTAGGCAGAAATAACTTGTGCCATCTCCTTCAGTGAGGGAGAGACTAAACAAAAGTGGTGAAAGGCAAAAATAAGACATAGAGAATAGCAAACCATCAAATGTAAGAACTCGTCTCAGAAGTTCATCAGGGAAACTTATGTCTCTCTAATCTGCCAATAAGAAGCAATGGAAAGAGCAAACTACATTCAGTGCAAACCTCAGGAAGGCTAGTCTATGCCTGTGCGCTGGCCAGCACTGAAAATTAGCATCAGTAGGCAGGGGAAGGATGGAAACTGAAAACAAATTATGCTAGCCAGTAAGGTAATGATCTGTGAAACACACACTTTTTTAATCCTAGTACTGACAGTACTTTTTCTGAGGAAGAGGAATATGTGTGTGGTTTATTTACATGAACATATATAAAAGTAAATATATATATAATAACAATATTTTACCAACACTTTAATAATAACTGTGTCTTAAAGCTTTAAAAAATAATTTTGTGGTACTACAGCTGCAAAACCCTACAGATACAGGGGCAGCTTGATTAGGAAGACTAGGGGAAAAAAACAATAAAAGAGCTACTCCACATCTCCTGACCAGGGGGAAAGTCAACTTCCTTTGTATTAACCACATTGGCTAAATAACAGAAAAGACATTTTATTGATGTTTTATTACCTTTTAAGAGCAAGCCTGGACTCTGCTCTCTCTCCAATGTCCTGTGTTACTCAGGAGCAAAAATACAAATTTGTGATCCATAGGAAGCTAACCATAGGTATAGATCAATTACTCAACATCCACAAAGCAGAGCAGAAGGGCTGGTTAAGGTCTTTTGTTCTGATGAAGGTTTAAATAGTTATGTTTATTTGTTCAGACCCGAAATCTGACAGGTAGAATCTGCCAAACCCCCTCATTTCTCCCATTTAATTCTTCCCCAGCAAATGGCAAATGTCCTTATCCCCTGAAGGCAGAAAACAGCAACATCATCACCAGCATGGGCATTATAGTCCCAATTATACATTGTACTGCTATGCCTGGCAGAACTTGGGAGCTGTTTGATGTTCTTTTGTCTTCCTGAGTTGGCAGAAAATAAAAGTCTGAAACATGAATTTCCCTACCCTCAGTTAATCTAATTGGGTTGTTCACTCATTCTAAGTGCCAGCATTAACTGTTCAATGATCCTGTTTTGGAAAGCAGTTGTGAGAGGAAGTGGAACTGAAGCACAGGAGGATCAGCTGGGAGTTTTCAAAAGCAATAAAACACAGAAGGGAAAAGTAAATGAGAAACAGAGGATGAACTGGAAAGAAAATGCTAAGAATGCCAGGAAAGAGACAATAAACAACAGCTCTAAAATTGGCTTTCCAGTTCTTGGTGATATTCAGTCTCACTGAGACATTTATTCTGGATACTGGTAGTACATTTAGATATTATTGTTTACTTTAGCTTCTTAAGAACTTTCTATTGGCTTTACTGGGAAACCTGTTATGGGTCAGAACTGGATAGTTCCCAGGCTGGTTACAGAGGTAGAGGTGCCCTTCTTGTGAGGATGTGTTCAGTACCAACTTCTAATACAGAAGGTCATTTTAATTTTTGTTAAGTGCAAGCAAAATTGTGAATGTTTACAGTGCTCTGGGCATCAAGTCAAGTAACATATGCTCTTCTGAAAAAAACCCCAAATTTCTTGTTTGGAACCTACAAGAGCAGAGAAGGCATAATAAGCTCTTGGCTTTTCGGGGCAAGTTAAGATAACTGTGAGAAAGAATACTCTTATCTGCGATGAGAAAACATGCAGGAGAGAAAGTGAAAACTTTACTACTTGTAATGAAAAGTACAAAAGGGCAGGTGTGGATTTGCTGAACCTGTTGCACAATCCTGCTTACTGGGACATGTTATTGGTACAATAGGAAGACTCTATAATGTTTGCTATCAAATTTATTTTTGACTGACAGCACCAGGCAGAGATTCATCAACACTGCCTACTAACAAAGATAACTGTTCAGTAAGCAAGGAGGAGAAACTGAGCAAAGTATTTAACATGAATGAGCAGCCAGCTTCTTTCAGATGCATTATGTTACCACGAGGAAAGCTGTGGCATTACAGGCACAATTTGTTTCTCATGTACCAAAGGACTGAAGGACAGACACTGAAAAAGAAATTATTTTATGACTGCAAAATCAAAGGAATTCCAGCAAATAAAACTTAACTAAGTATTGCAGAGGAACAAGGAGAAATGTCCTCATTTGACATTCAGCTAAAATTTTCTTGACTTCAAAGTTCTGCTGATTATTAAAAGGAATGCTGCAAAAGCAGGGCTCATCTTGTTTGTAAAGAAAGTGTTGATTGTCAAGGGGGTATCTTTTGGTATCTTTGATATCAGAAATGGAGACTTTCTACTTTAAGTATTAAACTACAGCACTGAAAACAAATAAAATGTTTGAATCAAGGTGGCGTACATAACCTGTCACCTGAAAGCATGGCTGAGTAAAAAAGACAAATGTACTTCCTCAGGGTAAAAATTTATGTGTGTTACAAAAGAGAATAAACGTGTTCAATTATTTTATACTTGAAAAATGTATAAGTGTATAAGATTCTCAGCCTATAGACTTTTTAAACTTAATTTAGTATTTACATGGCACTTTTTTGAAAACAGGTACAATTAAAATCTTTCTAAATTCTTTGAGTAATACAAAGACTATCAGAATTAGCTGATTATAAAACGTATGTTATTATTTACATTGACTCTTGTCTAATAGTTTAAACCCAAATAATTTTAACAGCATTAAAAAATGCAAGTATATGTTAAACTTTCTGGGACTACAGAGAGATCTGTAGGACTTTTTAAACAGTCTTAACCTACCAACCACAGTAGGTGTATTGTTTTTCACTTCTTTGAACCAGAAGAAAGATAACTAAATACTCAAAAGCTCTCAAACGTACACATCAGTAAAGATTTCCTCCTCTACTAGGATTTTACCATAACTTGGCTCTTTGATTTCAAACATCACTTCAGCTAAATCCCTAGTTACAAATAGTGAGGGTATTTCTGGTAAAATAAATGAAATTAAATAAAATTCCCATAAACTAATACTGAAAACAGGAAGAAGGAAGAAAAAAAAAAAGAAAAAGAATTAATAGGCAGTCTTTCCAATCACTTTCTGAGAGGAGATTCAAATGTAACAACAGGTAAAGTATTTCTCTGTTCAGAACAACAGACACATATTGGTAACCCACATGATGTCTTTAGCCTGCTCTGCAAAAATATCAACAAAGCAAAAAAACCTTAAATACATGCTGTCTTGTTTTCAAGAAAAATTTATAAATCTAAGCAATCAAAACTAACATGAAAAAATAAAACCAACACAAAAAGGATAAAGATGCCTGCTTTAAATAAATAAGAAACTGGCAAAGCCTATTTATCAGAATTTTATTCTATAAAATATATTCACAGTGCCAAAAAAAATTTGGTAGGAAATTTGTGTGTGTTTTTAAGCATGCATTACTTATTTACATGTGCAGCAGATTTTTTACTAAGAAAAACATGTCATCTAAATTAATTTAAGTGAAAATTAGTTAGAAACTTAGTGGAAAGAAATTACATCATTTTCTGTGGACTTTCTGTAAGTCTAAAAACTATTGAACTGGTTATTCTAAATATACTACCCCTAAAGAAAATAAAAGATAAAAATGATGGCTATCTTGGGTACCCAAGCAGTCAATAGGAAGTTAATACTACTTTTCCAACTTGATTTTATTTGTAGTAAAGGCGTATGTCATAAAACAACTTACTGAGAAGCACTTCAAACTCTGAAAGTAAATCCATTATCATTTCTGGTGTTTTCCTAGCAAGTTGCTTTTCCTTTTTTAGTTTTTTTGCTTGCTAACAAAGCCCTTTTTGTGTTCTGTTTTCACTGCAAAAAGAGCAGCAATACCTGCCTAACCTTCCTGTAATAGCTACCAAACAGCTTTTTTAATGGCAGATGCTGAAACTGACAGAGGAAGCGAGACACTTTTAAATCTCTCCCTTACAGAGAACATAATTCACTCTTTGCGAAGCCCTTGTCTGTAAGAGAGCTAACAGGTCTAGCCAGCTTTCTTCTTCATCTCTAGCCATTAGAAAGTGATACAGAGAAAGATCACTGTAACTTGGGTTTATAAAGCCCCTAACATTGTCAACAGGGACCACAAGGAGCAATGCACCTTCTTTACTGCTTTTCCCAACAACAATAGTGGAAAAAAAGGCTGTTACAGTGTGGATACTGTAACAAATATATCAAACAAGGAGGCCCGTAGAAAAGAAATATCTATGGACAGATTCTTGATAGAAGTTTCAGAGATGTTTATTTCTCCAACCACATGGCCGGGACTCTGCCGAGGAACTGAGGCAATCACGGGACCCGAGGGTCCTTGCCCGCGCAGGGGAACACAAAACAACCAATGGGGAATGAGGCTGACCAGGGGCAGGGAAACCCCGTGCCTCCCGCCCAGGGCCCCTCTCCCAGGGCTACATGGCAGGGGGAAGGGACCCCGACATTTCACCCGTTTATTTTTGACAAAAGAGATTTAAAACTTAACATTGAAAACAACAAGAACAAAACAAAAGAAAACAAGCCACCCTCCTGAGTCTTTAAATGACCAAACAGATTCTCTGGAACATCTTAAGGCTGACAGAAGGGAGACAGGACTCTCCGGGCATGCTTTGTGGGGAAACTGATGCAAGAGAAGGTTTCATTTCTTTCCTCCCCCTTTTCATCCCCCCCTCGGCATCGGAGTTGTAGGGAAAGGGAATTGTATAGGGAAGCCATGGGGTGAAAAATGGATTAGGAATAAACTAGGGATGGGGTGAACTTAGGAAAGGGTTCATATTGGGTATAGGGTAAAAGGGGAAAGTAGGCTGTGGGTAGGGAAGCTGCTGGGATGGATATTGTTTATAATTTTGTGCATAATGGCTGCCTTTGACTGGAATACCTCCAGGCCCAGTAACATTTGCTGCTTGTAAACCCTTCTTTCCTTGCACTATATCAAATTGTACAACTTCCCCATCTCCTACACTTTGCAGGTAATTTTTAGGGTTATTCCTTTTAATGGCAGTTCTATGGATGAATAAATCTTCCCCCGTATCACCTCGTGTTATAAATCCATAGTTGTTTTTTACATTGTACCATTTCACAGTTCCTGTGATTTTCATTGCTACAAATCCTCCTATCACGTGCTTGCGTGTTCGTCGTGGCTGCTGGTCCCGCGTGGCCGCCGCCTCGCCGACTCCGACGTCTCGGCCGGGCCCCCGCGTTGCGGCTGCTCCGCGCTCTCCGAGCGGCGCTGCTCCGGCGTGTCTGGGCTCTGCGCGGCCCCGCGTTGCCATCGCCGCTGGCTCCGTGCCCTGTGAGCGGTTCCGCTCCGCAAACTCCACGCTGCTTTGAGAGCGGCCCCATTGCAGCTCAACGCTGCGCAGTTTCTCGTGTCGCTGTGGAAACCGCTGCTTCTCGCTCTACAGGGCTCTCTGAGCCGTGTGCTCAGAGCGGGCTGCCACGCCGATGCCCGGTTCCTGGCTGCTCGTGGGGGCCGCCTCTCTGCTGCACATGGCCCACGGCACCCGCAGCACCTGCAGCATCGCTCCCTCACTCACGGTCGAGCGGCCGGGGACCCCGAGACAGGGATGGGGTCCACAATAAGGCGTGCAGCCCCAAGGGAGCCAGGCACATCCAGCACAGGCACCTCCGCCTGCAAGGCTGCAGTCACGCGCTCCTGGGATGGCGGCCACGCGGTCTCAGCCACGGGATTATGGCCATCCTCTGCTCTAGGGGTAATGGGACCATACAAATGCTCCTCAAGAGCTTCACTGATTACAATGGATCCACGGAGAGGTTCTGTCACTAGTCCATGTTTTGTCTGATCCCTTATCTCATCCCAGATCTCCAAAACACTAAAGACTAGTTCCAGGAGGATTAATATCAAAAACTAAGTCTGGAGAAATATAGAAGAAATTTTTGAAAAGCCAGTTAAAAAAATGTTCTAGATCTCCAAGAACAAATACTTTCTTGTTTTGTTGTTCAAGGATTCCTTTAACTTCTAGATACATTTCTTTCTGTGGTTCAAGGAGCCACATTTCCCATGATTCTTCCATAGTCCAGAGAGAAGATCCAAACCAAGGTGAGAAGAGAGAGATCTAGAGTGGTTTTTACTCACGAATTTTCTGTCCTTAGGGATCGGTGTCTTGCCTGCAATTTTCCACCATTTGTTACAGTGGGGATTCTGTAACACGATGTATCAAACAAGGAGTCCCGTGGAAAAGAAATATATACGGATGGATTCTTGATAGATGTTTCAGAGATGTTTATTTCTCCAGCCACATGGCCGGGGCTCTGCCGAGGAACTCTCACAGTCACAGGACCCAAGGGTCCTTGCCCGCGCAGGGAACACAAAACAACCAATGGGAACGAGGCTGAGCAGGGGCAGGGAAACCCCGTGTCTCCCCCCCCCCGCCCAGGGCCCCTCTCCCGGGACCCCACAGCAGGGGGAAGGGACCCCAACAAAAGGCATTGGGAAGACACAAGCAAACAGGAAGATCTCTTTATAACATCTAGCTTTCACTTCTCTCCATCAGTGGCATGGCAGCAAACAGTCCCTACAGGGTTAACATGGAGGATATGTAGGGTGTGAGGCCTGGAAGAGCATCAAAGGTCCCCATACCTGGCTCCCCATGTGAGACGGACAAGGGAAGGTCGTTCAATACTACCCACACCAACCTCCAACCTCCTGTGATTCGCTTGGAACGTACTGTTCAGAAGATTCCCAGTCACAGCAAATCTCACACAACTCTTATGAAACTGCAGCTGGCCCTTGCACAGAAAGAAGATATCTCCCCATACATACATTTGAATTTTTGTAGCTGACAAGGGATCACATTAAGTTTTGTCTGCTAATTCAGAGAAGGTCAGTAACATTATAAATCAATGCCTTGCATACAAACCAAGTTCTCTAAACCTTTATTCGATCTCTGAGAAACTAGATTGAAGAAAGAACATGGAAAAAATTGCCAAAATGTTCCCAGACAGATACAGCACCATTTTCATAAATTTTAATTCTAAGGTCTTCAAATACATATGAGTCCTCAAACTATTCTTCCTACAGTTCTGCAATGTAGGTACTACAGATAATCCAGTAGTTCTGCTTGTGCTGGAGTCAAAAGTAAACCCACCTTCTTTATTTTGTATTTTCCTCCATTTACTTCATTAAAATCATGCAATCGTGTTCAGTTCACCTACCTAGACTGCTCAAATGACTGCAAAATCACTGATGTTGAATCTTTTACAAGTCTTTACACTTGATATGCAAAATGTATATAAAGTTTAGGTCTATTTTATCACTTTTATTCCAAAGTAATCTTTCTACACCATTGTGTTACACCATTAAAACTCCCTTTCTCTTCCATTAAAGAATTTTAGACCGCAGAATTCCAAACATACGTGGATGATATTCAAGGCAAATTAGACTTGAAAAAACCTACCATAATAGAGAATGAGAAAGGCATTGACATCAAGAGTTGTAGAAAAACTTGAAAAGATTTGAAAAAGGCAAAAAGTGAACATTTTGAGGAACACCAAAAGCATGAAATGCTAGAGAATATACTTTTAGCATGGCCTTCAGTATGAAAAGGAGTATTCTTGTTTTAAATATCACAAGCATTTCATCTCACAATTCATCTTCTGTCACAGAATGATGCACCAGAATTTCCTCTGACGTCAAAAATTAAGTCCCATAATGTTGGACTATAGCTCAGCAGTTACCTAATTCCTCTCCATCTTGTAATCACACACTAAAATCAACAGGCAACAAGGAAGTTGAACAGCAGTGAAGAGACTAAATTAGTAGCAAAAATTGGTATGTGTGCTCTGCATATATTTGCCAAAATGACATCTCTGAATGTGCCTTTTCTTGCCTTTTCCCTTGCCTTTTGGATTATGTTGACTTGTTAACTTCTGATTTTACTATTTGGCCAGCATGTAGGCTGGATGGGGCCTTTCAAGTCAGAATCTAGTCCCTTGCTATTACAAGGGTCTTAATAAAAGGTAAGTCCAGAGCATCTGCAGATAGCAAACCTTCCAATTTTCAACATGCATATATGAAAAACATCATGTAAGCTTAAACGTTTTTTTTCCTTTCTAATACACGTACATGCAATTGGCCATTTCTGTTTGCAGCTGACTCTTGGAAGACTTGCCCATTGAGCACTCTAACTAGATTACAATGCAACATTCAAAAAGATGGAAAACAAACACTCAGGTTAGGCTTGCAGATGGAACAGAAAGAGCTGGAAGTGTTGGCCAGTAGTGCCAGCCACACAACTTAAGCTGTTTGTTCCAGAGATCCTCACACCACATGTTGCACCACAGACTTGGGTTACTGAATGAACACAGCAGCAGTACAGACTTGTCCAGATGATGAAGAAAAGCTGGTCTAACAGCCTTCAAGCTTAGCCTCCCCTCTGGCACGTGGAGAAAAGCAGGTTCAGACAGGGATTGCGTGTGATGTGGCCATACAACTTGGAGAGCACATGAAAGCATTTGTTGAAAATATTCATCCAATATAAAATTTGTTGAGTATTTTCAGCTATGAGTCATATTTTGTATCTTTGCAAGGGACGTAAGTGAGGAAAAAGAAGTGTATTACTTAGCAATAAAATAAATTGATATTGCTATGGAATTCACTGGCTGTTCCTGCAAAATACATCTGCTATCAGAGAATTTGATGCCATTGTGCAGCAGAATACAAATTACTTTAGCTACATTGTCAACCATCTGTATTTAAAACTTCAGTTCACAAATTGCTTGAAAGATCTTCAAATCACACATATACATTACCATGCTCTGACCAACTTATTCATGAGCAGACATCATCATTCAAATCAAAGCAACTCCTAGTCAAAAAGCTGGAGGATCATTCTGTGTAAAAACAAAACTCCCTCCCTCTCCATGTACACAGAATTGTGTATAACCAACATAAAAAGACTCTCCAGCTTCTCTTTTTATGATGCCCCAATCAGATTCAGACAAATCAAACAACAGCAAACAAAACCTCCACAACAATAATAAAACAAACATCCCCCTCCCCCAAAAAAAACCCCAAAAACCTGCACACACCTCCAGCATATAGAAACCACATCAGAAATGTATAGGCATTGTGACTTTTGTTATCTTTTTCAACTGGGACTACTACAAGAAAATATAAAAGTCACTTTCAGAAAAAAAATCACCACTGTTTTGTTTCCACATACAAATAAGCAAATATTACACAAAATAAGGATGTTAATCACGGTAATAAAAATGTAAAGGGAAGAAAGATTTAAATACTGGCTTAGTTTTACTCATAGTGATCTTGAGAAGATTATGGGAGAAACAGAGGAAGAAAAAACAGGGGTTCAGTGGTAACTAACTGAAACACAGAATCATAGTTGTCCATGGAGTTGAACTCTGTTGGGATTTTTAATAAATATATTTGATCAAATACTGTGATTGTATGACATCCCCCCCACCACCACTGTTAACAGGGAGTCGAAAGTTCTTGAAAATGGGTTTACTGTAAGTCCATAACTGCTGAAATGTTTGATCTTGCTAAAACAAGCAATCAAACCAAGGAGCCAATCCACCAGGTATACTGTTAATGATCGGTAGTGCTGAAATGCATTTATGTTCCTAATGATGACAATGAGTCTTGTCATTCAATAATTTTGAATTGACATATGTGTACTTACTGAATGCTACAAGATTCAGTAGTGCCTAAAAAGTTAAGCATGTAGTTGTTCTCTTCACTGAATCACCACCTTACATAACAAGTTTATTTTTATCAGGTGCATATCAAAGAGTACAGTCTTCAAGACAACTTTGAATTTGAATGCTGACAGCCTGGCTTCCCTGACTTAAAAATTTCCAGACTACATGGTTTATTTATAGAAAAAATACAAAGATAGGTATATCCTCTGTTTGATTAAATTGAATGAATTAAGTAACAGAATGATACTTGTTTAAATTTTGTGTCACAATTCACTGTACTGGAATGAGAGATTCATTTTTCTCTTAGCTATTAATTTGCATTGCTTGTACATTGACTTGTCTGATATGGGCAATATTTTGTGATGGCTAGAAAACTGGGAGACAAACTTCAAGTGAATAAAAATGAGTTCTCTTTCATTATTTTTGGTGTCTTTATGTGTAATTATCAAAAAATGCAAATTCTATGCCTCAAGTTACTTATTACCAGAAAAAGTTTTAATTACTTTTAGGCATCACTGTCTACCCAAATATCACTGATTGTCAAAAGATAAAATTGAGAAATTGAGATTTAGTAATCAGCAATATGGAACATGGATAGTTTACTATTGCATGCCAACAAAGTTGTCAATTTAGATTACCAGTTTAATAAAGCACTGTTTCCCATGCTGCCTGTGCATAGCTGATGTGGCTAAACAGGGACCTGCTGTCTGTTTTAGGCCTTCTTGCCTGAGGAAATGAAGTTTATTTTGTCCAGCCATATGTTTATGGGCTTGTTCTCAAAGACCCCAGTTTTCAACAAGCTTCAGACAAGTTCTTGACCAGGTGCAGGAGGAAGCTGTTGTCAATCTCCATCCATGACAGAAAGGCTGAAACACGTAGCCCCACTTGTGGTATTACTGCAGAATTCAGGACAGAAGGGACCCCTGAGGATCAAAGAAGTCAACTCCTGCTTTCAGGAGGGTCTTCTAGATGAGGTAGCCCAGGGGTGTGTATAGCTAAATTTTGAGCATTATCTTGGACAAAGATTCAAAAACCTCTATGGGAACCTGTTTGAGTCTCTGATCATGGTGAAAAATAAAATACATTTCTTTATATCTAACCATGTTGCAACTGATATCCATTTCCTCCTGTCCTATCATTGTACACCTTAGGCTGGAAAACTTGGCTCTACCATCTCTGTGCTTTCCATTAGGTTTTTCTCATGCTACCATTTGGGGGAAAACCACATTTTTTAGTAGTAACTATAATAGGAACAGCTTTCTGAGACATAACTGATTTTAAAAAAAAATATTTAAAATAATCATGTTGTATCTCTCTGAAAATTATGACATCGGAGGTAACAAAAAGGAATGCTATATTGAGTTTGATTCATTTCATCTCGTGGCAATGGTTTGGTAAAAAAGTTCTCTCCTTCTCTTGAAAGTTCAGTATAACTATACTATATAGAAAGAAATTCTTATTCCCTTGAAATTGGAAAGAATTGAAAACAAAGTAATGTTTGAAATTTTGAGTTCTTTTCTTTTAAAGGATTTTGAAAATGTGTGTCACTTTTACAGAACTGTTTTCCCAAGGGCAACAAAGTGTCAGTTTGTAAGTACCTATGTATTAAAAGATTTTTCAGTGGCAAGCAGCTTCTTGACAGACAAAGGCATAAAGATAAATGACTGGAGACTGAAGCTAAGCAAAGTCTGACTGGAAATATTTTCAGAGTGAGTGCAATTAATCAATGGAACACCTCACTTAAGGGTATGCTGGATTCTCTGTAGAACATTTTAAATCAAAAATGGATGTCTTTTATAAAGATTCAGCCTAGCTTAGCCATAAATTACTAGGCTGTACAAAGATAGCTGAAAAGTAGCTGAAAAATTTTGGCCAGAGTTTTAATTGCATATCAAACTAAATGTTGTAGTTGCCCCTTCTGACCCGGAGATTTTGTACTCTACAAATAAATTAGCTTCAACTTCTAGAAAACAGAAGTTTCAATAAAAGTATTTTTAAGGCCCAGAGTAAGAATGTGGAAAGTTTTGGAAACACAATGGAATAAGCTCTGTGTGATAACTCCGCCCATTGGGTCTCATGTCTTAGCTCTATGAATATTTGGAATCCTGGTTGTGAGAGGAATTTTTGGGCTTCTAAAGATACAGGAGCAAAAACCAGAGAAACCCAACAGCTACTGAGGAACAACATTTACCAGGCACAGAGGATGGCAGAAGGCATCATCCTTTCAGCACTCCAACACCTCCTTTGGTAAGAGCCGAAGCATGGTAAGTGGGGACACTAGTAGGATGTACTTCAAAACCACACTCCAGAACTGAACTAAAATGCTACTGTAGGCATTGCCTTAGATTCCTAGCCAGCTGGGCCCAGATGCAGACAGAAAGCACAAGGGCAGTTTTCCTGAAATGGCACCTCCATGTCTTCACAGCTGCAGAAGAGTCTGTTACAAGTCTGATGCCTTAGGGCATAGAGGCAAGCTTTTCTTCACAATAAAAAAGCTAAAAAATGACTAATGATGGAAATAGAGTCTACCTTTCTATGTGATCTTTAAAGAACTGGTGTTCAAACATTTAATAAGATTATTTCTGTTTTAATTTAAGAACAAAGTATAAAATACGTTTATATAATTCCTTCCTCTCCCTGCAAGGTATTGTACTGGGAATACTATTTACTTCCTATCTTTGCCCAGAAAAGATCTTTACATGAACACAGTTTCCAGTTGCAAATGAAAAGTATTCTTTGTTGAAAAAGCTAAATATTTTTGCTTTACTGTAAGACATTTACCTGCCTCTGGACTACACTCAAAAATGAGGACAGTAATTAGATTTCTTCATTGTGGATTTCTGACAAAACAAATTCTATCAAATTATTAAAATATCTGAGCAAAGAACATATTAATCATGGTCGTTCTTCTTTTTCTTTTGCAATCACTTTATCTTGTGTACAATGAACTGTTAATAGCCACTACTATGATGCTTCATGCAATTTCCAGAAGAATAATTTCCTTCTAATACTTTCTCCTCAATTTAAGTCAATAAGTAGCTTTCTCCATTATCCAAGGAAGGTTTTCTAATTTTTTTGTAAAATGTAATTTTCCATGTTTTCATACTATAAACAATAACACTTCAGTTTTCCTGTAAGAATATCTCAGTTCATATAACTTGTAGATGAGACTGAACGGAATAATTTTGAGGATCTGGAGTGACCTCATATGTGTGACATGCCAAAGTACTGCCCTGAGTTGCATTTTCTTTAACCTACAGTTTAGTTTTAGAAAAAACATTTGCTCTTGACTTGCTAGCAGGGTAGAATTGAATGAAAGCTTCTGTAAATTGTTGCATTAAATATATCAGCTGTTAAAAATGTATATCTTATTTCTAGCCTTATTTCCACTTATTTCAAAGCTTCCACTTTTAATTATTCCTGATATGGAAGTGGTCAAAAGTTTTTATATCGTTCAGATGATAAAATTTCATCATCATATATCTGAGGGTTTGAACAGAATTCTTGGAATATCTCATTATTAGGAGACCTTTTTACTCCATTTTAGCTATTTGCATAGCTGTTCTGTGAAAATTTTGGACATGGGCACCAGGACTAGACACAGAATTCCTTCTAAAAATTCCCCTATTTGTCTGTCTTCCCATCCAAGTATCCTGTTTTGTTGAGTGCGGCAGATGTGTGATGACAGAGCAGTTATCTACCAAGACTGTATTTTTTTTTTTTTTTTCAGGAACACTGCTTTCTAGAAGAAAAATGTTCCAGAAGAGAGGAATACAAAATCTATGCAGACATGTTTTTCTCTCACTAATCAAGATCACTCCGTGCTAGTGACTTGGTTTAGTTACTTATAATTCCCTAACCTCTGCAAGGCAAATGCCTCTATTATTTAGAAACTAACTCAATTTATAAACTTGTGGGGTTTTTCCTCAACAGAAACTATAAATTCCAAGCAAGAGCAGTTTGGCAGGAGGTAATTTTTCATAAATCCATGTGTCATTTTTCTCTTACCTTTATCTGCTCAGTATAAATCAAATATCTATATCATGTGTTCCATTTTATAGAACTGACTTTAGCCTGTATCAACTCAAACTATTCTTTTAACATATAGTGCAGCATTAGCTTCCTTCTAGTTCCTTTGAAGCTCTTTGGTGGTCCAAGATGGCAACATTCAGGACAAACACAAGGTTCTTTAATCAGTTTGTCAGAAAATTTAAATATAGATTTATTTAGAACAGCTTGTTCTAAAATACCTAACCATCATCCTCACCAGTTACTGCAGAAAAACTTATAGCATTTGTGTTGTCATCTGTTGCCCCAAAATAGACTTAGAAAGTACAAGAATATTAAAGCAACACAAGAATATTAAAGCCCTTCTTCTGTTTACACATTGTTACTGACAATACTATTTCTTCCTAACACTTTAATGATCTCATTGTCAGTTTTCTTTAGTTCCTGAGTTACTTAAACATGTCTTACTACTCTTCTTCTTTGTCTTCCTAGAATATCAGAATACTTTAGGTGGGGAGGGACTTCCAGAGGTTGCCTAGAAGAAACCTCTGTCCAGAGCAGGTCTAATCATATCAGACTGCTCAAGACATTGTTATGTTCCAAATATTCCCACTTTCTGTTTTCCATCTATTGTTATCACTGTCTCCTTTTTAGCTTTGTTTTCATTAAATGTCATCCAGTATGCCACTTACTTTTCCATATGTTTGGGTTTTATAATCATCAAAATCTGTAGATGTCTGGATATGGAGCAATATTATTAAACAACTCAAATTATAAACTGTGCCAATATAAACATAAACCTCTGCTTTCAAGTCCTTTTTCTCTGTTGCTGTTGTTGGAGAAGTTGCTATTTCTACCATATTTCATCCAGACTGAAGTCCTCTGTCATGTATCTTCATTTTCTCCTGTATATATCATAACTACATCCTGAGTTCTGCATTTTGTTTTCTACTGTGATCTAATAGTCTTCTGAAAACATCAGGTAATAACTTCATACTGATTACATGCTTCATACTTCTCCAATCTGACAGTAATCCCTCAAATATTCATTTTCTTTCAAGAGGTCACTGACACCACAATAAGAAATGCTATTTTTGACTGCTCCGTCTTGAGTTTTGCCCACCTAATCTTTCTTAAAGAGGCTATGACTGTAGAATTTAGCACTCTAATCATGTCAATCTTTCCAGCAGGATTCACTAATATATAAAATGTAACTTATGTTTATAGATGAGGAATTATAGTTATTTTCATTTGAAACTCAAGTGCAACCAAGTAAAGAATGTTTTGACCCTATGCAAAATACAATTTTGCATTAAAATAGGTACACTTTCTCTCTTCCCTATATTCCTTTTCTGTTTTCAGTGCAGTGATCTTCTGACCATCTTTGATGTAACTCCCCTTGAGTTTCCATCCTTGTTTTAGTTGGGAGGAATCCATACAATTTATTCAGTCTCTGCTCAGGACAGAAAGCAGACACTGTTCCAATACACTATTCCTGTACATTTCTGTCTGTTCTCTTTTTTGGCTTTTAGGCTTGACAAGATTTTTTGAAAGGCCTTTTAAATTTTACTGACTGTCATATTTTTTGATTTTTGGAGCTGCTTGGTAAATTAGAATGAGACTCAAGAACTTTGCTTTTGGAACAGTAGCTTTAACACTTTTCTAACCATTAAGCATGATTATGGCAGGACAGAGAACCTTGCAAAGAACTGTTCTATTGTCTAGAAATACATGAAGCTAAAATGAAAAGTTGTGGATACAATATGCAGCTAACAAGAATTTTTCTTGCTTCTGTCCAGTCCCGTGAGATACTTTTCTCTCTCATGGAAGATATTAGTAGAGTTCTATAAACTATGAACACCTGCGACCTTGCAAACCTTTGTTTATAGGCCAATAGGAAACATTTTGACCATGGCTGCTTTAGGATTTTAGCCAATCACGCCCAAGGGGTGGCTGATCCTTTGACCAATTAGACTATGAAGAAAAGTCTATAAAAGAGTGGTAAAATAATTAAATAAATGAATCTTGCTGCACAATTCCTGCCTGCTGGATGTCTCTTTTCCTCCCTACCACTGCAGGATACTGCAATAAAAAGTTTCAATACTTTGGCAATTTCCAAGAATGTCAGCACTTTCAGAATTATAACACGTGAGAATAAACCATCTTTAGTCTTTTAAACCTAATAGGAACCACCATGGTTCAGAACTTTCAGAATCACAGAAAAACAAATAGTCGAACTTCCTGCTCAAAGGAGGGTCGACGAACGTCGTTTGCGGTATTAAGAATTTGGTTTTTTAGAAATGCATATTTATGCATCAAGTCATATTCAATTCAATATTCAGAGGGTATAGCACTCTGTTTCACTGTTATTGCTTTAAAAGCCTGAAGGAGGATTTGGGAAAAAAAAAACCAAACTAGTAACAATAAGTGCATGCTGAATTAAACAGGATTAAAATAAAATCTGCTCATCATTTTTAGTTGATAAGGGAACCGATAGAGATTTCAATCTGTCAGTGGAATTTCACTGCTATTACGTCAGGTTTTTTTAGTCTACAGTAAAAAAAAAAAAACAACAAAAAAACCAAGACTGTGGGGTACATTCACAAAATTACAGAACAGCTGAAATAGGAAGGCAACACAGGACTTTGCCTAGTCTGACCTCCCTGCTCAAACCAAGGTCTACTTGTGCATGTCTCTCAAGGCCCTGTCCAGTCACATTTGTGACTGTCTCCAGGAATGGACTTTCTACAATTTCTTTAGGTTTGATTACCCCTACAATGACATGGAATTACCTGCATTTCAGTTTTGGCCCATTTTCCTCTGGTCCTTTCACTGGACACCACTGAGAAAAGTCCAGCTCTGCCTTCTTCACTTCCTCCATCAGGTATTTATACACATTGACATGATTCTCCCAAACCTCCAGGCTAAACAGTCCCAGCTTCCTCAGCCTCTCTTCATGTGACAGACACCCCAATCCACTAACCATCTCTGTGGGCCTCCATTAGATTCTTACCAACACGCCCACATCTCTCTTGTACCAAGGAGCCCAGATCTGGACACCATTCCAGATGTGTCTAGAAGAGAGGAAGGATCACCTCCCTTGGACTCAACCTGCTGGTTACAGTCTGTCCAAAGCAGTGAGGCCAAGGGTACCAAGTATCTCCAAGGATGGGAACACCACACCATCCCTGGGGAACCTGTATCAATGTTTGACCACTCTCACATTAAACAAAACTTTTCTGCCTTTCTACTCAGAAGATCCTGTGCTCTAATGTTAAAGCATTCCAACAAGGAAACATGTTTATGCTGAAACCAGAGAAGATACCTAAATGGGGACATTTGTGCACAGCAAATAGAGGTTCCATTTTTATGGCTCTGGATAATTCAAGTATATTTCTAAAGAAAAGTTATACTTATGGTCAAATCAAGATAAGACATCAATGCATAAGGTTTGTAACCTCCAACAGTACTAAGACATGTATCCCTGAGAGCAGGACATTTCAAAACTGGTTTATGCAGAAACTTAAGAATTTACATCTTCACCCAAGAGAAAGTTTTATATACTAATAAAAACACAGAATTATAAATACTGTCAGATATGAGATCTTAATTTTGAGAGATTTAATCAAATTATGCCTATTCAAATTAAAACTTCAGTATTTTTAGCTCTGATCTGCATGTTCTATCATACTTTCGTAGTGTGGAATTTTATACTTTTTATGATCTAAATAGAGATACTACAATAGAAAAAAAATCTGGAGGTTCGTAATTATTTAGGCATAATTAAAGTAGGATCTAGGAATCACCACACACAGACAAGTATCTTCAAAATGAAAATACTTAGTCTTTCAATTTGCTTGAAGAAAGCTTAGAAAATATTAAAATTAAATTAATTTTTACTAATGTCAGTGTTCTGAAAAAAATGTAGAGCATGTATTTCTAGTTTGGATACAGAATCAAAAGAGATAAAAGATCTCTTTAGAAAAAATTTGGTACCTCTATAGTACTTTCATATATTATGTTGTGACACCTGATTCCTTTAGGCTCAGCTTTTGGTAAAATAAGGAAAGATGTGATCTGTATGTTGAAGTGGTGAAGAACCACTATAGTGATTCTTGGGATCTGTTCTGGAAAAACTTGCTATGAAATTCTGAAAATTGAGTGTAATCAATATATAAATTGTATAATATTCTTCCCCTTTAAGGACTTTTCAAAAGTTATCCAACAGTTCAAAGAAAAATTGAGGATTTCTCATACTACCAGAAAAACCCATTCCAGTAATTTGTTCCTATAAAACAGATAATTTCAATACCCTATCCTTAACTGACTCCAAAGAACTGACAGTATTCTACAGGGACGTAAGTTCAGACATAGCAAATGTCACATTCTAAATTTCATAAAAATTAAAGCTGACAAGATCAGTCATACACTCTTTAAGCAGGAACAGAGGTGGATGGTTCCGCTATCCATATCTAGAATGTTTGAAAATGACCCCTAAGCTGCAATCAATAAACCAGCTATTTTCTGTTCCTGTCCTCGCTACGTTTACGTTGTACAAGGTAACTTCAGGCCGTGTAGTGAATACAGACTCAGTTATAGGTGAAATCCCAGTATCTAGAAGATAAATACTGCAGAACTCAACTTGTGGGAGCTGGGTCACAGAAGAGCACCTTGGACTCTATGCACATTTAGCTTCCTTATAACATGAACTATGAAACTATGGTGGTGAAGAAAACAAGTAATATCCTAAACAGGGCATATTTAGCACATTATAATGCATGGGGTAACGGGCAGTGCCAAACCCCTTGCTCTGCAAAGACCAGCCACATCGTTCAAGGTAGGAGATCCCTGCACCCATCCATGCAGATCACAGGCTGAAGAAGAGCATTGATACTTGTCTGGCCAAAACAGCTGGCTGTAGTTCACTATTTTTATCTAGACACACTAGCTATCAGAATGTAGGAGCACTCATATTTTAAAGTCACTGTAAGTCTTGTCCAGAAGGAAGGAAACATAGATCACAGGACCATAGAATAAGCTGTGCTGGAGGGGACCCACAAGGATCACCGAGTCCAACTCTTGGCCCTGCACAGCATCATCCCCAAGACTCACATCATGTGTCTGAGAATCTTGTCCAAGTTATCCTCAGGATGATGCACTGCGACTGTTTTTTATCATAACCTTACGTTCAGGGTGCCAACTACACCTTCTCTTACCTCATGTCAGTGGTGCCTGACTGTACAGCAAAATATTGAAAAGGTTTGTGTGACCAGAAAAACAGAGCATGTGAGGGACAGTGACTTCATAGCCTACTGATTATGGCATTCTGAGGTGATTTTGACTGTCCTAGGAGAAAACTGTAAACCTTCAAATTTCTGGGCAAATGTTCTGGCTGTTTTATTTTAACAGTAAAACACCAGCAACATCTTTACTATCTTATCTGCTGGAAATATCTTAAAAGAAAACCAGCACATTGTGTTAAGGCCTATTTCTGCAACTATGTGGCAAGAACCTGCATAGACTGGAGTACGGCTAAATAAAATGCACAAAAGCAAATTCATGCATATCCAGCACCTGGAGCCATCTGAGAAAAAAAGGGAACTGCCTTATACATTTAGGCACTCCTAAAATCAGGCAAAATCTCCATGAAGGTGATTTTTTTTCTTTTCAATTTGTGTGTTGGTCTTCGGTGTCTAGTACTGGATTAAAACCTCAGTAGAGGCATACAACTTCCTCTCGACAGAGCCCATAAAGTTGTTATTACAACTCTGAAGAGATTTCTCCAGATGACAATTAGGCTGCAGAGCAGGAAAAGGGATTTGGTTAATAACTTTTCATTTTGTTCATTACAGCCACTTCCACGGATGTTGGTTGTAATGTTAAAATTAGAACTGCAGTTTTATATATGGTGATTCAACATAGTGAGCAGTTGTAGTATGATGAAAGGCAGACATGGTTTCAGAAATACCTGGCAAACACATACTCTGAGAACATCAGTGCTTTTTCAGAGTAATGGGATACAAAGCTAGGCTCTTAAGCTCACTGTACAGCACACAGGGAGAGTTAAGTGCCTCAGGATGTGATTTGAACACATCAGGCATGCTAGGCATGGGGGTGCTTAGAGCTAGAGCAATGAGCCATTTCAAGTCTAGGAGTGCATCTGAAATCCCACCCTCTGCAGGTTTCATAACTCCTTGCTCTTGGGACCAAATCATGCTCTGAAAATGTGTACACTTCATTCTTCTTCACTCTTCCATTTTCAGATAAATTAGAAAGAGTATGCATATTATTCCATATAAATATCATTTAGAGCACCTGAAGATAAGTGGAAATCCATCCATTCTCTTCTGTGACCCAGGTACTCACACAGAGCTTGTCTTTGTATCACCAAAGAAGAATCTGAGACAGTACCACTTCCAATCCCCAGAAATTAATTTCATGAGTGTAAGCACTGAGCCATGACCATCTGAGACAGTTCACTGCACCTCTGATGTTTTGTAGCAAGACAGAATTGCCTCCCTCAAAGGCCAAAAGCAAAGGAAGTACAAAACCAGAAATTTTACATTGGCCACAATAATCTTGATGACAATTCAGAAAAGTGACATTTGTTTTGATCCCTCTTATGATTTTTTTTTTTTTCATAAGAACTGTAGAAATTGCAGTCAAAACTCCTGGCAAACTCATGAGCAATATCAGCTGGGATGGGACCCCTCCTGACAGAACCCAGTATGGCATGGAGGTGGTTGACTACCAAGAAGAGATGCAGAACGAGAGACATTTATACTCTTAAGCAGTGTAGGATTGAGGGCAAAGTCTGATGGCAAGTTTATGAGATACTGGGCCTCGAGGTGTCCTCATATAGTGGGGTTACCAAAACTCATTTCATACATGGACAAGTCTGAAGTTCTATAGAATTCAAGTGATGCACATTTCATTATTCATTTAAGGAGCTGAGGCAATAATATTACCCTTGCTTTCTGGAAGCATACCTCTTATAAATTGAGCTTTTGGGGAAAACATTCAGGTAGGATTTATGTAGTCTCTGGACAGGCAGCTAAGACTTCCAAAGTAGCACTCTCAATCACTTATTCCCAGTAAACATTAATTCTAAGATTTACTGCCCAGTGATCCCTTTACAACTATGCTAAGAATGTCATATTCTGTGTGAATTCATTTCTGACTAGAGGCATAAGCTGTCATTCCAAGGTGATTATAATACTATAATAATCTGCCTGTAAACAGTAGAATATTGGGCAACAACATTTAAAGTTTTATTTTCCTTGTTCACATGACTACTTAGACCATTGAGCTAACTATGAGACTACCCTCTCTGTCAGTTCATCTGCATTAATAAACGTGGATTTCTGGATATAAAAATAAATGCCTGCTGTTCAAACGAGCAGTGTGCAAGCCATGACTAACTGGCAAAGTGCTGCCTTAAAGCCCTCCTAGAGCTGCTTGTGGCAATGGGAAATAAGAAAGTTAAGAATGAGGCTAACAGAAAGAACAAAGCAAAGAATTATTTGTACAAAGATTATTACTCAGTTTTGTTGTCTTCTGTTTCAATGCTTTAAACAAAAATAAACAGCAAGTTACCTACATACCTTTTCTTAAAGCAACAGTAAGTTGCAGAATTCTAGGTCTCTTACTGTGATCTAACAATTGGACAGTGAATAGGACAAGCCAAGCCAGTGCAAGCACATTTGTTATGAGGGAAGATTTGTGTTATAATTGAGGACATGCCTCCTGCCACCTTGGGTACAATCTATATATAAGGTGACTCTGTGATTAGTTGCAAAAACTGTAGCTTCAGGTCTCAATCAATAAACATGAGTAATCTGGCAGTGAAACTCAGGGCCCTGTAGCTGCATTGTTATGCCCTTTGCTCTAACAAAAGAAAAAGAAAAGAAACCATCATCTGCATTTTCTCGCTTCCTCCCAAGCTAAAACCAGCATAAAGACAGGATTTTATCCCATTGTCATACAGACTTCCAAAAGCAAGGACAAAATCACACTGATCACAAGGGTTTTCACAATGACAACTCAAAGAATTCATAATCAACATTAATGTTAATGTCATTAAGCATTAGCAGATTTGGCAACTGCAACATTACTGAATTTTAATAGCTAAGATATGAAAATTTGAAGAGACAGAATGAAATTTGCTAGGTAAAAATTACTTCTTAAATTTCTGTCTCTATAGCCTAATCCATGCCGGTCTGTTTACAGTCCCTAATCTGTAATTCTGGATTCCTTCATCAAGACCACAAATAACATACAGGATTGTTCTATGAAAATAAACTCTTTGTTTTGGCCCTTCCTTCACTTTCAGATTTGCGAATCAGATTTCTTTTTAACTTCTCACAAGCAAGCAGAATAAAACAAAAACGGTAAAGGCTATAATAACTGGAGAGCAGAAAGTCACAGGAAGAAATTATCAAACCAGGCTGCTCATGTAGCACCCATGTACACGTCAGCCATAATTCTGAGTGAGAATGAATCCTGATGCAATGTAAGGGAATGCAAATACATTTATCTGAAACATGCCAGTGCCCCACCAGCCATAGACTGAGCCATAAAAGAGACTGAGGACAGTTTTAGATAATTCTAAAGAGATATATGTGTGTGCATGCATACATATATAGGTAGGTACACAACTTCATTATTTAATTTTTCTATTGTTAATAAGAGTTAAACATCATATTGATCATCTCTATTGCTTGCTCAGTCACTCTGCTTTTCTCAGTAGCATTCTGAGCCTTGAAAAAAGAAGCAGCTAAAATTTGCTTACCAAACGAATTTTTGGACTGACTGTATAAATTAAATGAGACATGAGGAAAATCTCTTTAGCGTAAGTATGTCTTTACAGCAAAATACACCAGTATTAGCAAGGATGGATGTGTATGCCACTTTCCCAGAAGTGATCTTTTCCTTGCAGCTCCAGATTCTCCCAAATAGATTAGTGGGACCAATTTGTGAGTTTGTTTGGAATCACAGAATGGTTTTGTTTGGAATGCACCTTAAGGATCACCTAGTTCCAAGCCCCCTTTCACAGGGAGGGACACCTTCCTCTATACCAGGTTGCTCAGGGCCCCCCTCCAACCTGACCTTGAACACGAAATTCCAGGTATGGGACATCCACAGCTTCTCTGGGCAACTTGTTCCAGTGTCTCACCACCTTCACAGTAAAGAATTTATTCCTAATAATCAATATAAACCTACCCTCTTTCAGTCTAAAGCTGCTACCCTTTGTCCTATCTCTCCATGCTCCCAAAAAAAGTCCCTCTCCAGCTTTCTTGTAACCTCTCTTTAGGTACTGGAAGGCTGTTATAAAGCCCTGGAGCCATCCCTTCTCCAGGCTGAACAACCTCAGCTGCCTCAGCTCATCATCAACAGGAGAGATGCTCCAGACCCCTGACTGTCTTCCTGCCCTCCGCTGGAAAAATGCAGAGAAGCATCCAGCTTTTGACAGGCAGTCGTAGACTATTTCAGATCGAGACTGTCATCAGCCTTCTACAAGCTTTTCAGAAGGGCTATGATGAAGAACGTTCTTGCTTTTTTTTAATAGAACAAATTAACTCTTGATTTATGTCAGGAGGACAGTGCTTAAAATGAATACAAAATTGTAGACCCCAAGCACTTCATCCAATATTGTAGACTGCTGGAGACCTGTCACTCCCCAATCACATGCAGGCTTATTCCCTTATCTGAATACTGAAGGACTTAAACAAACCTTCCAGAAGCTGTGCCACTAATCTTTTTACTTTCAGAAGGCAAACTGACATAATGAATCCACATTCTGATACACACTGTGCCCTCACAGTAGCTTAATTATGAATAATTATAGAATTTTCCTAGCTTAGTGTTGCATCCTAACACAAACAAAGCTCATAGTGGTTATATTGCCAGTCCTGCTGTAGTTTATTAATCAGACTGTGACAGGCTGTCTATTGGATAACAAAGTCTAAAGGACTCCTGCAAGGTAATGGAAGATGAAGGCAACACTTTACTGGGGAAACGCCTTCCTTTACTTTGAGAATTAGGAGCAGAAGGTGTTATAGCTTAACACAGAGTTCAGAACTTTCAAGTTACTCATCTCCTAAAAATGAATGAAATCAAGGCAAAACAAGAAATCAAAGTAAATCTGGATTTGCAACTACAGCTTGGAATTAAAACACAGAGAGCTAAGAAGAGATTCTGAAAGACTGGAAAGGTGCAACTGTGGAACTATTTTCCAGTATAAAAAAAAGTTTCGATGCAGTTACTTAAGCTGTCTATAGCTATAAGTTTTAAATGTGATGAGAAGGAAAGGGAAATGATATCACAAGTCAATGTTTAAGGGCTATGCAATATGTTCCTCTTCTCAGTGTAATCCTAGGGCCAAACAATGCTTCTTATTCCAACTGCGAATTGTTTCAGTCACAATTTTGTATGCAATTAATAGTGCTTTTCCAACAGAGTCTGGACCTTCTTAAGCTAAGCTGATCCTTTCTCTTTTCTCTGACACTGAGATTCTGCTTTTTCTATGTGTGATAACTAAGGTTAAAGGAAATAAATGTTTCCAAACAATTTCATGTTTAATTGAAATAAACTATCACTTGTTCAATTGGCCTTATTTTTCTCCAGTTGTTTTGAAACTTAACTGATGCCTGGAAAAGGCACTTAGCAAGATCTACAATTCCCCAGAAACTGTTCTAGGTGCATCGAGTACTGAGAATATCAAAAATTAAAACAGATGTCATCCATATAGGTTTCAATCCTAGATGAATCATATACCAAGAACTCCACAGTGAATTTGAGAATCATGCCCTTAGAACAGCTTCTATTATGTGAGGATTTGTACCTTAGCATTTACTTTTCTACAAACATATCACCATTGGATTACTTCTATAATGGAGCATAATTAACCTTTTTCTGTTTTTAAAGGTCAATAAATATTTTATTTAAATTTCAAAATTTCGTGAAGATGATTTTTCTTTTTCCAGATTCTTGGTGTATTAGTTTGTTCTTCAATTATGCCCAGGAGCTGTTGATGCTGAATTTGTATGAATTAGGCTATTCCTCAAAATAAGTAATTAAGTAACTGTGGCCAAACAACATTCAGGGGAAAGCAGGTTAATTTACCACATGAAAATGCTTTCCTTGTACCGTAATAGAACAGTGACATGAAGAAATACATTCAAATGAGAGAGAATGAAATGAAGAAGTGAGTTTAAGGCTGTGGGAGCCATAGTACAAGCAACAAAATTTATCACATCAATTTTGCCTTGACTTGGTTGTCAAGTTGTATTGTTGTTAGTTGTTAGTTATTATTAGTTGTTGTTGTATTTTCCTTCTTACTCTGGACAGGTCTGTGTGTTCCAAGGACAACAACAGCTATGGCAGAGGATGCCACTCCACATAAGGCCACTCAAGCCAGGCTGGTCAAAGGGACTGGAGAGAAAACAACCCCAGGGCTTTCCAAGCAGGCTGTTGAGAAACAGGCCAGCAAGCTGGTTCTGTAGAGTACAGTCAGTGCTACTTGTTTAAGAAACAAATTACTGTAGTCACTGACAAACAGCATACCAAAATAACCAATTCCAGCTTAGGTATAGTGAAAATAATCAGAAAAACCACATTTGGGGAATTGATGGCAAAAGAAGCTTGAAACCACTTTTCTACAATATTTGGAATGCTGCAATAGTCAGAGAAATACAATATTATAGTCTGAGTATTTTGGAATAAACTAATAATAATTGTCAAAAATCAACCAAATAACAATAACATGATTTTCAGTGAAATAAGATAGCTTTAAATCAATATAATCTTAAAAGCAGAAAAAACATATACAGATAGGCAGCTAATTAGCATCTGATCTCCCTGAGATAGCTTTCAATGAGAGAGAAACAAGATTCGTAGAGAGTCAGGCATAGGGGAAAATGCAAGAGGCAGCTCAAAATTCAGTGCTGCAATTGCTGAGAAACTATAAAAATGCTCCCACTAAGCAATGGGAAATTCTAGACAAGTTTGTGGGTCACAGAGTAATGAAACTAATGAGATTAATGAATCAAAATGTGATTCTTTGGGCTGGCATAACTGTGAATAAATCAAATATTATCATTAATGGGACATTAGTGTTACACAGCTATATCCCCACAAATTGCATGACATTTCCGAGAGAAAGTCAGTGAAAACACAATGCTAGAACAAAATTTAGCAGCACTTTAGTCCAGTGGGTTAGACCATCAAAAAACCAGACAGCTGACAAGGTACTAGAAAATGTGCCATAAAAATAATCTCAAATGTGAAAAAGAAATTGGTGTATATCACAGTCATCGTCATTCAGCATAATGAAGATTCTGAACTACAAGTGATTTTACAAAGAAGCAAACCATAAGTCTGCCTATCATATCAGGACAGGGAAGAGGACAAGGAAGAGATGGGAACCAAAGTTGCCTTTCTACCTCCCCTCCTAAAACCCCTCCAGAAAAGGCAGCCCCAAACAGCACACTGAGGGGATACCTGTGTAGCAGGGAAGGAAGCTCTGCAAGAGCTGCAAGGTGCAATACTGAAACATTTTTGGTAAGTAAGATTCTACCTGGCAAGTCTATCCTAGCTGAGGGGCTGTAAAAGCCACATGAGAAAAGGCTTCAAGCCTGTTTTATAAAAATGAACAAAATGGGAAAGATAACAAGAACAACTGAAAAAAATCCAGCAACACAAGCAGTGAGACAGTAAAAAATTACGTGGGGGAAAAAAAAAAATCCCCAAATACCAAAGTACGCAGCCATTATTTATTTTAATAATAAATTAACCTGGACATTTTAAACACCTTACCAATAACATGAGTTAGCTTTAAAGCACAAGGCTTTATATTTGAAAAAAACCCCAAAACCCATCAATGCTTATGTATTACACTCTGTGTTTGGGATATTTTTAATGTATTTTATTTTTGTTCAAGAGACCATTCAGATTCAGAAAGAGAGAATATCTGATGTGTTCAGAATTAAATTTTCCCAAGCACATATTATACTGCAAGGCAAAGTGACACCCTTGCCTTTTCAGTGTGTATCTGTCCCCTAGACCATCACCCATTCACTTCATATTATTGATCCAACTCTAAACAAAAGTGATTGAATGAATATGTGCAAACAACTAAGAAGAACAAAAACAATTAAAAAAAATGTGCTGTTGTTTTGGTTTTTTTTTTCTACCAGAGCATGCAGATCATGTTAGAATAAATATACAGGTTCAGTCTTGAGCTGCTTTGACCTAACTCTAGAGCTGTATTAAAATACCTTTATTCACGCTTTATGTAGTAGAACTGAACCTTAGACATTAGATCAAAGGCGAAAACTAGACTATATATTGTACTTTTGATGTCTTCTCCAGGACAAACAAGATGAAAAAGAACAGCTAATCATATTTAAATAAAAGTGAACACTGGATGGAAGCCAGTTTCAAATTGATGGAAAGAGAGGTTAAGCCATAGAAATCAATGTCATACATTTAGGCAGAAGGGGGAAAGAAGATAAAAGAAGATCCTACTAAATCTTGCAGTGCATTTGAAAATCAGGATGTGCACTTCTTGCCATACCTCAGCCTGGAAATTTTCTGAAATTTTCAATGTAAACTTTGTGGACCAAGTTTCTGCTCTTAAAGCAAAGCAATGGAAATGTCATCCCTGGAGTACAACTGCAATAATGCACTGGGAATCAAGGGGTCCTGTGAAAGAACTTTTGTCACCCAAGTAATTCTTCTGCCCTAGACCAGTCTTGCCTGCTGTACTGCCACATCCATTTCTCTAAGCTGAAATGTGAACATACAGCTACTTCCAGGTCTGCTCTACCTTGTGCATGTATGCATCCATCAACACGCTGAGACCCCCAGACTAATTAGCAGGTATGGCACTGATGATCTGTTTCTACTCCCCATGCATCTTCTGCTCCAGCAGCAGCCGCAAATCTTCAGGAGGGTTCATCAATAACGGCAGGGCTCCTGCTGGCAGCTTCTCTCAGGGGGAGGATTTGCAGAATCAAAAGGTCTGTCTCCCTCCAAATGCACCAGAGCTTCTTTTAAATGAGGAGAAACTTCACATGAAATTCTGCCTGAAGGTCAGACCTACTGTGTTTTCTTCCTGTTCAGGAGCTCCTGGGCATTCCTACAGTGAAGTGAGCAAAATTTCCTTATGTGCTCAGCTAATTCCTAAAAACAGGACAAGAATGTCTTCAGGTTTGCGCCTTATATAATAAGACCTCAAGAGGTGTCTTTTCCTCCCTTTGTCTATTAAAAGCGCAACACAAATACAGAAAAATCTATAAAATCCCTCCAATTCCAGGAGAAAAAAAATAGAAATGCAAAGGAAAAAGAAGAAGAAGAAAAGGAAGATTACAATAGTGAATTATGGGCCTAAAAGGCAAAGATTCTATTTTTTTGGTGCATTGGGTCATATTCCAGTGGGAAAAAGGCCTCTTCATAAGAGGGACTACCTGCATCACATAGATAGAAGTAGCTAATCTTCTTAGCCAAAGACTAGTTTAAATGCCCTTTTCATTACTCAAGCTAATAATGCATGAAAATTGTGCAGTGGAAGCAAAAGTAGCACAAACTCACTGTACTGGAATAAACAGAACGAAGAAGGCTAAAAAAGAAAAGAAAACACCACATTAGTTTATGTGTCCATGCTGGAGCTCCAGGTAACAAGTACAAAGATTTAGAAAATTCAGATATTAACAAGAAGGAATTTGATTCAGTGGCCAGTATAGAAATGTCTGGTGATTTGCAATATTTCTGTGTTAAACCCCATTATTTTAACCTGAACACATCTGTGAAATTCTGTATTAACAAGAATTTTGATGAGTAACAGACACTTAATAAAGCCTGGTTTCTTACAGATGCACTGTCCTAGGCTTCTACAAACACACACACAAACACGTACCTCAGCTTCTATTTCATATCCTTCTGGGTTTCACCCTTTCTCTGTGTTTTCTTAATTTTTTTTCTGCTGTTTTTCTAACAATCTTCTCAATGCAGCCAGTCCCCTTTCCATAACAGCAGCTGAACATGGAAAACCACACAGCACGACTGTCCCTAAGTTCTCTGTGCTCATGTTGGAGCCTCTCCTTCATTCTTATGGATCCCTGTCCACAGAAGCTCAATTTCACATAAATGTATAGAAGCTAATAATGTTTAGGAAATCCTTTGTTAAAACTGGGTTGTGATTTCCCAGTGGTCAGAAATTACTAGGGGGAACAGACAGCGCAATCACATCAGCCTTGTTTCAGAAGGAAATCAAAAGCTAGAAACATCACTGAATTTCCTGAACACCAGCAGCCTCTTCAGTAACTCAGAGATGGGAACTTGAATACCTATGGATCTCTGGGACAATAAAACAAATCTCAGGGTAGGCTCTTTAATATCCAATCACATGATCACAGAACCAGGAGTTTTCCCTTTCCAACATCCCTTTCTAACACAGGAACTCATCCTATATTAATATGCCCAAGAGTGAGAAGTAATACATCCTGATTAGGGCACCTATAATGTTGTTAGAAAACTTTCCAACACAAGATGCTGAATCCAAAATAAGGTTCCTCAGTTTTGAATGTCATTACGATCTAATCACTGTATTGCCTGGAGTTACTTGCCTAGAAGCCAGCAGTTATGACTAGATTACATAAAATATGTGGAAACAGAGGATATTGCGAGGAAGCACAAACATTTATACTCTGTTTCTGGCAGAGGCTTATTTCCAGAGTTAAATAAAATTGTAAATGAAGCAGGCTGTAAGAGAAAGTCTGGCACAATGAAAGAAAAAGACAAATCTCCAAAAGTTGAGACAGAGTTCCACATATTAAGAGAGATGACCAGTGTGGTCAAAATCCTCATGCTGATTAAATGTTTATGTTAATATAACAATTAGGAAAAGTGAGAGATGACAATAAAAAACAGGGGAAACAGCAATCCATATAAAATAGTCACTTTTGCCACCGTAAGCAAATCACACGGAGATAACAGTTGATGGATATCCTGAAATAGAAAGACTGAATAGCTAGCTGTCTCTTTTGTTTTACACTAACTGCATGCTAGCAGGAATGCTTCAGTGTACAGAATAAAAATACATAACTTGTCTTTTGTAAGATATTGAGAGATACTATTCATGATTCTTCTTCACTCTGTTTAATTGCCTTGAACACACAATGAGAAAGAATGCGGATAAGATTAATCTGGAAGAATTTGACATTGACGTATTCTCCCTATAGAACAGCAACTTCCCTGTATTATGCCTTTAAGGCACATTCTCAAAGGCACAAGATATTACTGGCACTTTTAAACTAAAACACCAAAGGTTCAAACTGATTCCACACCACAGCCTGGAGATCAAAGACACACATGCAGCCTCCAGCCCATATTCAGACTGTCACTCAACAAAGGACTGCTGGCACATAGAGGCTACCCATGGAGAGGCTTTTAATTTGAGAGGCTAAGGAATGGGTGCCTGCACTTGTCCTACTAAGAATATGTGTTCAAAAAGCATTTTCCAAGTTGTGTCACCTAGCATACCTCAGTGAAAGTCTTTCAGGATGACAAAAGTCTTTGCAGACTAAAACAACTTGCTCCTTTCACAGATATAAAATGCTCCATTAAAAAATAATTAATTTTGTAACAGTAAGAGATAATTAAATCAGCCAGCAGTTGAAGGCAGCTAATTGAGAACACAAATTCCCTTTCTGCTGCTGATCATAACTAAATCAGAATTTGTCAAGATGGAGAAGGAAAAGTACCTGGTTTTTGATATGGCATGGAAATAAGACATGTCACCTTCAGACTGAGACTCTTCTCAACCTCTGTAATCTTCCCTATTTCACATTGTTGCAGGACATCAGTTACCTGATTTAACCACTTAAGTAAAAGAGACAGTATCATTATCAAAAGCATACAGTAAGGAGTGTAGAGACTGAAGCTGCCTGGCAAGAATCTATTTCCTTCCCCTCCCTGATCACTACTACAATTGCCTGAGTAGCAAACGCAATATGAAAATTTCCAGCACATTTATACTCTTGGCTTTTTGTTTCACTGTTTGGTTTTGGCAGCTTCTTATTGTAGAGAACGGAGAAGAGGCAGAAAAGAAAAATTCATCCAAACAGAGGAAAAGCAGTCACCCAGTAACTTGGAAATCAGGGCTAAAAGGCTTTCAGAATGGTTTTGCAGTCAGCAAGCCTCATACTGTATTTCCTCAGGAAAGTAATTTTTTTTTTAGTTGTTATATTCTGTTATTCTTCTTTCATCCCTATTTTTCCCAAGACTATCAGTATCATCCTTCATTTCTCTGGCATGTAAGAAAGTCATCACTTTGCTGAACCTCATGACACCTGTGTAAATCAAATCAAATGTTCCTGCTAGAGGTAGGAGCTTTGTTTTCACAACTGCAGGCACAAGGACGGGGACAAAGCTTTGGAGTCAGACATCCAAATGCAAATCTTCTATTCAATAATACAATGTCAGGTTAGTTTTTGTCTATATGCTGTTTTCCCTCTTCTTGACTGTAACATGAAATGACTTCATCATTATCACAATAAAACAATTTATGTGAGTTTGCTGTGATTCCTTGAGGTGAAGTTTCAAGTTTTGAGGGAGGACAGCCTTGTATTTTATCAGGCTGAATAATATTGCTCCACTTCTAGGAGTTACAGATTTCTATCTTCTCCTTCTATTCAAGTTATGCTTTTAATCAGAGACACATATGACAGTGGATCCTGAGGAGTGGAAGGATTTGTACTCTGTTTCCCTGCTGTCTTATACATGCTACGTCTGCTGATTTGCAGATAACACATATTGCTGTCACCATGTGACATACCACTTTCACAAACAATATTTGGATTGGTACCATTACTGCTATACCATCCACTAAGCCTTGCCACACTTCCCAGTCATGCTGTTATTTGTGGTTTTTTCATCATTCAGTCAATCAATATATAAAAACCTGACATAACGAGCAGTTTTGCCATGTGAGGATTTATCTAGTGCCCACAGAATACTAAGCCCAAGCAGTCAAGAATACCTTGATGCACTGATATCATAAATAATATTTAAGACATAGTCACAGCCAGAGTGGTTAAACACAGAGAAATAAATGCTCTCTGGTAGCAATACTTCATGTCATTCTATAGTTGAACACATACATTGACAAATTCAGGAATTTAAAAGCTTTCTGAAACCTTTCCTTAGACTGAGAAATTTCATTAACAAATTGATTTCCAGATTGTATCAGGCAGAACCTGACTGCAAGTGAAAAGATTTTTAGCACAATGAAATCCTGCTATTTAAAACATCCTCCATCTTATAGAAATTCCATGTGACAAATTAAAAAAAAAAAAACAGAGCTCCAGCCACATACTTCGTTACAGGTCATGAACTAGGCCATTTTCTAGAGAGAGCATTAAAAGATAGTTTCAAGCTTTCTGTTACTTTCTCCATTCTCCCCAGAGACACACTATTATTTGGTTTCCACAGAAGAACTGTTTTTCACATCAGAAAAAAAATCCTGAAGCAGAAAAAAAAAAAAAAATCTGATCTGACAAGCACTGCAAACACAGTTAACAAGCTACTTTAATTATCCTCCTAAGATTTTCCCATTTGTACTCTGATCATCATCTTCTTCACATATTTAATTATGCCTCATTTGTTCTTGCTGCTCTACTGTTAGTGAGTATTCCAGGTGGAAAAGAGGAGCCTGTTTGGAACTGTAACTTCAGGTAATTGTTTTAACTATATATTTTTTTATTTTGCTATAGAATAATTTGCAGTTTTTAAGAAAAAAAAATATACAGGAGTATTTTTGGGCAATATGAATATTGAGTAGAAAGCCAGGGTATTTCCACATCAGAAAAGCAAAACTCAACGGCTATGTGAGAAGCCATCCTTCTGAAAACTATCACTAGTCAGATGATTGAATAAATGAAGAAAATCATGCTATTATCATCTGCATTTTAGAGACTAGTATTAACAAATTCTGATTCCTCAGCAGAGGAAACCTTTCCACAAACTTGACCTTTGAGAAAGTCAGAAAGAAAACAACTGGGAATAAATGTGCTTCGTGAGTTAAATTCTGAGACACAAACCCAGTCACTATTTAGAATTTATGCACTTCCAGCACTTTTAAAGTCCATAGTAATTACTGCATTGTGACTGAGTACAGACTGAGTAAATGCCCTGAAGTACCATAATTTAAGGCCTGATGAGTTGTTTCATCTAACTTTTCAGAAGTCCTAGGTTTGCTCCCCTACCATGCCTGAACTTGATTTCACCTAGATTGCTTTTTGAGACCCATTATTTTTATTTGATTAGCCTACTGAGACAGATGACTGCTTCCTCAAACTCAAAGGCATTTTTGAGTACAACAAAATGCCAAGCCTTAAAATCCGGTTTTAAAGCTTAGCTTTAAAAGCATCAAACTTAAGTTTCTAAATTTTAAAAAAAGATCCAGAGACACAAGACAGTCAGCATTAGAATATATTCCATTCCATGCCTTACCTGAACCAAATTCCATCCCTTTAGAGATTCAGCAATGATAGAAGTAACTGTTGCACATACACCACCAAAAACCATCAGATGATTAGGTCCATATTTTATTGCATCATAGAAGGCTTTGAGTCCTTTTGCATTGTCACACTGGGAAAAAAAAAAGAGAGAGACAATATTCAATGTCACAAATAAAATAATTAACTAAGAAATAAACTATTGGGCAGTTGGGCAGAGAAAAAAATCAGAGGTTCCACAGATATAAACGTAAGATTTAAACTTGAAAAATTAGAGCACTCTCTTCCAGATCCCTAATGTGCCATAGTAAAAGAACAGCAAAATGCTTCCTTACATTGTACAAAACCAGAATTTTGATACCTCCATTTGACAAATAATAACTAAGTCCAGCAAAAAATGGTTGACCAAAACATTTATTTTCTACATTCAGAGCTACCATTTCCCAAAGCAAAACTTGGAATGTAACACCACATTGTCAGCAGGACTTCCGTAGTCGGAGGAAAGCTTGACACTACTGATGGTCTCTATAAAAAAAGTTCTGTCTCTAATGTAGACTCCTAAGGAACTTCCATAGGAAGTCCAACCTCAGTATTCTGTGCAAAAATATATAGCAGAGAGCCTGTCATTTAGAAGGACAACGCAAAATCTTCAAAAGATAGCAAAATATTCTTTTAAAGTGCTAAGAATTAATTGTTCTGCTCTCATAGCTCACACAGCTTTGATAGGAAAGCTGGGCTAAATGACATTCTGTGGTCCTTCTAACCTGACCTGTTCTTGGCTTCCCTGATAATTGGTTTGATCATTATTTCAGGTGTAAAGAATTTTACTGCAAACTGAGACCAGGACTGAAAATTAGGGGAAAAAGGCTCATGATAGTCAGTATTGCAAAAGATATATCAATCCTTGAATAAAGTCATATTAATCATTCATAATAACCCTAATTCCTAAGCTTGCAACAAAGTATTAATAAATTATGTGCCTGAAGGTAGGAATTTGATTCCAAACCATACTGGAAGTTAGGAGTGCCAACAGATTATAATAGCAGCTGCCACTGCTCCACTAAAAGCCACTTTTTTCTCTTCTTGAAACGAAAGTTTTCTGCCCTCTTTTGCCTATTCTACAAAGTGTTCCTTGAATGTACTCTTTATAAGAACCATCACACACCAGCCTCCAATATTTCATTATGACTATTCAATAAAAGAGTTCATTTACTATCAGCATCCAAGTAGTAATTGTACTGAATTCTGCAGAGAGAATAAAGATTTTGACTAAGAAGTTCGGAAGCTTATATTAAGCTCCTTACTGAATTAATATGTTAAAAGCAAAAATATTATATTTGCATTCTATCTGCAAGAATAGCATTATTGCTCCCACTTATTCAAAAGGATACAGATATTTAATGCATAGACTCTTTTAAATTGCATAATATAGCCCAACACTTTCCTTCTTAATGCAGAAAAAAACCCAAAACCACTCAGTATGGCAGAGGCTCCCCTATTAGTTTGATGTGTTGGTGGCAAGCTCACGTTGTGAGGGAATTAAAACTGTGATCGTTGGAAGAAGCAGCATCCTCCATTCTTACTCCTTCACTCCCTAGTTAAAGACCAGTTTATTCCAAGTGCAACTAGAAGGCTCAGCTACTTGTTGAATTTTTAAGCAGCCAAGGACAATACAGCTTTAGGTATCTTCATTTAATTGACATTTAGCGAAGTCTTTTCCGTCATCCACCTTATCATTTGAAGCTGCAGCAGAAGAGATTGTTGAATTGGTTTTCATACCAACTTAAAACCAGTGAATATAATTATTTTTCTTTTTTTTTATTAGGTCACATTTAAAATGCATCCCTAAGTAGCAGTTTGAGAAGAATACAAGCCCTATATGAAATAAAAATTATATTAATAATAAAAAAACTGTCCTAAGTTGCAGTCTGGGAAGGGCCTGTGAAAGCTATGGATAAATAAAATTCTACATTCTAAATTATAAAACCTTATGGTGTGTTATCTGAAGCAAAATTCATGCTAAAACCCACCCTTACATCACAAAACACTGATGCATTTTTAACTACAAAACGTTTCTCACTGCAATAAACTTAAGCAATTATGGGTCCCAGTAGGTTGACTCACTGGGAGGTCCAGAATTGGCATTAGTATAAGGTCTTTCTTTCTTATTTGATCTTTTCATGGTTATGAATATACTAGCATGACAACAACCCTTTTTCCATCACACAGCAATTCTCTTGGGAAGGTATGCCAAAATATTTGTTCATCTCTCCCAAAGTGAAAGGTTCACACCACTGAGATATAGTACTGTTCAATCAAAAGTACCTACAATAACACCTGGGCTTCTCTTTGATGTGATGCAGTTAAAAGCCTACCATGTTTTCACCTTTGTACTTTCCTCTTGACCAGTCTCAGTTCTCTCTCTTCTAGGCCACCATGAATAATTATAGCAGACTCTGCCTACTCCTTGAGCAAGATCATTCCAATAGTCAAAGTATGTCTCAGAGATAAAGAATAAGAACTTAGTACTGTGGCTGGCCACAACTGGACAGAAATGAAAGGAAAAATGAGAAAGATGGGAGAAAGCAAACTTTCACATTTGTTTCATGACACATTTCACAACATACACTGTGTATAACATTCTTCCCTGCAAGCAACAGAACAGTCTGTAAAAAGCATTAAAAAATAAACATTCAGATAAAAATAATAGCCCTACCAAGCCAGACAGACAAGCAGTAGAAAACATTTTTTCCTGCCTCTAGTCTGAACACTGTATCCTTAGTGAGCTCCTGAAGCCCTCTGAACATATGTACTTTTTCAGAAATCCCAGATGGCCACCACTGCTGCTCATGGTCTTCAATTTCCAAACCCTACATATGTAACCCTAAAAGAGAGCAGTGCTGTTGGAGGACAACAATCACTGAAATTCCCATCAGATCACTACCAAACAACTTCTTGAATTGTTGTCTACAAGTGACTCAAGCTCGGTCCAGGAACAACCCTTTGCAGCAATCTATTTACAGTACAACAGAAGACTGCATAAGGACCAAAATCCACATTAAAAAACAAAGGCTAGAAAGTCCTGGCCACATGTGGATGACATGAAGCTGACTGTCTTACTAATTGGAGCATGACAGGGAGCAATGAAGGGGAAAGAATCCTTAATAAAAAGTCACAAATTTATATGATGAAAAATATAACCTGAAGGAGCCAGCACTGCTTTTACTACCAAGTTTTGACCTTTTGCCTCAATTGTCATCAACATATCTACTTCACTGAGCTGAACAGCAGCCAGCTCACTTTCAACCCATATATAAAACCTGGCAGCTATGCTCTTCCCCTGAACTTGACTGCGCATTGAAACACTGACCAAGGTTGCAATATGTTTACCCAAACTAGAATTTCAAATATATGTGATTTGTTACTCATCACAGTTTTCTTCAGGAGAAGGGGCTGAGAACTACCTACCCCAAACACATTAATTGTTGTGCATAGTCTCAGCCAAAAGCCAGCAATAAGCCAATTATAAATAGCAAACATACATATTAATGAAATAATTACATTAAGTGTATCTCTTAACACACTGTCTTGATACAGATTACCTGGGAGATTCACAAGGAAAAATACAACCAAATCACTAAGCAAAGGTTTGTGAAGTGTCCTGCCTCTTGCTGTGACAAAGACAGCTTAATATCACAGCTGGCACCTGACAAAGTGTGCATAGAGGCATCTATTTTAATTAGGAAAAACAGCCAGATGAACTGCATAAGAGACAAGTCAAAGGAATTTGTGGATTGAGGTGTTAGCCTTCCTGAATCCTCTTCAGAGGAGAGGCTGACAAATAAAAACTATAATCCTCCACTGAGAAAAGGATCCAAATACACAGGGAGGAAGAGCTGCCTGAGACATTAGGGGTGCACAAGGACAAGAAAAATTTCTGGAGAGAACAGCAGAGCAGCTGAATACACAGGAGAGACCTCCAATCTACCCAAAGGCCCTCTGCGGCTGAGAGAAGGATGTCCCATGTGAAGGCCACACATCACTGAAGTCAGGAGAAGTAGCAGGACTGACCTGTGAGGGTTGCTGGCTGCCAGGAAGCCTGTCTGGCAGACAGTGAAAGAGACACTGGGGTGTGCACTAAAATCCTCATGGCCATAAATATAACGCACTGCAAATCCTTGGGGCACAGAACAGAAATTTGAATGGCTCTCATACATAGAAATTTTGCCAACTCTGTAACATTGACAGGTTTGAGTAATTACAGGGCTAGCACAACAGCAGATACTCTCAATTTAACCGATCTTGTTAGAGTTGCACAGCAAGGAACATTGTAGGGATGGATACACTGGTCACATGTGTGATATGTTTAGATTTCTAGCTGTTGGATAGCTATGCTGAACTGTTCCTCAGTAAGCTGTATTCTGGCACAACTATACTTTTTCTGAGTAAAAGCAAACATGAGGAACTATTTTGGTGTCTATTGAGCTACTGACAATTGATGTTAGAGAGCCTTTATGAAAAGAGGGACTAACAAACAGCTGTCATCTGCATAATAAAATATCCAACTTTATCGAGCGATATGAGAGCTTTCAGCAGCACTCTGCCCTAAATACTCATAAATATATAAAGACACTTCTTTGAACAGAGAGAACAAAGGTATAAAGCCTTACTCCTGTCCTCTGCAAAATCTTGCTTAGAAACTAACTGTGTTACAACATCACCTCAAGTGGAGCGAAGAGATGAGGAACGCCAACAATTATTTTAATTTAATTTTCATCGACTTCTTCAAAGACTTCAATAAATATAGACAATTCAGTGAAGAACATATAGACAACTGCTCAGAACTACAAAAAATGTCAATCAATTTAGCAAACTCTGCCTGTTTTGCATGGGCAGGGCATGCTTCCCCTAAGGTTTCTCTCTGTTTTCAAGTATCTGCAATCTAGGTACTTTAAAAGCCAGCAACTAGATTTTTGCATTTAATCACTGTAGCTGGATTTTCTTTCCATGAGTTTTCCATGAACCTCCGCTTTGACAACCACAGCATCTGGTGACAACATAATTATCCATTGAAAGAAAAAACACTACCTTTCACTTGTTCTAGAATACTTCACATTGTGCAAAGTAGGTGTGAGATATCTTGCCAGGGGATGTTATGAATGCAAAAAGTTCACAAATACGTGCAATTAAATTGGACTAGTTCATAGATCAAAAAACAATTCAAAACTTCTTAATGGAGAGATGTCAGTTTTCTCAAGAAACTCCTGAATCACAGATTATTGGTGGCCAGGATACTACTCCAGGGAAGCAAGACTAAAATCTCTCCCTTTCTTGCTGATCAACTGTTCCAAGACAGTGCAAAGTACTTGCATCAACTCTGGTCTGAACTGCTACAGCCATTCCTATGTTCTGCATTTGAAAAACAAAAGCAAACCCCTCCAGCAACTACACTAAACTTCTTGATCTTAAAACTGAAGGTAGATCATCCCAAACAGTAGGCTTTTCTGTTACGTGATTTCCCTAACATCTTTTAATTTTAACTACTAGCAGTCATATTTGGTTTTGCTTTAGAAGAAGTGCAAACAGCAGAGGAGGACTTAATCTATTCAGTGAAGTAATTCCCAGTAAATTAACTCTCTTACCTTGCCACCTCTTGACATACTTCTAGATTTTACCTAGCAACTCCTTTATCTGATTCTGCCTGCTGCACAGCTCATAGAGTGCTACCACTAAGGTACTGGTGCTTGGCATCTCATTTAACAGCTTATATTCTGCCTTAAGCGTCACCAGCCTCTTTAATCACTGCTTCCAAAGCAAGGGGCACCACTCACTCCTCTGTCCCCTCATTTCCTAAGAGACTCTCTACACATCTTGTGAAGGCTCAGCCTCTTGCTCAATGACATTTTCTTTTTACTCGGTTCCCTGTTTGGAACTGAGTCCACCAAGCAAGATAAACAAAGATTTGCTGTCTCTCCCTATAAGAGAAGTATATTTACTTTTCCCAATAATGCTCTTTTTCTTATTATATGACTTTTATTTTCAGTCTCGTTACTATTTCTTTGAGTATATAACATTTACACGGAATGATTCCAATTTAAGAACTCCGATATGAAATGGAATTGGAATGTAGCAAATAGATAAATCCTGTGTAATCAAAACTGACTCTATGTTTCCATCCTGATTAAATATGCAGTAGTAGCAGAGATCAATTTGACTTCCTCTTTTGAGAGTAAACTTGCATTCAGCTTGAAAGGTGAAGTCTTTCCTCAAACAAAGGTAAAGTTTTTTCCCTGATATGTAACTGTAACACACACAGAAGTTCAGAAGACCATCCAGAAACATTTTGTGTGTTTGTGATATAAAGATCACTCCCTTTCAAAAACACAACTATTGGACTGATGTGGCAAAGTTTTGGTAGTAGAGGAGCTACAGGGGTGCCTTCTGTGAGAAGGCACTGGAAGTTGCCCCCACATTTGTCCCCAGAACTGACAGCCAGTTCTGGCCAGTTCCAAAACTGCTCCACCACTGCCCAAAGCTGAGCCCATCCGTGGTGCTGATGAAACTCTGTGATATTAAATAACAGGCAAAAAAACCACTGCACAATAGCTGTGAAGGAGGAACAAGAAAAAAAATGTGAGAGCAGCCCTGCAGGCACCAAGGTCAGTGAAGAAGGAGGTGCAGAAGATGCTGCAGGTGCTGCAGCCCATGGTGAGACAAGCTGTCCCCCTGCAGCCCATGGAGGTCCATAGTGAAGCAGAGATCTACTGTATGTTTTGGTTTATTTTATTTTTTTTTTCTGGCTGTACAACTATCACATGCAGGAGTTGTTCTATGCAGAGATGAAATTCATAATTCAGGTAACACTGGCCAGGATGTCTGCAAGAAGTTGAGCAGAAATTCAAATCATTAATAACTCATTGTGACTTGCTAATGGAAAGCTAACATTTGGGCCTTACAGAGCTCCTATTTTGCAATATGAGCAATTAGTCAGATCCCACAGTATAAGTTACTGAGTTTTGTTGGATTTTTCTGCAGTCGGACCTGTCATCTTACCTGAATCAAATTGGTGTTAATTCAAATATTCCTGGACCAGAGGGGATTTTATAACATCCACACTGTATTGGTTCAGCCACAACATACAGTCCATTTTATTTAACTCATTCCTGCACCAATCCGATAAAATATTGCACAAGATAGTTTTACAGATGTTTTCTAATTAGCAGCATTAATTGAAATGGATGAATGTTCCCACACACAATGTCATCTTGAATTAGAAGTTTTTCCAAGTATCCTTAAAGCTGCATGTGGATGTTCACATTTGCCCTACTATGGCATAAATATATAAAACACAAAACTAAGTCTTGGTATTGTATTGGTTTTTTCTGACATTTCTGCACTCAAACACCAATCAGATATTTTTGTACATTCAGTATGAACAGGGAGACCAATACTTTGCTTACTTCTTCCTCCCAACCTAACCTGTACTACTCCATTGTCATTATGTTTTATGGAAATAAGTGGAATTATGAAAAAGCAGAAAATTCCAAAGGAACAGTAAAATAATATATCCAAATAGATTTAGAAAACAAATAATATGTTCTGGTTTTGAGAAGAAGTTGGCTTGGTTTTCTCCAGCTATTCCAATTTTTACCAACAAGTTCAACATTATAATGATTTCTAACTAAACAAAGAATTAATTGAATTATTCAATAATTGAGGAAAATATCTTCAGACTTTATTTTAATTTTTTAAAGTACCCCTAGGAAATCAGTTGTGGTTTTGCATTTAAGTAACCTCAAAAGGTGTTAATTGTTTCAGACACTTGAGTCCCAAGATCATTGCCACTTAAATTTCCTGTTGCAATCTACTGATTATTTTGTTGTCTCTCAGACATGTGCTGTAGTAGATTTACAAAGGACTTGCCCACTGCAGTTCAAGTACAAAATGAAGAGCTAAGGGAGACAACACTGGCAGGTTCAACACAGAGACACTAATGTCAATTCTTCAGTTTTGTACTTCTCTTATTTTTTTTCTTCCCTTCATTATTACCATTTATTATTTATTATTACACTACCTTAAATAGCCTATGTTTTCATTGTCACATTCTGTTGAAATATTTCAGTTAGATTTCTTTTCATTCTCTCCCCTGTGCTTTTTAGACTGTAAGGAAAAATTCAGAAAAGTGAAAAGATGTGTCATTTAAATATGACATTTGATTTTCTTCTCCAGATCTAGAGTATGAAAAATATATGATGTTTAGCATGAACAATCAAAAATAATAAATCATACTTCATACTGTGTTTTGCAAAACATTTTCTGAAACTACCTGTAAAGGTATAGTTTCACCAATTTTCTTCTTTCCTTATGTCTACTACTAACTATATATTCAGTTTTAATAGGATTGGGGTTTTTTTTCCCAGGCAATTTTGGGAATAGGAAAATCACCTCATGCAGGGAAGGGTACCATCTCTGAACCCTTAGTGGGTCTTTTCAGTACACTGAAAATTGTTAGATACTAAAAATGTGTAACTCCTTTTAACTGCGACAGTGCTCTTTGCAGTGAACAAAAGAAAGGACTGAAATAAGAGCATATAAAAGGAGAAAAATCTGAATTTATAAATGAAAATCAAGAAGTTCTTGTAGGTGGAAGAAAATAGAGGTGTATTAGAGCAAAATATTTGAAGTACCAGTGATATACATGATAGAATGCCTGGCACCCCTCTCTGCAGTAATAAGCTGCAATTGAAACCAAGATAGGAGTGCAAAGATATTTTGAAAAATCACTTGACCCTCAGCAAGCAGCAAGAAGCAGTTGTAGGGGAAGTCTGCTATATGAATTCTTTCTTTACCATGACCTACTTACTCATGAAAATGACTTCATTTTTATAAAAGGGGTAGGGGTGGAGAAAAAAAAAAAGAAAGAAATCTTTCTTGATACTCTTCTGACTGAAATTCAAATATTATTCTGAGGGTGAAGCAGTATCAAAAAAAACCCAAAACTCTTCAGCATCCTTCTAGTTAAGGGTCATGTTGAAATAAAGTCTCCCTTGTGTGCCTCTGTCATATGGCAACAGGGCCCATGTCTCAGTGCTCACAACCCCAGAAATTTCTAAATAAACATTCACCGGGGATGACAAGAGACACAGATGACTCCGAGGCCCTTCAGAACTGTTTTTATAACTTCTGAAAGTTATTTACCTGGAAAATGTGAGACAGTCTCTTAAGCCATCACAAGGATGTCTGTAGCATCCTTGAGAATATATTTGAATTTTAATAAAAGGTCCGAAAGCACCTGGCATTTTTGGAAAATATGATGAAACTCTTTTACTTTAGAGGATGATAATCAACATCAGGAGTGCTTAGTGGTACATGTAGCTCCCAGCATGACTTTTTCTGAAGCAATATTGTTTAAAAGAGGGTTTTTATCCTTTTTTTTTTTTTTAAATTCCCAGCCAGAACTTCAGTAACAGAGAGAGAGATCAGAATTAAAATACAGCTGACAAAGTAAGAGGTTAGAAAGGGCTTAATGAATTAAGAATAGCAAAAAATAATTTTTTTGACTCAAGGGTCAAGAAAATCTGGTGTAATAGCCTTTATCACAAGTCCACAATTTTTAATTAAAATCTTTCTGTGATGTAAAACAGTTGAACTTTGTCTATTGTGAATAAAGCTCTGCTAAGCTAATTTATCTAATGAGGAATAATTTATGATCCTTTAGATAAGCTACCATTAAGTTAGCCCATAAAAGCCAAATTAAATCCATGGTATGCTTTAATTTGGCTTAAATTTACATAGCATGAGACTACAATAATTCACCATTTTGTAGACATCTTAGGCTGGAAATGGGTAGAGTGCATATAAACACAGGTATCACCATTTTTTTTCCCCTTAATACCTGGCAAAAGAGACAATATGGAGAGAAAAAAGTTTTATTTTAGCAGCTACACAGATGGGATGACATTCAGGCCATGAGTAGACACAGTGCTTCACAGCCAGCAGGTATGAAAAACCCCCAAAATCCCAGTATCAGGAACCTTGCTAACAAAAACCTGAGGTGTCACGGACTTCTCTGCAATGCAGAGTTGACTCAAAGTTGAGTCTGAGAAGAAAAGGAAAGAAAAGGACCAGCCCTAGAAGTATGGAGAGTTACTGGAGTGGAAACATGTTCAAAAGGTTTCCAATTTAATGAGCTCTGTAGGCAAGGTTGTCACGGGTATTACCGCAATCAAACTTAATTTGTTTTTTCCCTATTTAAAGGCTCACCTTGATCTAGTTGATTTTATATTGCAGGAAAATAAGTGGTAGAGATTAGGGACCACTTCAAAAACATGAAATGGTGGATCTGTCTGACATGTGGTCCTGTCACATTCACACATGGACACTAAATTTCAGTGGCTTTAAATCTATAAAAGCAAGATACTTCCTCTGTGCTGCAAATTGCAACGTGATTAACAAACAGGTGTTCCTTTGCAAGATCAAGTAAGGGTAGCAGACTGACAAATAAATCCTCACCACTCATATTCAGCAGTGTAGTACAAGATTTCTACAACCAGAATGACCAATGTTCTTTCTTTTTCTTACAGCCCTTACAGAAAGTCTTAATTCAGCTTGCCAAGAGCAGGATATTACTCACCTTGAAGTATTGACCCTTGGGGGTTCTCTCCTTATGCTCCCCCCCTAAAAAAAGCCATATGGCACAAAAGTGAAATAAAAAAGCTGAGCTGAATGAAGGTGAAATGCCCACAGAGAGCACAGCTCAAACCTGCAGTTGGCCCCAGATCAACCACCCAGACCTTTAAAAGCAAATATATTCAATGCAAGTCTGGAAACTGCCAACAAAATCCATACCAGAGCCTTAGACTTGCTATCTTGCTCATCTTAGCATAATTAGGTCACCCTAATTTTCTTCCTTTAGTTTCTTAAATGTGTTATATACTTGAGACACACTCACAACAACATTTGTTCCTCAGCTCCTTGCCTGCTTGCCACCCAAGATGAATGCAGGAGCCCAAGAACTGCTTTGTCTCTGTACACACTCTCCTCCTCCATAACAAACCCCAACATGAACTCACTCAGACATGTCTCACTGAACTAGTAATTCCTGCTGGCTGTTAACCAAGCTTTACAGAAATCTCACTGACACACCATGAAGAAGTTCCAAACTACCAAATCCTCTGTCATTTGCCCCGTTGCCTTCATACTGTGGCTTTATTTGAAACCTCCCTGACTGCAGCTATTATTTTGGCACATAATGCTCTGCTAGGCAGTGCTACCCCACAAGCAAATTCTACTCATATGCATGAGTAGAATTCATGTCTGTGTAAATTGACTTTTTTAACTTGCCTAAACTCCACTAAAAATGGCTTGACTAAGCTCTAATAAACTGTAAATTACTAAACTCCCTGAATCATCATAGTAGAAAATTCGCACACTAGTATAGTAACTGGAGAGAGAAACATGTAATTTTTCCATCTGTCTACAAAGATAACCCTGCCTTAAAATCTCCATGAGTTTGTCAGTCTCATTCAGTCCCAAGCTGCCCAGAGATAAAAAAAAATAAATTTAAAAATCATGCTAGTATCAAGTTCCTCAAGACCGCCTGCTTCCTCTTATACCATGTACTTCAACAGAGCTAAATTGCTTTAAGCTTGCACAGGGAACAGTGCAGATTCTTGACATTCTTTTGCCAAACATGTACTGACTGTCACCCAGAATCTTAACAGGCTGAAATGGTATAAAATGCTAATAGAATGATTCTAATTGTTCTGTCAAGCATGGCTGACACTACACTGTCAAGTAAAGAAAAGTACTTTGTACAGCTCTGGATCAGTTTTATTTTTTACTATGGCATCATATAGGTAAAGGAAGTGGTGTGAATGAGTTAAATTTGTCTTACCATTTTTTAGGAGACAAACTGAAGGAAAACATGCAAGTCCTGACAACGTGAAATATTAAATTGACAATGACCTTGTCCAAGGAAACCATTCTCAAAATGAACCAGTGCTATGAGTACCTCACGAGATTTCAAATGTCTTACTTGATATGACACTCAGAGTGTCTCAAGGGGAGGAAAGGGGTTTCTGTCATTAAGTCTTCTAGTACAAAGTAGTGGTGCAGTAAAAGATCTAAATAGGTTTTCCGTTGGTTACTGGAAACTGCATAAATTGGCAGCTGTGGAAAATGTTGGTGCAGGAGGGAGGCACAACATCTAATTTAAAACCAGTAGTGGGAATGTATATTAGCAAGATTAGGAGTTCAAAGCTTTGATGAAATACAAGCAGAAACACTCCAGTGCCATAGACCAGATGGCACAGTAGAGCCAAGAAAAGTTCTGAGGTTGTGGTCAGAAACATATCACTGGGCTACTATCTTTCCACAGCCCAATCAGAAGAGTTTATGCAAGTGGTTCCCACTTCAGGTAAAGCAACTTGACAAATTTCAACTAACATTAACAATTGTTTGGATATGTCTGCTGACCCCACATTGAAATGGATAAGTTCACACCATCTTTTCCACTTTGTCAAAGCAGGATATGTACGTACGTGTGTGTCAGCATGTGCATGAAGGGGCAAGGACAGAGGAGGGACAAGGTCAACAGCCTTGCTGGTTGCCACAGATTTTCCTGCAGCTCTGATTTGACTGGTATGCTTTGAGGGTGAAGGACAACACAGCAGTTAAAAGGAAATGCTCTTTTCAAGCACCCCACATCTCGGCTTCAAGAATAGGACAGTTTGCCAGCAGAGTTTCACATACTAATCTTCAAAAAAGAAATCTGTAAGCAAACAAACAACAACAAAAAAAACCCCTCACTCCAAACAAACAAAACCAAAACAAATCCGCTCCAGCAAATGGAGCTGGAAGCACAAGTCAACTTGCTGAACTAAGCACATGGTGACAAAATAACATCTCAGGTGCCAGTTCATGAGAACACAGAGCAGCTCCTCCCTCAGGTACAGTGGAGCCTATATTCCCCAGTAACAGTAAAACCAGTGGAAAAAAGGAGGGATAATTTCTTCCGCTGCCTTCTACTTACACTGCTATATGCAAACTGATGGAAGACTGTGTGAGTACCCTCTTCCAGTGTGTTCAAAATGTAGTTTAAGCTGCTGTAGGAGTTGGAAGATAGGAGACTCACACCCACAGCAAAGAGGAGGGAGAGACAGGGATATGGATGAATCACAAATGTTAACATGGATTTGGGTGGCACGTGATGTGTTAGCATGCAAACATGCCAGAGTTGGAAGGTGGGGGGGAAGTGTCATATATCTCCCCTAACCACAAAAGCTTATTGACTTTTTTAAGCTCAGAATATTTCCACAGATATGCAGATATGACAAAACAAGTACACCTCCAGATTTCAGAACTCCTCATGCTTTAAATTCATTATGATAACAGTATGGGAAGGAAAACAGAAAATTTGTCCACTGCTTCCTCCATTGCGTTGTAACCATTTCTGTAAAGTTCCTTTATTCATAAACTATGAACAGTGTGTTCAACCATAAACATTGGAAACAAATATGAACATAATTAATTAATTGAGATCACAATAGAAAACAAATTTAGGAAAATTAGACTACAAGAGTTATTTGCAGTATTACTCAGAGAAATTATTTCCCAAGTTTGCATTTTAACACTTAAATCAACAAAAGACTTTTCAGCACTTAATATTGGGTACACAGCCTATTGATAATCAACTTCTGAGCCCTGCACACTTCTGCTCTATGCCATGACATAGAGGAACAGATTAGCTCACACTAACAAAGCACTAGTTCTTCTTTTGACTAGTTCCTGACAGTAAGAGACTCTCTAGTCTTGTTTCGATGGGTTTTCAACTTGTTTGTGCATTAACTCCACCAGGTGTATTAGGAACAACTTATATACTGGTTACTCCCATATTCCTCACTGAGTAGAAAGAATTTACCTTCTAATCCATGATTTATCATTGCTGATAAATATGCACATGCAACTTGAAATGTCATTTGACAGTCTAACTTGGCCTTTTCAAAAACATTTATCAGCATTAGTTCCTGTACCTTCTCACGTCCAGCAGATATTGGATAAGTTCTTAATTACAAATTCTTAGTGTCCAACAAATAGGATGCTATGATTCTAAATGACACTTAACCAAAAATATTTAAAACAATATGACTAAGTTATGTAAGACCTATGTAAATTAAGCTGATGTGAAGCTTTAGTGCAGCCTAAAGGACACATTAAAAAAAAAAAAAATCACATTTTTATCAGGTACCTGTGTTAAAAGTGACACAATACAAATAGCACTGCTTTCTATTTAGAAATAATAAGCCAGAAGTGATTTTGGCACAGCTTTAATCTGGTATAAATAATTTAATTGCTTTCCATTTGGAAATAAATGCCATTTAAAACCTCCCAGAGGTTTTAATTTCTATTAACATTACTCACTCTGTGACTTCAAACTTTAAGAAAGTACTTATAGTTAAATCTTCAAAAAGGTACTTCTGCCTAAAGAAAAATATTTATTTTTCATGGAATTGTTTTTTTCTTTTTAATATAACCCACCAAAACATCAAGGCATCAAGGACTTGAAAAGAATATACCTTTTTTTCCAGTTGATGATCCAGACAGAGGAATGCTTCTAATTTAACTCATATAGTTTCCAGACACCTTTAGCAAGAAAACAGAAGTGTGCTTTGTCCAGTCTATCTTGGGCCTGGCAGTTAAAAAAAAAAGAACAACCTCTTCTGAGTGGCAAGACTGGACTATCTCAAGCTGAGAAGAGACACAAACATGAGGCTCTAAATATCAGCTAATGCTGTAAATACAAAGGTCACAGTCAGCTAACCCTCTTGCTGAGTCCAACTCCTGCCAGCCAGTGCTTGTCAGACCTACCTTCCTTTTTAGACTTGAATCTAAAAGCACTTAACTCCTTGATGCCACTGATTTCTGAACAAAGAGTTTGGTGATGTACAAAGAGAAACCCCTCTTTCAAAGTCATTGATTAACTCTGTAAGAAGCCAGCAAAACAGGTAATATAATCTTGGAAATCTGCAGTTGGTTACATTAGTGATTCAGGAACTTCTCACAAAGTACAAAACTGCGGAAGCTGAATGAGCTCAAGGGAACATCATGGCAACCCCACAAACTGTGGGGCCAAGTGGAACAGGACAGAGGCCAAGATTTCCCTTTCCCAGATCCCCAAAGGACACAGCTTTCTCCTTCAGGGAAGCTCCTGGAAGAGCAAACTGAAGTCCTTTGCTCATAACTCATTTATCTGAGCTCAGCCAAGTCAAATTCTTATGTTTGTACACAGGAGGACTGTGCTGCCCTTCACTGGGGTCTTGACAGGCCCAAAGGTATGTGCTAATAACACCCTCATGAATTTTGTGAAGGCAAATCCAAAGTTGCACATGTAGGAGCAAAGAGCACCATGCAACAGTTCGGGCTGACAGGCCAGGTAGCACCCTGAGACAGGAAAGGGGGGAGTCTGGACAGCAAGAAGTTGGATGTGTGTCAGCAGCGGGGCTATGCAGTAGTGAGCACAGACTGCTCTGCACTGGCAAAAGCATAGCTAGTGGTTTCATGGAATGGACTATTCCCTTTTATCCATCATTGTCAAAGCTGCATTTCAAGTAGCCTGCTCATTTTTGAGTCTTTGGATAGAGAGGAAATTCTGATAAACAGGAGAGAAACCAAGGAGAGACATCAAAAGGGCGATGGAGCACATGATGCATGAGGAACAGCTGGAGAAGCTGGGCTCCTTCAGCCTCAGGAAGGGAAGGCTACTGGGCCAGCGTTCTAGTCCCTAATAGAGGGAATACAGATGGAGGCAGACTCTCCTCACAGACATGCTCAGTCTTGAGTTTCAACAAGACTGATTCTGATTAGTTTTAAGGGGTAAAACGGCAAGTTGAGTGATCAAGGACTGGAACAGGTTAACTAGAGAGCTTGGGAAAACCTCCATCCTTGGAAAATTTCAACACCTGACAGTTCAGTGCCTTGAGCAGCCTGAGAGAGCTTCAAGAACAGCCACTTTCAGCAGGATGTTGGACCTGATGATCCCCAGAGATCCTTTTCAATCAAAATTAATTGTGATATTTCAATAATAAGTTGCCACAAGAGCTGAAGCAAAGCAAAAAAGGCAAAATCAGCCTTGCAACACCATGTCTATTCACAGTAGCCTCCAATGCAGTGCTAATTCTAGTTGCAGACCCAGCAGCAATTCCAGCATTGATTTAATAAGGTCTTTATTTCAAGCAGTAACCATAATCACTGAAAAAATAGGGTCTTCACCCCATTTTTGGAAAGAAGCTGTGCAAATAAAGGTTTTGAGCCTAAAGTTTGTATCACATCTTTCCATCACCAATAAGAATCCTTTTGCAATGGGAAAGCAGAAAATTATTTTGGCTAGCATTTACTTAAGACAGCAACAGGACTATATATAAAATGCTTGAGAAAGAATGGCATCATTAATCTTCACATAACAACAGTGTGCTCTCTGGCTCTCATGCAATATTTTATTTGAAACTTTTTGTTTTGCTTTTTTAAATTACATTTCCATCATGGTTTGTTCTCAGCCACTATAAAGAGTATTATTTACAGATTGTTATGGATAGTTAGACAATTGTTTTCCCTGTACTAATATCACACTGTTTTGCCACAATTTTTCTAAATAGATTAATTTCAATTTGTCAAAAAACTTTTTTTTAAACATCATCTAGTCAAGCAACATCATCTTTCATTTTTACATACTTAAGTTCAGCCAACAATTTCTAACGGGTAAGGAAAAGTACTACAACAATATTTATTAACCCACAAACACAAGATATGTCATCTTTTGCCAAGATCCCAGAATAATTCCTGGCAAGTCAGAGTTTATGAAAGCTCAGTGAAAGCTGTGATAGCAATATTCCTTGTAATAATTTAAATCAAATATTGAAATAGTATAATCACGTAAGGTATTTATAACTTATTGTAATTACAACTTCTCCTAGAAAACACCAGATTGTCTAGGCTATATTCCTGGAAAGAAGGCATCTGCTAATCTTGGTAAACAGAGCAGAAAAGTGGGATCTGATTTAGAATAAACACTCCTAATATCATTCATTGCTTTTCTCAGGACTGTTCCTTGAACTGGGACAACCCCAGAAGTTGCCAGCACATGCTGCATCCTGTGGGACCAAATACTTGATCACCATCACCTCACTCCCCAGCTGTAGGGAGTACAATGTTTCACACTGGAGTTACTGCTAGTCAGGAGACAAGAAAAACACTTAAATGCAACTCCTTTTCCAGTCTTAGGATCTTGCCTTTTAGATGAATACTATACTCTATATATCTGTGAAAATAGTATTGGGAAGACTTAGATTGGGGGTAGCAAACTGGCTAGGAACAGAGAGATGGTAAAATTAGATAAGGTAAGAGACCTTGAACTAATCCTGGCAGACAAAAATATCACTGAGTGAATCCATGCTAAAATACTCTTCATCTAAATTGTGATTGTGAACTCTTTAAGGACAGATCTCATTTGAATGACTCCCTTTAGGTAATCACATAAATTAATTTGATTTCCTACCATCTGTTTAAAATACAAAGGGAAATAGCAGATGTCAGTTGTGTGTGCAAGAATGTACTATCATGCAGAGTTTCCATCTCTTCCCTGAGTACTCCTTAACCCTAGCACCACTTCTGCCCTGAGACATCCCAACTACTTTCACTCCAATCCTTCTCCTTCACACTCTGTTGAAAATCTTTCCCCATTCCTGCCTTCTGCATACTCTCTCCCCAGGGCTATGCTTACAGACCCCAACTGAAAAAAGCATAATCACAATCTTTTCTGATAAAGAGCAACAAACATAAGTCTCTGCCCATACAGATGCTATATGCTTTCCTGTGCATCCTACAGTCTCCCGTGTATCCCATCTCCCCTAATACTAGATCCCAAGCTCAGACCTGTGTCTAACCCAACACTCTTGGCACCTTATCAATACTTCTATTCTGCTTTCCCAATGACTACTGGCAACCCTCTTAAAAGGATACAACCTGAGACATCTAAATAAGTAGATTAGTAGCTAGTCATGCTACTGCAGCAGATGTACATGCAGGAAATATCCTCTGAGAAACTACATCTGTGATAGAATCTCGAGAACTTGTGAAATATTTTTATAAGACAGCCTTGTCACACTGCTAATTTGGATTTCTAACAGACATCAAATTTCTTTTACTGAGCGTTCTGTATCATTTTCACTTGGGAGAACATCATGTATGTTGCCTCATTACCGTATGCTCTGTTATTCAGTGCAGTTTACACAAGGCTTTTTCAGATCTAGCATTCTCAAATGTTGGCATTCAAACAGAAAGGAAGTGGTCCAACACGCTGCAGTATCTGGATGAAAAATGTATTTTTAAAGATATTTGAATATGAAACTTTTTAGCATAAGGAAATGAAAAACAGGACATGCTGCCTCTATTCTTTATATAGTACTATCAGTACGATCTTCTTCCCCTTTTTTGTTTTCCACTAAACATGGTTGAGATGTTGGTCCCAGATATTCATAACACTCACATACTCTTGAGTGTTATTTATATTGATTTGACTGATAAATTAGCAATACAAGAAACTTTAGGATTGTCACCATACAAATAACTTGATAGAGAACGGCAGCATGCAGGACCTGTTACTAGCTTCTGTATAACTCTTCTCCATGGCCTTCAGTGTTCAGCAAATATTCTAAGACCAGGGAGGGAGATGAGGGAGGGAAGGAGAGGGAAAAAAATCAATAACTAACTTTTTTGTGTGTCAGGAATTACCAGCTTCCTATTACCAACCTGGTGCAGGTAATAAAAAGTAAAAATTTAGTCATTCTTTAACTAAAATTTTTAAAGATCTTAAGGAGTATGGCCAGTCAGCAGATGTGCAGATGGTAAGAACAGCATTAAAACCCAGCCTGCTAAACTGCAGTGTGTGCATTAGTTTGCCTGAATTATTTTCTGCAAGAGACAAGGGGATATTGTGGTATTCCTGATCCCCATATTGACCCGTAGCTTGTCATTAGGCCATTCATTTTATTTCTATATAGGCTCTGAACTGGTAAAATCCAGCCCTTGTTTGTGAGGTGGATGTGGTGGATTCAAGGCTCACAAAGTTATGTATAAAATCCTAATTCATTGCTCAACCCAACATTGTGATCAGCAAATTCTAAAAACAAGCATTTTTCTGGGACCAGAGTAGAAGATAAGTTTCTACAATTCCCAACATTTTTAGTTAATTGTAGTGAAGAATCACTGTCAAAGTGAAATTTTGTTCACACACACGAGAAAACAGTTTACTTCTCTACCAGTTACTCTTAGTTCAGGTGGTAATGATTTTTACTGGGCTTTTAAAGCCTCTCCTTTCTAAACATGATGCTGTCTTCTCAGGAGTTTGTACTCTGAATTGTTCAAGGTAGCAAAAAAATCCATTTCAACCTATTGCATACCATCATTTAAGAACAGTCAATGAGCATTGGGAAGATTAGGTGCATCCAGACCAATAAATCTACCAATACTATTCAAAGGCTATGCTAAAATCTCTTCTGGTAAAATGAAAGAGTGAATGCAAGGGGAAATGGCATAATTACTGATGCTTGACATCTAAGTGATGAACAGAGGATGAGAAGGGTGAACTATTGTCACTCAGTGCTCCGTTTACCTGTCTTTAAGAAGGATGCTGTGAGGACACACTGAGCAGCCTAAGGAACACGAGAGACTCAGAAAACAATCTCACTGTCAGAGCTACCACTCTGCCACCTCTGTACACACTGGACATGCACAAGGAGTCAGCTGGGACTGGGACAGTCTGGCCAGGGTGGGGATGAACCAGATAGCACCACCACAGGAAACAGAGGATACTGCCGCCTTATGTGCCTTTCCTTAAGTCACGAACACCTGGGAACTGACATCTATGTTCCAGCTCTCCCAGGTCTATAATACCAGAAGATAACTTCTACTACTTCAGCGTCTTGTGTCCAGCAACCCTCTCTGGGCTGAAAGCCAACAGTGTGCACTCACAGATCAAAGGGTCAGCGGGTTGAGGGAGGTGACCCTCTACTCTGCTCTTGTAACACCCCACCTGGCCCTCCGCATAGACAAGACACCTGTAGTGGTTTGGTCTAACCAACAACAGCTAACCCATGACACACCTCTCTATGAAGACAAGCTGGAAGAGTTGGGGTTGTTCAGCCTGGAGAAGAAAAGGCCCCAAGGAAACCTCTGGCAATCTTCCAGTACTTTAAAGGGGGCTTATAAGGAAGAGGGAGAGAGACTTTTACACAGCAGGTAGTGATAGAAAAACAAGGAATGGTTTTAAACGGAAAGAGAGATTTAGATTAAATGTTAGGGAAGAAATTCTTTACTCAGAGGTGAAGCACTGGAAGAGGTTGCCCAGAGAAGTTGTGGATGCCCCAACCCTTCCCATGTTCTAAGCCAGGTTGAATCGAGCCCTGAGCAACCTGGGATAGTGAAAGGTGTCCCTGCCCATGGCAGGGAGGTTGGAACTACATTATCTTTAAGGTCCATTCCAACCCAAACCATTCTATGATTCTCCTCACAAGCACAAGACCTTCAATAAAACCACCGTAAGCCTGTGGTCAAGGGGGCAAACTAGATGCAGTTTTTCATGTAACCACTGTCTCCCCTGCAGACAGTCTAAATGCCCATACCTTTTAGGGTGAAAGTCATCATAGTTATCATATCATAGACTTTGATGTTTTGTTGAGTCTTCCTTTAGACTCTTGGCAGTTGCTGAAAAATATAAAGGTAGAGCAAGCAGAGAAAGCTGTTCTAACAATCCACATGCACTTTCTCCACCCATGCCCTTAGCGCAGCTGAGAGCCCTGCTTATCCCCAGGCCTGAAGCTGAACTAGCACCTCGCTGCTGGTGAGAGCAAGAGGTGCTGACCTTCTGCTCCTGCTACCCTCTCACTAAGGCTGGTTTTGACTGTCATTTGATCCCATGGTGAGTAGACTGAAACAATAAAAGAGCAGAAAAGTACTCAGGTGATTTCTTTCCCCCTGATCAGTGAGTTAAACCATCTTACCCTCCATCAGGGGCAAGCAGGCAGGGTAGGGGGTGCATGCAGGGAAGGCACCAGAAATCTCCCTTTCTGCAGCAGTAAGGCCCTGGCTGGGCTGGCTGTGCTGTGAGCTCACTCTTGATCAGAGCTGCAGAGCTGCCTCCCCAGGGTGGTTTATAAGAAAGGGCACATCTTTGCATCTTCTGAGGCCTTACTCACACCTCTTCTCTTACTCAGTTGCTAATTTTCCATTCTTCCTGTCCTAGTTTCTTGGTTTGTGTGCTCACACACATGCACAACCTTCAGCTTAAATTTGTAATAAAACAATAATCTTCATCATCTGGTTTTCCTAGGTATCCATGTATCTTCCTACCACATCTAGATAACACTGTGAAGAAGGACATTGAATTCCACTTACTTCTAGCTTGACTAAAAGATGATTTAGCCCATAGCTTTAACCAGACCCGTGACTGCATACACATCAAACGTTCAGTGGGTGGTAGCCATTAACATTACCAACAGTAACAGGGATTTCGTTTTATGGCAGCGTTTCCCAAAGTCTCATCTTGTGGCTTAGTTTGTAAGTGATGTTTTTGAATAGTTCATTATGAAAGCAGTTTCATGAAGAATTCTTTTAATATTACATATGCATGCCAGAACTTCCTCTCCCTTACAGCAGTGATTTGCTACAGTTATTACATTATCTTCAGAAGACTTGGTTCTAACTGTATTAATTTAAGTAAGTTCAAAAGTAGGCCATGCAAACAAAATGAAATATGGGCAAAGTGCAAAAACTGTTTAATAATCTCATTTAATTTGACATATAAAATAAATATGGATTTTATTCAGAGGTGTATTGTCATCTTTAAAAGACTGCTAATCCTAGAAGTCATTTTACTGAGTCTTTGGTTGGTGATTTTTAAGCAATAATTTATTTCAATTAAATGACAGCATCTTTTAATCACGGGAAGTGTCTTGGCAGACAAGCAGTTCTGTCTCTGGAACTTTCATACATTTATTCATCTGCCTAAATTTCCTAACACTTTGGAGTTCAGTTGAAGTTTCATCATGAATTAATAAATTGGGGAAAGAAATATGTTTTGTTACAACACACAAGAAATGAAACAAAGTGAATGTTAGGGCGAGCAAGGGTAACATGATAACTTCAAGCCTGAAAAAAAAAAAACCAGATGCAAACCCTCTGTAATCACTGGCCATCCGCCTCCATGTGCCAGAGTAAAAATTAGCCCACAATAGCTATGATTTTTATTTCAATGAAACCATAGCTTTCCCTGAAAACTATACCCATGTCATACAAAGTTGCTAGAGGTCTTTCAAGCACACAAAGGTGTTAAACGCTGCTGATGCCACTAAGAAGTATCTCTGTGCCTGGGAGATAATGTTTAACGTCACTTAGTCGTCAAATCAGGCAAAATAATCAAGCCCATACCTCAGCACCCACAGCGATGTGAGCATTCCTAACAGGGCTGGAGAAGAGGCAAAGCCCTGCTCCCTGACACCAGGCTGCTGTGAATGGCAGTGCCCTGCTGTAATACTCCATTTCTGAAATCTCTCTGCCCGCATCTCGTTGGAAAAACAACAACGGTGCCTGAAGCTTTCTGATAATACATTTTTCCCCGTTGTATTTTTCAACTTGGAAAGAGCCCTAATAGCTCCACTTGCTATAAATGGATGTTTTTGTTTGGCAGAGGAGCAGCCCTTAGACACCAGGGCACTATTTTTCCTTTGGTTCTGATGGAAATTGCTCTGCTGGAGTGCATCAGAAACCATTGAAATCTTACAGAGTTTATCACATTTGCTTTCTTCAGCCAGGAATGAAAAAAGTTCTAAGTTAAAAAACTACACCAGCCACTTAATAAGAAGCTTCACAATATTAGATCACATTACTGTAATTATAAAAGTTCCACACACAACACTAGTTCCTGGCCTTATCAAAATGTTCTTTTCATTTCAACCTACAAATGATTGATCCAAACTATGTAATTGCTCTGTCATCTCACCCTCTCCACAGAACATAGCTAGAAAAAACAAATAAAAGGATTTCAAAACATGCAAAAATTCCAAGAAATTAAGTGCACCATAGGATAAAAGCATTTAACAAGTCTCTCTGACCACATCGCTTGCATTCAATCCACAAAGACACTTCCTACTACTTAGCCTAACAGTCCAGTTTCTATTCTGATCCGCACATCTGTCACAAAAAAAAGGAATTAAGCCAATCGACCATGAATTTGTCTCCTCTCTGAATCTAGGATTTAACTCCAAGGTATGTGCAAAGCTGAGCACTGTACAGTGCTGAAATCCTGAAACATGTCAGGTTCATTATATATAAGATTAGAGGAGTATGAAATTGGTGCTTAAACTGCTTGACACCTTGATGTCATGGTTTACAGATGAGCTATTTTATCACATAAAGAAACTGGTACCGTATCACCTGGAACCCTTGCTACACCTAAATAAGTAATGGGAAGTGATCTTAGGGGGAAAACTGTATTTTTTAAAGACAAGGTTCAGCTGTCCAATAAAATTTTACTTTAGAAAATATTTCACATGCTGTGACACAAAGGGGGGAAAAAAGAAAAAAAACCAAGCAAACAAACAAAACAAAAAAAAAAAAACCCAAAAAACAGTCATCATCTTGAGAAACTGCTACAGAGTCTGAAACTTAAACAGATCTATAGCTTTTTGCTAGCATCAAGAAACCATAATAAAGAGATAAAATATTAGACCAGTAATTGCTATTCTCACTTTGGTACACTTATATTAGGCTGAATTAGAAACTGCACTGCTGAATAATTCACCCAGAGGGAGGCTGGGCACCAGAACAGGCTCCCCGGGGAGATGGCCACAGCACCAAGCCTGAGAGAGTTCAAGAAGCATTTGGACAATACTCTCAGGCACGTGGTGTGACTCTTGGGGTGTCCCATGCAGGGCTGGGAGTTGGACTCGATGATCCTGGTGGATCCTTTCCAACTCAGCATATTCTATGATTTTGTGACTAACGCTCTTAGTAAAATAACTGTGCTTATTGAGTGTGTTTGTAAAACCCAAGAGCTTTAATCTCTCCAGGTTCAGCTTGTAACACAGGTCAGAAATGTAACGCTTTGCAACCCTAAACATGATCCTGATTCTCTCATGCTCATACCCCTTAGCTACATTGGCAGCTGGAATATATGGAAAACTTACACACTCAGTGAGGAATAGAAACATTTAAAGGGTGTTTATAATCATTGCCATCTGAATGACACTGGAATAAATGAGGCCAAAGCTCAAAACTATTTTCTCAGCAAACTCTGAGATATGCCTTATAATTACCTACAGTTAGGTTATATTTTAAAGGCTAACTTACTTGAAAGAGAGAAAAGCCAGCAGCTGATGGAGGCCATGTCCATACTTTCCCCCCTTACCAAGTGTTTCTATTGCCTGTACACATATTTTTTTGGGGAAAAACCTCAAAATGGTACATTACGCCACTTATAATAAAATGTATGTATTATTGCATGCATTTGATCTATATCATTCCGTGTAGTCCAGCACTGTTTTGTGAAATATTAATATTTGGTAATAGGCAGATCTCTTCCTCTTTACAGTGTAAAATTTGCAATATATCAAGTTGTTTGTTTTCCTAAAAGCTACGTAGCTTGAATGGCTATCTTATACAATATTTTCTGACCTTATAAATACACATAAAGAATTGCAAACACTAAAAATTATGAAGTTACATTTACTCATGTATCTTGACATTTAGAAATTCTTATGCATTCTAATTACTTTTCCCTCTGTACACCATTTAAAACATCTCCAGAGATTTCACTATGATTATTTTCTTGTATATTAGGTCACATTTAACAAATCTCAGTAACACCAAAAAGACCCAACAAGTAAACAAACAAACAACAAAACCCCCACAAAACATAAAAACCCACCACAATCTCTGAGTAGATTGAAATGCACAATTCCAAACTTGCTTAAACTGCAGCAAAAACACATCTCCCAATTCTTTCACAACAACAAATTACGTTTGTTTTTTACACTGTTTTAGCCTAATGCTAAATATGGATGACATCTTAACGAATAATTCCTTCAAGAGCACTCCATCTCTCACTTCTGTCACTATGTAAGTCAATCCCATAGAGAATCAGGCAATCACTTGGTTCCTCATCTGCTACTGCACAGTACCCATGGGGCAATCATAGAAAAGACTTATTTATACATTAGTGGAAGATTAGATTATTTCATCTGTGCTTTGAGCAGGCGTTTCAATTGGGGTGTTCTCTTCATTTTTCTTACATCCTTCCTTGCTCCTTAGTTTCCTGCAGAGGGAAAAAACCTACAAACCAACACCATAGCACTCTTTCATACAAAACCCATGGGTAGCATATGTTCCAGAACACAGGTACTGCCACAAAGTACATAAGCAAAGCTTCAATATAAAAGGAATTCACTGGAATTAGGCCTGTAGGGACCAGTCTTCAAGCGCTGTCAATGATTTTCTATCCCAGTGAAGTAAGCTCACACTAGTAGTTTGGTCTACCCTTTAGCCATTCCAAACACCTTTAGTTATGCAGTGAAAGGTCATAGAATGATAACTGGCACTGATACTTTGCTATTTTCCTTGAAGTTAATAATTCTCAGCCTATTTTGCAGCTAGATGACAACTCCTCATTAAATAAAAAAACCTCAACATCACTTGCTTCTCCTGATCTCATTAGAAAAATTTCTATTTCTTGAGTGTTTCAAGCAATAACTTTTCTCTTGATCATAAACTTATCTTTAGAATTCAAGCTTTATATATCCCCCCAATTACATTTATAACATATTAAAATAATGAGACTATGCAATATTTTTTACATTAAAACTGCAGAATACACAGGATAGAGTGGCACCCATTAAAAGGTGTGTTTCAAAAATGCAACTGACTGCTTCCATGGCAGTGTTGTGCACACATTTGATCAAGACTTTGTCTCACCAGGAGGCAAGGGAATTGTGCAATGGCAGATGCAACAGCCCCGTGACACAGGAATTCATACCGTACTGGCTAATAAAACAAGGAAGCAAAGTGCCAGCCCTCCAAAACCTTCCACAATAAATCCACACCTTTTTAGCCTTATTTATGTGGCAAGTTTTCACAAGTGTTGGTCTACTATTGTACTGGCTCTTCACACCTTACCCTACTCATGCAGTAAATTTCTCCACAGTTTATTTGGTCCTTAACTACCATCAATAAAACCTATCTAGAAAAAAATAAAAAGCAAACCAACCCCGCACCATTTGTCATTTAATCTTGTAAGCGTAACACATTTGGCAAGTTACCTTATGATGGATGCTGTACAAAACAAGGATGCAGTATTACAACATGCTGAAGTAGATGGTCAGTAACTTACAAAATTAAACCTAAATTTGTACTGATAAATGTTATACATATGTGATACATTAGTTCTACATTAATCTTTTCAGCAGACTTCAACATCTATCCCTTAACCCTTAAAATTAAAGGCAAACAACACAGAGCTTAGGACTGTTCATGCCTCCCTGACAACAGATCCCTCAAACATATTCTTTCCCAGAGCAGTTCTCCAAGTTGTATTGAGAAACACAGAATATTTTCAGTAAACAACTCTCAGTCTCAGCCCCAGAATTACCTGTCAAAAGGGCCATCTCAAGCACATTTGTATTTTGGATCTAAGTGAAATAGAGGATAAGACGAGTTCTTCCAAATGCCTACTCGCCCCTTTTCCTGAGGCTGCATTGGCCTTGTTACCAACCACTCCCTCTCCCACCCGGCTGATGCCTCAGCATCACCACATGGCTCTCGAACATATGGTTCTGGCACTTGACTCTGGAGCTGCCAAGCACACGCAAGGAAACTAAAGTAGGTTAACTCTAGGAGACTGCTGAAAACAAATTGTAATATCAAATAGATTTAAGTGAGTAAAATTGATGAACTCCACCATTTCTCTTAATAGCATTGCTCTGATCTTGTTTAAGCACTGAATAGATGCACTGACCTCTGCGTGCTTGTTCAGCCTGAAGGGCAACTGCGTTAATATATCCCTCAATGGAACTCTGGCCTATTTGCACTCAAGTGGTAACCCTTTTCCTAATAAAAGAAAACGATACTTTGTTGCTGAATTTGATGCATTTATGAAAATCTTAACTACATTGCCATTATCTCCATTTACTCAAACAAGTTATTTTCTGTTTATAAATATCTATGTGAAACTCAGTACCCCAGAGCCAGGCAGAGCCAGGCCATTGCAAAGGTTAGGAAAAGGGGGTAGGAAATGAAGAAGTCGCTTTTGTCAGCCGAGCTCTGTCTAGAAGTTTGTCATAACTGTGTCTCATCTCCCTCTGTTTGTAGCAATGCTTGGATCCACCCACAGCAGGTGGATTGCAGGACAGCAACCAACAAAGAACAGAAGGTGAGTATGTCGTGACACTTCAGCCTTCAACACCCTCAGAGGACTGTGTTATACAGGAACTGTGTTTAACTGTTACAATTTACTGGATCACATCCAAATTATATTAAGGTATATAAGTACACAGTAAGTACTTCACATAACACTAAAACAGAGGTTAGAACTTGGCAGAGATAAGTACTACTGGTAAGAGGTCAGGCAGGGAACCCAGGTGGAAAGGAAACTGGATGTCAAACATTTACCAAATGGAACACAAACTCTGCTGGTATCCTTGATCTACAGTAAAAGACAGAACCATTTAGCTGAAAAACAAGTTTGTGTTTGAGTCATGCCTACTACTTCTGACTTGTGTTTACTGCCCCACTGCAATCCCCAGTTCCAAGTTCTCCACTACCATACACTCATTCCTGTTGGCATTCCCCCAACAAAATTGATCATAAGCTTAACATCAATGCATACCAAGGTCAGTTACTTCGCTTAAAAATGCCCAAAATGTCTCCTTCAATCTCTTCACAAGAGCATAATTTTTAATATTTTTTTTTTAATGTAAGGACTAAATGACATTTTGTTTTGAAAGTGTTGGGGCAGAAGCTTATTTTTGACTTCTACACGAGGCTTACATTCTACAAAATTTAAGCACACGCTTCTGATGCTACTCATCTAACAGCATAGATCTGTCCCATAACTCAAGATTAATATTTATATAATGGAAAAGAAGAATAGCTAGAGAACATAGGTATCAAAACAACTTAAGACATAAATCTGAATCAAACAGAGCTGCTTCAGAAAGAGAGGGGCAAAGACATCTCCCATTCTTGTCACTTGTCAGAAAAAAAAGAATGCTTAATGAACAGATTTTTTTAAGAAAAATTAATTTTTACCTTGTACTGTGTTATGCAAGATAACACAATTAAACTGCCTCATTATAATTGAAGATGTAATTTATTTTTTTTACATGTCTTCTCAATAAGATTAAACCATCTCATTACTCATTTGGATTAAAACATCCTGATTTACAAAACTGAAAAAACGGTTTTCAGTGTGCTCATGGAAAGTAGTTCTGAGGTTATTCTGTGACAAAAGACCACAGCCATACCAATGAATTGGCATTAGGTAACAAAATGGAACAGGGACAGAGTTCTTTTGTACATTAAAACTATAGTGCCCAGTTAAAAATTGACAAATGTACAAAGGGATGAGATAATTAACACTTCTTAGTTTGCTTTTTTGGTCTCTAAATTACAACCTTCTTCCTCATTCTGGCACACTATTAAGACTCATTTTGTTCCTTCAGTAAGTAGATCTGAAGCAGCATTCCTGACTAATGTCATTTATAACAACTGGAAACACTACAGATGCAAAAAGGCCCAGGTCAGTCGCTGTCAGTTAATACGTGACCCTACACATTTGCAACACAGAAGAAGTTATTGCAATCTTAAAAAATAACTGAATCAAGGTATGAACCCAAGGGCTTCCACACAATGGAAATGCAAACTGCAGCTAGGCATTTTTAAAGTATTAAATCCACATTTCCAGAAGTATTAGAGATGTTTGTTGCCTCTATATCTCCAAATTGACATATATGAGGACCCTGACCATCACTAGACTAGGCCTCTGTATGCTATGAAAAAAAAGAAAAATAAAGAAGTTCTTCACAATCCCTGAAAATTTCCAAAACACCAGAAACCAAACTGAATAATTCTTAGAAATATAAGGTTCACATTTCTAAGTCGCACTTCTTTCCCAGTCCCTATGCTCAGCATTTGCAATCAACAGATCTCCAGTTCAACACATAGCACACCCAATAACACTTTGCCTCCATCCACCTCTAGTTCTAGTTTTCTTTTTCCTCTATCACATTTCTGTTATGCATAATGGGGATTCTAGCTTCTTGACGACGTACTAGAATGGGAAAATATCCTTAAAGTGGAGGTCCTGTTTGAGGTAGACACTGAGAGCACTAAACACTTTAGATATTGGACACATGTTAATATTAAGACATAGGACTAGACAGTCTTCTGCTTCTAGTTGCACTGACAGATGTGAATTTGTCCCTATTAATACATTAAGTTACACTGCAAAGTTTAAATCTGAATTTAGGGTTTTGTGTCTTGCAAATAATTCTTCCTATTGGTGAAGCAAAATTAGGCAAAGAACTCTATGGCATTTCTTGAAAAATTCTAGGAAATCTGGTGTTTTCTTCTCCTCCTCTGCTCTACCTCCTAAATGAATGCAAGAAAGCTAACATTGCACAAGAAAGGCCCTACGGGAGAAGGTCTCTTGATCTCTTGAGACAATTTGACTCTCCCGTTGCTCTGACAGAATAAAAGGGCCACTGGGGCAGACCACCCGGGCAAGGGACTCCTTTGGGACTGATGGTCAGGATTCCCTTCCTTTGAAGGCAAACCCGTGCCCTTCCTGCAGCAAAGGGCTGAAGTGCACACGAGCAGGCTGGCTGAATCAATTAGCTGGGGTTACAGCAGCCTGTCTCCTGCAGCCTTGCCTTTGTGCTGGGACATGAACACTGGCTCACAGTAGCTCATGCTTTTTGCCCCAGAGCATCCCTGGTTTGCACCTGGGCTACGCAAACCTGCTCAGACCAGGCTTCACAGGATGCAAACAAATCTCTGAGGGCAGCAGGAACTATAACAACATTTTTCTAGCCCAGACCTGACAACTGGACTATATAACATACCTGTATGTGTTGTGTATGTAGGTGAGCAGTAATTTACAAAGTCTTCAGAACCTGCAGCAGGAAGTGGGGGTGGGACTAGAACAAGATGATTTTTAAGGTCCCTTCCAACCCAAACCATTCCATGACAAATCAGTAAAACAGAAGTACACATCAAGTCTGGAGTTCATCATTTGGAAATTGAGGGGTAAATATTTAAATATCACATTTAAATGCAAAAACATCAAATGTAATTTAAAAAATTGTCTACCAAAATGTTTCCAGACACAGCAAATAACCCAAAAAGGACTATCATGTGCATCTTGAATCATAACATTTGAGAATGATTAACTCATTGTGCAACAGATACAGAGAAAGACTTTCCATTCCCATTACTATTGCTATTTCAGAAGCCTGTCTTAGGGAAAGGCTAGATATTAGTTTCACTTATTTATAACACAAAATAGAAGGTGCAGAGACTAGTCCTGTTCTTTTACTCACTACATCCAGATGAAATTAAATTATATAAGGAACTTAAACTCCTGATAATTCTTACTTCCACATTCAGTTTTGAGCATCTGGAATATATTGAGTATTCCACCTTTTAACAGGATATTTTATATCACAGCTAATGATTTCATAGCAACCCTGGAGATGGGAAATTACTTTCTTTTTTAAGCAATCATTCTGAAATATCTTTCAGACTGTATAGATATACCAACCAGATCAGACCTGACCCAGTATGTGAAGAGTGTCACGCTTTCACATATATTAATAATATTTCTGAATCATGTCAGGCTGAAACCTGAAGTCAAAGACATTCAGGGTGACTAACATGCCCAACACAAGACGAGGGCATGAAATGGAAGAATTTGAGGCCAAGAAGACAATGCTGGAATGCAAATTTTTTTATAGACTGATAGCAATAAAATGCTTTATAAATGCTAAAGTTTAAACTGATTCATTTAAAGCATCACTTATTAGACTGCGTTCATTATCTGTAAAAGCAATTTGCATCCTTAAATGATTTTCATGATTCAAGTATATCAAGGTTTAAGCACAATTCTCTTCTCCTAAGGAGAATAAGCCCGATATACTGCAAACAAGAAAACCACCCAAATTACTCAGCCTTCCCTTCTGTGCAAAAATGTCAGTATTATTGAGCATTTTTAGTGAATGTTTTCCATATGGAGATCATATAGATGAATTAGATATGTACAACATCAGCATTTATTTCATTTTACACTTACTATAGTTGTCATATAAATCTTTCCACAAGATGTGTTCTTATGGACACTGAAATCTCATTGACGGAGAAAATATTCCTCTTATTTTGTCTCCTGGTAATAATCTATTTCTAGAAAACTTTCATTTATAACACCAGTTATAATCACAGAATTGGTCGGCTATATAGACATGCTGTCATTATATAGTGCACACTCCCCCTGCAAAGTGAGTTATTATTTATTAATAATGTCAGAAGGATTTGTACTAACCCTTCATCCTGGGGAATGATATACTCACATTCTCTATCACAAAACAGCTTCATAGAAATATATATTAATGAAGTATTGACATGACAATTCTTGCAGAAGCAAACTCGTGTTTTACATGCAAAGTTACCTGGTATACATGTGATTCTGGTTCTTTACACATACAGAAACAAAAAAAAAACCAAACCAAAAAAACCCCAACCTTATAATATTTCATTATCATAGAAAAAGATAACTACAATTAAAAAACAGAGAAACAAATTTCACTTACTGCAAAATTAATTTTAAAAAATCCCTGTAGTTATCATAGCTTATAGCTTAATGAATTGGTTCTCTTCCTTTAATTTAAAATCAAGCATGAGATACATAATAAAATGGAGATGGTTATACATTTTATTACTATGTTAAGGTTAAGAAATAAATATGCAAATATGGAATTTCAAATTACTTTGGAGACCACGCAAATAGGCAAGGCTTATAAATATGAAAGGAAATCAGCCCTGGTAAAAACTCATGCAGCTCCACTGACATTTTTCATAAATGCATATTTTTAGAAATGCATTTATACCACTTCTGTTAACACTTTGGGTACTGTACAGTACAAATACATATAATTTTTTTTCCTAAATTTTGCCCTATCAACAGTTTTCAAGAGATTCTTTTCAAGAATTACTCTAAACTGTTGGTTGTGACTCTTCCTTTCACTTAAAGATGAATTTAAAATTTACCACTATTTCCTTGTGATGGATTTTCCTTTCAGTACTATTTCTCCCTCCTCCGTACTGTTCATTGCTTCTGTTATTGTTTACAAATTCTGGGTTTGTGCTGACTGTGACTGAAATCCAGACAGGATTATTCTGTTCCCAAAACTAGCAAGTCCAAATCCTTCCCTGAGGATCAAATCTGTCAATCCCTACCAGGAATGCTAGTACTGATTTTCCCCTAGAATGAATTCATTACACCCAGGGAGGGTTTTCTTACCTATAGCAAAAAAAAAATAAAAAGAGGAAAAGCTTCTTTTTAGTGCTCAGGCATGGAATTCTAAAGCTGCAAGAAACTTCACATCTTGCTCTTTGCTTTTCACTTCTTGAGTGACTTTCTAAATGTACCAGTTGTTTTCTGCCTATCCATCATTCTCTTCATAACCCTTCACCCTTTTGAACTCCTAAAGGATTATTTCTATGTTGGATGAAAACAAGTGACCAAGAATCAGGAAGAGGCAAACTAGAGCACTCTAATGTGTCAGGTGAGACAGCCCCTGAAGTTCAGTCATCTGCCAAGTGGGCAGCACATGGGCACTGTCCGGCCACACACAGACTCCACACGAGCCACAGCTGCGTCTTCCCAAGGCATGAGGGAACACCAGGTAGCCAATAGTGCTCTAAAAGCCAAACAGGGACGAAATCCCACTGGACTTGAAGAAAGCTTGAAATTATATTTTTCACAGTGCATGCAGAGGCCAGGCAAATGGACAGAAGGCTCAAATCTCCAGGACACCAGACTTTATGAAGTATTTTTTTCACAAATTTCTAATTAGCTTGTACACATTTAATGACAAGTTCACTGTGGCTACTCCTTTTCTCCCCAGTTATATCCCCAGTTATTGAGTACCACAGACACTTCTTTCATGGGAAAAAAAAATCTAGTAAAATGGAAAATATCTTTGAACACTTGATGAGCTTTTCCCATTATTTGTGCTTCCACTAGGCTACTAGTACCAAAATCCTGAACAGCCCTATCTTTTTGTAAAACAATAAAATAGAAAAATTATAGCTTTGCACTTCTGAGCAGACATACTGACATAGTGTGGAAGATGAGCAACTTCCCTCCTAATTGACTCTGTGGAATCTCTTAAAACAGAAGTAAAGAGAGGAAAATAATCATGGTAGGATGTCTCATTAAACTTTCCAAGGAGCTTCCTTACTGTGAATCAGCACAAAGTAAGAACCTACAAAGCTAATATACCATCTAAAAAAAAAACAACCAAACCTGCTGATCATTGTGATCCAGTGTAGAATTCCTTCCAGTTGCATTACTAACCATTCCTCTTGTAACTTTACAGACAGTAAACAGACAACCCCTTACACTATTCCCAAGATAGCCTGGCCGTTCTGTGCCAGTCAAACCACAAGACTCAGTAAACTCAGTTTTTCCACCACATCTTAACTCTTATGCGTGACTTTCTGGAAAACAAAATTGAAAGGCAGCAGTTTCTTATCTTAACTCTCTTGTCAAAGCTGGCTTGCAGAAGTAAATGATGAAAAGTTCACCTGAAATGCTATCATACCCTGAGAGAGTTACAGTTATTTAGAAGCGGCATGCCAATTTACCATGTTTGTCAAGACTGTTGGACAGGAGGTCACAAAGTATTTCCTCCCTTCATTCTTCCTACGCTACAATTTTAATTTCCAAAGTGCCCAAAGTCCTTTAAAATCCTTTTATCTCTTTGACAACACAGATATCAACTGAGATTGAGCAACAACAAAACAGGACCATTCAGTGACAGGCTATCAAACTGCTGAACATCACAAAAATATGCAAGATAAACACAGCCTTAGCTCTAAGATTTGCTGATTGCAGATATGAGGCAGTATATTTACTCCAGAGCATAATGGCTATTTACTTTTTTGTAAACTCTGTAGTGGTAATCATATGAAGGCTGGAAGGAGCACCTTTCTTACATCTCAATGATTCTTCTTCACACAGACATGAATCTTGTGGAATATTTGATGACTTAAAGCAAGGAAGACAAGTCAAAAGGGACCAGCACAGGACCTACACCAAGAGAGACCGAAAAACTGGAGACAGCCATCACCACTGAAAGACTTTAAGCATTAAGACACTCACCTGCTGTGGACTCACAGCAAGGAGCTTTTCTCCTTTCCGTAGCTCTCTAAAACAGGACAGGTTGTAATTTAGGTGCCACAAAGCAATACCTGGGGACTAACCAATGAACCACCTATCTTCCTCTTCATGTATGAAAATTATTTGCACCTCTTCCACTCTCCCATTTTTGCCCAAAGTCCTTAGGTGTGTCACAGCATACGTGGTTTTCTGTTGTTCACTTGTTTTTAAATGGTACTTTAATTCTGCATTTTCAGATTTTCTGTTGGTCAGGCTAAGGAGGTAAGAGGGTGTGTATACATATGAATATCTCCTTGGAACCTCCCAGCTACCAACTTCTGTGCCCAGAAAGTACCTAGGAGCCAGACAAGCAAGACAAGATCTAACCCTCCAGTTCTGAGTAAGGAACACACCTTGGCTACACCATCAATCAAGTCATGCTTTGACACAGTCTGCCAAATCTCAAACCTCTCTGCTTTGATTAAGGTCATCAAGAAGGCAGATCCATTCCTGAAAGTAAATTCAAAAAAAATCTCTGCTGATAAAGTTTGCAGCTGCCAGGAAAGAAAGATGAAAAGCAGGTGAAATGTTAATGATAACAGCTCCACACAGCTTTCCTTAGCATAGAGATGGGCTGAAAAATATGAATTTCGGTACTGCTAGACCAGTTTACTTGCAACACAGACAGTAATACACTCCCTGCTCAAGGAGAAGAACTGCACTTGAGAGATACTTAGTTGGGATCAAACTTTGGGACCATAGGGAATACCCAGAGGAGTGGTGCCAGCTGCTGCAGAAGACAGGACCTGCTGGGGGAAGATTCACCACACATATGCAGACAATACCCCAGTGCCATTTCCCACAAGGGCAGCACTGGAGTTCCTCAGAAGTAAAATGAGCAGCAGACAGGAGGACTCAGTCTTGGGAGAAGCAGCCTGCTCTGGAGTGCAGAGGAAACCACATCCCAAATCCTACTGCCAGAGGAAGGGTGTGCACAGCGGCCCAGGAATGCTGCTTAAGCTGCTGGATGCTGTGGGTGTCTGTAGGATACAGAATGCATGTACCACATCAAATCAAGTGAGGAAGTTGATGAAACCTTCTTTAAATAATGCGAGGAAGTCTCTGTATCAGACCCTTGCTCTCATAAGGGTCTGCAACTGCCCTGACATCTTCAGCAAAGGCAACATGGCAGGACACAAGCAGTTGAGAGAGATTTTTTGAGGGTGCCAGAGGTAGCTTGTTGACATTGGTACAGGATGGGCTGACAAGATGTGCCGCACAGCTGGATCTGCAGTTCACTAACACAGGAAGAACCGTGTGGACGTGGGATAATTAGTTGTAGCATTGGCTGTCACGACCCTGGAACAGGGTTCAAGATCCTGAAAAAGGTGAAAAAGTGAAGTACAGATGCCAGATCTGGGAAAATAAAGGAGTAAATCCTCTTGGAATGCATTTCTGGGCACATGAAAGAGCAAGCAACTGGGCAGAGTCAGAATGGGTTTACTAACAATAGATCCTGCTGGACCAACACGGTTGTACAACCTGAGAACCCAGAGAAGAATGGATGGGGTAGCATAACACCAGGAATGGGACAAAACTGAAGAGATTTGTGTGTGACAATTTTAAGGGCATTATTAGCCTTGTTTTTCTACAACTAAGGATAATTAGACTCATAACCTTCCCATTATTTTACAAATAAATATTTGTCTTTATATATACAAAACGTATGCTTATTTGCTTACTTACGTGCATCCTCCTCACCCTTAACAGGATTTTCGGAGTAACAGGAGGTCAAAGTGTTTCCACCCCAGTCAACACTGGCCTCTTGAGTTGCTGGAGTTGCAGATTCCCATGCCACCTTTGTTTGCCTTAGCTTTGTAGGAAGCACAAGAGAAGCATTTTCTTTGAGTTTGCCTTTAAAAGGCAAAAATTTACCAGTTCTGTACAGAATCTATTAGATCCAGTACAGATGAGTCTTGCAGATGTAGATGATAAATATGCACAGCGTATTTATGTATGTATAATATCATTTCATGTAAATGAAAACCAGCCTTTCACATATTCCTGGAGTGTCCTTCTGGGTTCCCAGCTGAATAGGAATGCCTTGTGCTCAGGAACTGGGCCACCTGAGCTGCCACCTGCAAGGGCAAGCCAGGACAGAGGATAACCAAAGTCAAGTAGAACAAAAACAAACTGAAAAATCTGATGGCATAAGGTTAAGTCATACCCCTCACCCCTGCCACATCTAACTGCAAGAAGAAAGGGACAAAGAGACAGGATTGCAAAGGAATTGAGACAATAGAGTCACACGGTAAAGTGACTGAAGCCAGTTTGGTGTCCCAAGGTGAAAACCTCCAAGTCCAGCCTGTTCTGGCCTGCTCCTGTGAGGAAATCTCCTTTTTTGCCATGCATGACTGCTCCTCTATGTTCTCTCACCAGGCTCCCCTGGAGATTTCCTAGCTGCACCCCTTTCCCTGATAGGTGCAGAGCGTGCAAGCCTGCCCTTCCAGCAGAAGGCTCTCCACCACGGCTCAGAGTGCAGCAGCCTGTACCTAGGCAGTGCTCCCCTGCTATTCTAGTCCTGTCAGTAGAAAATACCGTTTTTCCTTGCTCCTCTTTCTCTTCCCCCCGTGTTTTTTTAGTTTGATTTCCCTTTTCTTTTCGTCCTTTAAAACACAAAACTGAAGCAAACAATACTACAGAATAATTGATCAACATGAGAAAGAGTTGGGTGTCTTTTGAGTATACACCACCAACAAAAAGTGCAGAGAAGTCTTCCAATGCAGGTGGCTCACAGTCACCCAGTTTCAGGATATGCATGGACTACACCAAAACCTGAAAGGATATAATGTGCAGATTAGCTTTTTATCCAGGTGTCACAAGCCTCTGAATAATTTTCCCTGATGCGACAGGGGCTTACTTCTCATACACAGCTTTTTGAATAGCTGACAGCCCCATCAATAGAGCCACTGCCATTCTGAGATTGCACAAGTGCAAGCACAGATGCAGTTCTACAAAAAACACCCTCATCTATTTGCTTTTTGAGCAAAACAATTTCTCATAAGAATATGCTGGTTTATATATTTCAAGACTCTGAGCATTCTCCACCTCCTGCCTGTTACCCAGGGAGACTATAGGATGGCATGGTCACCATGGAAACAGTGGACAAACTTAAGATGTTTTCATTGCTGTAGATAAAAGCCATCTGCATTATTTTTTTTCATTTCTGTTTCTCACACCACCAGCTCAGACTCCCAAGCCAAACTGTGGCAGCTGTGGTGCCACCCTGCAGCCAAGAATCATATAGCATTTCCAAAGCAGGCTCCCCACGACATTCCTAAGCTGAAAGGTGGGGGACAGGGCAAACCTCCTACAGGTAATAATAGCATGTGTTTGCTGCAGCAGCCACCTGCCCTCCTTCCTCCCCCACCTCAAAGTAGCCCACTTGGAAGATGTTTTTGAAAGCTTTTTGTCCACATTCCAACACAGAAGAAGTATATAGTTTGCCTGACCAGACAAAAAAAGGGCTGAAGATCATTTTTGTAAGTTTATAAAAAATGTATTCCAACTTAGGTGTTGACTCTTTAGCTATTGCTAAAGTTTTTGCTATTGCTCTGAGTTATTAAAGACAAATTTTTTTTCTCTGAAATTGAATAATTCCATTTCCCCCACATTCATTCAAAGATCCTTATTGGCTGTACAAGCTTCCCAGTCTTACTTCCAAAATCTTGTGTCACAAACGTGATTTACTTTCCCAAAGACACCATCTTCTACATATTGGGCACAGATATCACTCAAACACAACTTCAATCAAATAATTTTAGCAATAGATAGCACAAAAAACCATCTACCCACATAAACAGGGAACTCTGGACATACACCCTGAAAAACTTGGGCTATGATGTACCAGTTATTTTTACTAATACAGCATTTCGAGGATGGGACCCAGACGTGAACATTTCAGAGTGGAATAATCATTTCAATTCCTTTTTCTTTTTTGTCTGATTTAGGAAATGGCAATCGCCAGGAAAGTCCTTGACTGAGTATTTGATGCTAGTGGTATAATCTCTCTGTTTATTCAGGAATAGTTGATCAGAAAATTATAAATAATTATGTTCATGATATATGAGATGAAAGTTCAGTAAGCAGTCTTGAAGCTGAGCTGTTTCTCCATGGCTGACAAATAAAAACACCTTTTCCTCTGCAGTAGGCCAAGACAACTGAATACAACCAGAAATACCTATTAATTAAGAATCAAATTAGGTTTCTGCAGTGTTTTCCAGATAAAAACTGGATGTTCTGTTATGCATAATCAATTTGCTAGAGGTTGAGTTTTGGATTGCTATTCTTGCAGGTTTTTAGGAACCTTTAGGATGTTTCTGTTTTTCTAGTCATTAAGCCAAATTTGTGACATTGCTACATGAATATACCCTTTCCAAGTACTAAAAAATTATTGTAAAAAGCCAATTTCTTCACAATGGCACTTCAATTAAATTGGCAGACATCTCAGAGAATGCTTCTCAATTTCAATAGTCACTTGTAATTCTGTTTTAATCTTTCAGTAGGTAGAAATTTACTGTTTAATGTTACATGCCTGCTATGTGCTTATGCTCTTTGTAGCCTATAAATCCTCTGACTCCTATCAAAACAGTGCAACAAAATAATTTTCGTATTGGATTTTGTTAAAGTTGGGAGCTTCCTACCAGATTAAAGACCTGCCTATAAGTTAAAGACAGTCACTGAGGAGGCAGCTGGTGTTTTGACAAGCCAGTTTCTTCCCTGCTTGTTTACAGCCGATTCTACCCTGGCACAACAGTCTTCAACAAAATCCTGCCCCAGGCTGTGATCAGGAAACTTCTGAAGCAACTCTAATAAAATAGTTTCTTCTTCTCTTATGCTAAGATTATTTTTTCAAATGTCATATCACTCATTATTTTTTTACTTTGAATCCTTTCCAGCTTCTTTGCTGAAAGCATAAACCAGAACTGAATACAGTCTTGAAGTAAGGGTCTTAATGTTCAATTAAGAAAAAACTATAAAAAGTCCCTATTACCACTTGATATTCTCATACACTTGAGAATTACAGATGCTTGTTCAGCCTGTCAAGTGATCCCCAAATCCTTCCTTACTACTGTCATTACACCCAATATCCCACTGACAATGTACACAAAGAAGGAATACAGTTAGAGGTGGTAGCTCAGCACTCTGAATTAAGAATATAAGTAAATTGCTGCTAGTCGTTTTCAGAACCCAACTTCAAAACATAACTAGTTTCTTTTAAGTTTAAAATGTATTACTTTAAATCAGTGAGACAGCCTGAAATGAACTGACAGCCAAAACTGTCTAACTTCAAGGAGAGTTAGTATAAGCTACAGAGAAAAGATCACCAAAATTGAAAATAAAAAAATATGGTTTGCAATCTTTCTGCCAAGATTTGCTACTTCCATACCCTATTGTTCAAATAAATAAATAATAAATAAGCAAAGGAAAAATTAAAGTTCTAGTAAGATGCAGCATTTTGAGTCACATAAAGCATCCCTCAGTGGCAGACACAAGACTTTGGATGTTTTGTGTTTCCCTATCAGCATCATAAGCATGCAGCATTCAAAAAAATTCAGTCAAAAGAAAAGAGCACCAAGGCATTAGGAGGTTTTGGTCAGTCTGTTACTTTAATCTCGAAAGGCTCCTGAAACAATGTGTCTTCTTAAGCAGGAATGGATCAGAAAAATGAAAATGAGATTCTCCACTAGATTTTAAGTCTCTCCTCCAGAAAGCCTCCTAAAACGAAAACTGTTCTTAAGTAGAAATCAGCTCAACTGTAATGCTGCCTATCCAATGTTTTGGATTGTTTACTCTTTCTCCAGTGTAGCAGTTGAAAGCAGGGACATTTATCATCCTTTTTGTGAAAAGATGCAATAATTATGACAACCCTCACTAATCCAACCTATAAACTTACTAAGTGAAGGAAACCTATACAGGCCAGAGTAGGCGGTCATGCCTAATAAGTTTAAAGATCTCCTTCCATTTATTTATCAAGGATGAAATCAAGAGGCATTTTGTCACAATTTGTAAGTGTCCATAGGCCAGAAAGGATTTATTTTTAGAGACCAATCTACCAGTCAGAGTTTAATGAAATCTAATAGTTGCATGTAATGAAATCTAATAGTTGCATGTTGTATAATACAGAGTTTTTCCAGGCTCCCTTACGTACTGTATAGAGCTGTAGCAGAAAACACACAAGTTTGTGACTCCCTCATTGCAGCAGAAGGAAGATGAAGATTTGAAATTCTACCTGCCATTTGAAGTATAATAATCTCTTGCTCTTCAATAAAACCTATCAGTGTAGAGAGGAGAAATTATTGGCTTTACAAAAATTCTTTGGGATATAGACTAAATCAAGGCAGCTAAATGCTTTCTCTGCAAATTTATTTTGCTGTAAGTCAAAGCTATATCTGGAAGACCAGCTGTGCAAAAGCAGCATATGGGAGGACTTGATGCTGCATTTTGGAAGTTCGGCAAGGTGCAGGGCCCCAGCAGCTGAGCAGGATGAAGCAGGAGGTGACTGCAGACCAGGAGGAAGAAAGGCAGTCTGAGGAGCTATCTTTAAGTAATAAGAGGTTAACCAGGCAACTGTAAAAGTCAAGGACACTGTGACACCTGCACATTTAAATCCAAATAAGATGATGGGTACAGAAAGTAAGACACACTGCGCTGGAGGGTCTTGCAGCAAGGTGCTTGAGAAGAATTGCTGCCAATAAATGACTGGATAAACACCTTTCTTTAACAGACCTCTGCCTCATTTTGTAACTAAAGATGCTCTTGCATCCAAAAAGACATCCATCTACACAACAACTAATTCTGAGAAAACAAAGGGCAAGGATGAGATATAACTAAAACATTCTATCATGACTTTAGGAACTAGTGAGAGATATATAAAAAAATCAATGCTACTTTGAGGAGAATACTACTTTAACCCTAGTACTAGTAGCACTGGTAGTGCTTTGTACTTAAGTGCGTATGCGAAGTAGCTCTGAGGGGGGAAAAAAAAAGTTATTTCTGAGTGCTCTTTTTCACCTGAGATATACATAGGGTTGTTGTGACCTTATTCTGATAGCAAAACTGAGTGCTTTTAGCCAACCAACAGGTTTTTTTTCTTTTATCAGAATGCATTTATAGTGGTACCTCAGACCAAGCAAGCCCTGAAACCGTCTCATCCCTTCTACTTTTCCCAAAGAGCTGGAGTTTCTCTTTTTATCTGCTGCTAGACCCAAGCAACTGTTCAAGCATCTGTAGCAGCACAGCTCTGCAAACCACCACTCCTGGAGCTGCCTATGTTTCCAAAGCCACCCCCATCCTGAGGATGATCTTTACATCTATCTAGTTTACAAGCAAGCTTTCAGAAGTCTTCTAAAGATGGACAGCTCTATGTGTCTTGAAATACAGTGCCATTACACCCAGTGATAATGCTGGTTGAGACTTAAAAGGACAGTCAAGCCTTTAATCCTTTTAAATTACAAGATGAAAGAGAGGACTGAAGCAATATTTTAAAAAATGTCAAAGTGATTCACATGTCTAATTCTCTCCTGAAATATTGAGAATGTAGGCTTTAAAGTTGCTTAACAACTTACTTTAAGGGACCCAAATCTCTGAATAATGATAAGTATGCTCCATTTATGTAAAAAAGAAGTGAGAGCATGCTCAGAACTGATTCTTGAAATCATTGAGATTAAAGGAATCAGAAGATAGAGGAACAGAATTGCTCAGATTTTTCCAGCATGTCACTACAGAGCAGCCTGTATGTGTTTCTATAATTAGATCTCTCACATCTGATAGAAATGCAAATTGTTTAGAAGCAAAAAGGGTTTGCTTTTTATATTTGCTGTATATATGTTTATTTATATTTGGAAAAAAATATAGAGCTACAGTTAGAATCAAGTCAGCCCATTGCTGAGTACTAAATAACAAGGGAGATGGATATTTCTGGAGAAAAAGAAAAGAAAAAATAGAAACATCAAAACCTACTTTAAAAAAAAAAAGTTTCATATTCTTTTGTAAAACTTCTTTCTGTTGATTTACTGGTCCCTCCTTACAACAATCAAGATTGCAGAACATACAGCCTTCCCTTGTGCCATCAAGCTCCTATGGCCTAGATCTCCTTTAAACTATTATATAGGACTCTCATCCTCCACTTCAACACTCCTATTTCTGCCTGATGTGGGAGAAAGTCTGGCTGGTCTTTTAGAGATTTTCCCTTCCAAGACCCATGCAAGTATTTCTTTACCACACTAAATCACTAAATGCTGCACTGGACTAGTTACTAAGTAAATCCTTGCTGCAATGGAAGTGGAGTTTTTGACTTCCCTTTTGGTGGCTATTTGGCTTTATGCAGCAGCAAGGAATGAATCTGTCACTGAACCTTACAGTTTATATCACTGTAAATTAATTTAAAAAAACCCCACAAATATTTTAGCACACTAATTCTATGTAGCTTATCACTAGCCCTTGACTGAGACCAGACGATAATAGGGAACTTCAGGATGCCAGCAGCATTGAGGCAGTTGTAGACCTTCTACAGAAGACAGCAACTCCCTACATCTCATTACTTGTCTACAATCCACATAAAAACAAGGCTGAGGAGAAAGCAGTTATTTATCAGTTACCCTACATATTGCACTTTTCCTTCTATGTCTCAAAGGAAATCTGTTCTTTCATATACAAAAGTACATATACAGCTCTTTTCTCCCACACATTTCTAACCAATTTAAGTAGCTGGGTAGATCCTATCAGATTAGAATCCAGGCTACATCTCTAGATGCCATAAAGCTTTTATCTATTCACTTCTTCAGTTTACCTTCACTGGATCAACAAAAATTTACTAGGCCTACAGGCCAGCTACTAGAAGATAATGACATCTTAACATCATGTGAAAGCCACATGTGCTGAAAAGACATTTGCTTTTTATCTCTCACAGGAAATCAAAGATAATTAGGCAATCAACATTGCTATTTGAACAAAAGGAAAACAAAATAAAGCCCATAAATATCATCCACTCCCTGGAATTCTTAAATTCTAGTTTATGACAGAATAGTGAGTTTTAACAACTTTTATATTCAGCTGATTTCTATCATCAACAGAAATTTTAAAATAGATAAATTCCAAACTTCAACTCAGAATAAAAGAAGCCCTATTTCATATATACATAAATAACCATGAGACAAGTCTGTGTTAGTCTTTTTTTCCACCTATCTCTACAATGCAATTTAAAGCTTTTTGTCTGAGCTATTTTTAAATGTTTTACTTCGTTGCTTCCACTTACTTCCATTAAGCAAAATTTTTCTTTACTCTGCTTAATCCATTTATTAAACACGTTAAATTCAAAGGCTAGTAAAGGGATTAGGATGGTAGAAAAAAAGACTGACTGTTTCCTGTCTAAATTTCCACTTGTATCTCATTTCTATTTATAAATAACACTGATTGCCCATCATGATAGGTCTAAATAAGGTAGGATTTCTGCTTCTTAGGACAAACAGGTAGGCAATGACTTTAGCTGTATTTCATTCCAAAAGCTACTCTGCTTTCTCAGGTGGAAGAGACATCTCTTTCCTTTGTAAGGTAACATGTCAGCTGCCAGATTTTATACAGTGGTGCTGAACTCTTTTACCTCAGCTATACAGGCTGGGTCATGCCTGCCCTGAATCACGAGGTCAAGGAACAAGACTTCACCCACAGGCGAGACCTCAGCTTGTGCAAAGGAGCAGAGGGAGAGTGGGCAAGTTCTGCTTGTGAACACACCAGGCAGCAAGTCATGCCAAGGCTAAAGGAGTGGAGGGGCAGTTCTTATTTCTGAAACAGGGACATCAAAAAATGGAAATCCACCACTGGAAACTACAGTAGATGATGTATTCTTATGGATCTTTTGGAGAAACATACAGCTCCATTCTACCCATAATTTACTGCATAGGCTTAATTTAGTCTTGCATAAATTACCATCTGCAACATGCCCCTAAACAGTTTTTTTCCCTTGAGTTGCAGCTTTCCACATCTAGTTCATTCTGGGCAATGTTAGCTAGGAGAATATTTTCCCGCCATGTTTATTAGCTGGCATTGTTTCAGAATCAGTGCTAGTTTGTTTTCCAAGTGCATCATTGCACCACAGCATGATTTAAGAGCTATATTGTCACACCCCAGACCAAGACTTTAAATGTGGTTTAAAAACCTCATGTAGGACATCAGAATCATCATTATAGACACAAAAAGGTTCACGGTCTTTTGCATCTTCTTTCTTTGCTTATGTAGGGGCTCAATGGAATTAAAGATGTCATTTAGCAAATGGCAACAAATAGCTGCTCACAGTTCATCTTCTAGATGAAAACAATCCAAAACAACAATAAAAAAATCCTAATGTAATTTTTAACAATGTCACTGACATATATGGAGTTGCATTCTATGGAAGAAAAGATCTATTAAGAAAAATGAAGTAAAAGATTCACCATTTTGAAAGACAGATTATCGAGCTGCTTTTGTAAGTATTCCATAACTTGCTAGTCTGAACTGCAGATACTTATTGCTAAGATCTCAGTGCTGACAGCCTAAAGTCAGCATTTGGAGATGAATCCTTGAATACCACATCCCAAATGTCACTGAGTAACTGACAGTATGCAGCAACTCAGAGTCAGGGCTTCACTAGAGAGTTTCAAAATTTACAAATGCCACAAAAGATTTAGTTTGCGAGTGTTTAACAGAAATGATTTCTGGTCTGAAATAATATAGCCACTGTGCATGCACTGTTTTAAGTAGCAGATGAATAGATACATCTTCTCACTCTGAAGGACATGACTGGATTTCAGGAAGAACTGAGAAGTGTATTCCCTGCCTATTACCATAAACACATCAAAAATACACATCCACTCTTACAGGTCTCTGAATGTCACTTGTTTCACAGTGAAACCCTCTGACAACAGAGCTTTTCCTAAGCCTTCCCCTGAAGTACAGACTCCAGTCAAATAAATTTTCAGTTGATTTTCTGACACTTCATCTTTAATAGGTTAAAAATAGCACATAAGCCTAACACAAACAACATCCAACTGATTGAGAACTAGCATATTTGTCATTTGTTTTATTTAGGAAAAGAAAAAAAAAGAAAAAAAAATGTTTTAAAAGTAGTCCTCCTCACCAGCTTGGTTAGTTTGTCTAACCTTCTAGGGGCTCCCACTGAAAACATGGACCTCCCTTTTAATTCAGTAAGACCAAATGCAAATTTTACATTTTCAGATCTATAGACAAAGGATAAATTAATATGCCAATTAAAAAAAAAAATGGCCCAAACAAAGGGGTGGGAGGCAGGTGCTGATCTGAGCCGATGATGCACTTTATGCTTAATTAAAAAAACCAAACACCATATCAATAATATAAAAGGAAGAGTATTGTCCATAAGACAACCACAGAAGTGCTTTTGCCCTGTGTGGCACTAGCCAGGTCTTTACCAGCACACCTAGTTGAGACTGCTAAAACGAAAGAAGTATCCAGGCTCTTCACAGCTGGCCACCGGGTAAATAATGGGACCAAGCAGAAGACTAGAAAGTATAGGTTGTAAGGAAGGGTTAAATGAGTTGGGACAGTTTGCCCTGGAAAGCCAAAACTGGTAATCATTCAGAGCCAGCAAGCATTTAAGTGGCAAATTAAAGCAGATTAAGGTATCATTTTCTCCCCCATGTCTTCTAGCAGTAAAGTATGGGCTTGCATCACAGATTTAAGGTAGGAAAAGTTTCCTGTGTCCAACGCTGCAAGCTGGAATATATGACTGGGAAAGGATTTGAATCTTCATCATAGGAGGTTTTTAAGAATAGTTAGACAAATGCTTCTAAGAAGTGACAGTTACAATCGATCCATTTATATTTGGATGGATATATGGAAAACACAGCCTCTCAAAGTCCTTCCAGTTCTCTCTAATTTGCCTGTCAAGGAATTGCAGAGTTTACATCACAAACATAACTTGAATGTCCCACATTTTTCCCGCACTGCAGCCAGTTTAATGGTAAAGTGTGTGCAGCTCTCAAGAAAATATTACCCAGGCAAACTGGGATAAGAGACGATGAAAGCAGAACTAAGATTTGCCAACCAAAGGAGCAGGCAGCAGTATTGTTTCACCATCCAGTTTACAGCCCACAGCAAATCAGCTTATGCACCCAATGGTAACAAAAAGGTGAAGAAAAACATTTCAGATCTGCAAAGATACACCAGGGTATTAAAAAGCTCCTCTCTTCACTGCATCCCAGCTGCCTGCTAACAGCACTACAGGCAGATACAGAGAAATGCTGCTGCAATGCTACAGGACTCCAGTAATTGCTCCGAGTACAGGCCAGGACTGAAACCTGTGAAAACCATGAAGCTCAGTTTGCCAGTGACTGACCTTCAAACCTTGACAGATTTGGCAAGGAAAAAAAGTCTCTCAGGCACAACCATCAATAGAAAGAAGAGGCAGCAGGAATAAGAGCAGCCAGGAATTGAAGAAATTTTACAGGAAGAGTGTGACAAGGATTCTTTATATTTGAAAAACCAACATGTAAAAAAATGCCATATGCTGACATAATATTGTACACATTCCTGAGCAAGGCTGTAGGTGTAATAAAATAGTTTTGTTAATCACCGTATGTAGTTTCCTTTCCCCAACCATTACAGCTACCAACAATCTGTGTGGCTTCTGATCAGATCAGGGCAGATGAAGCTCTACTTTAGGTTGAATTGGGTCAACGCAAATGAATTGATGATGACTCATTTCAGAGCACACAGCTTAGCAAAGTAAAAAGCTGGCAGAATTTATTCTCCCATCTGAGACAGTGTTATTATTATTATTATTACTAGGAGTTAGAAGTCTCCTTCACTTGTACTTTACTGAAAGCATGCAATCTTTCTTGTGACTCTGCTGTCCCAGTTTCCAGGTATTGTCATCCTGCTGCATGGGGTGATGCTTGGAATCATTTCAAAGCTGAAATCCAGGGAAGCAAAAATCCTGTGTTTGAAAACTGAGTGATAGGAGGACTCCAGAACCGTTTTCCACTGTTTATGATGGCTTCTGCTTTTCTGCAGAAAATAGCTGAGGCATACTCAGTTTGCTGCTAATTTAAAAAGCTGGCTATCTTTTCAGAGACACACAGAGCCAATGTTGGACATAGTTTTCTTCACTGGTATTAAGATGCATGCATGCTTTCATAGTGGTTTTGCTTTATGTATTATGTAATAGACAACAATGAATTTGACTTCTTAAACTGCAAAATCCTGCTGATGTTCACTATTTGCATTGTTTTGTTAGTAACATGAAAAATTGTACTGCTTTAGCAAACATTCTCTAGACATTATACTTTATCGTGCATTGGATTCATAGGAGCACTAAACCTACAGCAACTTTTGTAACTGATAATGTGTATGGAACTAAAAAGTCACTGCATCAATCTGCACACTGATACCACAGTATTGTAGAATCATAGAATTTTGGGGTTGGAAGGGGCCTTAAAGATCATATAGTTCCAACCCCTCTGCTGTGGGCAGGAGCACCTTTCACCAGTTTAGAGCCCCATCCAATCTGGCCTTGGATACTTCCAGAGGTGGGGCATCTGCAACCTCTGTGAGCAACCTGTTCCAGTGCCTCACCACACACACAGTAAAGACTCTTTTTCCTGATATCTATTCTAAACCCACTCCCAGTCTGAAGACATTCCACCTTGTCCTTTCACTACACACTCTTCTAAAAAGTCCCTCTCCAGCTCTCTTATAAGCCCACTTTAAGCACTGGAAAGCCACAATTAGGTCAGCTTGAAGCCTTCTCTTTTCCAGGCTAAACAAATCAAATTCTCTGTCTCTCCTTACAGGAGACGTGCTCCATCCCTCATCAACTTGATGTCCCTTCTCTGGACTCACTCCAACAGGTCCATGTCCTTCCTGTGCTGGGGCCCCCAGAGCTGGATGCAGCACTGCAGGAGGGGTCTCACCAGAGCAGAGCAGAGGGATAGAATCCCCTCCCTCACCCTGCTGGCCATACTGCTTTGGATGCAGCCCAGGACACATTTGGCTTTCTGGGCTGCGAGTGCACATTGCCAGCTCATGTCCTGCTTCTCATCCACCAGCAGCCCCAAGTCATTCCCAGCAGGATAATAAAGCTTCATAAGCAGGAAAGGGAGAGCAGACAAGAGCTTTAAAATTTCACATTGGAGTGTCTCACTTGGGTACCAGCATGAGAACTGAATATGGTGGCTCTGCCCCAAGTTGGCCCTTAGCAAATGCCCAAGGGAGCAAGACAAGAAGGTGCATTTCAGGCCGTCCCATTAACAGCCTGGCTTCCTACAGAAACCTGCTCTTATCCGTGATTCAGTCCTCATGGGTTAACAAGCGGGAAAGTGGAACCACACGTACACGTCTCATTCTTACTATAACGAAGATGGTAATTTCCAACAGCCAGGGGAAATCTTAAATCAGTACAAGCAAATACATCAAAACTCACCCTCCAGTTTCTAAACTAATTGCAATGCAAAACTGCCATAACATCCTAAGTACAATCAATCATAAGCAGGCAGGCTGCAATTAGATACATGGATACTAATCAGAATCAGCTACATTTCTTACATCAGCCTCAGCTATGCAGAAGAAAGAAAGTGCAAAACTTTAAGGATTCCTTATCCTTTCCTAGGCCACTGTTTCCCCTCTAACATTTTAAGAAATAGAGAAACCCAGCAGTTCAGATTTTTCCTCCTATCACTGGCAGTGACCTTATTCAACTATCACATCAATGATTCTTTTATGTATCTCTGTCCCTACAGTGTCCTGATAATAAAGTAAAAACATCAGTAACTATAGAAGCTAGGGAAAACCACTGTGCCATGTTTTATATACTTACAGCACTGTTATTTGTAAGCTACCACGGACTTTTGAAGCTCAGTCTTGGACTGTGCTGCTCACCTGGGGCTACCACAGGCCCCTTGAAAGAGAACTCATTGCTCAGAATATCCTATGAGCACTTACAGACTATGTTAGGGCCCATGACAGTACAGGAGCTCTCTTTGCACTGTGATGAAGGGCTTCTTTCCTTCAAGATTCACTCCTTCTGATTTACACCACAATAAGGTAGTAGTAATACAAGTGAAGCGAGTTACACAACATGGAGAGACTGTACCTGACCTTGCAGCTCTCAATACATATTTAAACCATTCCATGCAATTCTGAGAGCAAGACAGAGAGACAATAACTACTCTTTGTTCTGTCCTACTTGATTCAGCAACCAGCCCTACCATATTTCATTTCCTTGAATTCTCTTTCTGTAAACTCAACACGAGTTCAGACTGAAAGCAATTAAGTTCTTCTGTGTTTCCTCCATAAGTTCATTATTGCAGCATCTACATGCATAATACATTTTAATAAATTCATTTTCACAGCATACATACAGCAAGAAAAACTTATTAAAAAAGCCTAGCAAAAAAAACTTACAAAAAAACTAAACCAAAAACCACCACACACTTACTAATTTTGGATACTCAGTCTGAAAGTGCTGAAAACTGCTTTTCAGAAGACTTGCTTCATGGTGCTCTTCCATGTTCAAAACCCAGCTACTATTAGCTGCAGCTGCGAGTACTCAGTGCTTCTGCAAATCAAACAGTGAGGTCGCAAGTCAGCAACACAGAAAATGAGAGCCACCTGTGAAAAGCTCTGTTCCCTTGCCGTGACTGGCACGACAATAGCAGAAATGCTTCTTCACAGCTGTTCAGCTGTGCCTAAGGCTAGGAAAGATAGCTGTTTGTTTTGTGAAGGGGTTTTTTATTATTTTATTTTTAAAGAAAATAGTAAACTATTTGCAAACTCAGGTTGAATTCAGTTAATAAAGAGCTTGATAAGTGGGAAAGCTCTACAGATGTTTTCCCTCTGAAAACCCACCTGAAGGGTGGAGAAAGACCTGGCCTAGCCAGCCCTACTGTTGTGTGGATATCAGCACTGCAGAGATTTTGGCTGGCTTTCTTTCTGTCACCTGCCATGTGACCTTTCTTTCAACAAGGAAGCAGGTTTCTAGAGGTAATTCAAGGTGGTGGAAGTAATTAATATTTCCTGCCTGTGAACAACTTCGCGTTTCATTGCAGAGTAGCAGTAGTCTGAACTGGGGGACCCCAGGAGCAGGAGCTTGGATAGCTCTGCTGGCCACTTGCCTGCAGCATCTAGGACCTGCTGTACCCAGCAGGATTTGTGCCAGCTTCCAGGTGCGTGGTTTTGCTTCAACACAAACATTGCACTTGGGCCACCTGAAAGTTATGAGTTTCAAGAATTCAAGAGCCACAAAAGCTTGTGTTCAGGGTAAAGCAGTGACAAAACTTGTCTTTTCTAGATAGCTGCTCACTGAGGAAGCTCCTGTGATGATTCTTTCTCTCTTCCAGGAGAAAAAATCAGTACAGTATTAGTTGGATGTAATGCCTGTAGAGGTTTTTAGACCTTTCTACAGTTCACCCACAGTTTTTTTCTGGGTGATGTTCTTCATTTCACGATTGCCTTCAAGATACATCCATACTTTGATTTTCATTTTCATGCATCATTTTTGCCAAGCCTCAAGTCTTACAGCAAGTAGCTATCCTCACAACCAGGCCATAGGAATAATTCAAATTGTTCCCTAAGGAAAAGAGTTTAGTGTTTATTCTTTCAGAATTATGGTTGTAGAGGAACATGACTTGCTCTTCCATTATATATAACCTCTCTGCTACTCACTGTATTTATGTCTCAGCTATAAATTTCTCATGCCTGTCATTAAGTGCTGGCCAGTACTTCTGGCCACACACAATAATGAGGCACAGTAGTAAAACTGAGCTTGCTTCTGGCAGCATGCTGAAAGCAAAATTTTCAGAGGAATTCTTTTCCACTCAAGTAGCTGTTTGAAGCTTATAAAACAACATGATGTTGTGTTATCTTTCTCCCTTCTATTTACAATCTCTTTATTAATTCCCTTTTTATTTGTGGTTAGATATAACAAAATTCGTAAATACTGGTTGCATAAACCACTCAGACTAATGAATAGAAAACATTTAATGCTAGGAGGCTCCTGTCCTCTACATTAATCGCTTTCATAAAGGACATATTTATTATTTTTCATGTTGCTTTTACTGGAATACAGTGAGGTTTTTTCAGTTATAAATAAAAGGTTTTCAGTTTGCTTTATTCAGCTCTTTTTATGATTTTTTTTACTTTTGTAATAGTTTTCTGACATCTGTCTTGGCAAGTTGTCTTTGATGATTTTATTGCCTTATCTTGGTCACCTTGTCTCAATCCATACTGCTAGGTAGGTGCTGAACCAGTCACCTGTGCATTTGAATCTGTCACTTGTTCTTTGCTGCTAGACACCAGTCTTGAACATGTGTCTTCTTGTGCCCTTCACACCTTACCTTTGGTTTTAGATGGCAGCTGCATCCTTGGTTAGCAAGAATATTAGAAGTCTCAGGAATCTGGCTATCTGCACAGTAGTATTTAGTTAGCTACCACTGGCTTGAGGCTTGCAGTTATATTTTCAGCTGCTGCTGGCTTCAAATCTTCATTTGCTATAAACAGGATAGTCCATACATGGTGTGACATGAGCTGTACTGGAAGGCTGCCTTTGCCTTCTGCTGGTGTTTTTCTCTAGTCTAGCAATTCTTTCTACACACTTTGTTATTCTGATTTGCTCCCACTTACCTATTCCTCTCCATCTGGAGATGGGGGGATATGGGTAGGGAGGGAAAAACAATAAAATCCAAAGCCCAGGCTTTTGGCAGTCCTGACAATTATTTCTGCCTTATCACTGTGGAAGCTGTGCTGTGAAGAGGATTAGATCTGTTCAAGCTCGTGACAAGAAAACTGAGGCCCATTAACTGTAATAACACTTGACACCTTCTGTTGTTCATTATGCTATCAGGTTACAATCAAGAACTTCCTCAGCCAAACATTTTAGTGTCATCTGCGTTTGTATCTAACCCCCCTGAGGCCTCATACAACAGAACTGTCATTGGCACTATTGCGGCACTAGGAAGAAAGCAAAATGCCCTTCAAAGTTACATATATCAGCCAAAAGGCATCCTGAAGGTCAAAAAGTTGTTTTCTTTGTAAATTGGTGTCTGAAAATGTCCTGAAGGGAAATATCTAACACTGAGGGTCTTGCCCGTGTGACTGTTGGCTTTTTAAAAATTTTCAATTAGGAATAATTTAATATGCAGTGAAAAATCAGTGAGTCAGTAGCTATGTATTTACCTATGTTTCTGTAAAAGTTATTATATTGCTCATTCCATCTGATGATCACATGGTCTTATTTTAAAGTTTCTACTTCCCCAGGCTATCAATTTGGTTTGATCTCTTCTTCCAAAGACACTGCTGTTGTAATATTTTGCAGGGATGATCTCCAAATTATATTTTCAGGCAAATCACTTCAAGCTTTTGCCTAATGTGTTCAGGTTTTTTATAAAGGACACCTAAATTACAGCATGAGGTCATAAATGTTTCTATATACAGCAGACATACATCATTATTAAAGTCATAGGCCTGGGTATGCCTCTAATACTGACATTGGACTATTACCCTACTCTCCACAAGTTCTAGCAGATATTTATCTCATAACTCTGATGTCCAGGTCTTTATCTGTAGAATTAATTTTTCTGCTTTGTTTTGCCCCAAGGAGCAAGAAGCTTGTGCAAGGTGAATTCATTTGCCATGTAACATACATTTCATGTTTGCTTCTGCTAGTAAGGGAATCACTGCTTAATCCAGACACTGCACAAGCAGAGTTACAGAGATGTCATACAAGGTCTGGCCTGCTGAACAATAGGATTACCAGCAAGCAAATTGTTTTCCTAACGCATTTGCACATATTAGCCAATTGGATAGAGCAAATAGCATTGCAAAGCAAAAACAAGTTATCCAAAATAGTTGAGTAGCTTGCATGACAGTAATTGCTTCAAAGATGAGTTATTTTTGTCAAGGTAAAAAGAAATGCTTATAAAACTATTTTAATGACTGTAACTTGACCTCAAAATTTGCATCTGCAATAATGCAAATACAATTATTTATTGACTTATAAACCCTCATTTGCATGACATGTATATTCATGTATTTTCTAAAAGATGCTGAAATGATAAGGAGGAAAACAATAGGCAGCATAGCAGTGTTTTGCACTCCAAGAACGTAAACATCACATTATCCTAGAAGATAAACATTTGCAAATAAACACTTGCTTTCCTTTGGAGAAAAAACAAAAAATGAACAAAAAAATCCCAAACCAAAATCACAACATAAAAACTCCCACGTCTGCCTTGGTAAGCTCGGTTTGTCTGTCCCTCCCACCAGCAGCTGGTTAAGAGCAGGGCTATCCTGCTCAGGTCAATAACCTTTATTAGGCAGCGGCCACGACAACTTTGCATGACAAATGTAGCTTGCCTTTGGTTCATTTCCAGCTGGAAGGTGACAGTGTTCCACAAGTTCCAAAACCAAGTGAAATCTTACTAGAGTTTCAATCTCCTCAGTAGAAAAATTTTAGAAATCCAAAGTTAGGCTGACTGAATCTGTGTATCAAAACGTTTTTCCATGCATGAAGAAGCAATGAAACCATGTCATTTTAAGGTGGGGTGGAGCTCAGGGTGCATTATCTTCTCAATCCTCTTGAGCTGTGGTTTCTGGTGGAAGGACAGCTGGGCAAATGGCTCTGTGTACTTTACCAGGCTGCCCCATCTGCACAAATGCAGTGCCAATGCTCGAGCCCAAAGCAAACACCTTCGTTGGCTAACGCACAGCCTGAGAGCACATTTATGTAATGCCGGTCCTTTCTAGGAGGTGGGAGTTGCTTCTTAAATGAAAAGCTGTGTTACTCTGTCACTCGTTTTTCCCCAGTACCCAGAGTTAGCTGCACTTTTCAGCACTTTTCATGGTCACTGAAAACAGTCAATCAAAAACCAGAAGGCTTTTTATCAAATGGAGAATTCATGGAATAAGTTGAAAAAGCAATATTTAAAAATCCAAACTCCACCCCCCCAAAAAAAACCCAAGTACAAAACCAAAACGCATAAAGTAAACATTTTTAATTATCAGAAGCTGTTATTGTATTGGAAGCATGGAAACTTTGAATGTGAAGATACTCTTCCAATATTATATTTTGGATGGTATATTCAAATTCATCCTGCTGAGCAGCATTGTCTGTCCCCTGGGCAGGGGAAGGGGAAGATTAGCCTGAAGACTACAGGGACTGCTACATCTCAGGTAGAATCTATATCAAGCATTCAAAATTTGAATAATTTTATGTTACTCAAGAAGCACTGATAGATGCAATTTTCTGACTAAATATTTAAATTATTTTATTTTCATAACAGGCATTGGAAGTGTTAGTACAATGTATTGATTGTAGAGTTACATTCTGGGAAGAAATAACAGCTTGACACTGATGCCCTCAATCACTGGAAATCATCAAGATAATTGAGAGAGACAACTTCTCGGTCTGCTTCAAATTTATTATTCTCACAACAGCAAACATAGGCTGATCCTTGCTTCACAGCCCAGTTTTGGCCAACTGAGTGACTTTCTGAGTTGCAGCAAACTGTTCCCAGCCTCCTCTGCCTGTAGGGAATTTTTTCTGACATTTGTGTCACTAGAACATTGGTCCCTACTCTTTCCTACTTCCTCCCCAATGCTCTTGATGCTCCGCAGGCTCCTTGCGTCCGGCTGCCACCTTCCCTCTGGGCAGATCTCTGTTCACCTACCCCAGCAGGAGCAACCTCCCATTTCCATCCAAGTCCCACCCAAACAAGTCCTTCCAATTACAGGAAGGAGATAAAAAAATAAACAAAAAACCTGAAATAATCCTCCCAGCACTGGAAACTGAAGATGCCATCAGCCATGCCTCAATCAGGTTTTATCCCGCCCGTGTCTTACAAACTACTTTTTTTAGTCTGTCAGTGCAAATGAGATAGTTGTTTTTCTTTACTGAACCTCTCATCTCATCCACCCAATCCAGAAATTCAACCTTTACTTATCTCTTCATATCTTCTTCTCCAACCCTTGATTTTCTATTTCTGGTTCTTCCTTACCCTACAAATTGTTCTACTCAGTATTACTCTAAACTCAGTCTTCTTTTTAAACAAACTCTTGATTATGCTTGGCAATTCCTTTATTTCTTTCTGTATGTAAGATTCTTTTTGTCACAATTTCTGCAGGAAGTGAGACTGACTAATAAATAATAAAATTTCAATGATGTAAAAAAAAAAATTTCTTCCAGAAAATGACATGTTTTATGTGTATGGGGGGAAATTGTTCCCTGTAAAACTGGATTTTTTTATTTTTTGCTTCAAATCCGGAAGGGTAAAAAAAGTGTAAGGTAGAGTTTCTGCTTCCACCCTCCTCTCATCAAGTATGTTATTACATTTTTATATTATTTTGTCTAGCTCCTGTTCATCACTCCCCAATTAATTCAATACTGAGTTCATGCATCAAGTCTTGTGCTCCCTCTGTCAGCAACAGTGACTTTCTATCCCCACTCGTCATCTTTCCTACAAAACTCCTTGTATGTCGACACATTGTGTTACAAAAGAAATCTATGCACAAAAATACCCTCTTTCAAGCACTTCCTTTGAATCTATCCCAACAGGACACTTACAAACCCTTATGCACCTGTCAATCTCTTTAACTTGTTTTCTTACACAAACTGCTTGTGCTTTTCTACCAGGTCGGCTGCCTGCCACTGCTATCATACATCTTGTACCAAGAGAGGAGTATTTATGGAATAGGAACACCTCTTTGGTTACTGAAGCTACATCACATGAAAACGCACTCCTTTAGGAGGCCTCTTGATATGATAAAAATAAAAAAGGAGAAAAAACAAACAAAAAACCACCACCACCACCAAAAAATATTTTGGACAGCAGGTTCTAAACTGTGTAGTAATTACAAGCATATTTGAGCCTGCCTCTTTATGTCAAGTTGTGTTTCGTTAAGTCTCAATTCTGATACGGTTGCTCACAACAAATACATTTCTAAAGGAAACTAATATCCTTTAAAGTTGAATGGAAAGAAAAAGACAATCAAAACAGAAACTGTTTCCACATTTTTATTAAAATAAGAGTTGTTGCAAATGTCAAATTGGACAAAGAACTACAAAGAAAATAAGAGTTAAAAGCAGTTATAGAAGAGATTATGCTCAAATACAAATTATATGTAGACGCTTTCATATCATTTACAAAGTTTGTGATAGGGTGCACCTGTTTTCTTAATATTCTTAAAAATTAGAACATGTACTGTATGGAATTAAGGTGAGCTCAACCTTTACTATTTTTTGTGCCATTTCAAGTAATTAAAAATACATTTTTAAAATAATAGTCCCATTTAATTAGAAAACTAAAAATGAATGTCCAAAGTAGAAGTGAGGCAAATATACCATCTTCAATATCTTTGTGAAGGCTACCAACAAGTACTTTGTGAGTGATCGAAGGCATTTCACCCTCAAATATCTCTCCTGTTCTGTTCTCCCTGCAAAAAGCAATACAAAGGATGTGTATGTGGTGGATACTCATCTTTCTGAGTCCACTGCCAGAAAACAAAGATGAAACTAGCCCACAATCACTTCCCATGTTGCTTTGCTTCTGCAGCTTAATCAAGTGCAAATTTCATCTTAAGTTTGAGAAAAACAGGCCTTGCACCTTGAAGTTATTTGTTAGAATTTTGATAAAGAAGTCTCATACATTGATTTCTCAGAGCCCTGTAGTATTGTTTCTGCTGGCAAGACATCTTGGAAGCATACCCTATTTTTTGTGCCACTTGTAAGAACAGCATTATTTTAGAAATATTATTTTGCCATATTCCTCAAACATTTCTCAAACACTATGACATGATGCAATTAGCCTGTAATATAGCTAGATGTAATTAGACAATAAGAGGGAAGATACTATTCTCTTCTTTTTGGCACTATATCTGTAATACTCCTCTATCTAGCTCTGGCTCTCCAGCAAAAGCCCAGCTGCCAGGTTGGTCAGCAGCCTGGAGCACACAGCCCAGCACAGAGAGGTTGAGGGAGCTGGGCTGGTTGAGCTTGACTGAGCGACAACAGAACAGTACTTCAAAATGGGCTACAGAGATGATGGTCCTGGCAGATAACATAACAGTGGGCAATAACATAGCTGTGAACTGCAGCCTGGGAGATTTGTCAGGACATCAGGAATAACATTTTCGCTGGAGCAGCACTGGGTCGGGTGGCCCTGTGAAGCTGCAGTCTGCACCCTGGAGATGGCTGAGGTTTGTCCAACTGAGCCACAACAGACCCTCTGTAGCATGGGCAGGAATGCTACTTGGAGCAGGAAGTTAGACTGGATGACTTTTTCATCTAATGGCAGAAGGTAGGAGGAAGGCACTCAAGAGACTATTTAAATCCAGAAGAGGTGCTTGTAGAGCTTGACTACCAATTACACCTGAAATATAAATGTTCCTTACCTTTGACCATCCCTAAATATATACTTCAAAATGTGAGCACTATTTAACTTTAATAACTCTGTTTAAAATTAAAATGGAATAAATTTTTTCTTGACTGAAACTGGAGTTAGACACCTCCTCACACTGATCTTCATTCAGAAAGAATTAAAAAAATATTTATAGCTTTCAACGGTAGTACTTTCTGTGAAGACTGATTCAGAGATTTACATAAGTGGGTCTACTCACACAAAGTCAGTTATCATTTGTGTCTTCTACCTTCAATTACTTTAATGTTCATTCTTCTTTTTAAAGATAGGTGCATGTGTGTGAAGGAGACAAGAATTGTATTTCATTACAGGTGCATCATGGCTTTGCCATCTATATGCTACTCAGATTTTAAAACAAACCAAAATGACAGAACAACCCATTGGCATAAATCCAAACACTATATCTTTGCTGTTTATAAAAAAAGCTAGAAAAAATTAAGAAGCATGTGCACTGCCCCTGGATAAGCAAGGAAAAGGTCCATCATTTACACATTTATTATGAATGTGCTATCTCCTCGAACAAAACAAAGCATAAATACACAACAAAAGCCTTCATGCCAGCAGTAATAAAGGTTGAAGAAAGTATATTTCAGAACTGTCTCTGGCTAATACCTGTCATCTCCCCCACTCCTCCTGAACTTCCTGCTTCTTTTTCAACCGACAGAGTCTCTGTAAGAATTCCTTCACGGCCCAGGCTATCCAGGGGTTTTCACATTGCAGTGCATCTGAAAGTGTTAATAATACACATAAAAATACTTTTTTGAGGGGGAGAAGGAAAGAATCTGCTCAGCTAGGGAGATCCGGAAAGGTCACCATTTCAAAGGATCTGAAGGCATAATTTCCATACCTGATAGACACTTTTTTATAATTTCTGTGGGTTTTTTTTTTCTTTCCAATACCATGGCATTTGAGATCCAGAAAACAAATTTTGAGGGAGATGACTGTTGTATAAGAAGCACAATAAAACTTAACAAAAAGTGATGCTAGGAGAGGGAGCTGATCCTGTGTGTACCAGGCAACTCGCAACTGGGTAAGTAGTCACAAGCTGTCAGTAATGATGATGTAATAGAGTCTTCCTGTCTTACTGAGCTTCATTACCAGGGATACAGAAAATATATCAATTCAATTTTTGGGTCTTGGTTTGGTTTCTTAACTATTATTTGACTGGTAATGTGCTTGCTCTGCTTCACTGCTGCAATAACAGAAAGTTCTAAAACCATGTGGCACTGAAGCTGACAGATATAATGATGGAATCTGATGCAGAGCAGTTTAGCTGGACACTGCCAATGAACAAACAAGGAAAAAAATTCAGAGCTATATTTGCAAATACTCACACAATTGCATGTAAATGGCTCCTTTTCCATATGTTTCTATAATTTATTTTTCAAATAGTGTAATTTTAATCAAAATTATTTCAAGTGAAAGCTTGATGTTCCTTGTCAGGCAACAACCTTTCAATACTTCTGGTAGCATGCACTAATTAGAACTTTAAAAAAAAAATTATATATAAAATATTACTACTATGTTATATATATAACTATTCTAAATATCTTTTGTAATGATCTGGAGCCTTATCTCCCCAAGATACACCTTTGTCAATGACAAACAAGGATCAGCTCTTCTGTGTGTGCATACATATGCATATTTTAGCAAAAACAATGAGAACAATTTATACTGTATCTATTGCTTCAGAAATGCAAAATGAGACATCCACTTGGATCATGAAGGACCTGGAGTATAATCCACTTAATGCTACATTTTATCACTGTGTAATTTTTTTTCCCCAAATTAATCTGATGGGCAATTCCAGCACAGAGCAGGAATGCAGTAAATTTTCCCACCTCCATCTTATATAATGGAGCAAATCATTACCCACTGTAAGTGAGTTTTAATTGTCACAGTGGAAGAAGACAATTACAGGTCAATCTGTCAATGGAGTAATTTGAGGAACTAAAACTAGTTGACCTTTCTGGTATGTTTTTCCAGGACCAGGATCGCTCTCCTGCTAAGCAGCAACAGATGGCCAAAGCTGAGTGGTTCTGCTTCCTTGTGAAAATTAATTTGCTTTTCGGGGTTATTAGATATGTAAAGAAAGAAGATAGAAGCAAACCCTTACTTAAGAATCCCAGACCAGCACCCAACCACTTCTGTAAAAGGGGCAAGCAAAGTGTCTGGGCTTCACTAAGGTCACCTGCAGCTACTCCAAGGTCACCTGCAGCTACTCCAAGATCACCTGCAGCTGCTTGAACTCCAGCTTTAGCCTGGAGCATCCGTGCCAAGGGAGGTACAGAAACGCTCCTCTTGGCACACTGAATGCCAGAAACGGCGCCCCAGTGTTACAGTGCAAGAACAAAAATGGTGGAAGAGAACATTGTGATCAAAAATGTAAAAGCAGGAAAACATGAAGAGGCAAAAAAGCATGAAGTTGAGAGGATGAAAATACTACATGAAAAACTCATTTCGTAAGAGTAACCAAAAAATTTTTTTAAAACAAAAGCTGAGGTCATGAAAGAGCAACAACAAAAAAAATCTTTAAGCTTAGCTAAATAGTCTTCTCTTACATGTAATCAAAATAGAATCAAAATAGGGAAACTGGAAGAAAACCCTACAGTAAAAGTGTTACTAGTCAGTTCCCAGAAGCCAAGAAACAACAACAAAAAATTATTTCTGTCCTCATATGTTAAAATGCAGACTCTGTTGGTTTTAATCTGCTCAAATTTCTTTTATTCATGAAAAAGGAATAACACTGGTGCAATAGAGGAAGGTTTTGCAAAGGAACACTTACGCTACCCCAAAAATGGTATCTTATTTTCCCCTCTAATATTCTTAAGTCACGTGGTCTTCAAAATGAGCAAATCCCTTTACTAAGCTTGTACATACCTTAGATATTAATTTTCTGGAATGTTTATGTAGTATATTGTACACACAATTTAAGTGCATGATAGTATGTACTTGTATCTTAGGTTGCCCAAAAAGTACCCACGCTAAGTAAAGGAGGTAACTTTTTAAAAGCCTACAGTTACTAATAATTTGAACTTTTTTCTTCTTTAAGCATGCAGCATTTTTTTCATGTTAGATGAAGGTATGTAGCCACTTGGGCAAGTAGCATTTTGTTAATATGGTTGTTGAATATATTTTGATGTCAAGCAGAGCAGATTCCCTAAAATGACTTGTTTAACAAGAATTTGTATCCAGCAGTGCTCATAAATAAACAGAGCTTAAAAAAAATCCACTCATTAGTGGTGAGTGGGAAGCCACTAATTCCGTATTGTAGGTCCTAAGCCAACAATTCTGGCTAGTTTTGGCCTTTCATTTTTAAAGCAATTAAGATTAATCCTTTTTAAGTAAATAAAGTATTTCAAATGACTGTATGAAAACCAAAAGGGTGAGTTCTTGATGCTGCAAAGTGCTAATGCACTACTCACAGTTTAACCAAAAAATTAAAGTTTCTGGTCAATTTTGATGCTATTGACTTGAAGATGTCCAAATTAAAAACTAATTATCAGCATTCCTACTATTCCTTGGACACACACACCTGATGTGAGCACAACATAAGATTAGTAAGGAAAGAGGCGAAGAAATTAAAGTCTTGCATTTGAACCTCTTATCTCTGATGCATGCCCTACAGACTAGCATTAAGTCCCTTGTTTACACTTAGCCATCCATGTAAGAGGCTAATCTGACTATATGCACTTTTGGCAAACTCTTCACAGGCAGATGAATGGATTTTTCAGAAGGAATTGTTCCCATTCATAATCTGCTGGCAGCACTCACTGGGTCAAATTCCAAAAAGTTTTGCTTGTTGGAATGATGCATCATCTAAAATTAATGCTAAAAATTCTACTACTATTGACTTTATATCGCATTGTGATGCAAATTATGGTTCTGCAGTGTTCACAGACTCAAGGTCACTAATTCCCCTTGTGCATGCCTAAAACTTTACATACTGTAGATCAAAAAAGCATATCTGTATTAAATTTATAAAGCAAAGGTCCAAGATAAAATGATCAAGCCTAATGAACATTGCATCTGGTCTTGATAATAAAAACCAGAAACAAGCTACAGCATAAGCTTAACCCATTCTATAATTAACAAATGTTGCTTTTGGGGAAAAAATTACTGTCAAGCACGTGGGAAGTTTGTAAGCATATCTATGTGTGCTACACACACAGATGAAGGACTCAGGCTGAAAATTATGCAAGAATTATGCAGGCAATTCACGTTACTCTAAGTAAAAACTTTTGCCACACAAGTAGGAATTGGAAGAGACTGTTTCAGGTCTTCACTTTCAGAAAATTCAGAAATACTGCAATTGTGGAACATTAAGGAAATACACACAGTCTTTGTCCTCTTACTTAGCTTTCTGTGCACATATGAGACATCTGCTTGGAGAAATGTCACTTTTAATAAATATACAGTGCCTGTGGCAAATTAAGATTGTATTTGACAATGTACAAAAGTACATAGGAGGCAAGTTTGTTAATGCTGATTATCTTCCAGATCTTCAATAGATTTTCAGCAGCCATTAAAATAGTCATCTTCAAAGAATTTGTCTGGGGAAAAGTAAAATATGGTTATGTGGAACAAATTCCTTCATACAAAGATTCTTTTTACATGTTTTCCCACCGAGGATGATCAGTCTTTTTACAAGAACAGGAAAATGTTTTGGATCATGTTTCCTATTGCCTTTGAAAATATCACTGGGTAATTTTCTGACAGTATCCTCTTAATTATCAAACATTGCATGTCATTTTGCATTTCTTATTTCCCAAGCAAATGCACTAAACTTTGTGGTTTAAATCCTGGATCTTGAAAGCAAATTCATACATGGACTTTAACAGACTATGCAAATACAAATTATGCCATAATCTGGCAACATATCTTGAAATTATTTTTAACAGTTTTATCTGAAAAAAAAAAAAACAAAACCAAGCAAAAACTAAACACTCCCCCAAACCAGCACCGATTGTTTTTGTTGTTTAATAACTTACACCTTGAGAACAGAGCCTATGACATAATGAATCTGTGAGGTCTCATTATTCTACAAAGCTGGCCCAGGCCAATCCTCCATCATCTACCAAAACCCGTGATCTAAGCTTTAATAACATTTTGACTTTTGAAAAGAACTCATATTTCTTGATTTCATTAAAACAAAATAGCAGGATGAGAAAAATGTTGAAAAACAGTTCTAGTTCCATATCATCTGTGTGTCTGGGCTTAGACCTCTGCAATCCAGCCAGAAACAAAAAACTACTGCCTGTGGAAAGGAAAACTTCTGCCCACAGTATATCTGACTTGCACTGAATTTGCTCCCAAAGCAGCAGAGAACAATGGGGGAAAAGATTTCCATTTGGCACAGAGCTTGTCTGAAAATACTTTTAAAACCACTCAGAAAATATTCCCAGATCAAAATAGAAACCTACATTCTCAAAAAAGACTTCCTGGACATACCCAAAATAAAAAGAAAATGGACACATTTTCTATTGCTGGCAGATTAATTGTTGTAAGAACCCAGTACTGCAACCTGCTGATGTAATTGATGTTCCAGCAACGCGGTGAGCTTGTGTTTCTGATGCCAAAAGATCAGGTTCAGCCTTTTAAACAGTCCTGAAGGAAGCCATGCAAGGAAACTGCTAAGGAGAATCCTACTACCCGCCCAGGGCAGGAACAGGTATAAATTGTTCCTGGAAAGATTTTAACTTGTAAGAGAGTGCCAGTCAGACTTTTGTTCTGTTTTCCTGAGGTTCTGGTCTCAAGAATACATCTTTCCCAAAAAGCAGTGGATTATTAATGTCCTACCTTTTTCCACCACCAGCACACCCCTGAGTGACTGAGAAATTAGAAGTTTCCCTTAGCCGGTAAATAAACTCCTATTTTGGCTTTCTAATACCTGTCTTTAAAACAGTATTTTGGAGACCATACCTGCTTCAAAATGCAGCAGTCTAACTGCATACATAAGTAAGCCTAGTTCGGGTCAAAAAAAGAATTGTAACAACCTTTAAGCAATCCTTCTGTGCTAAAATACACATCCAGAAATAAAAACACTCTAAATGAGCTCCTTAAAGGTCTGAAGCCATCTCTCACACTATTATTTTGTATTACTGTTATTTCATTTCATAATAAACACTACAATGTAGTACACCATGTATGATGTATATATCATATTATTATTATATCTTCTGTATATTATCACATCTTCTGATCTATCAATATATTAATGAGAAGACAAGAGACCATTAGGTGCACTATAAAAAAAGTTGCAAGCTCTTTTAAAAGAAAAGTTAATGAAAGCATTGTAGCAAATGCCCCTGCAAAGACCTCTGGCTGTCATATCTACTTTCTGCCCACTAAGGGTAAAGAAACACTTGGACCTTCTAAGCAGCTATTTGGCAAACCTTGATATCTTTCATTTAGATAATACTTTCCATGACTTTCCGTGCTAAAAGCCATTTCTATGGAGATGTACAAGGTGGTGTTAGGTCATAGGTTGGACTCAATAATCTCAAAGCTCTTTTTCAACCTATTTGATTCTGTTCTTCTGTAGGACCTTAAAAGGTGACGTAAAGCTAGCCCTTGAGGAAAAGAAAAATCCTTTGTTTTCTAGATCTTTATATAAATATTGATATGGATAAGGACAATCTAAGCAAATCAGATTATAAAAAATACTTTGCTGTTTCACACCAAAGAAAAACCCCACACCTCCATCATCCACTAGCACAGTGAGTCACACTGATATCCTGTATCAGTCTACATAAAACATAAACCTTCAGCAGGAAGCCAGCAGTTGTCTCTTGCCTCTTTCAATGAGTGAAGAGATAAGGCACAGATGACTTCTTTTGTCTGTCTTGCTGGTTTCAGGAGATTTTAGTTTTGCTGTGTTTCAACCAGTGTTTCTTGCTGTCCATTCATCAATGACACCATGAGGACACATGCCAAGTGTCCAAGGCACTGTGAAACGCTGTTGAGAGGCAGCAACACAAAACAACCTCTTGAATAAGGTTTGTTTGGGACAGAGCATTCATGAGCTGCACGGATAGAGAAAGAAGGCCTCCTGTTGCTCCTGTTCTGCCAGGGATTAGGGGTTGAGAAGTAAGAAAGCAAGTTCAGGGCAGGACGCCCTGGCTTGTGGTGTTTTTGCATGACTTAAGAACAGATGACAAATCACATTTGTGGAGCATCATATGACAAAGTAACAAATGGGAACAGGTATGAAAAAATATGCAAAGGAGAGGAATGATAAGTAGAAATTTGTCCTAGGTTCTCACTTGGGATCATCTCTCCAGCTCCCACACTTCAGCTGGCCAGCTTGGACTTTTCCAGACAGAAACAGAACCTTTATGTTTGAGGAGCCGGAGTTCAGTGCTTACAGCTGGGAAGCAAGAACTGTGATTGCTGCGTATGCAGTGGGACCATATTTTTGTTTGACAATTTCTTGTTCTGGTCCTATTCTTCACAGAAAGTAAGGGAAAATCAATCTAGTGTGACTTTTTACTTGACAAAGGCCTTTGTTCATGTTCCCTAGAAAGATCACAAACCTCTCTACTTGGGTGAACACAACAGGCACTGCTTGAGAGGCATGGAATTTGCGGGTATCCGGTAACAGCAAAGATGTACAGGATAAGTGCATGTATCTATTCAAAACTTGGGAACAGAGTTGCATGCAGCACAAATCAGAGCAGATGCAGAGAACCTCAGAAGAATTAAGTAGGGAGGGAAAGAGAGTAGAGATAAAAGCATTTGTATGTATTTACATAGATTAAGCTGGGCAAATTGACAACAAGCCAATATACACTTCTGGAAGTGGCTGGCAGCAATTGATTACAGGAAAAGGAGGGAAGGAAAATCAGAAATATCCAAGTACTTCCAGAACATGTGCATTAATGTAACAAGACTGAACAGCTGAAGAGAAGAAAGTGATTTTCCAGAGCCACAAAGAAAATCGTAAGACCCATGGCATGGCTCTACCTTGACTGGCATGTTACATCAGCAAGTTAAGAAGAAAAAAAATTAATTTACACATCCTCTATTCTGGCTAACACTTCCAGACTGACCCAGGCATGTCTCAGAGGCCCCTGTCCTTGCAAAACAGCCCCTTAACAGTTCTCCAGATGTTCTTCTTTCTCATGGCAAACCCCCAAAGTCATGACAGCTTTCTGTAATCAAGCTTTTGTCTCAACTTTGTACCTTCCTATGGTCTGTTTTTCTTTTAACACCATGGCAGGAATGACCAAGAATTGATTTCATGTTCATTTCCAGAGACAGCAGTCCAGAATCTTATTAACCTGTGTCAGCCATGGCTAGGGTTACACACTCATTTATTTACTGCACTTATTTCTCAAAACCAACAACTCTATTAAAGAAACAAGAAAAAACAATAGTGCTATAGATGTTTAGTTTCTAATACAGAAAAAATGAACTAAATCCCTCTGATGCATTGTCTCAATTTAAATATATGTTGTTGATTATGCAGGCATTTACACTAGTGTCTTGTTACACATACAAAGATAAGCCAATATATTTGTTCATGTGTGTAGATGCACACATTTTCTTCCGTAAAAACCTAAGAGCTGGATACATTGCTGCAGTGCTAATGGAAACACACTGTTCCTTCCTCTTCCCAGTCTCTTAGTTCTAGCAGGAATCTCTCATTTGACCTTGGGCTAGGCATTTCAATTCTTTGTGATTGTGTTTTCTCATCTGTAAAATTAAGGCTATAATACCTACCTACTTCACAAGAAGGACAGTGTTAAATTTAATGCATTAATGTCTTAAAGTGTTTTCAGACAAATGGATCAAACCACTACAGAATGTAAGTTATTATTAAATTATGCTTCAGAGTTAATGCTGTTGCATCACTGTATCTAATTAAATAAGAAAAAAATATTCAAGTGACACCTCTTGGATAGTTTTTTCCAAGAGGGCGAAATTGATGTTCATGAGCCAACAGATGGACTCGAATCTTATTTTGAAGAAAGAAAGAAGTGAGGAAATCTAGTAGTCAACAGAAGTGAAAGAGTCTTGGGGAGCAGATGATTATGAGGGTGTATCAAGCAATTGTGAAGTAAAGCAACTTGTGAAGCAGAAATTGTGAAGCAGAAGGCAACTGTGCCTTGTGCCCCACTGTGACACATCAATCTCTGGAAGCAATACAGTCTCTGTTCATCTCTGTGCCAGTGGGACAGGAACACCCCCTCTGCACCATCACGTTAACTGCTGCATTTGGCCTCCACTCAGAGTAATCTGCAGCCTGGGGTTGCTTTCCCGGTGGATCTGACCACCTCTCAGGCACGGTTCAGATATACTTTGAGTCTGTTCGGTCACGGCAGCCAATCCGTCTGTGATGAAGGTGGCACACAAAAATGTCAGTTGTGAAAAGGGGGATTTATTGCAGGAGGGTTGTTCATACCTGATGCCTCTCCTACATCTCCTCTTGACCTGATGCGCAGATGCCTGGTCCTGTCCTGTGATCTCACATCAGGATCTTGTTGTGGGGGGATAAGGGGAAGGAGTGTTTGGAGCAAGAGCTGCAGGAAGATGAGAAGGGTTTTTGACAGCATGTTGAGTTGGATGTTGTACTGGTGTTGATGCCGCTGGTCCCAATGCCATCAAGGCATTTCTTGTGGATGACAAGGAATCTAGGAAAGTAGTGATTAACATGCATATCAGTGTGATTGACAAGCTACGTTGCCTGCTTTGAGCTAATGTATTGCATGGATAACACCTATTCTAAGCATACCAGAATCAGCATATAAATTTAGAGCACAGATCTAAAACAGAAATATTTAGTATCTTTCCCAACAAATAAAGAAAAATTGTTTGATGGATCTATCTGCTCAATAGACCATGGAGATTAGATTCTGTCTGGTGAGAAAATGTTTTTGCCTTGCAGGGTTCGAATGGATACAAGGCAACATTCTTTCAGATTGCACTAAGACCAACTCATTTGCTTTCCCATTCCTCCGTCCTCAATTTATCACTCCAAAGGCAAGAAAAAAATAAGTACAACATTAGGTTTGATAACCTTCTGATAGTAGTGTGCTATTAAATATACACAAATCAGAGAGCTTGGAAATATTTAAGCCTTCCAAATCTGCCAAGAAGACTGAAATGGAGGTTGCAAAGTCTAAGGTTGTTTATATTTTATGTCCTTTCTGACACCATGCTGCATTCATCAAATTATCCATTCTCTTTTTTTTTCCTTACTAGATCTGCAGAGACAAGACTACATGCTTTATTACTATACCAGTCAAAGGTCACACAATCTTCTAAACAACAGCGATGCCACTTTAATTTCTTGAGAAAAATCTTCATTGACATGAAAACTTACCACAAAAGCAGCGATGCCACTTTAGTTTGTTTGAATCCCTGCAGAACTGCTGCTGTGTAAAACGTGTGCAGTAGCTCCTAGGATTAACTCTGTGTGATAATTCTACTTTCTGCTGGTATTATACAGAAACATTCCTTCTCAATTTTCTTCTCTTTACCAAGGCACATATAAGCCTTTCACAATGGCATTGGTTTATTTTTTAATCCATCTCATATTTTAGAGAATTGAAGTCAAGTGCCTGAAGTTGGTATCATAACAGCATCTGTTTTATTTATTTGTTTATTTGGCTGACTAGTAATTTTTAAGTAAATTCCTAGTACAACTCTTAACATATGATCATCCAGAATTAGGCTCCTGCTGCCAAAAATTATCTGTGTCCTTTGATTGAAAGATCAGCCACTTCCTTTGGCATTTTTATGCCAAATGTTAACTCTGGATCCCCTTTTAGCAGAAAAGAAGTAACATTTCACAGTCTGTTACACAGGGAACAGGCTACTTCTGCATGTAATTTCAATCAGATGATTAAGTGTAAGGATCTGAATAACCGTATTTCTGACTGGTATGCTTCAAAATGTATTGTCAGAATATCCTCAGCTAGAAACCACTACCTGATTGCTCCTGCAGCAAAACAGTTCCCTCCACCTCTCATTTTAATGACACCATATCTTCTAATGCTTACAACTCTCCCTTACAGCAAGGCTGGCTGGAGGAACAATGATGTGATTTATGTCTCAGAGCCATTTACCCAAAATAAACTACAGTAAAATAAAGTATGCTCAAAGGTATAATTTCAGACTACCATTGTCATGGGAAGATAAAGTATGTAAATTTGTATTTCGTTTAGGAATAGTGCAGCAATCAATGTTTCCAGTAATATTTGAAGTGACTGATTCAGCAGGCCGTTGCAGGGAAGTGGAGCTGTTTAAGAAGCAAGCTAATTTCCAGATATTATTTTTGTGCACAGAATGTAATACCTTATTGATTATCATTTGGCTAATTACAAACACAAGATGAAATAGCACTGTGTGTGAAAGAAAATGTGTAGAGAAGGAAAGCAGGAGCCAGACAGAACAATTAAGCAGATACAGTGAAAAGTAAGGATGTCAAGTCATGAGCAGTGACAATGCAGGGGTTGCTGTCAGAGGTGACAGGAACATGAGGATGCACAGAAAGGATGATCATCCTCTAAGCAGGTAAAACTGTAGCCCCTTACTATGGAGGGGTTGTTTTGATGATCTAGAAATGAACTGATTTGAGAGCTTTCCATGTTTCACTATTCTGACACAAAAAAACCCCAAACCACTACATTTAATACTTTTAAGTTCTGCACATTGAAAGGTCTGTTCCAGAGGTTTAGATCTTCTTCCTAGCTATTTCACAAGGAGAAAGGAGAGGGAAGGTGGGGTTGTTTGTTCTGTGTGATGCAGCAAGTACATTTATACCGTTGACATTTCTCTTCCTTTGGCAGCTCCCCCACAGATCACCCCGTGCATGGAGAATATAGAAGCAGCAGGACAGAACAGCACAGCAATCACAAACCTCCTGCGTATCTCAAGCTGAGATAGTATCTCCAGCACTGAAGCTAAGAAACAATTTCATTGACATCTGGCAGAATTTTCCAGATGTTAATTTGAGAATTCATGCATAGTAAGACAGGAAAAAACACACATCTTCAGTGAATGAAGTGTACAACATTGAAGAACTGAGAAAAAGTAGCAGAAATGAATTGTAAAGCAAAGAAAAAAAATAGTAAGTGCCTCATACAGCTGTTTCTCAAGCATACTTTGATTTAAATGCACGTGTTATAGCTCTTTCTTATCCGATGATAACTTCTTATAATACTTTGATGAATTTAAGGTAAGAGATCTTGCCTATATAAATGTAAAATAAATAAAAATATATATGAATGAAGATTTAGGAATGTGTTATAGCCAATACATGACAGCTGGTGATGAAAGAATTGATGGTCCTAAACCCTCCCTAATCATCTTTTTGTTAAAATATATGTTCCCTTGTCAGTAATGAACAAAGATATATTTAACTCTTTATGTACAACTGAGGAAAACTGTCAAATTAAGTCACACACATCAAAGATCTATAGCCAAGTAAGGAAAGTGTTTATTAACTTCGTCTATTGCTAAAGCTGGAATTCTGCATTTGTCTGTATTGAATTGTACCTGTTTCTTCCAGACTGTTTCTCCAATTCATTGTAATCATATTAAATTTTAATTCCATCCCCCAGCTAACCCCAAGGAAAAAATATCTACCCAAACTTACAGATCATGTCCTGAACTGCTGTGCAGATGTCAGATAGGAAGAACATGTTGCATTTTTATTTTTAAGTTCCGGCAGAAATATTCACAGATTATGGCCCCAAGTTCCCCTGTTTCTGACTTTCAGAAGGATTTAAAATGCATTACTTTAAACTGCTCAATTCACTTCAATAGCCATGGAAGTCTTTCTGCGAAAGCAACTTGAAGCTGCAGGATACCACCAAAAGTGAGCTACCAGACACATTCCATGTGGAGTCTTCAATAAACAAATTAAGCAGCCACTGCTCCCACAGACTCTGTTTCAGACCAATCATTCACTGGACAGGACATATCTATCAGCTTTCAGGCTCTGGTCACACTTTCAGAATTTCCTTGATGCGATTTTGTGTTTCTTTTCTATCTCATTGATACATCTCTGTTTCACTCTCCAAACACTGCCCATACAGGCTCCTACCAGGCCTGTTGTGTAAATCCATTGCTAAGTTCTCATCCTTTAGTCTTTCAAGGAAGAAGAATGTCAGATCCCACCTTGGATTCTACCAGATGATGGTACCACCAGTGCCAGATGAAACTCCTGTGGCCTGTGAGAAAGCCACCAAGGCTATTTACCCAGGCCACCCCTTGCAAAGTGGCACATGCCTGCATCGTGGGCTCCCCTGTACAGAGGAAGTGAACAGTATCCATGTTGAGGATTCAGGATCATGGGGAATTCAACACCTGCTTCTCCTCAGGACTGCATGTTGCTTGAGAATATATTACTGCTGATACTACTCCTACTAGGAGTAGTACTAGTAGTACTACTCCTACTACTGTTATTACTTCCAGAAACATTAATTATGTAATCATTATCTCCCTTTATATTGAAATATCATTCTTTCAGATTTAAACCACCATGACTTCCAGACTGGAGACTCTGTCATAATAAATAGAAAAATTATTTTCTTTTTTCTTATGCTCATTTCCAAATAATACAGATTTATCCACCTTTTCTTGCTGATGTAACTTACAAATTCTGCCCTAAAAACATTTGGAGACTCATAACTGTGATTTTACCACTGTTGCTAATCTTACATGTAGATTGACATTTGAGTCAGGTTTAATATAACAGATGAACCCAACTGCTGACTGGTTCCAGTTATGTTAAGATGTTCAGTGACTTGTAAAAATAGCAAAAAAATTACTTCTCTGGCAGGCTGAGGAATTAACACCATACTGAAATACAGACCTCTTCTCGTGTCGTTTTATTTGTTGGGGAGATCTTTTCATCCATCTGTTATTAAGAGCACTCAATACAAGAAAGGAATTTATGGGATGTGGAAAAAGGAACAGGCCATATGGGAGGACTATAGGAAAATTGTCACAGTAGGCAGGGATGTGACAAGAAAGGCCAAGGCCCACTTGGAATTAAGTCTGGCAGAGGACATCAAGGACATCAAGAAGGGCTTCACAAAAGTATCAGCAGAGAAAGGAAGATTAGGGGAAATGTGGGGCTGCTGCTGATTCAGATGGTTGTCCTGGTAATGGAAGACACAGAGAAGGAGGAAACACCGAATGCCTTCCTTGCCTCAGTCGGGAGTCCCAGAACTCTGAGATAAGAGAAGAAGGCCAGAGAAAGGAGTACTTCCCCAGGTCATGGAGGATTTGGTTAGAGATCAGCTAGGCAGCCTTAACATGCATAAATCCATAAAACCTGATGGGATGCACCCACGAGTGCTGAGGGAGCTGACAGATGTTGTTACTCTGCTGCTCTCCATCACCTTTGAAAAATCATGGAGAATGGGATAGGTGCCTAATGACTTGAGGAAGTCCAGTGTTACTCCCATCTTTAAATAGGGCAAGAAGGAGGACCTGTGAAACTACCAGCAAGTCAGCCTGACCTCCATCTCTGGAAAGGTGATGGAATAGGCCATTCTGGAGGTCATCAATGACCATGTAGAAGAAAAAGTAATCAGGAGCAGTCACCATGGATTCACCAAGGGGAAATCATCCTTGACAAATCTGATAGCCTATATCATGACATAGCAGGATGGGTTGATGAGGGGAGAGCAGTGGGTGTCATCTATTTGGACTTCAGCAAGGCTTTTGAGACTGTCCCATATAATCCTTGTAGGTAAGCTCAGGAAATGTGGGTTTGATGAATGAACAGTGAGGTGGATCAAGAACAGATTCAATGGCAGAGCTCAGAGGGCTGTGATCAGAGGATTAGAATCCAGCTGGAGGCCTGTAGTCAGTTGTGTTCCCCAAGGTTCATTACTTTGTCCAGTTTTATTCAACTTGTTTATCAACGACCTGGATGAAGGGCAAAAATGCTAGGGATCATCAGCAAGTTTGTTGATGATATGGAGGAGTGGCTGATACACCTGAGGGCTGCGCTGCAATTCAGCAGGACTTTGATAAGCTTAAGAATTTGGCAGAAAGAAACATGAGGTTCAACAAGGGCAGGTGTAGGGTCCTGTACCTGGGGAGGAATAACCCCAAGTACCACCACAGGATGGGGACTGACCTACTGGAGAGCAGCTCTGCTGAGAAGGGTCTGAGAGTCTTAGTGGATGACAGATTGCCCATGATATTGCAGTGCCCTTGCAGCCAGGAGGGCCAGTGGAATCCTGGTGAGCACTGGGAGGAGTGTGGCCAGCAGGTCAAGGGAGGTGATCTTTCCCCTCTACTCAGCCCTAGTGAGGCCACATCTGGGCTCCTCAGTACAAGAAAGACAAGGAGCTACTGGAGAGGGTCCAGTGGAGGCCACAAAGATGATGAGGTGTCTCTTATGAGGAGAGACTGCAGGAGCTGGGCCTGTTCAGTCTGGAGGAGAAAAGACTGAAGAGGGGATCTCATTAATGCATGTAAGTATCTCAAGGCAGGTGCCAAGAGCATGGGGCCAGACTCTTTTCCGTGGTACCCAGTGACAGGACGAGGAGCAATGGCCATGAACTAAATCACAAGAAAGTTCCACCTCAATGTGAGGAAGGGTGGCAGAGCACTGGAATAGGCTGCCCAGGGAGGTCATGGAGTCTCCTTTTCTGGAGACATTCAAAACCCATCTGGACACATTCCTGTGTGACGTGCTCCTGGTGACCCTACCTTGGTAGGGAGGGTGGACTAGATGATCTCCTGAGGTCCCTTCCAACCCTAACAATTCTGTGATTCTGTGATTTATCTGCCAAAAGGCTGTTGCAATACCGAGTGCAAGAGTCATGAGCAATTCATTCATTTACTTCCACATGGTTTTGCAAAATATTAATGGCCAAATGCATGTTTGCTCATAACTGGTTAACATTAAACCATTTTAATTTCTACTGTTCTCACAGAATTCAAGTCATATACGGATTAAAAGAATGTCACGTCCCTCCTTGTCTTCATTTCACTGTGCACTTTTCTCCCTTGTCTTGCCATCTGTTTAGGTGTTGGGTTTTTTTAAGCTCTACTATTTCACACTACTGACTTTTCAAATTTCAAGCTGAAAGGGGAGTTGAGTAACATGCGTAATTTTGACTCTTTAACATGGTTAAGTAAAATATTCAACCTTTAGCAATTTTAATTATCTTTGAGGTTTCCTATCAAATAGTAAATTTAGTAACCTAATACTTAGTTCTTACACAGAGGTTTTCACCATAGACAAAGCAGGAAATTATCAGTCTGCCAGTATTTCAGATATTTCTGAAATTCCTTCAGTGCTTCCCACTCAGGCTCAAGTTAGGTCATCTTGCTAGATAATCACAGACCATAGAATGGATGTCTGAAAGGGATATACCGGAATCGTCTAGTTCAACCTCCTTGCTCAAAGCAGAGTCAGAAAAACTAAGTTGTCCAGGAATGTGTCCAGTTGTGTTTTGAGAATGTCCAAGGATGGAGACTATACAACATCTCTGAACAGTGTTCCAGTATGCAACCCCTCTCACAGTAAAGTGAAAAAATAAATAAATTCTTATATTCAGATAGAATTTTCTGTGTTTCATTTTATGCCCACTGCCTCTAGTCTTCTTAAAGGGCATGAATGAGAAGAGTCTAAATGTTTCTTCTTTACACCCTGCCATCAGACATGTATAAACATTGATGAGCTTTCCCTTGGCCCTTTTCTTCTTCAGGCTAAGCAATCCCAGCTCTCTCAGCCTCTGCACATACGAGAAATTCTTGTAGACTTGCTCCAATAAGTCCATATTCCTGTTGTATCAAAGTGCCCAGAACTGTTCCCCCAGATGTGGCCTCACAAGTACTGAGTAGACAAGAAGTATCACCTCCCTCGACCTGTTGGTAATGTGCTTCCCAATGCAGCCAGACCAGGAGGCTGTTGGCCTCCTTTGCTGCAGGGGCACATTGCTGGCTTCTGGTCAGCTTGTTGTCCACCAGGACCTTTAAGGCCTTCTCTGGAAAGCTGCTTTCCAGCTGGTCCGCCCTAGGGTGTTGGAGTTCCTCCCCCTTGCCATGGGGTCCTGGGAGAGGGGACCCTGGAGTAGAGGCACGGCCTATGGAGTTTCCCTACTCCCTGGTGAATCCCGTTCCCCACTGGTTGTTTTGTGTTCCCCTGCATGGGGAAGACCCTGGTTGTCCCGTGATTGCAGAGTTCTTCAGCAGTCCCCAGCCATGTAGATGGAAAATAAACATCTTTGAAAACATCTACCAAGAATAGGTCCCTATTTTTCCACAGGCCTTGCTGTCTTATGCATGTTGCAGTGATCCCCGCTGCAACAATGGTGGAGAATGGGGGCAGAACGATTCCCTGGAGTCAGTGACTGTGAAACAATCAAGATTTTGAAGATCCCCAAAGATTCATGAGTAAGGAAACTTTCTGGATCTCTTTTCTTGCTTTTGTTTTGCTGTTCCATAAACTGTGGAGGAACTGTGGAAAGACTCGTGGCTTTCCGAGCCGCATAAGGGCATTTATCTTAAACTTGAAAAGATTCTTGAAAAATGATATGTAAATTTTAGCTTAATTCAAGCTCAAAAAGAACTGAAACATTTCCTGGCATGGTTGTTTAAAAACTTTTTCTTTGTTTTTTGGGACTTGATTCTTACCAAAGACTTTTGGAAGAACTGTTTGGACAGTTAATTTCTGAGTCAAAATATATACCAATGGAAGAATATTTCTCTGAATATTATCTAATCACGGAGACTGTTGAACAATGTCAACTGTGTCCTTGTGAAGGGAACGTGCCTCAGGGACCGTGCGACCACGGCCACGTGCGCTGAGTGCTCTGCGAGCAGCAGCGAGGCAGTTCCCGCGCGCGGGCAGAGCGGCGCGAGCCATGGTGTCGGCAGTGGAGCGAGGTGCGGTGGGAACGGTGGGAGCTGGCGGTGCCCGCCTGGCCCCACGCAGCGTGTGGTGGAGTGAGCCCTGTGAATGCCTGGCTGAGAGGGGCAATGCGCGGCCTATGGCCGGCGGCGATGGTGGTGGAGCGGAGCCGCACGAAGCCCAGGCACGTGCCGGGATGGAGCCGTTTGCAAGGCACGGGGGGTCTGCCACGTGGAGGCCCGGCCAAGACGTGGGCGCAACGCCAGGCAGCGGCAGCGCAGCTGCAACCAGAGGCAGTGGCAGTGGCGGCGCACAGGGAGCTGGGCGGCCCAGCCTGGCCTGGCCCGGCCTGCGTGGCCCCAAATGTGACCCTGAGAAGTCAAGACCCCGTGGTGAGAGCGCACAGGCATGAGCAGCCGTGACAGCCCCGGCAGCTCTGGTAGCTTCAATGTGGGAGCGAGCGAAAGCGAAAGTGAAAGCAGGAACACAGCGAGACAGAAAACAGCAGCAACTCGGAAAAAAAAAAAAAATCATCATAGCTGAGGTTTTAGGAATAGTAAAATGGTAAAATGTCAAACAAAATTACAATTTTATAATGAGATGTGACAACAAAGAAGACATATTTGTTCATCACACTGCCATTATGAAGAATAACCCCAAAAAATATACCCCAAGCTTAGGAGACAGAGAAGTGGTAGAGTTCAAGATTATTCAAGGAAGGAAAGGCCGGCAAGCAGCAACTGTTACCGGGCCTGATGGTGTTTCTGTGAAAGGCAGTTTATACACTGCAAATTGTAGTCATGTTAGACAATATCCCCATTATAAGCAACCCATACAATCTCCCTTTCCCAATCCTACCTCTCCCTTTTATCCCATATCCTATTACCCCCGGTGTATTCCTAATCCATTTTCCCACCCATGGTTTCCCTCACAAAACCATGCCTTTATCAATTGTCTTCCCAAAAATCCCTTTCCAATGCCGAAAGGGGGATGACAGGGGGGGAAAAAATTAACTATTGCTGTTTAGAGTCACAACAGGTACAAATGGAAGAAACCCTCTCCTGCCTCAGTTTCCCCACAAAGCATGCTCATAGAGTCCTGTCTCCCTTCTGCCAGCCCTAAGATATTCCAGAGAAAAAATCTGTTTGGATATTTAAAAACTCAGGAGGGTGGCTTGTTTTCTTCTGAAACTGTTCTTGCTATCTTATGTTTATCCAGGTGTTTTCAATGCTAAGTTTTAAATCTCTTCTAGTTAAAACAAAAACGTGAAGTGTTGGGGTTCCTCCCCCCTGCCATGGGGTCCTGGGAGAGGGAACCCTGGAGTAGAGGCACGGCCTATGGAGTTTCCCTACTCCCTGGTGAATCCCATTCCCCACTGGTTGTTTTGTGTTCCCCTGCGTGGGGAGGACCCTCGTTGTCCCATGATTGCAGAGTTCTTCGGCAGTCCCCGGCCATGGGGCTGGAAAATAAACATCTCTGAAAACATCTGCCAAGAATCAGTCCCTATTTTTCCAGGGGTCTCTCTGTCTTATGCATGTTGCAGTGATCCCCGCTGCAACACTAGGGTGTACTGGTACCACATGTTACTGTTCTCTGTGAGAAGGACTTTGCACTTCCCCCTGTTGAACTTCATAAGGTTCATTTCTCCAGCCTGTCCAAGTCCCTCCTGCATCAAGGCACATGCACCTGGTTTATCAGCCATTTCTCCCAGATTTGTCTCATCTGCAAACTTGCTGAGGGTCTGCCCCATCATCCTCATCATTAATTAGAAGGTTAAGCAGTGCTGGACCCTGTATTGCTACCTGGGGTACACCATTAGGCTCTGACCTCCCGCTAGACATCATGGTGCTGATCACTTCACTTTGAGCCTGCCTGCTCAGACAGCTTTCAGTCCACCCCCACAAGCCCCTACTTCATCAGCTTGTGAGCTCCTTGATCACTTATGTTGCTTGGAAGTTATCACCAATGCCCTCCAGAAACATCTTGAGCTGCTTGTGCCCTTCTGTGCTGTCCCTCCAACAGACATGAGAGTGGGACAAGCCGCCCATGAGATGAGGAGATGATAGCTCAGTACGGTAGTTGCACTTTACCTTCATACGAATGAGTCACCAAATACCATCTGCTTTGCCTTCCCTTACATACAGTATTTCAAAACTAAATTTTGAACCACATTTTATACATAATGTGCTTCAAACCACTGAACTATCTTGGTAAACCTCTGCTGGACTCACGTCATGATGGCAATGTCTTATACCCAAGGGCTCTTTCAACCCAGCCTTGTTGAGTTCATTCTGTCTCCATCATCAACCACTCCTCCAGTCCTGTGTCATTTACAAACTAGAGAAGGGGGCACTCTATCCCATCCTCCTCAATAATACAATAGAGGAATTCCACAAAATCAGCTCCAGTGCTGGTCAATCTCTAAAGGACACCGCCCAGTCTTTCCAGTCTTTTGGAGGTATATATTTACTTATAGAGCTAGGCTGTCAGTGACATGCTTTAGCATTTAAAAAGTATTTATAAGTTGTTTTTCTACTTAAGGATCTGTCTGTGTATTTTTACTGACCCATAAAATTCAGTTTAAATATAACATATTGCTACACTACATTTCTGTTTCCAGAAATTTTGAGGACTCTGATCAACTTCATTCTTTAAGAATTATTTGCTCTGTTATACATACAATTTCTACTAATATTTCTGTTTTTGCACAATCAGACCTACATGAATTGCAGTTACTAGAGGTAAATTTAAAAGCTTCTTAAGAAATACATGCTCAGTGTCTCACCATTATAAAGAAGGAAACTAAAATAAAGTATGAGATAGATAAACTACATTCATAATCATGAAGTTGTTAACAAGGTTTATTTCTTCAAAGTCAAATGGAACAATAAAAAGAAAACCTCTACTCTGCACAGGACAAAAAGACAGGAAATTAAATTTCACTGCAAAAGGGTTGACAGGCACTATGCTCCTTACTTGACTGCTACACATTATGAATCTCTTCCCTATTTTGCTAACACCATCCATTATGGATGTTGAAAGGTCATGAGTCAGGCTCCAATATACCATGAAACTGAACCTATCATCATAATAAATTCTTATTGCTTATTTACCTTTGGATTTTGGAATGCACTCCTATTACCTTTTCAAGTTTTACTCTGTAACCACACAAGAGACTGCATGTCTATTTTTAAATGAAAGCACTAGAGTGGCTTCCTGACCATTCATCACACTACATTCCTCACCGCCTCCAGTACTTGCTCCGGAGCTCTCTCCTACTTGGTCTTATTTTTCCTTGTGTGCTATGGAAAGTGTCCAAGACATCAGCTTCATTTCAAGGACCCAGTGTCTTCCCACATTTCCTTAGGGACCAAAAGAGCCAGATTCAAAAGAAGTGAAGGATGGTCTGGGGCAACCTTTACATGAAATAATAATGGAAACAACAATTTTATATACTGGTTCAGACAAATTAGAGGAACTGGTACATGAAAGAACTGTCTGAGTGTGACCCATCTGTGCATTATGCATTGGGAAATGCAAGAAGTGGACTGGCACTCAAGTAAGACAAGCAATACCAAGAATCTATGTGGATATCCCAGTGAAGCCAGAAACCACTGTCATGAGTTTCTACTTGTGATATCTGGGCCAAGAAATATTTCATTGACTCAAGTAAAATGCAAAAGTAAAAGAGAGTGTGGGGGATTTCCTTTAGGGGAATTAAGTTGAATAAGTCTCCCAGAATGTGATACTGGGATTGACCTGCTCTTTCAAATCAGATCCTAGCTGTGCAAGTGTATCTTCTGACTGAGGTATCTGCAGGCCTCTGACTAGGTTCATCCCCCATCTCTGATTCCCTTCTGTTATGCCTGTATTCATATTTATGACGGAGCACAGCTCATATATAGATGTATCACTGATTTATCGAATATCTGTGTATAATATTATATCCATGATTTTCCATTTCATTCGTTATGTGCTGCACTTTGATTTTCATGTATTTGCTTTTGTGAGGCATCTGTCCACTGAGTGGGAATTTTAATTGAAAACTAAGCTTGAACTCAGAATATTTGAAATTTAGCATATCATTTTATATTATCTTACCAAATTAATTACATATGATTACATATGTGTGATAAGATAGTCTGAACTATGTCTGAAGTACCACCATGATAAATGACAAATTGCTAAGTTTGGGAAAAGTGACTATGATTAGACTGCCAGAGGATCAGTGTTGGAACAGTCCTGTTTAACATTTAAATTTTTTATGTTGAAGACATAAACAACCAGTTAATTTGCTGAAAATTTGCTGATGCTATTAAGCTGAGTGCTACTGAGAATACTAATGAATGAAAGGAAATAATAGCAAGGAACTTAGTTTGGAAATGTGTTTGGAAAATAACAAAAGAGATTAAATTTTCAAAAATGTAAAATCGTTAATTAGCAAAAGCATCCTGCAAAATTAAAATATCAATAACAAAACCAATTTGAACACAGTTCTAGAAGAAGCACTGGAAGCAGAAAATCAGATAAATGTGAATTCTACAGTGGAAGTAAAGAGAATACATATTAGGTAACACAGGCGGCTCCTGGGAGGTAGCAGTCCCTGAGGCACAAAGATAGGTTGCCATTAGTGGGTTTACTTCTCAGATGCTAAATGGATGGTCTGTCATGCAAAAACCTAGGTAGTATCCAGGCATTCCCTTAGGACACATACTTGAGGGTATTTCCTAGATTAAGAGGAGATTGGTTTATGAATAGGAAGGAGTAAAACAACTATAAGCACAGTTTTGCAATGCAGCTGGTCAACAACATAATGATCACCATGTACCTGAACAGCACAAACAACAAATCCCTTTCCGTATGGCCAGATGCATAGTGTGATTCATTTGACCAAACTTAGACTTATGCTAAATATTATGGGTTAGTATAGACAGTGGAAAGAAGCAGACTATTCTAGTACAGGATTCACTGCATCCCAAAGCAGACATCTAAATGTCTTGACTATAAAGACCAACTCAGACACACATATCTAAAAATAGGTGTGATGAATCAGACATCAACTTTGCATCCATTGTCACTTCTCAGTTCAGTTCAGCTTTGATGGGCCCTATCTATATATATATGCATCCTGATTATGGATCAGGTCTTAAGAAGGGAACTCTGTAAAGCTAAACTAGCAGTACTCATATAAAACTAAGAACGAAAACATTCTCAATAATGATCAAGGCAGAAAACTCTGCAAGTTAAATGCAAATAAAAAGTAATGGGGACAAGGAGAATTGCCTTAAGCCAAAGGAGGGTAGATTTAGATCAGATAGTACGAAGAAATTCTTTACTATAAGGGTGGTGAGGCACTGGAATGGGTTGCTAGAGAGGTTGTGGATGCCCCACCCCTGGAATTGTTCGAGACCAGGTTGGATGGAGATCTGAATCTATTGGAAAGTGTCCCTGCCCATGGCAGGGAGGTGAGACCTAGATGATCTTTAAGGTCTCTTCCAACCCAAACAATTCTATGATTCCATGAATATCATCATTTCAAATTACCTAATTTTATTAGCAGTTTTCTTGCAGAGATTGAAAGAAAATGTGTATAAAGCAAAAGAGCTCTCATACAGGACAGCTGAAACACAAAGCAAGAAAACAATCATTTGGATTTTGCATTCATAACTAGCCAAAATCCCACACCTTTTCCCTTAGTACTACATAGCTACACATATTTACACATACAAGCTTTCTACGTAAACAAAGTCCAAGAACAAAACGTCTGTCACATAGTTTCTATTGAGAGAAATGTGTATTTATATATGCAATGTTCTGTAAATAAAGAGCAAGAGTCTTCCAATGATATGTGAAACACTGTAAAATCTTAAAATAGCCTCCATTTCTCATGCTGAGTTTTTGTTATCAAAGGAATGGGTTTCAGACTTCGTTTAAGCAGAAAAGGTCATGCTGTGATTCTGTCTATCAAGAATATTCAGATTGAGACGATTATGGTCTAAACTTCTTATGTTTTATGGGTACAATATTTTATGATACAGCCTGTATCTCAGCATTACACCAAGAAGGAAGAATAAGTGTGTGCTGACAACTCAAGGACACGGCAAAATTTCTAGAGACACTTTTACCTTCATATGCAATTTTTAAATAAATAGGGCTCTTCCTGTATCAGATATGTGTCCCATTTTTTCTTTGGACCTCTGCAAGTCAGTAGGAACAGCAGAGCAAATTGCTATGGGAACCATGCTTCTAGAATGTGAGGTTAAAGTAGGAGTCAAGTTGGGGAATGGAGAATGGTGATATTCCTCTGTTCTCCTCTCTCCAGAAAGCTAATTTGATGAATGGTGTAACTCCCGAAAATTCTGCCTTGCAGCAAGAAAATAAAAGCATTTTCTCTGTTTATCACAGCCAATAGAAAGTGGTGAGATGAACATGATCCACAATCAATATACAGAGATCACAGTGTGATCGTAAATCTAACAGAAACCATTATACATTACAACTGAAATACAAAATCAGCAAAGTTTAATCGGAAATAACATGTGAGATTGCCTATTGGTACAGCTTTGCAAAAAAATGCGGTAAATTCTCTTCACCCTTGGATAACTCTGAATAAAAATTGCACATCTTTCAAAAAGATAAATTACAGTTCTGAGGGAGACTGGTGAACCTGCTGTAGGAATCTCTTGATGGATAGAGTAACTGGTCCATGAAAGGCTAATGAAGTCAAGATTACCATATTTTGTGAATTAATCTACTGCTAGGTTTTTGACCCAGTTAGGACAGCCAACAGTAACAACAAAAACTAGGCAAGAAGAACTAGAAACTCTTGTTATAAGCATCTCCTAAGACTTCTACCACCATGACGCTCACTGCCAAGGTTAAAAACATGGCTGATGTACCAATACCTACATGCGAGTATCCCTTTCAAGGCCAACATGTTTTCTTTTGCATTTCAGTCATCTGGTTTTCTCTGCTGTTTGGTGTGTAGGTCACGCTACAAAGGGGAGGCTTTCTGGTATGTCTACCAGTTCCTCCCATGATTTACCATATTGAAAGTTCTTTGTATCACTTCTTAAAAACTGGATCTTAGTCCCAGCGATAAAACTTGGCATGACACTTGGCTTTAAAGCATATCTGTATTATAGCACCACTTTGATTGCAGCTACCAGCACACCAAAGTTAAGAGAAACAACTCTCTGACTTTTATACCTTCCCATTGCATTTCTACCCATCCCACAAGTTATATGTATTACTTTATTGATACTGGCTTTCAGATTTTGGGGATAGAAACTTACACTGAAGTCAATTATTTTGGCTGTGGCTGTGGTTTCTGTCTATGTAGACTTAAAGATCAGATCTTTTTAAAGCATCTTTACCTTGTCAATTTCAGTAGAACAGTCCTTTGTGTAAAAGAGAATTGGATCAAGAGTATTTTTCCCATTGTTATACAATTACCTAAACAAATAACTTAATAGGTATCACGTAAATATTATAAACCAATTCCAGCTGTCTGTTAGATCTTCATGTGAGTTTTCTTATGTATGAAGGAATTCTTATTTCTATTAGGGTTTTTTTTCAGAATTGGGACATCATTTGGAACAAAATAGTAATTGCAATTCAGTGCCCCTGCCTTCATAATAAAAATAAACAAAAATTTATTTGGAGGTAATTTAATCACAAAGCTGAGAAAATAATCACAAAAACCTCATGATTTTCCTTAAATGATGCATTTAACATAGTTTTCAGAAAATCTTCCATTCCAGCCTGAAATCTATGAATTACACTTGGTAAAGTACCATAGCAATACTGGATCCACTCAGCAACAAGAAGCCAATTCCTAACAAAAATGTGAAAAAAATTAATTTCTCTCTTCTTCCTGTTGCTAAATACCTCTGGAGTTAACATCCCTCACTACAGCTTTAAACCTCATTTCTTTAAATACAGCACTCTGATCCTATTTGTGTCTCTAAATTTCTTGTGGTTTAGCTGGTACTAAGCCATGCACTCCTGAAGGATTCCTGTGCTTGGAAGTTGCTCATAAGACATTGGGGTGACATTTTTCCTGATCCTTCTCATTTTAAAACCCTGTGAAACGCCTACTTCCTCTTCACAACATTTCACCGTCCTCCTGTTGATGACTCCTTTCTCTTGGATCCCTGCCTCTCTCCTTACTGTGGGCAGATGAGAAATCACAGAGCACCCGGAGTCAGTGGTCATGGCAGGAGAAAGGAGCTCTGGAGCAGCAGTGATGTGAGCCAAGACAGAGCATATGCTAACTGAGAGGAAAAAGACCCCATCCGTGGAAAGTGAGGATAAGAGCTGCAAATGGAGGAAATGGGCAGCAGGACTGAGTACTTTGACTATGATGAACATGGAACGTTTGGAGAATAACTAGAAAATTAGGGTGTGAACACCCTCAGAGAACAGTGCTATACTCCTTTTTTAAAAAAAATTTCCAGATTACTTCTCTATGTTTCAAATATTTACCATGCATCTCCATCGAGCAAGAAAATGTTTCTACTGGTATGAGATCAGTTGGTATCAGAAAAGTGAATAGATAGTACCTGAAAGTAAAAGACACTTTTAGTTTAAAAGATTGCCTATGCAAAAAAAATTGACAAAGTTTAATTGTGATGCAAAGCTGAAATGTCTAATCCTTCAGTGGAACTACTCAAATCAATCAAGTGGTCTTGCCACCTCCTACTTTGAAACAAACCCTGGTTTACTTCTGTACCAGTTGTCCAGCAGGTCACCATTCTCGGAGCAGTTTGTGAGGCTGCTACACTTTAGCCTAGCTACAAGTGATCCAGAACTTAACAACAGGCTTTGTGGCCTTTTTAATTCTTTGCCTTCACGAGGCCCCTGCATTGTTTTATCACTGCTTTACAGTGAAAGCTAAGGAAATTGCAAGATGTGTCTGAGAATGACAGCAGAGTAGAGATGTCACTGGTGGTATTTCTTTAGAGACTGCCTGCCCACATGGCAAATCAAAATCAAGCAAATTGCTCCAAAAGCAACAGTATTCACCAGACATTTGGATCCATTCAAAAATAATACATCTTAAAACCTTGAATTTACCCTAAACAAAGCATACTTAAATGCATTAACGTTTCCAGAATTTGTTGGTTCTGATGGACCTCCCTTTTTATTTTCAAATTCAAAAAGAGGCATTTTATGAAACTTTCACAACAAAGATCACAAAACATGTACGTGTAGAATTTCACAGAAGGAAAACATTCATGAGGAGATATGAGCAGGAGGTGCAGAACAGGATCAAGTGATCTGTGAAGTTTTGCAAGTGGTTTTCATGTTATTAGGAGCAGAAAATCCTGAACATTGGATTTCTCCATGAAAGAGAATTCTGAAAAGAATTAATTTTTCATTGATGTGAATGTTTAATCTTAATAAAAACAATAATTCAAATTTTGATTCTTTTATTTTCATTTTAATGTGGAATATAGAGAAAAACACTGCCTTCACAATTGAAACTAATTTTGAAAGGAATATACAACTGCATGCAATTTCAAAAATTATGTCAAGACTATCTAAACTATCCTTCCTTGATTTTTGAAATTAAGGTGTGGTGATAGTAATGTGGTTTCACAATGCTTGTGATTTTGAAAGAAATTGTGCTCCACATGAATAGTTCTCCTCACAATTTTCTCTTTATACAGGAGCTAAAAGCAAGACCAGAGTGCAGGACATGTTTCCCAGCATCTAACATTTCACCTATGAAAAAGCTTTAATTGGTGAGGCCCTCCCCAGGCACAGCCCCACAGCACACAGCAGCAGAAGCCCAGCCTCAGCTCAGGTGAGGGACAGCCTGGATGTCCACAGGGTCAGCACGGAAGAGCTTCCTGGTCTGCACTCCTGGCCACTGTGCTGCCACCACCCTGCGTCCCAACACACCACAGGGCACTGCTGACCTGGTTTCCAGGCTTTTCTGGCTAGACATGAGAGACCAAAGAAGAATATTTTGTAACCAATAAAGATGAAGTGCGGGTGGTGGGAAGTGAGCTCTCTGGACCATCTGCTGAAACCCATGGAGGATCAGAGGTGATGGAAATGCATTGTTACTACAGGGGTTTACATTAAAATTCCCCCAGACACCAGGGTAGTCTCTAGCTGATGTAATACAGACCTCCACATAGGAGACATCTGCATCTACACTACTCAGCTGAGGCTCCCTTTATACTTCACAAAAAAAATAGGCTTTCTCTAGTATACAATTCTTTTTATCTTAAAAATAGTCACCTAAAATAGGTTAGATGAATTTTTCCACATAGAAGGGCCTACTCCTTGATGGAACAAGAACCCTGGCACACTAGCTGAAGCGAGATATCCCCAGCCCACATTTCCAAACCCAGGTTAGCTGAAGCCTGGAGCCCTTCTGCCCTGGACATGCCTGGGAACATCCCCAGCTTCACAGCGCCAAACCCCTCTCCTGCACTGTCAGCCCTCATTGGATTCATCAACTAACTCCTCTGCTCAAATTCCTTACAGCTCAGAAGCAGTAGCAGGAAAACAAAAATGCCAGGCCCAAATAATTTTTCTCACACCAGATGTCTGCATGTGCAGCACTCGTATGGGTAAGGTGCATTAAACACAGCAGTTTCAAAGGCCTGAAATAAATGAAAGGTGACACTAAGAAGATAGAATTGCATCAGCGGATAAAGACTGAGTCTTTTGGGGCCAAAAGTTAAGAAAAGCTACATTCCTTTCTGCTATATGAGAAATAGCTCAAATAACATTTAGACAGGGTTAACATAAGGTGACTGTGCACCCTTTGTACAACTCTGAACCCCTGCTGCACTGGAAAGTGAAACATTAAAATAAAACTGAAACTGGATACCTTTCATGACAGTTCAAAAGAACTGTTTATAAGGAATTTAGCCAAGCTTATAATCATTTTTTTTTAAGTATATGATTTGGAAAACAAAGCGATATCACCAGGAATCATAATTAAGACTTTTTTGGGTTGAAAAACATAGGCAACAAAACACTTTTCTTCCTGTTTTCAGTTAGAGGGTTCCAATAATAGGGGTAGTGATATGACAGTTTAGGAAAGCTAAAATTAGCATTTCGACAAGTATTTTATTGTTCACAATTTTCATGCCTACAATACTGTACTGAGAAACTGCATTCCCTGAGAGGCAAAATAGAGTACCTTGTTCATGTGAATTTTAGATGTCAAGAGCTGGCTTACCATGTTGTCTTGGGGTGACTTTATGGTGTGTATCCCCTATCGCCTCTCTATGCCCAGAAATGAATTTCTGTGCCTTTAAACTGAGTCCAAGAGGGGGGAAGAGAAAAAAATTGAGCGAGCTTTTCAAAAGCAGTTTTGTGCTCCAAGATCACTGCTATCCCTCTCTGCATGTTTCTACGGTAGCAAGAGCAGAGGAAGCACCCTTCTTGCTTATCAGCCAGCTTTCGGCTCCTTTTCTCCAGAGGGAGATGGAGAGTTGAACTTTGTTTTCCTGGGACTTCGGGTTTTTCCCTTCTTCTCTTCTGGACTGTTTCAACATCAGAACACAATGGGAGAATTTTCCACCAAGGCCCTGGAGGTGGGCCTACACTGACCCAGCTCCAAGGAGGAGGAGAGAGACCACACCTACGGAAGGACTCTGAAATATTCCCAGGTTTTCTCTCCACAGTGAGAGGTTTTATTATTTAGCATTATTATCCTTTTCCTGTGTGTTTGTTAAATAAATAGGTTTTTTATCTATTTCACTTTCCTCTGAGGCAAATTTTTTTTTCCCAAACCTGGTGGGGCAGGGGTGGTTGTAACCTGCCTTCTATGAGAGGATATTTTCCTCCAAATTTGTCTCAAATCAGCACACAAGTACATGGTCTTTTAATAACTTCCTAGGACACCAATTTACAGACGTTTTCAAACTGTCAAGTCTACAAAACGGGATGCTTTTGTCATGCCTGTCTTGGCAAACTGATTCATAAAGCATCCCAGAATGCAGGAATGTACAAGGTGAAGTTACACATTGTATGCAACGAGTTGCACACACAAAAACCAGTAGTTATTTTGTCTTGTTTATGGAATAATACTGGCGATGTAACCTAATGTCATTGCAAAATGTCTTCACTTTTAAGTAATTAATGTACACTTACAATCTAAAACCACTGTAATGATTCAGTTTATTGCATCTTAAGCCTGAAGCAGATTTTTTTTCTTATTTAGGTAGGATAAGAAAACCAGCATGCCTTGAAATTTTCAGTTTAGAAATAATTTGCTTACCAATGTCACTTTCTGTGACTGTTCCACTGCTGGGTTTTAGGGGGCTTGGGGTTTTACTTTTTGCATTTTTTTTAATAAGAATGGAAAAACATGCCTTTAAATGAGCTGACACACAGCTATCATGTTACTATGTCATTCCATTACAAAAGAATCAGTTTACTAACAAAGAAAAGACAAGCAGCTTTTAAGTTAGACTGGCACATGTTGTAGCATTCCTGTCAAAAATGATACACATTAGGATAGACTCAGCCAAGTGTCAACTAGCAATCTGAGTGCAAATCAGCACTACTCAGAAAATCCCAGTGGTAAAGTCTATTCGTTTGCTCAGGCCATGCCCTAATTACAGAACGCAAACCTTCCTTGTTAATGCCATTGCTAATAAAGCCCGGGCTTCACATCCTTTTAATTGGATACTAACTCAAAAAACTAGGTAAGAAAAGAAAAATAACTTTGAAGAACCAACATAATTGTTCTTTACACAACAGTAAAACTATTTTTAGGTTTGCTTAAGCCTGTAAGAATCCACCAGCCTGATCACCCTGAGGACAGCGTAGAAGGAGAGACTCCAGATGTCAGCCATACGGTGAAAGACAGAAATAAAGTGATACCCAGACAGCTCAATTATACCTGGCTGCCCACCCCCATGGGTGAAAATCTCAAGGGCATAATTTCCCCTACTGCACAAAAAAGCTGCTCCATGGCTGGATTCACAAATCTGCAGAAGGCAGCTTTTCTGCCTTTCCACATCCTTTGTCCAACATTTCAAGGATTTGAGCTCTCTACACAAACCAGGTTCAGGCCTCCCTCAGTTAGAGGCAGGGAAACACACCTCCCCAAGCTTCCACTGCTTGGGGTGGCTGGAATAGAGAGATACATCAGTCCTGTTAACACTGTCCTTCTGGTATAAATAAATAAACATTGCAGACATCGATGTACCGTTTGATGGATAAGCAGCCATTTACCGAACTACAAGATCACTTTCATTTGCTTGCTTTTCATTCTTAGTGAATATTTAAGCATTTTTTTAACGTGAAAGTGCTACATCATAAGTTTTCAAGGGAGTCCCACTTAAAAGGAATTGACAACAAAGTAATTAGGAAATGCACGTTTAATCATGGGAGATCTGAGAGACATCAGTCAAAGAAAGCATTCCATTCTCAGCTCAGTGCCAAAGCCACCAGGTTAATAAAGTATGCTGAAGAAAGTTTACCAAAGGCTCCAGATGAAGTAGCTTCATTTAATACGAAGAACTCAGACAGCTCTTGCAAGCGTGCTCCCCCTGACTCACAGTTACCACTCACATTCTGGAGTAGTGGCAGCTTAATTAGTTGAAATAAAACAGTAGCAAAGACAAAGACTGAACACCCTGCACAAAACATCCTACCTTGTGAAAGGGCAGTGCTCCCACATGGGCAGCAGAGAATGTGGGTTCAAAACTTCAGGGGCTCATGGCAGAGCACAGCTCTGCTCCCTTTGCTCATGAATGCAACTACAACACTGTTTTCAAGCCCTGTGCATCATCATGTATTGGGACCCATGATTTCTTTCCATTTTTTTATTTCAGCAGAAGCAACACAAGTACTTTTCGATGTAACTTTTCTCTCTTCCTAGTGAACTATGCCAAAAAGTCAATTATCTGTCCCCCTCATGACAGATCTTGCGTCCAAAGAGACAAGTATCCATATTTTCTACTTCAAAGGAAGCTAATTCAAAGGTTGTATAAGGTCACATATGGCAAATCTAGGCTCACAACATTAAAAAAATCAGCTCTCCTGCATCCATACTGTCCCTAAGAAACAATTAAATACAAGGAGCTCTGTAGCTTGTCTGTAATCAATACTTAAAACTCAAGAGTGTGTACTCTACTCTCAGAACCAGGAAGAAAAATCAGAAATCATAGGGATCCTCATTTTGTTAATCTCTTACAAGTCACCATGACATGTCTTTTTCCAGAGGTTATTTCAAAAAGATAATTATAGATTACTTCAATATTTCAATTCAAATTGAGAGGTCAGTGCGACAGAGCTGAAGTTCTGCAATTCAAATCCACTGAATATTTATGTGGGGAAAAATATTTTGGAGTTGCTCCTAGAACTGGAAACTACGTAAACACAATTAGCAAATAAACCTCCACCTCCACAAAACTGCCCACAGCCCAAACGAAACACTGAATCTGAGCAAATACCAGTAGGTTTTAATTGCTGTCCACTTAAACTCACATCCACACTTTCCACTTATTTAAGCTGAAATGTAACTGAAATGTTACTCTTTGTACATGAGAAACTAAGAAATACACATTTTTCAGGACTGCATATCTATAGGAACATACGGACAAATAAATAAAACAATAAATAATTGTATTAAAAGTAATTTACAAGACAGATATTTTCTTAATGAGTACATGCAGTTGATACATTTGTGTTCCATTATTAAACATGGAAGCAATCCTCGAGTAATTTTATAGCATATGGGATCATGTTTGTTACATGTTAAGCACTTCAAAAATTATACATAAGTGCTTATGAACCAAATACACGATTAAAATTACATTCTAATTTCTCCCTTGGCTAATATTCTAGAGTTTCGAAGGAAGATGTATCATACCTTCTTCCCATTATATAATACAGCACAACTGTTATAGGTGCAATAATGTCAAATTTTAATAACTTCATCATAACAGTACATTCCATGTTTAAAGACTTATAGATAAGCAAATATGTTGAGACACACTACTTTGCAACTTCAAAATATTAAGCACCATAGGGAGCCTGTAAGTGTGTATGAGTCTGAGGGCATCTGCCCCACCACATGCCTCTGATTCAGGAAACAGAAACTCGTATCAGTGACAATCTCCTTAAGAATATGTTTACAGTCCCAGATCGCCCTGATATATGAGCTCCTCCTCTTAATTTTGTTGCAATTATTTTGGCCAGACTAAAAGACCTGTTTTAGAAACAGATTTCCTTAATTTCTGTATGGAAGGTGAAGAGATATCTCAATTCTAAAAGAAGCCTCTCTCAACTTTGAAACAATTACAAAAACAGATATAATCACTATACTCTTTATATCCCCATTTTATCAATATTCTTTATATACCCTCACCTCTCATATCAGCCTTTAATTTTTCCTTAAACTGGCACCACCACCCTGCTCTGACAGCACAGCACAGGCTTCTCTCCTGCTCATGCAGAAGCAGGAAGAGAAAGGCAGCGATCTATAAAGCTGTTACTGTGGAAAGCTGGAAGAGCAAGATGCAGAAGACAGTGCAGAAGAACAGAGTGACTCTTCCAGCCATGGATTTGGGGATCACTTTCTGGGAACCTCAGACACTCTTCAAGAGCCATAGGTGCTTGCAAACCCCCCAAACACTCGTTATTCCTGCTTCTAGCACCAGTAGGACACAATTGCACTGCAAGAATCACATCACAGTCAGGCATCCACCCAAGAGCCCAAACTTTTCTGGATAGCCACATTCGCTGTACTTCAGCAGAGCAGGGTTTGCTGGGAAGGGATTCAGTCACAAGCATTCTGAATTGTGCTCACAGAGGGGGCTCAAACAATGCACAACTCTACACCTATGTCCATTTACCTGTGTATCATGGAATGATATCTGGAGTTCATAGTTCTTCAACATCCATTTATGCTTGTATAAATGTTTCAAGGCTAAATGGACCGCGGGCAACACATCTGCCGTTAGGTTTTTCTGATCGATCAGGCAGCTGGTGGGTAAAAGCCCGAGAAGAGAGAGGCGCGTCCGATTCAGTTCCTCAGAGCACCTAATTATTAGTAACACAAACAGCATCAGTGTGTCTAGTTTCCAGCTCCAGAAAACCATCTTTTTTGGTGCTTTTCTTCTTTTTCTTTCTCTTCGCCAGCAGTCCACATCCCTGAAGAGAAGGCCTTAGATTCCCTGGTTGCCCGACATTTTGCGGCTTTCCTTTGCTTCAGTCGGCTGTCCCTCTAAGAAAGCAGCTAACTGTTATTAAAGGATAAAGACCTCTCAACGACTGGCTTTTCCAGTTTGGACAGTAATCCAGCTCACAGCAATGCTGTGAATCAATACTTCACAAGAATAATCTCTAGGCAAATTGCCCTGCCAAGTCTAATTTTAAACATGTGTCATTTTAAACATTCTGTAGGAGAAATATTCAACCACAGGTGACAAATCAATACACAAACTCATATGATTCCTTTGAAAATAGATATTCTAGGGGTTGATCAAAGTGGTTGCATACTGAAGTCATTTGAGTTGCGTACAGCAACCTGTATGCCATTGGGTCAGAAGATTGCTTCAGCTTGTTTTATCTTGCACAAACATATTTTCTATTGGCTTCATACACATCAAACAGAGAATATGAAGTTTTTGCATATCGATAATATCTTATATACTTCTAGTGCAAAAGCTGCATCAGCCTAAAGCTGTACATCCTTTTCCTGGTTCTGCTTGTTGTCAGAAACCCCATGCTTTCCTTAAAATCAGTGGTAGTTGTGAGAAAATTCATCATTCAAGTCTGCTCCTCCCATGTACAGTCACATAGCTTTTGACAGGCATTTCACATACTGTTGTAGCTAGCTAAGTAATTTCAGCACACTATTTGCAGTTTTCCAAGTCATATGCCAGGCTACGAAATTGAACGGATGCTGTACATGCAGAAATGCAGAGAAAATAGTAATGCTGGAGAAAATCTTCCCTGCTGCTAATCAAAACTCACGAGGGTGAGAAGGGATTATACATAGGATCACCACACCAGAGAAGAACCTGCACCTCTGCTCCCCAGGACTTGCAGCCTGCCTCACCCCTCAGACAAGCACCTCCTTCCCTGCCCCTTTCACAGCAGCAATGCCACTGTTCTCGAGGCAGCCGTGTGGGTGACCCCTTTCCTCCATTCAAGCTCTCCTCATCCACAGGAAGCCTCCCACACCTACTGGAATGCTGTCATAGGCAAGGGAAGGAAACACAGGGGCCAAGCCCAGGGGCAAGGAAAGGAAGGACATCTGGGAGATGCTTGCTTCTTTGAGTAGAAAAAAACTCTTATTTTCAGCAAGTCTCGTTATATATGCAACTGAATAGCAAAGTGCTTCACCATCTTGTGGAAACTCAAGGTTTCAAAAGAATTCCCTGTGCCAAGCTGGGATGGAAACCTGAAACCTCAAAGGTTTTCATGACTCAATAATCTGAAAGGAAAAAAAATGGAAGGGCTCATAAGCAGAAGGTTAATTTGGTATAAATCAAATTTGAAATTATATGTTCAGAGCTTGGCAATTTATTTTGTGAATGGCTGACATTTAAAAAAAAAGAAACTACTAGTTTGCTGCAGAAGGTAAGAGTGGCTTGTCTAATTTTAATTTTAAAAACATGGTGTTCCAGGTCAACAAATTATTCTGAAACTGACATGTAACTAAGAAGTTTTTACAGAAAATCTCCAAATAAATTCTAGTTATAAACATTCTAATTTATAATTACAATCTATATGTTGCATGACATGAGGGCATGGAAGTAAATAGAAAAATAAAAGTAAAAAGAGCAAAATAATAATGAATAAATAAGCAAATAATGTCTACCTTGAGCCCAGCAAACAGCTCCAAGCAGGAGATACACTCAATTCATCACTATCTGTCTACAGTGACCCTTCTGCCAAGATACCTGTGCAACTGGATAGACAAGAAAAGAGCCCAATGCATTCTTATACACAAACACAGAGTGAAAAAGAAATACCCTTGCTTAGGGTAGTGAAAAAACCTTGCATAGCCCTTGCTTTCCTTCATCACCATTGCCCATAGTCAGAAAGCAGCAAGGATGCGTGGAGCCCTTCGTGTGGGGAAGGAGATACTGGTTTTCTTCCTGTGCAAGGCTATGGACAAATCAAATGCAGGAAGGTCAAAATTTATTATGGACATTTCCTAGACTGAGAAATTTAACACATTGTCCGGGCACAATACTGAGTAGGAAGCACACTCTCATAGCACAGTCTGCATAGCAACAATTTAACACAATGACTTAATAGGTATTTTCCATTCCTAAGTCTTATGATTCTATAATGTGATTACTGAAAACATATTTTTAATTTTTTTTTTAAACTTGAGATTAAATTCTTCCCTGAGCAGAGGGCCAGTATAGGCCAAGATGTTGCTTAAATCCCATTTAATACCTTTCTTAGAGGCTTAAACAGGATTTTGTTGGTGAATAGTCCTTGGGCCAGCCTTCCTTACCAGCATTATTTCAGCATTGACTACACTAATGGAGAGGAGAGGAAAGCAGGCATTCATGCTGCCAAACCTGAGCAGCTGAGGTGCTCTGAACTGCTGCTCCTCCTATGCCTAAATCTTCCTACCAGCTAAGTGGGTACATGGGGCTCCATTGAGTCATAGCTTTGGCTTACAGGTAGATAACAGAAAAAATGTGGTTTGACTATCCAATATCCCCTTCAGCGTTCAAAAAGACACAGATCTGCCACCACACCTCACTGAACCCCTGTTGCTCAGCCAGTGTCTTTAAATTCATGAGAGGGCAATGGCCTATCAGAGGCTATGAAATCAGTTTCAGCACCATATGGATGGACACACATTTAAGGGAGCATCCCCTTATTCTATACATGATCAGCTTCAAACTAGACCAGTCCTCTTCTGGTGCTACTTCTGTGTGCCCTCAGCATTGCTGCATTTAACCCATGCCTGGCAAAGGAGCAAACAAGATTATGAACAGGAGCAGCCTCCGGTTGCTTGTGTCCTGAAAATCTGCTTTCTGACAGAAACATTTAACTAACCAGACAATTGTTTCTTATATAGTATTTTTATTGCTAATTAATCCTGTAAAACTTGCATCAAAAAAAGCCTGTGTGTTTTCATTTTGATGAATAAAATAGCCATATTTGCCATGCTCGTGGTTGATCATACAGGTATCAGCTTCGTTTTCAGGATAGCATCTGCTGAGTCTTAATACGTACAAAAGCATATTACTAAGCCCCTGTCACACATTTGAAGGTAGTCTTTCAAGTGAGTTTGCCCAATACCCTCAAAATTTACTACTAAAACATAACAATGATGAAATTTTAAGATGATAGATCAACTCACTGCATCTTACATCCATTTCTCAAATGTGAAGCATTTGAAATAGAACTAACTTTGAAATTTGTTTTCAGTGTCAGAAGGCCATTTGACTTTAAACACTTCCACACTGTTTTGGGGAGCTTTATCAAAGGTACTGTTGTTCAGTACATTAAGGTAGCTTTTGCAAGATTTAGCTGAAAGCCTTAGGACAGAGCTGGTGACCAGATGACTCACTGTTGGCATCTCCTTTGTGAGTTCCACACAAACTGAGTAATAATTCCTCTCTGAATGAGGGAAACTGTAGGAGGTAATTGTGGTCCCTCGTAGAAGCACAGTCCTGAGAAATTAAAAATAGAAAAAACCCCAAACACCTGGCATAAATGTGTCGTCCATAGCCAATACTTTCCAAAGGAGAGATCTTTTCGGTGTTGTCCGCCTTGCCACATTATCCTCTGGTTTTATAGCATTTTAAATTCAGTTCTCAATCCCCTGATCAGTATTTCTGAACTGTAAATCACTTAAACAGTTATTAGTTCATGTAAGAGGTTGATTATAGACTGTATTAACTGTGTTAAAGGCTGGCTATATATTTAAGCTATATGTCACCTCACGCCTCCCACACACAGCTTCCTCCCCCTTGAGTAACACCCATTAACATTTATAGGATGTTCTAATCCCAGCTTCACATGTTAGTTTTTTCAAAGCAGGTTATCATTCACCCTTTCTCGTCCCATGTGCCTCTGCTCTTGTTGCTTAATTGCTCAGTGTAATTAGAGTACAGAGCACTCTCACATCCTAGGAAACCTTGGTAATGTATTGGAAACCAATACATTTACTGTGGATGGCAACTCCTCTTGTGACATTGACACCAAGTCTCTACCTATTGCCAAGAGCAGCTTCACTATCAAGACACTACTATCTGCTGTAACGTGTCCCAGCTTTTTAAGCAGCTGCTATTCAGCTAAAATTATTTACGTCCCATAACACCATCCAAGTGACCAGGCAATCTATGTCCACCTGTCCTACTGATGTCATGATGAATTTTTGCCTTTTCTTTTAAATCCCTTTTATACCTCTTTACAACTTCTGTACCCTTAGTGCTTTTGCCTACATTCTTGGACTTGTTTGTCAAGCTAAGAACTAAACATTTTAGAAGCTTTGTAGTCAGGGATCAGTGTGCCCCAGACCCCAAGGTCCTCTCCAGAACACATTCTGTAAACCAAGATAGAACCATCCAGGGGAAGGCTCCTTGGGGAGGGGGGCTCACTCGAGCCTCTCATTGGGGAATCTTTGATAGATATGCTAATTAGTAAGACCTATAATGTTATACCAGATCTTTTGGGGGTGTGCACTGTGGTGTGCATTGTGGTGGGCATTGAGGTGCATTCGACCTGGATGTAGTGCACCTAAGGATCCTTAAAATAAATACCAAGGTAAAATCCCTTTTTCCCTTCTAACCATGTTTGACTTGATTTTAAGACCAAAGGCACCACTACCAAGTCTGACTAAATTTGCTTGTAGTTAGAGAGATTCATTTTGAGAAAGAAAATGAGAATTTATTTTTGCCTCAAACCCTAGTGTCTCACTCCTCATGTGTAGCCTGAAAATCTCCTCTCTGCCTCCTTTTCCTCTTTCCTAGCAGTGCAGCACAAAGATCAAATTAATTTCCTCCATTCTGAACAGGAGGCTTGAAGAAAAGAGATAAAATTACAAGTATATACAGCAATGGTGAGATTATTCCTGAAGTAATAGATCAAATTCTAGTGGCAACACTTTGAGAATGAAGATGACAAACTGCGAAAGATTGAAAAGAAAGACACAAGAACACATAAAAAGCTGAGAAAAAAAAAAAAACAACACAAAAGCAGCAATTCAGTCTATCAAGTTTAATGTTCAGAGGTGGCTTAATTGGTAACTTGCTCTATAGTGGATGAAAAAATTATTTCTAATAATACCAAACTTTTGAGTGGTTAAGGAAAACACACTTTCTACCCTTCAGTAAACTATCCCCTTTTCATGAAATAACTTTTGCTCAATCTGTTAAAAAAGATGTTTGCTGCTGTAACTACAGTAAGGGCTTCTGCTGACATTGAGATAACACCTCCTGATACCCACCCATGACATAATTGTGCCAGCCATATAGACCTGCCTTGGGTAATAAGGCCCTAGGGACACAGTACTCCCACCATGCCACTCCTCTTGTTTACTTCATACAAACTGTTATTTTTGCCAAGGTCAAACACACCACTTCCAAATATGTGTTAATTAAAAAATTTACTATTTTTTAATTGATTGGTTTTTAAAAATATCCGTACCTTGCGTATTTCTCAACTACAAGATCCTTGAGATGTAATAATCTAATTTTAAAAGATATTTAATACTGCCATGGATCCTGAAAAGATCTCTGTCCCAAAGGCTGAGTGAAATCAGCATTTTATTCCACCAGGCAATTTGAAAATTTAAAGCAAGTAATGATGAGTGCCTTTGTTCTTAATTAAAAGTGGCAATTCTAGGTCTCCTCCTCATAGAAGCACGTTGCATTTTCATAGGTGGGCTGCCTTTCTAAAGTGCTGAGCATTCAGCAATTCCCACTGTTGTTGACAGAAAATGGAAATCACTCCATGCTTTTGGAAAGCAAATCTTTAGTTCAGGGACCTAACTAGAAACTCTTAAAAAAAAAAAAAAAGAAAAAATGATGTGTAGCTGATATTATTAGCATGCTTGACAGCAAAAAATGAGGAGAAGAGGGGAGCTTGGCAAAGTTTAAAGATGCAAAACTTTTTTTGTCACTTTATATACAGGCAACTATTGCAACTTAATTTATTTTGCTACATTGCACAGTCTTGCTGCCACTAGCACATCCCTCCAGATTAGACTCTCAGCAACAACATGGAATTTGGTCCTGCTTGTAATGTTTAGAAAGAGAGAAAGTGAATGGGGAAAAAAAAAGAGAAAGCTGGCTTTCTCTCTTGGTCAACCTCCTGTAAATTATTAATACTTCGGGCTTGCCAAATTCACAGGGGAGAATGGAAAGCAAAACCGAAGGTGCTTTTACAGAACTTTAAAATTATATGGAAGACCCCACAAAAACACAGAGCTTAATATTTTTATGTCATGTGTATACTAAAATATACCTACATGTTGCTGATAAGATACTCACGAAGGTGTATCTGAATGACAATGCTTGAAAAATGTTATGTGTTGTATTTTGTACCACACTAAGTGTTAGTGTGTCAAAAACTGCCCCTTCATATAGAGTAAAAATAGTAAAGAAAGAGATTTATTCCTTGCTAGAAAAACACTTAATTCCCTGTGAAAACAGGAGCAGTAAACAGTGGAAAGGAAGTTAATTAGCATCCCAAAAGGGGCCTCTTACTCTTTGTCTCTGGAGGTTTTGGACGTAAAATGGTTACTTAGACACCTATTGTGCACATGATTCTTCACATAATTCTGTAGTTCAACGAAGCTGCAGCAGAAACTGAGGCCTACCCAAGGTAAATGGCAAATTAGAATACATAACTACTTTAATGACATAAAAGATTCAAAGAGTAGGTTCTTTTAGAGATATGTGGTGGTGATTATTTAATAAATCAAATAAATGAGATTCTGGAAATAACTTAGACAGAGAGTATAAGTTCCTCTGATGGGGATTGTGGCAAAATAGGTCAAAAAAAAGGTAGGTGTAAAGAAGAAAATCAGTTCAGCCAAGAATTCAAAAAAGGTTCTGCAGAACCATCTACTCAGCAACAGAGCACATGAGTCTGGCAGACCCAGCTTGCAAAGAAGCAAGCATACAAGGTTTCCACATGAAGTCTGTGACAATCTGCCAAAGCAAAGAAGTCTTTGATTCCATCAGGATCAAATCCATCAGAGTTCCTCATACAAGGGAAGGATCCCCTAGACAGCCATAAAAGTCAGAAAGCCTTGATCCCCCTCTCTTGCTGGTGATGTCCCAAGCCTGGAGCTGGGAAGGTATGGCAGAGAGAGCAGTGTATGTAAAAAAATGGGAGCTGCTTCTCTCATGGCATCAGCAGCTGCAGGGTCAGTAGCATTTAAGCTGGAAATAGCAATGGACCTTTAAAGGGGTTTCAAGCAAATCACAGAGAAAAGTTGTCTAGGGATAAGGGGGAACATTAAGACAAGTGGTTTACTGAAGTACATATTCTAGTTTGCAGCAGAGAGGGCAGAAATCCCAGGTGAAACACATGGTCTGTATTGTAAGATGTGGATAATCCTAATGGTCCTCTGATCTTAGAACTCATTAATTATTTAAGGTAAGCACCATGGCCATAGTAGGAAACCTAAGTTTTCTAATCCTATTGCTCAAACTTGTGATGTTCACTTTACAGCAGCTAGTCTGTTATCTGGGCCTTCATCTCTCAGAAGCCTCAGTAACAACAGCTTGGACAACCCTGATGAATTAGCCCCCATATTCTTCATTCTTTGTGAGTACAGTTTTCAGACAGAAGGTGGATATCTGTCTTTAATTTGTTAGCTTTCTTCTTCACATTTGATAAAACTTGTTTGAAAAATACTATGGATAAAATTGTCAGAAATAAAGGCTGACGATAATGAAAAATTAATGGCACAGAAATTGGGCATCAATCACTGACTTAGCAATGAGATTACATGGCTATTCCATCACAAGAGGGTAAAAAAGAAATAAAAAAAGGTGTTTGCCACCCAGTATGTCCCATTTCAGCAGGCAGTATCAAGCAATCCCCAAATCCAGCAGATCTTACCCACAGCAAAAGCATTTGCAAGTAGAGAAATCCCTGCTTAGCAAAGAAGGCATCCCTTAAGTGTCAGTGGCATGGCAAGGGGAGACACAGGGTGACTGAAAACATATTCCACCTGCTCTTAGGGACACTGCCTTCTTTGAGTCAGAGCAATGGTGTAGCTGAATGAGGTTGCTTCAGGAGTCAGGCTACTGGTCCATTAATGCTGGAGCCCAAGAACCACAAAAGTACTGCAAATCTCATTTCTAGCTCAGCTAGACCCACAAATCAGAGAACAGTGCATCTGGCTCCTGAAAAGTTTGAGGCTCTGTCACTGATTTAGTTCCAAGATTCCTAGCATAAAAATAAATTTGAAAAAATGAGATGTATTTGCACTGTACCATCTCAGTTTGGAATCCCAGAGTCTGAAACAGGCTTCCTGGGATATCTGGGGCTGCTATGTATTAACAGACATCTCCACAGGACTGAGTCATAACTGTGCTCACTGATCTCAGTACACATCTTTGCTAACCCCAGCTACTCCAAAAATTACCTGAGCCGAAATGAATCATGGGGGGTTTTCCTCTGTTAATTTCTACCACTTGACTCCTTGAGCCAGACTTCTGCATGCAATGGTTCAACCCTTCCTAAGGAAAAGTATCTCCTTTCCTGTAATAACAAAGGTCTCCACTTGAGTTTTCATGAAAGACCTGTTTGGTTTCCAGGTTCTGCAGTTTGCTCAAAGGCATTGTTCTTCTGCCTTATGTCATGGGAACATCCATAAAGCAATGAAATTGAAAGCAGAGAACAAAGCTTGAGATGCACATGTATCATCATACTCAGATTATTAATGCAAGATGGTGTTTTGTAGCCTTGATATTCAGTGCTATTTATGATGTCATTCCAAACAGTTACATGTATTTAATTAAAACAATAGAAATAGTGAATCAACAACTTTCTTTGTGCATGCCATCATTAAATCTCTCTCATCTAGCTCCTTCCTCTCCATTTTCCTCTTGCAAATATTTTCTTCACAGTTATCACCAGGATATTACACCCCATCTTTTCCACAAACTTGAGTAATTAACTCTGTTTGATAACCACATCAGAGGATAGGGCCTTCCCCTCTTTCTTCAAATGCAAATGGGTACTTCTTCCGAGATTTATTAAAAAAAAATGGTTTTTCCATGCTGATGGAGTGTGTTTGGCATTTGAATCAAAAGATTCTATAACTGTGTTTTGCAGTATGCATAGGATAAGTTATACAAGAAATTGCAAGACATATGCCAGAAATTGGCTTTAGTCTCTTTGCAGAGATATTTAGAGGATATACATTCTGCAGGTCTGGGATCCGCACCCAGAGGAGTGGGTGCAGTGAATACATGATTTCTCTCCTCTCCCCACCCACATCTTAACATCAGCGGAGAAGCCAGCATAGAATTAACATAAACACTTAACTTTTAGATTATTCCCTCCAAGTTTACAAAACTCTAAAGCAAAAGGAGGTAATGTCGTAAACGGAGTCATGTTACGCAAAAGTCAGAGGAGACACTGACTATTTAAAGAAGTACGTCCCTTCCAAGCAGAGTGTCACCAGCAGAGCAGACAGCCATCGTCACCATACACGTAGCGTAGTGCATTTTAATGCCTCACTCTCTGCAAATATCAGACAGCGAAAGAACTCGGTAATATTTGAAGGTAAGAAATTATCCAGCCACCTCAACATATGCCAGACACATGCTCACCTGACGATACAAGAACAAAAGTCTACCACCTCTGTCTGCTGTAAGCCTGACTCTCTTTCAGACCCTCACATCTCCTGTGTATTCAGCTGTTACCCTCAGATGACCACAACACCACCTTACCTGTCCCACTGCGAGCACTCCTGAAATCAAAATAAGGCTCCAGACAATTTAGTGCTCAGAGCACTCACAAGCATGACAGGGCTCACCCCCAGAGACCCTACTTGACTTTGGTACACCATACTTCCTCTTGCAATTCCAGGCACTGTTAGAGGGACTTGGATCTATGCCTCCTGAGACAGAGGGCCAAACCAACACATCACATGCACTTCTTTCGGGGGTGGGGGGTGCCCTTGCTCAGTCCTGTTACAGTTATGGTGGAGTTTTTCAGACAGCAACTAGTAGCTCTTTGTCCCTCTCTGAGGACCACCATGTGTTATTGAGCACTGAACTCCAGTGGACAGACACCTTATTCTGTACCACTGACACAAACCTGCCCTCCTGTTTCCATAATGTGTTCCCCATACTTAGCAAAAGTGAATAGTTCTCTTATTTCCACTTGCAGGAACAAGACATGAGTGGATTTTGTTGACAGCACTCATGACTGGACTTTCTGGAAGAGGCGTCTTTATTTGGGGGCTCAGGGTCCCTTAAAAGTTAGAATAGCTGGTAAGAATGACTCAGACGGGTGCACAGCCTTTCTTAAGCTTTGAGAGTTTTACTGAAAACACATGCACTTTTTTAGTAAAAAAGAAGAAGAAAATAAAGTCTACACATACTATGCCTATACTGTAATTTCTTGTCAGATAAATTAGGAAAGGCACTTTCTACTTAAAGAATAGAAAAAGGCAAATATGTATCAAATGTCAATAAGCTCATGTTTTCCTTCAGATTTTGTGGAGTCCTGTGAATTTTCCAGAGCTCACTCCTCTGTGCCAACCCGCTGTTTAAAGGTATTAGAGTGTATTATTACACAAAGATGAGATTATATCATGATTACCACAAGGTATTTGTTGTAGTTAGAGAAAATTAAATAATCTCACCCCCCCAGTACAAAAATTCTTTCCTCTTTGTGATAATTTACCCTTTTACTTCAGGAAGATTTTTTTTTTAGCTTGTCAAGACTCACATTGATCTTCAAAAACTTCTTGTCTTTACATGTTTCTTGGCTACCCATGTTTAGATTCAAAACAAATTCATACTGTCTGTACACCACTTGCAGCACTGCTCCTACAAGAAATCAGAAAATCCAGTGCATATTTGAGGGAAGATGTCCAGATGTAGAAGCACAGATATCCAACTTCCATTAACTTCCCTTGCCTTCTTCCAAGATGCCTATTCCTCCAGCTACTATATGGTCAGTTTTTGCCTGATGCAAATCAATTACTGTTGAAATTGATAATAGTGTCTACTAGAATGATCAATTCCTTTATTTTAGGGTTATTCTGGTTTTTTCCTCCAACAGATGTGTGTCAGGGTACTTAAGCTGAAATCATCTTTCCTGATTTATGTGCAGCTTGAGCAATTTCTAGCATACGTAGAGTTTTTTCTTTCATTATTTTGCAAAATATTTCTTTGCTTTTTCAACCAACTAAAGCTACAATCACAAGGATGGAAAAAAAAGAATTATTGTATCATGGTTATTGATCTGAAGCCATAAACTATGAAGTACCCTTAACTTCTAGGACACGGTCCAAGGGCCGCTGGAATCAGTGCATTACTGCCATTAATTTCAATGGGGTTTGGATGAGACTCTTTAGAGATGATCACTTTATAAATTCTTGAGTTTCTAAAATAACACGGTTATGAAATTTTGCCCAGGAGCCTCATCTAGAGAGAGACTCCCACTCTCATTGAAATGAACAGTAAAAAGTAAAGCCACTTAGACCAGAGTTCTGCAAATGCCTACCTTTGAGCTTTGTTTCATTGACTGAGCCTACATAGGAATGCCCAAATAGATGAAGGCATGCCCAAGAAGTAGCAAAATATTTTACCAGGCTAGATCAGGATCACACTTCAAGCACATTTAAAGATCAAAAATACCCAAAACAGAAGCCTCTGCATTTTTGTACATGATGTAACCTGTGGTCATATTTCATAACAAAGATGTAATTCACACAATCTCAACTGAGACACAAACTAAACATTGTACTTAAGTGCTTAATTCAATTTAAATGCTTTGAAAAACACTAGAGCTGCTGCTCATGTACTCAAATGTTAATGAGTTCAAGTGCTGACAAACAGCAGTTGACCTTAGAAGGCACACTGCAGATCTTCAGATGGTTGGTCAGAAAGTAAAGACATTATAATTCTTCCTTATACACACCAGGACTATCAAACAAGCTAGAATATTCAGTTCAAACTTGACAGAAAACTACCTGAATGCAAAATAAAAAATAAAAAAAATCTAGTCTGTTTATTTTCATTATTGTTTTTCACAAGCATTTAGTTAAAGCATTATGGAAAATTGCAATACAAAGATCAGACTGCAACAACGGGGGATTATGGAGAGACACAAGGGAGAATACATGAGTTAGTAAATCACTGCCATACATTTCCTAAGTATTATAAATATACTGCAATTATTTTTCAAGCTATTGAAAAATCCCATGTGTTCAAGGCTCTACATTCTCTCTTTCAAGAGCCAACAATGTCACAAGCACCACCTGTGAAGCCCTGAGAGGGAGAACTACTCGCTGGTCCCTGATTATGCAATGATAAGGATCCAGGCCCTTCAGGCATATCTATTTATTGGCGGCCTCAGAAAATAGGCTGAGAATCAAGTGGGCATGATGATCCAGCTACCCTCCTGCTTACCGTAAGTGCACTGAAGGAAAAAGGTAATGTCTGAACCGAGTGAAAAAGTTTGTGCTGCCATTAGGTACTTAATGGCTATTCCAGACATTGGTCTATTCTGTTTGGGTGCAGCCAGTCTAGCACTCTTCATGGACACCAACTTATTTACTTGTCACTATTAAGCACACAATAATGATCCAACTGTACTCCAAACATATACGTTCGCCTGACTTACCATTCCATAACCATCCATTTATTAATTGCTTAAAAGCATTCAAAGCAACACAGCAAGCTAGCAACATGACCCTGATTTCTTATGTCCCTGGAGTACAAAACAGTAAAAATACAATTTTTAAGAAACTGATACTCATTCCACAACAAACACGGTATTTTTTCCTGAATATTTTAATGATAACGACCTAGTTCAGAGCCCAAAATCTCTATTAAGAACTTCACAGTATTTTGACTGCAATAAAGTGCAGCACATTATGGATTAAGATGTTACTGTATGAAGGAAGATCCTGCCAAGGCTTCTCTAATTCCTATGCATATGTTATTTTTGTAATAATTCAATCCAAGGGAAGAACTAATATAGAATAATGTAATGAAAACAGGACTAGGAGAACTGTGATTTTTCCTAACACACGTCTCACTTTATGAGACAGGTAATGCCATTCAGAAAATCCCCCATAATTCTTTTCATTACTATTGCAGAGTTCCCTGAGATACATCTTTTTAAGGAAACAAGCAGCTACTCTAGGCTGATATTGCCTGTATTCCCTGTCAGTATCCAGTCTCGTTCACTAAACATGACAGGATGGCAGCGTGCTCCTTCCTAAGTGACATCTTCAGCAGTATTGCCCTCCATGCATTTCTGCTCAGAGATATCTAAAAAAAAATACTATGACAAATTTACGTCAATTAAAAGCAGCCACCCTGGGAGGAGAGGTTTTGGTAGTCATTTTAGGGACGGAAACACTATCACGAAGCAGTACAGCCTGTCACTGCTGCTCTCAGCTTGTTCCCCGCGGACCCTGAGAACCGAAGGGGAGCAGACAGGGGCTTCCTTAAATTACAGCTGGGAAGGTTTTCAGCAGTCACTTGCTTCACCGGGGGTTGTCTTGGAAGCGAGCCCCGGCCGCCAGCATTACACAAGAAGCGACTGCCATCTTCAGGGGAGCCCCGGTACCGGACCCGCGCGTACCCTCCGCTAACACACAGGTACTGAAGTTGTGACAAAAACCAAAGGCAGTTGTGGGCGGGTGATAGTGGCAACCAACTCGACAAAGCCCTCGCCTCGCTCCCTGCCTCTCTCTCCCAGGTAAAGGGAACGTGTTTTCTGGCGCAGCCGGGCTCCCCCCTGTCCCAGCCCTGACGGCCGGCCGCTCGCAGCGCTCCACAACGGGAGCAGGCATCCCGCCGCGCTGGAGGCGCTCTGCGCGGACCGGGACTGCAAATTTAGTTCTTCCCGAGGAGCGAGCGCCTCCGCGCCCCGCCGCCGCCGCCACGCACCCCCGGGCGAGGGCTCAGCCGCTCCCGCCGGAGGGCAGGGACGGGGGAGACTCAGCGGAACCCTGCGAGAGCCTCCCCGCCTCCTTCTCAAGCTAGGGCTGCCCTTCGCGTCCCGTCGCCGCATAGGATAAGACGGGCTGGCAGCGTGAGCCCGTTGGCGGAGCGGGGGAGCGGAGCGCCCGGCGTGCATCTGTTGCTGAGCGGGTGGCGGCTGGCACAGGGATGCGGCCGTGGCTTCGCTGGGCGAGGCAGCCTTCCTCCCACCGGTGTACGTGCGTGCCAAGGGCAGCGGATCCCAGCCACCGCCACCGCCAAGCACCCGCGCCGCCTGGGCACCCGTCCGGGCCCACCCCCGCTCTGCAGGGTACTCCCGGGCAGGGTACTCCTGGGGCGGCGGGGCGAGCCCCCGCTGCCGGGGGAGCCGCTCCTGATAATGCCGGGCGGGCAGGATACGGCCCGCCGGCTCCACGTCCTCCCCCTCCGCCGCCGGTCCCTGCACATCTGCCGGCAGCCTGCGGGGCCGGGCGGGCAAGGCGGTTCGGAGGCGGCGCGCACGGCCCCGCCGGCAGCCGCAGCCCCGGCCCGGGCGTCCGCGCTGCCCTTGCGCCCCTGTATCCGCAGCGCCCCGGGACTGGGCGGCGGCGCCTCCCCCTGCGCCCGGAGGCGCGGGGCCCGCGGCGGTCCCTACCTCCGTGTCGTAGAGCCGCAGGTCCAGGAAATAGGGGTTGAGCAGGGACTCGTTGCGGATCTGATCCATGGCCAGCTGCACGGCGGGCAGCACTCCCCGGCCGATCCTGCTCTTCTGGTCCTCCTCGGACTGGCTGAGCGGCATCAAGCCCATGATGGAGATCGGCGTGGTGGCGTTGGGGGGCAACCCGGCCGCCCCCCGGGAGCTGCCCCGCGGCCAGCCCCAGCCCGGCGGCGCCCAGCCCAGGAACAGGAGCAGCAGTAGCATGGCAGGGTTGGAGGTGGCAGCGGCCGGTCTCCGCGGAGAGGGATGCATGCTGCTGGATGGGGGGGGAGGAGGAGGAGGACTGAGGGTGGGGGAACCGGCAGAGAGGCGGAAGGGAGCCGAGCCCCTCTCAGTGCGGGCGCATCCCCCGGCGGCAGAAGCCAAGGCGGGAGGAAAAGATCTGCCTGTCTCCGCTTCCTCGGGAGCCTCGGGGTCTCCTCTCTCTTCCCCCCCCTCCCCTCCCCTGGCAATAATCCTTCTGGCAATGGCGCCTACTCCTTCCCAGGTCTGCCAGCTGCAACCACCAGGAGCAATAAATAAATAAATAACCACCACCACCACGCACACACAGACACGCTCCCCACCACCCTCCTCCGCTCTCCCCGGCGGCACAGCAAGGGAGCGGGACCTGCCTCTGCCTCCCCAGCAGCTCTCCCCCTTCTCCGCTCAGGGAGGGACAGCACCTCTCAGGCGCGGGGGGGGGAGCCGAGCAGCCCTCATTGAACACCTCCCTCCTTCCTCCTCCTCCTCCTCCTCCAAAAGGGTGAAAAGAAAAAAAAAAAAAAAGGATGCTCCGGCAGAAAACGCCGAAGAGGAAAAAGCCCCCCCTAGAGCCGGGGAGGCGGAGGAGGGGAGCGGTGCCGAGCCGGGGCGGGGGTGCTAGTGCCGCATTCCGCGGGAGCCGGGGCAGCCCCCGCCGCGGGCGGGAGGTGCCACCTGCGCCCGTCCTCCGGGTCGGGCAAAGCCGCCGGGCAGGATGCGCGGCCGGGGGCAGAGCAAAGTGTGCGGCGGCGGGGGCCGGGCCGAGCTCCCCCTTCACGGCATCAGCGTTCGCTGGCTGTGGGTCGGGCACCTTCTCCAGGTGGAGCGGCCAGGGCGGGCGCGGGTGGGCGCGGGGAGGTGCGGGCTGTGGCCGCTGCCCATCGGCGGGCAGGGGAGGCCGGCGGCAGCCGCGGCCCGCGCACTGTCCCCACGCGCGACCCGGCTGGCACACGCACAGAGACCCCGCTGGCAGCGCTGCCCGGCGCGGGCGGGATCCGCGCACTCTCCCCGCCCTCCCCCGCGCACACGCGGCACGCAAACACGCTCCCACTCGGGCTCGGCACCCCGCACACGCACACGCGCAGCCAGCCCGGGCCACGGCAGCTCTGCGGCACGCAGGAGCGGGGCGTTTCGCTGGAGGAGAAGTCGTGGGTTGCTTTTTTTTTTTAAACTGGTTTCTTTTTCCAGCAGATTTGGCGGTTTTTTCGGCAGCCTGACGCCGCTCGGGTTACCAAAAAAAAAAAAAAAATTAAGGCTGCGGCAGGACTCTGAGCTTCCCCGAGGGCTGTCGCAACCCTTTGAATAGCCTGTGGGAAGCGAGCCCTTTCCACGTCTGTTCTCCCAGGTAGCTGTCTCCAGGTCTCAGTGGCTGTGGAGCGTATCCCATGGACAGCCCATGGCTTTCTACGTTGCTCCCAGGCTATACCCCCACCCCAGGGAACACGTTCACACTGCCCACCCACATCTGTGATCTGCAGAGCCTCAGAGCAGCAGTTCACTGATCTGTTTCATCTCAGGTAGATCCCGCACAGGAGGTGGTACAGGCAAAATGCAAAACTTTTCTTAACCCTGCCTTAGGCACCCCACTTTCTGTGCATATTCATAAATTTCCTGAGGTCACTCCAAGCGAACCTTTGAAGATCAACCTAATTCATCTAATTTATATTACACAGCAATGGCAGCACGTCTGCAATAAATTGGAAAGAATTTTCATGGATTAATACATTCTAAGTTTGTAAGATCTGACCTTGGGCTAAAAGCCCTCAACAGTAATTTCATAACACTTGTTGCTTTACAGCCTTTTGCTCAGAATGACATCCAGCAGTGCTGACTTTAAGGCATCAGTAATGAACAGTCCATCACATCTCTTGATAAATCATTTCAATCATTAATTAGTTTGCTAAAAGGTGAATTTCATATTCAGTATCAATTTGTCTTATTCCACCTTCCAACCACTAGTTCTCATTGTACCTTTATTAGCTTAAGGGGATATAATATCAGTAGTAGTATCAGTGATCTTCTCCCACAGACAGGGGCTAAGATTAATCACATTTTGCTTTTGTAAAAAAATAAGGCCAGCTTTCCCTCACCTCAAGAATCATTCCTGGAGGCACTTCCAATGCACCTCTCCTTTTTCCACATGATGTCGAAGTGGCCCTTCTGACCCTGTGACCTGCCAGCCCTGGGCCATCCGCTGCAACCTCAGCACCTCCCTCAGTACCAGCCAGTTCCATAGGCTAGGCAGGTCGGGAAACCTAATCCCTACAGACAGATCAGTGTGTTGCCCTTGTGGGGATGTCTCTTTATGAAATCATCTACACCCTGTTTTGAATCCATACTGCCTAAAAGCATCACTTACCTCCTTACTCCTGTGCGCTCGATCTCTCACTAGAATAAATCAAACCATGAGCTTCTTTTGTACAAGTGACTTGTCCAGCAGTTTGTCACCTGCAAACTTTCCAGCAACTCATTTTCTTCCAGAAAATTGATTATCATAACACCAAGAACATTCCTAGGATGCCAACAGGAATAGGTGCCATATTGATTTCGTGTAATGCTATTTTTAACCAGAATGTCATATGCTAAATGATGCTTTGCCATTCTCAACTCGATCTGCAAGTTTGTCTGTCAAAATTCATTTCACAGAAAATTGTTCTGCATTGCTCGTATACTGTATCATTCTGTGATTTTCACCAGTACTTGGCTACCAGGACTACAGCTACTTGGATCACTTTGTGATCATTTTACAATACTGGCAGTTTATTAACACACACACTCACATCATCTCTGGACCATCATCAGCTTTCCAAGATTTGGGGTTTTTTTTGGAAGCAATTTCACGTTTTTGAGAACTCAGTCTTTCTGAAAGAAAGCTTGAGGCCAGGTTGTGTGTTACAACAGAATTAGTATCTTGAATATTATTAGCAACTGCTTGACATCCTTCTTTACTACTGCTGCAGCAGCAAATATCCCTTTGTTAGCTGAACATTGAAATGCATGTCCTTGCTTTTCCCAGCACAGGTTGGAAGGAGTTATTGGACAGTTCCACTCAGTGTAAAGTTCAAGGCTTGCCCTCGTGTGGGAGGCAAAGAGCAGCTGACACTGGTGTCCCTGCAGGGCACAGGGAAGGCCAGTGCTGGAGAGATAGGGCAAAGAAATGCATCTAGGAGCTGCAGAGGTCTGGAGTATGGCTGGATATCATTTAAACCAAGCAAAGCTGCACCTCAAACTACAGTATTTAACAATGTGGTACTTCTGACCTTAATCTGTTTGTTGCTGCATTCCCTGTCAGTAAAACAGGGTGCTCTTCCTTCATGGTAATACTGTGAAGACAGATTAATAAGTATTTGGGAAACACCACGAAACTTAACATTCAAGTTCTATAAAAACAACCAACCAACAAAAAAAAAAAAGAAAACAACCCACACTAAGAAAATAATTTTTATTTTTCGGTCTAGGGATTTGTTATGGGGATGCAAATAAGGCCTTATACTGAACAATGTGGATTGGTTAAAGTAAGCCTCTCAGAATTCTTCCTGTGTATCAGTGAGGCATGAAAAAGACAGTTTCCCCATCTTTTGTAAAAAACAACAAAAAACCCAACAAAAACAAACAAACAAAACCCAAACACCCTCCACCCCCCAAAAGAGGGAATGAATGTACTGCAAGAAAATAATGTAATTGAAAATCATAGTGTAATAGACACACTGAGGCCAACTTTTGATTTCACAAAAATCATTATTTCTGGCACCTAAGTATTTAATTTGCAATCTGATAGAAAGTTTCATGTTGTCCATATACGTTTTCAGCATGATTGAATGCTACAGTTATGTTTTGTAAAGCCTGCTTCTTTCCAATTCTCAGCACGGAGAATTTTCTTCTTTCTTAGGTACTATGCTGTGTTTATGCATAACATGCCCAGGTAACAGCTCATTTTAAATAAAAAGAGGCCTAAAGGAGAGTTGCACCAAACTGCTTATTAAAGATTGTGTCAGACACAGCCACTTGCCCAGCTGCCTTTTTTTTTTTTCCCCCTTAGAAATCCCCAGAATGTTTTGCTACCGTCAAATTGGTAAATTTCATTCCCCAGGATGAAATCCTCTGAAGCAGCATACATCCTTTATCTGTTAGGCAAAAAGGCTTTATATTCTCATTTGGTGGTCTACATCAGACACCCTCTGCATCTGTTTATTCCTTGTTGGCTAAAATATCAGTTCACAAGAATTGTAAAACCTGTCCTCTTAACTCAAAAATCAAATGTTGCTTTCTTCCTGGCATGTTACCCAGTCATTTCAGTGTTTCAATCATGTGAATCCTTCAACCATATTTCTGTACCGCTGATCACTTTCAATTTCTCAGTTATCACTAAGTCTTCTCACAATGTATGCACAGTTAACAATTTTGTTCTTTATATATTTGCTCATTACAGAGTACCTAATTAATTAATTTCACAGTTAAGCATCTGTACTGGTATGACTCCCTTGACCACTTTTTCTTCAGTTGCAAGTTAAGTATCTTCAGACCACGGATAAAGTCAAGAAACCCAGAAAACTGATTTTTCCCTTAACACCAACAAATAAATTGCATCTGCTGCAAGTCCTCTCCCACTCTTGGAGAGGGTTTGATGCTATACAAAATACATCATGCAACCCCTTAAGCCAGCAACTCACTTCCTGTATGTATATCCCTGTATATTCATCTTCTTACTACTTTTGGAGTTTAGAGAGGTCACTGAAAAGGTCCTGCCCTGTTTTTGTCTCCAACCAGCTTTGCAAGTCCTGGAGGCATGCAATTCCTATAAGTGCTGACTGGGACCGGTCTAATTAGACTTTGTCTATTCATAAAAATATCAGTGAGTAATGGATTAAAAAAAATATTGAAAACTGTTAATCTAGGCATAGTAATTTTAGTACTGCATATACATGCATAATGTATTTCCTCTGTAAATGAGAAGTTTAAGGATACTGCAATGCTGTAATTTGAACCCAGCTATTGCTGTTGTGCCTTAACAGAGCAGGGGGGAGCTCTGCTATCCTTCTTTTCCCTCCCTCCCAAGGGCTTTCCCACCTACCTCAGCTAACTTGCTAGCACAAAGTTCCATATTTGTTACAAGAGTATACAGCATTCTCAAATACTGCCAAAAAACCTGCACAGTTGTAACCATATACACACAAGTGCATGATCCTAACCCTACAGTCTCTCTGGACATCTTGATTGCTACGTCTTTATATCAGGGTATCAGGACAAAGCTCAACTAACTTCAAGTTAATCTCCAAATCTAAAGGCTTTAAGAGAGACAAATGAAGTTAAAAGACCATCAGATTTTAAATCATCAACCAAGCACTATCACTGTGTAAGTGCCCATGTTTTCATAAATAGGAAATAGGAGCACAATCTCATCAGTCCTGGTGTTAGGAACCAACATGAATTTCCCCTTGCAGTGCATCTTAGCACTTCCTATAAATATAACAAAAATGGAACACAGTTTTGAGTCTCTGTTCAGCAGAGCCAGCAAGAAATACTACTTCCAATTCATGTTGACTGATGCATGTACAATGATGACTGTTGTTCCCAGGTGTTTGTGCAAGCTCTAACAATCCCCCAATATAATGGTTCAGTCGAGGCCATTTATACAGAGGTTTTAGTGGTTTATTTCTTAGGGGAAGGTTCATGTACTGTCTTCTGTTGAAGTGAAAACCCAGTAAGTTCTAGCCCATGTTGAAGACCCACAATTTTTAAATGAAAGGAAAATGGTGAGTGAAAAATGAAAAAAAGTCAAAATCATTACCTGATGATTTCAAATAAATATGATAATTAGGCACCTGACTGTAGTCTAGATGTCTTTGTAAAATAAATAAATAAATACAGGAATACAAAGACTAAGAAATAAGCACTGGTTTGTGACTGAAATCCTGCCATTTTTCCATTTCTATGAGGCATCCAGCCCCATCTCTGCTCAGGAGAAGTCCAAAGTCCACAGTCCATTCCTCAGCAGGTAGCTCTGACCTCCTGCAAAAGGAACCCTGGAGATGTTAAAGGAAGTCTGAAGATGTGCATTACTACTTGGATGCTTGATGGAGTCCTTCACCCTCCAAACCTGAAGCCAGACATTAGTACAACTCCAGTGAGTTGAAAAGAAGAAAAGGGTATCAAGGAATAAAAAATGGTGAGTAGATGGACTGAAAGGCCAACACAGAGGGAGCAAGCTGGTGGCATTGCTAATGCTCGGTGTTTGCTTTTGAACTCAAGTGTATTTGTGCAGCAAATATGCAACCCAGGCTAGCTGGTTTGCTGGCATATGTGAAAGCATCTCAGCTGCAGGAAGCCAAAAACATCAATACTTTCCTCTAAACAAGGGCAAAGTGAAAAGATGTATAGAAAATAATTTCCAGTTACTAAGTTTCACTTGTATACCACCATCTGATGATGAAATCTTGAAATACCAAAACTCAAACCTCACTGAGAATGGAAGTCAATGAGAGCTTTGGCCATGATTCTAGTAGCTGGGCTTTTATCAGCTTACTAACATTGTTCAATCAGCAGCCAAGAAGGAAAAGCAAAAATTAATAGAAAATCCTTGCTGTTCTCTCATTCAGCCACCCACTTTTGATTTGTGGCTCCACAAAGTGTAAACCACTGCTGCTACCAGGTGAACAGAAGCATTACTGAGTTCAGGAAACAGAACCTGAGACACCATAAAATAAAGCTGTGTTCTCCCAAGTGCTGCAGGGATCTGGGTCGAAGAGATCAGCAAAATGATTGAATGAAAACCACTGACCATAGGAAAAAGAAGAAATAGTTGATAAGACATTTCCTACTCTACTGAATCACAAAATATTTTATTAATTCTAACATCAGTTTCATCAGTCCGGCCCACAGAGACAAAACTTTAAAGGTGCTCACAAAAACATTCTATCTACATGGGTTAGAAAGACCTTGGAAGAACCTATACATGTATCTCCTATAGACAGAACCCTCCCCCCACACCCCAATCATATAAATAGGTATGCCAAAATGGCATGAGCTTATGGGGATTCAAAGAAAAGGCTGTACATTTTTTACAGAAAACACGAACAAAAGCAAATAACAAAACATACCAAACTAATCAAAACAGATGCCAAGACTTCTGAGAGGAAAAAGGTTGAAATTTTCATCCTTCTACACATAAGCATTCCTTCATCTGACAGAAAAAGAAACTCTTTTTATGAGCTGAAACCCTTCTAATGATGGTCACTGGCCAGATACATTGCTATACACACACAACTTGTCTGATGGGGCGAGGCAGATCCCACACACCAGGGCACAAACCATCCTGTATGGGTGCAGATTAGACCCCATGTTTTCAACAGGACCATATGCAGGGTCAACTCATCTAAAAGGAGTTCCCAGAAAAAATGCAAGTTATACTCAAAAGACAATCCTTTTTGTATTAATATTAGCTGCATTTCAAAGAAATCAGTTGCCAAACCATTTTTAAAATACAATCATTTTTACATGAATCATTTAAACACTTACATTTTAAGATTCATTTTCTCTAACTGTAATTTTGAAATTTTTTCAAAAGAATTATTGGTAGGTCTTTTCTTGAAAGTTTTATGCATATTGAAAATCCACATAATGTTAAAGTTGGTTGTGCATTCCAGGACACAGCCACATATCTGGGCCCATATGAATCTAAATAGCTTTTCCCAAAGCATCACCTTTAAATATTGTTGCCTTCTGCCTTTAAGAAAGATGAGAAAATCCCCATTTTACTCCCAAACCAATCTTAAGCATGATTAGAAACTTGTCAAGTGCCACGAACATCTAAAATTGTCAGAACATTGAAGGTATAGTATTGTCAAGCATGTGCAATCTGTATGCATCTAGATTGTTATTTGTGCAAAAATGTGCAGACATACTCTGCTTTCATGTGTAAATCCACACTGTCTTCAGTGAGGGCTTTGTGGTAGTCACTTAGGGCAGAATATGGCCTACATTTACCTTCTTGGTATTTAAAAGATGAGAATAATTATTAACTACTATCTGTTAAAAGACCCAGCTGCAGAATGTTTTGGTAGAAAAATAGACATTTTAAGTTATTGGCAGATTAACATTAGTGCAATTATTTTGACTGCCTTATTTCCACACAGTAGATTAAAAAAATACATTGTCACCTGTGAAAAGAACCTAAGACACTTCAGAAGCGGTTATGTAGCTGCCAAACAAAGAGAAAAGGAGAAGATTCTGCAGCACTTTATGAAGCTCTCAATACTTAGTGCCTTCTAAAGCTCCAGGAAATGAGATCCAAGGCTTGTAAACTAATTACAGTTCTTTCCATACAAAAATATATCACTTACGAGACTTTCAAAACACTAACTGCTTTCAGCAGACTAACTGCTGACTAGAAAGAGCATATTTTTTTGTATTCAGCTATATCCTAGACAACATCTGGATCAACTTCTTTCTTTGAAGAACCATTTTTGGTAGTCCGAGTTGGTACAACGTCGTAACAATGGTGCTGGGTTCCCATTGTAAGCATTTGCCTCGGCTTGTAAGCACTTCTGGGTTTGTGGGTGAAACAGGGTACCGTCCTACAAAAGACAGAAATAAAGCTTGCTTTTCAGGTCTCAAAAACTGCAGACATATCACTGTGTTTTAAAGGAACAGAAGACATTTGCAACAAATAAATATCATACATATCCTTCCAATGGGGTAGTGCAAAGCCTAAAAGTGAAGTCTAACTTGAGGATCTCTGAAACTTTATCAAAAGGTCCTGCTTTTAAACTTATGTAAATGTACATAAACATTGCTCTAGAGTGACTCATGAAGTGACATCTCAGCCTGTAAAGGATGTGCTAACTTCATTCACTTTCATTGCCTTTTGTTACTGGACCAGAACATGGCTGAAAAGATCAAAGCCAAGCACAAGAATTACCCAAATTTATCAATTTATTGCACATCTTGTAAGTAGAAGTTAAATATTGTTCATTAAGTGTAAATATTGGACATATTTCTAGCCAGAAATTTTCCTCTCTCTTCATAGGGTATATTTCTGGTGGAAAAAGTAAAAATATCTAACCATGCCCCTTGCCTGCAGATGCATGTGGAGTTCACTTGCTTTGCTGAAGGGCAGTATAGCTACCTCAGAGGTGTAAGGTCTGACAGGCCTCCACAGTCAAATTCCCTAAAAAACACATTTTGAGACTTCAGACCCTTTTCTCACAGTGACCTCTAGTTCAAGTCTTTCATTCCAATCCAGGAGCACTGTCAGCTAGGACAGTGAGCTGCAAAGGGCAGTGTAGCCAGCCATGGAGGACTGCCCTGCTCTGAGGCTGTCCCTTTGGCCTGGGTGGCACTCCCATATGCAGACATTCCCAAAGCCTCTAGCAGCTTTGAAAGCAAAACACCAACGCCTTGTTTCTGAGTGTAGCCCTGACTCCTGTGGAAGTCTGCTCCTTCCATCATCAGGAATGCTGCACTTAATTGCATCCTGAGCCACAGCTCCTGATGCCCAGCACTGTGTGCCGGCTCACAGGCTTGCTGACAGACTCAGCTGCTGAATGACTTTCCTGGTTCTGTCATGATAATTCAAAATTCGGAGTGGATTAATCAGTATCCATCTCACTCATTTTTGACTCAGTGCCAGCAAGAACTTAATTCTTGCCAGGCTGCTGGGAAGGCTGCTCAAATCTTTGATTATGCTCCATCCATAAGGACAGCTGTCTGACGCTGCCATGCACAAAGCAAGAGAAATGTGGTGCTGGCATCTCACCCTTCACTCGCCTTGAAAGGTGGGGACCGCTGGTTTTGATTTAGCGCAGCAGCAGAAGAGGAATTGGAGCAGAGCAGTGTGTTCAAATCACACACAGGCACAAAGTGATCACAAGAAAGAACATTTAAAGTAATTCCTAAAGTTTCAGATGATAAAATTATTATAATGGTTAGGAATACACTGGAAGCAGATGCATTCCATAAGTTCTTTCAATTTTTTCATTTTCTCTATTTGAAAATTTCAGTTTTCTCAATTACTTCTTGAAGTGACTGAAGATCCTCCAACATATGTAATCTTAGAGATTAATGTATATGATCTTGAGCAATTTTCTTAAAAGTCAGCATTAGAAATGAAGCATCATTTATAAAGTCAGCCTTTTAAACGTTTTTATTTAGTAATATCACTATGAGCTTCAGTCTGGACTAGATTTAGAAAACAGACAGTAATTTTCCTCTAATTTTTCTAGAGTTTACCCTGCTACCTGTCACTGGTGGTAGTATTCAAGCATGAAATTTTTCAGCCATGGAGTCTGTAGAGTTTAGATGCATTATGCACACACATTATGTAAATATACCATTTTGATATATTATGTGACCTTTTCCCTTAGCCAAATAACAACACTCCAGAACCTGAACAAGGTCATAATTCTTCATCCAGCTTATTTTCTCTCAGGCATCCAGGTGCTTCTTTAGAGATTCAAAACTACTAAACACAAGTTTTTTCTAATATTATGTAGAGACAGCTGTTTAAAAGCAGGAAAGAGCCTAAAGTAATGGTGGTGTGTGAAGTATTGGGGATATATGGTAATATAAATACTGGGAAATAAATCAATGAAAAGAGCGCAAAAGTAGTCCAACCATATGAACTGTTTAGGGAAGGGTTATATTGAGGCACTTCAGTCTCAGGAAAAGACAGTAGGGGTGACATGCAAGAGAGAAGGTTCCCAGCCTCCTCGATGTTAACAAGGGTGCTTTCCTTCCTCTCATCTTCCTGTTCTTTATGAGTGGAATACTCTTTGCCTGCTACCCTGTTTCTGTGCTCAGATATTAAAAGCCAAGATACCCTATTTCTCCCAGAGACTTGTGCCAGTATTGTGGCCTGCATGATGTGTATGCAGTAAGATAAAAATTTAAAAACTTCAACAATTCTCCTTCCACCCACTCCCAAAAAAACCCACACCCAAGCAGGCACACTTACCTTTCTGAAAAGAAACTTCTGGTTTTCAGGAACGCTGTGGACATTTTCTTGACACAAGTACATTGTCAAGTAGTCAGTCCCTGAATCGACTGCAGCACAGACTTCTGGTTGTCGTGTGTTGTAACGTATTTCATTATGGGATGTGTACTCAAAAAACTACAAACCCAAGAGAAGAAACAAAGGACAACAGTCATTTCATATGTACACAGGGTGTACTTAAAAAGAAGCATATACTAAGATACTATAATTAGGTTCACAAGTAAAAGTTGCTATTGTGAAGGGAAATTCTGCCAGAAGTACTCAAGGGTCCTTAACTTCCGCTGCTTACTATTTTACAGAAAATCAATCTCATCACAGCACTGCTTTACTCTGGTAGCACTTAAAATGCATGAAATGTTGAATAAATGTCCTGGAAAACAGGCATTCCAGCATTAAAGAATTTACAAAATTCAACTGTACTATTTGACTTTCACTTTCTAAACCCCCCTTAAAAATAGGATGGAAAACAGTTTCTAGCCTGACATTATGTCTTCTTTATTCAGTCATCACAAAGTAATGTTACTTTTAACTAAGGAGTTACTCACTGCATAGTTCAAATGCAGTTTGGTCCAGGTTCATTTCCAGTTATAATGATCATTTCCAGTCCTAAGGATGCATGGTGATGAGCATTTTATTCTCTAAAGTTTTAAGATATTATTTGAAGCAAATCAGTTACAGCTGCTTTTAAACACGAACAAAACTTCCTTAAAGACAATTTACTCCCTTTGCTTGTTGTACGATACTCTACAGAAGTGTTCTGAACATACTCTGAAACTCCTGGCTTCTGTAGCAGTTATGGTGGAAGACTTCCTCAAAATGTTATACTTATCATGGTCATTTGCCAACTTTTGGACGTCATTAAAGAGCAGCAGAGTTTGAGAGTTGTTTGTATTTAGCACGCTTATGAATAATTTAGATGACTATAGTGCACGGATGTGTGTTTAGATCTGATTTAGATGATACTCAATAAAGTAGAGGAGAGTTTTATAAACATCAGAAAATTGCTTATTACCCGTAGTACAGCTGCATTAGCAGAGACCAATAAAAGGATGAGTGAGAGAAGGAACCCTCTTTTGTTTTGTTTCACCTCTAGAGACGGTAAGACTTTGTGAAAGGGGCTGTACCACTTCAGAAACGTATATATACTTGAACTTACCACAAAAACATCCTTAACAACCACCAAGGCTAATAACCTTGAAAGAGGAGCAGGAAATTGAGTTTCAGTATAACAAAATCTGCAGCCATCCATTTCCAAGTGTAAGAGCTCTGATCTAGACTACACTGATGGTAGCTGTTTCATTAAATTTACCCCTCCCATTATCACAATCAGGAATTTCTCTGCCAAGGTGGCTGTCACAGCCTTACACTGACCAATGCTCCCCACTGCATCACCATATGGAGCCTCATGGCTTTTCTTTTCCAGCAATGATGGAAGAGACCAACCCCTCCAGAATGCACCTGTTTACCACCATTCATCTGTGGTAAGCCACAAAGGGAAATGAGTGTTTTGAGAAAGCAACATCAGGTTTGAAGTCTCCCTGCTGACATAAGACCCTGGAGACCATGACTTTCCCTTGAAAACTATTGCTAGGATCTGTTCCCACAGTGAAGGTTGCACTTCTTTTACATTTGCCTTATGCAAAAAAAAAAAAAATTTCACCAACAACAAAAGTAAATTGTGTGAATATTGGTCCTATTATTATTATTTTCCCTAATAGGCAGGGGCTATTCCCTGGCCTTTAGGCTTTACTCCCAGGTCCAGTATCTGATTGGCACAGGGAAAACCTGCTACTTTGGGCGCCACAGTGAACTACAGGGACATGCATTTTAATCCTATGGCTTGTGAATAAAGAAAAAGCCTCAGTTCTGCTCAGTTGTGTGTGGATGGACACTTTTTACAGCTGCCACTTTCACAAAGCCATATTTAGAGCCTTGCTCGTTAGGGGATTTATTAGACATAATAACTCTTTAGCAATTTGTATAAGTGAAAGCCTGCAAGCTGCTGACTGTACCAGATGCATCAAGAATAAATGGAGCAGCTACTAGATCAGAGCACTTCTCCCTACTGACATCTTTCCTGAATGGTCTCTCAAGGACTTGCACCAAATTCCGAAGAACAGCAAATAAAATGGTTAATTTCTGGATAACTTTAAGGAACGGGGTTATCGTACTAGCAACCAAGCACTCCTGCCTTGTTGCCCAATGAACATAATACAGTTCATTACCCTACACTGCTTCAAACTGAATAAGTACTTCAGGCTTTAGGCTTTTCCAAGCTCTGGTAATAGACGGAATAAATCTCTTCCTCCTCAAAAGGTATAGTGTTTTTTAGTTCCCTTTTCTTGCATTCTGTCAGCAGAAAGAGGAAACATTTTCAAACTAATCCATGGCTGAATAACTAGCAGCCTCGCTGCATTTCTTTCCTTCTGAGAATCAGTAGATCCCCTTAAGTGCTATTGGGAAACTTGATGAGGCCTTTTTCTCAGTGTCTCTGGCTTCTGGACAATCTACAGGATATGCCTCAGCTGCATCAGTGTCTCATTGGTACTGGAGCCAGCAGCAGATTTTGGCTACCTCACTGGACCCTGAAACACACCTTCATCCTTCTCTGTGCCTAGCTACTGCTCTTTTGCATGTAGGAGAAAGTTTGCACTTGATGGGTAGAACCAGCAGAGAGGTTAGCAAGTCTGATACTCTTTCTTGCTGAAAACCCAAGGGCTTTGCTAAGTTCTTTGCTTCTCTCTCGCTATTTACGTCAAATGTATCAGCTCCAAATGGGAATTCTGGGAAGAACATTGTCAGTCAGTGTTTTCCCATCCTCTTATCACATCAGGTTGATTTCTTGCCATCATGTATTGGTGCCCTCTGTACTGCTTCCCAGCCATACCAAGAAGGGCAAGGGGCCTTACTGGTGTTGAATTTCAAAGCTTTTCATTCTCATGTGTGGGGCACATACTCCCAGAAAACATAAGCAGCCTGAGATGCAAGCAATCAGTAGCCAGTGTTTTGTGTATTTCCTGCCTCTCTTCCATATACACTCAGCTCTTAACACTACAGTGTTATCCTCACCTTCTTGTGATAATGAACATACTAACTAAAAAAACCCTCCAGTTAGTTTTTTCATGCTCACACAAAAGGAGTCAAGGAAACCCTCTCAATTAGACCACGGATTCAAGGAAGAACAGCAATAAACTACCAGGAACTTTAGTTTTCTGAGAGTGGTTTTATTCACTGAGATGTAAAACAGGAGAAGGTGCTGGACCTTATAATTAACCAAGAGCACAGAGGTCTCTCCTCTCGGCACAGTGCACACAAATATTCAGAGGTCACTAAGTGGAGATTTGTTTCCAGTGAGAAGAGTTTTGCAGTTGTCCCCTACAGGAAACTGGGGTGAAGCTTGGAATGAGGGTTTGCTGCTAAAACTCTATATAGGTAATTAGTGGAGTGATGAGAACAAACTCAAGGAGAAAAGGCAGAAAGAATTTGGAATTAGGATGGCAGATTCCCTTCCAAGGGGCCAAACAAAAGTTAAGGGCTGCCAGTTGTCAGTAAACATCTCTGAACGTCTGTGGTTGTTGATACTAGAGGAATAACAAAGCTTGCCACAATCATTTCATCAGCAGACAGTGATGGATGTAAATGTGGAAGATTTGACTGTTTTGGTCCTGACAGTGTCACCTGCCTAGGAATTCACACCACAAGGAACAGCCTGCTACCTTTCCAGAATGACTGTCAACAAGGTGGTGGGACAGGAAAGAAATGGAGAGAAATGTCCTGCTGGTAGGTTTCACAGCTGCTTATGAGCCAGAAAAGTGATCTGCAAGTCCAGCAACCCCAACTTCATTTCACATCTCACTTGTGTTTCTACATCTTGTCTTATTTTAGCCTTCCTCTGTCCCCCCACCCATAACTCTTCCTGCTGTCCACTTATTCTCTTGCAACTACCTATCACCCCTACTCACGCCCCCGTTTGCAACTGGTATCTCAGCTCCGATGTTCAGTGACGCTGCCCCTTTCCACTAAAATGTTCTCCAAAGACTCTGCTTGGTTCACTCCCTGTCTTACTCTTTCCTCTATCATGCTCATCACCTGTTGCCGAACCTCTATCCCAAATTATTAGAGTCCTTTGTCACCTTGGCCCTTTCTCCCTGGCTCCTGCCAGCTGTCCCATGCTTTTGTCCATTTCACTAGTCTTGTTTTACCCATTTCCTGTGTCTGGCCTTCCCTCCTCAGGCTCTACAGTTCTCTTGAGTCATCTCATATTTTCCTTTATTGGTTTATAGTGCAGTCAGGTAGTTTCTCCATTTCTCCTTCCTCCTCCTGCTCGCATGCCAGCAGAGGGAGTGGTTTGCACAGCTCCGAGAGTGTCGCTGCTTTCAGCCTGGCGCCTGCTACCGCAGGTACACAGATGCATTGCACCATCAGCAGAGATGGAAGAGCATTAATATCCAGTGATGTGATATCTTGCAGTAAATTCAGTTAATCTCTTAGTGCTAGCTAAACAAAGGATAACCGTAAAAATGTCATCCCATGACAATTCATCTCTCAATTATACTTCTCTTTTGCTTTCACCCTTTATCCTATGCCTTTATTTTTTGGCGGGGGATGAAATTTAAGCAAACTCTTTGCTCAGAGAAATACAAAAAATGCAACCCCTCTCCTCTCTGTAATTTGCCGTACAAGGAAAAAAAAAATCTATAAATACCTTTGGCATGTTACCAGGTAATCCTATACATGAAATACTTCTTAATCTACAAAAGCAATCAACTCTTACTTATAAGAAAGTGGCTTGACAGGGTTATCTGATTGTTAACTTCTCTTCTATACAGATCTGTAGAAGTATGCTTAACTTGGGCATGAAACTGAACTGAGGGAGTAAAAGGGATGAGGTGGGGCTTAGCATAATTGGCATACATCTGTCAGTATTGAGATGCTTTGGCTTTTATGGTGCAAGATTCTCCTCCTGCCTTCCCCCACATATTGGCCTTCAGGGCAGAAATATTAGGAAACTTAAGACATAAACCAAACAAGAGCTAATAAATAATACTAAGTAGTTCTAGTTATAATAGTTTAGGCAATAAACTTGCTATCATCAACAAATCTATTTCCTTTTAAGATCTGAAGTACATTGTTGTTTCTTTTCCCTTTCTCATGCAAAATGTAATTCATATTAGAAGCTTTCTCCTCAATACAGACTTGTTTAACACTCCTCAAGCTTTTATGGTTTTTTAAAAGCAGAATTCAGAATGATAGCAGGTACACAGCTTATCTGGCACATCTCTGGTTTCTTTCCAAACTTTGTTTTCCTTTTTTTTTCTTTTTTTCCAAACATTCCTACTTGCATGTTTGGATTAATTTCTTTTAAAAAAGGACCCAAACAGTCAAGCCACTCAAGCTGACATAGGGTTATGTACCAGAGGTCTCACAAAACCTTTGGTACTTGTCACTGATGAGACCATATTTCAAGTACTGTGTTTTGTCTAATCTGGGTTAGAAGCCAAAAATGAAGATAGACAGGCAAGTACACACCCCACACCAAACACCAAACTTCAATTCTGGAGGGTGGTCACTCAAAACTATGCAAAACAGCCATTCTAGCTCGGCACACAGTGCCCCACAACACTTTTACCATGGCATTACGCAGAGAAGTTTATGGGCATCAACACTAACCACTGCTGCACACAGTTTCAGTCAACATGGACAAAGACACCAGCATTTTCAGCTTCAGAACTTAAAACCAAGAGAGCAAGAATGGAAGTGTTAAAGAGAACCCCTTCTCTCCAGGACTGTGGAGCCCAAGCCCAGGAGGACATTTCTGTAGAGTGTAGTACTGGAGAAGATGTGGTCCAAAACCTCTTGTGCAGTTATACAAGCACCACAAGGAAGAGACATGATGACAGACAGAGGTGGAACTAGGTGAGGCTGGCAATGTTATTAAGAGTTTTAGAGGCATGGACAGACAGAAGCTCAGAGGGGTTTTGGAGATGAGTGAACACTATAGCTGCACGGATGTATTATTAACCCCTGCTAAGGAGCCCTGTGGAAAGGCATAATAAAGGTATGCATGAGTTCCCTGGGCTGGGTAGACACATCTTCAGAATGAAGAAAATCTGACCTGAAGATACATCAAAATAAAAAGCATTTAGAGCAAGAATTAAAACTTGAGCTAAGATCACCTTCTTGTTGGCAACACATGCTCTGAGCATTACTGCAATGACTTTACCACACTTCCTTACATTACAACCATAAGTGTTAGTCAAAGTGAAAATAAAACATTATTCTTACCTGATTTTGTCCCATGCCATGGCATGGGTAGAGTATGACCCTCTGTCCAGTTACTTGCTGTTCATTTGTAGGGTTATAATCAAAACAGAAGTTTTCCATTCCTCTATTCTTCAGCTAATCAAAACAAAAGAATATTTTAAAATATTAGTCTAAAGTAAGGAAGGTATTCTGTAGTCACTCTACACCCCTCCTGCTGGGCTCTGAGATCCATCCCAAAGCTGGTGCACATTAACTGGAATAGATCAAAGGGATGGAATGGTAAAATTTCTCAGACTAATGTGAAATAAAACTGTCTGGACCGTCTTGACTTTGAGCATTGAAGAAGGCAGACACGATGGCTTCCCCTAGGAACGACACTGTGTTCCAATGTATTTGCAAAGGAAATAGGTAGAAACTATGAAAAACTATGTTGAAACCCAACAAGCCAGCAACTCATGCAGAACAAGAGTCTGCCATGCCTTCTTCCCCCAGGATCTATTTGTTCAATTTTCTTATGAAAAGATGACTACACACTTTTCTCAGTTTGTCAAATGTGAAATGTTAGGAGCATTTGTTCTCTAAAGGACACCAGTACCCTCTTGAGGCAGAACAAGAAAGATTTTAGAATCAGAAATCATGAAAGTAGGCAAAAATGTATCTTTGGAAAGAGACACTAGGTGTGGTATTAAATGCTCTTTACTCATGTTGCTGATCTCTGACAGAAGAGGTGCATAACTTTTAGATTAAATTTTAAAATATTAAGTTAGCTAACTTTAAAAAGAGCAGGCTAGTTAACAAGGATTTGCATTTAAGTATTCAGGAGGCAAAAGTAATTGAAAATACACAATGACATAACCACTGATTCCCGGTATTAGCCACATAACCAAATTTGAAATTACACAGAGCAGAATAAGTTCTGTAAACAAGAAGCTGAATGCCCCTGTTACTGAGTGTAATTATATCACAGACAAAAGGAACAAGCAGAGTAAATCTCAGAAGAGTTAGTTCAGCAAGGTGTAATTTCACTGCTCTTCCCTAGTCATGATAATCGAATCCTGAGTTCTTAATGTGGAAAATAACCAGACACATAGGGATTGCAGGAGGCTAAAACCAAACAAAAAAGACAAACTACAGGGCCTAAACCCACCACAGAGCAAACCACACAAGCTGGAAAATTTAATACTTGTGTTCTATCTATGTTTGCTTTGCCAACTTCTACTTTGAGTGCTACCCAACATCCTCTTTCCACTGCTTTGTGCTCACTCCCACATTAGACCACTGCAACCCTCCTTGAACAGTCAAAAGAAAACATTTTGTTTACCTTCCTAATAGGAGGCAAGAATTACACTTAGAAAAACAGGAAAGAGAAGCGTCTTACACAGACTATTTTTAACACTGCCGTGGAACTACATAAACCAAACAATAAGCTTCTCATGTTTCTACATTCTACATCAGGAGACATCAACTTAAAAGTCATAACCACATAAAATGGTAATTTTATCTCTACAGTTGTTGTCAGCAACTGTCTTCAGGAACAGAGGGTCTCCCATTAGTATGTTTAATAATGTATGACTGCTTGTCTGTCTACTGGCTACAAGGGCAGCAAAGCCCTTATCCATGATGCCCTTCCAGGCAATCCAATGCCTTCACTACTGCTCTTTGCCATCAGCCCCTGGCACGCGCTCAAGTGTGAGCTCCCATTTGGGGCCTGAATTTTTAAATAATCTATTTGAAAATGCCGTGCACCACCAGAACTACAGTAACTCTCCTATGCATGTTACTCAATGCTCAAACACAAACAACAAAAGCTGTGTAAAAGCTTACTAAACTTAAGCTTCATTTCAGATGGTTTGAACATGAGGCTGTACTCCAGGGTGTTACCATGTTATGTTCTCTCCTTTTTCTGTTTCATGCATAAATGCTTGTAATATGTGCTGACATTCTCCTACACATACATGATCTATATTTTGACCTGGCTCTTCTATTTTGTCAGACATCGGTAGATATACCCACACTACATCAGGAAGTCCAATTTGTATTTAAGATCTAATTAGTAGGAATAGTATATTCAAAGCTTTTAAATTACCTGATCTGAAATGACACAGAAAGATTTGAAAATCTGGCTGCAGCATCATTTATTAAAAAAACAACAACAAAAACCACCAACCTACTCTCTGTTCAAAGGCAGAAACAAAGTATGAGAGAAATTGCAAAATATTTCTCTCTTGTTAAATGAGAATATACAGTTTAAGTTTCTTTTATGTACAACAGCTCTATCAAAACAGTGATCATACACTCATTTTTGAAGCTATGTTTATTCCTACATCCACTATAAACAAGTCATGCAATAAGAACAAAATTTTCTCTGTGACTTACCTTAGTTCTTTTGCAGAGTGCTGCATTAGAGAAACAGAAGCAAGAAAAAATGTTGATCACCTTGCCGTTGAAACACATCGTTCAGATCTACAACATTCTACCCATGCAGGACTATTGGCTGTGTCTTTCTACAGCATGTGTCTCCTATTGAAACATTGCTGGTGTTACTCACATGCCATGTAGTTACCACTGTTTGGAGGCTGAGACAGGTAACAAACAGCAACTGCTGAGATATTCACCTTAGACCTTATCCTGTACTGCTTGGAGAAATTTAAATCTGTTGTTTCCTAACATCTGGACTCTTGCATATAACTACACAATACAGATGTCATTCTATGAATAATTCTTAGTTTGGGCTTGCATTTTTTTAAGACAACGTCCATTGTAAACAAACCATCAACAACAGATTTTTGACATTAAACCTTCATTACATTGGTTGATAAATATGGCCAGTGGAGCGCTGCCAACCTTCCTCTATATCCACAAAATAGATCAGAATCCTCTTTATTCTGCCAGTGTGGCAGTGGTGCTGATCTATTAGTGATATGGACAGATGATACTGTGGGACACAGTAAGATATGAATTTGCAGCAAGCCAAACAGCTTCACTAGTACTGATCAAACATAAGCTTTTACCTCAAAGGTAATCCAAGGAGTCACAGGGAATGATTCTACTGAGTGAATGCTATTGTCATATCACCTGTTAACTTCTTAAGGCCAGTGCTGAAAAGGCACTGATAACTAAAATCCTCTGTAAGACCCACACACTGTTGTTGGATTCCCTGGCTCACCCCAGCAAGTCCAGATCTCCCTGGGAGGCTCAAAAACATATAAACATGTGGTTCAAACAATGGTATGTTCACTTGAGATTACTATCAAACACTTGAATTCCTTTCAGAAAGCCTCTCCCAAGCTTTCAGAGGCTGTACAGCCAACCAAGTGGTGCATGTTTTCCTGTGATGGGCATAAGATCTCCAGATCTAGTCAGTCCTAATCTTGGCTACCATTTCAATCTCAAGTGGCAGCTCTACAAATTGGATTATAATGCAGTTTTAGAGGTATATCCTAGAGAAGGGACCCCGATACCTCTGAGAACTTGGGACAACAGACATGCAATAATATCTTTGATTATGTAATTTAAACCACATTGCTCTCTTATTCTACAAGCCTGACCATATATACCATGTGTTCTTTAGATAATTTAAATAATGTTCTCTTTCATGATGCAGCAAAACAAAATTCTTCATAGTTTTAAAGGCACAGTTTAAAATCTTCCTTCTGATTTTTTTTAAGGTTATATCTAGCCTAAATTAAAAGAAAATTATGACTGAGCACTTGGAAATGAAGATGAGATGGTCATGGAGGAAAACGGGGAAGGAAGCTGTCAAAAGAAAAATTCAAGTTTTTGATTTCCTAGCTGATTCAGTCAGTGACAGATGCCTTTACAGATAGATGGCAGAAAGAGCAACTGGATGGAAAGTCACAACAGAAATCTATCAGCTTAGTTGCTTCACATTCAGCTAGAAGAAATATCAGCTAGAAACTGAGAAGAACAAAGAAAAACTTATGGTGTCAGAACGTAGTATAGTCTCACTGCCAAGCGACCAAACGTACAGAAAATTAGAGCAAAATCCCGATTTTTGTGTCACCTCTCTTTTTTAAAAATAATCTTGATGCCAAGTTCAAAGCCAAATTCACTGACTGACCATACTCTTTATCCTCAGATATGCACCTCAATTCCAACAATACCTAATATGTACCTTAGAGGAGAGAAGAGCCCTGACTATTCCCTTGCTTTGCAGCCATGCCTTTCCATGGTCACCAATAACATGAAAAGATCACAGAGCTGCCCAGTTCCTCTGTCTTAATCCAGATGCACAATGCAGCAGTGTCACCAGACTGACTAATACTGAGCACACCAGCTGGCTCAAAGTTCTTCCTACAGATGCCCACACCATCCCTTCCCAGGGTAGCTAGGATTTGTAAGCTGACCTAGTCTGCGCTGTCTAGGTGGGCAATCTGTGCAGAACTGGGGCTCAAGTCTTGTTGCAATTTCACACCTACCAAAGCACAGCTATCCACTCTGCCAGTAAGTACATGCTGAAGGATGGCCAAACCAGATGCTGTGCCAGAAAAGGATACATCAGTGCTCTAAAAGGTATTATCAGCCTTTCCAGAAGTGCTGACATCTTCTTATTTTAACCCACTGAGTGCCGACCAGCTTCACTCCTTCCTGCCCCCGCAAAGAAATTATTCAAGTCAAAAGGTTCATGTCCCACAAAGTTCCAGAGCTGCTTGAAGCCCAAGAAGAAGCAAGAAGATATTTATCTCATTTCTAGGTCTCAGGCAGTTTGCAGGAAAGCAATCATATCTCAGGCAAAAAGGTTCATAATTCAGTATGTTTAAGTAAAGTTTTAGGCAGCTAGCCTTTTAGACAATTAAGGGTAGTATGGATATTTTTATCTATGTATCAAGAAAAAAAATGTAGCACAAGAGTCTGCTTGTCAGTCCACAGCACTGAATGCTGCTCAATAATTCTTGACTCTGTTTGAATAACACATGGGTGATGTATGGGTAATCTTAGAAACATTTTCAACTTCAGTTCAAAAGTAAAAAGATTTTTAAGGGAGGTAAAAATCCCCATACTCTCTTTGAACAATTAAATAACCTCACACTAAGTTGAGCTATTACCAAAGCTGACACTTTTAAACACAGTATTTTTGTGGACCAGAAAAGCACTGCACAGCTAAGGCGGGAGTAAAGAACACCATCAGTGATTCATTGAAGCTAGCAGATGGGACTCAATATCCACAAATCAGCTGAATCAGTAGGTGTCATTTCTGCACTCTCAGTTTCTCAGAGTACAACTGTATTTCAATCACATTTTAAATTCTTCCTCCTCCCAAAAAGTGGTGTATTCTTATTATGCTCACGACTAGATGACAGCATTTATGAATTGTTTTTAGAGAAATATATAGAGCACACCTAAATTACACTCTAGATACCTCAAGCAGCTCTGAACAAGAGTTATTATTTCTAGGTACTGTCAACCCTTTACCTGAGAATGACAATTAAATCATAAAAGAAACGCACAAATCCCTTCTCTTCCCCAGGAGGCTGAAGCACTATCACTGGCACCAGTCTAACCCTTTCTTTTGGAGCGGGAAGGATGGGGGTAGAGGGAAGAATAAAATTCCTGAAATGCTCCTGGAAGGTAAGTCTTACAATATCTTACTGCTTCAACAGTCTCAGACCTTGTCAGTGGAAATCCAGCAGAAAAGAGCAAAAACAGAAGCAATGTTGTACCAGGGTTTGTTCAAGATACTGGATAATGGTGGGTAATACCTTCCACGCCAGTGATCACACAGATACCACCTCTCCTGCAAGCTCCAAGACAAATGGAGGAGGGTGGCAATTCTCCCAGAGGCTCCTAAGGGCTTTTCTGACAGCTGGTGCACTCCCTGTGGGAACTCCCACAGCTCCCCAGGGGAAATACAGTTCCCCAAGGGAAACCACAGCATTTCCCCACTAGGATCTTTTTCATTCAATAAGTTACAAAGCTGTTAGGGCAGACTGTGGGGAGACTTGGTTCCTGAATGTTTTGTATGTCCTGAATGTTTTGTATGTCCAACCCGATCCAGATTAGATTTTTTTTTTCCACTCCTGAAGGAGATTCAGCAGAGGCTGAGTAACTGAAGGGCAGATGGCAGCAAGACAAGGGCTGGATGTGATGCAGCAGTGTGGGAATGCAGTTTAGCTGGATCTGCAGAGTGATCGAGTTACCAGCAAAAGTACTTTTAAGTCAGTGTGGCATTGGTAATCAGGAAGGTATTGGATACATCTTTGCCTGGTGGAAAGGTGCAGTTTTGTGTTCCTAACATGCAGCAGGTATCTGGTGATTTTTCAGAGGAAACAGGTATTTGCTGCAACATCTCTGCCTTCATCCCTTCCAAATGAGATTGCAGTAATGGAGCTATGGATGTACATGGAGCTATAGTTTATACTTATTTGTAAGCTGCAAGAAGCATACAGAGCTGTCAACTCTTAAAAAGAGAAGAGGATTCTGATATTGAACCCATTGCATGTGAATCCTTGCTGGTCTAAAGTGACCTCCAGATTAAAAATTAATAATATGTTGGTTTTGATATACAGAATCCCCTATGATCTGGAAGCACTTAGCACCAGCTCTTCTTCCCATCACCAGAGCATCACAGTTTTCATCAGACAAAATGTACAAACACATGTGTTAAAGAACACTCTTTTCCTTTTCAATTCAACAACTAAAATAAAACACTTTACTATTCTCTTTTTTTGTTATGCAACGTTTCAAGAAATAAACACCTCATTCTTTGCTGCCTTTAACAGTCCCAAGATGTCACTTAAAAAGAGTAATTCCTGGCAACCTTACCTGTTCTCCTACTCTGTCACAGAACTCCTTCGTAAACAGCATTCCCTTAAATAAAGATTCTGATAGAAACCACATTTTAAAGTCTACCAATTTAACTGAATTCTACCAAATTCTGACACTAATTTTGGCACAAAAACACCTTCACACTGACTTAGTAGGAGAGCTCAGAGAACTGCAAGTAGGCCCCCTTCTCAGCAGCCACGTACCATTCCAAAGAAACCTGGTCTGTCCTCAGGTACGTGAAGTTCTGGATATACGTTCTCCAAGAACCATTTGAAGTCCTTACATTTCAGCTTCTCTCGTAGAAGTCTCCTTTCTGTCACATCTCCATATGGCTCCTGAAAAATATAAAAAAAAAAAAAAAGAAAAAAAAGAAGAAAAAAAAATTTAAAAAAAGATTAAAAAAACCCGATTCAGAACAGATGCTCTTTTAAATTATCTGTATACATTATTAGGAACCGTATGCTACAGTGATGAGTAGGATTTCTAGCCAGGAAAAATCACCATGTTTGGGTGCCGGATTTGATTTCATTATCCTTACATTTGTTAAATGTTGACAAAAAAGAATTGGAACTGTGCAAGTAAAACTTTAAAATATTCTAGAAGACAGTTTGTCTGAGAAAACTCCCTGAATCTGCAAGTGAGGAAGCCCTTGAATACAGATTGCTGGAGACTGAGAAGGCATATTGGAAAATAAAACTTCCTTTAGATAGATAATTGAAAATCTCAAAAGCAGAGAATGAATCTTGAGGATTTTAAATTATACCACCGTCCATTTGCAAATTACCTGTACAGTTTTACACTTAAGTGATGAAATTCGTAAAATCTGCTAATGCATCCTTTGAACTTCATCCTTTTGAGGGGTGGGGAGTATGAAATCTTAAACCTCCAGAGAAAAGCTTTCACTGCAGACTTTTCCCAGTCTATGGATTGGAGCAGAGTTCACATCTTTTTATGTCTGTCTTCAAAAGCCTCTCTTTGTATTGACTAGGGACTTCAGATAGTCAGGTATGAGATAGCGTTTGCAGCCCCCAGATTTTTACAGGTCACTTGACGCACTCTTACATCAGACCACAAATGTATTTGCATTTCTCAAAGTTGTGGAAATACCACTGAAAACACAAAGCAGTTGTAAAGCAGAGGCAGAGATGCCTGTTTGAATAAACAAACAGCATGATGTATTAGCTCAGAGGTCTGAACGTTAATCTTGAAGTGAAACTTCACGGAACCAATTTTTGCAGCATCAATCATTTTCCTGTTATCCTACAGAACTGAATATTTGGGTTTGATGAAGTAAAAAGGTCTGAACTCAACTGCTGCAACAAGTGGTGCACAGAGTATTAGGGAAACTAAAGTTTAGCAGCAGCTGTTTTGATACGGGGGAAAAAAAACCCGCATGAGTTTCAGCTTGAATCCACTGTGTTACAGTAAGAGAATACACGAAACTTCCCATACTATCATACAAATATCCTTTAAAGTTAAAGCTCTGTCATTACACACATGTAATGTAAGATGCCCAGCACTTTACAAGAAAAATTGTCAGTGTTTATTGCTCTTTTTTGTGTATGACAAGCTGAAATCAGCCTGGCGTTGCCTATGGGTGAATCCCATATTTCTCTCCAAGTCAGAATCTGATAATAAAACCTAAATGGCTTTTACGATGTTAACGTAAACCAATTATTACAAATGTGTGGACTATAATAATCTAATTACCCAATTTAATCCAAAGAAACACAAGATGAAAGCTAACCAAATTCATCTTCTCCAGCATCCTCCAGCATATCTTTTAAAAGCCTCATGTTTTCAAGAGCAGTTTTCCCCTGGTGTGTCTATTGGGGTTGGCCATTCAGATGAGCTGGGGACTCCCTGTGCCCCACACTGGTCCCTCAGCTCTGATCCAGTGCAGAAGGAGACAGGTGCCCAGCAGCCCACCCCAGACACAGAACCAGAAAGGCAGTGTTTCGCAAACTTTCCATGCAGAGAGATCATTCTGGAGAGATCAGGCCCTTCCAGAAACAAGCAACAGCAGACAATGATTTTTTTGGGGCCTGAATTTTGGACCTTGTGCCAGAAGTTCATTTAATTCCTTTCTAGACACTGTGAGGACATTGCAGTGTTACTGTCTTCCAGCCTTCAGGCCCCTCATGATAAATACATCCAAGTTATGAATTTGCACACTGCTTTACTGTTCTGACATACTCAGTTTTCACAGTAATAATTATCCTTAAAAATTCTGCAACAAATGATCTTGTATTTTCATTTCAAGACAAATATAAACACTAACTTAAAAGAACCTCCAAAACCAACAGAACTGATACTTGAAACATTTTATTAGGAACATTTTCATCTGAGCTCCCACGACTGATTTTAATTAATCTTTTTAATATTGATTTTGGTTTTGCTTTTTTTTCTTTTTTTTTAACTAAACATGGTGGAGCAGTAAATCAAACAGAAAAATCTATTTTATTTTATATCAGTCCAAAGTTTTACAATTATCACAAGACAGGTAATTTTGCTAAATATTGTTACCATGCTGTACTACTGTCCACTGAAACGTGTTGATTTGTGTTCATTAATTGTGTGTCTATAATTCTTTTTGAGAGAATCCTGTATCAGGCATTTCCCAGAAGTGCACAATTCTCCTTGCTTTGATCACCTCACTTCACGTTATTTTTTCATTTATTAATTCATTCATTTAATATTGACACAGATTGGGCCACCTTGTACTTTTACAGAATTTCTAATTTTTTTCCAAGCAATTAAAAATCATACACTTATTCTATGCCTGGGAAGAAGTTTCAGAAGAAATAAGAAATAAACATGAAAAGCACTTCATGTTAAATATTAGCTTAATCAATAGTTAGCAGGTTGAAAACAAACGCTACCGAAATTGCAGGAACAATGAAGCTGAACTCACCAGGCGAGCGTGTGGGTTGCGGTGGTAATAAAGCTGTTTGTATTCATCCATCCACACTTCAGCTGCACGCACACTGTTTGCCAAAGCTTTGGACCGTGAGTACGGAGCTTGTTTGGGGAAAACGTGACCTACATGGGAGCAAGGATGGATCTCAAGACTTCCTCCACACTGCCATATCTGAGCAAAGAATGACATTGTGTGTATCATTAATTTGAGTCTTTGCAAGCTCAAGGATATAGTAACAATAAGCCTGTGTGAGAATAACACCATCTCAAGAATACACCATACTACAAGTAACACAAACAATAATTTTGTGTCTCATTTGATGACTAAACTGGAAAAAATTACATCCTTGTTGCTCTTAGTAATTAGCTCTGAGTTCACAAGGAGATAACCACATCTCTGGTTTTATCTGGAGAGCAATTTCCTTTCTTAATTTTATTTTCTCATGATATGATGTGGTCTACAATATAAGTTATGCAGACATTGTTAAAAAAGAGAAAAAAAGAAAAAAGAAGAAAAATAAAAAATAAAGAGAAATAGGAGAGAAGAGACGAGAGAGAAGAGACGAGAGAGAAGAGACGAGAGAGAAGAGACGAGAGAGAAGAGAGGAGCATGTTTCTTTTTCAAATTAACCATGTAAAAAGCTATCTCGGAAAGAAACCGATAGCTGATAACTAATTCTTACCAGAAATCTATACATCTATATATCATCTGTATATTCTACTGGAAAGCTGACTTGACAAAACAGGTACGCTTGTTATATCACTGAAGAACAGTCAGTTGTGCTCCCATTTGTACATTTACCAATCTAGAAGGGAGACATAGGTGCCTGGTGATGACACTAATCTTTTCCCTTGGAAAGGTAGGAATGGTACCCCAGAACCAACACATGAAAAGAAGAAGCAAAATACTTCTACTAACTTATGGCGGTCCAACTGACAACAATGAAACAACCTCCCCTATCTAAACCAATATTCCTGCTTCATGCCAAGGAAGTACTTGCACCTGAACGTGGAATTGGCAGAACCCTGCCAACCACCACTCTGCCCTTGTGCTCTGAAGGTCTGGTTTGAGGAGAGATAGATATCCTCCAGCCTCTCTGGCTCCCCTGGTCGGGAAATGTACAGCCCATAAGATAAAATCCAGAAACAACCACCAAGTGGATCCATTAGCCTCAGCACTCTGTGCACATTCTTGTAATTACACCCTTCTCCTCTGAAAACCAAGGACTTTTGGCAGTTCATCTACACAGCCACTTTCCCGTCACCCGTTCTGACCTCAAGTCTGATTACCTGAAAGGAAAGCACAGCTGGGTATTTCCTATTTAATATTGTTTGTGACCACAACATGGCAGACAGCCTGTTTCTGGAGGGTGCCTGAAACAAGGTTTCTGAAATTTAGTCAGATGGGAGAAAGATGGAACATGTTGCTTTACTTGAACTAATTTGAGGCTGTCACCAATGGCTCTGATAGACTTTCCATAAAAAATTTAGACTTCTGCTCATGTATTCAACCATGCATAAATGGCAGCTCATCATTCCTTTGTAAATGGAAGACAAAGGAAATTAGCTGGGATAGGTTTAAGGGGTAGAGGTTTGCTCCCTGACAACCTTCTTGTATAAGACATACATTTTTAATTATATGTTATTCAAATGAACACAGCAGGAGTGAAAGCTATGAGGCAGCAAATAAAAGCTCTGTTGCTAACAGTGTCAAAAGATCAGTGACAGGACTTTTCCCACCTCTCTCTCCAGAACTTTTAGGGATCTAAAAAGATGAAGGCTTTCAGCTCACACAGGGCAGGACTTGGTTTTAGACTGCTAACTTTAAGGGCTTTTTTTAAAGTTACTCAGAATTTCTCTCAAATTTCTAAATTTGGAAATCAATGAGTGTCATCTCCACTGATTTGGTTTTGGATAGCAACATCAAAGGAATGAAACAAACTGACCATACCTCTGTTAAATCGATGACAAAAAGAGAATTCCATAACAGCTGAATTTTTAATAATTAAAGCTCTCTAAAAAATAACTGTAGGCTGCTAAGCAATGCTCACTAAATTCTATGTATTCCATAAAAAAAGTACAAAAATTATCTTCTCCTCCTATCACAAAAGAAAATTAAATATATTTTAGCTAAAAAAAAAAGCTCATAAGGTTTATTTGCTTTCATTTTAATGGAAAACATTATGACCTCTATATAAAATCGGGTACAAATGAACAGCCATAAAATAAAGCAAGGAATTTAACAGAGAAACTAACATTGATTACTAAGTGTTAAATAAGTGGCTCTGCAGAAGGTTCCCCATAAAACTAGTTCAACCTTCTGTAACAGAAAAGCATATTAGGTTTCATGTATATTTTGCAAGCTCACATACGTGCAGATCTGTTTCTTGACTAGGTCTGGCTAATTCACAGCTCTCATTACAAAAGCACACATTTTTCCTTCACTTCAATAAGAAAACAGGGTGACATTCCTTTTTTTACTTTCACTTTCATCTTGATGCATGCTATTGGCATCTTTTCTTTTGTTTTCAGAGACAGATGGCAGCATTATGAAAACCTACAGAAAATGTTCAGATCTCGCCTTGGGATCACCATCCCTGCCAGGTCTCTAGACAATTGACCTAGTGCTGGGTCATTGAATGCTAAAGAATAAAAGCTCTACCAGCTCATGCTAACATTTTAAGACTATCTGGAAGAAATAAAAAACATAAAAAGGATGCCACATCCTAAAAAAGGGCAAAATGTGGAAAACTTTATGTTTCTGCTGCTCTCTCTGCTACAATTTTTCTTGATGACTTGTGGCTGAGCCCCCACTGTGGTGCTTATGCACAATCTGCTGGAAGCTGGCTGGGTGGAGAGGCACCCCAGACACGTGGACCCATCCTAGGTGTTCTCAACACAAGGCAGAGCTCCAGATCCAGACAAAAAGAAGCAATACAAAAATACTGCAAAAGAGAAGACCCCGAGTGTTCTGAGGCATATCATCCAGGCTTATGGGCAATAACATTTCTGAAAAGAAAGGCCTTTTTGCACATGGTGGGCTGAAGGACAGACCACAGGCATATTAAGCCTTGGTCCAGAAACAAACTTACATTGCAGTGCCACTTGCAGGACCAAGAGCAGAGAGGGGAGGGAAGCTGCAACCAGGTTCCCTTTGCTCTGAGTACAAGAGGGAGAAGATGAAAGAGCATGTTTTGAATCCCTCAGAAAGAGGAGTTTCAATGCCCATTATGCCTATGAAGTGAAATTTTATCCAGCCAAATAGCATTAAGCAATCCCAAATCAAGGTACATTGACTCGATTCTGCATTCAGCACGTAGCCTCCATCTCTCTTAGTCATCATGCTTTTAGCGAAAGTTTTGTCCTTGTTGCACCTCTCAAAACCACAGAGAATTTCTTCAGTTCAGAATAATCGAAGTGCAAGAAAGAGGAGGCTTGAGGACAAGTCTTTTCATGTCATTGGGAGAGAGTGGTGTTTCCAGAGATGAGAACAGCAATAAATTAATTTACAGTGGTTTTGAGTAGCTCTGCTCCTAATTTTCAGGTCTGACAGGTCTAGAAAACAAAAGGACAACAACATTAACAATGATTTATCCCTTTCGACCTCTTGGAACACTGTGGGCAGCCAAAAGAACACAGTTAAACAACATCGTAGCACTCTGCTCTCTTCCGCAAAAATCCTCACCACGCAGAGCACAAGTACAAGGGCTCCAAATCAAACAGAGCAAAGCATGTTGTGTACAAATGCCCAGATGCTACTGGCAATCTGCACTAGGAAAATTGCCATGGCCAGGCATATTTGTTGGCCATTGCACAGTCTGTCCAGTTAAATCATTTGTCTCCCAGGAGCACTTGATCCACCTGCACCCACGTGCTGGCTTAGCCCCTGCAGGGCGTGGCAGAGCGCTTGTGCGCTGCCTCCTGGGGACTCTGCTGCTCCCTTTGTGCCTCTCCTGTGTGCTGGGCTGCCTCTGATGCTTCCTCTGTCCCATGAGGAGACCACAGTCCTGCAAGCTGAAGGAGTAAAGGCACTGCTCATACATGCTGCTGCACCCCACCCAGGAGTCCTGGCTCAGGGGAACCAGTGACATAAAAAACGAGACTGGCTGCCAGAGCTTCATCGAGGTCAATGGCAATGAAAGGCTGAGTCTAAAGCATCAGCTGGTACTGGGGCACTCTGCATCAAAGGGAAGGTGTCAGGCTGTCTGCAAGCCTTGGTCTCCCCAAAAGCAAGCACGAAGAGCAGAAAGCCAAGAACTGCATGCCAAGTGTGCAATATTAGAGGTTTTCTACAAGGAGTTGCAGCTCTGGATACACGGGAACCAAAGACTTCTGTTTCAGAGGGTCACTGGGCCGATGGAGGTGTGTCAGCTGCTTTGCGCTTCAGGTGGAGGCCTGCTGAACTAGACCAAGACTACTAAGTAGGCTGTGTTTGGGCTTAGTGCCAGAAACTTTTCCCTAAGTGGAAAAGGAGGTGGTCATGAACTCAGATCAAACAGCATTTCCAGTTGAGAAATCTCCCTCCAGAGAGAAACCATATCAACTCTAGGCATGTGCTTGTTATCATTCCTAATAATTTTTGTTCCTTATTTTTATAACCTCTTTTGTACGATTTCTGCACTGCAGGCAGCGGGAGACCAGAACAACAGCTAGGAAGACTCCATGCTTCTCTAGTTAACACACAGACATCAAGAGAGACAGTCTGCTGATGCCTCCTTTCTAAAGAAAGTAGTTTTGTAGCATTAAAATGCTATTTATCCCTGAAATCATTGTCACCTGGTAAAAAAACCAAAAACCCTCCTGTACCACAATTCAATGACTCACAGAAATGCAAATATGACCATCAAATATAACAGATGATGGGCAGAACAGACACAGGAAATCCAGGAGAATAGGCTGTGAACTCCCTGAAAGCCAAAAGTGGCCCTACAGCTTCCCTCTTACATCACCATTTGATTGCTTCAATGAACTAAGTGTGATATGAGGCAAACCATAGGCAACCAGTGCTCAGTGGGAATCAGCCACAGCACTGGTAACAGCTGAGCTGAGGAGGAACAACACTGCTTTGATAACCCGTCTGGACTGTCCTGTGTCTCCTCTCTTTTCATGCTGTAAATCCTTTTCCTTACAGCTATTTGCCTCACACCTGAGCACTTGGTCCAGCTTCCTGTGCAGTACAGCTCTACAGTTACTGGAGATCTTCCCTCCCACCTTTTATAACCTTTATACAAACTTATTCTCAGGTGAAACAGAATAAAGCCTTAAAATTAGTACAGGGGCTGCCTTCTCCTGCCCCACTGGGAACTGCTCGCTCCATCAAGCACAGCAAGAGCTCTGAGTCACATCAAAGAACTACAAATCTTCTTCCCAATGACCTCCTTCAAGCTGCGGGATGTAAACTTCACCCACTAGTATCACACCCCTTTTTACATTTCATACTAGAGCTCAAGACAAAGACATGTTTTTAAAAATTGCTTTAAAATGGCTGTTTTGAAGAAAAACACAGCTATCCTCAAGTGCAAGAACAAGATTCATACAAACACCTTCCAAAATACTCCCTTCTTAACACTTGCTTACGTTACAGCTACCTCATTAAGTAAAAGGGCATGAAGAAAGAAATAAGAACTTGTTGTATTCTGAGGAAAAGAAACTTTCAATTAAACCACCTACCCTAAATGAGAACTCAAGGTTTTCTCCTCCCCAGACTTCCATTCCTGTGTCATAGGAACCAAGATAATCAAAATACTTTTTGCTCACAGAAAATAATCCACCTGCCATGGTTGGAGACCTATAAAAGAGGACAGTAACTCTGAATTGAATAAAAAGAAAAAATATTAAACCGATGGAACAGATAAAAAAATACAATATATTTTTATTTTCTATTTTCTCAGTCTTTTCTGGATACAAAGTAACAGTGAGAAATCCATCAATTATTATGAGGCCATTTGAATTTAATTTTCTAATAAAAAACTGTATCTGAAAAAAGCACCAGAACGTAAAAATATTGTGTTAAAATAATTTTTTCCTATTGCAGTGTCTTTGTGTGTAAATGAAGAGCCTCTTCACATAACACAACATTAGCTTCCTTGTGGCAGAGCTGTATAGTTGGCTCTGAAATTCTAAGTGCTGTATCCTTATCTATTTCACTTGGGTAATAATTAAAGAAATATTTCTGCTTTAGTAATTAAAAACAACAACCTTGATCCCACTAATATCAATTGAAAAAAACCTCTCAGATATCAATTATTAAGTAAATATAGCTCCTAAAGAGATTTGTTTTCTAAGAAAATCTACCCCTCTGTATGTTCTTAAATTTTTTACTAAGTTTGGGGAGAAAAAAAAAAAAAAAAGTGAAATCAGGAGTCATAACTAATTCCTCCTTGAAGACCACAAGGCCCAGGGTGACAGTGCACTTAAGGGATGTACTTTCAGAAGGGCAGAGTGTGCACACATGCATAAATTTGTATTTGTTCTATATTGTTCGTAATTGTTTACAGTCTTAGGGTGACTCTCTTTAAAGTGTCAAGTATATAATGGTGATTAGAACTAAGTTCAGCTGTTATTTCATGAATTTTACTAAATTGCTGTTGAGGTAAATATAAACAAATGTGAGGTACAGTGATCAATTACTCTTAATCTGTCAAAACTAATTTTACCAGCTATCTTTTTGAAGCAGCACTGTCTCACACTGTCATATGTTGTTTCAAAGAATGGAATGAGATGAGACAAGACAGAAGGAAAAATAAGAAACTCCATAACCAGCCAAGTCCTTCTGTTTCCCCCCAGATCTCTCTTTCCAAACCCAGCTGTTGGTGACACCACTCTCAGCACTGCTGCTTTCTCCAGACACTTGTTGAGCTCACAATCCTCAGGCTACCATGAAACTTTATCCCTCATCATTTTCTTCTTGGCATGTCAAAGACAATTCTTCTTATCATGAAGAAAAAAAGCATCATATTTGAATTAAATGTTTTAAAAATATTTACTCAATTTTGAATTTTTTTAAGGAGGATGTGGACTAATACATGCTGAGAAAGACTAAATTACTACCTCGCTTTTCCCATTTAAAAGAAAGTTCACTCAGTTGAGGGTAAGTTCATTAATATTTGTGAAATACTGAGTATTTCACATATGATAAGCAACCTAGAAAAGACTGAGAAAAATTAATAATTCCGTGTTTTTTGTGGTCTATACGGTAACAGATAAATGTACGAACAAAATCACAGTATTAAAAATGCCAAACCCATTAATTTACCACAATAAACTGCTGAAATACGGCAACTTCCACAGCAGATGGGGGTAGGTTGAACATGGCAGATGCTCAGCTTTCAGGATCTTGTCTACCATTCCCATTTTCCAGATGCCTTGTTTGTTCTATTATTTTACCTCTCCTAAAAATACAACTTTGAGTGACCAATAATACCAATTGATGGCATCTTGTCTTAAAATAAAACAAAACTAAAACCCATAATGAAGACATCAGCCTGAGCTCTGCAAGTTAGCCCTTCAAAGAAACCATGGTGGATAGCAGGTGTATAGTTTCACCCCAGTAAAGAACTGGCCAAATGGTTCACCATTGAAAATAGCACAGTGAACTACAACTATGATTACAGCACAGAAAAAAATAAATCTTCAAAACTACTTTTACCTTCTTAATCAGATTAGTGATTTTTTTCCCTTTTCATCATTGCCCATGATACATTTTTTACAATACGAAGCTCTTTGCTTTGCACAGAGGACATCCTCCAGTATTAGCTAATCAGTTACACTCTTTCCATGTGCTGATAAACATCTGTAAGAGTTTGCCTAGAGGAGTCAAGAGACTATGCAATAAGTTGTCCATATGGAAGATGACACAGGAACTTCAGCTTTTAGAGCAATATTTTTTCCAGGAGCATGGTAAGCAAGAGCTATTTTGAAAAAAAAAAAAGGGGGAACTACACAAAATACATAATTTTCAGTAATATGTTCATTTCCCGAGTATCTTTCAGCACCTGGCATTTTCAGGTGAAATCAAAAACACATTCATCACAGGATGCATAAAAATTAACCTGATGACGTCGGTCTTGGACTTCCTCCGTTTTTGTTCTCTTTCAGGGGTACTATGCCAAGTAAAGACCAGCCTCCAATCAAATCCACCAATCTGTGGCTCACCAGCATTTCCCAAGTACTCAAATGTATTCCAGTCAATAACATCAATAACAGGGCAGACAACAGCTGTTTCTTCTTCAGCAATCCTGGTATGTTTTTAAAACAAAAAGGTGACTTCCATTAGGAACTTCTCTAAAAATAAAAAATTGGAAGTGACAAGAACAAAGAATGCTTACAGATACCAAACATGAAGTTTTGCTCCTTTTCAATTCATGCTGCAATGCAAGGAAATGATGATACAAGAAATACAAGAATAACCTCCATTTTCCTACTGGGGATCATCAGGAGGATATCTCAGGATGGACTCCACTGTAGGCACCTGGCAAACATCAGCCTTCCTGGACTGTGGAAGCAAGGCATGCCAGATGGCTTAAGATAACACATTCAGCATCTGGCTTGGCTGCCATAGCCAGCACCACTTTATCAACAAAACCTGTCTATTTTCTTTTGTACAGGTAACTGTTTTTAAGAGAGCAACTTGATTGCATTGTTCTGCAACGATAAATAATAAACTAGCCATCCTCTTGGCCCTTGAAGTCATGGCTGTTCCTGAAACTGTGATCATCTGCAAATGTACTGAGTACTATAACAGTAACTCAAAAAGAATCCCTGATGTTAGAAAAAAACAAACCTGCAACATGGGAATTACACCTCCAACAATGAAACATACCTGAAGGAGGCTTCCAGAAACCCTGGCAACATAGGAGATGAAAAGGAGAAACAAGATAGCACTGCAGAATGACATTCCTATCACCAAGGGTGATCTAAAGATAGTCAAGATCTTTATCATACTAAGAATACATCAGAGCTGATGACATTTCTTGCAGATCTACTTCTACAAGGAGATAAACCTCTTCCTCCTATTTCTCAATACCATGAAAGGTTTTCAGGATTTCTTCCCAAAAGGATTTGTCGTTACAGAAGGCAGTGGGATTCTTAGCCTTCTCCTCACCTTCTAGAACAGCCTCCCTCAGTACTAGGAGCAACAGCAAGCACACAAGCTCAAGCCAAGGTCTTTCTTTTAAATCCCTGTTTATCATCTTCCCAGTTCTAATGTTAGACATCCCCTGATAGTTCAGTGAAATGAAGTAACTTGTGTGACTTAAAGATGCAGGTATGCACTTCAGCCCTGCATCTTCTATTTACATATTTCAGAGGTGAAGGAAAACTGAACACATCATATCGTCAAACAAGTAAAAGATGCAGTCCATCTGTCATTCAAAGGGAGCTCATTCCTCATGGGATTATTAAACTTAAAACCTGTAGGCTGACCAAGGGCTCATACTCTGAAATTAGAGTAGCTTGTGATGGTTAAATGCAGCAGAGAACAGCAGCAGTTCCAAAGAAGTATTGTCTGAGCTGAGAAAGACTGCCTTAAATATGAAATGGTTTCTTGTTGCTGGAGGGAATATGTGAAACAGATGTTTTCTTCTTTATGATCTCCCACTGAGATCTTGTTTGGTAGAGCACACAAAAAGGCTTATACAAATATTGTTATCTCCTGTCTCACTTGCATAAAACTTTGTACAAATCCTCATTGTACAAAGCAATGAAAATGATGCACGCACGCAGAAGAAAAGAAAACCAAATAATAAAATGTAAAAATATTTTGCCCTCCTGTAACAAGAAGGTAAATAAGTAAAAATTATGTAGCTGGCATATGACTTCAGTTATGAAAGGAATGAAGTAAGTGAAAAGCCATCACCTTTTCTGTAAGTTAAGAATTAACTAGATGGTACAATGCACAGGCAGCTTATAAATACAACCGTGTTTGCACTGCAAAATGCTAACACTGTTGTATTGCTGCCATACATTTGAGTCAGATATGCTGCAGAAATACTCCCTTAGAGATGCACGTCTGCATCTGCAGCAAATACGGCAGAAATTCCAAGAGAGGGCTAACTTTTTACAGGTGGTGATGACCACGTTTAAAAAAATCCCAATCCTTCCTCAAGATTGCCATCTAGTGGTGCGCTAAAGAAGTGAAGAAATCACAGAATCGTCTCCCCAGTCATACACTTTCTTTAGGGGACAGCTGGTAAACCCACGCTTATGATTTGATGGTTATCCCTTTTCCTTTCATAGTTGCCTGGAATACACTCGGTGTGAAATTTAGAAACAAGGTAAGTATGACAATTTTAAGAAAAACCAAAAACTGAAATAGCATTCTAGGTAAAATTTCAAAGAGACATGAGGAATTTGAGAACACAAGTCCCACTAGGAATCAGGAAGCCTTGCACAGATAAAGACACTATGTGCTTTTGGAAGTCTCTCTCCAGTTTGTATAGGGCTGTTTTTTCTGGTCCTTTTCTACAGCCTACAGTATCTGGTGGGAATCTTAACAGGATCCAAATCAAACCACTGCCCTTGATGAAAGATTTTTTTTTTCCCTTTGATTATGTTTTGAAGAGAGCTGTTTTTCTAGATCCCATATTTAGGAGGTCTGATTCAGGTCCTGCATCTATCAGTACCTGCTAATGGCATCCAAGGGGGTAAAGACATGAGCTGTTAGCAAAAGGGGCAAAAACCTCATAACACGAGACAGGAGCAGCAGGTGCTGCGGTGAGGTACCAGTGGCTGAACCCATAGCAAGAATCGTGCATGTACGGCTGCTGGCTACACATGGGTGAGGCTTCCAGAATATAATAAATATTCTCAGCTGTAACAGAGCGCTACTATTCTGGTTTCTAGAGGGTTTTTGTTAGAGTTTTGAGAAGGTTCCTTGGGTTTTTGTTGTTTGTTTGCTTGCTTTTAATTAACAGAAGTTTTCTAAACAGCCTGACCGATCTGCAGTATAGACAGAGACTACACAGGCATAAAGTACAGTGTCCCAAGACAGATGGTTTCCAAGCAAGAGTCAGTGTTGACATAACATTGACTCCTCCCTATCCTACAGCATGATGCTTTATATCAGAACCAGTCTGGAAAGGTGGATTTGCTCAGGACTATGAAGATGGAGTTTATTGACTTGTATTCCAGTCTGCTTACGTAAATGTTTCCTTGCAGGGGGCGCACATCTTTTCTGACCTTCTGCTCATCCACCACCCAGGCTGACAGAAGTAGCCTCCTTTACCAAGGTAATTTCAAAGCTGGGGGTGTGGACTAGCCTTCCTGAAAACCAAAACTTACCATTGTCTGAAGAAAAAGAGCAGCTTGGTCCTCAGGAAAAAACAAAAACAAAAAGGCAAAAAACCCACCATGTCCTGTCCTGAACTTTCACACTTCCATTTGCTTCCCCACAGCCAGGAGACAAACACTTGCAGTGCCTCAGGGAGCAGACTGCAGTAACCTTTGGTAAACCATGAGTCATTTTTTCACTGAAAAAGTGGGCCAAACTGTCTCGCCCCTTCTTCTCCAGTAAGAGAGAAAACCAGCCCAGAGAATAAGCTCACCTTGCCAGCAGCGGCTCCAGCCAGCCCTCGTGGCATTCACAGTGGCAGTCCAGGAATGTTAGGATGTCACCTTTCGCCACAGACGCCCCCAGCAGCCGGGCTCGAACCAGCCCCTCTCGCTTATTTGCACGGATCAGACGTACCTTGCGTAGGCCAGCCACGTAGTTTTCCAAAGTCTCCTTTAAATGTTCTGTAACCAGCAAAAAAAAAAAAAAAAAAGAGGGAATAATATAACCCGAAATGATTTGTTTATTTGTTTATGTCATGCTATAGAAAGCTCTCTCCTCAGTAGCATATTACTCATAGTAGTGGCCTAAAGATTCTGGCATTTCCAGCTCTGATTCTGCTACACATGTTTAGAAAGGACAGGAAAAAGCACAGAACTTGGATGGACACAAATCACGGTTACTTTTAAGAACTTGAATGCTTCACATTTGCCTCTCCAATTCATTTCCAGATTCATAAATGCTTCTCAAATGTTACTTAAAACTTTCTGTATAAAAGTTTTATTCTTAACACAATTCATGTGTGGTAGAAAATGCCATCATTGCCTTTATGTCCCGCTATTCAAACAAGACCAAAGAACTAGGTCACTGTCATTATATGAGACACCAGGGGAGCATTGGTGCAATCAAAACTTGCTCAATTCAGGAAATCTGAAGAACTCTGATCAGTCTGTAGTTATCTATACATGCAAGCACTCATGTTACAACACAGCAAATGTCCTTCCCCATTCTAAACTAAATTTGGTCCAGAAGTCAAATTTTTCATTGGCACACTACAAGAAAAACTATTTTCCAGTGAGATGCCTTTGTTGTACAGTTTTCTGGTATGTGACCTGAACAGCATAACTTTTTCTCCTATAACTGGCTGACCAAAAACCAATCAATATTATTTAGATTTATCCTTCCTACCTTTGTCACTGTAATCATCTACAAGAATAACTTCTTCCAAAAGTATATCCGGAGATGTCTCAAGAACACTGTGAACAGTTCGCAGAAGCGTTGACCAAGCCTCGTTATAAAAAGCTATCACAACAGAGGTTTTCGGCAGGCTATAATAATCATATTTCTTCTCTCTGCATCTATAAAGGGGGGATAACACTTAGTACAAGTGCAAGAGCATTTATTAATTTTCAGGAAACAATTCTCAAATCCATTTGTATGCTAGTTACTAACTGCAAACAAGGACACAGGAAGGACCTTAAAAGAACTGCATGTGTGTGCAAAATTGTATGAGAACACATTAGGAAGTTGCTCTTCCAGAGGTTCCATTTCCACAGAAGCATTATGAATAAAATTCTGAAAACTACCAAAATGTCTAAAAAGAAAAATAATATGATGTATTCTGGGCTGGTGTAGCTGCAGTAGCTGTCTTTGTACAATTACAAACAGAAGAACAAGCAATGGCCAAAACGTGCTTCGGATTAAAGAAAACAAATAAAGGCAATGTAAAACCTAAGTGCAGTAAAAACAGTAGCATAAACTACCGATAACTTGTGCTTTAGAAAACAGAACAAGTGCTAGACAGTAAAAATATAACTCTGAAGGAACAGCAACATATAAAGAGAAAAAAACCAAACCAAACAACCAGGAACAAAACTGAAATGTATGTACACTGAAGCAGAATTTGGAGGGACCACACAACTGGCAAAATCTAATATTAAGATCCACAAAAACCTAAATCAGATATAGAAATGCATGATTTTGGCTCTACGGAGAGCCAGAAAGTTTGCAAACCTTTGGATTAAGCTGCAGAATGTATTTCCTATAAATACATATATGAACTTCCCTAAATGAACATAAGGATGCCAAGAAACTTACAGCTGAGCCAAATGTATAAATTCTTAAAAGAATCCCCTGGTCTAGAAGACTTTTAAAATAATAGTGGCATTTATTACAATTTCTCTCTTTGCTTAAAGCATTCCATATTAGCAGTTTTTATTGCCTGGGGTCACCGAGGCTTGTAAGGGGCAGAAGGACAGACTTCAACTTCTGTACAGAAGGCTATACAGCAGACTTCAACTTCTGCTAAGTCACAACAGATATCAAAGCAGGTAGGACATCCCTCCTACCAACACAGAACAGCAGCGAGTCATCCAAAACATTCTGTGGGGAGCTGAAAAGGGAAATCAAAACTGATCAGTAGAAAATGTGACAGCAAAATCCCTTAGGTCAATTTAGGGGCACAAAAATTCCCCAAAAGATTAAGAAAATTACATTGAAATCAAACTGCTTACCCATAGCACATTGAGAATATTTTTACAAACTATTTAAATCTGCTGTGTCTGCAATTAAAAAAGACTTACAGGTTTCTTTAAAGGTTAGGCAGTATCTATTAAGATCTGTTGTACAGAAAGAAAAAAAAAAATCTGAATCTGATTATACCTAACATTAAAATTCTTATGAGGAAAACAAAAAGTCTGTGGAGTACTTCTGTAATCAATATGTGAAAGTGAGGAAGCAACAAGGACAAATGACACTTGAGCAAAGGAGGCACCCAGAAGGCTGCTTCTCAAACATGAAAGGAACGCCATGCAACAACACCCATGCATACATATATACATAGGTAGGTACACATACACACACACTTATCTAGTAAAGGACAAAAATGCCCGTCCCTCCAGGCTGTAACTTGTCCTGAGGGGCCTTTACAGAGGGAACTGTCTCACACCAACACCTGGTGACAGAATTGATTTATTCAGCCAGACATTCACGTATTGACACACAAAAAATGAAAAGGAGTGATGAGTGACATTTTAATTAACTTTTTTATTTTAATGCAGAAAAACCTACTGAATGAATCCAATTTTAGAAATATATATTTACTTTAGCCTACTGAAAGACATTTCTGCTCAGTCCTGCCAGGAAAAAAATCTCCACATATATCAGCCACTTTTACCAGGTAATTTTGAGTTCATTTCTTGATGGAAATAGGATCTCTATATACCCATCTTAGAAAACTGAAGGAAAATATAAATAAATTAAAAAAAAAAAAAAAAAACACCAGGAAAGCATTCATTGAAATATATGTCAGGAAGAGTCATGGAATAATAATGCTGTATTCCATTATTGAAAAAAAGGAAACCCAAAAGGGCTAAAGAAGCTTCTAAGTCTAATTATCGATTAAAGACTTCAACAGTTTTGCCTGAAAATTACATGCTGAAGATAGGAAACATAATTTGGCACAGAGCAAGGCAATCCCCACACTGTTTGTGATTCACTGTGCATTGCTGCCTCCTTCCTTGAGCACACCCCATGCTGCAGGAAAAGGTCAGCCTACTACAGGACATACAAGAGCACACGTTTCTTAGGTTTCCAAAGTCAAGAAAATGGCCAGCACTAAAAAATGGGTTTAATTTACCAGCTCCATGGTGGAAGGCAGACACCCTGACCTGAGTGGTGCCCCAATAACCTTTTTAAAAAAAAAAAAAAAACAAACAAAAAAAAAGCAGGAAAAAAACCTGTTACTCAACTTCTGTGCAGATTTGCATGTTTATCTCAGAAATTATTTCCAAGACACATATTTCTTGCTAAATTGCTAGAAGGTCTCAACTGTTAGCTGTCTCAAAGAGTATTGCTAAAGTGAAGCACACTTTTCCTTATCTTTCTGCAATGAAAGAGTTTTACTGAACTTCAAAAATTAATCCCATTCCAGAGATTACAAACCCAAAGCATTTAAACCCTGGAAAAATTATAGCATAAGAAAATCTTTAAAAAACTAATGAATCCCTGAAATGGAAATGCTTGGAAGTGTTGCTGAATAACAATTAAGTGGCACACATATGGACACTAAACATTTCCCCTTTGCAAGACATAAAAGCTTCAAAAAACCCACTACGAGTACAAAACCTGATTTAAAGCCTAGCAGTCATAACTCATCTTTTCCATTTCTCAGCTCTTGTTTACCACAGAAGTGCCTTAGCAGACCATCTTCTGTATTCACATTTGCAAACTCCAAGATGCACTTTTATTCTCCATGTGTCAGCCAAGTATCCCAGCTCCTACTTTCCAAGTGAATCATTTCACTCCTACTTTGGATTATTCAGAAAAACAAATGCATATCAATTATGGTATGTCATTAAAATGACAGCAACTGGTGACAGCAGTCCCAAAATAAGTTTTTGCAGATCCTGGGAATGTATATTTATGCATACTATACTTCAACCTGCTTTTGGCTTCTGACTAGGGCGCTCTCCAGTGTCACACTCAAACCCATAACGCCGTCCTTTCCAATAGAGAGGATCACATTCAGACACAATTAATTGCATCCCACATTATTCATCCTAAAAGCTATGTGTAACCTTTGAGCTGATCATCTGGACTCTGCAGGTCCATAAAGACAGATCCAGAAGGCAACTCACCTTACCCTCCTTAAGACATTAATCCAGCACAGCCCAAGAGACTTCAGTGGGTCCCCACCTCCATCTTGTCTATAGAGGTTTGACTATGGAACAGTTGCTTAACTTTTCTATGAGTAAAGTTAAATGACTATAGGAAACTACCTATAGTCCCTACCACTGGCTGTGATACATCACTTTGAACCTAGCCATCATCACTACCAAATGGTTGGTAAGAACATAACAGAGACATGAGGAAATTAGTTGCCTGTAAGCATGACGTTTCCAAGCATGGGGAGTAAATGTAGACACAAGTCCAATGTATTCTTTCACTACTCTCATGATCTTATTCAATCACAGGAACTTTACTATTTTGTAATAATTATATCTATTTTAAAATAAACAATTACTTAAATTAAATATGTGTGAATCTTGAGTGGGTTCATTTTCTTCAGAGAAGTACCCATATCTTTAGTCAACCTGATTTTGGAAACAGTTATCACATACCAGGATCAATCACTGAGGAAAAACCTGTTGCCAGCATATCCAAGAAGCTTTTTCAGAGTCAATAACATAAATGCATAAAGTTTTAAATAGGAGTCAGATTTCAATGACAGACACTGGTATATAATGAATATTAACCACAATAGGTATGGCAATGCAAAGGAGTGACACCTGCTCAGTCTCTGTCCTCCGGTCACTCCTGCTCTCTGCAGATTCACTAGAAAATGCAGAAGCAGAAGCCTTTTGCACAGTGGAGTGACACCCAGAGAAAACATGGCCAGGACTGCCCCAACCACCTTCCAAGGAGAAGGCTGGGACACAACAATGTTCCAGCAGCAGCCTGCTTCTGCATCATCCTTCAATTCCTTCATCCACTTTCTGCCACACTGGATGGGTGTTCCAGGGACCCTCCCGCTTGATCACTGTGGCATAAGACAGGCATAGAACAAACAAAACCTTTGTTTTCTGGCATTTCTTATCAATTTACACTAAGACAACATCTGTATTCTAGAATTCGAAATGTGTTCATCCATAACTTTAAATCTCTAGATGGGAAGAAACAGAAAATAATGCCAGTATGCATCCGAACACAAAACCACGGTCACTATATACCCACCCTTCCTCGATGTTTCACTACAGCAGCTACTCAAACATCTAAGTCCACAAAATGCAAACTGAAGCCAAACATGTAAAAGTGTATCATCATACATCCAAATTCCTGTGGGTTTTTGGTTTTACCTTTCTTTAAGTCCCAGTCTAACCGAGAGTATAGAGCTGACAAGTTTAATAAATTAACCTTGGAATCTACTACACTACACAGTCTTCTGTTATCAAGTTTTACAATAGGTTATTCATTAGAAACTAAGGAGACATCACTCAGGAAATGCCTAAACAAAATTAAATGGGTTGTTTTCAAGAACATTTGTGTCAATTAATGTAATCACTCAATTTATTTCTTTGTAAGGAGCTGTTTCTCTAAGAGATGTGTATCTATACACAGGGAGAGAGAGCATGAATGTGTGCACACTGGGCACACTGCCATGAGTTAATTAGGAATGGTTGCTGACATGCTCTTACTTAAGACTTTCACCACAACTGTGACAACGATACAGAAAGGGAAAACAGGCTTTTAATCTCCAAACTTGATCTTCTATATGCACAGTTACTCATATTTTAAGAAAATAATAGAAGTCTTCTGAGAGTTTTCAAAGATTTGTTAAGAACGCAAACTGCACATAAATTATTTAACGCTTTCTGAAGGCATACTATGTAAGTTTTAGTTTTGAAGTTTCAATGTGAATGCCTGAGGCAAGTTTGGAATTGCGTAGCTTCTCTCAAGAAGTGCAAAACAGTACGTGTCACTGCTGGAGCTGATCCAATTTGACTTATGTGACATATACGCCCCATCACAGTGTCATCTAGAAAACACTGCCAGGGTTCTACTTCAGGCTGGCTTTCACATGGTGGGCTAGGAATCATGTTGGCTGGGCTTGTTACGATGGGCCATATACATGCTGACTCACCACACAACCTCCCTTCCTTTTCCTAACTTGAACAGTTAAAACACCAACCTAAACTGCTCCTTCAGTAAGAGGTGTGCTCAAAAGTGACATTTTGTAGCTGTCAGTCAATAAGGTTGATGGGGATGAATGGCAGCATCCATGGGCATCTCAATCTAGGTTCACCATCTTCATTCCCACTCCATAAACTGCAGAGGCAGCAATGTGGGCTTTGGAATCTGCCAGGTATCTTCACCCAAGAGAAAACACCTCCTTCTCCCACCTTCCCAAAGCCACAGCAGAGGACACAGATGTATTGGGATCTTCTACCCCATTTTCTACTTTTGCCCAAGCAGCAGCTTGGGGCTCTGCACATCTCTCCACAAGCATCCCAAGCCCTGCAGCATGACACAGCTGGCAGCACTAGCTTCTAAGCCACCCCACACAGCTACCAAGTCCACGTCCCTTACTCCAGGCTGAATATAAAGTTGAACAGCCACTCCTCACCCCTCTGTGGGAGAGCAACTTTTGGATAAAATCCAGCATGTGAGCCAAAAGCAACACCACCCAAAGCCTGGGATACAGAAGTGCAACATTTCTAGTGGAATTAAAGGATATGATAAACTACATTATTCCTATCTCCTCCAAACACTACCCAGCTTTTCATGACAAATTTATTTTCTCACATAAGACTACCTTGAACCAACTGTCAGTTCAGAGATTTTCTCCTTTTTATTTTTTAATAAAAAAATAATTTTATCTGAGCATGGAGAGGCTCCACCTGGTTTTACACACCTACACAGGCCACGTATGTTCAGCTATTGCAGGAAAAGGCATTGATGTTTACAGAAGGTGTGTCTTGGTGTGATTAGCAAAGCAGATAGCAGCAAGTTGCTGATAACTGCCAGAATGGCCCAAATATTCAGGGCAAGGCTGGAAGAGTTTAGCAGGTGTATTCAGCATGCTGGCCTACACTTCCCCACCACCTGCCCCAGCCCAGTAGGCTGGCTAAAAGCTCCCTAAATTATATCTGCTGAAACAAACCATATTAGAGACAGCAACCCTGTACAGTCTACAACACTGTGATATGATCAAGTCTCTGGTAACAGAGGCTGGCTAGGTTTTGAAACAGTTTATTTAATGTTCTATAGAACGATTCTCCCAATGACAAGAAGGTCTTGACAAGACAGAGGGCCAAAAGCTGTCTTAAGATTTCAGATAATAAAGGGCTGCATTTGTGAGAAGCAAGGAAGAAAGACAGTAAGTCTGGAACAGAAGAAAATATTTGTTAAGAAGTTGGGTGGCGGGGGGGAGGCAGGCCCAGAAAGCAGATCTGTTTAAGACAGATTAAAAATACATTAAGAAAAAAATGTCTAGAAAGACCAAGTATGAGAATTTGACTAAAATCCTCAAACCCACAAATTTAGGAAATCCATAGAGCCTCCTAATTCCAAATTGTTAGAGAAAGGCTACGGAAGTTCCTACCCGACCTAGATTCTGGATGTGCAGATGAGAAGGAAATTCTACATGTGACAAAGGGAAAACCCACTTGATTTTTATTTTATTTTGCTGAGTTGAAACAGTGCTTACATTTTCCTGAAATGTTTTCAATCTTCTTCCAACATAGTGAGATACACTTAACCTTTGCACAGAGACATACTATTTCCTACACTTACATTTAAAAACTTACTTTAGTGTGAGTAATTTGATTCAGGACAAGAAAAAATGTTTTGCAAAGCAGTAATGGAAAGAAGCTATTGTATCCATCACTATAAGTAAGGTGTGGATGTACCTGATTCTTACAGACAATTGTTTACAGTTAAAGCAGTTTCTGAATAAAGAAAAAAATCAATTTTTGCTTACTATCAATCACAGATCCGGGAACTTTGTCAATTTTAAAATTAAATCAGCTAAAACCAAGCACTAATCTAGATGTCAAAGGAAGTTGAGGAAGTCTACCAGAAGCTGGAAAGAAAAATGGTTAAAAAGTAACCATGTGAGCTCTTCTGGGAAATATTTGCTGGGGATTGCTAAAAACATAATGGCAAAGAAAAGCGACACATTTTTACAGAAGACAGGAAACAAAAATAGCAATATATGCTAAATATCCAAGCAATAGTGGAAGCATTGCTTCATTTTGTACTGCTATAAAATGCAAGCCTTCTTATTAAAAACAAACAAAAAACCAACTATAGTGAAGAATTATTTTTTCTCCACTTACCGTATGAGGAAAGAATGAAATGTCCTAGAGAAACACTGCTTTGAAGGTCTAAAGCCTGTTTATAGATTCAAGAAATCCTACCAACTAGCACTAAAGTAATGACTAAAAGCTATTATGATTAATATAGTTACTAGTAACCAATTATCTATTTCAGAAAAGCTCAGAAATCAAACCAAAACATCCCAACACCAAACATGTGATCACAGTGTTACAAAACTGCTAGACCAAATACACCTTTAAGTGTTTAATGTAAAGCCTTTGCTGATAAGAAGTGTGCTGTTTCTCCTGATCAGATGCAAAGCATGAGAACACCCCTGCTAAAGCCAGCTCTGGGCATAAGGTGCACCATCAGGTGCATGTTTACAGGGAAGGGATGTGCCAGAAAAGTTGAGCTGCTGCAGCTCACCTCTTCAAAGAGTTCTATTTCCTATACGTGCTGCAAAAACAAACAAACAAACAAAAAAAAAAACAAACAAAAAAAACCAACACTGCTGCTTCACCTTTAGGTAAGAGATGAAAGAGAAGCTCCTGGGTGAAGTCAGACAGTCACTGAGGGCAGAGGAGGAAACCCTCAGCTGCTGCACCTTTTCCCAGAACAGGGTCAGGTTAAAACTCCTGGCAGGAGTAGCTGGATTTTTGGAGTAGAAAAGGAACCAAAACCTAGTATCAAGGCTTATTCTGGGAACTTGCTAGCAGATACTATCAAATGGACATCCTGGTATAATTTAGTATTTACAGCCCAGAAGACAAAACAAACCATAGAAGAAAGTGAGACTCTGAAAGAAGCAAATTCAAATATGGGAACAAACAGGAAAAACAGTTTTGAAAGGCAGAAAAATCTTAGCACAAGATTGTTTTGCTAAAGTCAAGCATAATAGTCCACCAAAATAAATAATATTATAGGCATAAATGATGGTGACAGAGGAATTTAAGCAGTTGTGTATATCTAGCTATCTATACAAAGACACTTAAAGATATACACACATACTTAAACATATACATAAAATCATGCATATACAAAATATTTATATAAAGAATCTCTCTCCCAAAACATAGAAAATTACCTAGAATTAAAGAATAAACCTCTAAAGCTGAAAAACCTTTTAAGCTGAAAAATATTATGCAGACCACATTCAATATTTTGGAAGCTTTTGCGGCTACTTAGGAAAGACAGGAAAGAATTAAAAATCCATTTCTTTGTGATCACAAGTAAAATGAGCCCCAAGGGTTGAATCAGGCTTCTACCATGAAAGAGAGAACATGAAGTGCTGAGTCGGCACAAAAGTGCCTATTCCTGACTTGTTCCTTCCATACCAAGAGTCAGCCAAAAGGCACCTTGTGTGATTTATAGAAACCACCCCCAAAACAGGCAATGCATCCCTACTGTGAGTAAGACAGAAAGAAAAAAAAAAAAAAAAAAGAAGGTAGAATGTCTAAAATCAGGAGCAGTGCTTGAAAATAGCCCTTAATCTAAAAGAACCCAGTTAGAAAAACTGGAAATATATTTCTTACACATTGTAATAAGCTGTAAAAGGCTAAGAGAATGATCAGTTGTCTGCCTAGCCCTACAGTCCTGTAAAACAAGCACACAACGAGAAGCCCTGTGGGACACAATGCAGTTGTGTTGTTGCAGGGGGAGGAAGGCAGAGCAGCAGAAGCCAAACCCCATGGCCCAGAGCTCATCACACTGCACTTACAGGGCATCAGCCCCAACAGGGCCCTCACTAAGTCAAGGTCTGACAGAGGACACTTGCTGGTTTTAAACCTCCTGTACTTGTTGCTCCCGCTGTGAGTTCAAACTCAAGAAATGAAGGGTAGATGTTGGGAAGACAAGCTGGGCCATCCAGACAGCATTAGGATTGGGGAAGAAAAAGAAAATTAAATCATTGTGGAAGTGATGTAGCCTTGAAAGAGGTCTTCAAAGGCTGTTGAATCTCCATCCTTGGAGACTTGGAGGTTGGACTAGACACCGCAAAGTTTCCTTCCAACCTCCATCTTTCTCTGACCCTATGGCTTAATTCACTTCTAGCCTTCTACAAACTGTATCATCATTTAGTCACTTACATCCTTATCCATAAGATTCTTCCAAATGGACATTTTTATAGATTGCTTATACATATTGTTTATTTGCTTATATGTATACTTTCAATAAAACTAAAGAATTACTAGGTGATGAAACATTATAAGTTGCTGATGACAAGCTCAGTTAAAGGAAGCAGAAACTGTTTAAGGAAACAATAGTAGTTGTTGACTTCTTTGGGTCTGTGTGTCAATAGAAACAGGAGCAGTCATCACAAAAAGCATGTTATGGTGGTGGGAATAAGAAGGAATAAAGACTTTCTGAATATTTTCACTGTTGTGGGGAAAGACCTAAATTTGAAGCTTCCTGGATTCACAGTCAAATGTCGTCAATCAATACATTATTTGAGAGAGTAATCTCAGCCAAACTATTCTTCTCTTCCTGCACAGTATTACCAGACACAGATATTAGCAAATACCTGCCACGCTTCTGTTCCCATGGCAGGTCCACGATGTACAACATGCAACAGTAGGAAAAGACTTTTGGCATCAGTTTCTGATACAGCAACACCTTGTGCAATCATTCTGTGTATCACATTTAACAGCTTACTGGTTCAGATACTCTGTATCTTATTAGCAAAACTCCAGTTTTCACTGGATTCAAATGTTTTCACCAATTCACACACAGAGAGTGGGTTCATTGATCAGTGAGGGAGGACATTAATGTTAAAAGGAACAGTGGGGCATCCAGGTGGTGGTAATGTTGTCTCTATTTCCCTTTCTTTTATTCTCCTATTTTATTGGTGTCTAAAATTTCCAGCCTTGCCTCCACACACACAAGAATATGCTGAAACAGACCAAAAGCCCACAGCCCAGAATAGAGTCTCCAAACATAGCACCTGTCAATATCTCCTGAATATTTGATTTAAATTTTCTAGTGGATGGACTTCCTTATGCTTTACAGTAAATGGATTTTTGGAACAGGGAGATGGCAGAATTTGTTTTATCCACTTGTATGCATCAGCCATGTATTGCAGCAGCCCTGCAGGAGGTACACTTCCAGCAGCCCACCTGTCTTTCAGGTTGAAGACCTGTAAATTAGTCACTTCTTTACGAAGGCCATGCTGTAAGTTGAACAGAATTGAGTCCAACACAGATTTCTGTGGGACTTTATCAGTGATTCTCCACTCCTTAAAACAAACAAAAACCAAAACAAACAAAACTGAAACAAAAAAAAAAAAAATGCCCAAAACAAACGCTTTACAGCTTCTACTCAGTTATTTATAAATGCAAGGAATTTCCACCTTATTTCACAGTTGTTTAAGGAACTCATCAAGTAACAACACACTTCTTTATCCATATAATTATGACCTTCAAAGAACTCAAACAGGTTTGTGAGACACGTCATCCTTGACAAAAGCCTTGTTGACTTTCTCAATAGATCACACCTACCCATCTGTTACTAATTCTTTCCCTTACCACAGTTTGTAAATAACACGCCTGGAAAAGATCCAAGGCTCACCAGCACACACTTCTCTGGTTCTCCTCTGGGAGTCCACTAAAAAAATGGTGCGTTTGTCACTTTCTGGTCCTCGGGTACAGAACTTGTTTCACTGATCACACCTAACTTTTAGCCTTTGCATCATTTTGGTGGACAGCTGAAGCCTAGTTGCCATCTACCATTACTACTTATCTCCTATCATTGCAGCCTCACCCATCACCAAAATGTTCATTAATAGTCAAGCATTGCCCATCTTAAAATAAAAAATAATAAAAAAAAGTAAGATTTTCCCTAGACTTGAGATTTCAAACTGTATAGCCTCTAATCTTGGAATGAAGTGCAATGAATTTTCTATTGCTGTGGGTTTGGTGATACCTTTTTAATTTTTTTTTTTTAACTTTAATCTCTTACATGGTCTTCCTTCTTGAAAGAAGGAGTTAATATTTCATTCCAAAATTGCCCTTGGGAAAGGTTTTTTTTACATTTGCTGTGTGAGTGGGAGAGATGCTCTGTGACATTTTTGCTATAATTTAGATTTAACTGTGCACAAAGGCATGCAGCACCTGCCAGCAGATACAACAGTACAATACAGCTCCAGCTTCAGAAGGCAATTATCTCTGAGATTATGTCACTGATGCTTTGTGATCCTTTTGGTTTGGATATATTTTGTCATTTCAGCATCCATATATTCAAATCAAAAAGAGTATGTTGTTGTAGCAAAATCTATCCACCTATTCAAATTATTTTCATTTCTAGAATAGTCACCCACATGCATCTATAATGTCCCCCGTTCAACAACTGTGACCTTCCATTTCTTCTAACATCCTGTCATAGAGAAATGGCAGAAGTCCAAAATAACTCACTTAAATGATTTAATTCTTCCCATGGAAATGAAACTAAAATGGTCCTTTTTGACCTAAGGTCTACAGACTGCTTATAAGAGCAGAGTAATAACTAAGAAAAACAAACCTAGTGTCAGGCTTAAACTTATGATGAAAAGGCCTTGCATTTGCACTGCAACTTTTAGAAAGGCATTGTAAGAGTCATGTTTTAGATTCAGCATTTACAACTTGAGTTGGTGAAATACTGGGCAGGACGCACCAGCGTGAAGTGAATGCATGGGAGAGCCAGATCCCTGATTTTCCACAGCTCTTTGCTACCATATTGTACAAACCTGTTGCAACAAAACAAACCAGCTGAAGGCAAGCTCAGGTGTAATAGAAGTGAGGGCTGTGAGGAATCAGTAGCAGTCATGGCTCTATCCCACCCCCTGTGGTGTGGCTAGTACATACGCGTAACTGGCTAGCCCGTTCCTCTCACCAGCCGGCAGCTCACTCACAGGAGAGCCCAAGACGGTGCCACACTGAGTGTTTGTGTAAGGGCAGAACAGTCAGACCTGTTGCGCCACGCTGGCTTCACAGCTGCACTGAACCACTGCCTGTAAGCTAGAGCCACTTCATCAAACACTATCTAATCCTTCGTTCACAACTGCCTATGTCATCATCTGTCACTAGCGTCAAACTGTAAATGTAATTTGTAAATGTAACTTGTCTCAGCAACTATGCATCCCGGATCAAGCACAGTCGCACTTCAGAATACCATTACATACGTCTGCGAGCACCATTTCTAGCTCGCTCCTGGTAAAACTGCTTATAAAACAATCTCCTTTAAACTGTGTGCCTTAAGATAATTGAATACAATGCACAGCTGAAGTCTGGGAAGCGTAACATTTGTAAAGCTGGGAGTGACTGAAAAAGTATGCCGCTGCCCACGGTGACTTACCCCGGGGACAGCGGCAGCAGCAGGAGGGGACAGGAGCAGGAGAAACACGGCAGCGCGCCGTTGCTTAAGGACTGAAACCACACTACCAGGGCTACGGGGGAAAACAACCTGCACATGCACCACCAACACGCGACTTTGTGCTGCCTTGAGTAGGTGCGGCAGCCAGGCAAAGTCACCAATAGACTTAACTGTGAGAGCGAACGCTGTAATCCAAGAGCATTTGGGATGGGAAAGTTTCCAAAAGCCTCCACGCTCCTGAGTGAAAGGTACTCGAGAGAGCCACGACTAGCCCGCGCTGATCGCTGCCAGCAGACACTCCAGTTTGGCGGAGCGGCTCTGTGAGCCACAGCAGCGGCAGGCTCCTCTGTCCCGGCCCCACCTGCCCTCGGCGGTACTCACAGCGGGTTCCAGCGCTCGGGCAGGCGGCGGTGCAGCGAGATGCGGTCGCTCAGGTAGATGTTGATCTGGTGCCGGCGGATGCTCTCCTCCTGGCGGCGCTTCTCGGCCGGGCTCAGCTCCAGCCGCACCGCCCGGCCCAGCTCCCCCAGCGCCCCCGGGTCCAGCGCCGGCTTCGCGTACACCGGCCGCCGCAGCAGCTCGCTGTCGGGGGACGGCGGCTGCGGCGGGGCGCGGCGGGCGGCGTGGCGGGGCGGCGGGCCGTGCCGCCACACGAGGAAGCCGAGGGCGGCCAGAAGCCCCAGGGCGAGCAGCGTGCCCCCGCCCCGGCAGCCCCGACCCCGCTTGCCCCAGCACATCCAGCGGCCGAGGCGGCCGGCCATGCCGAGCGGGCGGCGGCTGCCCTCTCAGGGACACGGGCGCGCCTCCGCCCCGGGCGGACTCGGCGAACTTCTCACGGACCTGCCCACGCCGCGACACCCGCCCGCCGCCCGCGCTGCCCCGCCTGGAAGCCCGCCCGGCTCCTCCGCCGCCGACTCCTCCCTCCTCCCCGCCCCGCCGCGGGCCAGCCCGGAGGGGCGCGGCGCGGAAGAACCGAGCACGGGCGCTGCCGCGGGGAGGGGAGTGGTACCCTCGAGGGGAACCTACCTCGCTTGTCCTCCAGGGGTGCTGAGCCCCTGCCGCCCGCCAGCCACCTCCCCTGGAAACTATGGCCCTCTATTTCCCGGCGGTCGAAAGGCTGCTTGGCCCCCGAGGGTTCCAGCACCCCAGGGAACGCATACGGCTCCAGCCTACTCCGCGTTCTCCCTGGGGACGCAACCGGTGGAACCAGTACTGGTTCTGACCCATCCCGGGGAAGGGAGGGAGTGGAGGCCATCCCGGTTCTGCCAGGTCACAGCTGGGATGTGGGGAGGAGGAAGGAACACACGTCCCCTTCGCACACCTGCTGTCACCCTTCAAGAGAGAGGTGATCTAGTCGCCCTGAAGCTTGAGGGACTTTCATAAGCACTGGTAGCTGCATAGCAGATATGCAGGGGTACCCCCCAGCAAGGCAAAGCTCGGCTGGCACAAAGCTGCCAGGGCCACAGCAAGGTGCTTCGGCCATTGGAAGTGACTGGGATAGCCCCAAGGCTGGCTGTCTACGGACAGAAATATCCAGAGCTGCAGGACAGCAAGGGAGGTTATTTCTGATGAGGTACTAGGAAGAGCTTTGAGGTTGAAGGAAACAAATTGATAGGAAACCAGGCTTCATCCATTCTGCCTCTAGAATAGCATGTGTTTCAGAAGTAGAGCAGAACATGGGCTAAGAAGTTTATAGGCATTAATGACAAGTTTTTTTGAAGAAGAAAGGAGTGTTCTTGGTTGAAAAAAGAAGCCAACCATTGTGGCCTCATAGAGGGAAATCCAGAAGACTAGCGAATATCCCAAGTTTATTATCCAGATAATGGACAGTCCGTTGTATGGCTTGACAGAATTATGGGGGAAAGAAACAACAGTAGCACTAGTCGCAACTTTCAGATTTGCTTCATACTCAACAACATAGCCTTACTGCTTTTTTTACTTCAGGCCCTAACAGGATGCAGCCCCATCTGTCTACATTTGTGATCTGGATGCCGTGAGATAACACGAGAATTCCTGATTTTGCATTTGAAACAGTTTAATGTAAATGTAACATAACTGGATACAGTTTCTCTCTCACATTCAGTAGGGAGCTGGAACGGGGTTTGAGGTGTCATTTGCTCCACGCATTTTACAAAGAGACTGTTCACTGCAACATCCTCAGCTGTTGGAGGCCTGTCAAGATCAACCCAGCGGATGAGTTCAGCCATCCCCAGAGAGAGAACTTCAGCCAGTACACAGCACTGGGCGGTGCTCACCAGCACTGCTGAGGAGTGAATAAAACAAAGGAAGGGAAAAAATTCATCACTAACAGGGTCAGAGTATACAGCTATTAGCTCCTTCTGATTTTACATGATAACAGATATTGTATGTGACAGCACAAACTCTACTACTGTGTGAGGCCATGCCCTGGACAGAAGAGTGCTGAAAACCAATGACTGATTCTGGCAAGCTAGTATAAATTGAGTAATTTAGGTGGATTTGCGAGTGTGCATATAGACAGATTATTTCTTAATCAGCTATACAGCTAGCTATCACAAGTAATTATATAGGCATAAAATATATGCCTTGTAGACAACTAATAAATACCAGTATGTTGGACATGAGAATTTACATTGCATATAAAGGAAGCTGTGTCTAGCAAGCTTTGGGTCTGAAGAGTCAGGTGGCACCAATGATTGCATGCACAGTGTTTGCTTTGTCTCCTTGCTCACCATCATTTCTGAATAAAGGAAGCCTATTCCTGGAATGAATCAAAGGAGAAGATATCCTCCTGGACTCCCAAAAGAAGTTATCTGGGAGATTGGGAAGAGGTAAAGAGCAAAATGTGGGACTAAGAGTTAATTAAGAAGAGTGAGAAAAAAACCCAAACCAAAACAAAACAGAGTTCTGCTGCAGAGGTTCTTAAATATTACAAGAATCTGTATTTTATTTAAGTATTTTAAGTATTAGAACAATATGGAAGAAGCACAAGAACATGATCACATGACTAAAACAAAAAGCAGGAAATAGAGAGCCGAACGTGACTGAACTGCTCTCGGCCGTAATAATGCTCTTACAGCAAAGTAAAGGGTGAAGATTTCTGTGATCACCATCGTGGTGGGAATTGAAAGTAATGCTAGCAAACATTAGTAGTTCTCTGGGGATGATGTCCAAACACATAAACCAGAGGAAATTCATCAAGAGAAAGTACAGTAATGAGGTTAATGTAAAAATCATTAAGAATCAATTATTTGCATTCACAAAGAGGTTTGTACAAGATGTAAAGAATATGAAGGCAAAGACATGTTTTCTCAAACCTTTTCAAAAGTTTTTGGAATGTAAATGTGATGGGAAGACTGAACTTTCTGAGCTGAAATACTTAAGGTGTAAAGAATTCTTTCTGAACGTACAAATAAGCCCCAGAGAAAAAAAAAATCTACAATTAATAAGGCAAGTGAATGAGTTTACTGCTAGCCATAAAACTTGTAGTAACATTTTCATGGAAAGTTCCTTTTAAGAAGTTCTCTTATTTCTTTCAGGTTTAATAACAATGGAAGTTTAAAAAAAAAATTGTTATGATTTTTTAGTGTTTAGTGAGTTACCATTTCAGTTGCTTCAGGAGTTTCAGCCATAGATAAATAGAGTAACCAAACAAGTCAGATTAAAACTCTAATTACTTATCTAGAAAGATCTATTGTGCCCTTAGTTGTCCAAATTAAAACAGAAGATTGGTGGAATAATTAATACATTTGAAAAGTTTATTTTTAAAAAGGGAAATTTGTTTAAATCTCAAAAAGTACCCAAAATATTAACTAAACCTTTCAAAAACCACTAAGAGAAGAAGACTAACCACAACAATATGTAATTGTCCATAAGAATTCACATTATAATAAATGTAAAGAGCTGAAATTAAGGGTGTATCTATTGCTCTCTGAAGTATATTTGAATTGCAGGTAATATTTAGTTCACCTAAAATAAAAGAGCTCATTGAAGGAATAGGTTTACATATAGGGAACACCTAAAGAGGTAAGATAAGATGAGCTATTTGACACGTGTATAGTTATTAAAAGGTATTCTTAATTTTAGTGATGACATATACATTACAGAAAAAATAGAGCTATTAAATTTTGCAAAAGATTTAAAATTTACCTCATCCAAAGTTTTCCTTTTTTTCTCTTGTTAGATCTGTGATTTCAGCCAAAGCAAAGCAAAACTCTAAAATGGAAATGGAATGGGAAGAAATAACAGCTGATAAAGACTGCATTTTCAATAAGTTAAACAGCTTCCTAAATTCACACTTTTGGAGTAAAAATAACATATCAAATAATGTATTTCAGAATAAAGTTCCTAGTTTTAGAAACAGTCAACGCTTACATATTCTAAAAAAAAAAAGTTATCAGAAAAACATGATAGGAAACATGATGTATGAATACTTTGGACATAGATAGGAAATATGTTAAGGAGAGGAGGATTCATCCAAGTTATATAAAACATACCCACTGGAGATGGCTTTGGAGCTACGGGGTCATTGTTCACCATTGTTTTAACTGTGCATAAAATAGCACTGCCCTGCATCACCCCCCCAATTCACACCTTGGCTGCTCTTTCTCTCCTTTGTTAGCACAAATATTTTAAAAATATTATTCAGCCCATTGTACTACCAGTGAAAAGGATTTTTTTTTAATGTGTTTGCATTGAAACTCTCTTTATTTGAGACAGCTGCACAGCACGTGCAAAACACAAAATGAACCACACCCTGCATCCCTAGTGCCAAAGGGTCCTTGGTGCTTCAGCAGGAGCCCGGTTTTACAGGCTAGGCTTTGGGTCAAGAGGGAAGCTGGGTGCATAATGCAGAGACAGAGAGATTGAGGAATTGAGATGAGAGGATGCACCCTAAAAATAAAACAGATTAAAAACACAGACTTGATGAGTGAGATAGAAACTGTTGCCTGTTTCAGGGATCTTCTATCAGGTTGATGAAAGGTGTGCAATTCTCCTAGTGACAGGTCAATAAAACGAGGCAGCATTCAGTGGATTACTTGGGCAAGACCTCAGCTGTACCAGTTTGCAGATCTCTGCAGTATGTACATGTGAATGTGTACACATATATAATACACACACACACAAAATGCCTTGCTTAAAAGGTCACACACAAGCCAGGGCAGCTTAAAGACAGACAGAATATGCATGTCAAAGGCATCAATCAATACATTTGCTTGCTGTAGGTATGTATTGCTTGATTATAACTTTTCTCTTAAGCAAAATAGCAAGCATGAACTGCAGGCAGTGGAAGAGATAATGTACATAAAGGAAACCAAGGCCAGGAAGCTTAGCTGTCAGAAAGTATTGGAACAAAACTGCAGTTCTGCCCACAAAGTATGGTATGATGTGATGTGTTAATGAAGGTGTGTTATGTCAGAAACCTGACTGGTTTTTCATACAGTCTTGTGCAGACACAGTGAATTAAAATACTGAGTTGCAAATACTCTTTTAAAGGTTGTCAAAATTATGGCATATTCTGAAACATACAAACGAAGTAAATTCCTCATAAAGTTATAGCAGCTGGTTGTAGTAGACAAAGTGAAGACCATGATTAAAATTCTGAACCAAGAAGTCAAGCAGATATTTTGTTGTGAAATTAATCTTTGTCACCCTACACTGTAGCCACTTACTAACATTTGGTTTTTAGTAATTTTTTCAAGGTTGTTTCTGTTTCTACGTCTGAAAGGACCACAGTTGACATACATGAGCCCAGTGATACTGGGGAAGCATTTTCTTTTCTGTGATGGTATTTCTAATATACGTGTCTGCCTTTTCATTAAGGCAGAGATAAGTGTCTTCACACAAAAGACACACTAAAAATTTCAGGTTTTTTTCTCAGAAGTATGACCTTCTTGAGATTCACATCAGTAAGAGTTTACAGTAGAAAATAAGTCTTTACCTCCTAAATTGCCATGAAAAAATGCCATCATTCTTGGGGATTTGAGATGCCACCATCCCCAGACTTTGGTAATGCAGATTATGAGTGAGTCAGCTATTTCTAGTTGTACGGATTTCTTTGCTTGACTACTTGCATTTTTACATTTCTGAGATGCTTTTGATTAGGATGGCAATTTTACAGTCCTCCATATTACATGATCTTGAATTATACATGAGGTAGAAATTTGCTCATGTGTCATGGTATATGTCCAAATATATTACATCGTATTACTACTGTAAGAACAACAGAATTTTTTGTCATGTTACCTGGCCAATTTGTAGTTCTACATCATTGCACATTTGCCATATTATACTTACTTTACTAGTTCCACAGGTACATTACATCTCTAGTGATTTCCTAGGCTTTGTTTGGCAAATGATGAGTTCTGAGTCTTGTAGAGCAATGACTCTAAGTTTATCTCTTTTGTGTCACACTGTATGATGAGTAGCATCAATAAAGCTTGTATCTCCCTGTTGGTGTTTTGAGATCATTAACAGTGGAGACTTAGAAAAGTTTCACAAATGTTGACTTCACATGTTTACTCTTGCCTTAACTGTTCTGCATTTTTTGGTGGGCCTGTTCTGTTCCTTGCACTTTTCTCATCTTCTTTATTTGAAAGTAATTTCTTCATTCATTAGGGCTTTTTCTGTCATTTAGAATTATTTTAACCTTGGAGCAATCTAACATTGACCTATACAAATTAGCACAGAACTGATGTGAAGGAATTTCTTGTCAAAAGCAATGCATTTTTCACTGACTGGACAAAGAAGATGCAGTTTGGACAAATCTTCTAAACAACTAACACACAATCTCCACTTGAGAATCTTGTTTTTGTTTTGTCCCATCTTATCTTCCAACCTAAGTTTTCTCCATTATCTTATCCTAACAAACAGTTTGAAAGGCTTAGGTTGTTCTTTCATTGGTCAAGAAATCAAGTCCTGTATTTTCCAAAGAGCTTGGTACTGCATCATGCAGGAGAATATTCCATAGCAGTTTATTAATTTCAGAAGAAATTTGATTATTTTTCCTTGCCTTGATTCTCAGTCAGTGACAGAAATCCCTGAGTGATCACACCAGAATAAATGCCTAGGATGCTGACTGAAGACAGTAATGACCATCAGATGACAGCAGCAGAATTCGGGACAAATAATTTCCCCTCTCATTTTTTAAACCCCAGCAAATATTTCCTGTGTCTTATAACCTTCTTTTAAAAAGTGCTGCATCTTTTGCTGTTAGGTTCCTAATTACATTCATGATATCTTTGTCTGGAGTTTCAAACCATTAGTAGAAATTGATAGCATAATCATCAGCTACAGAACATAAATTTGTAGGATCAACATGTTCAGTAGCTTATCTCAAAGATAAACTGGAGTGATCCTGTCATTAATTTGACTATATCCGAGCATGCACTTTGATATGGTAAGTATGACCCAGTTTTCTTCAATCATGAATAATGTATTGCATTAATCACTCTTGCCATTTCCTTCTTCCAGGCTCTGAAATCTTACAGGGAGTGAATTGCACCATCCAGCTATATTGACAATGGCAAGCTCCTCATACTGTTGTAATGTAAGGATGGCTGTATTGACTGGACTAAAATACTCCCTAGCCATGCATCTTCACTCTGATGATGGCCACTGTAAGCTTCTTTATGCTTAAGGAAATTATTTAACCTAAGTGTATACAGTATCACATGTAACACATGGTATCTATAAAGAAGGAAGTATCACTGAATATGTGCCCTGTCCAGGAAATTGTTCTATTAGTTCTGTAATGATAAATATGCAGATTTTTTCTTTGCTATGAATGGTACTTTCCCAAAGGAAAAGTGTCCCTAACTGCAGCCAAGACTCTTGGTTGCTGTAGACTTTCTCCAAGTGTAACTTGTTTGGCCTTTTGCCATTATGGTCTGGCAAGCTGGCTCTGCAGTGTATCAGAGCCAAAAAGCTGTATAACTTGGAAGATAAGGATGCGAGTGCCTAAAACTAGGGGATTGCTACATTTTAGTGGCATTTGGTAGTTTTACTATACTCCTTGTAAATTTTCCTAGTCCTCTTATCCCCAAACCCTCTACCCTGTAACAAGTGCCCTGTCCTGCCATTGATGTCACTGATTTTCATAGAAAATTACCGGTCTGAATTTACAAGGACAGGACGCTATATTCTTGAGTGACGAAGTTCAAGATTTTTCTTTTCTTTTTTGCCTTGCTTTAGGTGTTGTAAATCAGTTTAACCTAGAAAATATTTCAGGATTTCATGGGGGGCTGAAACTGAAGACACACAAGAAATCCATATTTTATGCTCAAAGATTTTAAACTGAAAGACTAATCAGTGCTGTCAGGAGGTGGGAAATGGGTGTTTGTAGGGGAAAACACCAAACTTCGAATCCTGTGTCTCATTGAAGGGAGAGACCGCTTTGGAGCTAAAAGAAGCACAAAGTAGGACGGTGCAAGCAAAGGCTGAAGTATCATGTACGCGGAGTGGGGCTGACGCAAGGACCGCGCCAGCCTGTAGTAAGTCACACTGTGAAGCCAGAAAAAGGGGCTGTTGTATCAGGTGAGAGGGAGTAAGCCCCATAGCGAAGGCCTGCTGCCATGACCCCGGGCAGAAAGACGCGTAATGCGGAGACAATTGCGTGGCAGCCAGAACGGCGCGGAAAACGGCTGCAGCCCAGCGGGCAGAAGTCCCCTGCGGAAGGGGGCAGGAGCCGTGGGGCACCGCTGGGGCTGCCAGCAGGGCAAGAGAGGCGCCGAGCGCCCCGGCCGAGGCTGGGATAACCCTCGCCGGCTCCGCGGAGCGCGGCGCAGCCCGGCTCCCCCTTCGCGCCGTGCGAGAGCGGCCGGGGCGCTGCGGCCGCCCTGGGCCGGCCTCCTCCCGCCAGCTGAGTCCCCTCCTCCCCGCTGCCCTCCTGGCGGCCGCCGAGCCGGCGGCGGCGGTCGCGGGCGGCCGAGCCGCTCGGGGCCCGGCAGCGCTGCCCATGGGGGAGTGCGGGGTGCCCGCCCAGGTCCAGCTCTTCCTCCGCGCCTGCGAGCAGGGCGACTGCGAGACCGCCCGACGCCTCTTGGGGCTGTCCGGTGGCGGCGGCTCCGCCGATCCGGGGGCCCCCTCTTCCTCCTCATGCGGCCCCGAGGAGGCGGCGGCGGAGCCCCGCGGTGAAGCGTCGTCCCCGCCGGCTTCCCCCGTGCCCGTGGACTGCACGGACGAGGCCGGTAACACGGGGCTGCAGTTCGCCGCGGCGGGGGGCCACGAGCAGCTGGTGCGGTTCCTGCTGCGGAAGGGTGCCTCGGTGCAGAGCAGGAACCACTACGGATGGAGCCCCCTCATGCAAGCGGCCAGGTACGGGAGAGAGGGAGGGAGGGAGGGATCAGGGCCGCGGTGGAGGGGGTGCGTCTCCGGCCGCCATCCCGCCTCGCCGCGGGGCACCGGCCTAGTCGGCAGCAGCCCCGGGGCGGGGAAGGGAGGGAGGGAGGGAGGGCCGCCGAGGCTCAGCCTTCTCCGCCCTCGGGCTGCCGCCGGCGCTGATCTCCCTCGCCCTCCGAACCGCGGTCCCCGGACCGAGGGAGGGCGCCCGGGAGCGCCGGGGAGCTCCAGGGGAATCAGCGTGGGAGAGAGGGCTGGCGCCATGTTGAAGGCCGCGGTCGGTCGTTGCCGGTGGATCCCGGAGCTGTCCTGAGGGGATCCGAGTGGTCACCTGTTCCCGTCCCTGGGGGTGGGTGACAAGGGGCTGCCGAGTGTAGAGTTGGCTAAGTGTTATGCATTAGGGGCATTAGGAATTATCTTTTCGTAGTAGGAATGTGGCGTTTGAAGCAGTGCACTCTACTTCTTGGTTAAGCCAGTGCAAAATTGGAGATAATGTGAACGCGAAACATTGCTCCCCTCTGTAACACCAGGTATACGTACGTAGCCTTACTTAATTTTCCATGGGTTTTTTGGTTTTGTTTTTTTCGTATATACGTGTCTTACCTACTTGTTGAAAACTCACATCTGATGTAAAGCATACTGAAGCGAACAGAAACAGTTAATTTCACTTGGCTTTCCCATGTTTTCTTAGGTGGCTTGCTGGAGGATGTGGAAAATCATTGCTGAGGGTTTTTAATGACAAAACTGGGTTATTTTCTGGGTCAGTGATACTGTGCTTTGCATGACCCACTGCTGGGCTGTGGGAGGTTCCCGTGCTGCTAATACTGGAGTTGGTGCTTGTCTTTATTCCTATAAGCACACCTTGGGCTCGTAGGTGTGTTTTGCAGGGTTGGAGGGCATTGCTGTTCTATAATAACTGAATGCTTAATTGAGAGAAGAAATGGTTTTTTTTGTTTTGGTCTCTTTTTTAAAATTTCATAACATTAAAATACTTGGAAGAAAAGACTCTGTTTCAAAGTCAACATTTCTCTTTTCAACTAATGGCCATAGAAAGTTCCCAAAGAATGAGTCATACAGCTGGTTTCCCAGTAAGAACAAGGAAGACAAAGTTCAACAATTTTGTTATTTTATGAAGGTTTAAAAAAAAAAAGAAAATAAGTTGCAGAAACAGTCTTAGATTTTTTTTTTTCCTCCTTAATGAAAACCATATGCTCATTCCCTAAAAACAATAACGTCAGATGACTATAACTCTCTCACTGATTTCAAGAAATCACTGGCTGACATTTGCAAAGTACTGTATATATTGTTGAAATCTGTGGAGAAAGCATAAAGTAGAAGAGCATGTTCCTCTTTTCTTTTTAATGGATAACTAGAAAGGAAATACAGTGTTTGATCAAAGGTAGGCTTCAGACTTACATAGATGTTTAATTTTCTGGCTGCGATTAGCCCTATTGAAATTGGACAGGAGGTAGCATATATGCATAAAATTAACCATGTGCAGGGGTTGCAGGCTCTACTGAGGTGATGCAGTGAGGGCTACCAGGGTAGGCCTAGTGAGTAGACAGACCCCAGAGGCTTCCTCCTGCAACTGTGTAGTTTCTGGAAGGAAACTAGGGACTCTGGGGCTCATGTTTGCTCTAAGTGGTTAGTAGCATTCTTTGGGGTTTCTTTGACTAACGTTTGCTTTGCTGTAGTGTACAAAGGCTGCTTTCAGTGTCAAAGTTGGGTTGTGCTAAGCGCAGTGTGCCCAAGCATATAGTATGCATGATGCCCGCAGCGAGAGCACGAGGCACACATCTTGACAAGGTATTACATTTATCAAAATGTGGGGTTCTTCAGCTGGGGAACAGTAAAGGGTTTCCATTTTCTCACAGATAACTGGCTTGCACGATTGTCTTTTGCTTACTGACAAACTACCAGCGCCTCTGATAGTCAAGAGATACCAAAACTGGGTTGCTGGTAAAACTGGTGTCAGAGTTCAGTACTCTGACCAAGTTCTCGTAGATATTCCACACAAGGAGGGTTTAGTGCCAAGTTTCCTTATTGGAAGATATTTGATGTTACACAGGGTTTTAATTTGGCCTAGTAATGCAGCAGTCTCCCAAAATGATAGCACAAGCCTGACGTAGCAACTGCAACAAAGTCGAATCACAAGATACCATGGCACACCCATTACCAGTTGCTGTATGCTCATCATCACAGTGCTGAGTGTTGGAAGGAATGGGTAAAAAACCACAAGACTGTCAAGGAGAATTGTAAATCACTCAACTGACCTTGTAGCCAGGAATAATTCTTGATAAGCCTGTGTGAACTGCAGGCCAGTGATTCTTTAGCATGAACTGGTAATGATGCATGCTTCTCCACTTGTGTGTCTCTGCCTGTGTGTTTCTTTGGGCATCCCCAGGTTCATGAGGTAACAGATAAATTGACTCTTTGCATTCTAGCCGAGTGAGTTTGTGGTTGTTCTGGCTGCCTGCTTGTGTCAACTTACACACTGGGTATCCCCAATTATCAGGAAGGAATATGTGGCTGTAAGCCAACTCAAGCACCTTGGTTTCTTGAAAGTAATTCTTCTGGTTGCTCAGTTTTGGTGCTTGGTGTTGGGCTGAACTGTGTAGACACTTCCCCCGTGCTGGTCTGTCTGACTGAGGAGCAGAATGCTTTCTATTGATTGTTTTAGGGGAGGCCGTTCATGTGGCCAATTGTCGCACTCTGCTGGTAGAGCCATTTCTCTTAAAGATTGCCTCTGGTCTTCTTGGTGTTGAGGGAAGTTCAACTAACTTTACAAAAGTGGTGGCCACTCACCATGTTCTCTGAGCTTCATGGGCACGTGTCTGTATTCATGGAGTCTTCTTCCATTGTGGGAGTACATTGGTGGTTCACAACTAGAAAACAAGGGATAATGCAAATAAAAGACTGACTATCCAGTTCATAAAATGGTCTTTTTTTCCCCTTGGTTAGCACTGACTCTTTGCAGTTTTTATTTCTGTTCAGTAGTAATGAGGGTACTTAATTAAGATCCCTGGAAACAAGCTGGCTTTGATCCTTCAATGTGATACAGCTCTGGAAATAAGAGGATGAAAGTGACTCTCTGTTTCCTGGAAGTTATGAGTTGGTGCCATGAAGCAGAAAATGAGGTGGGCATTTTAATGCTTTGGTCAGACCATCCTCTGCAATAGGTGCCTGCTTTATGAGCATGGTCACTGGTACATGTGGAATGGTTTAATTTACAGTCCTCAGCTGATGATTGCTCTCCTCCAGCAAGGTGCCATTGTCACATTCAGTGATGTGTGTATGATCCCTCATAGTGTATATATTACTCAATACACCAATTTGGTAACAAAGTTTTCTGGGTTCAGGGTATGTTGGTTTTTGCAATCCAAGGTGTTAAATCTCCTCTACTCTCTTTCTCCCAAGGTTTGGACATCTAAGCGTGGCCCACATCTTGCTGGAGAATGGTGCTGATCTCAATGCACAGAACAAGTTAGGAGCCAGTGTCCTCACAATGGCCTCCAGAGGTGGCCACGTCAGCATGGTGAAATTGTTGCTGGAATCCGGAGCTTTTGTGGACAATTATGACCATTTTAGCACAAATGTACTTCACAGCAGCAGAGACGACCTTCCTGATATCACTCCACTGATGGCAGCTGCTCAGCATGGACATGAGGCAGTGGTACATCTGCTATTGGACTGGGGAGCTGATTGTAACTACACTGTAAAGACAATGGGCTGGAGTCCTTTAATGCTGGCAGCCGTTAGTGGAAAGGTGAGCTTGGCACAGCAGCTCGTGGAGAAAGGTGCCAATCCTGATCACTTGAATGTACTACATAAAACACCTTTTGACATCTCTGTTGGCTTCAAACACAAAGACATGAAGGACTATTTGGAATCTCTCACAACGATCAGACCTCAGGCAGGTATGGAATGTTATGTTTTTGTTTCACTTTCTTGCAGTTCTGATTGTGTATTTAGAAATTGAGGAGCTTATTTTGTATGTACATGATGTTCTTTGTAATTTGCAGCTGGATTTTAAAAATGTTGGAGTAAGTACACCTACTTCAGCTGAGGTACAAGTGCCCAACTTCGGCAGATTTTTTCCATGTTAGCAGGATAAGATTCCTGTCTTTATGTGGCTGTTTTGGGGACACTTTTCAAGAAATTTATGCAAACCAGCAGTGGGAAGTACTTAACAAGAGGGTTTGGAAGAGCTGCATCTGAATTTTCCAGCTTTGGACTGCTTGATATAAAATATAAGCATGTGGCTAGCTCTACAAAGATCCTTTTGCAGGTGCTACCACCCATCCAGCCATGGTGGCAGAAAGTCTGCACGGTAGGATAGTCCACTTTAGACTCTATGCCACTTGTGGTACCCATATAGACTTCCTTAAATCTTACCTATTTATGTCTGTATTGTACTGCCATGTGGACATGTCCATAATCCCTGAACTTGTTGTCTATATTTGGTGTCATTTCTGCAGGTCAAGCTTCCCTTGTACTTGAAGATGTAAGAACAAAAATCAGGCATCTGTTTCTGCTGTAGAGAAGGTGTTAACTCAGATATTGACTTACAGGTTAAGTTGGAACTCCTGAGCTTTCATACAGCCACGCTGCCAGGCAGAGCCGATTCACTGTAGATGTTTGCTCATGACCAGTCTCTTGAGGACAGACTTAAGTTGGTTACAGTAGACAGAACCAGAGATCCGTGGAATTCACTAGTGCCCACGTGTTTGCATGTACAGGATGTACGTGCAGGCTGAGTTGGCCTCATGAGTCTTCAAAACCTTCTGTGGTCATACGACTTAAAGTATTGAAGGACTCTGTTTAAGTGAGGATACTGGACTTGCTTTAAAGCAGATTAATGTTTGTCACCTGTGCTGAGGGGGAATTTCCGTCAGCAGGAGGGTAGTAACTCATTTGGGCAGGGAGGGGAGTAAAAATGTTTCTCTTCCACACAAATTTTTGCATTGGTTTTTGACCATAGTTCAGCCTTCTCCTAGTGCTGGAGTCTTGAATATCCTGTAAAGAAGAAAGATCATTTCTGTCATATGGAGACAGGAAAAAAAAGAACTTTTCTTCTGATCCATTGCCATAGATAGGGCAGACTGCCTCCCAGGAGAAAGCAGCTACTCTTCTCAGGGCTGTTCTCAGTAGCAAATTCAGAACTGCCTGGAATGGCTTGGGTGTTGCCTGCCTTCTGTCCCTGTCCTTACTTAGGTTTTCCCAGATGGCAATCTTTCCTTCTGGCATCTTCTCATGGTCTCCTGCTCCCTGAAGCTGCCTCTCTTCCAGGGTTTTCACATGGCAAGTATGGAGCCTGGTCCTTTCCTAAACTAGTCTTTTGAAATCTGTTTTCCAGTGGTGACCTCATACACACAGTTCCTTCTGTAAGAGCAGTTTCTGAATCAGGAGAAAACGTAGGACCCATCACTCTCTTTCCTGGTCTTAAAATAAGAGTTTCTTGGAGTATTTTGGGCTTTTCAGCAATTGGTTTTGTTCAGCATATTAAGATGACTTCCTTTGGAGTCAAGCTGTGAACATGAACCTTTTCTGTATTTCATAAAAATGACAGAATTGGGCTCACGAAATCTCTCAGTTTCTCCTTGTTTTCCATAAAATCTTGTTACCCCATTGATTCTGTAGTGTCCATAATAATTTGGAAGATAGAGGATGATACATTTTTCTGGCCTCAGTGGAAGGTGAAAAATACATCACTATTTTTTCTCATCTTATATAGTGTCAGAAGTTTCAAAGCACTGTTAAGCCACATCAAAAAAAGATTATTCAGTCAAAATATTACCATTTGTAATAATTACAGTTCTTACTATGGATGGTTATCTGGGAGCTGAAGGATATTAATTCACAAGTAGCAAGCTGTAGTTAAATTGACACTATTATTTTTGTGACTTTTGCAAATTAACCTGGAAATACTCAAGAGGAAATAAAACTGGAGCAGCTTGTAAAACTCCTTTTGTGTCACCTTTCAAAATGATCCCATACTATTTGAGTGTTCACTGTTGTACTGAGGGTTTTACCAGACCACAGAATCTGTACTGTGGTTCTTTAGTGGGTATTTTAGACTTCCAGGCAGGAAACAAAAGAGTTTCCAAGTACAATTTCCTGATGGAGAATGGAAATTGAAAAGCCTGTGCTGGTGCCTTATTGTAGTTTCTAGCTTTGCACAGAGAACCATACAGGTGAGTCATTCTTCCCAAAGGTAATAAAGAAGTTGTCAATACTTTCTTTGTTCTTACTAAATGTATATCTAAACATATGTTTTATAGTACTTTAAGTTTTTAATAGTTTTTCCTATACAAATTTTACTAGAAATTATTGGGCTTTTTTTTGATTGCTAGTAGAAATGTTTGTATTTCTTTCAGATACAGAAAAGAGTCAACCTGATGTCTTTCATGCTTTGAAACTGGGTAAGTACTGCTATGGCAGCTGGTGAGGGGTCAGTAGCTCTGACTGAGGAAGCTGTGACCGGTCCGGAGAGATGGTCCCAAAAGGAATCGCCTTCCCGAGGCCCGGTGTCTTCCCTCAGCTGCCAGCTGGAGGGCCCGTGCAGAAGCTGTCAGCTTTTTAGTGATGTCAGCTCGTGATTCCAGCTCAGCTCTGCAGGGCAGCCTCTAGGCCAAACCAGGGAGAGAGACGAGAGGCCCGGATAGCTGTTCCGCACGGAAGGAGCTTTATTGTTGGGCAGGGGCAGGGAGCTAGCTTTATAGGGATACAGGGGGTGGGTGTCAGAGGGTAAAGGCCAGTGGGCTACAAAGGATCGGCATAGGGTCTCCCAGAGGATTCTGGGTCTGTCTTCTTCTTGCCGTGACTGAAAGTAGCTGCTTTCCCAGAGGGGGTCCTGCTGGGAGATTGAGCAATCTCCTTATCTCAGCAGATGTCCCTCCAGGGCAGTGGCTGGGCATACCCCACATACTGCCATGATTCTTCTACCCTATCTAGTTTTTCTGACTTCAGAGCATGTCTGTTTGCTAGCATGAGAAACACGATTTTTCTGTTCCCACTCTTCACATGTGATCTACCAAAATGTCTTCCTGGGAAAGCCTCAGGTCTGTTAGATTTTTGGAGTGATCATGTGCCCTTCTTGTATCCCTCAGATTTTTGAGATTACCAAATGTTAATGCTGGGTCAGAAGAAGTATCATGGGAGGGGCCAAATGAGTACTGGTCAGCACGCTGGGTTTGGACTTCTTTACTTGGCTATGGATGGCAGCACTGTTAAAAAAGTAACTCCCTAGGTTAAGAAGTGTCCAGGATTCAAAGTAAATTCTGGAGTCTCTGTAGGTTCCAGGGTTTCTGTTTAACAAAGTCTGTGCTCTCGGTCTGTGTTAAAAAAGCCACCTGCTGTCTTTTACCAAATTGGAAGATACAAAAAGTAGTTCTGTGCTTTTCTGTCATTCCTGATCCAAGAAATTAGCTGAGTGGCGTTGGTGGGTGTGAGTTTCAGTGAGTGCATTCAAGTGCCTGCAGGGTTTGTCTGGAATTCTGGCTGACTTTCCAGCTGCCATGAAGCAGTTTACCATCTGAAGGTTTTTTTTAAAGGTGAGAATTTTTCCCTTTGCATAGCAGTTGATGATTTGCTTGTTCTTGTCCATGTTCCTGTGATGGTACACACAGAGATCTTTTTTTCTTTTATCTTCTTCCCTGCTTTTGCCTACCATAGGACATCAAAAAAAAATACAGGAGGTGGGTGAGTTTAAGCTCTCTGTTTGAGGTAATCCTGACTACTTCGTATATTTTTTAAAAGCAGTCCTACTTCAAGATTTAGAAAAAAACCCACAACTTTGTTCAAATAATATTCAGTAACACATTTCATACTGCTTTTCCTAATCTAGACAAGAACTCAAGTGACTTCCAGCTCTTTGATGTGGAAAGGTGAAAATTAGATTAACTTTTAAAGAGCTGGAAAGATGACTAATGATGATTTACTCTTGAGCAAGGAGTAGGGAAGTTTTGTATTGGAGGTGTAGTTCAAATACTGGAGGCAGAAGAAAAAGTCATTCTGAGTGTAAGAAAGTTGAGCATTGAAATAGACCGACTCCTTGGGAGGTTGTGGAATTCCATCAGTAAAGGTTTTCAGAATCAATGAACTATCTTTGTAAGAGGAACTTGTGGGTCAGTGTGAGACAGGGCGTTGTTCTACCTGCTTAAGGCAAGGGATGGCCTCTACCACCTCTTAGAGTGCCTTTGTACCCACCTACTTTGATTCTAAAATTGTTGATTCTGTGATTTCAGCCTGTTGAAATGGAACAGGGATCTTTGAAGGACAAATCATGGTGCCTCAGCATCATCAATATTCCTTGCACGACATCATCTTACGGCAATTTAATAGAAATATTTCCTATTTGTGTCTTCACAGGCAGGATGCACTGCAGTTCAAAGAGCCTTCCTTAGTCATTCATTTCAGAAAATAATTCTTGTAATGGGATTGCACCTTAAGTGTATAGGTAGAGAAAATGAGGAAAATAACCCTAACCCTAATGCAATTTTATGTAGGCTGGAAAGATGTACTAATTAACTAAAAGAGGAAATATCAATACAGGTACTTAACTTTAGTGTTATGGTTGCTCTAGTACTTTATTTTTTTCTGTTTTAGTTCCACTAAATGCAGACCAGCATCAGCAAATCAAAATACACAGTAATTCAGTGGCTAAGCAGTTCTCTGTTGCTCATTTATGTTATGTTTTATTACTGTTTTGCAGGAGACTTTCAGCTGGTTAAAGAGATTGTTGATGAAGATCCAAGTCAGGTTAATATTACCAATGCTGACGGTGCATCTCCTTTAATGATTGTGGCTGTAACTGGACAGCTGCCCCTTGTACAGCTCCTTGTTGAGAAAAGGGCTGATATTGATAAGCAAGATAATGTTCATGGCTGGACAGCTCTAATGCAGGCCACGTACCATGGGTAAGATATGTGCTCTCTTTGTATCTAGCATTAAAGCAGTTCAATTTTTCTTACACCCCAATAGAAAAACCCCTTTTCGATACTGACTCTAGAAGCAGAGAGGTCTTACAAGAAACTAAGAGACTTGTGACCTCAGTTTTTCATGACTCTTGCACTGGCCTCAGATTTTTGGAGCAGATGTGAATCACATTTTGATCACCACAGTGTAAGAAAGACATTAAACTATTAATTAGAGAATGTCCAAAGGAGGGCAACAAAGATGGTGGAGGCCCTTGAGGGGAAGCTGTATGAGGAGTGGCTGAGGTCACTTGGCCTGTTCAGCCTGGAGGAGACTGAGGGGAGACCTCATTGCAGTCTACAACTTTCTCATAAGGTGAAGAGGAGGGGTAGGCACTGATCTCTTCTCTATGGTGACCAGTGAGAGGACCCGAGGGAATCGCCTGAAGCTGTATCTGTGGAGGTTTAGGTTGGATATTAGAAAAAGGTTCTTCACCCAGCAGGTGTTTCCAGGGCACTGGAACAGGCTCCCCAGGGAAGTGGTCACAGCACCAAGCCTGACGGAGTTCAAGGAGTGTTGGAACAAAGCACTCAGGGACATACTGTGACTCTTGGGGAAGGTGCTGTGCAGGGCCAGGAGTTGGATTCAATGATCCTTGTGGATCCCTTCTAATTCAGCTTATTCTGTGATTCTGGGATGTTTGGACTTTAGAATGAGTGGAGCATTTGGGAACCTGAAGCAAGCTCAATAAATATTGGGAACATAGTGCAACAGGCAGTCCCCAGGAGCCTTGGTGCAGATTTCATCTTCCATGCTTTGATGTTTTTCAGTATAGTGAGAGATACTATCACCCGTCCTATCAGAGTTGTAAGCCTACATGAAGTTGTGAAACTTCAAGACAATCACCCTTCCATGTGCCCTATTTTCCAGTCTTAAAACCATTCCTGTGTTCTTCTATTCAGCCTTTAGTTTTCATGGAGTTTTTGGAAATGCAACTGAAATAATTGTCATTTTCTGTAAAGCTCCTTCATAAATGTAAGTAGATGCTTAGGAGTCAGACCCCAGAAACTGGCCTGGCTGGTACTTCACATGTGATATCTGTCGTATACTTAACCCTGTCTGAATACAGGATATTCAGTTTAGGAAGGTGAACTTTTCTCCGTTGTTGTAGATGAGCCTTCAGCAAGGTGAAGGTTCACTTCACTGCCTGGTAATGCAGCCATTGTATAAATGCAGGTATTCTGCTCCAGCTTTCGTTTTTAGTCAGCAGATCTCATTGGACTGTGCAAGTGCAACAAAGAGGAAAAATAGGAGGTCAAGTTGTCATTGCCTTGTGAAACTTTGCTGAAGTAGTTCTTGGGACCTTTATTGGTAGTAGTGACAGACATTCCACAGAAGTGCGCAAAGATCAGTTTTTCTGGTGCAGCTGTTTCACTTAGCTGCAGTCACCCAGCACCAGCTGGAATAGAAGCAGCCAGCACAAAGTGGTGTGCAGGGCTGCTGGCATGTCCCCTTGCTGGTACTCAGGTACTTCTCTTGTCTGTGGAAGCACACACAAAGCTGAGTCCTGCATCTGTTCAGTTTAATGGAGGACTGGGATATGAAAATTCCCTTCCCTAATATATCAGTCAGTCTTCACAGTATGAAACTTGGTTAATTAATTTTGTTAATATGCTTAATGTTTGAGGTAGTGGAATTTTAGGGGTCTTTGGTATTGTTCATGCTTAAGTAAAGCTAACTAAAGGACACCAGCTGAGTGAAAAGACCGGGAGGACGTCCCAGCCCTGGAAATAAGGGCGTGATCTCTTGGAAACAAAACTATCCATGAAGGATAAAAGATACCCTAGTCATGCAAGATAATGCCAGCGTCACAGCCATCTATGAAACCCTCTCAGTGTTGTCTGGTGTCATAGGTAAGTAATGACAGCAGGACTGACTCCAGGGAGATCTGGATCAATAGATGAGCAGCAAGAATGCTGCAGAAGTACAGTTGCTGTGCTAAGTTTTACTGTGATGAGCAACCGTAGTACCAGTGTTCGTAGTACACTTGAAGTGTACAAGAGCCCTGTGTGTAAAGCCACATTCAGAGTGCCCCAATGTGGCTGGAACACCTCATGTGCATAAATAAATACTTACTCTTGTAACTCTATACTTTGCATCTGAGCCTTTTTCTTATCATGGAGAGTTGCAAATTTTCATAAAATCTGTAAATCTTTAGCCTCCACAGAGCCTCAGCTAACCCTTCCTCAGGACCACCAATAGTGTAAAGGGTCTTGGGCTTGAAGGAGAGAGCACACAAGATCTCTGTGAGCCAGAGGCACTAAAAATTGTGTCTCTATGTGTCTTCAAGGTATAGTACTGGAAAATAGGATGGAGGTACGATAGTTTTAAAGAAGAGAAAATAGGAAGTATGCAGAGGAGCTATGGTGATGATAAGCAGAATTTTTTTAAAAGAGAGGAGTAACAATCCTCCTCCATTTTAGGCTGATTTTGTGTGGAGTAAATTCAGGAATGAAAATGTCATCTGTATGATAAGAAGTGGTGCTCTGAAGTGGAGATATTGAGATCCATTTGTCAGCTTCATTATCAGAATTCGTAGTTATCTGTGGGTGCTTGAGAATGTTTTTCCTCTGTGTTGCTGATGCATGTCAGAGTTTGTTTTTATACAAGACCAGTTGCTGCTCGAGAGTTTTGTATTAAATATATGTTCCCTAGCTTTGTTGTTTGTTCAGTTATTTCATAGGCTGAATCAAGTATTGTTTTTAAATCACAAGGCAAGTCCTGCTTACTTAGGTGTATCAGAGGGGAGAGGGGCTAACTGGAATGGGATGATGAGTGTCTTTTATGCAGCTAGCTTTGAGGAGCTTTTGTTAGAAGGTGTTTGTGTTGGTTGACATTTAATGCTGATTGTTTTTGCATTTTAAATGCCTCAAGGAAGTGATAATGTGCCTTCTCAATTATGTAATTTATATCTGTAATTAAGTGAAGTACTGTTGGAAGTTTATAAATTATTCAGTCAATTTGGCGTTTCTGTATGCAATTTCTTAATGTGTGAGTTGTGAGAATGACATTACATTGAAGTATTAGTGATGACATCTGATGACTATTGAACTGACCTTTGTCGTTCCATCTGCTTTACTGCCCTAGGCATTAGTGGCTTTCATTGGGAAGGTGTATAGCAACATATTGCAGTCACTTCCACAGGATCAGCTTAAGAAACTGATTATTCAAATTAGGCTTTTAAGGCTGACTTTCTGCATATTGATTAATGTACTTCGTAGTGAGTAAACAGTGACTGACAAAGGACTTGTGGGAGCTTCTGAAGAGCTTGTGAACAAATTTTACACTAGGTTAGCTGTAGAATGTGTAAAACTGATCTCTAATCGAGGAGCAATGTTACAAAAGGTTGAAAATGGAGTATTGGGGGCTTCTTTCTTCACTTACTTGTCCTTTAACATGATCAATGCCTTTTTTCCTTCCCTTAAAGAAACAAAAATGTTGTAAAGTATTTGTTAAATCAAGGAGCTGACGTTAACCGTCGTGCAAGAAATGGATACACAGCTTTTGACCTGATAATGCTGCTGAATGATCCAGGTATGGTATTTCAAAATACTCTGGAGAAATGTACAACATAAACAAATATACATTCTTTCCAATCTAGAAAATACATTGCAGTTGCTGGGAAGTATCCTCTGCTGTCCAGGCTGGACTGGACCAAGAAAGGACAATGTGTGAAAATGGTGGGGTTTGAGTTAATTGGTTAGATGAATGCATACGTTTATGGAATAACAGATTTTGTGTATTCCTCTTGCCTTTGTTTCTGAAAACTGTGCTGTTTGTGTCACCAGAGCCAGCTGAATGGCATTTGATTGTGGGGGCACTTGTATTCTGTGGTGTCATTAGCACAGAGCTGTGAGCTGGAGCTAGAAATTGCCCCTTGGTAAAGAGCAACAAAGGGACAGGATAAAGAGTGCAGTCAGAACAAAACTAGGGAACTCCTAGCTGAGCCTCTCACTAGTTCTGTAAAGGCTGAGAATAAATCACACCTCAGGGTTCAGGTTGTTTGTATGGAAGTGCTGTGGAACAAGGTAGTGTGTTTTGGGGAGGCTTGAATGAAACACATTTAGTTTTTGTTGTAGTTTGTTTAGCATACATTATTTGATATTGTTAACCATCCTTGGTACTTGAATTGATTTATCTGAAACCAAAACCCATTACTGCTAATGAAGTCTCTGAATTTACACACTTGGTGGTTTTGGTTACTAGCAGATTCTTTTCCTTGTCAAAAGTAGATCACTAATAGTACAGCATTTTAGACAATAAATACAGTGAATTATTTTAGAACTAACTTCTGTGATAGAACAGTTTGTCTTGTTACTTCTTTCTCTCTCGGTCAGTTCTGTCTGCCCTTCTGAAAATTCTCCCTGACTGCTGTACAAAATGCAGATTTACAGAATTTTTTTTTTTCTTCCCTGTCTTCTGTCGTGCTTGTTCTTTTTTTCTTCCTCTTACTTTATATTTCTTAATTCTTTTTTGTCCATCTTTTTTCTTACCATTTCTTTTCAGTCCCTTCATTGTCCAGGCTGAACATCTTCTTTCTCTTTGGGATTTACTTTCAAACTTCTTTTCTGCAACCTACGCTTGAAGAAAGAATATTTATTTTTCTCTACTCTCTTCTGTGTCAGGTGAGAAAAGGGAGAATCACAATATTGTTCTTAACTTGTACAAAGTGCGAGAGGAGGCAGTTCACTTGGTCACGTGACTGATTCCAACTGAATAGGATGCTTATTTATATTGATAAATACCTTTAGAGAGGTGATAAGACTGCAGCCCACAGTGTGGGGAGAAGGCATGGGAAAATAGGTCAAGAAAGAAAGAAGGTTTGGGGGTTCATCTGCTTTGTGTTTGAGAGATAGATCAGTTGCTACTTATATGGGATTTACAGGGAAAGTGTTGGTGTATTGGTTGTAATTTGGGAAAGCAAAACAGACCAAACATTATCTTAATTTGCTTCCTTTTAGACACAGAGCTTGTAAGGTTATTGGCATCAGCATGCATGGATAAAGACAAGAATAAACTGAACAACAGATCATCTCTGCCTTGTTCCAGAAGTAGGCAATCCTTAAACATCCCAATGTTGCCAGATGACAAGGGAGGCCTAAAGGTAAATATATTCATTCTTGATAAAAACTCATTAATTCCTGTAATGTGTAAGCAGAGAAAGTAATGGGTAAGAAGTATTTTGGATCTTATATGTAACTGGGTTTGTTGTCTGAATTCCTTGTTGATGGTGCATTCTGGTTTGTGGAGCATAGCATGTGTCCAACTTCCTTTTTGTCAGATGTCAAGGCAATGGGAAGAGTTGGCATTGAATCATTTCAGTGCCTAGAAATAGATCTCATGATTAAGCGGAAGGTACCATGTTCATAAGTTTGGAACTCAATTTCCATTATCATCTTGCTTTTAAATTTGGACAGAGGGTAGGCTCCCTTATAGCCATAAATGGAAACAGGCTATTGGCACTGAAAATTAAAAAGATCATAGTAGAGATTTTAATATGAAGAGTAGTGGAGGAGCGTGCACTTGAGACTTACATGTCCTCTGGCATGCTGTATCCTTAACTCAAAACTGGTGGTGGTCCAGTGGGAAACAACATGGAGTTAGAACAAGAGTGTGCCACTTAAAGATACTGCATCTTACCCTGTCTGTTTGCAAAAGAGTAGGAAAAAGAGTTTTGTTGTTGTTGCTGTTCTTGTTGCCTATTTCCAGGCATCAGTTTATTTAGGTGAATAATCTTTAATTATGGTGTACCTCAGAATTTCCTGGAGTCCATGTTGTCGTCCTTTATGTATAAATATTACTAGGATCTTGAAAACACACATGTTAATTTCCAGGCTATTTTTGACATGAATTTTAAAGACCATTTAAAGTTCTGCCCAAATCTGTTTTTGCAGTTTTAACTATGAAGGAACATGTGGTTGTTTTTATATGATTATGCTATTATTCAATATGATACAACTTATCAATTTAGATGGACCTATTTTATTTAGATGGGAAATTTTCAGATTAGCTTTTGGCTTTATGGAATACAGATCAACAGTGGATTGGATTGCAGTTTTATGACACAAAGGCTTGAATTAGGGTCATAAAAGATTGTGAGATGAAATAAAAAAGATTTTTCATTGATAAGGATATACGCATGAGTGTTGACACAAATTTAATATTCTGGATTGTATGAGTATTTAGTCTCAGAACTACAAAATATTACAGGACTTACTAGTCATAATCAAGTACTTATTCAGCAGAAATTGTGTTCTGTATAGTTCTAAAATAAATATAAATCTGGAAGCCAATATAGTCCATTCTTCCATCACTGCTTAATGCTCTATTAATCAGCTTGTCTGACCATGAGTATGTTACATATCTTACTCTTCATACAAAAGCTCAAAGAGGGTAAAAATTACATTTTCAGATTTTCTGGGTGGAGGGCAATGTCATAACAGTTATGTCTCTTTGGCCAGCATGTGGAGAAAGGGCTGGAGAGAAGAACCTCTCCTGGGTTTTGTAGCAGCAGTGTTTCCATGTGGACAACTGCTCTGTGGTGAGCTGGAACTGTAAACAAAAGATACTGGCGACTCTGCCAGTACAGCATTTTTCTGTCTAGATCAGTGCAAGTGTCTGAATGTGGGGTCTGCAGGATCATGGGAATGTGAAAGCGAGAGGGAATTAATGAGCCTAACTTGCCTTTATATATGGAGACTGAATAAACATGCCAGGAACGTCTTTGACAGACATTTGGTTCACCTCTTCTTTCACCTCATCCCATGGTCTCCATCAGCACCCAATTCCACTACTTGTTGTTTTTTGGGGTCAGAATTTTTTTCCTCCTGATTTAACCTATATCTCTTATGTTGTCCATTAAGTTGATTGATTCTTGTCCAGTGGTCACTTTCATTTTTATAAGAACTGTATAAATACTTAGAGAACTAAAATATTCAATCTTAGTTTTTCTAGTCTAAACAAAATTGATCAGTGCAAATTTCCTTGCTTGTAGGTTTTGTTTCCTAAACTTTTTACAATTTCCAGTTTGTATGTTATCTGTCAAGATGAGGGTTCTAACATGAGTGATGAGATTCTAACTATGGTCTCAGTATCACATAGTAGCATACAGAAACTATGTCATGGATGTGTTTCCTGTTATCAGTGAAATTCACTTTTTTTGCAGCTGCAGCAGTAATGCTGTACATCTATACTTAGTTTCTGCTATGTTGTGACTGTATTTTTTTTCTTTTGTGCACCTGCTTTGCTACTTACTTCCTTTCCTATATTAGTACTCCTGATTTCTTCTTCTTGCATGCCAGCTTGACCTCTACTGAATAATGTCAATTTGGCAGTGTTTAAATTCAGAGTGTTAAAGGTGCTTAGAACTTAAAACTGTCTAGATGGATGTCTTCCATAGACTGTGTAAAACAAGTGGTTTCATTGTTGCAGTTGTTAGTGAACATTTCCAAACCTACTGCACAAAGTATGTTCTCCCAATTTGAGTTCAAATCATTCGCAATTTGTCTCATTTTTTGGCTGTGATCTTTTCCCTTTATTAATTTTACTTGAATCATATTTTTCTCAATTGTTTGATGAATGCTACATGAAATAGCAATAAAAGCTTTATTAAAGTCAAGCTGCATTACAGATTTTCCTCCTTTATGCTCACCTGACTGGTTACTCTGTCAAAAAGAGATTCATTTGGTAGAATTTATTTTCAACAAGTCTATGCCGGCTGTGTCTTACAAGCTGTGATGACATATGAAGTTTTTTCAGTTATGCCTTGTCATGTTAAGCATTTTGATCAGTAAATTTTCAGATTTTCCTTTTTCAGTGATTGTATATTTGCCTTTTGGCTGATGTCTATAACTTCTTCCATACTCTTTAACTTTTACTAAAGATAATCAATATTTGTTCAGAGGTCATGTTGCCTATAATTAATCTGGGGTAATTTTAATCAATATTGTCTGGTTTTAATTTGTATAAGCTCACTTAAATACTCTTACTCTGTTAAGCAAATGCACATATATTCTTGCCTTCCTCCTGTTAATGGTATTCATACTAAAATACCTGATCACAGGTAGGCTGCTTTTAAAGTTTAAAAAAAGTAAGCACTTTTCAGTCTCACCTCTTTGATCACTTTTGTCCTTAACTAGTAGACTTTTTATTTTGTGATGTGTTTCTTTTATTTTTAATTTATGCACAATATGGGCCCTTGTTCCTTTACCTGATGATAATGTAGTGGATATTCATGATCTCATTCTTCACCTCTATCGAACAAGAACCATTAACTGCTTTGTTTTTCACCATTTCATGGCCTCTGTGTGAGTCAACACACATGGGTAACCAAGGCAACTACCAAGCCACAGCTAAAATGCAAGGAGTAGATTTGTTACCTCAACAACAAGGCTGGGTGCCAGAGACACACAGGGACCCAGGCTCCAGTAGGTTTAGCTCATCCTGTAAGAAAAGGCTTCCTGAATGTCTGTGAGAGTGTGTTACCTCTACACAGAAATTCTACTTCTCCAAACAGGCAGAGGGTGAACAACAGTAGGCATAATAAATGGAGTTTTCCACACCTACATTTTTAGCATTCCCAGCTGAAAGGTCACTTTGAGCAGAAACCCTTCCCTCCTCCTCTTTGATTTTAACTCTTTCTTCCCAACAGCCTCAAAACCAAAGTTGTTCCTTTTCCATATGCAAATATTTTATTTCCTCTTTTTTCTTTCTGCCTGTTCTTCTTCAGCAAGTTACACTCTCAATGTCAGTATTAGAGCAGTGTGAATTATCACATTCAATTTCTATTTTAGGTTAAAATTGTTAGAGGGCAGAGATTTCCAGTTATCCCCCTTACTCTTTAATTCCTAACGTTGTTAAAAATGTCTATGGTATTTCTGAAATGGCAACACCATTCTTCTAGTTCTTTGATACTGTTGCCTTCTCCCACTGCTACTAGATTTCACCCTTTTGATAGACCTTATTTTTAACCAGAAATGCATTTTTGTTACTTGACTGCTTCAGTCTATTTAAAGCCCTTTATTACAGCTTCTGTACATGTGTGATGTGGTAGGGGTATATGGAGAGGCTGCAACCTCCTGCAACAGCAAATTAAAAACTCCAGAGATCAGATCTTCATACTGTGAACACCAGAAGACAAGATAAAACCTCTCCAGTGTCATTACTTTCTTCCCAGAGAGCAGTAGTTTTTTGTCTGGTAACACAGTGGCTGTACTTACTCCATTGCGATGTAGTTTGTGGTGTGAGCGTGTATTAAGGAAGCAGAAGCACTGTGAGGAGTAGTAAGAGAGATGATGGGCAGTTAGAAGTGATCTTTCTTACAGAAGCAAGGTGGCTTCAGTGACCAAAACCAAGAAGTGCAAGCGCTGTCTTTTGTGAGCTCATTGTCCTCTGTGTTAAAACTAGATGAACTTCAGTTCCTTTTGGAAGGTGAATAAATGCTGAGCTGTGGGTTTTATTGCTTTCCCAGAACTATTTGTCTCTTATGCCTTTTTTCATCAGATCTTTGTTGCTGAAAGTAATGTAAATCTTTATTAGTTGTGATGCCAAAGAGATACAGAAGTGTGAGAACTCTATACATTACTAACGCTCTGTGCAGATTTGAAATGGTTTTAATGGTCTTCTGCTACAATGCAGAGAATAAGTTTACAGTTTATATTACTTCTACCATAAGACAGTTGCTAAGACATTTATCAGTGAGTAGTTGAAAAATATTTAATGCCAAGAAGAGAGCAGAATATGTATTGTGAGAAGGGATTGTTACTTGGATTTGCTATCACCTAAAGCTGCCTTGATGAAGTGTTGTCACTTTACCATGACTTTTATAAAAAAGTGTTCCAGAAAGGGAAGGAGAACTTTACTAAGAAATAATCAGAAGGTACTTAAAATCTGATTTACCTAGAAGCCACATAATTTTTAGTGCAAATGGCGTAGGTTTAGTATAGTCTAGAGAAATGTCTTTAAAAAGACTTGAAGCAACTTGCACTGTCTGCCTGCAAAAATGTGCAAGTCTGTGAATATTTGAATGAATTGTATTTTGAGCAAAGGAGTCCTTTTGTGTAACAGTTTCCACATATGTGATATCTGTATGGATGGAGGTTATAGCTACATAGTCCTAAGGTTTGTGTTGTTTTCACAGCTGCTATTTCCTTACCTTGCTCTTTTTCAGTTTATAGTCTTTCCAGTCTGTTTTAAATTATCTGTGTAGCAGCACTGTATGGATTGTGGATCTTTAGTTTGACAGGAATACTATCAGAACTCTTCCAGTTCGCCACTGATTTTGAAAATCTTGAGGAGAAGCTTTGATGCAGATCAGATAAGCTCGTATGCACACCTGTAAAAAGCAGAAAATAGAGAGGCCAGTCATTGATTCCAGAGAGTGTAAGAACTGATGGTGAAATTGGAAGTTAGTGGGAAAATTAAATATTTGCTATGTAGCTGCAAAAATTCCCTATTCAAATTGCCCTAATACTTCTATCTACTTTGGCCTTCCAGATACTGTGGAAAAACATTTTAAAATATTTGCCAGGTGAAAAATAAGGGAAGAGATTAATATAACACATACAAATCATGGCGAAGGATTCTGTTGGTAACTGCAAACCACTTTAACATTGCTTTTTAGTTTATTTCATAAATTCCTTGATAGAATTATCGCTGCTGGAAGGATTACTTAATTACACATTTTGTTTCCTCATTTTTTTCTTTTAGTTGGAACTGAATTGTTTTGTCTTCTTATCAATCTAGTCCTGGTGGAGCAGGATGTCCAATCGATTCCGCAAGCTGAAGTTGACTCAGACATTGCGCCATGGATTTCCTTCCAATCAGTTTGCGCCTTTTCCGGATGAGCCCGAACCATCATTAAATTCCACTATAAAAGGAGCCTCACAGAGTGATACGGACACCTCTGGAAACCTTGATGCTGCTACAGCTTGGAACACAAATAACAAAGCTGGTGGTGAGCTCTTGTGGGGTACTCAAGATGATACTATTTCTGATTCCTTGGTTTAGTTCTGCTTTAGCTTAGTATAAGTGAAAGAACACATAATGTATTTGTAGTCTGTAGAAGGAAAGATGTTTATACTCACTGTTGATCATACTGAGTGCAGCATCATTTAAGCAGGAAAATGCTAATATAACCATGTTACTGTTCTTTAGTAAACACCATTAAATTGGACAGGTCACTGAAAAGTATTAGTATCTTCCATAAACTAATTTATGTAATGAAAGCCAATTTATTTAAACTAATAAATAAATAATTCTGAGAAGAAAGAGAAATGGGAAAAGCCCAACTTGTAAAGCATATCTACTGAAATTGTACAGCTCTCCATGAAAGTCCCCCACAGTCTGTGATGTAAAGTTAGACTTGGCTTAACTTTAGTTGAGGTGTGTGACAGTGTCACTGGAAATGTTCATGCTGTGTGCTTACTGAGGGTAAAGCTGTTGATTGTTTAAAAACAATGAGCTATCCTTGGAAACAAAAGTAGAAGCATGTAAACAATAAAACATAATTTATGTATTTTTCAGGTGCAAACACTGCGAAAGGAGGAAAGGACGATGAATTATTGACAACCATGGTATGTTGCAGTGTTCATGGTATCTTCAGCCTATTTCAGAGGGTCATGTAGCTCCCATAATTTTTACAGTTTTTACCTCCTGTCCAAGTCACCTCTAGAAAAAGAGCCTGTTTACAGTCTAGACTGGAACTGACAGGCTTTGGTACACCCACCAGTAGTTCTCAGAAAGAACTTAGTTTTGGAAAGTACTAAAAGTAGTGTGTTATGGAAGCTGTACAGACTTCTTTCAAGAATTACCCATACCTTTGTTTGATAAGCAATGAAAAAGTAAAATTGATGCAACTGCTGCTTAGTTGATGACAAGCAGTATGAAGTGAGGAAAACATGGATGGAACATGGTACAATGGAGGTGTGAAATTACTAGTAGAGACAACCACAAAATATTTTGTTTGGGACGTGTGTTTGTGTTATGCTTTTTCTTCTTTTGTTATGTTGTAGCTTTATATTTCCCTGCAGCTTAGTCACTGGTGATGTCATTAAATTTGGCTGGTTATTATCTTTATGTTCTTTTGTAAGAAATTTGAGTTCTTTTGTAAGAACTTTTGATATGACCGACTGGCAGAACTCCAGGGAGCAAAATCAGTTGTGGTAGTTTTGTCTCATTCTTCAGTACACATACAGCAGGAACACACAGTTGTTCACTGTTTCCAGGTATCCTGTCTGGAAATACAGAGAGGACTACATTGTTATTTCTTTGGAAATTGATTTTTAACATTCTTGGTGAAGTTAACTTGCGCAGTATTTTTAGCCCAGTAAAGGAAGAGACAGTTTTTGCCACTTAATGAACCATATTTGTTGTATCAAATGAGTAGTCGTAATACTGAGGGGTGCCACAATGTTCATTGGTTTCTCTCTGTTACTATGTGTTATACTTCTCCTCAAGTAGTACTTTTGTGTCTCATTTCCTTTCTGTTTAAAAATGCTTGTGTTTTCATCTTTTTGCTTAACTTAAAATTTTGAAAATTCATCACCAGCTCCCAGTAATCTTTCTTAAGAACTATCTTTCCCCCCCCCTTTTCTTTGTTTCCCTCTCTCAGCTGAGGAGTAGTGCTCCATTTACCAGGCTGCCCAGTGATAAGCTGAAAGCAGTGATACCACCTTTCTTACCACCCTCAAGCTTTGAGCTTTGGAATTCTGACCGAACACGACTCAGCAAAGATGGCAAATCTGAACAGATGAGAACTGCCTGGCCACAGAGAGCCATCAAGCACGATTTTAACAGCAGTGGGAATTCTGATATAGTAAGCAAACGAAATGTGTATGAAAATACTGTGTTATGCCCAGGTCCTGCTGACCAGGGAGCCACTTTGTTTCTGATTAGAAATTATTTTTAACCCACTGTCTCAGCAATGGCTTGTCCTTTTAAGCAGTGCTGCTTAGGAAGAATGCACATCTGTATGGAAGGAACATAATGGAACAAAAGTTTTGTGTGAGATGAAACAACTTTTTCTTTGGTTTGGTTTGACTTTTGGGGTGTTTTGGGGTCTTTGATTTTGTTTGGTTGATTTTTTTGTTTTGTTTTGTTTCGTTGGGGTTTTTTTTCTTTCTTTCTTTCTTTGGTTTGGGGGGGGGTGGGGTGTGCTGTTAATCAGAATCACCAAGAGTGTGGGGGAAACTGCTCTGATTTAGAAGACCAAGGACAGAAAAAGAAGAATTAAAATTGCTCAATTTTTAGGAACTGAGCAGGGGGGAAGAAATACCAGTAAGACCAATATACAGACATAATATTCTGAAAGATTAGCAGTAGATAAAATTGTAGTGAGTAGTGATCAAGTGGGCTTGAAGGCACATAGCCTTAAATTGGAACTACTTTAAGACTGGAAAAAGTCTCAATTATTTCTGTTTTTAATAGAAGGAGCTTTCCTGATTCTACAATGTTTTCAGTGAAAATGCAAACCAAAACAAAAATAGGTGGTTTGTCTTGAGACAGGAAATAAAACAACCTTGACAGCCTTTTCTTTTGTAGTTTGAGAAAAAGGAGAAGTGCTTACTTCCCTTACTGTAGAAGACTAGTCCAGAACGGTATTTCAGTGTCAGCTCCAGAAATGGGGCAAGGAAGACATTTAGGAGGATTTTTTTTCTCTTTTCTTTTTTTTAAGTGGAAGTTAGCTTAATAGCGGTAGAGGTGATTTAGGTGGAATAAGGCAGACTATTAGAAGGGAAGTGATGTAACAGGAAGGTACGTGTTTATCATCCCAAAAAGGACAGTTGTAATAACATAACTGAATAATTGGTGTGTGTGTAAAGTGAGGAGCAGGGAAAGTAGGGGAGGACTAGCCATCAGTCCTTCTGTGAGGAAAGAAGTGTCTTGCTAAGGGTATAGGAAGGAGGGAAACAGTAAGAGTTGGAAGAAGTGATTTGGACAACAGGATAAGAGACATGAAAAAGCTGAGCTGCAAAAGCTCATATGTCAGATGGCTGTCAGTGGCTAATGGTGTAAAAGAAAAAGAAATGAAGGAGGATGTGGCTGAGGAGTTGGGTAGTGTGTAGCTAGATCAGTAGTGCCTCAGTTAATAAAACTCAATAAAGTGGTGCAGCTAGCTGTTTAGATTGCAGGGAATATAAAAATACAGCTGGTGGAGAGAAAGTTTATATCACTTCTTGCAGCTTAATTTGTAAGAAATAAAGATATGATGGATGAGAAGTTGGTGGTAGCTGTTTTTTAAGATGGGAGAGACAAAGACAGGATTCTGCAGGAAAGACATTTCAGGTGATATATTTTTTTTTTCTTCCCCACTGCTCAGAATACTGTGTATATCATATCTCAGGTGCATCATATATGCTCATTTGTGTTGGCCAAAGGTTAAGAAGAATTAATGGCTTAATATAGTGTAATTTTTTCATTGAATAAATATATATGTATATATATGTTCAGTATATATGTATATGTAAAATAAGATTCTTTCTGATATCCCTTTTGTTCTTCAGTGAAAGTTTCAGAACTTGGGATAAATAAAATAGCAGTTGAAGTTTGGTCTTTATTTTTTTCAAGAAAGAACAAAATTATTTTTCATTTTGTTTTCCAGACATCTGTTAGCAAAGGTACTAGACCAGTCAAATTACCAACATTTGCAAGAAGGCCAGCATCTCCTTCAAATTCCAATAACTTCAACCATTCTCCCCATTCTTCTGGTGGATCCAATAACATCTCAGGAATTAACAGGCACGGAGGAGAACTGCATAACAGATCAGGTACCATTTTTAATAAGAAAGTAATTTGTATCTAATTCAGGTAAAAAAATAGTGTTTGTGATGATGGTAGAAGATACTGAACCTTTTCTGAGCACTCCTACCACTGTAAAAGCAAAGCTTCTGTAAATTTAGTGGTCACAAGATTGAACTTCGGACACCTACCTAAGGGCAGAGAAGCCTCACATCTGTTACAGAAGTGTCAGTGGTCGGCCCAGCTCATGCAGATTTTACTGGACCCACCCCATGTCATTGTGCCATGCATGTCATAGAGCTGACTCCTACACATGTTGCTTACTTTTTGAATTAAAATCAATTAAACCAATTTTATTTTCAATTAAAACCAAAGCTGCAAGCATTTTACCATTAGTTATTGAAGACAATATGGTGAAGTGGCTCATGAAAGTTATATCTAAGGGTGTCAGCTGTGTGTGTGTGTGAAGCCAGGGATGGCTTCTCTCTTCTTCAATTGATTTTTGCTGTTTTTTCTGGAAGCTGCTGGACAGATCTGAACCTTACAATTGTTTTTTGCTTCATCCAGTCAGTTTTTAAATGAAAGTGAATGTTTGAGAGTTAACAAACATTTCAAAATTATGGTTTCCTTTACTGGGTTTATTCTGTTTTTTGTTTTAGGTGGCAGTGCAGATAATGTTTTGTCTCAGATTGCAGCCCAAAGAAGAAAAGCAGCAGGCTTACCTGAACAGAAACCCAGCCAACAGCACAGTCCAGTCCAGTCAACTCCTTCATCTACTCTGTCAGATTTGCAGTGTGCTCAGATTGTTGGCAATGGACATGTTGTAAAGGTAACAGGAAATGTAAAATTTTGCACTTCCAAACTGGCCAATTTTAATAGGTCATAACTCAGTTATGGGTAGTTGGTGCACAGCATTGCACAGCCAAAAATGAATGAACACTTGTTATGTTAGTGGAAACTTTTCAGCTCTACAAACCTTACTTTTAAGTGCAAGTCTGCAGAAGATGAAACCTAATAATAAAACATGATTTTACTTTATTATTAGTTTCACTCTGTGTTAAAAAACAGTAAATGTAATGCTTGATCTTAGGGTAGATCTGCACTGTTATGGTTTCTCATTATTTCTTTCTATGGTCCGGATCCAGTGTTTTATGTTAGTTATTCCTGGATTTTACCCTGAAGTGGTATAGTTAGTTTCTCTAGCTAGTTTCCCTTCAAAGGCTCAACCTGAATGCAGAGCATGACATAATTTGTACCAGGATATGCTGAGCACAGCAACATGCATGTATCCAGTCTGCTCCACAAGGTGTTACTTTCAAACAGCAGGTCATCACCAAAGTCGGGTTTTGCTCGCAAGGCTGTACTATCTGTGCTGACTTCCCTGTCAATTCCATGGAATGAGTAGCTTTACCCTCATGACCTGCACGTTTTTGTGCATGTACTTTGAAGTTCTTAACTACTTTGTACAACATTTTTGAGGGTTAAGATTTTAAACCTTGAAGATCTGCAGAGACACAAATTTGAAAGCAGCATCATAACAGCAGATGTGACATGCTGTTGAGAAATTGATGGGTTTATTTACACAGGGAAACATTACATTTCAGAGAGCAAGAGAAAGAAAACACATAATTTGGGGTTTATGTTCTAATGCCTGTTATTCTGCAAATGTTAGAATATGTGAGCAAGAGCAAAATTTCTCCAACTTTTGCTATGTAATCTCCAAGCAGCTTATTTTGTTTTGTTTTGTTTTCTTTGCATCTTTCAGTGAGATTCTTGAAATTTTGCCTGAGGAAACAAAAATGACCAGAGTATAAACTTAATACTTCTGCAATCTCATTCTGTGATGTCTTATATGACAACAGTACACAATATTCGTATTTAATCAATACATAAAAATGATAAACGAAATTGCGAAGTTGTTCGGAAATTTCTGGAGGACGAAAATCAGGAAAAGGTGCAACTACCAATGCTGAAACAGTTTCCATGAATAGTCACTTTGTCTCTGACCTGTCAGTCCTGATTTTGGAGGGCCTATTGGTTGCTTTTCAAAGATGAGACTGGGAGCTAAAATTTCTAACTCAGTGGGACCACCAAAGCCTAAGGATTCTTATCAATTCTTTGGCATATGATAATATTTCCTCCCTTTTTATCCCATGTAACTGCTCCCTGAGTTATAAATGATCTGTCTCTTTTTCCTGTAGACAAAACCCCTTTATCATCCTCTCCCCTCATTAAAGTCTTCTCTGCAGAGCAGCTACCAAATGCTTTTTCTTTCAGAGGTGGTCTGACCAGTATGTTTTAATTAAACTGTCCTCTCATGTCCTCTCAGCTTGTTTTTAGCTCGGAAATAATTTCAGAAGAGCTCCTTGTGTGCCCCCCAAAAGTCTCATTTTTCTCAGTTATGTTAATCAGCCCACCAAGAGATAGTACCTGTGAGCTTTGGGCTGCAGATGGCCTTGTGTTGCAGCAATGCTGCCACTGAGAAGTTTAACTACTGTTTCCACTCACAGTGGGATATATTAGGGGATAAAGGAGTACTGAAGTGCAATGTACTGCAGATCATCTTCTGGAAAGGCTGTTCATCATACCATTGAACAAAAGATTTTTAAACAACATTTTTGCCACTGTTTTGGAAAGGCAACAGCTTTTCTGGTGCTTTTTGCTTAGATGTCTAGAAGAGTTTCATTCTATCCACCAGTAACAAAACATGTCATAGTGTGGATCTCACTATAGATGTTCATGTATCATTCAACTGAGGTGATTTTTGGAGATTTCTGTTGGGAGAACACAATCAAATATGGATCCACACTGACTGCAAAAGCTAGCAGTCTACTTTGTTGTTGTAATCAGCAATGTAAATGCTGGAAATATAATGTCTATATCCATTGAGGAATGGCATGTGTCCTCCCATTAGGATCATGCTGTCTAAACTTGGAAATAGCTGATCTAAAAATGCAGTGATATTACACTGATCAATTTTGCTAAAGGGGTGAGGTGGTGCAAGCTTTAAAGAAAGGAAAAGAAAAATATGAGTAACATTTTTCAGGAAGATGTAATTTAAATGGCTGCAGACTATGTGCTAGGGAGGGAAGACCATTCTGAAACACAAATGGCCAATAACAATTTAGATGGAAATTTGGGACAGAAAGTTGAAATGAGTTCATGATGCTCTTCAGAGACCTCTCAGGTTTCTATCATGTTACATTACTTCTAGTAAATTCAGTGCAGGGCTAAGGAAGTATTATATTCTGACATGGGATAGAGTAATGGAAGAATGTTACCATTCAAATAAATTTTATATTATAAATCCGCATCTCTTTCATTAACTAGAAAAGTTCCATTTATGCCACAGCACAGAAGCAAAATTGTAAAGACAGGAACCTCTGTCATTCACACCCAGATCAACTTTTTTATCAGTTTGTTGTAGTAGTCTGAGTGACAAAAGGTATTTAAACTCTGAATGCAGGAATCCAGGAAAAAATCACCTTCTTTTTGGGTCATACAGTGCAGACATCAAAATATATATGTCGATCAAAGAATTTAGGAGATGAGGTGCATTGACTGTTTTTGGAAAAGACTGATGATATGTGTACACACATATATTCTTATTCCCCATTTTAACTCATGTGTTTTCCTGTTTTCCATGCCTCCAAATGTGTTCCATATTTGCAAAATTCTTAATAAATCACTTGACTCCTGTTAGGTAATAATAAATTTCAGGATTGGCTGGAAACTTCCATTCCAGTGCAGCAAGGGGTTTAATGCGCCCAAAACTTAGTTTATGCTTGCTACATGTTTCTTGTTAACCCAGCATGAAGTGCTACTTTAAATTAGCATCTCATATGCTTTGAGAATCTCTAATTGAGGCTTTATTTATTTAATGAAATCTCTGAATGAAAATCCCTATTTGAATAGTCAAAGTCATTTACTTTGTTTCTGTTATTAAACTGTTTTTATCTGAACTGCAAGTTTTACTTTTGCTTCTCCTGCCCGGCAATGGGAGGTGGGGAGGTGACTGAGAGGCTGTGTGGTACAAAGTTGCCAGTTGGACTTAAACTACAGCAGTCCTTTTAGAAAAAGAGTACTTGTAGTGCTTCTAGGCAATATTGCTTTACAAGAAATAATTTTCTTATTACAAAATTACAGCCTTAACAAATGTATTTTTCTTGATGAATTTGAGGAGACAAGACTTTCATCTGGGATAAAATCACTATTGCTTCAATTATTTCAATATACATCAAGCAGAAACTTCTAGTTGTGACTATATGCTCTGCAGAAATGACAGGCAACTTAAGTAATATTGAAGGATCATATCTAGGTAAACACTTTTTTGATTATTTTTTAACTGAAATGATTGTATCATTAACTGCAGCAAAAACTGGAGATGAATAAAAGACCTCCATCTGGGACTTCATCTACGTCTAAAAGCACATCACCAACTCTCACACCTTCCCCGTCACCTTCCCCATCTCCTAAGGTTCAAAACACAGAGTCTTCTGTCTCTTCTTCTCACAGACACGCCAAGAGCAACGGCTCCAGCAGTGGTACTATCACAGAGGATGGTGGGTACCTCACTGTAATTACAGGGCATTCATTCATCAAGAGCACTGCATGTTTAAAGCTGTAACTGTACTGGACTATGTGTGTGTGTCTGCATGAGAATGAGGTCTCTTTTCTTTCTAGAAAATATATTATGGTGGTTTTTACAGTGAGATTGGCGTTCCTGCAATAATAACTGCCTTTTTCTCTCCCAAAACCTGTGATTTTTTCCATTTACAGAGAGACTGGTATCATCTCAAAGCTAGCATAGAACATGTTGGTAGGCCACTCTTAAATGGCCTCCTTCCTTTTCCCCCTTCATGGCTTAAGTCCTGTTTTTCACCCTTTGCTGAGGGTACAAAACTAGAACTTTTTTTTGGTGTTTTGGTAAATGCAGGGGAGCACATCACTACAAAGACACATTTTTTATTCATAGCGAGTTATAGCTACATGAAGTTGATTAAGAGCTGTAGTACATATTTTTTTCTAAATCACCAAAATAACCTTATTACAACCTCTTTTTAACTAAAGTCATAAGAAAGAATGATAATGTTATTACTTTTCCAGTAAGATTAATACCTTTTAAACTAGACTTTAAAGTCTAAATTGCAACTTCTAAAAAGTCGTTTTACTGCATTGGAAACAGGATATCAAGAATTTTTTTTTCTCTTATAAATATCTCAAAAAAAATGAAGAAAATAACTTGACTCAGAACCTTTTAAATAAGAAATGGAGGCACTTTGTACTATTTTTGTTTTTTCTGAAATCATCTCCATTGATTTTGGTTTGTTTTCACTTATGCCAGCTTTGTCCATTAACACTGTAATTCCATTTGACACTAAAAACAGGTGATATTTGATCTTCTTTCTGTCCTCTTCTCATGGCTTAGCTGTAACATATTCTAGTGACTGCTGGAGCAAATCCTTTCACATTTAGTGCCATTTTATAATGATGACTTGATAACATAAGAGTTGTTGATTAAGAGATACATAAAAGGAAGAGGACTCACTGTTGGATAATGAGACTAATTCCCCAAGCCATCAGCTGCTCTCATCTCACCTAGTGAAGCTGGGTTTTGTGACCACACACTAATGCCAAGATACTGTGAGTTCCCTTGTAGGAAGGTTGTTTGTCAGTAGCTCAAGTAGCTCTGGGTTCATTGTGTTTGCAAGCTTTTGTAGCTAAGTGCTCCTTTAATTCAAGGGCTTCTCTGACTCTGATTTGATTCAGCAGTAGCAGTACAAATGCTGATATGCCAAGCAGTAATCAGAAGAATAAGTACAGAAGGTCTGCAGTGTTAACTTGTCTTTTCTTTCAAGTGAACTTAAATGAATAAGAAAATTGATTTGCATTGACTGTTACTGTGAAGGAACAATAGGCAGCAGGGTTCAGAGGTGTTCTTTGTTTCTTTTTAGGCAACCACTTGGTGGACCATCAACAGCTTGGCTCTATGCTGAGAGCCAGTGATGTAGAGAATAATGAAAGACGAAACCATGTGAGAGTAAAAGAAGGCTCTGAAAACTTGGAGAAAGGTAATCTTACCTTACTACTACAGACTAATATAAAAGAAGGTGCTTATTAGGAGTAACATGGCAAAATCACTAAGAGCTCCAAGAACTTAAGCTTGCTCCAGGGACGTGGGTAAGGAGACAAGGTAAGTGTAGAGCAAATGAGAGTGATAAAGCAAAGGACAAACATGTTAAGCAAACATTGTAAAAGTGAGAGGTTTCAGGTTTTGTTCAACCTTAGTGTAATAATACAGGAACTGGAAGAGGGATAGAGGAAGAGAGAACATGAAGGGCCTACACTTGAAAGCAGTCTGTGTGTGTGTGAAAGGTGTTTGGTGTTACAGTTGTTTATGACAGTAAGACTGAGCTCAGAGACCCTGGAAGTTTCTTCCTGTGTTATGGCCTACAGTCTAAGCACACCAGCATGATGAAAAATGCAAGGGTAGCTAACACCCTAAAAGAAAAAAAACGTTCATAATATATCTAAGGTCTTCTAATGCACATCCTCTTTTCTCTCTCTAAGATGATATTTTTCATCAAACAATGTGGAGAAGTTCCCATGATACAATTTTAAAACTGGTTACCTTTTCCCATGGATTAATGTCAGGGTACTAAAGCTTTTAGCCTGAGACCGTGTCAATTTTTGCAAATCATGTTAGGCATACCAAGTTAGGTGAACTTAATGTAAAAAAAAATGCAGCAAAACCCTAGCAGAAAATAAGACTCAACTAGAATTTTTCTCTCCAGTTGTCTGTGGACTCTTCTATGTAAAGAAGAAGTCTTCCAAAATAGTACACAACGGTGTGTTTATCTTGAGGTACTTGATGTGTTTTGAGAAGCTTAGAGTGTGAGATTCTCTTTCCTGTTGCTACTGATGGTGAAAGAAAAGGGAAAGTCAAAAGACAAAGAAGTTAAATAAATGAAAACAAAGTATATTTGGCAATGGACTAGTGATGTCCTTAAAATGAAAGTGAGTTTATATGCAGAATATTAAATATAGTTTCATTTTATAGTGTAATAATTCATGTTCTTCATTTTGACTCTGACTTCTTAGTTTAACTGACCACTTAGCTACTTAAGGGGAAAAAACAGATCGTTAGTTACTCGTGACTAAATAGCAAAGTAATAAAAAAGAAAACTTTAGCTGAGAGAGGTAATGCATAATTAAGAGAGGTAATGTCAGGTTATTCTGAAAGTGCTTTTATGCTTTTTAACTAATCACATTTTAGATGTGTGGGAAGAGTCACTATCAGGTCCTGCAACATTTAATTTCCTTAGACTTTAAGAGGAAAGTGCTCTTAGCCTTGGAAGCTGAGCTTGTAAAACTTTAGTTTTCATCTTAGCTGGGCTTCAGCTGTCTGTGTTCAAGATGCCTGGATGTCAGGCACATGAGGAGAAGAGGATTCAGAAAGACCTGTGTTGTATGGTCTTTTGAATGAGCAGGTGTGTGGTTGCTTGGTCTACACTTTACCTTCCTGGATGATGACACAGAAATAGGCCATTCAGTTCCTTGCCTGCTTGAGGAGTTTTGCTGTCTAACCTGCACAATCTGGGTCAGCCATCTGGGGCCAAGCACCTGCATTTTCGACATTGAAGTGCTTAGGTATTCCTTACTGGTTTGGTTTTGTAAGATCCTTTTAATGAGGTAGAAAGGGCAATACAATGGTGTTTATCCTAGCAAAGTAAGACTAGATGGAATTACAGTCTATGTAAGTAGGTGAGAACAGAGTAAGCCAGTATTTCAATTTCTAATGGAGAATAAATGTGGTTGGTTTTTTGTTACCATACATGATTACAGGAAATACAGGTTTTAATATATATTTTCAGTTCATAATACTGAGATGATTAAAATCTTTTCTAATCCATGAGGTTGATTTCTTTTTTTTTTATGTTATTACAGATGAGCTGACTGGCATCCTTAAAAAATTGTCACTTGAGAAATATCAGCCTATATTTGAGGAACAGGAGGTATGTCTCTTCTAAAAGATCTTTTTTTTACTGTTTTGGTGGAAGTAGGGTATAACACATGTTGCATCAGATTTGTGATCCAGAATCTCAGATTTCAAGTTCTATAACCATTCCTGATTGCAGAGAGGACCTTGAAACATGGATCAAGTGGTATTTGTGGCATTCTCCAGGATACTGCAAATAGCTTTACTCTTAACCTGCACCTTTTATATAGATAGGGCTTTTTTTCCTCTTTTCCTCTCTGTTTTTACACTCTGCTTTTTCTATATATATCTTTATCCAATGTGGCTAAATAGTTTATAGGACATACTGTATCATCCCTGGAATCACAGCTGGAACCTCATTTGCAGATGGACAACAGCAGGGTGGGAGTCACTGAGATGGCTGCTTTATCTTCTTTATCCACTCTGCAAAAGCAAAAGGAAAATTAAACTGGGGAATGTAGGCATCCTGGTAGATGAGACTGGTGACATTGACTTGCTAAAGGATGCAATGAAAGGAAATGTTGCTGAAAATAAGTAAAATTAATTCACTGCAGTCTTAAAGGCAGGATCAGATGGGAGCAAATATTGTGTGTTTATTTGGTCAAAGCAAAGGGTAGTGAATGGACATGCACTAAACTGACATTGCTACAGAGTTCAGGATTCAGCACAAGTCCAGACAATTTAGCTGCATCACAATATATTGGGTTATTATTGTTCCCCTGCATGATAGGCAAGGGAGCATTCTGTAGGAATTAATATGCTTTGTGTATGAAGGTTATATCAATATGAAAAGTTTTAGATATTTATTCTTATCACAGCCTTATGGATATGTTGTTAATAAAAACTGATATATGAACAAAACCTAGGTTTTTCTCAGGAGACACTGGAAAAGTAAACACAATATTCTGAAATTCCAAAAATACTTAGGGGAAAAGGGTGAAGAAAAGAAAAGAGGGAAACCTTAGGCATATTCAAGTAGCTGCTACTGTAGGCAGAGGAATTTCTGTGGAGTGTATATATTCTGTATTAATAGGAATCGATGGGGAAGAAAACTAAAAATCCATTAATATCTTAGATTTACTATCACGATTAGTTAAATGATTAACAGCAGATTAGAAGCTTTACAACAGAGTGGTAAAATGTGTACCGTTTGGTGCTGGAAATTCATTAAAAATACTTTTTGCACAATATTTACAGTAAGTCTATATGATTAAAAAGCCTAACAAACCACTTTTAACCTGTAGTAATGAATCTTTGCATAGGTAAATTTGTCTTATATTTTTTTCTTTTATTTCTTCTTTTTGTTTTTTAATATACAGGTGGATATGGAAGCTTTTCTTACACTTACTGATGGTGATCTGAAAGAGCTGGGTATTAAAACTGATGGATCAAGACAGCAAATTTTGGCAGCTATTTCTGAACTGAATGCAGGAAAGGTACATTTTGAAGTACTGTACTTAGTAAATTATTTCAAGGCTTGTTTGTATAATTAATTCAACATACATTTTGAAATTCAGTTGCAGATGTTAGTTAGAAAAGCTAAATTAATTTTTTCCAAGCAAAGTGTTTCATGTATTTCATTAGTGAAAAATCTTCCTTTGGGGGACTTCCTGTTCTCTTTCAATAACTCCTTCTTAGTCCAGTGAAGAAGCTATTTGTAAACAGGAGCAATATTGCAGTTTCTGAATATTGATTTCAGCAGTGCTAAAAAGAATCATCTGGCTGCAATAGTCCAGCTAGAGAATGCAGTATAAGCAGAAAGCTGTCCTTTGGTTAACATAACAGGTTTTGATTCCTCTGTAATTAGGTAAATAGCTCTTCTCTCATTTCTTACACTTTTAATGCCTTTGAATTTTATATCAATATTAACAGATTTGCTAAGATGTGTACAGTTAACAGTGCTCTTGTCAGAGGGAGTTTGTACTGGAACCTGTCTTTGATTAGGCCTGCTGAAGCTTCTCAGCAGCTTTTTTAGATTGGAGGTCCATTCGCTCTCTAATCGTGGAAGTTCAGACAAAAAAACCACAGACAATTTCCCCAAGTTTAGATCAACAGTAGTGATGAGGTTAAAAATTAGGGGAGGTGGATGATGTTCCATGCTAAGACATGCAGTAAAGATAGGAAGAAAGTAACAAAAATGTTTCTATTGGTGTCTGGTAGTGTCAGGAAAAGATTACTACAAGGTTTTCTATATGTATCTGTGAGGTAAGGATTTGTTATTATTTCTAATGGTGTGCTGAACGTAGACACACATTATTTACACATTTGTTGTGAATTCATAATAAATTAGTTTTTTAAACAGAAATTTAAGAATACCTTATTTTATTTTACTGTTCTTTTACAGGGTCGAGAGAGACAGATTTTACAGGAAACTATACACAACTTCCACTCTTCCTTTGAGAGTAGTGTTAGTAACACACGGCCGCCAGGTCATTCCCAATGTAAGTAGCACCTGAAATTAACTGAAAAATTAATTACAGGTTGAATCACAGAATCACAAAATCAGTTGGAAAAGACTTCTGAGATCAGAGTCCAGCCTATAACGAAACACCACCATGACAACTAGACCATGGCACTGAGTGCCATGTCCGGTCTTTCCTTAAACACCTCCAGGGATGGTGACTCCACCACCTCCCTGGGCAGCCCATTCCAATGTCTAATCACTCTTTTGGTGAAAAAAGTCTTCCTAATGTCCAAATGTGTGGATATTTTATTTAATACTTGGCTGGAAGACAGAATGTGATAAACAAGCCAGTTAGCTGCTTTCCTGGTTAATGATGTATGTCTCTTGCTGTGACTGTAGAGAAGATTTCAACATGAACAGTAGAGGTATCTCTAAGATGTTTATACACCCCTCAGTACTATCTGGAATAAGCATAGATTTTTGTTTTACATTACTAAACACAGAAAATGGATGTAAGTATAGCAATCCAGAGTGTATAGTATACTGTCTGTATGTATGTATGTAGCATCAGGGGGAGGTGTTCCTGTATGATACATACTCTTCATACTCTTTTGCATACTCTTTATAGCAGACGCTTTAGTATGATAAGGTAGAATAAATATATTCAAGATTTACAATTTAGCGTAACAGTTGAGGCAGCTATGTTAATTATGTATTTAGGTAAGTGTGCATTTAGTTATTTTGCATAGGTGGTATTTTTATATTATCTATAGTTGGATTCTTCGGAATACATGTATTCCAAGCACCAGTGTTATCTGCTAGCCAAGCTAGAGAAACTGCCTTTTAAAATGCACTGTCTGTAACCAAAGCATTCAGGAAGGTGTTGCTGACCTGTAATTAATGAATACATTTCCTACACTCTCCGATATAAAAATTGCAAATCTCTGTCCTGCCAGCCACCTGAAACAAAGGCAGATACTCATCTGTTACTCCAGATTAAGGAATGGGGCATAACCTATCTACATAGGTGTACTTCTGTATCCATGTTTTTGTAGAAACAGCAAAAGCCATTGACTAGCCTTGAGAAGTTCACCATGTTAAAAGTGCTTCTTCTTCAATTGTTTATTTTGCTGCTTTCATCCACTCACAAAATAATTTCATTTGTTTAGGGGCGATGTTAAGTAATTCAGATATTGTATGCTTTAGGAAACCTTAATAATGAGGTGGTCCCAGTTGTTCCCATCTCAATCAGCTGCATTTCCCTAGCTATGTGAAAGCAGGTGCTAACTGTTGACCTGCTGATGTCTTGGGGAAAACTAGGAATTGCTGGGGTAGTTAGTGAATGTGGGCTACTTCCAGTACTCTGTGTAGTCTGCGTGGCTGAAAGCCACTCTCAGGTGTCCCTGTACGCATTGTGCAATTTTCCATTCTCAGCATGCATGGGAACTTCTGAATGTCTCTTGGTAACATCCCAGAGCTGAAGAACCTCTTCTGTAGGTACTACTAGGTGAGCAGAAGCTATTTGGGATTTGATTGCATGGTGCAAAGAACTGGAATTACTCAAGAACCAAAGAAGCATAGAGATGTAACATACCTGCAAGCAACTTGCTGACCTTAAGTGTCTTGAAGACATCAAAGGACAAGAGTGGTGGCACAGAGCTGGGGACAGCATCCTTTTGTAAGAATGGAGGCAACAGTTGCTCCTGTTGAGCTTTTGACAAGATGCTGCAAGGAGGTTGCATCAGAGATTAGCTTTTGGGTTTTGTGTTTGAGAGCTCCATGATACAGATTTTGCTGTGAAACAGAAGCACTAACAGAAAAGAGGAAGAGAACACATAGATAAAAGAAGTTTCTGCACCAGGTAAGCTGCTTTTTATTGTAAAAAGTAGCAGCAGAACCCTTAGGCAGTCTCTGGAACTTGAAGTAATTTCCAGGAATGTGTTAACATTTTAGAGCATAAGAGCAGCTGTACCAAGTCAGATCCAAGGTCCATACAGTTGTGTTCAGCTTTTTCATCCAGTCTCATCTGACCCTGATGTGAAGAGCTGCTTGCTTTCATTTGCTGTGAACTTGCCATGTCCTGACTTCTTTTGCTTCATTGTACTGGATCAGAAGATACAGTGAGCAGTTGTTTCCTCTTTACCGCCTCCATGCCACTGATGATTTTACAGATCACTGTGATACTCTTCTCCATTCATGTTTTTTTCCAAGTGGAAGGCTTATAGACTGCTTTGTCACTCCTATACCATAGTTTTTCTCTTTTCCTTTTCTGATATTACCTTTTCAGACGTGGGAGATACCAGCCTAGCATACAGTGTTCAAAATGTAGGCGTATTATGGATTTACATGACAGAGTGATGTCTGTTTCTCAGTTGTGTTCTCTACTTTCCATTCTCTTGCCCTTTCCTAGTTATTTCTAGTACTGTGCTGTGTTGACTATAATTGGAGACTGAATTGGCATTAATTGGAATTACTTCTTACAACCCAGCTAATCTACTGAGTTTGAGCTCACAGCCTATAATTTTATATAAACACACATACATCTTCGTTTCCATTTGCCTTACTTAATATTATTTCATATTTATCCTCATCAAATTTTGTCTGCTGTCCTATTGTTTGGGCACAGATGTCACATGAAGTCCTTTTGCCAGTCTTCTGTTTACCTTTCTTTTTATTTACATGGATAACTTAGGAAGGTTTTTCCCTTCACTTTATATGCCCTCTCAAAATCATATATTGAATATACTGTTCATATCCTGAATATCCTCATGCAGATCCCTATGAAATACTAGTGGTGAATCTCTCTGCTATGGAAAAAATCACTATTTACAGCAACCTTCTGTCCGCTGCCTCCCTAACAGATTATTCATCTACACAATACATTTTCTTTTTACCCTGTGGGTTCCTTATTATCTTAAGAGCTAACCTTGGACCTTGTGAGTGCCTTGTCAAAATCCAGGCATCAAATGGACCTCTTTTATCTACAAGGCTGTTGGCACCTTCAAGGGATTCTAGTAGGTTGATGAGGCAAGACTTATCAAAACTCTTTTTGATTGTTTTCCACAGAACTTCAGATTCTTTGGTACAGTTTTTGCTAATCTGGTTGGTATTGCTGTCCGTCTCACTGGTCTCTGTTTCCCTACATTTCATCTTGAACCATTAAAAAGATTTGCATCACTGTTACCACACCTCAGTTATGTGACAATTTAAACAACACCCTGTGCTCTGTACACAGCAGTTCAGCTGCTTAATCCTTGTGCTTCTCTAGGACATCGGGCTTAGAAATTTGCTATTACTTGCTTTGTGTATTTGTTTTGTATTCTTTTCTGCTACTACTTCAGGTTAAGGTATCTTGGACTCCCACCTAAGGAAGGCTTCTGAAATTGTATCCTTCCCAAGTTTTTCCATGGTAAATACAATTAGTTTTTTCTGATGTGAACTTACTTCTCTAGCTCATTACAGTCTAATCATTGATTTACCTCATGGCATCTGTAACTGGCTGCCTCCTGTGGTACGTTTGAAAAGTAGTATGTGAAATTTTTATGCTTCTTGCATGGTCTGTATCATCTCATTTCTCCACAGCTCTTCATAGGAGCCTGTCTGGACACCATTAGCAAGAAAGCCATCATGATTTGCCCTTTTAGAAAGCTAGATGTAGCTCACAGGATAATGAAAACATTCTGCTCTTCCAGCTGTGTTGGTTTCACTGTTTCCCTGTGATTTTGTGAATACTTTGAGTAATTTTAAAAGTTCAGTACCTAAACCAGAGTGGCTGTCAGTGTATCTCTGCTTTTACGAGGTTTGCAGCCTGTAGGGGTGTAAAGAAGAAAGTGAAATATAATCCAGGTATATCCATAAGAATCAGAAAAGAAAAAGCAGGGGGAAAGAAATTTAATCTTTACTTTCTGGAACTGTAGTTTATAATTTTGGGAGGTCTGTCGACTGATTATTATCACCTCGTCTGCAAATGTCTGCAGCTTCTACGCCTTTCCCCATCCATAGCTCCAGTGTCCCCTTAGCTTTAGTTCCGCCCAAAATGCTCCAGTCCCCACTGCCCAGGCTCAGTCCCTCCCCTGCTACCACTGAGTCAGGAGTTGTTGCTGGTATGAGATAGCATGCAGCAGAAATAGAAGTACATCCAGGTGAGTGTTTATAGGAAAGGAGAGCTGCAGTGGTTATCTACATTCACCCTTCTAGGGAATACACTAGAAGGAAAACAAGGAGAGGCAGAATAAATAAAAGCAAGACTATCAGAAGTAGAGGATTGATGGTACAACTAATTTCACCCAACAGGCTTCTTTAGGGAACACCCTACAGTTTCTTCTGGATTTTTTTTTTTTTTTTTTGGCAGTTCAAAATCATTTGCTGACTTCTTGTAGCTTCTGGTTGAGCACCTCCTGCTGAGATCATTACTCCTGAGCTCCCTGTTATACTACAGGAACTCCTGGAAGAGTTGAGTGTTTGTTGGGTTTTGGCAGAGGAGCTATTCCAATTATAGTAAAGCTCACAGTTGGGAGAAGGTTTCTGTTGTACATCAGTTGCTGTATCATCCCTGGGGCTAGAAGTGAGCTGATTCTGCATTGCAGAAAACAACAGGCTTTGACAAACATTTGCTTTCTGTCAGAAGTACTGAGACTGCTTCCTCCCCACCCCATGCCAGGGAGCACTAGGTTAGGCTGTGGGAATTCCATGTTCCAGTCCTTGCCTGACCTGAATAAGGCAGAGCAGTGTAAATAATTCAGAGGTTATTGGACCTGTAAGCCATTAGGTTTGGAGGCACCAGGAATGAACTCTGAATAGGCAAACAGTACACATGAGGAGTGTTGCCTTCATCTCTCTTTTTAATGGAAATTAATTGGTCACCTTTAGAAAATTCTGATGAAATTATTCATTCCAAGAGTGAACGTTTTGGCGGGTTTTGACACTTTGATAGTTTGGCTACCATTACAGCATGGAAAATTGACAATGCACCCTGTCGTTGATCAGAGAAACTACTAGGAAGATACTGCTTCTTTATAGCCCAGCAAATGTGTCCAGCAAACACAGAATTACTGTGCTGCTTCGACATTTAGAGCAGATGACAAGCCCATGGAGGCATAAGGCAAAATGACTGCTCTGAGGAACAAAATGCTCCTCCTTTGTCTGGCCTCCAACTTCAGTGAAACAACAAGTGGCGGCATAAAGTCCAGCTTTCTGAGAGAATGGGATTTAACAAATTATATTACCCCAGGAAAAGTTTCTCTTTGTGGTTTGAGGTGAGCTGTTTGCTTACATGATTCTGGTAAAAAAGAAAATTGGACTTTCTGAATGCCCAGTTGCCAGGACTAATTGTTTAGTTCATTTTGGGGGCCTGTGTCAAGCTTCATGCACCCAATCTCCACCATCTAAACAACACTCTGATAGGTGGGAAGAAAAGAGAAAATCCAAACACCTAGTAAGGGCAATGAGGAAAGGCAGGACATAGATATCAAAAGAATAAACTGCATATTCTCCAGACAAAAGTTTAAATGAAGAGTATGCCTATGATGGAAAAAGAAAATTATACCATTCAGTCTATAGTTAGTGGAAATTCTGGTCTTCTGGTTTCTCGTTACATATTATAGTATCTTGTATATATTGATAGATACATATATATCTGCAGATACAGAGTTGTTTGTATATTTACTTTTCACTTTTGGATTCAGAGACAAAAATATCAAGTAGAAATTATCCAAAGGAGGGAGTTAGAGATTGAAGAGCGAGGCATAAAAATAGGAGCAAAATCAATATAGACTTGCATATAAAAATCATACAGGATTCAGGTAATCACTTGCTGGAAAAGTGCACATTGAGATGAGAGGGATACTCGACACTTTGTGGCAATAGGTGACCTTTTCACACATGAGTTTGACTTCTTATTCCTTCTCCATACAGGAGACAGCTTAAGATGAGTAAAATTAATTACAGGATCAAATTGTTAGATTCTGGTATAACACTGGGAAATGTGGGTCTGTTTCCAGTAGTTGTGGAATTACTCTCTTGTTTACAGCTGTGAGTCTTGCTGGTTGCAGTTTTTCAGACTTTTTTTTTCCCTTTTACAGCACCTGGCTGCTCTTCAAAACCACAAGAAGCCGTTTCTTCTAAAAGGTAGCTACTGGAACAAAATATTTTTTTTTATGGTGAAGTTTGGCATCTGACTAAGTAAATCCAAGTGTACAAATGAAAATTAGAAAGGTTAGTCCTGACTACACTGACATAGGATTTTCTGCAGTAACATGCTTAAAATACAAAACCCACAAAAAGTAAAAGAAAATAATAAAGAGATTACTTCTGTAGTTCAACCTAAGTGTTGAATTGTTCAAGGCATCAGTGGTCTGGATTTAAGGAAAACAGAGAAGAGCAGGAAGAATGGATAAACATGCAAGAAGATGGATGTTTCATTCCACTCTTGCCTGTAGATGAAGAACCATGGGAGACCTACATGAGCACAGTCAAGGGCAACAAAAGCACAGAAGAAGGCAAGAAGCCCACCCCAAATTGTGACACCTCCTACGTGGGGAAATACATAAACTGAATATGCCTCTGTTGATTGGATACAGATAAAGGAGTCCAGATTGAAAATGTAACGGTTTCATGGGAAGAAATATAAAGAAGTAATGCTGCATTCTTCGTTAACCAAAATATACTTTATCTATTCAATATTATGAGGTTAAAACAGCAGTAAAAGTAAAAATGAAATACCTATTTGTAAAAACAGCACTTTATTTGAGGAAATGCATTATCTGTCACCAATATTTAAACAGAATGTTAAAATATTTTATATAGCTGACTTTTTTTGAGAATAAAACCTTTTACCTGGTATTGGCTGGGTTTTTTTGGACAGTAACACTAGCATATACTTAAAAATACATTTTTATAACTTGATTTTGTAGCAATTTTGAAATGAAAGTTACAGTAATTACAAGTAGAAATAATTTTCTGCTTAGTAAATACCATTTTTTTGTTAAGTAGTTAAAATGCAAATCATCAGGAATTAAAATACAAGTCTTCAGAAGCCTCTGACACTATATTTATCTTTCTGAAGACTCAAGTACTGCAGGTAAAGGCAAGAAGATCTTGGAGCTCCAATTAGCTGAATGTTCTCAGTACATAACTAAAGATTTTACATTTCAGCATGCTCCTCGCTGTACTGGTTTTGGAGTTTTGCAGAATTAGGGATAGAACTTAGGTGCAGTGATAAAAATAATAGCACCAGTGAAAGTGGTGGGGTCCTGCTGTCCTGCAGCTGTCTGGATATGTCAGCTGGGTGTGCAAGCTGTTTCTGTGATGGCTTCATTGGTTTGGCCATCTGAGGTACCACTCCAGGATGCAGGCAGCAAACAGCGGAGTAGCCAAGCTGCAGTAGGTTATGCAGCTGTGCTGTGTCAGAGCTGACTTCAAACACTGGCAGCTTAAATCCCCAGGAGGAAGAGGAGAAGAGGTTGCAGAGGGGTATTGCAGAAAAAAAGGTGGTTATGAGCTGATAAGGGCAATCAGAGCCTGTTAGCACCCTGAGGTCATTGCTGGTCATGCTAATAACATTGCAAGTGTAATTGGTAAAGCCATGTGCAAAATATTTTTGTTCCATTTTTTAAGTACACATATGTCACCAAATTTATAAGACTATAAACATTTAGAGTGTCATTTTGTTTCTGATGTGTCTTAGGCTGAAGAAAAGCACTCCTTATGCAGAATTCTGCTTCAGAATTAATTTCAGCTTTTGCGTAAAAATACATTGTTTCTGCTTTCACAGTTTTCAAGAGCTGCTACTAAAGATAATATGGCAGGAGAGTTCTACGGAAGTGTTGGGTGCAAACTATATAACATTAAGCTAATGGCATTGTCCTTTCCTGAAGAAACATGTGGACAGTTTTGGTTAAAGGACCTCAAGGCAGAGAAACAATTGGAGGTTCTTATTAACAGTAGAAAACATTAACATTGTTGCTTTTGACCCTTATTGTTTGAAAGGAGAAGTACTCACCTGCAATAAATTGAGATGTGGTGTTTAGGGGTTTTTTTCAGGCCCTTTTCAGTAAGACATTGACCAGTTCAGTACAGAAAACTTTTTGCAGGGTTGAGAGAGGTATTTTCTCTACTATATAAGAGGGTTCAAATTCATGTATGCTACTGCCCAGAAGACTGTAGTAACCTCAGGACTATAAGGCAAGGTAGGGGCATGCTTCATTCTTCTGGATGAATCTGTCTCACTGTGAAAAAATAATTCAAGATGCATGGACTGTGGCCCCATAAGACATTGGTCTAGGATAGGGAAGAGTTAGGCTTTAGTTTCTCTAGCTGATGGATTTATTGACCAATTCCTAAGCTGCGTAGTGACTGAGGATAAATAGTGCAGTAAATCTGGGAATCTTAGCCCAAGGACATCAAAGAACAAGCAGAAAAGAGATTTAAATGGAATGCAACACTGCCAAAGGAGACCTGCTGGCATATACATATAGGCTCTTTGTGTTGACACAAGAAAGGGTTCCTCAGACTGTCCTATCAACAAGTCCCACTATGTGAAGAGTTGGCTTTATTAACACAGGAAGAAAAAAATGTGGTTTTAGATTTGGGAACCCTTCATATCCTCTGCTGCACTTAGTTTGAAAGGTCTGTTTCTTTGGCCTGATTCAGCTGCCATCGTAAGTGGAGAAACGAAACAGGTTCTTTACCATGGCTTCTTTTTCTGCCTTTGAGAGGAGGTAAGTTTGAGTCAGAGTCCTGTATTGTGTGTCTGTGTGTCAGGGCTGGCACGGGCTGCTCTTTAAACTCTGCTGTAGGCAGTGGAGGTCCAGTCAGTACCATCACCAGGGCCTCAAAACCCAGTATCTCACTAGACCAGAAGTTTGATTCAATTGTCCAGACCTCTACTAGCATTTGCCAGGCCCTAAGGCATCCAAAGCACCCAGAAGGGGTGCCTGACATGCCACTGCATTATGATCACGTTGTTCGTTGCAGTCACTTGGACAAAGAGACCAGAGATGGAGACTGTCATTTCATTGACTTGTCCTGATCTGTCACAGGCTTTCAAAGGTGAAAACTTTTTTTTGTTCCCATTTGCTGTTCATTTTCTGTCCTCCTTTTCAGTTCAAATGAAAATCTTTGTTGGCAGACTTTGCTTACCTCATAATGAAAAGTGATATCTTCTGGGTTTTACCAAAGAAGGAAATGCTACAAAAACCAGTTCTTGTTATGATTCAGTCTAGCGTTATGGACTTGACTAATCTGTAGTTATTAACCCAAAGACTTTGCTGAGGAGCACTGTTATTTTACAAGAAGCTTTTATAAGTTTCTTTGAATTTAATTTTCTTTTTCTGCACTTTGAGCATTAATGAAGATCAGATTTTAAGTAAAGATACTTTGTTAGCTGGAAATTATTCATGCAGTCATCTATAGTATTTCTCATGCTTCAGCAATTGCCTCAGAAGCCAGGTACCTTCTCAAGGGAGCAACTTTGGTTTTGAGAGTGAAGGGGAACATAAGAGTTCATGCAAAGAGATTCCTTTAATACCGAGATCAGCTTAATTTACAATTGCTTGGCTTGTCTGACTCTGACACTAATAGCCTTGAACTTGCCACTTTATTTTATTTCAAAGCCCTCTTGGCAGTACAAGGGTACATTTAGTGGGAACAGGCTTTGTCCATTAAAACTGAAACTTCTTGTGCTATATTTAAAGCTCATTTGGAACACTTAATTTCCAGTCTCTCAGAAGTTTGTATTATTGAAATAAACTGTTAATGCAGTGTCCTCCTTAAAGTGTCACAGCAAGGAATTTTTTCAAAGCAATTTTTGCCACTTGTCATTCACAGCATTCCAGTGTGCATTAAAACTTAATGGAGTTAACACGCAGTCATAAAAACAACAGCAAACAGATTTTTGAAGTATGATTGCCATATTCCCAGCATTGAATCTATAGCATTTTAATTGGTCTCTTACTTTTCTGAGTTTTTAAGCATGTACAACACTCTCAAAATAGGTCTGTCTGGTCTTAAGAGGAGTGTGATATCAGGGCTGTTAGCAGAGGGATAGTGCTGTACTGGAGCAGGGTTCTTGAAGGTGATAAGCAGGTTAAGGTGAGTGTTGGAAAACAGGCCCATTCAAGGCATTTCCTGATAAATAACCTAAAAATATTATGCGCTCATGTATACACTTGATATGTGGGCTGTGAGTTCTTGTCTTTGATAAGCCTAAGTGATTTGTTACCCCACAGAATCGGTGGCCTCCAGTTAGCCGGTGGAGAGATTTCCTGTTGATTTGTGGAACAAAACCATTGCACAGACAGTAGCCAACAAAGTGCAATGGATTTGATCACAAGGGGCCTGATTTCGACTGTTCTACACAGATTTGTCCATATATGTTTTTTCCAAGTCACTCTCTGCCACCATTATTTCCTAAGAATGGGAAGAATGAGTAAAAGGAAAACAAATTGAGTAAAAGCTAGAGATAGAAGCACAGCTACTAGATTGGGATTTCTGGTTTTCTTTCCAGGATCTGCCTCTCTTTTAGGTTGGTTTTTGAATAGTCAGAATTAATATTGAATGCCCTGGGATTCACTTAGTTCAGCAGCTCAGGACTCCAAAGCACTTACTGTTTATCACAGACTTAGTTCAAAATCTGTTGCTGATATACCTTTACTTAGAGCAAACAGAAAGTATCATTCTCTGTGCTGGTAATTAAGTGGTGTATGCAGACATCCACTTTTCCAGCTGCTTGGGCCACGGAATACAAGATATATATAGATATATAGATATATAGATATATAGATATAGATGCTCCTAAAACATGGTAGTGTTTATCTCCTATCATGTAGTTTAATTGCTTATTTGGTGTATGTGTCAATCACACACACAAACTGTAGTCCTTAGCAATGCCACAGATGCATTTTACAGAATCACAGAATGGCTGAGGCTGGAAGGAGCCTTTGGAGCACATCTTGTCCATTGCCCCCCTGCTGAAGCAGGCCACCTAGACGTGGTTGTCTGGGACCCTGTCTGTTGGTCTCCCCTCATCCAGTGAGATGTTCTTCATAGAAAGCTTTCAGGTTGGTTAGACATGATTTCCTCTGTTGGAAATCTGTGCTGACTACTCCCAAACACCATCTTAAAATAACTGGAAATTATTTTCAGGGTTATTTTCTCTATAACATTCCCCAAAGTCAAGGTGGGACTGATAAGGTCCAGTTCCCTGAATCCTCTTACTTGCCATTCTTGAAGATAGGGATGACATGCTTTCTCACATTTGGCAGAAACCTTGGCCAGTCACCACAGCCTTTTAATGATAATTGAAGCAGGTTTGCAATGACACCAGACAGCTCCCTCAGTACTCCCATCATGTCCCATGGACTTGTCTGTATCATACAACATCTGTTTGAATGCCATGGAAGGATATTTTGTCATCTACATATGTCCCTGAGACAATAACATGGGTGTTATGCATACTACACCTCTGCTAGTCCCTTGGTGGTTTATAGACATCCTCCTACAGTGAAGTTCGTGGTGCTTCGTCATCTCTATTCCAAGAATCCCATCATTTTCATTGCACAGCAACAGCATTCATGGTTACCGTTCTCTGAGCATGCTGTGTTGCTTCTTAGCCTACACAGTGATACATAAACTTTGGGGTTTTCCTTTCTGTTCCTTGGACAAAGAGAGTGGACAGGTTGCAGCTAAAATTTGCCAACATTTTTTTGTGTAATCAGCATTCAAGCAAATCTAGCGTTGTCATGAAGTGGGCAAAGGTCTTTTAAAATGCTGAGACTGTGGTAGGCTTTGAATATTCTGAGGAAAAGGACCTAGTACATACTGAAGACTGCAACACCCTGTATTTCCTAGCCCAACATAACTTCACTTTTGGCACTCATCATGCTGACAAGTGTAATAAAACAAATACATTCAAATCAGTGCACAGTTAGGAAATAAGCTATTAGATTCAGAAACAGATAGCAAATCCTGCAATAATAGAATGCCTCTCCTTAGTGTAGCCACAGGTGGTTTCCTGTGTTTCACCCAGATTACAGACTGTGAAGTCATGCTGAGTAGTCCTGTGATTCAGCCAGGCAGCCAGCAGACCTGGGTCCAGCTCCCAGGGAAGCCAATCGCTCCAGGTACTGTTTTCTGCACAGCAATAATTACTTGCAACCAAGCTCTTCCTTATTTCCTCTGTGTGAAGAGAGATACACCTTCTGAAGTATCCTGAAATGTAATGAAATGATCAGACAAAGATACCGACTTCTAACATTAGTAGTGTCAATTTGTTGCTCAGTTTAGAAGAGAGTGGTGTTCTCAGATTAGGCAGTGCCCCATGACAGCTCCTAAATGTGCTGGGGTTTGTGATAGCACTGGTTAAACATAATAATGGTTTTCTACGTGTGGAAAAATGCTTGCTGAGAAGTTGTAATAAAAAAAGAAATGTCCCTTTTTACCTTTCAGTAAATAAGTATTGAGCTAAAGAGCCAAATACTGGCCTGATTTGTACTCGTGCAATTACCACATCCAAGCCACTGAGGATTTAAGTGCAGGGAACTGCAGAAGAATCTGAGCTAAAATAATCTAGAAATGGAGTATCCCACCCACCATGTCTGGTTGCATAATTTCTTTGCAAACACAGTGTGCGTGCAAGGAGGCCATAGGTATGTTCTTAGACAAGGAGCTGCAGAATGTGTTTGTTGTGTTGCTTTAGATATCTTTTTAATATGTTGGTGGCTCACGTCCCTGTTGGCATTATGCCATTGCTTAACACCTTCGAAGGCCCTGCCGCTTGCTAATCTGATGAATAGTTATTCGATAAATATTACAAATGTTATTAGTGGACTAATTTTATAGTGCCTTTCTGTTGCATCAAAGCAACACAAAGAGCAGTTCATTTATAGAGATGAGGGGACAAAGAGGACAAAAGAAAACTACCAAAAAAACACCACCAGAAAACTCTGACTTGGTTGGATATATCAACAAAACTAAGCAAATGATTTAGCCTGTTTGTTATCTGGAAATTAGCAATAGCCTTCTCATATGTTAGCTATTATGTACATGTGAATATTTTAAATTAATTTGGGAGAACTGTGCATAAGCACAGCATGAGAAACTCCTTATTTCTCTCCTGGAGACAACATGCAACATTAGAAGTGTTGCACAGCCATTTCACAAGCAGAACATGCCAAACAACTAGCAAATACAGAAGGCAGAGCTGATGATAGGATGGGAATCCATACTATACTGTTTTCACCTTCTGTGTCTGGCTCTGTTACACTGGGTTCCTTTTAGTTACACGCATACAGAAAACCTAGATTCTTTGTTTTGTACTTGTAAGAAGACATCTTACAAAGACACAGCAGTGATTTCCTAGGTGAAACAAGGATGATTCAGGAAGGGAATAAGAGGAGAAAGACACTGCCCTATGCTTTCTGCATTTTAAAATTAAAAATTGCACAGAAAGTTTTAAAACGAGACTGAGAGCTGTATAGCTATATTTATGTTAAAATGTAGTATTTTAAAAATCAAAATAAAATCACACACACCTAGAAATTTCCCATAAAAACATAAAATAAGTGTTCGCTTTCCATTTCCAACAACAATATTTTTGCCAGCTTTGCTGTCTCAGTTCATGTACCTGCTTTTTTCAGTCTATCATCCTAGGTTTTTTAACAGTCCCCAATGAGCTTATGTTCTCTGTAAGTGCTTATTATCAGAGCCAAGTGCATGTTGCAATCCAGATAATTCACTTCATCATTGTGTTGCTTTTGTGTTATACATGTTAGACAGGTATATTTATAATGCAATGAAACCTTAAGCTGAGGTCACTGGATGGAAGAAGTATTTATTTGTCTCAAAAGTTTGAATGGAAGACTATGTTCTTGGCATTAGTTATCATGTGATGCATTTGGGGATGAGTATGTGACCAGAAGGAAGTACATCCTGAGTTCTACTCCCGCTTGACAACAGACACATTGTGTAATGTTGAATAAATCACTTTTCTGCTAGAGTTTCCCTGCTGGTAATGTTTCATCCTTAGCTGGTTATGCAGGCAACAACACTGTCAACAGAAAGCTCCAAGAACAATTAACACTGGCATCAGTGGCAAACTACTCTTCGACAGTCTTGATATTCTCTAGGTGTTGAAATGAGAAGTAAAAACACTACAAAAACATTCACAAATGTGTTGGTGCCCAGATAGGAACACCACCATCCCCAGGCTTTGGATCATGCTCCTTCCCAGGATTCACAGGGAAAGTTGCAAGAGTCAGCATGAGTTTGCCAACTGCTTGACTAGTCTGATATGACAGTCTTGATGCCTTGGATCTTGACCTTTGTGTTTTTCAAATCCTGTACTGCTTAGAGTGTAACTCTGAAGTTTCTTGTGGCCTTCTTGTGGTTTCTGCTCTCTCAGGCTGAGTAGACATAACAAAAGCCTCTCTGGGCCTGCTCTCCAAGGACACTCAGACCATCCTAGGCCCAAAAAGTATAATCCAAAGAGCTTCTAAGGGGGGCAAGTGGAGGGGAAATCACATCATTGAACTGAAGCTTTAATTGGAGAATTAACCTTGATACACAAATGAACCAAACCTATAAAGGTGTGAAGAACTCATGACCTGTCATCCATCTTAGGGTCCATTTTGGCAATAGCCTCTCTCTCCCAGGGTGTACCTTTGAAGGTCTTTCAGATAAATACCTATTTTATTCTTTTACTCCTGTCCAGTCTCTGTGTCTAGGAAACCTGATAAGGCATCAGTCTGATGTGCCTTCTATGACAAATGTCTGAATTTGTGGATGCAAGGGCAGCACCTTGACTTTTGAAAAGCTTTTAACACCCTGTCTCACAGTATTCTTATATCCAAGGTGAGATATCACAGTTTGGATGAGTGGATAACTAGACAGATAAAAAATTGTTTGGATGATCAAGCTTAGATAACAGTAGTAATAGTACCTCAGTGGGTTATCCAGCAGAAACTACAAAATTCAGCAGGGACGAATGTCAAGTCCCTTACCTGGGAAGGAAGAACCTTGAGGAGAAATACAGGCAGAGTGGTGGGGAGCAGCTCTGTGGAAAAGGATTTGGGGGCCTTGGTGGATATAAGATAGGAGCACAGACTGTCTGCAAAGGAGGCCAACAGCAACCTGTGCTGTACCAGCCACAGAATGAGAGGAGACAATCACCTCTGGTCACCATTTGTTAGGCCCCACTGCATCCGGTCTGGGGATCCACAGTCCCGGAAAGCCATGGATAAACTAGAATGAGTCCAGCAAGGGACATTAAAATAATTGAACACCGGAGCTCTTCCCCTGTTAGGAGAGGCTGAAGGAATGGGGCTTGTTCAGCATGGGCAAAAGAGGCCTACATGGGACCCTCTGATAGCTATGCAGCTAGTGAAGACAGCAGCCTTCTGATTCCTGTAAGGAGGTTCTCAAGAAGATGGAGTCAGGCTCTTCTCAGCGCTGCAGGGTAGGAGGACAGGAGTTAATTGTCACACTCCTGAAACAAGAGTCCCTAGCAGTGATGCTTTTCCCCACAAAGACAGCCAGGCAGTGCAGCAGGTTATCCGTAGGGCTGTGCATCTCCCAATCTTGCAGGATTTCAAGACCTGAGGGTTCAGATGAAGCCCTGGACAGACAGCTCGTACCTCCCAGCTGACCCTGCCTTGCTTTAGCTGGGAGCCAGACCAGAGCACTGGACCACCTGAGGTCAGCTGCTGGACTCTGCATCCTGTAGCATCCTACCGGGACCGAAGAGGTGCACAGAGCATGCCAGGATGCGAACTGCTACGCGAGGACCGGCTGATACAGGTGGACCGGGCACCAGGAATCGAGTTTAACACTCCCCCTTCACTTTCAAAAAGTTGGAACCTCCGCTGATCTCTCGATACCCTTATCGCGGACTCCTCAGCCTCCGCGGCAGCGCCTTGAATTATTCATGGCTATCGACAATCCCAGCAATCACTGTCCCCTCAGCCGAGGCGCGCTGCAGCCCGCTGATAATGATGATCACAGATGCGCTGAGGTCGCCGCTGCCGCCGCGCCAGGGCCCGGCCGGGCCGCGCGGGCGGGGCGCCATGGCCGCGGCCTCCCGCCAGGGGGCGCTGCCGGCTCGGCGTTGGCCGCCGGCAGCAGGAGCCTCGGGAATGAGGGATAGCGGGCCCGGGCTGGGCGGGAGCTGCCCTGGGATGGCTGGAGGGTGGCCGGCCGTCGGCGTGGCCCTTTCCTCAGCGAGCTGCTGTGGAGCTAATGGCTCTCCCTCTCGCTTTGCCTCGCCTCGCCTCCGCGTTTCCCAGCAGGGGCGAAGGCCCCGTCCCCAGCGGCGCGGGCGGTTTGAACGCTCTGGGGCTCCGAAAGTGAGCGGGGGGAGTGGTGCGGCCTCCGGCCCTAAGCTGTGCCCCAAGGACTGGGAAGAGGCTGGGAACATGTCACTGTGGCTGCCCTGGCAGCGACAGCGTGGCTTGGGTGGTGAGAGAGGCTCCTAAAGCATCTGCAAGGCCTTGTTCTTGCTGTGCCCTGAGCAGAGTTTACGGGGAGAGGGCGGCTGAGGAACCCACCTACACTGGCACAACTAATGCCACCCTCGGAGAGCTTTCTGGCAGTCTCTCACCCACGTAACACAACTGCTCAATGTAGGCTGATGCTCTGACAGCTCCACGGGATAGTTGGGTGAACTCCGAACAGACACAGGGATCCAAGCCTTCCCCTGTTTACGTACAGGAAAGGAGAACCCACAAAATAATACTGGTGAGTGAATGCCAAATCAAATTTTAAGTATTATCTAAAATTGCCCTTGTGCATTCTCTGCTCCAGTCACTATGCTTTGTATTTGCTGTAGAAGTAAGGTATGGGAAGATTAAGAAATGGAACTGTGACAGGAAGAGCATATTCACAGGCACACTTCAAAACACACCAGTGTTGTTCTCTATTGCAGTCGGCATTCCCATTACAGTGGGAAGAAGTATAACTGTTCTGAACCCTCCAGTCTGAGTATCTATTAGTTTAAACCATCTGAATCAAAAATATTTATGGTCGTGAGAAATCTCTGATCTACTTAAATTCTTCCAAATTTAGGTTTGGCGTTGAGTCATCATTATTCCCTGTCAGCCGGTTTTGTGAAGTCACCCAAAATAATGAGATGTCACTTGCCTAGATATATTAATAATTAGAAGGGTTTATTGTAGTAGGCATCATGGGAAAGTGTAACTTTCCCATTAGATGTCCTTAATTAGAAAAGAATGTGTCAGATTTCAGATCAACGTAGGGGAACTACAACTATCCATTAAAGAGAGAAGGACAAATAATGCAAGTGACAGCTCTTGCAGAAGTACAAAGGTTTAAATACTTTATAAATTAAGGGGATTGAAGGTGCTCATTTTCATCACTAAAGCTCTGTGACCTGTCTTCATCATAAGAAGGGTGCAGTCTCCAAACTGAATTAAACAACATAAAGAGCAAATGCTCTATATAATTCTGACAATAGAATATTTGGGTAATCGGCGGTTATTCCTTTTCCTGTCTTTCAGCAATGGCTCCTTAATTTGGGCCAAACTGCTCTGGAAAGTGCTCAATTATGCTCATATGAAAATTTTATAGTGACAATGGCATCTCTTGAACCACAGGAGCCACAGCTAATACACTGGTTCAGCTGGTGACAAGATGTGGGCTAGAGAAGTGGTCTGAATGGCTTTAAGATAAAAATTGGAGAGCTGTTAAGTAATTGTAACATGTGGGAGGCATTACTGTAAACCCAAGGAGAATGAGGTGCCTAACTACTTGGGCATCTGCAAGGAGTTCATTTAAGTACCCATCTTTTGTGTCTTCCATTTGGCTCTAGGTAATTCCTCACAGACCCAGGCCAGGGGTTTTACTGGGTGTTACACAGAAGCTAGAAAGTAAGTCTTACAATGCTTACATTTACTTAAGAGTTGTGAGTGGAACCAGTTCATACTCATATTTCTGCTCAGTGCTTGGTTAACATTCAGGCATGTATTTTATTTATGTAGTCTTAAAATCATGCCATGAATGACATCAAAGCAAGGGTAATTTAAGAAAGGGGAACATGTGTCTGCAGTTTGTTTCAGCTTGCAAAGAGATGATGTCCCGAGATGGGGAGAGTTAGAATTTTGCACCACAAGCAAACTACGTAATCTGGGACATTGGCTCTATTAATCCTATGTCAGTTACACCTGAAAGTTACTGCGAGCTGGTTTCTGTGGCCTACAGCTTCTACTACAGCTTCTTCTGCAGCCTCTGTGAAATCAGTAACACTGGACCAGTGCCCAACTGACAGGTGGCCACATTACCAAGTTATGAGCTTGTTTCCTGCTCTTGATAAGTGTTTTATTAGGGATGGTTTGCGGAGGAAAGGTGAATTTATTTCTTACGGGGAAAGGGACTCCTTTAACGAGGAGGCTGAGCCACACAAACAGGGCCTTGTTAAATAAGCCTTTCAGTTTTACCACTTTGTGCAGCATTTTGCTTGAAAAATATGTTTCTCTTCTTTTATGAGCTTTTATTTAAGAATAATTATGATCATTAGGTTTGGATTTAGAAAAGGATGTATGTTGTTTACCTGGAGGAGATAAGTGCTCAAAACTTATGTAGTTTTGTGGGATTGAAAATGTGCATGTTTAGAACAGGGTTCAGGTAGAATGTTAAAGACATGACTTAAATTCTCTTTTGAAGTACTGTGTGGAAGTCTTTTCTATTTTAAATTCAACCTTTATCACATATTCAATCCTAAGAGTGCTAAGGAACACAGCATGTGCTCCAAAGGGATACATAAAAAGCACCTTACTTCCATGAGTTATTAGCATCCAGCATTTGTGTTTTTAATGAGCCGAAATGAGAAATCTTGTAAACTAATTTGAACAAGCTACAGTGTCTCACTCAGAGCAAGGTGCCTCTAACATCAATCAGCTGTTGAAAGTTTGTTTGTGAGATAGTTCTCTAAGAATCTTTCATCCTAAAAATGACACTTCAGAACTTGGCAGTAGGTCTTGACAAGATTCACATGTGAATGCCCAAGAGGTAAGTGATGCATTGTTTTACTGAGGAAGGTGGTATAAATATTCCACTTCTGAAGGCAGGACTAAACAAAGCTCACCTGCTCATTAAAAGGTACTGAAACCTGACTATTTTTCATACTGTTTTGTAAATGAGAGTTCCTAAAACACATCTTTATTTTCAAACCTTCTCTGAAAAACCTTTGGGGATATGCAAGGTTTGGTATGACAAAGAAAATATTTTATTCAGCTTTAAGAGCTGGAATGTCTGCCTCAGGAGAGTGTTATATAGGATGCCTACACATCACACCATCAGTAGAGTTGGCTATTCTTGTAGTAGTATTTTTAGTTTTAAATTAAAATCTGCCTGAAGCTGCAGATGAATCCTCAGCACACTTCTCTCTGACTAAGGATGCAAATTTAAATTGAAACTTTCCTTAAAAAGCCTCTTTAAAGGTTAGCTGTCCACTTGGCCTCAGTGAAGCACATTTGACTTGAGGAAGACTAAAGTGCTGCAGGTGCTTGCACTTTAAAATGTTGGACAAGCTATGCCAGAGAAAGAGACAAAGGAAGAGATTGAAGCCAGATCACTGCCCATTTATTTCTTTGGCAAGCAAGGGTCTTCATGTACCTGAATACAGTAATATTAGGGCTTTTGCATCTTAAGAATCTCTGTCACATGAATTCAGGTTGATGAATCAGCATACCTGTTCACTTTTCATGTGTTAAAATACAGGCCTGACTTAATTTTGCCAGTAAAAGCAATGCAGTGAGCAGATTATACAATGCAGAAGTTACCCAAACTAAATGGATGATTGGAAATTCTGTCATTCAGACACCTTAAGGTAAACAAATATGCAGACAGATATTTCAGGAGATCCGGAATTTACCTGATGCCCCTTGAAGTCATACCAGGTATTCTGAGTAAACCATGCCTACTTTTGGTGGTATACCCTGTACAACAATCATGAATAATTATATATGTCATTACTGATGGGTAGCAGTGTATGCTCGTAGTCAAAATAAGTGCTCAGACACCAAACATCTTCCTGTTTGCTGGGCTTTTGGGACCTTGTGTAATATTAACAGCTGGAGTGTATAGAGCTCTGCCTAGGGAATGGACTGTGAGCCAGCTGAGAGCTTTCGGGTATCAGTTACTGAGTACTGGGTGATGTTATAGTAGGTGTAAACTACAGGTGGCATAAGCAGGAAGAACAAATGGAAAAGGTCTTCTGTAGACAGAGGAAACCTCATGTTGCAGGCTGTGGTCCTCCTGGGGAAATTTCACCCACCTGATATCTTCCAAAGGAACAACACATATGCTCTCTTGGAGGATCCTGGATGGTATTTACTGACCCAAATGATATAGGATGAGTAGGGACAGGTGTTCTGCTGGACCTCATAGTTACAAATGAGAAAGGTTGAGGATGTGAAGGTTGAAATCAGCCTTTGCAGCGGCCATGAGATGGTGGAGGTCAGAATGCTGAGAAGAGGAAGCAGGGCAAAAAAGCAAGATCATGACTCTGGACATCAGGAGAGCAGACTTTGGCCTTGCAGGGATCTGGTCAGGCAGACTCCCATGGAATAAGGCCCTGAATGGAAAAGGGGCCCAAGAAAGCTCTTTGATTTTCAAGGATTACTTCCTCCAAGGTCAAGAACAGTCCATTGCAACAAGCAGGAAATCAGGCAAAAATATCAGGACGATTATATGAGTGAACAAGGAGTTCTGGCAAAACTCAAACATAAAAAGGAGAGACACTGTCTCAACAGGCAGAAATGATGTTAGAAAGCCAAAATCCATCTAGAATTGAATCTAGGGGAGGATGTTAAAGGTAGAAAGAAGACTTCTCTTAGTACATAATTAGCAAAGGAAGACTAGAGAAAATATGTGTCTGCTGCTGAATGGGGCAAGAGCCCTGGTGACACATGACGTGGGAGAGGCTGAACTACTGAACGCCTCTTTACCTCAGTGTTTATCAGAAAGACCTACCTTCAGAAATCTGAGGGCTAAATGACCAAGAGGGAAGGCTGGAGCAAGGAAGTCTTACCCTTGATGGAAGAGGATCAAGGTGGAAAATAATTAATCAGACTGGACATATGTAAGTCCATGGGCTCTGGTGGGATGCACCAATCAGAACTGAGGGAACTGGCATCATCAAGAAGCCACTCTTGATAATCTTTGAATTACATAGTCACTAGAAGTGTCTGAGGACTGCAGGAAAGCAAGTGTCACTTTGTCTCCAGATATGGCAAGAAGGAGGACCCCAAGAACTACTGGCCAACTGCAGCCTCACCTCAATCTCTTTGAATGTGATGGAGTAGCTAATCCTGGAAACAATTTCCAGGCATATAAAGGACAAGTCATCACCCCAGGGAGTTATGCTTGACCACTTATAACCTTCTGTCATGAAATGACTGCTGTGGTGGATGAGGTAGTAGATATTGTCTGCCTCAACTTCTGTAAGGCTTTTGATGCTGTCTCCCACAAGATTGTCATGGAGAAGGTGATGGAGTATAGGTTGAACAGAAAGTGAGCTGGGATGAAAACTGGAGAGGACCACAAAGGGGATTTTGTTAGCACATAAAAATATTTGAAAGGAAGTTGCAAAGAAGACAGAACCAAGTGGTTGTGGAGTCTCCATCCTTGCGGATACTCAACAGTCATCTTAACATGGTAGTCGGCAGCTAGTTTTAGTGGGCAGCTAGTTTCAGGTGGCCCTGCTTGAGCAGGGGGTTTGGACCAGATGACCTCCAGAGGTCCCTTCCAGCCTCAGCCAAGCTGTGACTCAGTAAATTGACCATGCTTTTATTTTGGGGGTGAAGACAGACCAAACAAACAAATAAATAAATCTAATCTATATTTCCAACCCAGTGCCTGAATCACAAAGTATAAAATGAAAGTGAGGAAAAGAGCTGCACAAGGTCAAGACACTCCAACAAGTAGGGTTGTACTCTCTGACAACTAACAAGTAGTTTCGTTCCTCACTTTGGACTCTGAGTAAGTAAAATGGCTGAACAGTATCCAAAATGATGTATTCATTTCTCTGTTATGGAAAGAGGATATGCAAGATATGTAAGAGAGGCTGAAGAGAAGAGACAATACTTCCTGGGAGGTCTTGGTGTTGCTTCAGGAGTTCCTACCTGTTGTAGAGAGTTGGCAGAGCCACTGCTGATCTTTTTCTGCTATACCAACAGAGCCACCCTTACTGCTTACTGACCCAGGAGCTCCACACGAGGATTCTGGAGCAATCTGGAGATAGGGCAGAAGTCCATCATGTTCAGTCCTTCCATTTAAGTCTAGATACTGCTTGCCAAAGTATTTTACTCTGTGTTTTCACAGTGAGAAAGAGGTCCAGGGACTGTTGCCAGGGGAAGATTTGTGTAGCCATATTGATATAGGAGAACTTGAGCTGCATAAGTTTGCAGTCATCTGCAAAGAAGTCCTCAGACCTTAGGCTAGATGAAGTGGATAGGTGCAGATGGGGATCAGTCTGAATCCTGTGAGAAGTGAGTTTAAACATCTGCCTCAGTTGTGTAGAGCAGGGAGTGTAGAAATGAACTTCCCAAAACATTGTGGAACAAAAGAGGGCACACGAAAAGGGTTTTCTGAGGAGCCTGTCTTCCTTTGCATTGATTTGTGAAGTCAACAGCTCCTTGCTCCTCGATGTGCTGGCCAAAAATGGTCTCTATTTAGAGGTGGGGGAAGTTGATAGAAACAGTTAACATGTGCCCAGGCTCTGTTTATCTGCCTGACTGTAAACATCCGTGGATATTAGCACAGTTTGTGTATATTTTTCCAATTACCATGGAAGTGAGCATTGCTGCAGTGTAAGCATTTTCATCCATTTGTCTTTTGAGTAAACCCAAGAAAAATAACCAATACCAGAACATTGAAAACATTGCAAAATCACTAAGTGTTGCAGCTCTTACAGATGTCCACTTTGACCTATTGTAATGCCATAAGTACAATGCTCAGTATTTTTACAGGCTTCATTTACCCAGTTTCATTATCTTTTTAATCAAATCAGATTTCACATGTGTATTTTTTTTTAGATGTGCAATATGAATGTAATTGGAAGGGTTTGTGTCTTTCTATCCAGTAAATGTGACTTTATACATGGAACAGCCCAAATACAATTACAAGTATGGACAAAGTCACCAAAGCATTTTCTGTTCCATGTGACTGACAGAGCTGAATTGGCTATCACTGTGCCTGATGAGTGGAGCTTCTGCTTTGCATCCCACATTTTTTCAAAGCATAATGCAGTTTCTATTTCCCTGTTGTTATGATTGTATGAGACAATCCCTAGCTTTAGAAAAGACAGCAGCAAGTCGGGGCATTAAAATTAAAGGGGAAAAAAATCTACACAAACCACTTAAGCACACTCATTATTATGGCCCTTGCTACCTCAGGCCACTGGAGAACTTATAATTTAGTCAGCATTATGCAGTTTGAAGTGTTTTATGTTCTGCATGGGAGCAGGCTGCAATTCAAATATCAGTGGCCATGAAAAATATGCACATACGTTTAGTATGAAAATCTCCAAGGGCATAGCAGAAGAGACGGGCACATGTAGCTGCAGTGTGATGGAGAATTTCTGTGAATTAATCATTTGGACATAGTTTATCACCATTTTATATTTTGCCAGAGATGCTTCCTCGCCATTTGTTGGGAAAACTTATTATACATGCACATCTTAGAAAGATAATAAGGCCAAAGCCTTTGATGCTTAAAGGCAACAGCCTTTGTTAGATTCTGTTATGACACAGACAACTTCTCCGCTGACAGAGCCATTCAGATAACAAGAGTAATTGCTTATTTTATCGAGTTTAGGGAATTGTGCTCATTCTCCCTTCTTGCCTACTACATTAGCTATTATGACCCATCTTCTACCATAATTTAGGGGGAGTGGAGTACGTGCATTTTTAAAGCTTTTCTTGAAAGAATAGAATGCTGTATTTACATACTTGCTTCATTATTCCACAAGGCCAATACTTTAACATATTCTTTCCAAAGAAGCAGAGAGGCATGTGTGTGCATCTCTTTCTGTGCCTAGGTGTTTGTGTGCAGTTTAGTGTCTGAGTGGGTAGGGGAATGAGAAGGGCTCATTTGTTTGTTTTATACCTTCGTCTGACTGGAGACAATACCATTGTAACTGGTATTAGCAAAACTACAAACAGAGCAATCGTTTCTTGTTGCAGTGGGGTCTCCTGCAACATGCATTAGACAGTGAGGCCTGTGGAAAGAAATAGAGACCAATTCTTGATAGAAGTTTCAGAGAACTTTATTCTCCAGCCACCTGGCTGGGGGACTGCCGAAGAAGTGAGCAATCACGGGACAACCAGGGTCCTCCCCGGGCAGGGGAACACAAAATAACCAATGGGGAATGGGATTAGGGTACGTGTGACCAGGGAGCAGGGAGACCCTGTAGGCCATGCCTCTACCCCAGGGTCCCCTCTCCCAGGGCCCTATCGCAAGGGGGAGGAACCCCAACAGTTTCTGACACTTTCAAAGAACTTTATTGACATCTCCAAACGTGTGAGGAATTTTAAAGTAGAACTTTTCCATCTGTAAGTCTTGGTCTGATCAAAAGCCCGATAGTAGCTCCAGATGTAGCAAATGAGGTTACAGAACAGATTCCAGCTCCTTTTAGGTAAAAAAGAAAAAAAAAAAGGCTTAACTTTGATTCAGCCTAATCTTGACAAAACTATCAAAAGATTGCATTGCAAGGAGAGAATTAAAAAAAAAAAAGCTTTCAAAATTTATGTGCTATCCAAAGATTTTACAAGGTTCAAACCCAATATTTAATTGTAAGGTTTAATATCTTAAAATGCTGCTGTGCTTTACAGTTTTATTACTTAGAAAAACCAGTTTTCTCCAGTATAACCATGTCCTGGTTCTGGCCAGGACAGGGTTAATTTTGCACTAGCCAGGAGGGGGCATGTCTAGGACCCAGAAGTTATTCTGTACCTCGTTTTGGGGCACAAGGGGAAGGGACTCTCCTTCTGGAAGGAAAGGCTCTCTTGCTGTCAGGGTGGTGTGGCTGGAATTGCGGGCTCCACAGTGAGCATTTTGGCATGTGAATCACTCTTCTGCACACTTTTTTACTAATATTGTTGCTGTTACAGTTAGTTTTCTTTTCTCATTGTTTCCAGTAAATTGTTCTTAGCACATTATTCTCTGCCTTTTGTGCGTCCAACTCCCCTCTCAAGTGCACCACGGGGGGGGGCAGCAGCACTGGTTTTGGTGGGAGTACTAAATTGGAGAATACCATTCCTAAACCACAACAGACCACTACAGAAAAGCCATAAAATGGTCAGAATCTGACTTCTGAAACAACACAAACCAATACTGATGTTAACAGAAGGACAACTTTCTAATGGAAGTTGGGAGTTAAATGGAAACCAAAGTGAGTTATACCTCTTCCGCTGTATATAAGTAGAATAATTTTCCAGAAGTGTAACCAAATATGAAGGCCAGTTCTGAGAAAATTCCAGCAGCTGTTTCATGAAGGAGGAATTAATAACTTTTCCCCCCAACAGGATAGGTGCACTTTCACACTCCAGAAGCACTTGTTAAGAAGTTGTTACACATAAGAAAGAACTTTGTATTCCTTAACTATTTTTTTTTCCTCATTCATGTGAATGCCCTGGTAAAGTGTCTGAACTGACTCATCTAGCATCACTGCTATCAGCTGGGTAGACTGGATGCCAGCTTCATTTCCCTGATGCTTGTTCTGCTTTTGTCTCCATGAAAAGGTCTGGTTAATACATCCACCTTTGTGTTTGTCGTATTTAAATGTGCAGCCAGATTCTTTGTTTTGCAAGGATATTTTCATCATCTTTTGAAGTCACTCCATGAGGCTGGTAACAAATGATAGCTTGCCAGCTACGGAGTGGGTATTAACAATGAATTTTTCATAGCAGACATTCATGCGATTGTCTTGTGGCTGACTGAGAGGACACAAGTGTGTTCTGCATCTCAGTGGAGCAGCTGGCAAGATAAGGAGAGTGTCTGGATGTGCTCTGCTCTAATTAGCTCCATAAAGAGGCAGTTGGTCTATGCAGAAGGCTATGATGGATTAATGAAAGTACACCTTTTTCAGGACAGTCTCTCTGCATAGCACTGATTCCTATGGATGGGCTAACTCATTTGGGCCAGCTTATTTATGACTAAACTGTCTCTGTTGTGTTTGTTGCCTTGTCATTTTCAACTGGTAAGTCAAGAGTGACATAACATTTCCTCAGATTTTATATCCTTGGCAAAACTAAGGAGATCTACCAATCATGTACTCAAGCAGTTTCGTGAAACTGAAAGAAAGAGGGTAGAAATTTGACATTTCCTTTCACAAATATTCCATCCCTATTTTTCTTTATAGGGAAGTCACTTTTTTTCCTGCAACTCTCTACAGCTCCATGTTCATTTTGGCTGCAGGGCTGTTGGATCAGGAATGTGGTGGGATTCACAGGTAGGTTTGTGCTATGTCCAAAGGGCTGTCCTACTGCTACCCTCAAGCCAGTTTTATGTACAGATGGCGACCCTGCAAGTGGACTTCAGTTGCCCAGCAGCTTAGCACCCAGATATACAATGCTGGGCACATGCAATGACTCTGACAAGCAGGACATGCCAGTCTTGCCAAGCGTGCAGGCTCTGTGTGTGCAGCAAGTCTGACACACTTTGGATTTGCTGAGCTTACGCCGTGTGCCCAGAGTGTCTCCTCTGCACCTGAGCAGTAAATCCAGGTTGCCATGCATGCATGCAGTAGCCATTTATGACTGAGTTCTGGGCATTTGGCAAGTAGTTCAAGCTACTGCCTCTGCTCTGTAGTCCAGGAGAAATGTCCAAATCTCTTGTTTCCTATGGGAACTGCTCCAAGTCAGACAAGGCATTTTATCTGGGGTAGATCAGGCACATGGCATCTACACAGGAGGTTAGCAGATCATCACACAGGAAGAGTGAGAGCTTCTCTTCAAAAAAGGCAGTCATAACTATTGATAACACATTTTATTGAGATCAGGCTGTGTTTGGTCCAGTTGCTTCTCGATGACACTCTGAAATATTCTCTGCCTGCATTGCATTGCCATCTCCCATGCTTCATTTCCTAGGGAGTCCAGTCATTCAAGTCCTACATAGAAACAGCAAAAGTGCCAACTTTTGCTAAGAGTTAGTTAGGACTTCTGTATCAGGATGCCCTTTTACAGCAAAGCTACTTCAGGATTGTCTGGAGTGTTGGTAATGGTTTATTGCAGCTGCTGTTGAGTAGCCTGAAGTTATCTGGACCATGTGCTTCACTGTTTAAGTTTCCTCTTTCCCACTTCCCACTCCAGTTTGCCTCCCCATCTCCTTTCATGTTGCTTTCAATACATACTGCTTCCTGTTTGTGTTTATGGCTGGTAGTGAGAGTAAATGAGCAGCAGTAAATGAATTGATTCAAGTAGCAAGCAGTGTGTGACTTGCCAGGGCCAACCTTTCCCAGGCTTCCCAGGACAAGGTCAGGGAGAACTGGGCAGAATGTTTGATGGATAATCCAGGAGAGTATTTCTTTCTGCAGTGCTGAGCTGTATTTCAGAGCACTTGCAGCCCTTGGTCTTTCTCTTACTTTGATGTAGATTTTTCTTTTTAAAAGCAACAACCAGTGAGTGTATTTTGAACAGGAATCTCTGTGAGTTTATTCACTTTTCCATGTTGCCATATCCTTTCCACTTTGTGTCACTGTAACCTCTCTGTTGGGAATGTATTCTTGCTCTTTCAGATGAGTTATCTGGTCTTTGCTGCCTAGCTTCTGGCTATTAATTTGCTCTCTGCTGGTTCAGGCTGGATTCTAAACATTTTTTTATGCTTTAGAGTTAGTTTGGCATTGTATGTTGCTGTTCCTTCTTCTCTCCAAATTAATTAATTGCTACTTTATATATCCTCTGAAAAATGGAAAATCCACATCACTCTGTAACCTGACCATAAAGACTGTAGTCTGAGAAAGCAGAGGGTCTAATAGAGCAGAAAGCCTGTGGCCTAACTCTATTGCTTAATCGAGGTTTTATATATATATATATATATATATAAATAAGAGAAACTGCAAAGGTAGCAGAAATTGCAAGTAGGGGCAGGCAAGATCAAAATGGCTCTGGAAAAAGTTATTTTAGTCATGTAGGATTTTTTTTATTTATTGCTCGGGACAAAGTATGAGCACAAGCTGAAATTGCAGCAGCAAATAACCCCAGAGCATGGCAAGTTATACTTAGCTAGCATTAAGGTAATGTCATGTAGAAGCAGAATATTTGTGGTTAGCTAAAGTGACAAAAATACAGCTGCACTGATATTAATCCTGTGTTAATCTTGTAAAGAGATGGGATTTTAAGAAGTAACGGTCTTTGGAAGGGATCTACCTGCTTGCTCTGCATAGGCCAGTTATCTCTTTTTAGGCATTAACTGAACTTGTTATTCTGATTTTATTATTGATAACCTGACCAAGCTTTACTGCTCACTTATCTCTGAGTTTTGTGAGTTCATTTAAAATCCTTGTAACAGCCCTTAAATTCTACTGATCATTAGAAGTTCCAGTTTGAGAGATTTATTGATGATTTCATAGCTGGTCAGTAATTCAGGATGTGTTTTCAAAGATGCAGACATTGGCTAAATACTTTTCAATTACAATGGGAACATCTGAATGGATATTCCATAAAACATGGTCCTAACTTAGGAAAAAATTAAATGTATGTTTCAAGTTATGTGAGTACTTAGATAACAGTTGAATGTTTCTAAATCTATTGTATCTATCTTATTAACGTACTCTTGAAATACAGCATCCCAGATGGTTTAATCTCATTCTACAGAGGGCAGTATATAAGTACGTGTATCTAATACTTAAATATTTGCATTGCTCTCTTTAAAATCACTTTCACTTGAAAAAAGCTGATAAATTGTGTAGTAAGTAGCTGTTATTCAATATGGCTACAAAATTTGGGTTATTTGCCGAGATATAAACATGGAAATGCTAATAGTTAAAGTAATTTTTTGTAGAAATAGGCTAATTTTAATCTTTGACAGCCCATGTAATTTATGCAATGCTGTTACAAGCCATAAAAATTAGATTGGGACTGTAAGGTATTTTCAGGTTCTAACTCTTCTTTTTTTGGTGTAGGAGAGGTGTAATAATATGACCCTGAGAAGAGACTTTGTTTATTCGAAACAAAATAGCAACTCCCATGTTTTTACTCTCTTCTAAGGAGTTAATATGATCCTATCCCATTGTCATATCTTATAATTTATTTTAGTTGTTCATTTCCCTGGAAAGTGCTTAGGTGAGAAACGTTGGAAGTGAAATGGAGACAGCTTGGGTAGGCCTATAAACCCTTGAGCTTACATTGCTGGACATCAACCTTTCTAAGTAAATAACTACTGAGCAGCATCTGCACTCAGTGGAATTTTTTCCAAAAGTAATAGGAGAGGAAACATGATCTTGAAGGTGGTTATAGTTTTGGCCTGTGTCCTTTTTCTCTCTTCTAGTTTCTACTCATGCCACTGTGCCTTTAGAACTGCTTTCCCCCAGACTAACACTCTGCAGTGTTTAAAAACTGTACCACAGTTCTTTGAAAAACTGATGTCTGTTTGCTTTAGATCTTTTATTTTCTGTATTCCTGGATTCATGGCTATTGTGTTACTGGGTTACAAAACCAGACTGATGATGAATTCTGAGATGTTCATGATTTTTCTCTCCAGGGAAATAGAGTGCTAAAATGTGATTTCCCTTTAGCACAGCAAATATCACAGGTGTCTGTTGAGTCTTCAAAGGGAAATTACAAAGCAAATTTGGGACTTCCCATGCCCACACTGTCATTTTTAAAGCTGTCACATGAGTATATGACATGGATGTTCAAATTGTATCTCAGGTATCAGTCCTCATGGAATTAAAGAATTGCAGAGGGAGATGCTGTTTAATTTGGAGTATGTGCCTTACATTTTAACCTCCATAGTTTAAGTGAGGTAACTCATGAGAAGATGCTGCATAGCCAGCTGTTTCTCATGGCTTCCCCTGCAACCTCAGCTGCTCTGGGATGAAACACTGCTTGAGGTGGGGGATTTTCAAGATGATTCATGCTTCAGCAGGAAGAGAACATATAGATGTATGTAGATATTTTATACAGATGTACAAAGAGAAAAATGTACAGGATTTTTTTAAGATATTGGGTGCTGTTACTGCTACTTTCTGACCAACTACCGATACTGATATTTGCTCAGGTGGTGTCTTTCAGGTAGAAATCTAATTGATTTCTGAGTTAGTTTATTGGCTGTTCATTAGCATCCTCCCTTGATTTTCACTTACAACATTGTCTAGCACAATGAATGAACACATGCCCAGTCCAGTTCGGTTTTTGGTTTGGTTTGATTCTGTTAAATGATGTGCAAAATCTGGTCAGGACAGTGCTACGAACCCACCACTTATTTTCAGTTAGGTTTCCTTAAAAATGAAGGAAAGAAGAAACTGGTTTATTCCAGATATCTTGAAAACACACTTTAAACACAGCACGTATCACAGGAGAAGTAGGGATTCTCTGGTAAAATTGAGCATATGCAGATAAATATTTGGACTGCTGTATTCCTTTTTTTGATGTAGGTTTGGGCACTTGCCTGCTAGCCCCCTCCTTTTCCACATGGCAAGGGAGGGCATTTCCCTGTTGTCCATGTAAGCCAGAGACAGGAGAAGAGGATGGTAAGTGACTCTAAATTGATTTTGGGAAAAGATAGGTTAAATGGCTTCCTTAACGTGGAGCTATTCCTTGTGGACCAGGTGAGAAGGAAAGATACTAAGGATTAGCAATCAGGTGCATCTGCAAATTGACTGAGTCTTCTGGAGGAACCATCCATTTAGAGTAGGTAAGGAAAAAAATCATGTTCCTTGACCTCAGTGTGAATACAAGATGACTGATCAAGTTTTTGCTGGTGTTGGTCTTGCAAAAGAAACACTTACTTGAAAACTGGAGGAAGTGCCTTCATATTTGCATCGTTTGTGTCTGATAAGATCTTTTTCAACTGTTGGACAGTCTGACCTAGATTTAAAGTACTCATTTAATACGTATCAAATAAGAATTTGAAAACCAAGTCTTGATGCCAGCAGATATAATAAAAAGAAAATAAACCCAGCCCTTTGGTGTTACTTAGCTTTCCTTATAACATAATATCCCAAAATGGTAACAATATGATGTAGTATAAGGTTGTTGCAACAAGATAGAGTGCAACATTAATATCTTCAAGTTTTCTAGCTGAAACATACTGAGATCATGCAGACTGTGTCTTACATTTCATGTTGCTGAGTAGTAAGTCATTGGCAAACATGAAATCAGATGAACTTGCAGGAAAGTAAGGAGAGTATAAATGAGTATAGTTGAAAACAAGCTACAGTAAGTAGCTTTAGAGTTGATGTCTGACTTGGAGGTCCAGATTGCACAGTGGTTAAAGTTTTCTTGCTTATTGTAGATTTCTGTTTTGTTTGTTTTTAGAGATTCTGATTTGTTCTCTTTATAAAATGCATTATTTTCTGGAGTGATCGAATAGGGGAAGTCTGATATTTTTCTTGTGCTCACTGCATGGCAGACACTGGAGTCTGGATGCAGAATAATCTTCTTGCAGCCATCTCATTACTGGAGATTTTGTGTGAGAGTGAGGCAGAACATGCAAGCCAGAAATATTTCTATATTGGCTTATGCACTGAGAGGTTTGTTGTAGTAAACAGTCAACAAGAAAGAGAGAAAATAACAGAGAAGGACCTGGGATTGGATGTTTCACCACAACTTCCCTGCCTTACAGAATTATAAATGGTCCGTGCAATGCTGACCTCTCCCTGCATATGATGCATTCAGGTTTGATGTAAAAGCCTTAGCAGGGATCCACAGGTTCCATCTGCACTCTCTCTGTAGCTAAAGGAGATGTTTTTTCAGAGCTGTCAAGCTACTGCTGTTCATAAGCAGTAAATTTATACAAATTAATTATAAGAGATGGAAAAAAGTTGGGTTTGCTCACAGGTAATACATTTGGACTTCAACAATGTGAAAAATTTAAGAGCAAGTGGAAAGAAAGAGAGAGAGAGCAGGCCGTATTTTTTCCTTATATTTAATGAAGCACTATGAATTTCTGGCTCTTTGGGAAAGGTGTATTACTAAGAGTCATTAATGGAACCTAGGCTTAAAATACACTCAGCTGAATTGCTGACTGAAGAAATGTCTATGTAAAACTTAATGTTTTCCTTTTTGTGAATATTTTAGAATCTTTAAAAAAAATTTTGAAGAAAAAAAAATTGGTGTTACACTTCTTACCATTTGCTTTAAAAAGGATTTTCCACTTGCTTATTTCCAGAAGGTCATCTCTGAGATGTACAAGCTAGCCCTTCATTTAGGTCTCCTCTTACATTCATATTTAACTTTCTTTCATTCTGTGGCCTTTATTAGCTGAGCTCAAGGAGCTTGTAGCACATTTTAAACAGCAACACTGGGAGGATGTAAATGCAGAATAATGTATCAGGACTCAAATTTGCATGGTCAAATGTCAAAAAAATTAGGCCTTCCCCAGAACCATGTCAAGAGAAATAAAGTAAGTGGCCAGCTCAACAGCAGGCATGCCATTATCAGTTAGTTCAACCTGTCATCACTGACTGGGAGTGGAAGCAGTGGTCATTAGCTTTAACTCTGCTGGGGAAGGTTGCGCTTCTTTTTATTTTATTATATATATTTTACGCCATCTGACAGTATTTCACAGAACACCACAATGTTATGGTTTCCTCCTTGACAGGGGAAGGAGGGGGAAGTGAAGGTGAGGGAGTAGAAGAGAACACTTGCAATCATCTGTTGTCAGCCGGAAGAGGCAGGAATTGCATTGCCTATCGGATAAATACTCATTTAGAGTAATCACTTTATTTCAGCCCTGTAATGACATTAACAAGCTTGGAATACAGGGAATTACATGAGTCAGAACAAATAATTGAATATTCCACTGCTGGGAAATGCAGCACAAGTCTGACTTAATGTCATGCCATCTCTGAAGCCAGCACTACCATGCAATTAGATGATAAGCTTAAACAGCATATAATTGGCACTACTAGTATGAAAAACATACTATTAATTGTTAACTTCTTACCTGCTTGTAACTTTCATGAAATAAAAGTATCTTGCATGTCTTTTTTAAACAAAAAGAACCAGAGGAAACACTTCAGTAAGTTTTTATGAAAATAAGAGGGGAAGAACTGGAGTCCAGGATCTAGAAGGAATAACTTCAGCACGAAAAACTTCAACACATTTTTGAGGGGGCATGATTTAGAAAGGCTTAGATTGAGAAAAATGTGAGAATTATTTAATATATCAAATGCTACCCTATTTCATATCCAAAGGAGAAATTCCTCATTTGTCCTTTCTTGGGGATGGTCCTGTGCAAGGCCAGGAATTGAACTTGATGATCCTTCTGGATCTCTTCCAACTCAGCTTATTCTGTGATTTGGTCAGCTCACAGTTTTGTCTCCAGATATTGTTGTCTGAAAAACTGTGATCTCACAACTCTGAGCCTTTTTTTTCAGTCACTCACTGTTCTTAGTTAATAATGAAAAGGCCTTTTGATAGAAATATGCCAAAGTATCAAAAACTGCTCTGGGCTCTGGTGAGTTGGAGGAATCTTAATGTGATTGGTTAACACAACACCTTATAATCTGTTTGTTTTATCAGCAAACTCTAGGGTTAATATTTGAGACATTCTTAAAGCATCCCAAGTCAGTATAATTTGGAAAATTCCATAATTTTAAGCATCCATTAAACTGACTTAACCCATCAAATTATACACTCTATGATGGAATATTAAAAGGATTCAGTTGCATATATTATATGCATTGAATGATTTGATAGTAGTTACCACAGGCAGCACAATTCCTCAAATATGTGCCAGTTCATGTAAAGATTAATGATGGACAGATAGAATGCAAATGCAAAAGCAGCATCATCTCCATCACCTGCCTAGATTAGCTCTGAAAATCACAGTCTTATCCACAGATAAAACGTTAAATTTGCAACACTTGAATTAAACACAGTGGAGAACTTCTCCCATTTATTATAAAGATTGAAAGATGACACCATCTTAAAACTAAAATCTTCTTCTGGATCTTTGGCCACTGATTTCAGCAGCATTGGAACTTGCATATAGTTAAACCAATAATTGGTACTGGAGTTGCCATTTGTTTTTCTCACCAGTCTACCATCAGCCACCTCTGACTTTTTCACTGAGACTTGACCGAAGTATTGTGCTGTAGGAGCTGGCAGGCCTAGGGAACAGCTCCTTTTTTTAGAGTAGTCTTGTGTGGAAGCCCAGGCCCTGTGTGGGTTTTTAGTTCAGAAGGAGAGAAGAATCCAAGCTGACGGGGAATTGTAGGTTCTGATAAGTGAAGCTTTGCATGGCTAGCCGAGTCTCAGAGATCTGAGGCTTGTCATGTTGAACACTTATTTCTGTTTTCTTAACAGAAGAGAATGACCCCACCTATTGCTTTCCTGAAGATAAGGCATTCTGGGTGATCGTACTTCAGATTTTTGCTGGCATTTGGAAAATGTGACCCATGTGTTTGACAACTTGGCTTGAAGAAAAGCTGACTGTAAAGTAGCAAGCACAAGCTTTAGATTAGAAGGTCAGGTGAAATATCTACTATAAAGGGATGTAGTTGATCCCCAGATGGAATCCAGGTGTGCCACTCCTGCAATAGTGTAGCTTTGAAATACTGAAGTTTTTCTAAAAGGAAATATTTGGTGCATTGCTACTAATTAGTAATACAATTTTAATTACATTACATTGTGATTTTTACTCAATAGATGGCGTACTTTGAAGTAATTTCATTTATTCTATCAATAAAATACTTGCAGACCTCTCTTGATTTTAATAATGGTGCTACAGTTACAGAATGCATTTGCAATTGACTTGTTAATCAAAATGCATCTTACTAAAACAATATTAACATTTAAAACCATTGCAATTACTATAATCAATTGGAACATTTCTATTCATCTGCTATAATTTTCTGCCTGTATGTATATATATTTCTACCTATATGTATTCATTCCAAGAAAACAATACTTTTAGTATATTAATACTATCCATGCATATGCCAGGATTTTATATTACTATGCTGATTCAGTAGTTTCACTCTGAAATTCTACTAGCACTCCTCAAGCAGCAACTAAAAATGTTAATTTATGCCAGACTACTAATTTGTGGATAATTTTTCTTAAAACCACAAAAGCAGTAGGAGGTACCTACTGAAGAAAGGTAAAGGAGTGCTGCACTGGTTTCCATGTCACATTCTATGTATTTGTCAGGTCTCCAAGTGCATCTGTTTGGCTCTGTGGGTTTGGCAGCCTGGGTTTAAGGTCAGTGCAGCAGTGTGGCTCTAGGTCTAACTGCTGCTGAGGAAGACTGAGAAGGAGCTATGAGGAGTCTTGCTGGGGTTTGTTTCCATTTTACTTGAGTGCTGTTTTTAAACTCAGACCCTTCCTCTTTGCTGCTACCTGACCTTTATTGCAGCTATGGCCACATATCCCATTGAGCCAGACACTAATTTGTGCATTTAACTCTCTGGTTTGGCTGTGGATCTGCCTCAGTAATGGAGACCTGTCCATTAGTTTGAAATCTTGTTGCCAGTAGACCTGCTCTGCTGTTCCTTTTTAGGTACTGCAGGTCTGTGCCCTTGCTGTCTGCCTTGCTCTCTGGCTCCCCTTCCTTTATGGAGAAACCAGCCTTTACTGCTCCCTGTTGATCACTTTGGACCTTCTTGAGCCCTAAGTCAAGCACCATGGAGCTTGGCCTTTGAATTTCAGGTAGGCCAGGTAGGGCCTTTCCATTCATAGATTAATATACCTAACTCATCCCTTACAGATACCCATGGAACATTCTTTGCAAAAGCTTTCATGACTGAGATTCTGCAGCCTCTCCAGTGTGTAACAGTTCTTAAAATTTTGCCCGAAAGCTAACCTGAGTCTCTTCTGCTACCAGCAGAGCAACTTTTACATGGGCAAAGGGGGCATTGTATTAAACTAAAATAGGAGAGATTTAAATTAGGTATTAGGAAGAAATTCTTTACTCAGAGAGTGGTGATGCACTGGAACAGGTTGTCCAGAGAGGTGGTGGATGCCCTCATCCCTGGAAGTGTTAAAGATCAGGCTGGATGGGGCTTAGTGGGTGGTCTAGTGGGTGACATAGCTGCCTGTGACATTGGGGATTGGAACAAGATCTCTTTCATCTTCCAATTTGAGCCATTCTATGATTCCATGATACCATTGAAGCTGATTACTTTTTGTTTCCCTCTCACTGAATATGAGAGAGTATTGATAAGGTTATGTTTTACTACAAGTCTTAAAATGGTGTTAGAGATTCTCCTCAGTACCTTTTTTCCAAGGCTGAACAACAGTTCCTTCCACCTGTCTCCACAGACCATGTTTCCTAAACCTCCCACCATTCTTCTGAGAATTTATCTTATTTCTTTGCTTTCTTGAAGTATGGTTCTGGAAAGTGGCTGCTCTGTTCCAGCCAAGCTGACTGAACACAGAGTAGAATGCTCTTCATCACTTTGGTCACATATATGACAGTTGTAACAGTATATGCTAAAAAAGATGTTCCTTTCACAACAGCAACATCACCAAGTTAAGTCTGTCAATTTATGCTCCTCTATGCTCTAGCTATTCAGTTATTTATATCCTATTATGCACTTCACGTCCTCAGGCCACAGTTCTTTGCATTTGCCTATGGAGTGTCTTCCTGGCATATTAGGATCACTTTGATATCACTTCTGTCTCTGGTGTGAGGCCTTCAGATCAGTGACATCTGCGAACTGATAATTTGGTTTTCTCTGACATTCAGATTTTAAAATACTGGGTTGAAAAGAGTTTGACCAAAGACAAATTCGTATTCTATTCCAATTGACATGTATTCCCAATCTAACTTTTATATTCCTAATATGCACATTTTCTATCAAGTAAGTGCTCACTCTATTGTGAATTGATCTCTGCTGCCTTTGCTAGTCCTCTTACAAGACTGTCATGAAAGAAAATAGCAAATTTAAAAAAAAAACGAGTGTATTACATCTGCTGCTTCTCTCTTTCCATTATGCCAGTTATGCTGTCAAGGAAGATAAGTAGTTTGAACTGTGCTATAGGTTCTTGATGTGTTGGCAAATTCTTTGTCTTTTATATGTTTAAATGCTGATTGCTGAATAGATAGTCCTAGGGTCTTGAAATAAGGCCATTTTGTAGCTTCCCCTATCTTCCTGTTTCTTCCTTTTAGGTACTGTTTCTCTTCTGCTACTCTACCAATCTCTCCAAGTTCTTAAAAATGAGTGATTTAGAGATCACAGTGACTCTTGAATGTTGCAGGGCACTGATTACTCAACAGAGAAGCCAGTTTCTCACCAGACAGTAAGAGATAATGTGGCAGGGATATCTGAGGCAGCAAGGATAAGGTACTAATTCCAAGAAACCATTTCCAGCACATTCTTGAGGTAGCAGAAGCACAGCATCCATATTGAGCCTCAGATAGCAAGGAAGAAGAGGCAAGGAGCTCTATCTGCAGGAGTCCAAAATGGTGCTAAATTTCTGAAATATGTCTTGTCTAAATTATTTCTGCCAAGGTGTTTTGGTTTTTGTTTGTTTGGGTTTTTTTTTTTTTTTTTTTTTTGCTTGTTTGTTTGTTTTGAGGTTTTTTTGTGTGTGGTTATGGTGTTTGGTCCTTGATAAGAATTGTATTTGACTTTTGGAAGTGACTGATACTATGAAAAGATAAACTGTGCTCCCTTTAGGGGAACTGAAAAGAAGATTCCTGGTGAAAGAATTAATCTTTCCTCCCTCCTTTGGTTTTGGTGTTTTTCAGAGGAGAAGCCACCTATGTGTGCAGTTGTTGAATTTTCTGATTTTCTGTTATTTCTCCACCCCTTCCCTTCAGTAAGCAACCAGAGCAGCTTTGCATCCTGCTTATCCTCTGATAATTCAGCATTCAGTGGGCTAATAATATGGGTATTGAGGAAGCCTGGAACAGAAAGTCTGCTTGCTGACAAAGCATAAATAAGCTTTAGCTGGTACTTACAGACAGATGTATATAGCAGCTGGATCTGAAAGAAGATTTGGAGTGCTCAGCACTTGTTTGAAGGCTGCATCCATATATGGTTTTCATGTCTGGATGAGTAGCATTTTGTGTTGTCAAATACTGCGTGGGGGAGAGAGGGAGAAATTCTGGCAGCATTTGGTAATTAGCTGTGAGCAAGCACTGATGCCAGAAAGTATTTCAACATCAAAAATAGCTACGTTTCTGTACAGGCTCAAATGAGACCCAAGGGTTCAAAACAGCAGATTCTTGTTTTCACTCCGCAACTTGTGGAATAGCAGAAAAGGGACATGAATGCAGGATAAGAGTAGTTTTGAATTTATAAATTAAGGTTTCCTTTTATTTGGAGTCACGTATATGATATAGTGTTAGGCAAGATTCATTATGTATCTTCTCTGGCTATTTAACTGTTGGCTGTTATAGATTGCTTCTTAAAGAGCAGGAGCTTTTGCTCTGCAAACTTTGTTTATTGCTAAGGTACCTGTACCCTCATGAATGCTAATACCCAGGTTGACCTCATGCCACAATGTAAGCAGGGAAATGAGAGATTTTTATTTCATATCTAAAGACAGAATGATTTTTGATGCAGTTGTAGAATATTCTGCAGGAATGTCAACATTATAAGTTGAAAGGCATGTTATCTTAGAGTGCTGTTAAAGCTGGAAGAGCCAAGTTTTCCAGAGTTCTCTTTGCCAGAAAAGGAAGGAACAACAGACTCTTTTTTTCTTCTTTCTCCATGATGGGAGTAAAACCACCTTTTGTTTGTTTGTTTGTTTTGTTAAGAGGTTGAGGACAATAATTCTAAAAACTTAAGAAATCTTTAATGAAGAAATTTGAGTGATCTCTGAACAAAAAAATAGCTGCACTGGACTCATGGAAAAAGTCTGCCTGCTGTGTATGGTAATGATTCACCCAGTTTTTGCCTTTCTTGCTGATAATAATGAAAAATGCTCCCAATAAGAAGTAGTTTCCAGATGGGAAAGAGGAATAATACTTTCACACATTTCCAGTATGTCAGCAAAGAAGCATATCAAATTACAGCAAAAACATCATCCAGTTCTGTGATATAAACAATATGCTTGTAAGGAGTATGGACTTCTCTGGCCTCACAGAGACTTTGGATACATTTCTGAGGAAGGGTTGGAATTTTCATGGAAATGACAACTTTTCAGTGTCAGACTGGCAAAATGCTGGTGAGATGAGAAGCCCTCCTGATGTGTTTGTCCAGACAGATGTTTAAGAAGAACACATTTCACAGACATCTGCATCTCTGTGGCATTCTGAGTTTGTGCTGGTTCATGGCTGTTGTGCTTGGTGGTTCAGAGGATGCTGACAAGACAGATAAGTGCAACATTTGGCTTACTTGCTCTTCTCTTTCTTCTCATGTCATAGTTTTTTTTAAACATTTCACTGACCTTGAGAAGGCTCAGGACAAGGGGTTTTGAGTCTTGCAGTCCTCATTCTGTTGGGTTAAGTGGCTCAGTGGATATTTCTGCAAATGTCTGTGATATGTCATCCTTTAAAAACCTGTATATAAGTATCTTTCATGTCTGTACCTTAACAGAGGTGCTGCTTCTTCCACTTTGCAAATTTATGCAAAAATATAAGCCAGCTTTCTTGCTTTCTCTGTTCCTCTAAGCAGAATTTTATAAACCATGTAATACTACAGTCCCTGCTATTAAGATGTTACCTATAGATTCTGAAAAGATGTGATATTTGTTGTGTCCATAATTTCATTAAAGATTTTTCTTCTTCTCTGGTATAGATCTGTGAAACATCAAAACTGCTGATGTGTAAGTTGTGGCCTGTTTTGTTTAAATTATCCTGGGTATTGCAAATTGCATCCTGTGGCAGTGTTAGCAATCAGTCCAAGGTTTGTACATGATTTGAAGAGAGTAGCTCTGCATAGGAACTCCAACACATGTCCATGGAATCCGGGTAAAAGCTGTTCAGAATATAGTGATTTTATTTAGCCTAAAATCCAGACCATTATTAAACTTGACTGAGATTCAGCTGCCCATTACTTCTGTTTGGTCCTACTGATTCAATGTATCTGTGTAATGATGTGTTCCCCTTGAGATCCCCATATGTTACCCTAGAAACCATGTTTACAGATTGTAATCCTTTGTACTCTACAGGTTTGAGTAATTGGCTTACAATACTACCAACTTTAAAGAGATTTCCAGTTTAAACAAGTGTGAGGCAAGAATTTGGGACCAAATTACTATCACTGACTTGTCGAACAGTTGTTATAGACAAGACATTGCTATGGTGGTCATAAGGTGAATAAACCTCAAGAAGAATTTGCAGCCTGAAAAGGTTGCCTGCTAAAAATATGTATTTTTCCACTTGTTTCTCATACACACTGATGTAGAAGTGCTGTTTGGGGACATCTCCAGTAGTTCTTGGAGTTAAAGTTTCTGATGGACACATAGGTAAATGTTCCCTAAAAATGGATCACAATGAGCATCCAACACTGTGAATGTTTAGGTGATGATCTGTTTACTCAGATGTTCATACTGAGACAAGAGTCTTCCCTCTACTGCCCTTCAGTTCCAAACAGAAGTAGGACATCCAGAATTTTTAAAACCTTGATAGAACTGGTCACACTGCAGATGAGTTTTAATAATTACAGGAGGGCCAGGGTCCTGGTCCTTTAAGATACGTACTATTTATTTCTAACTGCTGGGAAAAAAAAAAAAAGAAAGAACATCAAACCCCCAAAATTCTGTTCACATGTGAGAAAGCATGTACAAAAAATACTATTTAGTGCTGGTAATTTAAAAGCACATTTTTTTGTTAAGGGTCCATGAGAAACTGAAACTTTGGGTACATGGAAATAAAATTTCTAATTAATTCTGAAAGCACATAAAGCACCTTCCTGTGTTTTTACAATTCAGAGTTGAACCTTTTGGGGCTGCTGCCTTGTATGTAGCCTTTTCAGTTGCTTTCACTGCAGTTATGGAGGCTGAAAAATACCAGCTTCCTTTGCTATAGTTCAGTCTTTCTCATTAGAGTATGGGACCTTTTTGGGCTGTTATGCTGAAGAAATTCAGGGATTTTTACCCATGAGTAGCTTTAGGGTGATGTTCCATTTTTCAGAAATTAGTTCCTCATCAACTCTATTAATTATTAATTATTATATTTTACAAATGCTGTAGTTTTCTGGGTTAGCATTAAAATGATCCTTACATTGTCTTTCTACAGTTTTGTTCAGCTGATTAACTCTAACTGGTTTATTGCTATGCCATCCATTTAAATTAACAATCTGCAAAGAAAGCCAATAAAATGCTTCACACATCCCATTACTGGAGTAGTAATAGATACTCAATTAGGTACAGCTACTTCAGTTTTAAATCTGTTCCTTAATGATCAACAGAGAACATTAATTTAAAATATTATTAACTAACATCTATTTAAAGAGATGCATTTTAGCAGCATTAATAGGGAGAAAAATGTTGTTTTACTTATTAAGCATCTGCACTACAACTGCTGTCACATCTATGAAGCAGTACAGTGTTACAAACTTTCCAGTTGTGACCTCCAGCTGCAAGAGTGTTGCCTGATTGATTGTCCCCTGACTTTCAGAGGTGATGAGCTAGGAACATCTCTGAACACTTTTTCCCATCATGTGGATGGGGGTGTGTATGGGAGGAGTTGAGGATGGGGACATCTCGCTATAAAGTTTAACTAGCATTTGATATGTTTTGGGAACTTCTGTGAAATAATGGTAACAAGTAATCTTTAACAGTTATTTAAGCAGCTGCTGTATTTGCTATATGATAACAATATTGGTCATAGGAAACATAGTTCAGAACAGGGTTTAAAGACAGTTAAAAAGACCATTTGATGACATACAGCAAGTCCTGTTCCTAAGCATTAGCATTTTTTACATATTGGAGAAAAATATAATGGAACACACTGTAAAAATTCTGACAATCTTTCAGTCTCAGGAGAACTACTGCAGAGCTGCATTTATACCTTAATACACTTCCAGTATACTCAGTGCTGCATTAGCAAAATGGCAGCTTCTGACCTGAAGAAATGTTCTGTCTCTGAAATGCGAAAAGCATGACTCATTAATAATTTCAGCATTTAAAAAGTGGAACTTCACTCCTTTTTTACAGCTCTGTTGGTGCTGCAAACATAGGAATCAAATGTGGTGCTTCCTACATATGTGCTACTAGGATTCTGAAGCTGAGTGCTTCTATGAAGATTGATTAAACATCACACTAATTCTGCACAATCAGCATGTTACACAGTTTTTGTAGGTGAGTAAGCCAAAGCATGGAGAATCTGTTTTGCCCGACATTACACAACTAAGTCGATACCCTTAACACCAGAAAAAGAGTAAAGTAAGGAAAAAGCATGTGGAGGTGTGAAATTAAAAAAAAATTATTTTGCCTCAGAAACTGATAACTGGAAAAAAAAACTTTGTGGTTTATTGAAACTGAAACATATATTGAAATTTTGCAATGAGGTGGAAGGAAAAAAGTTCAAACTCACTTGAAAAGACAGATATCAAATTTCTTTTTGAACTTATCTGCCTGTTGTGTCCTGGCAGATGTATTTTTAAAGTATGTACTTTTCATCAAACATCCTATAATACTTGATTGATTAAATCAGTTATAAATCGATTTATAGAAATTGATTATAAATTGATTGGAAGTACTATTCTTCACAATTTAAACAAAACTGCACTTGTCAAAATAAAGGAACAAAATACCCTTTGTGATACCATATCCTTGACTTTTTAAATCCTGTTTGTTTATTTACACACTAAGTGCAAAAATTGGTAATCCATATGAAGCCAACTAGGTCCATGCAAATGAGTTTCTTCTGTAGGTTCTGATATTGTAAATATTTATTTAGCTGTCCAAGTTATTGGAACTAGCCACTACAGTTTTTCTGTAAAGGACAGGTTTCTCTGTAAGAGCTTCCTGAAGGGGAAAAGACAGTAAAAGAAGAGATATTGGTAGAAAGCTTCTTTTTAATTTTATTATGCAATATTATGTATATTTTGTATAGTTATATAAATGTATAATAATAATATTATCATCCATGTATATCATGGTATAATATAATGTGATATAAACAATCTTGTTTGCTACGCTCAAAGAGTAAATTGTCAGTTCCAAACCAAGTTGCAGACTTGAAGTCTGGAGGGAAATATATGAAAATACATTTTAACATATTTCTACATTTTCCACTGGCTCACTTTTTAGGTGTTAGACAAACATCTTTGCAATGGACTGAGGTAAATGAAATCTCAAACACTGAGGAATGTAACCTTTATATCACAAAGTTGCTTCAAGTGCCATATATATTTGATGAACATACACTGGTTATGTCAGATACTATTATTTTTAATAATAAATAATGACTTCCAAAAGTCATTAAGCTTTTGTCATGCTTTTTGTCCACATACGTATCTTGACAGGTTGGAGTTCTATAGGAGATTTAGAAATATCAAGGCTTCTTTAACCTGTCTGATAATTATCTTTAACATTTCTGTTACAAATGTACAAGGTGAGTCATGCTATGTGTTTTATATTAAAATATGTCTATAAATGTCAAATGCTTATTCTCTCTGAAATATTTCAGACTTCATTATGTGTAGCAACTCAGAATAAAATGGGCTTGGACTTACATTTTTCTCTATATAGACTCATAAATGAATACTGGAAAGAATTAGAGTTTTCCTGTTAAAAAGAGGCGTCGGATCTTCTTTTGTTTAGGAGGGTTTCAGTCTCTTTTTATTGGCTATCAGATGAAGCTTTAAAAATTAACCAGAAAATAGGCTTGCTTAGTAATTTTACTGAATAAAAAGAGGAAATGTCATTGCACTTAAAATCCAGGGTTCTGAATCTACATCTTTGTAATAAAATGCAGACATTAACAATTGTTTGCTTCTCAAAAGCAGGTATTAACCAGACATACAACACATAAGAATTTACCTATATGGTTTCAAAATCAGTTCTACATGAAAATATTTTAATATATGTGTTTTTAAAATTGAGTTTAAGTTAATTTTAAAATTAAGTTTATAAAAGGGCCTTCACTGCATCTGCATTAAGATATTACCTCTGTATGTAAATATGGGGATTATCTGCATTCATAGACGCCAGTGTTCCCTAATTCTGTAAAGTAACATCTGCAAATTGATACATTTTAGGATCTTCCCTCTGGTGTTAAAGACACAAAGTGTGTGTAAACTCAGATTTGCTCAATGGTAGGCACACAAACAATTATGCAAACTATAATTTGTGATTATGTTCCTTAACCTCTAAATAATTGTGGAATTGTTTATAGTTAGTTTTTGGTCTCATTTGTTGATAATGGCCATTCCCTTTTTCCCCTTGGCCATGAAAATGTTTTTTATACCAAACATGCACCATATTTTCTGTTACAACTTCAAAATATCAGGTGTAATGTTCTTGACATTTAAATCAAGTACTTAATTTGTATTGTTGACACACATTGGATTAAATTGTCTGTCTTAAACAAAAATGACTTCTTTGACTTCTTTTTTTTTTTTAATGTTTTGAAACACAAGTAAATGAGATGTTCTGATCTTTTTCAGAAGTAATTTGCTATATATTATATAGTCCTGAAAAGGCATAGAATGTGTACTACCAGAATTGATATCACACCTCTTCATCCTGAAAGCTGGTATTAAGCAACACAACTATCATATTTACATCAGTATAAGCTTGAAACACAATCAGAAATGCAGTCCTTCCCGGAGAGGAGCAGGTGGGGCTGGAAAACATATAGAAAAGAAGCTTTCTGCTAAAATCTGCTGGAGAGAAGGGAAAATAAATGAGTAAATAGGCATCAGTAACTTGTTGAGACACTGTTCTTTTGCAGGAGCAGTAAAGTCACCAAATTACATATTTCTTCTGCTCATTTTGTTACCTTTCCTAGAAAGATTTTAAGTTTTTCATCTTGAAGTACCATAGGATGATAGCTGTGAGGATGAGACTGTAGACATTTCTTTTGCCATCTCAGTAATACTGTGATATGTTAACTTTGGTTTATTCCCTGCTGACACCTTCTGAGCAGAGGTCTGACTTTATGTTGATTCTGATTCTTGATCTTTGGGTTTCATTCTCTACTTGACCAGAGATGAGTTTTTCTGGCTACCCTTACTGCTTGTTGTTCCTTTGCAGAGATATCAAGTTCCTTGAGAATAGACTTGGCTCATATGTTGACATTTTCCTCTCTCAAGTCCGGATGCAGCAGCCACGGTTCCCTTTCTGAAGCTTCTGAAGTTAAATTCTTGGAGGGTGATAGTGTGCATAGACTTAAAATCCTCATCTCCACTGTTTCATAATTTAGCAATGTCTTAGGTCTGACATAAAGACTGTTGCTCCTCATGTGTGAAGATCAGAGCTACTTGCAGAGTGCAAGTAGCTTGTTTATGGCACGCTTTGTTACATGAACAATTTTGTATGAATTGTTGTGGAGAGTGAACTGTTGAACTGTTTGCTTCAGCTGTTCACTCCGTGCTGTTCATTCCTCATGCTGGGTGAGTGGCCACCTCAGCTGCCGAGGACTGAATTTTCTCCCTGACCGAGTGACTGAAACTTTCAAAATGCAATCAGAAATTAATAATATATGATGAATACTCATATTTGCACATGGATAGCCTGGTTTACATGCAAATATTGGAATTCAGATTTCTCTCAGTGTTTTAGGGTGTATCTAGCAATGGCCAAAAACCAATAACTCTCATGGTGCAGTATTCTAAGAATTCATGCCACATCACTGTTAAGTGTAAGCACACTCTCCACCACACCTTTCAAAGTCTTAGAAGTTTTAATGGACGACTCTTTGTTGCCACTGGGGACCCATATCCTCCATCTCTCAATCCAGTTAATAAAATTGCCTTCAGTTTTGTTTCATAGAAGGAGATGGTAGTATTGCTCCATTGCTGCTGGAATATAGGGATGGCAGCACCAGAGATCAGGTGGAATAGTAACTCTTTTGACTGATGAGTTCAAGGTGTTATGTTGTGTTGTCTTCTTTTGCATAACCTTGAGGGAGAAATCTGGATGATAAAAAAGCAGTAATGAATTGAATTTTTCTACATCTTAAAATAGATAAATGTATGTATATACAAATACAGAATCATGTATTCATAAATATGTAAACAGATACATAGGCACATACATGCATTTGCGTGTGTGTAGGTGTATCTCATGGTGGAGAAGACTGAGAGGCACTTCACAGCCTTCACAGATAATTTGAAATTCTTTATCTTCTGTGTAAACATCATAACTGCACTCTCCTACATACAGTGTTTTCTCCCTGGGTGTCCATTCATGATAGTCCTCCTAATGGGCTTCTGGGGTTATGAAGCTGGCAAGGAACATAAGGGAAGGTACACAGTACCTTCCCCAAAGTTGCTGCAGTGTGAAGATGTTCCTTAGGATGGTATAGTTCCTGGTGAGAATGGTATAAGCTTTAAATATAAGCTGGTATTCGGTTGGTCTGAGCTGACCTTCAAGAAGCTGTCCTAGAAATGTTTCATCCACTCTAAGTTTGTAATTGGTTTGTCTTGGAATGAGTTCTGCTGGCTCAATGCTGGGGCTTAGATCAGCAGGGGAAGCCTGCAGCAAGTTAGAGAATTTCTCAACCAGTTTGAACCTGAACACTTACTTCTGTATGGTCAGAAATCAAGCTTCAGAAAATGAGAGGAAAATGCATGGTGAGAATGCCATTCACAGAAAAGAAGCAACTTCTAAGTGACATAGAAGAGAAAAGATAATCAGAAGTTTCAAAATTCTGGTTCAGTAGTGTGGCCATTGCCTCCAGAAGCTGGGTATAATAATGTATATTGAAACTGCTTCATCCTTTATAAAGATTTCACCCTCTCAGCTGAAGAAAGTAACTATTCCCTGCATGTTCCACATTTACTGAGACGTTTTAAGCTGAAAAAGGTAACTGAGTCTACCCAGAACATCTGCATGCCACATGGGATTCCTGTGGCCTTACCATCTCTCTTTATGAAGAAATCTACTTGATGCTTTACATTATACATATTTGTGTATGCATAGTGCCAAATAAAACCTTTAATTATATCAGCGTAAAGAGGGATAGAACAGCTATCAAACATCAAAAGTTTTTACCATCATTTTCATTCTTATCACAGCTATCTGTTGACTTCTTGGACTGTTTTTTACTAAGTACAATATATCTATGTTCCATATGCAAATTCCACTGTGAGTGATTTGCCTGTTTTGTAAGCTAGACTGCACCTGTAACATGTGGGATTGAGTTAAAAATGACAAGCAGACAAGCACAAGGCACATTATCTTGACAAACTCAGGCTCCGAAAATTAGCCTGTGCCTGAATTATTAAAATAACAAGGAGTATTTCACTCAGCTGTGGAGAAATGCTCCTAATTGTCCACTTTAGCCAACTTCTTTCAGACTTCACGATCGGTCAATTTACAGTAGCGGCTTGCAAATTCCTGAACTCCCATTAGAGAAAAGTGCAACAGCAGTCCAACACACCCTCATTTATTTTAATAACCTGCCAAGCAGACATGAAAATGTTAAAGTTGGAAGGCTGTAACATGACAGGAACCTGACTTGTCACAGCCACATTATAATCTAGTTAAACTACTTTCTTTCTGCCTTTCATGTCTTTTCAGGTAAGTGGAAAACTAATTGTCAAATTACTAATTTTGTTGGCATTAATATCAATACTAGGGCTAGAGAAGCATGAACAGATAGGCCTGTGGGTTTTCTTTATATTGTGCTTGAATGCTGGAAAGCATTCTGAAAATACAGAAGGAGAAGATTGGAGCCCAGTCTTTTATTAACAATGACCTATTTATTTTAAGAGGCATTGAAGCTCTATAAACAGACTAGTTAAAGTCTCTGGGTTCTTTTATTATTATTTAATGCCTGGAAATCTTGTTTACTTCAATCTTGTTTCCTTTGTGCATGATAGTGTACCTGATGTAACAGGGCCAGTATTCACATCTAAAGTATTAATGGCGGAGTCTGATCGTGTAGGAGACTACAAGGAACTGCACTACTGAGAAAAAAGTCTTCAACAATGCCAGGGTCACACTGTCTTTCAAAATGAACTGTAAGTAGGTCATGCTTTAACTGCAGGCAGGGTCGAGAACATTACTGCACAAAGTGCTTGGGATGGTTGAGGAGCTTGTTGAGAGAACCGGGGACAGCTCAGGTGACTGGGAGGAGGAGCTAATTGTAATGAACATGGAGATATGAATCTATGTACAGATATGCTGCTCATCCCTTTTACAAGAGGTTGCTTGGCCTACAGGGCATGAAGCTTTCCAGGGGCTTTCTCAAGGCAGGACAGAATCTATTACTTATGTCTGAAATCCATTTTTCTGTTTGTTGTTTTTCAGGGTGGGGTGAGGGTGGGGTGGTGTTTGCTTGCTTGCTTACTGTTTTTCTTCCCCATTTGATCATAACCTTTCTGGGGAATTTGACTTGGCTTCATAAGTGTTTGTACAGATTTTACTGTCCATCATGGCACTGATAGCTTCCTATGAATAATAAGCCTTCCACAAAGAACACTGAGATGCCTTAATACTGTCGTTTCCCTGCAGTACTTGAAAGCTTTTCCTACTAAGTACTTAGCTTTGCCTCTATTTCATCTGGAAAGGGCTCATTATTAGCTGTGGTTTTTCAGGAAGCTGAGTATTCAGCTTGTAGAAGCATGTTACTATTTCTTGTACAGTTTGGGACAGAATTTATTTTCCATTGTCTTTTACTTGCTCTTTTTCCCTCTGCTGAAAAGAAACATGCAGAAGCCCATTCTCACAGCCTCAGCACATCAGTTCTGTCCCAGCAGGAACCAGAAAACGTGTCATCAGAAAACAAACCTTTTGATGTTACTGATGGGATTATCAAGAGTGTGATTGCACTTGAGTGAGTCCTATGGCTTTGTAAACACTCTCTTTTGGAGAACATGAACCTAGGCAAATGCATAACAGCACTGAGCACCAGAAGGTCTGAAAAATCAAGCTCTGAAAGATCCTCTATTCCTCTGCCCATCTTCATCCTCTCCTCTCTTCTCACTTCTCTCACCATACTTTGTGCAAAATGGGTTGGCAAGTTCTGGAGTAGAACACAAATATTTACAAAGGGTCATTATTACAATGAGCAGGAAAAGAAAGAGAGGAGGAGGAAACAGGTCTGCTGGAGCACAAGCAGGGATGGGCAAAGCTAAGAGGTACAACTAGCTTCTCAGTTCCCAGAAGATAGTAAGTATCATGAGCAAACTTAGAATGGCAAATGAGGCAGCTAAGGGTTTAAGAGCAGCAAAGCAGCACTGAGGCTGGGTTTCACAAATAACTGATTTTCTGGTATTGCTGTCAGAGGAGGGAAAGTTTCTGTGTCCCCTGAGAACTGGGTCACCTGAGAGCAGCTGCTACAGGGCTTCACTCAGAGTGAAATGGTAGCTACCTTATGAGGTGTTAAACTCTCTTTTGAGAAAACTCACTGAGTACAAGATTGACTGATACATTGGGTAGGACAGAATTTTTGCTAAATCATTTTCCTGCCTAATTAAAGATTTTTGAATAATTAGAAATTAATCAAAATGCAATGATTTTTTTTGGCAGTGACATTGCCTTTATGTGTGGCACATACTCTCCTGTACCTAGTTCTTCCTGTCAGCAATCTACAAAGTATTTATAAATCTGCTTTTTGCTTTCCCCATTGTCTGTTTTAAAAATGTCTCCATTTTGGGAGACAAGAAAACATCCGTGAATGTTTAACTTGCCATTAGCATGTATATTTTATGTTTGAAACATTTAAAAGCTTCTGTTTTAAATAAACACATCCCTTAACAGCTGTGCAATGCATGACACAGGACAATTGAGTAAGCATCAAAGTGCTTAATAGATAAAACAGTGCTGGATGTGGTAAAATAAACAGGACTTAATCCCTTTATAACTCGAGTAAATAAATACAGCTTTAATTCAGATACAGTTTTGCCTTTAGGTTGCTCTGTTCTGTTAACACCTATCTGTCAGCATTAATACCATGTAAATGAGCCACTCTGAGCCTTTCCCCTTGCATCTTGTTTAATCCTCTTCCATTCTTCTAATCATCCTACACACAGAGGCCAATATCTATTTTCATCTGGCAAGATAGGATCTCCTAAGGAATTAAAGACGGTTTCCACTTAGCTCCACAGTAGGCAAAGGCTGGGCTGTGATCTAGGGCTTTAGGGACTTCTCATAATGCGCTGGTGCTCGCTAGATCGAAGAATTGAGTTCTGGCTGCTGGATTTTTAATCCTCCTGTGGCTGATGTTGGGCGCTCCAGTGATTTAAGATCTTTGATTGCTCAGAGCTTGGCCCTTTGATTGAGTGAACTTCTGAAGACAGAGTGTGACTGATTTCAAGTTAGTGGTTTTAAGTAACTACTGGAAAAAACAGATAGGAAAAGCCCTGTGATTAAGATGCACCATCTCTCTTTTTAATTGACTTTCTGAAGCTATCTGATGCTTTACTCTCTCTACACAAAAGAAAAACTGTATAGATCAGTATTTGTTCTAATGAAGAACTCAAGTGTCACAGTATTTGTCTGTGCTTGTTTGCAGTGACATGTCTGTTAAAACACTAAAGGATGTTAGGATGTTAAAACACTGTTAGACACTAAAGGATGTATTTAGAAACACACTTCTCACAGGGCATGCATTAGAAGTATCAGCAAATAAAGCCTCAATTCACAGGGCTAAGATAAATAGTGAATATCATTTTGGTTTGTAATATATTTTCAGATACTGTATACGTGCCAGCTGAAGAAGAGTACATGCATAACAACAGGTAGGAGTCACGGAAATCTATTTATCTTGGCAATTTGAAGTATTAGCAGTTTGTGAAACTTTGAAGTGATCTCACCTATTTCTTTAATGATGAAGGTAGGGCTTATAAAGTAAGAAAATGCCTGGGAATTGAACAGCCTTGCTAGCTCGGAGCAAAGTTTTCCTATTCCTGTCTTGCTGCTTAATTGTCAGGTTCACAAAGCATTGCAGAAGGCTGCTCCTTTTGCTTAGTGAGTCAGACATTTTTCAGGACAACCACAGCAGTTATAGATATCATTCCTATTCACTGGGTATGTAATTTAGTTCTGTTTCTTAGCCTCTCTGCAAAGACAACAGCATTGGGATCTTTGCCTCACAGCAATTCAGACATTTCAGGCATGCACCAAGAACAACTACTTGTTTTAAAAAGTGTAAGTGACACTGCATATCTTTACTGACCTTGTAGATAGAGGGGTTTTAGTATATAGTTATATATCACATTTGGTATGTTTTGTATATGTTTCTATCTATAAACCATGTGTGCACATCTTCTCACTCCCGTGTAGGTGTTTATATGAATGTAGTAGCTTCAGGAGATATGAAAATCATTAACATTTCTCCTTTAGCGAAATAAAGTCTTGCTTGTCTTCTCCAGTGAGGGTTTCTCATGCATTCCCTTCACCTAGCTGTCTGTTCAGAACAAAATGTCAGGTTTTCCTCCATGTTTCACTCCCTCATTGCTTTTGCTCTGTGTAGACTCTCTTAAGCTCACTGTTTTGGGTGCCTGTCTCACATTAGTCTTATGTTTTTCCCACAGCTGTCTTTCACAAGCTAAGGTTTACAATCCTCCCAGATTTCAGCTTTTGCATTGGGGCTGCACTGACTGAAGAATGGGAGTGTTTGATGCTGATACCCTTTTGTTCTGTGTGAACATCCTCTGTAATCTTCTCGAGCTGACTTTAGGGAATGCACAACTTTGCTTTTGCACTTGAAACTGGGCTTAGTGAATATGCTAATAAACTGCATACGAGTTTGGGAGTCTCATTCATGTAGTGTAGACCGTTCTACTGCATTTCTGATGGGCACACACTTGCTCATTTGGGCATGCTTGTATGTATGCACGTGAAGTGGGAAATCTGCATAACGAAATATTGGGCAGTATAGCCATGCTTGTATAATCATTCATTATTTTTATTAAAAGTGAGTTGAGACTGAAATGACGATTAATTATAAAAAGTAAAAAGCATAATTAGTAACATACTTCTCTTCTTACAGCTTTCTTTGTCTGAATTCTTTTTCCTGATGCCCTAATTATTTCCCGTCTTTTAAAATTCACTTTAATTTCAATTTAACTCTCCCTGGGTATGCAAACTTGACAAGTATTTTTTTTTTTTTTCTCAAAGATTGATTGACAGAAGTTTCAAAACTGTCACAGTGCTAATTAAAACCTTGAATCTGTGTTTTTATGAAGCCTGAAAGACTCTGCATTGCTACAGGATCCAGGATCTTATGTCTTGAATGAATGTTTCTAACAGCTAACATGGAATCATTATTAGTTGCCTTTCCTCAGGCTTGATATCCAGCTCTCTATTTATCACTGAATTTAGATCTTATGTTGACAACATGAGAAATAGAAGCCCTCCTAGGCAATGATACCTGCTCTGTCTAGACAATGTCATTTTACACTTTGCCTTTTCTGCTTGGCAGAGCTGGGCAGAGTTGGCCCTTACCAAACGGTGGCACAGTTTGACTCAGAGTCCTGTGTATTCCTGGGGAATTCATGCTAGGAATACTGTGGTAATATTTTGCCGTCTGTGGACTGATTGACTCTACTGAAACTGTGTTGTCAGGAATCTTCTACCTTACACTTGAAAGAAGAATATTGTTAGCATAAGTGCTGTATGCATCAGAATTGGGTCCTGCTTTCTAGCTTGCAAACTTTCTGGAGGCCAGAGTATTCCCAGAATCTTAAGATAGGCATGTCTGGAAGCTAAGGTAAGCATCTGCCACTAAGTCACAATTGCAAAGGCAATGTAGAATAAAATCATTGCATTCTGTTGGTATGTGGCTGTCTTCCTCTTTCTAATCCCATATTAGTCACTTTTACAGTAAAGCAGAGAAAACTATGTGGAGAGCGAGGATTCAGCATTCCTTTCTTTGTGGCACTCAGTGGAAATGAGTAACTGTAAAGCTCTGTGAGAAGATGTCGTGCAGTAAGCATGTTACCAGTCCTGGTCAGAACATCCAGAACAGGTCTTGCTGCTTCTCACTGTCACAATAGCACTGTGTTACTTCTTTGTAAGTACAGTTCACTTCATACAATAAATACTTAGTGTGACAATATTGATTACATTAATAGATCAAAGGAAACTGGAGGGACTACTTCATGCTTTAAGAATCTGCTTAAATATGTTGCACAGAGACATTAGTATAAACAATCTGCATTACCACGTCTTGCCCTTTTTGGGGGGATATTTTTTTTGATTGCCTGTCTGACCATGACAGAGGATACATTTAGATTTTCTGCAATCTTACACAACACTTAAAAATGGGTTATTTTCTCTTTCCAGTTCTTGTTGATGTAAGTGTTCTGAAAGACTGTTGTATTTAAAGATTTTTTGTCTTTAGTTTTTAGTATAGAGTGATCAAAAATGGAAAACATTACCCATATTTAATGTATATTCTTGTACTAAAATGTGTGAAAATAGAAAGTTCAACACTCTTTTTTTGAGTTAAGTCAATATTGCTACAGGTAATAATTCTTGCAGAAACAAAATCAAAACTTAAACAGTTTGGCTAAAAGTTCTTTCCTCTCTCAGACACTCAAGTTCTGGTATATTAACTTTAACATTGTACTAATTATTAGTTCTCCCGGTCACCATAGGCCCTGATTTTTTCTTTTCTAGATATACAGCCTAATCATTAGGATCACCTGCTGGAGAAGGTGATGCCTTTTCAGCACCTGAGTCCTTTCTGAACATGATACACTATAAGATTCAGCTGCCTCACCTGTGGGCCTAAATACCCAGTGTAAATCTTTTTGTCTGAGTGCCTTTGCTCTCTGTCTGAATAGTTATGTTTTCATCCTCATCATCTTCGTTCACTGAATCAAGGTCAGCAAGACAATCCAGAGGGAAGGACAGAAAAACAGCATAGTGAGAAGAGATAGAGCTCGGTGTGAATTGATTGGTGAAGGATGATTTCAAAAGATCTCAGCTGCTGTAAAAACAGCCAGTAAAAAACCCTAACACCTCCATCTGATAAGGATGATCTGTCTCTTGCCTCTGCATCCCCCACCCCATGCACACTTGCTGTATTTAGAATGTATGTATTTCTTAAGTCCCTGCTTGCATCACTCCTTTGTCACAGTAATTTTCGTGGGAAGAATTGCTATCCATCAGTTTGTGAGATGTTGAACTATTTTGGAATACATCATAAGCATATCAGGGTATAGAGAAGAGAGGTGAAAATGCACTTAGCTATGGATGGCAAAAAGCAGGTGTCTCTGATACACTTTTCCCTTCCCTATGCAAAAACCTTTCTAGCAAAATTATCATAAGGAGCTAACACAATTATTCTTAAGGAGCTACTTTTGCCACATCTATTCCGTCTTGGATATAGGGGCTATTGTATGCATTTCTGATTTTAATATGAACATCTGCACAAGAAATTGTATCTGGTGATAGCAACTGCCTGCCATGGCAGTGATTGTACCTAATTGCAGACAAGAAATATCCATAGATCAAAAATTGCTAATTTGCGTCACCTCTGCTCATAAAGGTAGAAGGGATTATGTGATTTTGACTCTTTTTTACCTCAAAGGAGCATTTATCAGTCCCTGAACATCACATTTTCAAACAGAAAAATTACAATTAGTTAAATGTAAAAATATTAATGTTATTTCCCCCCCTTATAAGTTATTGATAGCCCTTACAATAAAAGTGTTCTGATTAAGAAGTTCTAGGCTCTGTATAACGTGTTATAAATAATCTTGCCTACAAATGCTTATAAGGTAATTTTATGACAAGCACAATAGACCATAGCCAGCTAAATATAGAATGGGAAGGTAGTAGAACATCATAATGATCTTGTTTTGCATGAAAAGCAGTAATTTTAATTGATCATGCTCTGAGACAGACTACAGTTCAACAAAAATGAATGTGTTAAGTAAGGCAAAATATGGTAATTTATTTTTTCTGAGCAGGGCTTTCTTATCAGTGTGCAGACATTGGAGCATCCCTTCTCCTCTTGATTACTATCAGAGTGCAAAAGGTCTAGCTGATAAAATTCTTTAATGATCCAAAGGTAACTTTGGAAAGTAAAGGATATCAGATATTGAAGACTGAATGAACTATTGCTCTCTGTATAGTAGCAGGGGCTTATCTTTCATACAGTGAAAAAAGTGAGCAAAGTTTGAGGCAGAATGACTGTCTATTTAGCTTTGTGTATCTGGATCGAAACAACAGGTGGAAAGGAGAGAACAGAGCAGTGGTAACCACTGTGGTTTTCATCTTTTCTCAATGAATGTGTTTCTGGTAGTGTTCTTAGACAGAAAAAAAAATCCTGACGTTGTTATTAATCATATTGATTATTACAGTGGTTAAGGGTCAGCCAAGTATTGATCCCCATTTTGCTAAGCCATGTACAAACACAGAGTTGACAATCTAAATAGACTAGTTGAAAATAATGTAGAGCATAAATGGAGTAAGCTGCTCATAGCAGGTCCTACCTTGTCAGTTCCACAGTTAATTTTAGTAGGAGATGAATCATTCAAAAAGAGATGCAAAGGAAGTTGGTTAGGGAATGATTGAAGGGCAGTAAAAGGAAGAATATGGAAAAAGCTAAGTATGTGTCAGAGTCATGGAGCTGCTTATAAATGAAAAACTGCATTGTTATTAAGAAACAGTTATCTGCTATGAAGCCATCTCTCTCCTCCAAAACAGTCTTATGACTGACATCAAGTCTGTGTTCAGAACTTCAGTTGTGCAACAAATTATTGAAAGCAACATACTTTCTTTTGTGTTAGCAGTGCAAGTAATTTGTTTTCACCCATTTTTACATCATCATTTGGTAGCTTACAGAAAGCTGAAGAGAACCTGGGGCTGTTTCCAGCTTTTCAGCTCCTCTCCACCCTGTTCTTGTTTCCTGCAATAACAGCATAAGCCAGTGTCTAATATTCCAGATCATTTTTTTGTTATCACTGACACTTATTCTACCCCTTCAGACAAGGGCAGGCTCAGCCACCAGTAAAAGTCTTAGGTTCTTATGTGGCCAGGAATTGCATGTGGTTGCAGAACCTAGTACTCTTCAGTCTTTGTGGAAGTGTAGCCCACTTCTTGGGAACCCTCTGTCTGAGCAGTCCTGTGTGACATGGAGCCCTGCCTCACTTACTGCTGGAAGGAAAGGAAATCCTTAGAGTCCCCGTGTCTGTAAGACACTTCCCATGGCTTCTAGTTTTTCTAGTACCGTTACTGCATTAGTGCCCTGGAAAACAGTTTGTCTGGACAGGTTGTGAAATGCCCATCCTCAGAGAGCTTCAAAATGTGATTGGACAAGGCCCTAGGCAATCTGATCTAGCTTTGATGTTAAGCATGCCTTGAGCCATATGTTCGACTGAATGGCCTCCCATGACCTCTTCATACTCCGCAATGACCCAACTGCCAGTACATCTGTAAAATCTCTGGGCAAAAATTCTAATTTGATCATCTTTTAAGTGTTCAGGGAGGGATGGAAAAGATGAGGCCTGAGTTGCCTCCAAATGAAACCACAGATCTTCCAAAACTGCATTTGAATCAACTGCAACTGCTCCGAAAAACTTGTCATTAATGTCAGAGACTTTTATTGATTCAGTTTTCTTTTGTGGATTTACTATTTCTTGTTCATAAAGTTTAAAACAGCTGGTGCAAAATTCTTCATTAAAGATGATGTTTTATGCAGCAGCTTGTAAAAAACATAGAGACCACTGCTTCTTCTAGCAAGATCCAACTTTATTACACAAACTTCAGTATTTATACGTTTCTACCATGGGAAAGTTTTAAGAAAGTTTTTAAGATGCAGAGGGAAAGACAAAACAGCTACACCCCCAAACACTTGGCAGGGCAGACTTCTCTGACCTTTATCAGCCACACACAAAAACATGCCATCTCCTAGCATTCTGGGAGGTGAAGGAAAAACATTCACACCTGGTGCTTATAGCTGTGGTCATTTCCCTGGTATGCATCTTCCCTAGAGAACAAAAGGCCTTTATCAAAGTTAACAAATAACAAGTTGCTCTCTACATGGGGCTCTTGTTAAGGGCAGGATGACCGCCACAGGCCTCTGCTTTTTATTTAAGGACTTTGGTGGATTGAAAGAGTTCTCAAAAGACCTAAAGTTTATGTGGTCTATTTCATGGAACCTTTATGGCCACTTCTCTATGCCTCTTTCAGAGTTTCAGGAAAGACATTTTGGGTTTTAGAGTTCTAAACTTCTAGGTACTAACAAGTAGTCTTTTGGCACAAAACTGACATAATCTGACAATGGATATAAATTTCTAAAAAAATTCATCTTCATTTTTTCCTCTCCTGGCATAAATCAGAAGAACTTCTGTGGGTTTAACTGAAATAGCTTCAGGTTCATGCACACTGCAGCAAAATTCAATTGTTTATTATTCACAGCTGTTCAGCACTCGTAGAACCCATCTAGAGAAAGGCAGTGATAAACTGGAGTAAGGTGCAGATGGACTAAGGGATAGCTGTACTTCCCTTCCAACCGAACTATTCTGTTCTATTCTGTTCTGTTTTGAAGTTCAACATAGGGTGCAGAAGGTTGGACTTGAGACCTCTTGAAGTCTCTTCTAACATGAGTTATCCAAAGAACCATTGCTCCTATGTGTAGTAACTGCTGGACTCTGCCTAGCAGGCTGCTGCTCCCTGAGAGCTCAGCGAGGGTTTCCTAGGGCCATGAGATCAGTCGCATCCCAGAGTCCATTTGGGACAGCCCTGCCATCTGGCTCCGGCAGCCAGCAGCGTTACAACGCAGTAGTGGTAAAGAAGGCAGAGAAGGGTCTCTCATGAGGGTTTGAGATGGCTTTAATCACATCTCGTCCCCGAGATGTTCAGAGGTGGAGAGACAGCGTGCTCTGAGTGCGGGATGGTTTTGTCAGGGGCCCAAGGGCGGTCCCTGGGTGGGTTTGGGGTACAGAAGCAAATAGGAAGAAACCAAGGGAGTGGCCAAGGCCAGGGAGGGAACAAGGGGAGCATGTGAAATAGGAAAAGAAATGGGTTAACTGATCCCCATACCTATGCTAAGAACTAAGAATCCTTTTCACAGTGGACAATCCCAAATACTCACAATACATGTGCTACGTGAATGTTCCTGGTATGTGCGTCTTTTCCTCTGAGGGGGCTGAAGAGAGAAAAAATGGTTTATTAAAATGCCTTCACAAAGGTAAATTCACCGTTCTTCCTGTTTGACTGAGTGGGGATGTTGGGCTCCCTTCCCCCCTGCCATGTATCCCTGGGAGAGGGGCCCTGGGCGGGAGGCACAGGGTTTCCCTGCCCCTGGTCAGCCTCATTCCCCATTGGTTGGTTTGTGTTCCCCTGCGCGGGTAAGGACCCTCGGGTCCCGTGATTGCCTCAGTTCCTCGGCAGAGTCCCGGCCATGCGGCTGGAGAAATAAACATCTCTGAAACATCTACCAAGAATCGGTCCATATATACTTCCTTTCCCCGGGACTCCTGGTTTGATACATTGTGTTACAGTATCCACCCTGTAACATGGGGACCTGTGAAATCTGCAGTTTTACTGCCTGGGTGAACTTTGTTTCTTAAGTCCTTCAGTAATGACTCAGGCTATAAATTTTCATCTGATTTTGCAGTTACTATAAACAAAATAATTATGAGATACAAAGATAATACTTTCGGCTGAACTCATTGTTAGGCCTATCTGCAAATCCCTTAATTTATAGGTACTTATTTGCACTAAGAAAGCCGAAAAAAAAGTGTAAATTTTGTGTTTCTTTAAAAGCTGTGTAATATGCAAATATCTATTTGATTGATCTCATTAAAGAGTTTTCTGAAGATGTACTAAAAAAGAAATCTTGTTTGGGTAAAATCAAATTAATTTCTTGAATAATGAACTGAAGGCTCAAACCAATGTGAAGGTGGTTACAAAAATGAAACAATGACAACTTAAGCAAATGCTGGCTTTTGCTTCCTATTAAGGAACATCACTTGGTGTCAGCACTAAGTGATTGGTGTAACAGCTGAAATTTAGTCTAAGCAAGGATCTTTTGGATTATCAGAGAGGGAAGCAAGTGACACAGGACTAACATACTCTTTTATGGGATCTTTCACTTTCCTTTAGCTTTTTACACAAAATCAGACCACAGATATAGCAAAGTGAGGGACCGAATAATTCTGGGAGCTAACCTTCAATGAAGAAGGGGAGCATGGAGGATGCAAATTTGTTTCAGAGGTTTATGAATAGCAGGAAATGGCATGTTGGGTTTCTTTACAGATCTACAAAGTTCCTGGGCTTCTCCTTCCTGAGGAGATACTGAGTTATGCAAAAGGTGCTGTTTGAAAGCACTGAGAAGTTCCAGATTTTTCGTTGTGAAAAATTAATAACAGTAAAACAGGAAGTTTCAGTTAGGTACCTAATTGATTGTTTGACCACCTAAATGAGTGCAATTGGTTTCCTTTATGTCACACAAGTAGAACTTTAGAGCAGATTTGGGCTTCAAATGCACTTGTTAAAACAGGTAATTTTATTTCATCTTTGTGTACTTGGCACTTGATGATTATGTATTATTGATCTGTGTAGCCAGTCTTCAAAACTGCTATTGATAATGAGAAGTCTTTGTATGGAAGTATTTTCTGAAGAGACCATAGCTTTGCTCTTTTTAATAAACTAGAAGTAAATTCTGAATTTGCTTTCTTATCATGTCCATACTGTGGCTCTGTAATAGCCTATTATATGTTTCAAGTTCTTGAAGTTTCGGATATGGTAAGAAATAATGTAAGTGTCACTTCTGGAGTATACAGTAGGTAGTTTACTTTGTAAAAAGCCAATAACTCGGCTTCTTTCTTCTCCCTCCAAAATATAGGTGACAGGTTATTTTTAAAAACACATCTTAGGCAAGTAATTCAAACCTCAAATTTCTATAGTCCTTTAAGTGTCATTTTTTTTCCTAAAGGCTGTTATCAAAATAATCTAAATCACTTTCTTTCTATTAATCAAAGAATTACAGCACTTAAATTTGTAGTTGTCACTCACATAGTTTGTGCCTAAAGCATTTTGAAATTGTTTTGTGTGGTCTTTTCAATCACTCTGGTTTTTTTTTCTCAAGACATTGTCAACATGCACAAAGAATGGGATCACAATGGTAATGAATTTCATTCCTTTGGGACTTACAAGGTGAGATGTAATCTGATCTCCAAGGGTTTTAACAAAAATAGTCATTGTTTCAGAAATTCTAACATTAAACACAGTCAACAGCTACTCAGTCAATGGAATATCTTTCCCAGCAAATTGGAAAACAAAACTAGGAGTTTCCTACTCAGCTCAACAAAACCTAATGAAATCCATAAATTAGCATCTTCAAGAAGTAGCTTCTAGTTTTCGTATTGACAAAGACCGGTAACACCTCATCATACTTTGGGCATTTTGTTATAGCAAAATTCCTAAAACAGCACCTGCATGATGAGATTATTATTATTATTATTATTATTATTATTATTATTATTTTATTACTAGGAATTATTATTTCATGTTGTAGAAACTTGGAAAAGCAGACATTGCTATACTAAAGACCACGTGATCTTCTTGAAGTATTTTTGTCTACAAGTAACAGAGACAGATAGAAAATAATGAAGAGTTCAAAGACTCATAGATTAGATGCATTTACATATTGGAGAGTCCTGCATAAAATAAATGTGAACATATTATTTCTAATACAGACTACTGAAAACAGTGTAGTAATTTTAAGTTGATTCATTAATCAGCTGGACATTTTTTGAGGTCTAATGTATTCTTTGACTGTGTATGCTCTTAATTAGCTCAAACTGAACAAACAGAATTTATCTAAGGACTTATGGGATAAATAAACACAAAATTTAGCACAGCATCATAGACTTTCTGGGGTGATATAGACTTTTTTTATTACCTCTTAAGTAAACTGTAAAATACAAAAGAGAGGAATATTAATTATTATTTATTAATTCAATATTATTTTTAAAAGTCTATTTTACAGTTTCACACTTTGTTTAGCTCACTGTAAGTTAAGACACCTAAGAGAAACATAATTCATAATAAAATTAGTAATTATTCATATTTAACAATTAGCATGGCATGTTGATGTAGAGAGCAATAAATATATGTAAAATATCCTTTGAAGTTGACCACTACTTGTGTAGTCAGAGACATCCAATGTACTTATTAGTGGCATGTAATCTCCTTGAGTTGTATTGAATTCATTTAAAAATCAGGCAATAAAAACAACACTGGTAGAAAAAACCCAAGAATGAATTATGTTTAGAACTGGACAGGCACATTGAAAGAAATAAAAATATAAATGAAGGAAATAAATGTGTTGTTTTTTTCTTGATTTTATTCAAAGAACAGACAGAACTCTTGGGTAATTTTCTCCACCTTTCTGACAGCCCTGACAGAATAGAATGTTGTGGTTTGATGCCTTTTTTTTTAATCGGTAGGACAGCAACTAAGAATTTTACCCATGACAGCCAAAGAGCCAGAACAAGACAAGAAAGGTAAATTTCCTCTGGTAACTTTTGTAAAGTTACAGGCTACTCTGTAAAGCCTTGAAAGATTTTTTTTTTATGATTTTCCGATCATTTTGTTGATAATGTAATAAAATTGAGGATTAAAGCAATGAAAAATAAATTTCCTGGATAATTTGCACATTTCTTTTAATTCTGAGAATAAAAACATATGGAAGATAATCAATTACTTTGTTTAAATGGCTATTTTGGGCAACCTTTGGCATACTAAAGAAGGGGGGGCAGTTCCACTTCTCAGTTCTGACTGAGACACATCACAGTCAAAACTTTAATAACAGCATCTTTAAAAAAATACTTTAAATATTTTATTTGCTATTTTTTCTTGTTTTAATAGCCTATTTGAATTTTTCTTAACAAAGTAATCTTGGTTTTTTTCCTTGATTTCTCTTTTTTGTTTCTTTAATGATGCCTTTGATATCTCTGGAAAGCAGGGAGAGGGAAAGAGGGAAAACAGGAAAGAGAAAGTATTCATTGAGGAAGAAAACAGAATTTGGTAAACATTTGAATAAACTGTGTTTAGTAGGTGACTTGCATCATGTTATTCTCTTCCCACAGAAAACCCTGGACTGTTCTAGCATATTTTAAGGAAGCTATCTGAAATCACACAAAGAATTGAGAGATCAATAGACTAGCTTAGTTGCCCAAGCAATAAAAATCAATTTTGTGGTCTCTTGTTTTCTAAGCAAAGTTTGTGGAATTACACTGTAATTATGGACAAAGTATGCAAAAAATTAACCTGCATGAAGAACGGAATGCAACTGTATATTTTTTTTATCAAAGAATACTACATTCCATTCCTTAATTACATTTTCAAACAAAAAAGGTTATCACTTAAGTGCAGTTAGCAATCCAGTAAATAAAATAGTTAATTTTCTTCTAATATGTATTTTATTTCCATTATTATATAATCTGTATATAATATTATTTCGTCATCTTCATCCTTTAGGTGTAAAATGGGGAAGAAACAAAAGTGTCTTTGATTTCACTATTTACTCTGATTTGAAAGATAGACCTTTCCTGTCATGAGTGGAACAGATCTGCTAAGGGAGGTAGTGGCCAATTTATTCTGATTTTTTTTCAGTAAATCAAGACTGCATCAAGACACCAGCAGCAACAAAAGCAAATGTACTGTCACATGAAAAGTCTGGATCTCGGATCTGTTGTGTTCAGTGAGAGGCTATGCAGTGACTAGAATTCAGGGAATAACTGACTACAGTGAGCTCCATTTTTATATTTCAATTCAATCCCCTCTTGAAGGTTAAACATGTCTCATTCTGTTTGGGCATGCATCATGCCTGTTTGTGCACGTAAAATAACAGCTGCTAAGTGGCCTGTGTGGGTTTGAAGGATTCTGGATATTTTAATGGTAAATAGATGTCAAAACTCACATCACTTTTAGGTTCATCTTACAGTAGACTGCCTAGGAGATACAGGGTCTAGTCCGTAGGTTACATACAGAAAAGGTTTGCTCAGTGTTTTAGAAAGGAGATGATATCCCTCTTCCTAGGATTATTTTACAGAATTATGACCTGGCCTGCCCAAGAAGAGGAAGACTGAGTATTCTTACCTGAGAGATGAATGCTGTATCTTCTAGGTAAAAGTTAGATATTGTATATGCAGCACTATCACCATCTTACCATTTTTGTTTTGTATGGCATCTGAGAATACAAAAATAATCAAAGTGAACCTTAGGGGTTAGGTAGGCTGAGATGCACCCAGTTTGAAATTCTGGCTGATGTGTGATGAGTGGCTGCAAAAGTCCTGTGTGCCATCAGGAAATGGGTTCCTATGCTCATGGCTGGTAGGAAAGCAATTAGATAACAGTATTAGGATCACTGAAACCCCAAGGGACTTAGAGAGTCATAGAATGGTTTGATTTTGACAGGACCTTAAATATCATCCAGTTCCAACCCCCCTGCCATGATAAGGGATGCCACCCACTTGATCAGGTTTCTTAAATCCCCTTCCAACCTGGCTTTGGACCCTTTCAGTGGTGCTCATGTTGCTTCTGTGTCTTCAGCTTTGACGTCAAAAGTAGCAGGTAATAGGTAAATTTGGTACTATAATTTTGGAGTTTACAGGGCACTGAGGACATTGAAAACTAACACAAGTCGGATGTCACTCTTGCATTGCTGCTGCAAGAGAAAAGAAAAAGCTGTGGCCCTGTGTGGGGGATACAGCTAGGAAAAGGGGGGTCCAAACCCTTGTTCCACCCATCTAGTGTTGGTTTTTTCTCCTGAGAAACTTCTATCCAGGTAACCCGAGGGAAGAAGAAGTACAGCAGTGGATAGAATTCATAGTTCAAGGCAAACATTTCACGTATTTAAAGAAGCGAACACATTGTAGTCATCATCATGTTTAAAAAGTATTAGTAGGCTTGTTGCTTGTGTTTTTAGAACTTACTTTAGAACTTACTCTACTTAAATTTAACTCCAAAGGGATTTTAACAGACTGAAAGATTCACAAGTAGTATTTATTAGCATTTAATATTAAAGTGGACTGCTCAAGCCAATGCGCTGAAGAAAAAGAAAAGCCAAGCTTGCCTTTTAGAGTTCTTTAAACAAAAAGACTTATTTTGATTGCAACAAAAACACCCATAAATCTATGCACATATATATTGATCTTTCTTTCCTCTTAAAAATGACTCTGTCCCAGTAAGTTGGCATATTTCATAAACAAACCAACAAATTATTGATCCATCATACACTCTAAAAATCCTGTGAAGAATCTAGGTTGCTTTTAAATTCATGCTGTACCTAAGGGAATGAGAAACTCCAAAATGAAAAATAGATGTTTAAAAAGAAGTACAAATATTAGAAGATGTATAGCTACTTCTGCTCCTGCATAACCTTTCACTGTAATTCTTTTAAAGTAGTTCATTAAAAATATTCTTTATGAGCTAATAGATTATTTTATTTGGTAATATGATTCTTTGTGATGACTATTAGTTACTACATTAATTATATGTCCCTGCAGATATCTCTGTTCCTTTTTGGCAAATGCTGTGACAGCATATATTTTCTTACACAGAAATAATACAAAATTAAGACTGCCTGACATCTTGTTAATGAAAGCAAAGTTATATTCAGCTTGGATTAGAGATGGATTCTGGTCACATGTCCTTTTGAAAAGGAAATAATGAAGTAGATTACAGATGTTTATTAGTGCCAATGTAATGAACAATGCTGTGAAAAGTTAGAGCTGGCTAGATTTTCAGTTATTCAACCTATCTTCCTTACAGTGTTTTGAGCAGCTGACATGACACACAGAGTCACCAGGAGCTTAATTGTGAATGAATTCCTAGAGAGGGATGGCAGCAAGCTAACATGGTCTTTCGGAAAGGAGAGAGAATTAAGAATATTAGTTAGTGGTAAAATAAACTGTTGTTAGTGTCTATTTATTCAGTCACCTGCCCATTAACCACAAATGGTTGCAATTCTCCACTAAAGTATAATAGTCGAGCTGCACAAGCTACGACTATTTTTGCAAAATACTTGTCTTGAAGTAGCTGAAATTCCTGTAGTTATGCAGATACCAGAAAATAAGGCTTGAGTACCTCAGTGTGAAAGTGTGGTCTGAAAAGTGCTTCCCTCTGAGCAGCTGGCTAGTACTGGCACTGTTTTTCAGGTGGACCTGAAAGGTCCCAAAAGCAACGCTTGATAGAAACACCAGAAATATCTTTCCACCAGTTAAAAACCACCAAAAATTAAGTTTCTTTGTAATCATTTAACAGCACACCTGAAACAGAAATCACAGAGCTAAAGACCAGAGACTGTAATTGTTAGCTCTTTTCTCCCCCTCTCTTGCACCGCAGCAGGGTAGAGCTGTGCAAGGAAGAAGCCTTTGTGACTAATGGCCATGTGGAATGTGGATGTTTACTGTTTGTATAAGTATTTTATGGCAAAGATTGCGTGAGTACTATGAGAAGGGAAAAAGTCTCTGACTGCAACTCTAAGGATCAAGGGGCTTGACAGAGTTTTCTCATTTGACTTTGCAGCCTGTATGTTGGAGAACATCTCCAGCTTCACTCTATTGTACCTCTCTCATGTAGAGAGGAGATTCTGAGCTGTGATGTTGAACTGGGAAAATAAGTCATGTTTTTCTGAACTTATAGTAAGGCCCAGCTGAAATTTTCAGAGAACTGTGGTGGAAAACTTCCCTCAAGCCAGATATGGACTCATTTATATGAGGAGAGAAGCATAAAGCTTTCCCTCCCTTGTCTGAGTGAGGGGAAAAAAAAAATCTCAGTACAACAAACAGAGAGATGTATTATTAGTATTCACCCCATCAGAGGGATATCAGAATGACTCATACTGAGCTGCTGCTCTGAAGGCTGTTTTATATTCTCAGCCCAACTGGTCTAAGATCAAGGCTTCTCAAATAGGAGTACTACACACTCATAAGCTTAACATACTTTATACTTGCACTGACTTTTTAAAAAACAGAATCCTAAGTTAAAAAAAATTATGAAGCTATAAACACTACTAGCTTGACATTCAAAAAGTTACATTTAAAATGCATCTGTACAGCAGTTGCTGTGTAGTCAGTGTGCTGGGTATCTAAAAATGATTGTATTATATTTATTTATATTTGTCATATTGGTTTTATGGACACAGTACTTTGAATGATTAGTTCAGTACACCACATATGATAACATGTGATAATTGATGTGAAGCTAAGCTAAAGTGTTATTTAGGTGCTTTGATTGGTAAATGAGGTGTGAACATATCATAACTTTGACAGTAAATTTAAAAGAAATATTGCATCAGTCTTCTTTCGAAAACAAAAGAAGACTTCTTTGAACAAAAATAACTCAAGGGCTACAGATAATCCAAAATATAGAAGATCAAATGTTTCTGATAATTGTTCTGCATGAAACAGTCAGAAAGTATAAACTACTTTTTGCTTGACTATTTTTGAGAAGAAATGCTGCATTATTCACAAAGATAAACAAAGTATTTTTCATGTCAAAGTTTACAATGATTGAGTAATAGTTGTTTAGTTCTTTGTGAAAGACTGACAGATGCAGAAAAAGAATGAAAACATAAGTAATAAAAGTAATTTTTGTATAATTTAAGGACACAATTGTTGAAACAATTTTGCCACTAAGTAAACCATGAAATGTGTGCTACCAGTCACTCCTATGCAGAATTTAAGTATTACTACTGTTTAGTGAGTGCTCTAAAGGTATGTTTAAGACAGAGAAAAATCTTTATATTGTCAGCAAAATGCCAGTTCCTTTTTCAGATGAGAAAACAATAATTGGCTTGGTTGAAATATGAATGTTTCTGTATTGCTGCTAGTGCTTCAAAAGAATCGAAATATGTATTGTTTCCGAAAACACATAAGAATAATCCACTTCTTTCCTCTTTTTTTTTTTGACAGCAATCAAATTTCATTAGAAATATTTGGTAATATAATAAGTTTAAGTGAATTAGAGGAGTTTCTTGGCAGCTTGTCATTATTTAGTGCCTACTGTGCTACTGCTAATTTGGGGAGGAAAACAGTTCATGATAAATAATGAAAAAGATTTGCTTCTAGCTAATTACTTAGCTCATATTCTGCATAATGCAACGAAGTATATGATAGATTAGTCATCATTTGATCATGTAGGAAACAGAAGTTTTGAATTACACTATATGGCAACAAGTTTTCTAGTTGCTGGAAGTATTTAGTTTTCCTGACTTAAAAGATATGGAAGTGTTGAGCTATAACACCCTAAGATTAGCTTTATGAGGTTGACAGATTCTTGATTATTTTCCAGCTATTAAAAGTTAGCTATCAAATGTCGGAAGAAACTAGATTTTTCAGTTCTCTGAAGATGGAAAAATGGGAATGGTGGATTCATATCTGATGCCTGAATACTTATTATTTTTCAGCATATGTTAAAAGATAAATTAGGAAAAATGTAAAGTGTCTCCATTTAATAATATACAATTGATCTCAAATACCTGATTCCACTTTTTGATTTGGCAAACAAAGCTATCCTTACCTCATCCAGTCCCTTTTTGGAAAAAAGGTCAAGCGTTCTCAAAGGCTGGGTATGAAAAGAACTGGGTGTAGAGTGCTTGTCAGGAATATTGTAATGAGTTGCTTAGTAGAGCATGCATACAGCTGCAGAAGAGCTGTATTAGGAAACAGCATTTCAATCTTTAAATCTTGAGTATGTTAATTACTTAAAACCTGTGGAATTTTTGTTCACTCTAATACAACAGTAAGAATAATATTTCCTTGAGTAAACAGGATTGCTATGAATACAGAAATTTGATAAACATGGATTCTGTAGTGACTGTTTAAATTTAAATTTTATTTCACTTATACATGACAAAAGTTTTACAAATTGATTTACAGCGCCTATTTGCATGGAACTGCATTAAGCAGGTATCGCTTAAACTTTAGAGCTGCAATACTGAATTGTATGTCTTGTAGTTATGATTTAAACATTATTTATGCAGTATGTACACATACAGGTGCAAGTATAAATTAATATACTCTTGTGCATAATAGTTGAAAGATGATATTTAGATTTATATGTAGTTAATTTCCAATGAAATTATAATAGTAATTACCATCTCCATATTCTACAGATAATGTACGGGTATTAATAAACTGAGTAATAATATTGTTCAGAACCCTGTGCCTCCTTTTGTCACCAGTCTTTGAGTGGGAAACTAGTTGGCCATCTTGCAGTTTTTTCATAAATGTCAGTGGTGAGTGACCAAAACATCAGCCTGGTTCTTTATTGCCCAGTAAAGAAATAGGACCGAATGCAAAGTGTGAGGTTAGTAATTCAGTACCAACCAATTAGTCTAAGGGGAAAACTATTATATGTAGGTGAGATCCATTTATTTAATAGATCAAAATTATTCAGCCCTGAAAGAATGGTGGGAAGGCAGCAGAGGGAAGCTGTTCACAAGATTATCCTATTGGAAGGATTTTCAGTACATGGGATTATCTGTAATGAGATTAACCACTGGGAGACCAAATTCTGAATGGATGCTTCAGGGAGACAAAATGCCCACTAAAACAAAAGAGAAGTGGGAGGTAAAGGCTACAGGATTTAAATAAAGTCTGTTCCTGAAAGTCCTGTTGTTCTGGCAGCAATAATGGGAAGAAGACTGGTTGGCAGACAACCAGGAGACACGCCAAGTGCTCATCAGTAAAAAGACAGTATTAGGAAAAGGGTTTCTAATGAATGGAGTAATGCAGATATATAATAAAAGGTGGCCACTGATTCTTCTGCATCAATGGGCAGCTGAGAATCCTGTGAGCAGCAAGATGATGCTGCAAACAAATACGATGCATGTTATGTTTTGTGTACAGTTACAGAGAGCAGCTTAGACCGGATTTTAAATAAGAGCCTAGAATGGAGTACGAAGCTACAAGATGTGCAAAAAATAGGTAACATTTATGCTTCAAGCCATGAAGGAAATTTGAAATCACATTTAATAAGTGATTAGTATTTCGAGTAAATAGTAAACAAATTTTGGAACTTATTTTCACTGGTGCAACATTTAGACAGAACAGAAACTGATTTTGGGGAAGTAGGTATCAGCATAAACATATGTGGAAAGGAAATTCAATAAATAAACTTAGGCCAAAATCAAGATACTTCCCAGAAGATTCAGTCCAACTCAGTATTTTGGTACTTCCAATTAACATCAGATGCTGCTAGTGGGAAAGGTTATATTTTTGAGACATAGCCCAAAAAAGATGTAGAGATTGCACTTCCATCAGAAATGCAGCTGTAGGTTTGCCTCTCAAACTTTGGGCATTCTGCATACTTTGTCCTCCTCTTGGGGCAGAATCTCACTTGAGGCATATCTGCTCTGCAGTGACATTGGCATATCTAGTAGAGACACCTAAAGGCTAAAAAATACTGACACGGAAGACATTGCTCAGAAAAAGTATTCTGTATGTAAAGGAACAATATTTTCTTCACAGACATATTTACAGTTCCGCAAGTTTTAAGATATGTGACTTTTGTTTTAGGTAGAAATTATTGTATATAACAACAGGCTAAGAAGCTGTGTCTTACCTAGACCCATCACCATGCCTGGTGTCCATTATCCCTCTCTCATTCTAGTGAGACATGTCAACACAGCTCCTCTATTGAAATGTCTTGAGCTATTCTGCGTGCCACATGTAGGAAAGAATAGGATGTGTCTATTTTTTGTGGCCAGGTTTTGGTAGTGGAAGTGGGCTATAGGCGTGGCCTCTGTGAGAAGTATATATTTTACATGTCTTGATGTGTAAATAGCAGTGAAAATGCAAGTTTAAAGCTTTGAGCAGTCTGAATCTGCTTTCCTGCGCATGTTATCCAGTTAGAACTTTATCTGGGAACTGGAGAGTTAGTCAAATGCCATAAAGCATGTACCAAAGAATAAGGCAACTTTGTAAACAGACTTTTAATTATTTTTAATTAGGTGATGCCTTAGATTTTATTGGAATTTAATGGAGCCTGTCAAATACTTGAAAAGAATATTCCTCAAATAAATTATTCAGCAAATATTGCTATTATACATTAATTAGTTTATTCAGTGAATAATATTCAGCCAGCTACACAATTGGTCAAGTGCTGCTAAAAGCAGTTTGCTGAAGAACAATTTTGATGAGTAACAGCAGTACTCTTTGAATAATACATTTGGCAAAGACTACCTGACCAGTTCTGGTTTTAGGACTTTCAGCTGACTGGCCATGGAAGCTCTAGGTCACAAGACCAATGTGAAACCCAGTTATTTAGTATGTCTTGCTAGCACAGTGAACTCAGGAATAGTGAATATTTGCAGTGGTTCACTAATATTTTCTGAAAGTTGAGTTTGCAGGACAGCTGAATCCACAGATAACTGGTTGTTTTGGCTATTTAATGCAATGCTTAGTAGACGTTTTTTTCTCTGATCTTTTTTCCTTGGTAACCTGGCTACGTCCTTCAGGAGATTCAGGACTTCTGTCATCTATCCAGCAGCTCCAAGAAGACAGTGGAAGTTGTTCTATTCTTAATGACTTTTGAAAACCAAGGGCAGCTCTAGTTGTTCAGATCCAGGCTTCTCATTGGACTGACTTCAAGGTCTTAAAAAACAGTGTTATGTTTGTGGAAGAGTTAGGTCACCCTGCAAACAGTGATAAAGCAAGCATCATAGACCATGAGATTTAGAGGGACTGAAATTTTGTGAATGAGCAGGTTTAATTCTGGCCTTGTTGACAGGCAAATGCGAATTGTCACCGGTTAGCAAGCATAGTCCCGGAAGGGGTGTTCTTGCAAAGGGGTGCTTACAGCTTCCTCTGGGACCTGATAGAACCTATCAGCTGGCCAGTTTGAATATGGACAATTCTTTAAGCCACTTAAAGTTGTGACCACCTCTGTGATCCACACTTAAGAATAGAAAAACTCCCCCCCTCCAAGCTCTCTCTCGTTTCCGGCGCTGGGACAGGTGGCTGCAGGGCCCGAGTGGGGCCCAGTGGGCCCGGCCAGGCCCTGCTTGGGCCAGGCCAGGCCAGGCCACGGCCATCCTGGAGCCGATGGACCTGTTCCAGCCGTGGAACCCCCCCCACTGCCTTGCCGTGGGCAGCCGGAGCGGCTCGGCTCTCCCCCCTCTCCACTGCAATAAGAAAAATTCAACATTCCAGCTGCAAAGCTGCAAGGCCGAGGTGAGATTAACCCTTTTAGTGCTGTGAAGAGCTGAAAACCTGAGGGAAGAGAAAGAGGAGATGCTTAAAGCTGATATTCTGTTGTGAAGCTATGATATATCAGAGTATCCTGTTGTAATTTCATGAAGACATGGGGGGTGGAGTGTTCAACTCGTAAGCAAAAGCACCTGCACCAAGATAGGCAGATGCTGACGCAGCTGTAATTTCATGAGAAGTTTGGACAGGGAGAGATGGACCAGATGAGAACTTTTGCTCCAAATGGGAAAGGAGAAAACCTCAGTTCCTAGAGATGCTCCGAGAGATAGTCCTAACGATGAAGATGAGGAAGACCCTTTGCTCCCAGGGAAGGAGAAGGGCCTCTGTTTTTGTTTCTGAACGGCTCAACCTTAAAATTGTACCCCAAAAAACAAGAGTGGACCCTTGAAAGCAGTTGTGGGAAAAGCTGCAAGTTGGGGGAAGGGACTCACATGTGAGCAGAGAGACTCCTCTTCCTAAATGGACTGAACAATATTTGGAAGTGGGCGGCTGTCTCGTTGTGATAATGCTTTCATAGCACGAGCAAGAAGAAACTTCTCTTTCTAAATGGGCTGAACAAGGTTATTATGGAAGTGGTAAACAGACTGAACATCTTAAGGGTTGTCTTTGAACATTGTCAGTGGGAGAAGGGAGGAAGGTGGGGGGAGGAGGAGAGTTCTGAAGGTGGTATGATTTTTTTTCCCCTTCTTTTAGGTCTGTTAATAAACTTCTTTATATTCTTTCAAGTTTGGTGCCTGCTTTGCGTTTCTCCTAATTCTTATCTCACAGAAGATAAACAGTAATGAGTATTTTAGACCAAACCACTACAAGGATTTATGTGATTTATCCCTGAAACACAAAGCTTTGAGCTTCATTCACTCCAAAACATCAGGGCATTAGGTAAACTGCTGCTTTCAAAGCAGCAGAAGGTTTGATTAATCCAAGCCAGTTCAGATTGTGATTGCTTGACTAATCAATCCTGTGCTTTTATTCAATTCAGAAGTCCAGGATTTATGTTTCACTTCCTACTCTGCAGATTCATCCTACCCAATATTTGACAAGGGACTGCACTTGGTGTGTTCAAGTAACCCTGCACAGTCCATTTGAACTACAGTCAGAGGTTGTGAACATGACTGAGGAAACTAGATTTAAAATAGAATATAAAATAGACATAATAAAACACATCTGGAAACTAGGCTACTTGGGCATGGATCTGTGCCTTGCTGGGCTCCATTTGCCCAGGCTGTCCTGTTATGTACAACACTCTACTGCTTTAGCCTTGTGAAATTACATAGTTAAAGCTGAAGCATGTCAAGATGATCTGTTCTCAGAAACTGGACCTACAGGCACACCTGACATCCCTACTGTACATGTTTCCATGGGGTTTACTTTTGGCTGGTTCTGGTATGATTCCATGGTCTGAATGCCCAGTTTCATCTGGTATGCATTAGGTGTGCTCTGGGGAGTGAGGACTTTCTAGTTTAAATTCATCCAAATAGACTCTCTGAGACTGCTGCACAACACAAATGAAAACAGTTACTTGGGTGCATTCCTCAGCTGCACAAAATGCTAAGAGACATGCTCCTTATTGCTCATGGTAGTAGGTTTGCAGTGTGTTAGATTTTAGATAATCATGGAACCAAATTAAGAGTTTTATTATACTTTCTCATTAAAAAAGGCAGGGAGAAAAGCAGTCACATTTTACTGAATTATACCCTTCAGATTTCTTTAAATGAGCTTGCACTGGTGAGTGGGTTGAGCAGAGAGGTGAAGTGAGGTGTTGAGGATTTGCAAAATATATTTATTCCACAAATTAATTAAATATGGAATTACAAATGCATTAGTGTTTGTTGAAGCCCCATAGCATTGCATATACTGTTAACCATGAAAATATATTACAAATAGTATCTCTTCTGAGCTGCAAAACCATATTGTTAGGCTCAGTTACAATACCAAAATGAATATATAATTTAAATACTCATTCCTACAAGTTTTGATCTCTGTTTTTTTTTAATTAACTGAGAAAATACCAAATGATATGACAAGCAAAGACCTTTAAATCTGCACTCTCTCTGGACTATAACAGTTTTACTCTAACTGCATCCATGAGTTAGAAATATTATGGGTCAAAGGCAGGCCTAGGAGACCCTCAAGACTGACCTAATTATCTACAGTACATTTCCACTTTTCTATATCTGGAGGCCAATTAGTTTTCACGCTATGTACAGCGGAGCATATTTTTGTGTCTCTTGTAGTCACTTGAGCCTTAAGAATACTATAATATTTCAACATAATAATGGAACACAATTGAGATATTGTGATTTAGTAATAGAATAAAGAGCTCATCATCAGAGCTAACTGCTGTATGAACTACCCCAGACACATACAACTGTATGCCTAACATTTTAGACAGAATTTGGGGTGAGGAATAATAAAGGCCAAGCCTCTTCATCTCAAATCTGTTTTTCTCCATTTTGGCTGTGTCCTATGTACCACGACAATGGCCATACTGCAACATATTAACATGATAGCCAATGACTCAATCTAATCTAAATGCCTTAGAAAACCATTAACTGCTTTTTTTGTTAATCTGATTTGTAAATTGGAGTTATTTAAACATTCTGTGCCTTTATTTCCTGGTGATGACATTCAGTTCTGACTTTGCTCTGCTTTGTAATAACGTTAAGGATTATTTCAATGTGGAAGAGCTAAAACTTACTAGTAAATCATCCTAGGTTTTGCTCTCTGTATTAAAAAATATGAATCCTTCTAACTAAGTCCATCTTCCTCTAATATGAAGCTGCTTCCTTTCCTTGTGAGTGATTTGAAGGGTCTGTGGAGTGAGTTGAAGAGGGTGCTGCTCACAGGAGTGGCAACACCACTTCTGTGTCAGGGCATGTAAGAGCTGAGAGCCAGAAAAATGTGGTACCCAAAAAGTGGAGGAGGTACTCCAAAAAACCCCAAAACCAAAAAAAATCCTCACCTCACCAAAAAAGCCCCAAACTCAAAACCACAATAAAACAACAAAAAGCATGAAAGAAAAGGACAACAGTAAATTAAGGCATGAACCAGGGCAACCACATTAAAAGAAACACCTGAAAAAATATGATGGCACACAAATAAAAAATACAAAGTGGAATTTCTAAAGCACTGCATATTGGACTGATGCTATTCCATCAATGGATACTTCCCAAAGCGCCATGTAAAGTTTATTCAAGTGTACTTTATATTAGCTGTTGTCCACCTTGCCCACCGTGGTGACCTAATGCTCTCCAAACTGTAACACAGTTTCTTAACATTCAGCCTCCACAGGCTGTCTGTCTGTATCCACGCCTTGACTTGGAATCACACTTTCTAGCTATTATTTTAGAATTCACTGTAGAACAGTGTGATGAATGGTTGAAGTACTTCTTTTGCTCACTGAATACATACCATGTTGTCTATTCTGTTAAAAAGCCTGTGGCTGAGACGCCCATTCTGTTTGGGATCAGGAAAACTCTCTAGGCAGAGGGCAGGTTGTGTATTTCCTTGAGAATAATCTTGTTGTGCTGCTGGGAGAGGTATCCAGGCTATGGGGTGATGCAGGATGGGATGGCTGGACGTGAGGTGCATTTTAGTAATGTGGGATTTGTGTGAAAGGAGGGTAGAAATGCAGCTGAGCTTCAGGTAATGGAGATAATAAGAAATTGCTGTAGAGCTCCAGAGGGTTGGTGCATGTTAGGAGTTCAGGGCCAAAGGGAAGAGCATCCCTGAAAGAGGAGTAGAAAAGGGCTCCACACCTCAGGCTGCTTTATTCAGCAGTCCTGAGTCTTGTGTTAGAGCTTTTGCTGTATTAACCCTGCATTTAGAGTGTGGGTTCCTTAATTCTGCATCCTTGCTGTGGGGAGGAGGATTCTCTTCTGAGTGCTGCCTTGGGTGCTGGTGCAGGTGGGTCTAATTCTGTGTCCAGTTCTTGTGGTTCTTTATGGCCAGATTGCGTGACATTGTGGGACTTTGTTTAGGAAGGGAAAACTTGCTTATTTTAATGCTGGCTAGGCTTTTTACTTCTCTTAAATAAAGCTGTTATTGATTCCTTTACCATAGCTATTTCTGTTTACTGTATACTTGCTGAAAGAAACAAAATAGCAAGTGAATGTTATTGGGTAAATGCTCTGATGGATTTCTTCTCCCTAGCTCTGTAGATACCAATATTATAGAGAGGAATTTTAATGTTTCTTTTTCTTTTCAACTTCTTAGTGCACATCAGAATAGTCATTGGTAAAGAATTAAGAGCTAAACAAATGAGCATATAGAAAATGATACTTTTTACTATTCATGGACCTATAATCTCTACAGGAGAAAAAAGAATGGACTATTAGAAGCAAAAGCCCCAAAGGAGGTGACTGCTGAACTGAGGCAAACACCACCTGGAAAGTAGAAGATTAGAAACATGTAGGTGACAGACCTTCACCTAGAAAGCTTTATTTCAGTTGTTCAAATCTAGTGAAAAAACAATAAAATTGGTGACAGCTGAGAAAATAGTGACCACTGTTGTGCTGTGAGAGATTTGGTGAAATATAAGTAATACTAAGAAACTCAGGATGCCCAAAGCAGTGTATCAACTGTGCTGGCGAGGCTGAGATGCCACATTCCAGGGATGATGATTCCACCACTTCCCCGGGCAGCCTATTCCAGTACTTCCAAATCACCCTTTCTGTAAAGAAATTTTCCTAATATCCAACCTAAACCTCCACAGGTGCAACTTTAGACCGTTTTCGCTTGTCCTGATAAATGTAAGCTTCTAGTCAGACCAGGGCATATCTGAGTAAAATGTAATACTTTGTGTTAGACTGACCCTTTTTTTGGTCCCTTCTGGCCTTAATATATGTAGATTCTGATCTTTCTGACTATATCAGGTGCAGGGGCCTCTGTGATGAGTGCCTGGACATAACCCATTCCAGCCAACTCCTATGGCTCCATCACAGGGCATGACTGGGCCCTGCAGCCAAGGTGGTGGCATCTTGGGAAAAACCTGAATAAGAAAGGGTGAAAAAATGCCATACAGGCAGGTTCCTGAAGGACTGCAGTCCATGATGGAGCAGTGGAACAGTGCGGGGGGGGGGGTGAGGAGGGGCAGAGAGGAACTGCTGTGTATTGAATACACGCTTTTCCCATTCCCTCCGGTGCTGCTCCACTCCAGAGGAGTCTGGAGTGCAGGACTTCATGCTGTGCAGGAGAAAGGGGGAAGGACAGATTAAGTCTTTGTTTCTTGCTGCCTGAATCTCTTTTTAATTCTCTTTATCCTGACAGGGAAATTTCTGATCCTATTTTCTCACCTTGCCCAACTGGGGAGCAGGTGTGAGTGAGAAGCTGGATGGGTATTTGGCTATTGGGCACATCGAACCCACACACTGACACACAGAAATAAAGGTCTGAGTATGCCACATGAATCTAGAGTATACTTCTGTGTCATAATCCTTTATGGGGTTTGCTGCAAAAACAACGTGCATATAATTTCATTTGGTCAGATTTGAAACACATATATCACCTACTGAATTAAATAGGATAAAATATGATGTTGGAATTCTAGGTTCAAGGAGAAATAATCATGGTAGAGATCCTAACAGAGGACTTGCATAATTCTGAAGTGAGCTCAAAACAGGAAAGGTCTAAAGTTTTCCTATAAGATGATGCCAGAAAAACCATTTCTGTGACTATAATAAAAGTGGCTGGAGAACATGGTATTGCAGGTCAGTGCATGTCTATTTCCATGTAGGTAGTGAGTATAAATACGATCTGTAAACAAGGTGGATGAATTTATTTGAGAAATTGGAATGAAAAATGAGAAACTGTCCTACCTGCATGATGTGGAGACAGTGACATAAATTTGAACATGTATGGGTTTGGTCTCTCCACTGTGTCTTTGGAAGAGGTATAAATACACATTGCTATTGTGTTTTGTGCAAGTAGAACCAAAACAGTAATGCAAAGTGGGCAATTTAGGTAAGGAAATCTAATCAGAACACAGCTTAATTGGTAAAGTAGTGGTTTTACAAACAGTCAACAGAAAACCAGCCCAAAACATTAAGAAAAGTTTGAATGGGGTTTTAGTTGGTTAAATTTAAGGTTAAGATTTGTTGGTTAAATATATATGGCTTTCCTTATAAGTGGCCACAAAAGTGTTAGTGACATGATGTGTTCTGCACTCTGTCCACCTCCTGGGCATTGCAAGCAGCTGAGGAAAACCTTGCCTGGGTATGCCTGGCAGCATATTAACCATACAAAGCTTTCCAGAGTCCTTAGGGAAATAGGCTTCTGCATGTTTTAGAGCATGGCCTTCTGCTTTGCCTACGGCTTCATGTCTGGGGTTGCTACCTAGATAGATGGTGACTGTGGAATCGAGCGGAGAGCTTCTTTCAAATGACAGTCTGCATGTACTTGTGGGCACCAGATTTTCATCTGGCCAGGCTAGACCTGGGAAGTTTGCAGTAGTTTTGAACAATAAGCAGTGCTGGGCATGTGACATTAAAGGTTATGGACCTAAAATAGAGCGTATTATATTCCAATCACAGCCATTTATTTTTCAGTTTTGACACATTAGGCTGTGTAAGATGTATGTTGTGCTTAGTGGCTATTGTAAAGGTATTTCGAGTTTCCTCCTCCTAAAAGATAACAGTAATGTGTTGGCCAGTTGGTATACATATGCTGTAGGAGCTGTAGCAAAAGACATTAATGGATAGTGGAAAAAAGCAGGGAAAACAAAATATGGGATTCCAGGTGCTGGAAAAAATATTAAATATAAAAATATTATTACTGTGGACTTGTGTCAATTTTGCTTCCAGAGATGCATATATATGGTATGCTTCTCGGGCATATACTCAGTCTCCAACTTTCATGAGAAATCCAGCAAATTTTTGATATTATCTCTGTCAGACCTCAGTGGTCTTTGAGGAAGAAAATTCTTTTTAGCACTATAGCTCTTAGAAAAGGGATAAAGAAGAAATGTTCAAACACCTTTAAGTACTTGTCTCAAGAGTGTTGAGCTTAAATCATCATTTAATCTCTTCTATGCTGAGACTAGAGGTCTGAGAAAGAATTTTTGTTTAAAGCAAAATCAGTGAATTTGGACTTCTGTTTTCTGTGAGGACAAAATTAGTCTATGTTTCCAATGATATTTTGTAAAAATAGCTCACCTATTTTGAGAGCAAAAAAATTCAGGATGGTTGAAAAGATGAAGTTTAGTTGAAATAAAACCAATCTACTCCTGTAACAATAAAAGGAATAATTTAAAAGGCAGCATCCCAGGATTTAGGCACAAATGCAATCTTCATGACCCTTGTCTTTGTTAACAAAGATTTCCTCTTCCCTTCTCCTTCAAATATTATAGCTTTGTGTCTTACCACTTTCTTGTTTTCATGTAAGTGACTTTCAGCATAGTTGGCCCCTGCAGTAAGATATCACTGAACTAACCTGAGTCCCAAGAAGGAGGCTTTTCTCTGCAATGCTAACCAGAACCCAGCTTCCTAGGGACAGCTTCTCTCTTTTTTTTTTCCCTTGAGGAATTTTTCTAGCTTTCATAAAGTAAAGGAGTTTAGCCGTTATTAAAACTCCTTCATATAGGCACTGCATCAGTATCAGTGTGCTAAACCCCTTTGATATAATGGTAATAGATATGTAGATTTCCTGATCTGTACCCAAAGATCACAGACTGTGCAAATCTCTAGTACTTTGTGGCTGACAAGCTGCTTGGGTGTGTTCTTTAATTACTCACAGAGAGGAGCAGTATCAGATAATGTCATACAGCAAAGCAATTGTCAGGTACTGAATGGCAATAGTGGCACAATAGTGGTTGGTGCTTGTGAAGCTCTACAGGCCTTGTCTGATGGATGGCTCCTGGTTCCCTGTGTACCTGGCTGGTGGAAGTTCATACGTGGGAAGGCAGCCAGCTCACAGTGTGGAGGCAACACAGCTGTGGCTCCACTGTCAGTGTAGGTAGGACTAGGAAACGTGAGAGTGTGTGTCAGAGATGATTGTCAACAGCAGAAGACAAAAGGGGCTAAAGATTAGAAGATAGAGGGGGCTGAAAGAGTGGCAAGTCATGCAGGACATACATTTGCTGAAGTGCTCCAAATCACGATTTCCCCTCTGACCATCTGTATGGCCAGGTCAGGTATTTATGGCAAATAATTTGAGGATGTGCATTAAGTTTGGCTCCTTTCTTCTGCCTATTTTATGGGCATCAACTTCTGAAAACGTGGTTGTGGCTAAACAACTTTAAATCCATCTGGTGGCAGTGAATGTCTGCCACAGAGGAGGCTTTTTAAAGCTCTGCTCACACTGTGCACATTGCAGGCCTGCTGGAATACAGAACGTCGTGTTTTGTGACCCCCTTAGTCTCTGCAAGAACATGGATGTGTATGTGGTGCAGAACTGCCACTACACAGTTGAACCAGCTGGACTGTCCTTGTACTCCTCAGGCTCCTTTCTTCCTAACCTGCTTTTAATTTGAAGCTCTTGATGGCTCACTCACCCTCAGTGACCCTCAGTGACCAAGTATGGGAGTTGTCACAAAACCAGATCCTCCTCTGTAGGATTTTTAAAGCTCTGCAGAGCCTCTGCAGTGTGTTTGTGCTGGTGTGTGGACACATCTGCCCTTGCTGGCATGCAATGTGCTAGTCAGTGATCATGTGTTTTTCAACAAAAAGTGAGAAAATGTGGTTTACTGTGTTAAGTGTAGCAACCTCTGAACTGTCAAAATTATTTCTTCTAAAATCAGTCTTTCTGATTTTAGTCTCTTCTATTTGAAGGAGAGTATGAGTAAGGCACATACTAGGAAATTCTAACTGTAAGAGTTTATTATTGAACTCTTTGTAACTGAAATATTGAGAACATATTTGAGTGGACTATTTCTGTGAATTTTAGCTAAGTAAAGCTTAATGTTTTGACTTTTTTTTTTCCTGAAAGCTTTTCAGGCTTTTCTAGTGTATTCTTTTCTTTGATCTTCTTTTGTAATAACATGATAGTCTCACATTTCAATAGAAAAACTGAAACTAAAGTATACATGAAAAAGTCCATAACAGCTCTCTTGCTGTTTATTTCAACAATCTTAATTAAAGAAAAACCTAATCCTACAACAGACTTGTGATTTGCCTTTTCTTTGAAGCGCAATTAGTTTTCATTCATATCCCTTGATGTCAGTGAGGAAAAACTATTGGTGGGCGCACCAGTGCTGATAGGGTTCAATTAATACTTTTTTTTTTGCCTGAAACATATCTCACAATAAAACCATGCACACAACACACATGCACACACACACACAGGAAAATAACCTCTGTATTCATGCTGCCTGCAAAGCCATGTCTAAGTCTCTCTTGGCTGCTAGCCAAAGTCTCTAAAAACCCATTAAGGCTATTACAGAAATTATTTCTCTTCCTTTGTGAGCTGGGTAAATTTCACAGTTATCATTGCAGAAGGGAATGAATTGGGAATATATCTGTCTGGGGATAGTTGGCCTTTCAGTGGGAATTAAGCCAACTCAATGTAAAACAGCAGCTGTGTGTGTCAGTGCACGTACTTGCAGGAGAGAGTCAGTGGATGGCACTGTAATATAACTATTGTGCCAGAAATATCCGAAAATTTTAAGTGCTGTCTGGTGTTTGTGAATAAATTTATATCTTTGCAATTACAGTCTTTATTGGAAATCAGCTTTTGCTTTAAAATCATATGTAAACCAATATTTCCCATGAGGTGTGCTTTCCAGATGCAGGAGAAGTAAGCAATTCATTCCCAAAATGGTGCAGCAGCATCATGTATGGCATTGAATGGTGACCTTGTCGGATCATGCTAACAATATAAAAACGTACAATACAAATTCAGGACATTTACAAAGATGGAAGGATTTGGCCTGTGTACTGTCTTATACTTCACAATATTTGCATTAGGAATTACCAGTTTAAGGGAGGTTTTTGATCAGTGTGAAGTTGGAAGCAGCAGAATTTCCTTTTGATTTGTGAGCTTAGGTAAGTACAACTTATACAATCTGCCATTTCAAAGGGCACAGAGAATAGAATTGCTTTTCTTTTTTAAAAAATTCCACTTTTCCAATACTGTGAAACTTCAAGTTTCTGGAACCCACATATAAAATATATGGTGGAACAAGTACTGTAATACCAGATAAACCTTTAACTTTGCACTTAGTTACACAAAACATTTTTATCTATTTACTGAAACAAGTGAGATATGTTTCCCAACTTCTTGCTAGAATTTTTATTAGTGATTTGACAGAGGAACCATATTCCCTTCTCCACATCATATATTCTTTCTGAAAGGGTCTGTTTATTTACCTTTCTTTTGTTTTTAACTTCTTGAAATCTTGGTCTCCTTTCCTCATCTCTTTTTCTTCCTAGTTGCTAGCAACTAGCAATGGTCCACGCAGAACTTTTTTGCTACTTCTTTTAGGTGCTGCACATAACAAAATTATGCAGACCATCTTAAATTATATCCTGTGCTCCCACTGATTCTCTAAGATTTTTCAAACCTTAAGTGTGACCATTTCTTAGAGGACTTGCATATTTTCCAAGCTTCTCTCACATTCCCTCAGCTACACAGGATTCAAAGGAATAGAATAGTGACAACTGAGCAGAAGTGAAGCCCTCACAATTTACATTTTAAAACACAACTATATGTGGGTCTTTCCAAAGAGTGTATACTTTTTGTAAGTTGTGCTGTAAAATTACCTGTTTCATCTAGGTCTGATAGCAAGATATTAGGTTGGTATGAAACCTATCTTTTTCTTCAAAAGGATAGATATAATAGCTATAGGAAATTAAATGAAATGTGTGAGCCACTTTTAAAAAAAAAAGTAGCCATAGGGATGACTTTTGCAATTGCCAAGGTAATCTTTGGTGTGATATTTGCCCTGAATATCTTGTCCTTTTTGCTCTGCCTCTATTTTGTCTGAGCTTTTTCCCTTTGTGTTTAGAGATCACTGTTGAACTCATTCAAAAAATATTTTCTATAAAATTCATGTATCCTTTAAAACAGAACATTTGATCATTTACACTTATTTTCTCTCAGTGTTTCTCTGATCTGTTAAAGTGGAGGCTGTTTTTTGAACCTACAATTTAAAAAGGTGTAGTAAGCCAGTAAAACTTTCCGAAGAAGTAAGTGACCGTGTCCAAGTGGTATATATCCAAGAGTTTTGAAGGTGTTTTAAGTATGACTCGGCTGAATTTCTAACAAAACCAACAAGTTGCTTAAAATGGGCTAACTGGTCAGATGATGACAGGGTAGAAATTCTGACCATATCTTTTAAACAGGTTCCAGAGGAGTTCTGTGGGACTACTTGCTGATAAACCTTAGCTGGAGTAACTCTGAAATAGAAAGAAGAGTTGGGAGATAATGATCTATAGCTAATCATATAGTTATGCAAAGCAAACTTTGTCCGGCTACTGTCTTAAAATTCTTTGAGAATGTTAGCAAATTAATAGAGGGGATGTTAAGTGTATCTTTCACAAGACTTCTGACAGGGTCTCAGAAGAAAGACTATTCAGCATTTCTAGCTCTTGAGAGTTTTTCCTATGGCCCATATTGCCTGATTTTCTTCCTTTAAAATTCTTCATTATGGTAGCCAAGAAATGGGATGAGAAATTTTTGTAAAAAAGAAATTTTCTAAAAAATCACAGCCTAGAAGGTCAGGAGTTAAAGTTCACGATCATGAATCAGGCTAGCTTAGAAATCAGACACCGATAGAAACAGAATTGTTATTATGTCTTAATATGTCATGATTTGTAAGCTATCGTGTGATTTTGAGGGTAGTCATGCATGGTTTTTTGAAGGTTGTGGATTGATACTATCTCCTCTAAAAGAAGCCAAGTAGCCATGAGGCAATGTAATATCATGGATCAAAAAGTAGCTGAGAGGCAGGAGACAAAGCGGAAACAAATGGTCCATTTTCATCATGGCCAAAGGTTAATAGCCACAAGTTTCTGTACTAGGTCTGCTGTTGTGTAATGTATTTATTAGTTATCTGGAAAGAGGAAGGAGAAATGAGGCAGCAACACCACGTTATTGCTAGATAACCTCTTTGTAGGTTACTTGTTAATCAAGTCCAGAGGAGCCTTAAGGAATTTGATGGACTCAGTCAGACTTGGTAACTGTGAGGTACATTCCTTTTGAAGAAATACAGAAAAAAAAATGGAAGTAATCACATACAAAGTTATTGTATCAGCCAGCAGCGTGGTGTTCTATAAAATTTATTGGGTATTAATAGAAGGTCCATCCTGGAAAAAAATACTGCAAATTTGGACAGGCTCAGATAAAAGCAGAGAGAAAGGCTAGTGACATAAATGTATCTGAAGTGATTGTTTACCTGAGGACTCAGGTGAGTGATAAAGATGTGGTTGAAAGAGAAAAAAACAAATAAAAAAAGAGGCGTGCAGCGAAGAAAAAAGATCATGAGACTACAGTTTCTCCCATCTCTTAAGAATAAAGAAACACTTCCCAAAAGGTTCCTATGTAAACTGTAGAACTCATTTACTCTGGATGAAGATGAAATCAAGAATTTTGTGAGCATCAAAGAGGGAAGGGGCGTTTGTTTGGATAACAAGAATATCCAGAGTTATGATAGTAATGCTAAAATAGAGTATTTGAAGGGATGAAAACCCTCATGCGTCAGGATTTAAGGGAACCTATAACTAAAGGGATTAGGATGAGACCTTCGAGGGAGACAGATTATCCTGCATCTGTGGGGATCTTGTATCTTTCACCAAAGCATCTGGTACTGGCTGCTGCTGGAGACACTGTATTAGGCCCAGTGGGTGTCAAGTTTGAGTCAGAATGGCAAGTCCTGTGGTCAGATCTGGATTTAGCATTCATTGCCTCTGTCTGGGTCTTATTTCCACCACAGTGGGCTCTGTCTTCTGTTTATTTGCCTCATGATTTTGTACTAGGTCAGGCTCATGTTTCTGATCGTGCAATGTATGTTTGAAATCACCACAATGAAGAAGTTGTGTGAGCTAATGGGCACCATGCAGCTTCTGAGAAACCACTAACATGGAATCCAAACAGAGGGGAGTTCCTCAGTCTTTTCCTCTATTTCTCCAGCTGTAAAATGGAAAACTTAGCTATCTAAATGGTGTCTGTGTCCAGCCCAAGCACTTAGAAGAATTTAGCTTTGAGTAGTTTCCAGTTTTTCAATTTCTTCTCAGTGTCTTAAAGGCAGACAAGTACAACTTCAAAACCCTGTATCAAGAGAATGTTCTAAAAATTTTTGCATCTATCTTTATATTGGATTAATTCAGTTGTTCTGACTACAGAATATATCTGTCAGAATTCTGTGTCTATGGGCCCTAATTCTACCATAAAATGAATTTAATTGTTATTGCTACTTCATCTGCCAGCGATCCTTTACTTTTGTGTCTTCTCTCTTTAAGAGTGTTTTGCAATAATTCCTGACTATTTTTTTTTAAATTGACCTTTAAGTTTAGTGTTTATTTCTTAAATATTAGGACTCCTGTATTTCAAGGGCCTCATTTGACCCATGTGTCAGTAAGACCTGAGCATGATTTTGGCTGCAGAATCATAAGGAATTTTTGAAATTTCACTTAAGAGTTAAATGATGGTGCAACCATTGATTTGCATCACATTTTTATTCAATCATATAGCAAAGTAAGTTAGTATTGACCAGGTAAGTTTTCTGTTTCCTGGAATTCATGAGACTTTGGAGTGGTATCCACTGTGTGGTGTGAATTAATTCTAAAGATATCATACCTAATGCAGAAGATAATTGTGCTAATTAGGCTTTTCATGAATGGCAGATAACAACGCATCCTTATGACATAAGATCCTCAGATACTGTAGCATTCTGTGAATTTTGAAGCATGTGTACATGTCTGAACTGTCCAGGTCTTCAGTCTGCTTTTTTTGTCTCATCTGCTTTAAGATTTTATGACTCAGAAATTCAGCATTAACCATTGTAAGCTTAGTCCTATTTTATTTTTAGTTTTCTTCTTCCCAAAGACACAATGATTCTAGTTTAAACATAAATATGATGCCTGCTTTTAATTTTAATCAAACTGATTAATGTGAATAATGTATTTTTATCAGTTTGCCTAAGTGCTTTTACAGATGCTATTTGGGAATGAATTTGTATATTAACAAGCATTATCTGTTTTACAGTGGCAGAATTAGTAAAATTTGAATTAGTTTCACTTTTAAATCCATTTTGCTCAGTGGTAAATTCAGGCATTGCAGTCTGCCTGGCAAAAAATTTCAATCTGTTCACTATTTCACTGGGATATATGACCTTTAAGCCCTATTAAAACTGAATTAGTAGTTGGTGGTAAGATTTTAGGGTTATGCAGACTGACTTGCAGCCTCTTTTGCTAGGGCTTAAACAGTAAGTATTATATCATTGATATAAATAGTCACTGGAAAAATTTCACTGCTTTTGAGAAAGCCTGTTCAAAAAAGCCTGTCTTCTCTTCCTAAGTCTTTCTGCTGTTTGATGAAGGCAGATAACCTCTCAGTAGATTATGTTGAAAACTGGCAGAACGATTTTACCAAAATAGAAGCAACTTCACAGTTTTTACCTTTAACATGCTATAAGATAGAGCACCTTTTACCTGATTTTTTCCATTTGTGGAAAGCACTGTATACTGATAAAATAGCCACATCAAAATGATGCAGGTCTAAAGTATTTTTTTTCTCATCCCTATCTTTCTCCTTGCATTGAAATTGATAATATCAGTGGTTTAGTCTCTTCCTTTTACTAATCTGCAACTTCAGAACCTCTTGCAGTTTTAGGAAGTTGAAGAATAACAATTAAGAAAATGAGTAAAACCACCCAATTTTCTTTTTATTTTATTTTGAATAGGAAAAAAAAGAAGGTAGTAGAAGAATGCCAAACTTTTTTTTTCTCCTGTCTGTGACATAATTTCAATTTGAACCTTTGTTAACAGCTAGTTTAATTTACTGTTTGAAAAGTTGAGACATTTATTGCTCTTGTCAGAATAATAATAATAAAAACATTAAACACAATTTCTGCCGAGAAGTTTTGGAGCCATCCCATCAGTGGGCTTCACTGGATGACAGATATTGTGCAGTAGGTACAGGTATCCCATATTTCCCTTGAACACTTAGTGCTATGTGCATTCTCCCTTGTATCATCCATATGTCAGAAAGTAAATATCTCATGTAATTTCTGTAAGAATTTCTCCCCTGGACATAGTGTAGGACTGCTGTAGTTGAAGTGAAGTTGGTTTTAACCCCTTCTCTGGAAGCAAATTAAAATAACTTTCTTGCAACATCTTTTCTTAATTATTTTCATTTATCATTGGAATAATACCTAAACTGATATCTCTGAGAACCAAAGGGAAAATAATATGGAACCACTTCCCCAAAACCAAAGGTTAGATAAGGAATGACAGCTCTTTTGAACTTAAAATATGTGGGAGGGTGGGGATGTAGAAAGCGACGTATGGTGTGTAGATGTTAGATGTTAAAATGTGTGTCTGACAGTAAGCAGCAGTTAGCTACTGTTTAATGCTACTCATATCCTGGTTTGTAAAGATAGTGTTTGAAGGGGCCTAGAGTACCCTGTTATCATTGTCTTTGCTGGGACCATGCTCTGACTCATGGAGCAACCTTGTGATAACAGAGGCTGGCTTATTTTAATAAAGATGTGCGTCTCTGTGTTCCCTCAGAGAGGCCAGCTCACCCGTCGGCTTCAATAACATCAGCTTCACTATACACCAGCTTTGAGCACACTCCAGCAGCTTGGAAAAAGCATAGCTACCTGGGAAAATGCAGGTCAGAAATGCCCCCCGAGATGCCAATATAATAGTACTCCTTTTGGCAAACACTTGTTTTGAATATAACCTTCCAACAGCTCTGTGATCCTGGCCCTTGTGGAGTCCAGGAGCTCTGAGCATCCTGAAAGAGCTGGAAGTCCTTTAACCTCACTTCATTGTTCACACTGTTGTTATCATGCCTGGTTTTCCCATGCTGACAGATGATGTTTTTTGGCACATACAATAATCCTAACTACTGTTCTACAGTTCAGTCCTGTCCTCATTGCTCCTGATGTAAGTGCCAGATTGTCTGTGTGCCACTTTGCTGTTTCTGCCTCAAGTTTCCCTCCCCTGATTTTTCTGGATTTGGTGGAAAAAAATCCTGGTTTTCCACTTTCTTCTTCCTTGAGAGCCTATGTTATCCTGTTTGTGACTAATGAAAAGTAAGCATTTTCTGTATGTGTCCTTTTAAATCAAGATTGCATGTTTAGGTGGATGATAGTCTAGTTGAAGTTTTCCCGTTTTGAAATAGCATTTATGACTCAGAGCAGAAAGAACAAACACAGACTTCAGGCTTCTGGTATTGTTAAAAACTAAAACATCTTATTGAGAACAAACCCAAGCTTTTTCTGTATGGGATGAGTAGTCCAGCATTTGGCCTATCTTTACTTCTCACCTTTCTCAGCTGAGAGCCCCTGTTCATATTTCCTTGCTATAAGGAGATCCAACTGGCTACATCCCACTAGTGAAAGCCAACAAATATAAAGAACTCTCCAAAGTCAACATGAAGATTTAACCTTCTTGGAAAGGTTCAAGCTAAGGGAAACTCTATTTTAAATCTGGAGCTATTTTTACTGTGATGAGCATGCTTAAATCATGTCATGGGGCATGGCATGGGTTACCCACTGCTGGTGTCGGATGAGTTGGCTGTGAATAACCCTGTCAGTAGAACAAAACAGCTTGCACAGTGAGGCGTGCTAATTCTTCTCATATGCTTATGGAGCAGTGCTTCCTTTTATTGCACCAGATGCAAAGAAATTTAGAGCTTGCTCAATGCTCTCTAACATGTTCCCTGTTGTGCTGTGTGGACATGCTTTTTATCACCTTAAAAATGTGAACCTTTTTGAACATGCCCTTTTTTCTGTATAAATATCTTTTCTGTTACTGCCCATTGCCCCTTCTGCTATATGCAGAATTTCCCTGATTTTCCTGTGAAGTGGAAAAGAATCTGTGATTTTTCTTGAGGGGTGGTGCTTCAATTATAAAACCATAAACTAAATGAGAGCCTTAATTATAATGGAAAACAGATTAGAATATTGTCGTCTGCCTTGCTGGGGAGCCAAGGGGAGATGAAAAAGCCAGTGGCCTAAATTTATGTTATTTGTATTTCTGTGAGTCAAACCTCAATCATGTAAAACAGCCAGTAGGCCTGTATTAATGGGAGAGGCCAAGAGAACTGAATCTCAAAGGGCTGTCGCCCTTAGGACATGGTACATTATGATAATGTGATGAAGAATAATTACCAAATGTGAAATATATATTGTCAAACATGAGAGCAAGCTATTCCTAACTGAAAATGAGGATGTGAGAAAGATAGTGGATGCCAAGCAGCCGGGGCTTGGTTTCTAAGCCACCTCCTCTAAAGCTGGCTATTGAGGAATTGAATGGTCCTTCAGTTCCTGCAGGCTGAGGTAGGGATGAAGTAAGCCTGTCTTGTTTGTGTTGAAGCCGGACCTTAATACGTACTGCAGAAATCATCCTGACAATGACCATTGCTACAATAAGCCCACTAAATAGCAGTGGTGACGAAAGTGTAAGACTTCACCAAATGATATTAAAAGATGATGCAAAATTGGAGTGGAAGAATTTGTATATGTATGAGCTATTTATGTAAGTTATTTCTGACAAAATACATCAGTGCTTCCTGTTTTGTTTTTCTAAGTGTGGTAGGATTTTTTTCAGTAGCTCTCTTTGTGGCTGTTGTGCATGATGTCTGCATTAATACTGTGTTTGTGACATGGAGAGTGTGACACAGAGCATCGACAATCCTCTGACTGCTTCTCTTTTCACATTTGTGTGGTGCCAGGCAGCAGTGTTGTATCCATGACCTCCTCTCCCTGCTGTTTGTCTTCAGGAAACCCATACTGTGTGTGCTGAAAGATTTGTTCTTGGCTCTTCAGTCATTAGAGTAACCTTCTCCATGATGTGGTGTAAATGTATGGAAACAGAGGACAACCTTGCAAATTTGTGGCTTCAGATGACAGGCAATAGGTGCCTACATGGGTGTAACCATAAATACATAGCCAGCTGGACTGAATTCAGTGACATTCTTTTCATGTTTCAAGTTAAGCATGAGTAAAGTGCTTTGCTGGATCAAGCTTTTATTACAGATGTTTTTAAAAGTTCTGAGTGAAATCCATCTATAAAAAACTCAGGGAAGAGTATAACTCAAAATAGAAACATGTCCAGCTAATGAGACAAAATGAATTTTTAATGAATTTTCTGTCTTGGGAGAAAAGACTGATTTAGCAACTGGATATAATCAACTATAGACCAAAACTGTTAGCAATTTGTAACACAGACTTTACTTATTTTTTTCCAAATAACATGTGAAATAACTTCCCCTTGATATATTATCTGGTTTAGGTGTTATATTGTTGGTATTTTCACAGCTCTCAAGGCTGCTAGCTGTATGTCTCATTTTATATAATATCATATCTACATGCTACTACTTTTTAGGATGGAATTGTCCCATTGTAAAGATGGGGAGCTGGTCTTCAGCTTAGCTTGGTCAAGATCAAATAGGGAATTTCTGAAGAGAAGACTCCTGACTCTGTGTTTCAGAATACCGCTCAAAGCACTGCTGTCTCTACTTCATTGCCTATCAGGCCAATAAGCATCAATTAATCACTGGAAAGAGTTTCTTTCTGTTGCTAAACTAAATAGCATCTCATTGCTCCTTATGCAAATTTAGCATCTTGTAAGTGTTTTTGCAACTCACTGAAGGAAGCATTTTAATAGTTTGGGAATCTTACCTCTAAAGAAAAGTACACGAATACGTATCAGTACGTGGTGATCATAAATCTTGGATTGCCCAAATGTATGGATCACAGGCTAGACATGTAAAATAATGGAACAATCAAAGTAAATAGACACTTTCTGAAAAATACTGCCCTTTTAAAAGCAAGAGACAGAAATATTTAGGGTAAATAAATACAAATTTGTGCCTTAAATTTGTGCTTCATATTTTGTATAATATAGGCAAACCCAACAAACAAATGACATTTTTAAAGACTGTATCAAGTATATAAGTATTTTGCCTCCACCCACTTTTATGTATTTCCTTTATAAATACTGACTGTGTGACTTGTAGCTAAAAGATAAAACAGTAAACAGTGAAAGATTTTTCCTCTGTTTCTATTGAATTTTGTAATGGTTTAAAGATGAGGGAGGGGTAAATCATTGCCTGGATCCGGTCTTCACTTACTTCTGGGGTATAGATCAATTTCTAGAGTCATGTTTTAGAGATGGGATTAGTTTTGTTTTTCCTGAGTTGGATGGGAAATAGAGCTTTTCTGTTTCAAAGTCTTCCAAACGTTACCATAGAGCTGAGAGAGGTAGATGTTTAATAAAAACATCAGGACATGTGAAATTCTGTCCAAAAAACCTCTGTAAGGAAGTGTGGTAAAGCAACAGTTGTTGTATATGCTTTGGTCTAAAACCATCTCCCTCTCTCAGTCTGCCCTTAGGCCAATGTTAATTGCTGAAAAGCCAAATGGTATGAACAGGTTTTCAGAGTACAGAACTGCTGAAAAATAAATGAAATAAGAAAACAAGATAAATACCCAGTGCTAAGAAATGATGATTCCCTAGATTTCCACAGTCAAGCAATATTTATCAGGTGCATTGATTTAACTAGGGGCTATTGGCAGTTACAAATGGATGATGACAGGAAACAAAAAACCACCTTCATTTGCCATAAGGGGGCTTTTCATTTTAATGTAATGCCTCTTGGAATTACCAGTGTCCAGACTACATTTCAAAGATTAATGAACATCATCCTGTCAGGTTTAATATATCATACTTCTCTAGTACGCTTGGACAGGAGACTGTTCTCATAGATTCCCAGAGTTTTCAATGACACTTACGAGATTTTTTTATAAGGCATAAGTTCTGAAAGGAACTAAATATTTAGGGTTTTAAAAGAGAGCTTTCATTCCAATCTGGATATGTAGTAAATACTATAAAATTAATTTATGTCTGTGGAAAACAAAAGCGACTTAAAATGTTGTGGGATCATGCAGAAAGCTGCATATCGCTATGTTCTATTATCCTGGAAGCAGTACTATATTGTGTAAATGTAAGGAAGCAAAGAAATTACTCTTAGACATCAGGAATCGTTTAACAACCTCACTTAGTCTCATGGGTCTCTTACAAAAGTGGGACTGAATCAGGAAAATGTGTTCTTCATTTTTTGTAATTTGATGAATACAGTACAGTAGATAAAAAAAAAAATGATAGTAAAGATGACATTAATAAACAAATCAAGTTGAAAAGTTAGTAATTCAAAGTTATTGTGATTTGGGCTTAAATTTGATTTGTTTCAATGGGTTTACTTCATTAAGTTCAGAAAACACACAACCACATTTTTTTTTATATAAACCATACTATGCTGTTATGATGAAATAACATCAAAAAAAGAATAATTTTATCTTTCTTGAAAAAAACCTTTAAATTGTAGTCTAGATACCATTAACCATGCCTTATTTTTTGACATGGCACATATTCCAAAATTAGAAAAATTAAATAATTTGATATATTATATATTCAGTCCATTATTCAGTGTATATTATACTCCATAAGCAAACTTTCTTCTTTTACACTAGGAACATCTTCATTTCTGAGGTAAAATGAGATTTTTCCTGACTTGTTATGTATCACGAGCTTCATTCATGAATTGTTTTACCAGTGGAGTACCTCATGGTGTAATTTGATCTTAGAAAAACATTTTCCAGTGGATGTATAGGTTTCCATAATTATTATAATAAATATAAAATTGATTGTGTTATATATGTGTTAATTTAATTCATGTGTGATTTATCTATTTCATACAGAATGTTCCATTAGCTTCCTGTAACCCATAAACAACCCATGGAAAACAGGAAATGCATATGCAACTTGACATTAAAATTGGTCTTCACATTAATGTTAACATTTTTGTTTCAGGGTGCATTTTCATATCAAAGGTGCACAAAGCACCTTTGATGCTGCCTTCTTTTGACTGGTATAAATATATTCCTACTGGTCTTTAAAACTCTTAGACAAAATCTTAACAAATTCCAAAAGGTAGAACAGTGCATATGGGTTAGTACAGCAATGGAAACTACATATGTAATTTTAAGTAAAATGAAGGACCAGCAAATACCAATAACTGGAGGAATATTCCTCACTAGGTTTTTAGATTAGGGTCAGATATTTTATTAAAAACAGCTTCTATCTAACCACAAGTTACCAGTCTTGCCTCAGAAATGCTTCTGTGACATTGTAGAGCTTCTCTTATGCAGGAAGTTGAAATACAGTATCAGTGTCGCTTCTGATTTTAAATCTCTGAAAAGGTCCTCTAGTTTGATTAACAGAATATAAATGTCCAGGTGAACTAATAGTTTTAACTAGCCTCTCTACTTTTTTATGGTAGTCTTGGGACAGCTGCAAGATAGTGACATACTTGGGCTGATTTTTTAATTTTGTCATCTAAAATTTTTGTGCAAAATAAATTGGAAAGCCTCTTTATGGGCAGGATTTTTTTTTTTTTAAGTGTAAGTGTGGTGGGCTTTGTTTTTGTTATAATTAACATTGTCATAAGTAAACAAAAATGTTCTGTGATCAGGGCATCTAATGCGGCTGAAACTAAACAGTCTGCTGTGTTTCACTTCAAAACTCTTGAAATCGCTACTTTGCTCTAGACTTCTGAAATTGCTGAGGGAATGCTACGGTTAACAAAAATGCCTGACAAAGAATTCTCAACCTGAACAACATGTTTTGTGAGCTGTATGAGAAACAAACTTTGTGTCCTTTGGCTACAACACCTTGCCTTAAATAAGCAGCAAAATGAAGTAAGACTGAACAGAGGTGTGCAGTGTGGGAAGCACGCAGCACTACTCACCTTTTTGGGTGGAAAACCGCTTGGTCATTATTCTTTTTTACATACAGTGATTTTTAAGAAGACTCCTTAGAATTTTCACAACTAATTCCACTTCCACATTAGCTGCTGAAAAAGTAATGGGTTAAATGTAATGGATGAGAAAGAGGAATCTGATAGTGACTACACAGAAATCTGATTTCTTTAGATTAGGGAAAAGCCTAAGGCGTCAAAATGGGTTTTAATTTTTGCAGTAAATTTTGAAAAACAGCCCACACCTTTGTAGCAGCACAGCTTTTAATTAGACATATTGTGATATCTGGGATCATTTTTTGGGTGTCTCAGAATCTTCATAAATTGCTGAAAATAGTTCTTAAATGTCATTTATTACTTCTGTTGTGTAAGGCTTGCTTTGCAAGGTGGAAATATCAATTATTGATTCCATTGCATAGTTGTCCAGGAGATTTCCCCCAATCACCTCTGGCATTCATCCTTAGCCATACCTCATTCACCTCTAGACTGCACATGTAGTGTTATTAGCTGATATTAGTGGTATCAATGAGGAGCCCCTTTCCTACGCTGCGATGCTGCGGCGTTTCTTGGGCTTGCGTTACTTATCATCCCAGCCACAGAAATCTCTGCATGCTGTGACTGGGTAATATTGCCTCTGGGAGGTTTAAGTCTTGCTCTCAGTCCTTCCTTAGTTTTCCTTCGTTTGCCACAGGCAAATCTTGATCTGGTCCCTCTGAGGTGTAAAAAAGGGGTTAAACTTTAGATGTCTATCAACTCATAATGAAGGAGAGGAGGCAATTGAGTCTTACACTTGTTCCACCATTTCTTTCTCTCTTGCTAGAAAGTATTTGTTCCTTTTTCCCAAAAAACTGAGGTTATCTGCTCATGTTTCTCAACTAAATTGTTAAAAATCTCCTGTGCAGGTAAGTGACTGTTTCTAAATTTTGTGCCTTGAGCTAGTGTGCTGTAAATTCTGGTGTCTTATCGAGCCCATTACAGCTTTAGACATTATTGTCAACCCTCTCAGTGGTGTGCTGAGATGCTGAAGACCTAATTTTGTCAAACTAATTTTATCAGACTTTATTAAGTCCTCCAGTTTCTTATTAAAGAAGCAAATCTTGAAAAAATATTATACTACAACTCTGTTTTGTTTCCTGGACTGATTTTGAAGCTGTCATTCTCTTCTGGAGAGTTTTTTGAGATTTCAAATTTGGGCTACAGTAAAACTTTCTGTAGTTTTATGTATGGCTTTTTAAAGGTGAGAGATTATTTTCAATGCCAGTAGAGCCAGTAGACTGGCCCGGAGGAGGCCCACTTTCAAATCCTTTTCTTGATATTGCCATACTTAGCTGTGGTAATATCAATTACCTATTTGGGTTGTGTGTTTGTTAGAACAGTTGCACTCTGTCTATGTCATTAAACAGTGTTTAGAACAAGGACTTTCACTGGAAGATTAATGGGAGGATGGTGGGAAGAGGCAACAAACCCAAGCTGAAACATGAGAGAGTTCAAGCATGTGTAGGGACAATCTTTTTCCCCATGAGTTCAGTCAAGTATGGGAACAAGTTGCTTAGGGAGGGTGGACAAACTCTATCCTTGGCATTTCTAAAATTCAACTGCATAATGTCCTGAGTAACCTGTTCTGACCTCAGATCTGACCCTGCTTTAAGCAGAAGATTGAGCTGTAGACCTCCTTAGGTTACTTTTGGATACTGGGTAAGCAGTTTTTCAGTCCATTTATACATACATTTCTTACAGAAGCAGGAACTGTTAATGGTTCTCTAAGTTTTCACTCTAAGATTTCATCATATAGTTACTAATTTAAACATTTAACTTACTCACTTAGAATTTCTATAGAGTTTTGAAAAAATACTAAGCAAAATGCCTTTTACTTTGAGCCCCCCTTTACACAGAAAGCTGTATTAAAAACCAAACCAGAACTACACATATTAGGAAATACTTTCTTTGGGGTCCCAAAGCCAAACAAAATGTGCCCAGATTTAGCTCAGAATAGACAAGAATATTTTTATGCAAGCTCAGATACTGCAGTAAATAATCTGTGTTGAACAGTTAAGTATATAATTTGCTTGTATCTATACTGTGTGCATTGCTGTGTGCCTAATATTAATAGCGACTGGAGTGAATACACATGTATATGTATATGTAAGTATCCCTAATTAATTTAGAATATGTGACTGTATCACTCCAGTAAGGTGGTGCATTTGGTTGCTATATGATTGTTCAGTGAGCAGCCTCATTTGCTCATGGAATTGACATTGTAGAATTCTGCTTTCAAATGCATTATCCATCCTGAGCAGAACACAAGCAACATAAAAACCTAAGAAAATGATTCTTCCCTGAAAGATAAATGCCACATAATTGAGTCTCTGTATAGGTTGTTTGGAGACAGTAAGAAAGAAATGTAAAACAGGATCTCTGAAACTGGTACAGCTTGTAAAATCTTGTTAAGCCATGTTAAAAAAATACATTAATGCCCCCATTAGAAGCTGCAGTTTATTTATTGCATCCTATTCTTTAGCTCTAGTAGACATAGGCTCTTTTTTAATCTTCCATCCGTCCTTCCCCCTCCCCTTTGAAAGCACACTCATTGAACTCTTGGCAATTAGTGTAATTGAAATTTATTGACAATGCGGCCGTCTGCTGGAGCTTCATTGTTCCGAGTGCTTAGTGCACAGTGCTATTGAGCAATGCCATGGCAGTGTCAGACAGCTCATACCTTGCTCAATTATATCAATGGACCAGTGACTGCCAAAGGTTCCTTTGGGGGTACGAATGTTACTTAGTGATAAGAGCCTTTCGAAACAGAGTCCCTGGGCCCCATCTCTAGTGGGAGATGGAAATGAAATATGTATTTCTCTGCTGTGGAAAATTAATGTAATTGGCTCCCTTAAAAAGCTTTGACAAGTTGACCTGTTTGAAATCTGAGGAGGGCTTATACTGCAGTATCATATTATCTCCAACATAAAACCCGTCCTTTGGTGGCAGTGACAGTGGGATAAAATGGAATTTGGATAGTAATATTAAACTTCAGCTCTATTGAAGATGTTCATATGTTTTTCCATTTATAGCTGCAAGATGGGGTCTTATAGAAATCCTACCTTTTTTGTATTGCCATCTAGTCTTTTTTTTTGTTTTGATTTATACTGGTGCTGGAGAGAAAACAGAGTAAGATCTCTATACTTAGGTTTTCTTCTAAAATGTCTATTGATGGAAATTTAAATAAAACGTCAAAAGAGAATAATTGTTTTAGGCTAATTCTGAAATCAGATTTAAGCTCTCAGAAAAAAATAATCAATATATTCCTTTTACGCATAAAGATTTATAAAAAATAAAAAAATAAATAAGAGGTTTGCACAGGAGTCAAAGAACAAAGCTGAATATCCAAATATTCATTTTATCTTGTGTTTGAATATAGATGCATACAACAGTTTTGCCACTTATTGGAATTAAATTATCATGATGGAATAGGAGACATTTGAAATGGACCATATTCTGCTCAGGCTTAAGCATCATGCATTTCTACTACATTCACTGTAAAAGTGTGTTTGAAAATTAGTCAGTTGAACTAATTGTTTTTTAAGTTTTTTTTTCCAGATAATATCACGACTTGACATTTTATTTAAAAGAATATTAAAAAAGAAAGAAGTTTGAAATAGAAACCTCCACATTTAAGTAAAATTTTCATTAAATTATTATTTATTTTCCTTCTTTTCAAAACCAGAGCAAAATCTCTTTTTGTTAAGAGATGAGAGAGTAATTATTCACACTGTAAATTTTTGCATTACAGTTGTCTTTACCCTTCAGCACTCAGATGAAGATCACTTATTTGTGGGAGCTCAGGGAATATAGAATTCTGGTTCTCATATGTGGGAAGTTTGGGCTGGAAAATCCTCTTTTGTCACTTAAAGAGATTCTCCAGTAATGAGAAGAGGCACCTCTGGAAGACTGAAGCACCTGAAATGGCGGAGTCCTGGGTGAAAAAAATGTAAGACAGGAGAGTGGGAGTTTAGTTGAGATAAAGAAAAACTTCAGCAGAGATAATGAGGTAAATTATTTGTTATTGTTCTTTAAAAAAGAAGAGAAAGCACCCCAACAAGCAAAAATCAGATAAAAAAAAAGATTGAACAAGTCTCCTTTGATTTTTGTGGAGACAGAACTTGGTGACTACCTCTGATTTGAAATGTTTCATCTGACTATATCCCTGTGTCTTTGCTAGTCCTGCATTGGAAGAGCACCTTTCCTGGTTTCGGTTTGGATGCTGTCAAAATTTCTTGAAGGCATCTTTCAAGGTTTAGAGTACTGTTAAATTAGGATTAAAACCTCTGTCCAGGATTTTTTTTCAGACCTAGGATAATCCTGCTTTTCCTTCAAAATTACTGTTTCTCAGATTGTAGCTGTCCAGAACAGCTACAGTTGAACTCCCTGATATGTTTCTTCTAGTGTTAAAAGCTTCAGAAAGAACTCTAGACCTTTGTAACGCAAAATTTATCCCACCAGATATAAAATATTTCAACATACTTCAGCAGTGCCCTGAGTCAGACAATACTTCAGTCAGTCCAGTACTTCAACAATGTCCAGAGTCAATTATCTCTTATTTCTGGAAAAAGTTATGGGGAAGGAATGCAAGAGTTTAAGAATTAAAGTGTCAATATTTGAGTGCAGATACTTTAAGTGAATTTGTTTAAATAAAGAAATAATTACTTTAATATTTTAAAATTATTGTTATTTAGTACTACCAGTATTATTAGGATTTAGTATTATCACAGAATACATTTGTATTTAGTTAACTGGAAGTCTACCTTGATAAACTAGAGTTTTATATGGAGTATCTGAATCTTACACTGAGTGATTTCTTTATGTAGTTATCACCCGTTGATTGCTGGATGGTAAACTAGTTGGTAAAAGAGTAATCCTTTATATCTCAGACAAAGATGATGCAATTAAAGCTCAGTCATCAAACCCATCCTACAGATCTTCCAACCATGATCATCTTTCTTCTGTTTCTCTGGAAGAGAATCATGCAGAAGATAAATATATATAATACTGGATTATTTATATAACTTTAAATAATTTCCTTTAATCGCATTAAACTTCAGTGAATGTTGTACATGTGATGAATTTAAAGCTTTCATCCTAACGTCATAAAGTTCTTTCAGAGCCTGTACCAGAGAGCGATCGTTCTGAATTGCTACTAACTAATGAAGGCATGCAATTATTTTAAATGTTCCTCCAAGGGATTCTCTTGGTAAAGTATTTTAAATTCATATATAAAAAATTAATGGCAACGTGATTTTAACTTCCTCTGCATCTGGGCTGACTGCAGTCATTACATAGAGAAAATTATTCAGATATCTTTATTAAAAGTATAGCATTGAGATGCACACTTCTTTGTGCATCATAAATTGCTCTTCTGGACTTCATAATATTGCCACACAGGGAAATGCACTTTACCTAATACTGGTTTAAATAGTCTGTATTTAGTTTTGATTACTGCTTTCTTTTCATGCATTCTGCATACTGGTAGATGTTAAGATTATGCAACTTGCTAGCACCTTTAGGGGATAACTATGGTCTGAAACAATATATAGTAGGCCTGAAAGTATTTTAAAGTACTATTATTTTTTTTAATTCCCTCACTGCTGTGGACATATTAAATTATTTTAGGCATTTTGTGGATTAATTAAAATGTCCATGGCATTATCAGTGCAAGAAATGTGTAGGCAGAGGGGGAAGAAGGAGAGAGGAAGAAGAAACTAAATATGAAACTCTTGTACATGAGTACATGTGCATCTGGAGGAAGAAAAGGATCCCCATAGCTGTAAACCTGGTTACATCTGTTCTAAAACCTCATAAATTTCTGCTTAGCAGTCCAGCTGGGCAGAATCTTAAAAGAACATCAAAAAGATACTCATCTTGATAAAACAATTATGTTGTCAGTTCCCTTGATCAGCACAAGCTTGACAAAGCATGCTCCAAACTTGTAATTTTAGCCTAGAGCTCACAAAACTTGAAGAGGTGATCCATGGAAAGGAATGAATTATCTGAAGATAGGGGTTTTCGTGAACTGTAGCTTAAGCACCAAATCTTGGCCTGCAGTTATTTGAAAGCTGGGCGGTTCCAGCCCTGGGGTGGAGAGAGAGAATAATATTTAGGCAGTGAATGTATTTCTGCTCCCAGCTGACAGCTCCATACCATAACTGTCAGCCGTGACATCTATCTTAAGAGCGTAGCACTTTTCAAGTTCTTTTGTGTCTGTCACTCAGCTATGGACATGCTGTGAAATCCTGGCCTGGCAGACAAAACTCTTGCTGACTACCTGGATTTCATGCCCTCTGTGTGGAGTGGGGGAGAGGCTCTTTCTGCCATGTGTATTCCTTTCTGCCAGAAGTCTCACCCCAGGCCTGAAAGGTTGATGTCTATGACCAACGTGAAAGGGGACATGAGTGAAGCAGTTGCACAGTAAAGAGAAGAAGGAAATTTTGTTTGAATCTTTCCTTTTGTGCTTGGACTGGGGCTGGGATAGGAAACTATGTAGTGCTCAATGAAAGAGAAAGGAAAACTCTAGGAAACACCCTGCATGAGGTGTGTGTAACCCAGCAAGAATTTGGGGGGAGTATCCACATACTTACATAATGCTTAAGCTTGGTTATGCATCTCAAAATATGACAGTTTTAATTATGGAGGTTCTGTTGTATTCTTTTTCTTACGTTCTTCCTGGAAATAGAAAATAAATTCCTAACAGATTTCAAGTTAAAAAAAAAAAAAAATCCAGTGTTGTTCAAATTCCATTTTCTAAGCTGACATAATTGAAATATAAATTTCTAATTTTTACTTAAGTCTTATTTAAAGGTCATGAAGATGAAATATTTATAGAGCCAATGCCGTATGTTTTGGATTTTGTGACACGTAATGTTGCATTGAACCAATGAAAGATGGCAACTTGACAGAGATACATGTATTAGATTGGAGCAGTGCTGAGTGTTTTCCTTGAAGTTTTGCTAGTTCACTGCCTGGTGCTTTTTAATTCATGCTCACACATAAATTTGACACATTGAAGTACTGAGTATTCAGCATTAGGTTTCTGATAGAGCGAATGCACTCCCTTGGCTGTCCAAGAGTATAAGTGGTTTGAAACATGATCACAACGCCTGGGAGAAATCCTTCTAATAGGCACTAGAGAGAGTCGGCATTTTTAAAGGATAAAAGCATATGGTAGTCATACAAGAAGGTGCTCCTCTGAGACAGAATTAACATGAGATATTGATAGTAGTACTTTCAGATTAATGTGTTGCATAGTCGTTACTAGTTTCGTTTGCATTTACTTAATGCATTTCTTCCCAGGTACTTACTTACCCAATAGGGACTGTCTTCTAATAAACACAGTGATATGTGCTGTAAGATATGTTCCGGCATATTCTCTGGAAAACATGCTGGGAGGGCTGGAATACCATTGGTTGGAATGAAAGGGCAGAAATAACCTGTTGAAAGATTAAAAAAAAGTTCTTTGCTATGGCTTATTGAAAAGCTTACAGTAAAGCACCATAGATTTGCTAAGAGATCTTATCTTTTGGCCTCCCATGATTGGAGTAGTTTTTGCATGTTTGCCTGTGCCTTTGCAAGCTCCCTTAGAGCATGCCATTAGAGTGCTCTTTGGCAGAAGAGAATGAGAGATGCAAGAAACATGTTGCAATTTTTACAAAAAAGTAAATGATTTGTCAGTAAAAGGTTAGTAGCATTTGTTAAGCAGTGAGCTTTGCCTTCATGCAGGTATCATTGGCCTCAAAAACATGGCTTAATGACCAAAAAAAATGGAAAAGATGTGTGCAGATGAGTTTAAACAATGTACTGGTATAAAGATAAAAATGTTACTGCAGTGCTGGGCAGTATTTCAGGTCTATCAAAAGATTAAGTTATTTTTTAGGAACTAACAGTTTAAAAAAAAATGTCCAAGAACCTCAAAAAAAGTATACTATATTTAGTGAGCTAAATAAAAAAAAAATTAAATCTGACCAATATTTTAATTCTGAAATGATTCTATAACCTTCTGCTAGTGAGAAGGGTTGATTTGTTTCTTTTTTGCCTCTGCTACAGATCCTTTGGAGGTTTGTGTCCTGGGTTCCTCTCACCTACCCTATTTTGGACAATCAGTCTTAAAACCCTGTTGGCACAGAATCCTGAACTTTTGTTTCTTTTCACAGGGCAAAACAGGAACAGGAATTTCTTTCCAGACAGGGAGTATCATGCATTATGCGGGGTAATGTGCATTATGGATCGGCAATATTAAAAACTGGAAAATCAAACAAACAAGCAACCCTCCATAATATTCATAAATCCTCCTAAAACTAAGCCAGAAGAAAACAAGTCTCAAATCAGCCAAATAAAATAGCAATAATAATATTTTAAAAAAGGCCAAAAAGTTACAACAAAAGGTAATTGCATGTTTCCTTTTTAGTATGTCCAGGGACAGCCTATTGTGTAATAACTGAAATTTTGGTCAATCACCATCTGTGCTAAACCAGTGCAGTGTGAAAAGCAAATCTAATGGTATTTATTTTTTCTAAGGAGTTCTTGTATTTTGTTTTCTAATTCTGATAGACCCTGAAATAGTTTTCTTCCCAATTTTGTGCTGAGAACAAGAAAGCTGTTCAGGTTTGCCAGACAACTACATCAACACTTTCTCTGTAACTTCATGCCATAATTTGAAGAATCTACTGGGTGTGTTTCTTGCTGTAATGTAAGTAATAAAACTCAGTGTTTCTTTAGTATGTGCCTGTATTTGCTATTGTGGAGGTGTTGGCAGTGTAAGAAATACTGTATGTTTTCTAGTATATGAGACAAGTAACGTTGTTTGTTAGTGTTCCCTTTTTTTTTTTCTTTTACAGGAGGGTGGATTTTGTCAGGGAAGTCAGAAAAAAATGTTGACTGAGTAGTCCCAATTTGTAAATTACATCCATTTAGAAAGGTTTTATGTAGTCCTACTCTCACTAAAGTAAGTCACAATGATGATTGCTTTGAGGGGAGGAGAAATAGGCCATTGTATTTTCAGTGTTTTCAGAGTCACTAGAGAAACAAGAATAATTTTGAAAGAGGCAGGTGAATTTAGAAATCCCAAAGGGAGTATTTATAGACATTTCTTAGTATGCAAGATTTTTATATGAATTAGTATAAATAGTGCTGGCTTGCTGAGACACGGATTACAGTAAATTTACTGATTTTATATGTAAGCAATCTCACTTATGTAGGAAAACAAATGCATATCAATGTGACTAACCTCCTCTGAAATTTTTCCATGTCATTCCATAGGAACCATAAATATGAAGCAGAATGACATTAACCTGATTTTTTTAATACCAAAGACAGCAAGTGGAAAAATGTCATAAAATCAGATTTTGTATGACTGTCACAACTTGTCACCTACGTAATTTATGCTGTAAAAATATGAATAGAGCAGGATGCTATACATGATTTATAAAGATATAAATAGTAAACAGTGCTTGAAATGTATATATTTTTTATTGCTAGCTATTCTCTAACCCCATTGTGTAATGCTGAGAATTGAACTTGTTTCACAATTTTTAACTTTTTGTCTTCAGCAAATCAGTCACATTGGAGAGGGGCACACTGAACTGGCAGGCAACTGTGAGACCAGCTAGATTTCTGTAACCTAACAATCAGGATAAATTAAAGAGCCATGTAAATACAGCTTCAGACTATTAATAGGTGGCATTGATGTCATATTTTAAACCATAAAAATATGGAAAATGTGGGAACTTTTTGACAGGTGATATTTTGTCTGTGTTGAAGAACTCTCTGGCTGTACTTTCGAACAGTGTGAATTTCCTAAGTCTTGGGAGGAAATAGAAAAAGGTGTGCTTTCAGGGTAAGAGGCTGGGGGAAGAAAACTACCATAATTTTTAGGGGTGCAAAACTTATGAAGGTCATCAGTGAGTTGTGAGTGTGGTTTTTTTTTGTTATTAATTGAGAATGTATTGTATTTATAATGCTATATTGGGTCTCTGTGACTGATATACAGCTACTGATACAGTATTGATCATGAAATCTTTTGTAGCAGGGGTATGTAGGCATGTCAGTAAGTAAAGTTCATTTGCTGTGGTTCCCATGTGAGTCTCATTACTGATTTCTACCCAACCCTTAAATGGCTTCGTTAGGCATTAAGAACAGATCTTGCCCTTAGACATAGGGTCATTTCATAAGCTTTACTTAGCCAGACTTTCCATGCTACCCCCCAAGCCAGCCTAAATTATTATTATTTTACTACTATTATTATTGTTATTATTATTTTTAGTAGGTTTCTTGAGCTAGGGTATCAAATATTGTATATCTTGGGGAATATTTTAATATCACATTATTTCCATCTCTGGGTAATCATCTGTCACTTTAAATACCAGTGTCAAGTAAAGACTCCAAGTCCCTGAGGCCAAAAAGCTCATGCTTTTCTCCACTATAAATTAGGGCACATTAGGACTCACCTTTCTTACCGTTTGTATTTTATCTCATTCTTGGTGCTGATGACCACCTGAACAGAAGGTCTTCCTTGAGGGAGCTAATATTTAGTTATTGTCTAATTTCTGGAGGAGGAAAAGGAGACTTGGATGGTGCCATGGAATTTGGAAGAGGTATTAAGAAAGCCTCCTCTCTGCTGCTTCTAAAGGCTCAAACTGCTGCATTACTACATTATTGATTGCTTGTTCCTTTCTAAGGAGTCTCCTAATGCAGCTGGAATTGCCAGGTGTCAGGAGAGAGGTGATACTAGGGAATTGCTGACCTGAGTAGAGGACAGTTGCAGTATGAGGGGGATCCCAAGGGTTCATTTTCCAGACATCTCTCTCATTTACATATTTTGTGTTGAAAAACCATGCAAGAGTTATTGTGAAGACAAGCTGGAGCTGTTACTGGATAATCAATGTTAGGGTTGATTGGATATTGCAGATTAGTGGAGGCACTAAAATGTTGTCAAGTGTGTAGGCAGTGAATCTTGTAAACTTGTTCAAAGCTGCTTTTAAAGGAGACATTTTTTTACCGCATAAGAACAAATCCATGTTGACAAAGTTCAGATGAGCTGAAAACAAGAATTTACATGGCTGTGTAGAATCCTAGGATCATTAAGATTGGAAAACACCTCTAAGATTATCAACTCCAACCACCATCATCATCATGTTCACCACCAAACCATGTTCTCAGGTGCTATATCCACATGTATTCTGAACACACCCAGGGACTATGACTCCACCACTTCCCTCGGCAGCCTCTTTCAGTGATTGAAAAACACTTTCCATGAAGAAATATTTCCTAATATCCAATCTAAACCTCTCCTAGCACAACTGAAGCTATTTCCTCTTATCCTGTCACTCGTTACCTGTGAGAAGAGACTGACACCCACATGACTACACCCTCCTTTTAGGTAGTTGCAGAGAATAAGGTCTCCCCTGAGTCTCCTTTTCTCCAGGCTAAAGAACCCCAGATCCCACAGCTGCTCCTCATAAGACTATCCCTCCTTCAGAGGCAGACTCTCTGTGTTTCCTAACATAATGTCTCTCTCAGCTGCTAGGATGTCTGTCAGAGTTGACATGTTGCATAACTTGATTTTGGACTCTCCTGCAGGTACCATCAGAAGAGAGAAGTGGCAGCCTCCATGCCTAGAAAGACCCTTCATCTGACACCTCCAGTTTCTCTGCTTTTGTGGAAGGGACAGATAGTGCAGGTCATTGCACAAAGCAAATATAGGTCATCTTTTCTTTTTTTCCCATTAGTGCCAAGCCAAGTCTGGGGAGGAAAAGAGGATAATGGAAAACCCCTGAAAATGCAGGAGCAGTGAATATTTTGCTCAAAGAGGCGTGCAGAGCCATTAGGAACTCTGAAGGTTATATTAATTACAGATCTTTGATGTGTGGATGAAGAGCCAAGAAGCTTCATGCAGCTAGTAATTAGTTAATTAGTTCAGATTTGATAAGAAATTGTAAATTCTATACAACATGTTAGTCAGCAGGAGCTTCTAAAGCGGGGGCCAGGTTTATCTTTGTATGTCAGTCAGAGTTGGCACAGTGAGTTGCACACACCTTACTTAATGGGAGGTCAGAAGGCTTGCCAAATGTGTAATAGAAATACAGTTTTTTCAGTGGTATTTTGGCATCAAGGCCATGATTTTTGTTTCTTTTTTTTTTGACTCACATAAGTGTTTAAGACGGCTAAGAGCAGTTATCAAGAGAGAAATGTTAAGGCCTCAAAATTTAAGATGTCTCCTCAGGTCTCAAGAGGAGCTAAAGCAATACACTGTTTATGCAAATGATATTCTTTAGTTAAACATCTCATTTTGTACAATAACAGACAAGAATGAAATTCAATTGGAAGGCCTGGAACATGAACTAAAACATCTGGTTGTTTTCTTCAGGTTTCCACCAGTTCAAGTGTAGTGTCGATTATGTTTTGTGCCAGGGTTCTTCCTTTTATGAATGTATATGGTGAGAGGTCTCCTTTGTTGCATTTTTCTAGTTGGATATTTAAAGTACTAACATTGGTTTTAGGCTTTGTGGCATACTTCTCTCCTGAAGCAAAATGAACTGCTCTAATAAATATGACTGAGAGCTTCACAGCAGACTGATTCAAAGAGCTGGTTATGAGGAATCATAAGAGCTGAATTCATCCCTTCTCACTTCCCTGCTTTGCTTTTTGGCTCTTCTAAAGAAAGAAGAATGCTGAGTCTGGAGTTCCTGAAATGCTGGCTGTGTATAAGCACAGGATGTGATGTAAAGATCAGCATTGTTGCAGTAAATTATTTATGCTATTATCCAAACTTATTTGTTGGTGTTTAAGAGAAATTTTACATCAGAGTATTGAGTGAATGCCACTTCTGCAGTGACCGAACATAGTGTATGTTATTTAACCCACCCTCCCACACAATTACACAGTAACATACCACATGTGCATGCAGGAGTTTGTTGTTGCATGAATATGCTAATATGTTTGTCTTGAAGTGCCACAATTTTCTCAGCATGGTGCTGAGTGTATGGCCCCTTTATTTCATACTGTCTATACTTGCTCTGTTACTTTTCCATGGAACTTCTCACAGGTCTATATCTCAGACATCTAGGGCTTTCAGTAATGCTGCCAGAAGACAAGTCAGGACAAATAGGGAGATCATGTACTTATATTGCCTCCAGAGAATGTTAATATCCTATTTCTGGGGTCTGGAGAGATGTACTTTCAAAAGTATTGCTGGTGTCAAAGGCAAGTTGTCCAAGTGGCCATTTGTTAGCAGTTCTTCTTCTCATGTTTCCAACTATGCCATTGGAAGGGATTGATAAAAATGTCTCTTTCAGATCAACCATGAATTTTTTTTCTGACTCCTCAAACCACTGAGGCACTGTTCAAATCTTAGAACCGCCATCTAAAAGTGTATTATCATGTCAGAGACGCGTACTGGAGGCAGCACTGAAAGCACTGCAGCCATGATGAGGAGGTCCTGGGTCAGTATAGTTTTGATCCCATATAAACAAGTTGCTTTCTTCACTGATGGAGAATTTCTGGCTTGTATAGTAAGGAAGACAAAATTAGCAATTCCAGGTAAGCCGGTAAGACTTTCATGCCTGGATCCAAATTTTTAGCTATCAGTAGACAGATTGGTTCTGTGGTCCATGATTTACCTGAACAGCCCAGTTGGCTGAGGTGTAAACTTGCCTCCTGCTAGGCAAGTTGTGTCTGTAAAAGCAAGTTGAAATCTGTTGTGTTTACAACATGAGGACAGGAGGCACTATATGCACAAATGACACAGACCATACTTTTTTGGATTGCCTCTTGTAGGGCTTGTAATACAATCCACTAATTCTATAATAAAAATCAACTTTGTCTTCTAGAACGAACATAAGTTTGGGAAACCATGAAGTGGTCAGCATTCAGTTTTTCTGTGACTGTCTGTAGCTAACTAGTGCAGTAGTGCTGTGGAACTCCATTTTCCATCTATGTTTGGCCCACATTTTGGCCAATTATATGAACATCCATACAAGTTAAAAAAATGTTTAGTGTAGATTACGCACAGAAGATTTTTTGAGCACTTCTGGAGTTAATATTTAAATATATATTTAAATTGTTTCCCCCCCTAGATCTATGTGTGTTTTAGAGAGTTGGTTTTCTTTAGGAGATAATTATAAGTCAGTTTGAATTTTTCCCTTAGGGGTTTTAAAAATGTTAACACCTACAGAAACTGTATTAAGACCCATTGTCTTCATTGTCTGAATATTTTGTAATCTGTCTGAGCCAATCTTCAATTTAAAGGTGGTTTATTTTTGTACATCGAACATCAAAAGAGGTTTCTTTGGTAATATTTAAAATATGTGCTTTGCTTTTTTGTCTCTTCTTTTTTTTTCTTTCCCACTGGCACAGTGTTTTGTATGCTAAAATTATTTCAAGGGAAGATCTTTGCTTTAGAAACTCACTCTTCATGCATATGCCTGAAGTCAAGAAAAGCATACTACTGTTTATTCCATGAGATCACACAGCCAATTAATCAAGATTTGAATGAGTATCAAGATGTAGCCTTCATTCTGTCTGCTTATTAACTTTCATTATGTGTAAATCTAAGTTGTAATTGTTAACAGGATAGATTATGCTCTAAAGTTTTTTTCCTATAACAGCATTCCTTCACAGTTCCCCTTATTAAAGCGTACCCAGGGTGATATATTATGTTAAGAAGGTTTAAAACATAAGGTGACAATGACCTTCCCTTTAATTAACTATGATGGAAATAAAGGTGAGAACAATGATGATGAAGCTCTGCTGGAGACCATAAATCATGTGCTGTAGTGGTTAGACAGGACACAGCCACAAAAATAACCTTGCAATTCACAGGTTAAATGGCTCTTCCATTGTGCTACATTCACTATTGTTTTTATTTAAATACATACAGATAACTTTCATTTTATGGCAGTGTAAAAATTGTCCTTTACTAAAAAAATGAGTTCTGAATACGCTTGAAAATGTTTGAATATTTTTGGTTAAAATATTACTGAATATTCCAGCTTTTAAACAGCAAATTGGCTTATGCAGCAATGGAAAGTCAGGATACTTCTGTGTTTTCCTCCATAAACCTATGCTGTAAAGGACTGAAGATGGTCTAATGTTTTGTTGTAAAATAGTTCTTTGTTTGTCCTAAAGATTCTGGACTTTCACCAGGCGAGATGAGCTTGCCAATTGTATTCTTCCAGGTCTGAAAACATTTTCCAACTTCATTAAGTAGGTTTCAGAAGATATAACATGTTCTTAGCAATAAGACTGCTTCTTTTTCTAAATACATCCCTTTATCTGAATTATAGTCCACTACCATCTAGTATACAAACAGAGTTTGCAATATAATGGAACAATTAAATTTGAATTGCAGTTCAACAGAAGTCATAAATACATTGACTAGGGTCAAATACTGCACAATAAATTAAGCACGACTTCTGTCACCTTGACTACCAACATTGCAGAAAAGATATTAAGGGCTTCCTGGTGAAATTCTGTTGGACAATGCTGTAAGATTAGAATATATTCAGAAGCCTTCGTTTTAGATTAAAACAAACAAGCAAAAAAACCCTAATGAAAGTTCACAGATGATTTTGAGCTTCCTTTATGTTTTATATCTCTTGATTTCTCCAAGAAGAGAAATGTCTCTTCAGTCTTTGAGACTGGTAAATCTAAACGTGGAAAACAAAGTCTGGTGGAAAAAAAAATGATAAAAGAGTTCAAAGTGGATGTTAACAGGCATTAAGCAAGAATTTTGTGATATTTTGCAACTGATAAGAAAGAGGTAGGTCGTCTAGAACTGAAAATATCTGAAAGAAATTAGTATAACAACAGCAAGTCCAAAATTAGCTATCCATTCTTTTCTGTGTTGTAATGCCAGCAGTCATTGCTGGGGTAAGTTTTGGGTGGTAACTTTTTTTTTTAATTTCAAGATAAGAATGTGGAGTTTTATCTTATGATAATTTCCAAGTGCTTCAATTTAGCATTTTAAGATAAATCATCAGAGAAGTTTTGGCTTTTTGAAGTGCAGAAACATAGATGAAGAGATCATGGGATCATGGATGGAGAGCTAGGTGTCTGGGAATTATTTTTGAGTAGACTGACTCCCTAGGGGAGTGAAATGTTTTATAGTTAAGTGACATTGTTTAGTTGATTGTCCCTTTATGTGGTTAAACAGAGTGTGTAAGAAGGGGAATAGTTAACATATTGCTTCAGTATGTCTTATGCATAACACTTAAGAAGAACATTTTTTTTTAAAGTATGCAATCTGTATTAGTCCTTCCTCTATGTTGGCATGTGGGTGGCAATGTACACAGATTTTGAGACACAGAAATGTTACTGAGTTTGAACTAAGTTACTTTGTGTGCTGGGATATCTGCAAGTGATGCACTCAGAGTTCTGTAATAATTTTTCCCTGGATGTCCAGTCCACAACACAGTGGGAATATTACTAAAATATGTGTTTCTCTGGCACCTTCCTGCATATGTTGAGCAAGTACCACGAGTGACTGGGATATCATCAATTCCAAATGTATCAGCAATATTAGGGAACTGATGAGTCAAGATACCTCCAAATGCTCACAGTATTATTCTGTACTGCGTAGTCCTGTAAGTCAGATGATAATAGTGATAATTCCTTCTCTACAAACCCTTAATGGTGGTTGTGATGCTTGCTATTGATCAAGAAATGTTACACCGATGTAGGCAATGATGCTCAGCATTCACCACAGCTCATACTTTTTCACACTTCTGTTTACCCTGACTTGAGCAGTAGATGGTGCCTGATGCTTCTAACCTGTCCTGACCTCTACACAGACAGTGAAGGGGGAGAAAAGTCCCTTCCAGCTCTACAGGTAATTGACCCCGGAAAAGAATTCATGCTCTAGTGTAGCACAGAACAACAAATGTTCAAAGCATCTTCTGGACAGGGAAATAATACAAGAGTATTTATTTAGGTTAGGCAGAAAGGTCAAAATATTGCCCAGTCCCTAAAAGACTAACCTCATTCCAACATTTTTACACTTAATGCATCCCAACCATTTTGGTTGCTATTGATCTCCTTGAAACGCTGAATTATTTCTTTCAACAAGCTACTTCAGTATTTCTGTAAGAACTTCTATCTCAATCTGCTTTTCATTCTTTGGAGCTTATTTTCTCCCTTAATAAATGTTTCCAATGGAGAATATTTTTGCTATACCAAGATATATACCAAGATTTGTAAAGGATAATATTCTGGTGCTGGTGCAACACACTCACATATTTTACTAAAAGGACAAATTTTGAGTCATTGGAGGAAAATGCTAATGTCAGAGTGTTGGAGACTTGGTGATGGGGTAAAATGCTGTAAAAGTATAGCAGAGGTGTCAAGCATTGAAGGCAGAGGTGGTGATAGCCAGGGACAGATCATAGCTTGGCTTCTTCCTGCAAGAATGGCAACAAATTTCACAGTTTCAGGCCAGAATGAGATATGAATTTTCTTAGTTTGATTTTCTGTGAAGTAGCTGGTCAATATTCAATCTTTCACAAACAATAATAAGAGGAAGTCTTTGAAGGAAAATGAGAAATTACTTTGCTGCTGCTCTCACTTTGCTGCTTCCCTCAGTCTGCAAAGTTTTCGGCTGTTGTAATCCAATCTTTTTAGGAAAGAAAGAATTTTTTACCACTGGTATTAGTTAATATGATTACTTAGATGGGATTCCCTCCTACTACTTTATTGACTTTTTGGTTGACCTTTCTATTAGAAGAGATAACTTTCTACAAGATACTTTAATTACCTGTTTTTCATAATCTTGCATTCATGCCCTGACCTAATTAAGTGGTGAAATTCCGTAACATTTACTTGGTATTTCATAGGCCTCCCACAATTCCTTACTAATTTTTCTTGTCTGTACACTGTCTTCACCCGGCCCCCAAGTTTTTCTCTGTATTTCATTTTCTCTTTCTTATTAGAATAAGAAGTGCTTATTATTAGAATAAGAAGTACTTCAAGACTCATACCCACATTGGAGCCGAAAGTCATTTGTGGTTAATGTGCTAAAGCTGAAAAGTGGGTTTTTTTCTCAGCACTTCTTCTGACTTCCATATTTTTAGTACAAAGGCAGAAGTTGTTAACTTCTGTATTGGAAAGTTGGAAGAAAAATTGATAGTACTGAATATATTATAAATAAGGTAAAGAAGAGACATAAACAAGGGACAAAGATCAGAAATTATGCTACTTGTAAAAGTATCAGATCAGCTTATTCATGACAAGGAAAGGGTAAGGAAAGAGAGAAGGAAGTTGCTGCAGGTTTACTTGTCTAATGACTGTCAGACACTTAGGAAAAGTGCCTATGAAAATGCATAGGTATAGATTTAAGAAATGTGGTTGGACTTGCTAAATTGAAAATAAACATTGACTATTTATTCTCTGTCAAGAGAAAAATGTTCCTTTTTGATGACTGGGGTTTTGTTTATTTGGCTTCTGATTTTTTTTTTTTTAGTGCAGTTGAATGAAATTCTCTTGTCTTAAACTGGAGTCCCAACTTATTTTAGTTTTGGGCAGCCAAAGTGAATATTTACGAGCACATTTAATGTCCAGAAATTTTTTAGGGAAAAAAAACTTGGCTGAGAATCTGACTTGTATCATGCCATAATTTCTTCCCTTGGAAACTGTGAAGGAATGTGAGCTGCATATGCAGTTCAGTGGCAGGAGTCTATTTTTGTAGTAGTTTTAATGAAAACAGTAACATCTTGTGCATTTTCAGAAGGGTGTAGAAGTAGAAAACAAACTTTTCGGTGCTAATTATTGGGCAGGCACAAAATGTAATTCAGCAAATCTCAATTTGTTGAGATCCCTCAATAAAGGGGCTGCCAGCCAGTTGCATGCATTATGTGCTTGGTCTGCACGTCTGCAGGGGACTGTGCATTGCACACCAATTGAGAGTAGATTCTTGGTGCATGACATGCATATGCTGTATCTGCATCCTCCTGATTAATTAAGATGAATTAGATACAACCACTGTTTTAATATTGGACTAGGTTCAAGCACATTATTTCAGGTAGAATGTCACTGTCTCAGAAATGGCATTCACGTTACTGAATTCTGTAATGTAGGCACATATTTAGGGTTCACAATAAAATGAAAAGTTTTTTTTAATATTGTGGAGGAAGGGAGATAACTATGAAGGTTTGATGCTGGGTTTTTTTGGCTTCTGTTGAGTCTTATTTAGGACAGAGGGCAAGAGAAGTTGATTTCACAGTTTAAAGTCTAGATATCACGGTAAGAAATTTTATGAGCAAAGGGTGATGTTTTAACACTTTTTTTTTTTTAAGATTGCACTTAATAATAAAAAAGTTGAGGGTTAGTATGTGAATCAACAGGTATGTCTTATCCCCATGAGCTTTCTAAAATATGATTGAGTTTGATTGTAACTTTTTCTTTGATTCCATACTAGGATGAGAATAAAGATTTATGGATTGTTAATAAAGGGGAAGATTATTGAAATCAATGCCTTTTGATTAATTTCAGATTTCAAAATCAGGAATTTTTGGGGCATTGTTAATAAAACTTCTTTAGTTAAGGAAGCAGGGAAATGGGAAAGCCCCACTGACTGTTATAATTGAGGAAAAGGTTGTCTTTATAGGAGCTCTAGTGTCAAAGTTTTATATGGTTTCCTGACTTTGGCATGAAATATGTTGTTCTAGACTCTCTTGGAGAGATTGCAAGAGCCTTGGAGTTTTTCTAGGAAATTCTGAGATTTGTGCAAAATGTGGTTAGCATCCCTAGTTGTCACTTAGGATAATTGCTGAAAATTTTGGTTTATATTGTCTTTCTTTTTTCAGTTGAGGGCTGGTAAGAGAACCAGTCAAGTGGCTTAGAATGAGAAATAACAGTGTGCTTAGAAAGTCCAGTAAATCAAAACCTCCTACCGAAATGCTCAGTAAAATTAGCTGCAATATAGTATTAATATCTGTCATGGTACCAGTGGGTTGATAGGAAATTGTATTCTGAATCACTAATTACAAAAAGCCCACAAAAGAAAACAAAGCTCTGTGCAACTAGAATTTGTATTTGAACAAGTGAAAGTCAAATAAATTTGACTGGATCTTTTAAAAACCAGATTTTACTTGGTTTGTTACCATTTTAATTTTTCCCCATACTTGGTGCTAATCAGGCATGACAAATAGGCTCACCTTTGAACACACTTTGCACTAATAATGTCATAAAGTAACTCCCTTTAATTGGTACCTCAGGCTACTCTCATCAAACAAGCTCATAAAAAGAAACTAGTGACAGCTTTCACTTCTGCTAGATTTATGAAATACTTCTCATCTATGCCCAGATTGTGTGTGTTTGCATTGCTACTCTAGGTCTGACCTTTGATCAAAGAAGCAATATATTTTTTTTGTTCCACAACAAACTTGCACCATCACTTCCATTCAGACATTTATTCTTGCTGTGCATGGCTATTGTGAAAACTTTGCACTTAAAAATACAAAGGGCAGTCCCTTTACAGTCAGGGTTACAGTTCACTATAATGTAGCAAATATGCTTTGAAGACAGAGATATAATTTAAATTTTATAATTTATTCCAAAATTTTTTTTTTTCTTCACAGATTGTATAAGCAAAGACTCTCATATGTGCTCGTTATTCAAAACTATTCACCCGATAACTTCTGTGGTTAATTCTTGGTCTTGGTCTGTAGCTCATTCTCAAGGATCTCATTGTGAATATCTGATCATTGAAATTCCAGCTCAGTGACTCATCACCTAAATCATATGGTATGGTTCTGCCAGGATGGAGGAACACAGCCCTTAATTTTCTACTTAATGATTCAGAAAGTGGCAAGCACTTGTCCTCTGAAAGTCAAGGCCCTTTATCAAATACCAAAACTTGAGGTCTTATCTTAGTCATTGGTTTTAGCAGATGTTGGAGGCAATAGTCGGTAAATGCAGATTCAAAATTCTTTTTTTTAAGGCATTGAATTTTAAATTAGATATTTTGATGGATGCGCCTATTTTATGTTCTTCTTTTCTGGCAAGTATTCAAGGCAACTAACAGATAAAATTATTAAAAGTGTGTTTCTGCAAAACATAGGATTTACAGTAGCAGAAATTCCTGCTAATGTCCAGTAATACATGCTCAGGAATTGAATTATGCAAATAAAAGTTTATTTTCAGCTTTACACTATGTAACTGTACAGTGTAACTACATAACTATACTGTAACTGTTGCCGTGTTGTCTGTAACTGGAATGGTTCACAGTGGAATTTCTGACCTTGATTCATATCACATTTTAGAGAATATATAGATTTTACTTTCTGGATTTTGTATATACACTCTTGGCATCATTAAAGAACACTAATTCTTCCAATGATAATTTGTTTTATGATGTACATTTTGTCTGAACTGCCTTTTGCCTGCACAAGTAGTTTCTCTTACTAATGAATATTGTTAAGCTAAACATAGATTTATTAGTTTGAAATGAAGATGTTTTATTTGATCTGTCCATAATGCCTTGATAATAGATTAATTTGCCCTTTTCCAAGCCAATTTATGTCAGAAGTTTTTCATTACAGCATAGAATTTAAAATGAATGAATTTGGCAATCAGTGATATTTACAGTTCATAGAAATGTGCATCAAGAGTGTGTTTGGAGTATAACTGTGCATCCATTTATAATTTGCCTGGGTCTTTTTAGGTGACTTTCTTGTATTTCAGGCTCTCTGGATTGATAGGGACCTAAGTTAGCACACAATGAACGATATCAGAAGGGAGTTAATGATTCTCAGAGTCCTAGTTCTTCCTCTTTTCCCTCATTATTATAGCAGTGAGAAAGTTATTTTAGTATTTTCTAATTTACCTATCCATCTGCCCTTCTCCTGACAGTCTGTATAGATCAGTTAAACTTCGGTGATACATAAGTGTGACTCTATTAACCTCTTTAGGAAAAGACAGTCCCTGTCAAATGCATAAACGTACTATCAAAATGACAGGTCGGATACTGTTCTGAATGTTGTTTATAGCATTTTATTTACCACTGGTGACTTCTGTTTTATAAACTACCTGGTGCTGCTGTACTCTTATTTACTATGTGGATAAACTGTATATCCATCAAATTTAGACCTAGTTTTAAGCAGAACACATGTTTATCATTAAATTATGCTAATGAACTGAGGAATTTTAGACAGTTTCCTATCATGTAAGAAGCATTTATTAACTCTTTGTGAGGAATGTGTATCTTTGAATAGATATTTTTGGAACATTCTAAAGCCACAGTGTTCAGAAAGAACAAGATTAAAAGATTTTGCTTTAATTTGAAAATTTCTAGTTGGATTTTAATAATGTTTAGAGAAAAGGTGACATAGTGACTTTAAAATAATGTAAAAATATCTTGTAAGCTACTGGATATTCAGCATTAATATAGGTTTTATTATTCTTTCATTCCCTGTGGGTGAAAGATCCATGTAAAATGCTCTCACTTTCCTGGTTTATACCTGATAAAAGTTTCAAGCAATACTTATCCATTTCTGGGCTATGTGCAAAAATTTTCAAACTAGTCAGGTACTGATACCAGATATGGCAGTAGACACATTTGGGAAAAACCCCTCTCAATAATGCCACAAAAAATTATTTCCTAATGTGCTCTGAGGTTTCAAAATTCAGCCATCCAAATATGTGAAAACTCAGTGTGGAATAGAAATATCTAGTTTTTCATACTGAAAAATTCAAAATATGCAGTTAAATAGCAGTTGCCTTTAGCTAGATGAATTCATTTGAATAAGTTCTTTCTCAGATCCAGTAATTCCCAAGCAGGGTTTTGGTCTATTTGATTTATGAAAGATTTAGTGAAAAGACTGGAATAACTTAAGAAATTATGTCTTCCTTTTTCTAATAATTTCCTTGTTCAGTGTTAGATGACATCGACTATTCTCCATTGATCAGCACTGTTTTCACACATGGGGCCTGTCCTCAACTTCTAGTGAATAGATGAGAGCCACTGAGGGGAGGATGGTGCAGAGCTTCTGCTTTGGATCAGGAGAAAGGAAGATTAGAATGAGCAAATTTCAGGTTTAAATTCTCATCACAGGAAGTAGTACCTGTACCTATCAGTAGAGAAGGTGTATGGCAAGCTGCTTGGAAGTGACTGAAATGGTTACTGCTATTTACAGTCATTTGCCTACCAGAACTGCTTTCTAAAGAAAGAGAGGATGGGAAGGGACTGCTAAACATGAAGAAAACTTCCTGCAAAGCCACCAGACTGGAAAAGAGGTAATTTCTCCTGAATCTATCCTGCTTCACTAAGCCAAATGGCTTTAAAAGGTACATTGTACTCTGACATTTTCCTGTTCTAATTTGTTCAGTTGACATTGGAAATGTGATAAAGAAACCAGTCAAGGATGCTTTGCTTTGTAAACAATGCAATAGCCAAGTGCCATTAAGGATTTAGAATTAGAAGGTAGTGCAGCAATTTCTTGTCTCAATTAACAGGCACAATTCCTACAGTGAAATCTCAGTCTTTATTAGATATATGAAGAAGTAAATTTGTGCTAATTTACAGAATTTCTCTAAATTGCTCCAGGTGAAAAGGGATGTTCTAAAGTTAATATATTAAAAACCTGTTTTTCAGATATGATTCAGAAGAGATTTATTATGAAAGTAGGGTATTTGGAATGTGAAGTTAACTCAAGGTAAAATTTTCCTGTTTCCTCCTCTTACTGAATCTTTCCAGAATCAGTTTTTCTGCTGGGGCAGATGGCTTCTTAACTGCAGGGCTGATGCTGCTTCAGGTCACAGGGGAAAAGTATTTTGGAGTAAAAAAACACCAAACAGATGGTGACCATTAAAAAAAGAGATGTTTTCAAACATCCTGATGTGTTGCAGGACAGTGACAGAGGAAGAGGTCAGTATGGTTGGGGCTGACCTTATTCCTCTGACTGGGGAGGACAGATTTGATAGAATGGTTCACAGATTTCCATGTTTCCCTCTTTTATGGCAGTGTGCAACTACAGGTGTGACTTCTGCACCTTAGTAGCTGTAAAAACTACCTGAAGGAGAAATTCCTTTCTTCCAAAGCTGATGCGATCTAGTTTTCAGGTGGTGTCCAGAAACAGAATATTTGCTCTTTGATGTTTAATTACATGTACTTTAAGTAATGCTTTCCAACTCCTTAGTTGTAAGAATTCTTGCCTTAAGTATATAAAAATTATTTGCCTTTGATGAATGCAAATATGATAAAACCTTAAAAGTACGTTAGCATTCAGAACTGCCATAACCTTGCTTAAACACTCTTTGCAGTGAATATGAATGATTTTAATATATCTAAACGTACAGTGTGCCGTTTAAAAAGGAGGTCTTCATATGGTTTCACATAATAATTTCAGCCCATTCTGCATCCCTACACTTGTTCATACAAGTGACAGAATCTACACAATTAAATCCATTTATTCCAGTGCAATACTGTGAGAGTTCAGTATCAAAACTACTCCTTCATATCCATTATTTATAACTACTTTTTGTCTTTTCTGTATTTGTGCTGTGTCATAAAGAAACTCAAAATACAGCTCTGAGTGCACCTAATTAAACAGGGAAACAAAATGTCATTGTTAAAAATGTTTTGTTTTTCTTTTTTTGTTCTTCCTGCTAATGACAGATACTTTGAATTGTTTTTCTTGTTTTCCATCTCTGGTTGCCTACCAATATTGAGGGAAGTGCCTCTGCCCAAAATTTAACTCTTTTTCTGAATATGTTTCTAGGTTTATGAAAAATACATATTTAAAAAAACTGAAACACACAAAACTTCTCAGAATAAGCAAAATAATTGCTGATAACTTGTCAGAATCTTTTTGGTTTTTTTTTTAAACCTGCAACCCCAATAATAGTATGAAGGAACAAGTTTTAGTGGGTTTAGTATTTTTTACTCAAAGCTTGTAGAAATTAATACCTTTGTCTCTGCAAGTGTCAAAACATTAATTTGTGTCAAGAACATATGCTTTCAGTACTTAAAACAAGCTCGTTTTTGTGCTGTTGCTTTGCCTTGTTAGCTCTTACATTTCGATTGTCTGGAAAGGTTGCCCCTCTCTACTCTACAGAAAAAGGGCCAGGCATAATTTTGCCACGGATTGAATGTGTGTAGCGAACAGTCATTCCTGGCGGAGAAAGGCTGAGCCTCCTGCCATTGTTCTCTCGACAAATAGTGAGTGTCCTCCCTTTCCACTGTCTGACCTTGACTAATTGTGGAGAATTGGTGCAGCTGTCCCTGGCTTATTCTGCGCTGCAACACAAGGGCATGTAAGAAACTTTAAGCTGCCATCATAAAACTCCAGTTTGAGGACTTCATCACAATGCATGGTGCTCACTTGTTTTGTTGTGTGCTGTTTAGTTTGTTGCTGTTTTCTTCCTCTGATAGCATGTTTTAGAGTCATGCTGTGTTTTCTTCTAACTTCCCCTTGTATGTATTTCAGAAATCTGTAGTAAGAGATTAGGGTAAGAGGGTATTTCTAAAATAGCTGGATAAAGTCACATAGAAAAGTACTTATAAAACCATCAATTAAAAAATTATATGGAAAATGAAGCTTATCTTGAAAGTGGGTGGAAAGGCATGTTTGTACTTTTTTTTTTCCTTGTTACCATCACAATCTATTGTTGCAAATCCTTTTGGTAGAAAACTTCGGTATATTAACTTGGAAAATGAAAAATATAATCAGAAAAAGAAGTACCATGTGCATAGTAATACAGGGATAAAATTTTATTTGTGCTGCTTTTAAATATTAAGCCTAACTGACTATTTTAATTATTGTGTGTACCAAAGCATGCAAAATGTTTTTCCTGTACAACTAATTTTCCATAATACAGAAAATGATTAAACATATATTAATTACAATATAATATGCAGTTAATGTAACTTGAAAATTTTACTAGAAATCTTTTGAGAATTTTTATTGTTTTATTTTATTAATTAGGGTAAAAAATTTCCTGGTGAAGAGGGAAAATTCAGTGTACCTACACCATTTTAAAGTCACATTTAGCTTTTAGCGTTGGGGTAAATGGACTTGTGTTTGCATGGTAAATGGCTCTTGCATTTGGGCAAATTTAATTCATATAGAAAGAACTATAGGCTTGATTTATTTAAAGCTGAACCTAGTTCAATAAAGTTTAGTTTGTCAGCTACTGCGCCTTTTCAGTCACACTGCTTCTCAGTGACAGATTCTTTTTATAGAATAAGCAGATTCTATTAAAAAATCAAACAGAAGTGAGGGGCGTTATGTGTCTGCCCAACGAATAAATCTCTCCAGAATAAAGAGAACTTCTGGGTCCTTGGATTGTGTTGCTGCCAACAGGTTTACTGTTTGAGGTAGGCACATGAAAAAGATTAGGAAAAACAAATAAAACCTCCACTAGAAGATCTGTGGAAACACAAATTTTAGATTAGGTGGCAAAATACTTATTGAAGGAATGCAAGTAGTAGATGAATTTTCAGAAGTGACGAGTATTTGGTGGCTTGCATCACCCTGGGCATGTCTAAGTCAAAAAAAGGCTGGAAGTTTAACACCTTACCCCATGGACTGTTTTCCTGGATCTACTCCAAAGACTGTGATTTGCCACAGAGAATGGGAACACTGAAAAAATTTTGGTCATGAGATCTTTCTTCCACAAATATTCTGCCACTGTTACCTGTGCTGACAGGCAAATCAAGTGTTCTGCTTCGTATGTTGCTTACTGCAAGGAAAGAGTGGCAACACATGGCCTAAAGTACTGCAGGCAGACATTTCAAACATGATAGTTTCAGGTTCCTGCTAATGTGCTAGAAAACAGATTTCCCTTTAAACTCCCTCATGTCCCTGCTACTCAGATTTGTGCTGGGACAGCCTTTAGTACCACCTTGTGACCTGCTTGAAACATTTTCAATGAAAATGAAATTTGGGAAATATGCTGGTTGATTAAAAAGTTCAGCCTGAATTAAACTTAGTAGTCTCATGGCAATGTGGTATTACCGTGATGACCAAGTCCTTCCTTGGTTTGACCTAAAGGCATGATGGCCATTTTTCTCCTCACCCTTTATAAGAGCTTTCTGATGACCTTGATCCCTCTCTAACTTTCTGTGTAATGGATGTAACAACCTCATATTACCTGACAGCCTGTTTTTGACCTCTGAAAATTATTAGGTCTTGAAATTTGGAGCAAGCTGTCTTGAGAAATACATTGCCAGATGTTGAAGGTGGTAGAGTCACATTTTAGTAGTCCAGATGTAGAAAACTAAGCTTGTTTTAAATCCTATAATATCAACAAAATAAAATACGTATAAATAAAATTGTTGGTTTTGGTGGCTATCTATGTTATCCTCCAGAAGCAGTCATGCACCCAGGCTCTGGTGCACCCAAGCTGCTGGAGGTGAACTGACAGCCTAGGGCCATTCTGAGATGTGGAGCACAAGTTCTCAGACTCCAGCCTAGCTACCCAGTAGGCAGATAAACCCTGGGGCCCTGGCTGTAGGTCCCTGCTACTAAGTCCTTCATCAACAATGCCAGTTTAAGTCCTGCTTGAAGCTTCAGGGTGCTGGTTTGGCATGACAGCATGCTGCCTTCCTGCTTGGGTCAGCACAGATGTTGCAGGAAGTGAGATGGCTCAGGGACATATTAGAAGCTCAGTGAGCTATTCTCCCATTTTATATAGAGTTAAAAAAGATAAAAGGCTGGAATATGCTCAAAGACGAGGGATATTTTCAATCCTGTTCACACTGACAGTCTAGCAGTTGCAAAGGCACTGCTGGGGCATGTGGGTGTGTTGCACATGGATAGTAATGAGAAGGTGTTTTGAAGAAGAGATCTTTAATCTGACTTTGTGGCCAAACCCCTTATTCTGTGGAAATCCACACTCTGGATGGTTTTAACTGTCAGTGATTTAGATTTTCTATTGTGTGTAGATTAGAACATGATTACTAAGATGCCATTCTTGTGCTTCCTGTCTTCAAATCCTGTGTGGATCTTGATTTCAAGCACAGAGAAACAAGCTACACTCTGAAGCAAGTGTGGAGGGACAAAACAGACAGTGTGCCAGTTTTTTTGCCTTTTTCACTTCTGTTTGCTCAGCAGAGAACTAACATGTAGGAGAAACAAAGGAACAGAGTGATAGTATTTCAGTCTTGTGTTTAGGTATGCCCTTGCACACTTCTCAGCTGTGCCCAGCAGTGTAGTACTGGCTGAGTGGTGTCTGATTCAGGCTCTCCTGAATGTTGTTTCCCAGCAGTCTTAGAGATGTAAATCATCAACTGGAGCCTGCTGGCTTGTGTCTGGAAAACAGGAGTCCTTGAGATACTTGTACTTTTTTGTTTCTTCATAGAGGATATGGAACCTTAAGAGAGGTAGTGTTTCCAAGAAAAGTTGCCGGTCTAAAATAAAACTTGCAGGTCTTTTCTGCTCCTTTTGTCCTGGGTATCTATTCACCAGTTTTTTTCATTCCTTCATTTTCTAATATTCCCTCTCTGCTCCAGAGGAGTCAGCAGGTATTTTTTCAGCTTTTCTAAACTCTCACTTCCACAGGAAGGAAAATAGAATCACTGGAGACCTAAACCAGAGCAGCAGTGAATGCAGGTTGTGGGCAATGTTGGAACAGCTACTGTGTTTTACAATTTGGCACAATAGAAATAAAAAAGCTTTAAAAAAATTAACCCAATTTAAATACAGGTTTTCTGTGCCCTGACTCATAAAAGCTTGTTTAATATACCAGTAACTTGCCTGCTTCTGTTCTGAGTGCCTGGCTTCACTTGTGAGGAGTATGGAGCAAGACTGCAATCTTTGTATCACAGGACTTCAGACAGCCTCCCAAAATACTCTAGTTATATTGGGAAGTGCTAGTGGATAATATTCCATAGCTGAATTCTGTTTTTTGTGTTGAATAATCCTCTTGAATTCTGACTGTACCGTATGCATGTGTCTGGAAACACAGCCAAAATGGCTTTCAGAATGCAGCACAGAAGTTGAAAACTGAAAAGCTTAATTTTTTATTTAGGAATGAACACTAGCATTAATTAGTTAGGCCTTGAATAAAATAACAGGTTTTGGGAGCTTATTGCACAGCTGGGCACATCTAAACTCTCCTGTCCTAAGTGTTTTGGAGCAGCTTTATTTATTTATCAAGCAGAAGTGAGAATCAGGAAGATTGCATTTTTTCTTGGTTTTACACTGCCTGCAGTGTTTATGGCATCCCATGCACAAAGACAGATATGCATACAAAAGTAGGGATAACATGCAAAGGTTTACAGAAGAGCTAGCTAAACTATTTGATTTTCATATGTACAGGCACATGACAGGACATGAACTTAGCACAATGAATCTGTTTCTTAAAATTCTATGCACCATATTAACTAGAAATTCAAATAAAGCCTTGCCTTTGCTTTCAAATAGAAGAGGGATTGGCATATTTTGATTTAATGCTTTTAAATTCTCTTCAGGAAAACAAAGCATCAAACAGAGTTGGAGTGCAATTTTTCTGAGTAGGAAGACAGTGCTGCTCAGAGACAGATTATTATGTGTATGGTTTCTGCAAATCTTGCTTCACAGGAATTGGAAAAGCCAAGTGCCAAGGAAGACATGCAAGGGTTAATATAATTTCCATTCCAGCGAGTTTTGCTTGCCATTATTTTCTTTTTCTTTTCTCCCTTTTAACTGATTCATAGCATAAAATCTTCCTGGACACCTAATTATCAAGCCAGCTCACAGTCACAGCTGTCTGCTTGGAGAACCCATTAGATGCAGCAGTTGAAGCCTCCATAATTCCCCAAACTTCCCGGTTGTGAATATTAAGAAAAGATTTTTACATGTCATATGCAATTCGGAGGTGGTGTGAATGGCGTTGGAAATGACGAGCTCTGAATGCTTGTCCATCACTCCATTCACTGGTTACAGGTGGTCTCATTTTCCACTTTCAGATATCGGCTAGCTATGACAGCAGGCACTTAATTTGCATGTTCGACAGACAACAAACGGCCCTGTGCATGTCAAAATAGGTGGTGATGCATGACAGTTCCTACACAATACTGTCTCCTCTTTGCTTGACCTTTGACCTCCCTGCATGTCTTCTTTCACAATCAGAAAAAAATGCACTTTTCGGCTTTGGAATAAATTTGATACCAAATTGATTATTTTCCTTTCTTCTTTTTATTCTTCTTTTTCCTCCTCCTCCACTTTTCAAGTATGCATGCATCCAGGCTTTCATCTTAACGGCTACAAAACTCTGCCAGAAGAGTCTCATAAAATTTAAAAATACGCAAGCAGTGAGAACAGGAAGCGCCTTGTTAAAATTCATTGTAGTTAAATTGCTTGAAAGTTCTTTGTAAATGCAAATGTAACCTTTAAAAGAGACCTTAAGTTGGGTTAATATTTGTTAAAAATAAGATTTTTTAAAAAAATCACAAAAGTGCTTTATATTCATTTTTTCCCCAGGCTGTATATCCATCTTTATATGTGCAAGTTGAGTAGTTTAGTACGCATTTCATCAAGACATTCCTCCAGTGTTTTTATGGCTGCTGTGACTTGTATTAATGTTAAGTAACATGAATTAGTCTTCTAGCCTCATTAGAAGCACACTTAGAGTTTGGAGTTTTATTTAAGTTAAAATCCTAAGAAGTGATTAAAGTGCAAAAATGTTTGAATGCTGGCAGCTCTGTGCACTTTATTGTGTTATTCAGTGTTTGGTTCCTGGAAATTGCAGCTTTTTGTGTGTGCTACCTCCTGGTTAAATCATATCAAAGGGAAAACTAAGACACGGCGGATTCAAGCACAGCTCGCAGAGTTCACCAAAGCACCTGAATTTTAATTCCAAAGATACACATTCCTCCTTGTCTAACCAAGAATGACCATAATCCTCTCACAGATCTTATCTGAGCTGCAGCTCTTGTTTTAATTAAGAATTAAAGCATGACAGCAGATAATCACACCTCTGGGGTGTTACAAGGCTTGAGATGTGGTTGTGTATCCAATACCCAAGGGTGTGATTATTCTGTGATAACCCCACCCCTAATGAGTCATCCTGTCCGGGCCCCTGTAATGGGCAAAGCACATTTCTGTTGGCTTCAAGCATCAAGCTGGATCAGCAGTGCACAGTGGGCTGATCATAGGCGATAATGGACCAGCGTGTTTTTTCTGTTCTTTTGTAATGTCTCACCTTTTTCTTTAGGGTTTTTAGACCATGAGAAGACTTGGCAAGTTTTAGGCATTCCCTCCCCCACTTTCCCCACCAGAGTAAAATCTCTTTCATGAAGCAACACCCGGTAAAATTTGATGGATATGGAAATTCAGTGTTAATTTGAGATATGAGATGGTCACTTTGATGTGTAGCTGAAGTGCTTACAGCATTATCTTAGTGAGTTTTTTCTTACTTTCTTCTTGTTCCATAACAACTTGCTGTCAGTTTGGATGGTAGCTGAAGCCACCAGACCAGCTCATGCTCCTCAGGAGCATTGAAATACTTGAACATAGTTGATCAGTTAAGAGCTTAGGCCATAAATACAATTTACATGGGAAGTTAGTTATAGCATAGAGCACGGCAATTCTCTTACCAAAATCTATTTCTACTACAAGTGTTAATCATGACATTGACAGGTAGGCTCAGAACCCTGTTTTAGGTATCGACTCACCTAAACCCTAGCTGGGAACTGAGGGAACCAATGCTGAGACATGAGGCAGTCCCAGCTTTTAGCTCCAAGTAGTGCTGGGACAGAGCTGCATCAGAGCATCTGCTCTGTGTGGTGTGTGCAAACACTGGTTTCCTTTCAACAGGAAGGTTTGCCAGGAAGATAAAAATGAAAGGGAAGGTAGGATGGCCATGTTTCCTGTCAGTCAGATTGTCTGCTGATAGCTCAGGAAGGCATTTTAGTCTTTACCTTTAGTCTTTACCCCTATCCACTGGCATCAGCAGAGACACCAACTGAGGAAACAACTGTTTTGCTTAGAGGGAAACAGTTGTTCAAGCTGGGCTGCTCTTCAATGACATTAACAAGTTGACTGAACTGCCAGCTCTTCTCTAGTCCAGGAAGAGACTTATTTCTGAGGTTAGATCTTATACTTCAAGGTCTGATGATCAGTGAGGCTGCAGCAGTTTATGATGGGGGAAGTTTTGTGGAGGAAATAGGTCTGAGTCACCTGGACTAGCTTGTTCTGGCCACTGTAAAAATATAAAGGCTTGAATTACAGTAGAGTGGAATGTAAGCTCTCACTTTCAAATCCTTTACCTAAATTTTATTCTTCATATGTCAAAGTGCTGCTAAACAATAAGGTGGTTGATCTGATGTATTTACTGCTGATCTTGGATTTCTCAACAGACATATCATAGGTGCCAAAATCAGCTTAACAGGCTGTCCAAGAGCAGCTGATGCACAGGATATTGTAGACTGAGGTGAAGCTGAAGTATCTGCCCAGGTGGACATAAGCCAGGAGCCATTAGTGTCTCATGGAACTTATCAAGTGAGGCTCAGGGCTCTGCTAATGGATACCCAGCTTCTTCATCTGACTTTTTGTGTCCAGCCAGCTCAGAGCACAGGCAAAGGAGGGACACAAGCACATGTTGTGCAGTGGTCTATTTAAAGTGGATAGATTAGAGAATTATATATTTGGAGAGGGCAAGGTATATTGAGAGAAATAAGGAAGGGAAGAGGGATGCAGCCAACTCTTAAACCATGAAAGATAGTTGATTTTTTTACCCCCTCTCCTCCCATCCTATAGTAACCCAGCCAAAGTTGAACTATGTGCAACATTAGTGATGAAATAAAACCGAGAGGGATGTGCAAGAGCTCATGCTCTGTCAGTTGTGTTTTCTTATGCATTTGCTTTTGGCATGAATCCTGGCATGCTCTCGGTGCGTACTCAGCTTTCCCATTAGAAATTCACACCTCTATTTGTAAGAATTTGTAATGAAAAATTGGAGCCTCAGTGAAGTCCCAAAGAAGAGAGGAATTGCTTTTCCAGAAATTGCTTCCAACCTGGTTTGATGACCAGCTTGTTTATGAAATTGTATTTCTTCCTTGATTTTTGTGAAAAAATAGGCCCAATGCTTAGCTGTCCAACCCTTACTTGGGTGACTGTTGCTTGAAGATCTGCTTTTACATATAATTTCCTGGTTTGTCATTTCTCATCCTTGCTTGAGAATATCTCACTCACTGATGAAGGCACAGTTTTTTTAGGATTTTAGCATTGGAACTCTGATGAGTTGTGCAAGTGTTTCTGGATGTCTGAGGCTGTAAGGTAATGAGTTTTTCCAAACTGTGGGTGACATAGACCTTATCACTTTAAATGGAAACAAAACTGGGAAGATAAACTTACTGTTGTTAACTCAATTAATAGAAAGTGATAGAGTAAAGCAATAGGAATCAAGAGTAGTGTAGTTTATTTTCTCAGATCTCAGAAGGGTAGACATAAGGCTTGAAAGTAATTGGTAAGTTTTCTGTTATGAAAGGACACCTTTATAGCAGTGTTGCATTTGTTACCACCTAGTGCACTGAAATACAACGTTTAGTAGCATTCCATTGCCCTTGAATGTATTTGTATGTGATTGCTTTTCACTGTGCAGTTTTCATGCTCATTAAAAGAGGGCAAATTTTATGGTCTTCTTACTACAGATCTTTTTTTTTTTCCTCTTTTCTAATGTAACTTCTCTGGCTAAACAAAGAGAAAAAGAAAACACTGTGACAGTTGTTCTTGGATCTGTGGGTGACATAGTTCCATCTACCTGTCTTCATCCTTTCAATTCAAGGATGAATATCAATTAATGATTTATTGCTAAAAGCTCATTAAAATGTCTTTTGCCCTAAGTTTGACATATTTCTTTTTGATTTCTTTTTAACTGTAATTAAATAGTAAGTTTAAATTAACAAATAGGAAATTTGTACTTACATACTAAATACAGTGCACAGATTCTTCAACATGAAAGAGGTGCAACAACTGTAGCATCCAAAAAGAAAGCAAAGCAAGGCTTTGTTTTCATTCTGTTTTGTGAGAGTTGGTATAACACAAGCACAACACAGATGCATCTTTTTTGAGGTTAGATTTTATGTTCCTCTTTCAGAGATCTGGAGCTGGCATCGTCTGTCCAGCATCTGCCTCATTGGAACATTTTACAGATCTTGAAAAACTTTTGTCAGTGAGAACAATCTCAAAAATTTCAATTTGCCTAAAGCTTATTTCTGTATCAAAAGGGGAGATTGGGGGTTTTTTAGTTGCTCTAGCATAGTTGAGATTTGTTCTTGCGTTTTAAAATGATAAGATCATCTGCCCTTGTCTTTATTTGTATCTATGGCGTGAATGAATGAAGTACTTCTGTTCCTCTTCCTTCTCTTCTCAAAGAGTTTGACATAGAAGCCCTGGAGCATCATGCTCAGGATACAAAATCTACTGTGCAACAGCCTTGAACAAGATCCAGAATTTGAGTAAGAAAACTGAACCATGCATAGGTGGGCCTTAACTAACCCACTTTAGATTCCTGTGTCAACTTTATGTTCATTAAGCTCCCTCTGTAATCAAGAAGATAGAGCGTGATTTGTTTCAGGAAAGATCAAAGATACCTGGGGTAAATCTCCTACTGTCAGGTGAGAGAGTGTAGAACACTGTCTCTGACTAGATGCCAAACATTCAGATGGAATTTAAGTCAGACAAGTTCACTTGCACATACCTATTTTCAGCATACACAGATAGTACTCCTCTGTAACAGGAAAGTCCTGAACAGAGTATGTGAGACATGGAATCACATGTGATCATGGATTCACAGTAATTTGTTGGCTTAGGTTGGAGATTCACATGCAGGGCATGGGAGATGCAATCATAAAATGGTTAGGAAAGAGCAAGAAACAGATGGTTGTAAGTTGCATTGTTAAAATACTTCATCTAGGGTTGTTATGATGGCAGAAAGTCTGATCTTTATTATAAATTCCAAACTACACAGAGACAAAGGACTTTACCCTTTTCAGGTGTGCTTCTTCATGAATGGAAAGAGTGTTGCAGGTTGCCCTTCCCAACTTGACACTGTTTTGTCTGAAACTCAGTGCCCAACTAACTGAATTAGCACATGCAATTATGAGCCTTTCACCAGGGTGATGGTTCATCTATGTAAGCAATAAAGTTGTCTCCCAGATCAAGGCACTTCAGTGCAGCATTTCTGAACCTTCATATAAAAAGCACCTTGAGGTTCACCTATGGCCTTGTCATTTTAGAATTTCTCTTTGTTTGCCTGCTTTTTGAAGTAGGGTCTCCCTACCAATTTTGACAGTGCATTTAAATTACTGCAGCTCTAGAGCAGGTCCAAACTTAAGTGAAGATATTCTGCTTTTCCTTTGTTTACTATTTCTTGACTGTTGATGTTTCAGCTGTCAGCATGCACATAGCATGAATATTTTTTTGTTTTTAAAGTTTTGAAAAGGAGATAGAAACCTACTTCTGGCTTCATTTCTTTTTTTTTTCCTTAAGTGTGATATGTGATGACAAGTAGTTCATGTAAAAGTCAATCTGTGGTCAGCCACATCTAAAATTGAAAACCTTATGGCTTAACTTTGCAGGTGACCATGATAATCCTACTGAAATAAACTTTAATTGTTCTGTACTGCTAGTAGTGACTATACTATTGCTATTGCTGTACTACTAGTGACTGTACTAATGACATGAATATAGTGACTCCACTCCCCAAATTTGGTCACCCGTTTGATAAACATTTCATGAAAATTGAGAGCATGTGCAAAAAATTTAGGAAAGGTCTCTTTCTTATATTTAGTGCTCTAAAATGTACCACTGTAAATTCCACCCAGTTTTAATTTTGCCATTACTATCTTGCCTGGTACATTTCATTGTGGGATGTCATTCAGTGTGTGTAATGGGTCTTTCATTTAAACTTATAAATGCTATCTAAAATGAGAAAGTTGTTTTTATACCACTTCTTTCTTGAATTTCTAAAATTTGAAAGAACAAAAAAAGGGTACACATTTCTCACTGTGTCAGTGAAATAAAATGGAGAAATGGTGACATTTTAAGTTTTATCTTTGTTTGTTGGGGGTTTTTTCAGACTCATCTTTTTGCAAATTTATGAAATACTTGGAATAAACTAAAGTCTATTTTCTTATTGACTCCAGAAGAGCAAAACCTTACTTCTTATGTTTTACTTCACATTTTCAGTCTAGCCCAGAATCAGTGAGAGCAATCATGAGCAGTCTAAAAACTGTTTATCCTCTAGCTTCTAATAGAGAGCAAAAACAAGTGGAGAATTTTTCAAAATGAACAGGTTTGTATAAAATCTACATCCTTCTTTGCAAACCCGATCGGGTAGAGAAAAGGTGCTGATGAGTTTTTTTCAAGAGATCATTCCTAACCACTTCCTTCAATGTCAGATTCAGACAGAAATCCAGCCTTTCAGATATAATTTCTAGCTTAGTGATTTCAGGTAATCACCCAACCTTTTGACTGCAAACTCAGCTGTAGTACAGTTTGTCGTAGCTGGGTCCTGATTTTAGAAGAAAGTTTTTGTGATTAGTCCCAAGATGCTGCAAGCTGGCGAGCTCTGATTTCAAATTTGCCACCTCAGCGACTATTAAAGTCAATTCTCCTTTCCACAGGTAGTGTTATATAATTAACTTCTTTCTACCAAGACATGGAAGCATAGTTATGTGAAAGGCATTTTTTTTTTCTGCTGACCATTTCACATTGGTGTAAATTTTAATATGAATTAGAAGTTCCCTCCTTTCCTTACATCAACCAAGTTGTGAATTGCTGTTTTTCCATAATATGGCAGACCTTATATATATATGACCCAGGGCAGAATTTGAGCATCTCAGATGGGATCCATGCACAAACTGTCTGTGGCACCGCGTCACCTCAGATTTAGATTTCCTCTGCTATGTGTCCACTTCTGTATAGAGTGGAGTTCTTGACATTGCCAGTAAACTCTTACTGGCACACATGGGGCCTAAACTAGATTCCTAAATCTCTGAGGTGACCATATGGCTGATGAAAAAATCATTTACTATTTAGTGATCTTACTCATATAGCAAATAATTATAGGAGATCGGAGAAAGAAAAAATAATCAAAATAATTGTTTAAGAGTCCAACAAATACCAGAGGAGAAAACAAATCCTGCACCTCTCCTCTAGAACTTTTAGTGTGATTTTTTGCAGTTCTCCTGAGCAGTGAAACTGTATCACTGACAATTAATAGTTCTTCCATACCTGTTTCCATCTGCTACTGCAATTCCAGGCTTAATTATAACCCCCAGCGGCTATTGTGAAACAAAACGATTTTTAGTTGTATTTCATTTTAAAAAGTGTAAATAATTTCCAAGGGGAAAGTTGAAATCTCATGACATAAATATAAATATAAAATGGAGATCTTAAGACATCAGATATTTCATACTGCTGATAGATAACTCCTGTATCATGTTTGAAGCAGAAGGAAACAGTTTTTCTGATTCTCAGGTTTTACTTCTTTCTGTCTTTTTCATTTTCATATGAAGTGTGTCTTTTCCTATCAGAAATTTGCTGTCTTGTCTCATGGAATGAAAGCAGTAAATACATATCATTATATCTCCCTTCACCCTGCCTCTAGCCTCCTTTCTCCAAAGCTAAAGGATGTACTTTTATTGGAAAATATCAGTTGCAAATTCTGATATTAAAGTAATAAAGATAATTGTCTAATTTCCACTGAAAGTATTAATAAAATATCCAGAAGCTCAAAGTAGGGTTACAGTTTCCAGGGCATTTTTAATAATTAATAGCTGTGTGATAACACAGACAGTAGTGTTGCAGACATCTCCATGATCTCAGCATATAAAAGTGTTTTCTGTAGCAATCCTGAAGCACTGTTATGTTGAACTGTGGGAAAGACTGCTGACATTTTTATTACATACCAAATGTAGAAAAAAAAAGATGAATGAAAAATTTAAAGGCATCATAAAATTGGTCCAGACATAATTCTGGCCAATTATATGTTGTCAGGTTCAACAGCCAAAAAAAGCAAAACAGATGGTAAACTGTTAAAGTACTCAAAATATCATGAATATTAGTAGGTTACAGGTGCTATGCCTCATACATATTGTGGGATAACTTTGTAGCCATGCTTTTGTTTGTTTGTTTGTTTTAATTTGTGCTTTGTGCTTCTAATTTTTGTCAGACCAAGCTGGGCCTTTTGTGCCTCTTATAAGCGAAATTCAGACTGAGAATATATTGAATTTTTGAGGTTGGAGAATATTGATTTAGACAGAGGTGAAAAGTTAGACCACTTGAATCACTTCCTTGAAATGAAAATACCAAAAACACCAGAAAGGAGAAAACTCAACTGCTTTTGTTTTGCTACAACACAAATTGAAAAAGTATCTTTGAAATAGAAGAATTTTCATCTGGAGAAGAGATATGGACCAGATAAAACCCCAAATCATTTAAAAAATTAGATTTTAGTGAAAAGAATAATGAAAATCTTCATTTTATCCTTTTCTTTTCTGTCACCACCTGCAGCTTTTACAAAGTCTTAGTTTAGGTCTTAGACTTCAGACTGAGATTGTGCTGATTACAATTAAAAGAATAAATTAAAGCAAGACCATAAACTTAGCTAATTGCAGTACTTAAATTATTGTTAGTCTATAAAAATGTTGTAACGACAAACTTATTTTTTTGTTCAGTGCTAACTTTGATACGCCTTGATTATAGCTGCAGAATATACAAAATGGAAGGAAATTGAAGTGCATGCACTTAAAGCTATGAAATTATTTCAGAATGTTTTGTACTAAATCAGCTATATAAATGGCAGCATTATTTTTTTACATATTTTTCAATAAATTTAGTTCTCCTTCTGTTAATCAAATTGTAATATTTAAACTGAATGGTATATATTATATTATGCATTAAAATAATTCTTAATTTTGTTTTGTCTGGAAGTTAAGCAGTTATAAGTTTTTAAAAAGCATAATTAAAGAATGAAACTCAAAATTAGCATTTTGGACCTCAGAGCAGCTAAATGAACATATGATTATGTGCACCTAAATATGTGTGTAAAAATAAATTGAAACAGTTTGCTGTAAAACCATACAAAAAGATCACTTAATAGCTAGAATCTGAGATCACTAAAAATATTAGGAATTTCCAGCTGAATCAATCTGCACTTGGAAATGTATGTAAATGCTTAACTATATGTTTTGTACTATTACTGGGCAATACAGTGGTATTCTTAAACCCATAGTGCATGAAGTAGTTGGAGTAAGTGTAGAATTTAGCACACACTGGGATCTCTTCAGCAACACTCTTGTCCAGTAACTGAGGAGATAGGCTGAAGGGATTTTGTCCTAGGAAAAAAATATTTTTCGGATAAGTAGAGCATCACCTGCAGAGTGGGTCAGTGCAAAATGCCAGGGTGGGGTGGAGAGGGGTTCAAGTAGTAATAGTGTTGTGAAAACAAGAAATTACCAAATATTTGCAGCCTTGACTTCAGCAGGTACTTCCAGACATCTGGTGGGAGCCTGATTTGTCTTGTTCACTCCCGGAGTGAAAGGAGGCCAGGTAAGTTCTGGAGGCCAAATAGTTCTCAGCAATTTACATGGCAACTCCCCTATCTTAAGTGAAAATAACCTCAGGCTTTCTTTCTGTTTCTCTCATGTTGTTACCTGCATTTTGATTATAGTATACCATGACAAGGCTGAAATCTGAATTATCAGAAGGTACAACACTTCAAGGCTTTGCTCTTCCCAATCCCTTTTTGTCAAGTGATCTGTATCATCTTTCTCATCTCCCAAACCACTCCCTCGCTGGAGCTGGTTACCCGCTGCTGTTTCCCGGTGGTAGTTGTGGTTTTCACTACCCTTTGTTGGATATGTCAAAACTACATAAACTTAATTTGTTTGTGCAGCTCACCTCTTAATACACCCTTTCATAAACCCAGTTAAACAAACATAATTTCAGCCTTTTGATCTCTTATCTTGTCTAAACCTAGATACTTTGTCTTCACATAAATTTGGGAAAGATCTCTTTCAGTGGAGGATTTCTTTCATTCTTCGTCTTGAATATTCCACTCCTTTGCTGCTGCTGTCATTCACTGTGATTTATTGTTTTTATTTCATTGAAGGTTGTTACATGACCACTCTGCTCCTTTCTGCTATTTGCACTTCTGTGTGCTCAAATATTAAATACTGTGTTCTGAGATAGCACTACCTTTTAGGAACTTGCTTTTCACATGATGCTGTTTTTTTCTGCACTTGAAACTCTGCAATGCAGTGCCCTTAAGAACAGATTGTTTTTCTTGTTTGTCCAGGCTCAGTGACACACTTTTAGGGGAGAAACATGCAATATTATACAAGAAACACATTTATTTCCCATCTCTTGTATGGGATTGGGGTAGCAGATAGCAAATGTGTACATAGCGTACATAGTCTCTCCAGTCTGCTCCAATCTGCTATTCCCTATTTACTGTAAGTTATCTGAATGGGTTACCTTCATACTAAATGAATGGTGAAGTTAATAATTAAAAGATGGTTCACAGAAACAGAAAAAAAAGGTTCTTTTAAAGTTTTGGTGATTGTCACTTAATTGGCAATATTTGGCTAGATGCACTTAAGGATTTTCACTTGTGGCTCCTGGCTGCCAAATGTACAAAGCTGGTTTTGCACCAATTCCCATGATTTCAGCACAGAGGGTTTAGCCAACAAGACTTGCTGGTTTTGCACTAAATCTTCAAACTGTGAAGATGGAATTTCCTGTGTAAGGGGATGAGATGTGTGGTCCCTAGAGCAAGGCTGCCCTGATACTGAACTGAGAGGGCTCCCTGAGTACCTCCACAATTTGCATCTCTGTAACTCTTTTACGAATGTCTGCACAAAACTCTACTTCCACCAGTAAGTGGCTGCTACCAAAGAAAAGGAAAGCAGAGGTACTTCAGCTACCTTCTTGGCATTGCGAGTTAAACAGCACTTGGCTATGGCTTCCTCCTCCCAGCTGACTCGAAGGCTGCTTGTCAGCATCACAGGAACAGTCGCTGTGTTTCAGCTTTAGCAGTCTTTGTTAGGATGTAGCATCCATTCAAACAGTCTCTCCCACTCCTCTGAGTCTGTTGTGACTGCAGTTTGCCAGTCTTTGGACACAGCCATGTGCACATCTAGGCTCTCTGGGTGGGCAGCGCTGATGGATTATTTTGGCTTGGCTGCACTTTAGCAAAGCTGTAGGGAAGAGGTGTATGCAGCAGACTGTTGCTGTAGCTTTGTAATTTCTTTCTCTGCACTCTCAGCTTCAGGACTGACTCTTATGTGCCAGCAGTGGCTGAGAGCACTACTTCATAATTTTGATTCAGAGCTTTTTATTTTGTTTTTTTTTGTTTTGTTTTGTTTTGTAAGATACATCTAGGCAACATTTAGCAAAAAGACCCCAAAACTTAAACACTTGTTGCTTATAAATGCATCTTATCATATCATACCTTATCTATTCAGTGCAGAAAGACTTTTGTTTCAGTGCAGAAGGATTTTTGTTTCAAGGATGAAGCACATGTTTTTTGGCTTATCTGGATTGAATCAGATTAGTGAAGAATTTTGTTCTGATAATATTTTTGTGCTCTGGTGTCTAATACAAAAAAAAATATCAGGTGATCAGGCTGCTGTTTTCAGATGTCCAGTGCCACAAAATCTTGACTTACCCATTCTTTGCCTTTGTTGCTAATTAAGATGTTGCTGAAGAAATTCTAGAGAAATAACTCTCTTTAATAATTTATATTCCCAGTTGATCATTCTAAACCAAAAGTTTCTTTATATACATTGTATGTGGAGAAAGGAGCAATGAAATAGAGTGTGTGCCATCTAAAACAAATAAATGTGGAAAACCAAGAAAAGTATATAAAGGAAAAAAGGCTACGTAAAATTTACTTCTCCAAGAGAAAAGAATCTTAAAAAGGAGTAGTATTGTAAAATGAGAATTTGTGACAACTAGCCCAGCCACCATTGTTTCTGCAGATAAGAAGAATTTCAGAGGGTTGTTCAGTGGGTAGATTGGTTTGGAAGCTAGCATAAGAACCATATTTTTTAAAAAATTATTTTCTTCAAAGTATGATTTTTTTTTCAGATTCCATCAGGACAGCAATGTAAGAGTTGTGCCAAATGTAGGAGGTGTGTTTCAGGGAAAGAAAAACAGTGCAGGGATATGTTTCTAATTGTTATAATTTTAGGAGGAAAAAAATTAACTTAAACATTAGTTGTTGACAGCTAAAATATTGTTGTCTGCTTTCTACCCAGTTGTTCTAGAATGAATGCAAAGAGATTAAACTCTATCCTAAAACTATGAAACTGTGGAATATCTCCCCCCCCCCATTTCAAAGGGAACACTACGTTGCCATAAATCAAAGCTCGTATAAGGAAATTATGGTTGAAGTCTTGGGAGCTCATTTGCTTGAAGATAACAAGTGCCTGCTGTTGATCTGACTGTTTTTATATTGATGTTGCACAATGAGTCATGTTTTACACTTTGGTAGATGTGGCTCTGCACAAGAAAATTATTTGATCCTCATTTGCCATTAATTAACAGTTATGTGTACATTCCTTGAAAATATATTTTTGTATTAATGTATATTTTATGTCTTTTCACTCTTTGATATTTTGTAGAATGTCAGTCTTCATTTTATTTAGCCTTAGTAGTTGCTTAGTGATGGAATTTTAGTTTTTTAAGCCTCTTCTAAAAGTAGATTACTTTGCTACATGTTTTAATGCCTTTCCTTAAGTGTTTACACTTCTAAAAATATTTTGGAAGCAACTCCAGATATCTTCCTAGAAGATAGTTAGAACACAGTGCTATTCAAATTCATTTGTTTATTTGTGTTCACGTTACAGGCTTGCATGTGTGTATAACTTGTGTACTTGTTAAAGTTTGGCCGTTTCCCTTTGCAGGCCTGAAGAAGGGCTTGTGTGCTTGAAAACCTGTCTGCTTTTTCAGATGCATAAGGCAGTGTAATAAAAGATGTTGAAACAGAGCTTGTGATGACTGTATCTTTTACTGCAAGTGATACAAAAGTGGTGAAAACTACAGGGTAACATTTACAAATAAAGCAAAAAAGTGAAACTACTGAATATGCTTCCAGCTTATTTTCATAGTGGGCAGCAGTGGGAACAATGAAGAAGTCAGAATAATGCAAATGTAAAACATCAGTAATTGCTTCTCTTATGAAGCCAAACATGAAGGGATTTTCCTCATTGAGTTTGTTTAGGAAGGGTTCATTATAAAATCTGAGACTTTTAAACTTTACCCTTTTTTACAGAGAACAACTTCCTGAACTATCTGTACAAGATATTTTCTGTATGCATTAACCACTGTTTTAACATCTGTGTCAGTCAAAACAGAAAACAAGAATAACTAGTGAGTTCCCTTTGGATAGAAGTTCTCACTCTTCTGTATTAAGTGTGTTTTCCTTATCAATACTTGTAAATGTGATGTATATGTCTTACAGCATCAAGTTTTCATCAAATAGATTTGTGTGTGTGTATAAGGGACTTAAGAAGTGAATCAGAAGTGACATAAATCAACAAATGAGGTGATTCAGAAGTGTTCTCGAAAACAAAATACTCACAAGTTTTAAATTCTCAAGGCAATTGATTTTGCCTAGCTCTGTATGGACAACTTCCCAATTTCAACTTGAGGTTTCTCCGGGGTTCAAAGGGACAAATAATATCCATAATCTCTCAAAGAAAGATGTAGATTCCACCTTGAAAATATATACAGTGGGTTACAGATGTTACAGAAAACCAGATTTTCTGCAGCTTCTAGTGTACAGAAGTCTGGATTTTATTTTTCAATGAACTGGACCCTTAGCTAGTAAAGAAAAGCAGTTTAAAATGTACTTTGGCAGCTTTAGTATGCTCAAAATGTACACTTATTGCCATATCATATCAAACACATTTGTAGCCTCTTTCACGCTAAACTTTTCTTAATGTGCTTTACAGAAACAGATCAACATATTAAAGGGACACTGTCAAGGCTGTTAGTCCTAAAAATTGACCTACTTTGACACTGGTCCCATACTGAAGCTTTTACTTCTGAGATTTGTTCTGTGCCCTTCTTCCTGGATAACGGCTCTACTCAAAGTCTAGACATAAAAATGTACAGTCAAATAAATTTTGTTTCAAAAAAGGGAATTTTAGAAAATATGATGATTTGGAAAATTCTAATTCTGTGATCTTCAGCAGTGTTTTTTCTTAAGGTGCAGGTGTAATTGCTGTCACTGTCAAGAGGAGATCCCAGTGCAAATACAATGTGTGACTCAGAGGGCTGAATGTTTATGTCCTGGCAGGTTGATAGATACAGAAGTGAGCAAGATCTATTGGAGTGCTGCATGGAGTAAGAAGTCCATTCAGCCCAAAAGTTTGTTCTGGCTCCTCAGACTTAATAGCCATCTTCCAAAAGGTGACTTGTGTTTTCCTGGAGCAGGTATTCCCTGCTTTCCCACAGATTAGGAACTGTATTAAAATGAGTTACTAATTAACCATTGAAATTTTTGGTAGTGCCAGGAGCTTAGCTGCAGTGATTCAGTAAAACTATAGTGCAACTCATTGCATGCCAGACTGGTAAAATAACATCACAGAATGCTGAATTTATTGCCATGACTATCTTGATAAAATCCTAACTTTTCTCTAGTGATTTATATTATTGAGAAACATTAATTAAAAAAAAAAAATCATAACTTTGATACAAATTTCTGTAAAGAAAAAGAAATGGGGTGGTACCCCAGCAATTCTGGATTACACATGAATACCTAGCTCATGCTGTTTGCTAATTGTCAGTTATTTCATAATGACGGGCATTCTGAAGTACAGGGCAGAGATACGTTTAAATGCAACATGCACTGATCCAAGATATGGACATCCATTTCAAAATCCAAAATTCATATTTCTATTCTGGGCAATTCTGTTACAAAAATCCAATTCTGAGTGCATGGCTGCACATGACTGACATCTCATCCCCTCTCTATTTGTATTGGCTAGTAATATTAAGAAAAGAAATTACTTATAACTGATGTTTTCATGACAACAGACCTGATGTTTTTACAGGAAAGCTGGCATTTGTAAAGTCTTGTGCCAAATCCCATGCCAAGTCCCAGATTTCCCAGGAGGTGTAATCTGGCAGTGGTTTTGCTGGATCTATACCAAAGAGAGAATTTAACATCCTCTTGCAAATAATTTGCAAGCCAATGCTACTGGGAAGCAAGTGAGCAGTACCTGTTCATCTGCATTAATTGGTTTAATGTATTTGATAGAGAAACATTTTATTCCATAATTCAGTCATACTGCTTCTCTATCACACCTGTGTAGTTTACAGAAAGACTCACACTTTGTTTCAAAAACCTAGTTCAAAGAAATAGAATAGCATTGCTATTTATTCTGCTACAGTATTTCTTCAGTGGTTCAATATCTAATAATGCTTCATGGTACTAATATTTGGGGATTTGGCTGTCATCAGAAATGAAGTCCTTACTTTAACAGAGATAGTATATTGAGAAGGTTATAGACTTGCACTTCATTTTGTAATGTCAGAAAAATTTGCTATGTTTGATTTTTTTTCCTTTGCTCTCTTCTTTGGGGAATTAATTTCTACAACAAATGGACATTACTGTTGGATTTCAGAACTGATTCTGTGCAGTTTTCATGGACGCCTCTGGCTAGCTGAAGGCTGCCATCGTATAACTCTTGCTACCAGGCATGCTGCTTGGTTGGTCTTAACTCCCATTTTCCCCCTTCCCCTCAGGAAAATTCACCGAAGTTTGTATCCCTCCTGGCTAACCCCGTAGCTGTCTTAATAACCTGAAGCTTGTCCCCAGGCTAGCTGTCTTGGTGCTATCTCATCCTCTGTCTTGCAAACCCAAAAGGAGTTAATGTGACTTCAGCAGAGGGTCAGGATTACCTGCTGTCGGCTCTCTTCAGTGTTTCTGAGCTGCTTTTGGTCCTAACAGAGGCCTCTAGCAAGAGACGTGCCTGTTCTCTGCATGCCACTTCTGACAGCTCTTCTGTGTCCACCTGGAGTGTTGCTTATCACAGGGAAAGGGGAAAGTGATCAATACAGGGTTCACATATAGTTACAGACCAAATATTTAATGCACACCCAGCACTTCACTTGGTTTCTGTCAGCATGAATGGAGTTGTGTGGCTGTTTATGGCACAGAGGAGAAGCAATGTGCTATTTAGTTCTTGTTACCACTTCTTTGAAAACCCTAGTGTATAGTCTCCATAATTCTCAGCACTTTACAATAAACTGGTAACTGAACAATTATTTGAAACTCAAACTTAAATACACTGAAGGGTGGTTTTTTTTGAGATCTGTTTCCAGTTCTTTCCATTTATTATCTTTAATTTTTGTAATTCTCTCTAAGTGCTATGGCTGTTGTCATTTCTATCTATACTCTGACTTCTCCTGCTTTTTTCAGAATTTTCCAGAAAAAAATATTTTCTTCTTGCTCCTGTCTGTAAACTGTTTTGTAACCCCAATACTCTGCATATGAATTTTTAGGTATGTCTCATTTGTATAATATTTCTCAAGAGCTTCACCTCATGTCTGCAATTTAACTCTTTTTTTTTAATCCTTTCAGACTGTTTTGTTCTACAGTGATTGCAAAAGTTAATAGTTATGTAAAACATTTTATCTAAGAAATCTGTAGTAGGGCAGAAGACAGAAGGCTGTTTGGATTCAAGCTTTGGCGTCTGGGTATTTGGAAAATCATTGCTGCCATCAGCTCCACAACTGTAAGATCATGTGGGACACTGTCACACCAACTTGCCTCAGCTACTGCTTCCCAAAACTGATCTCTACTGGGGAACCACAAGGTGCTTCACAAGGCAAGATATTTGCTTGTAGTTTATATTAAAAAACCCCGCCTTAAAACCAGGGAACAGTTAAGGTTGGAAGGGAACTTTGGAAACTGTCCGGTGTAACCTCCTGCTAAGGACATATATAACTTCAAGGTTAGGTCATGTTACTTCTCATGTTCTTCGTATTTCTTGTTTATATACCATTTATGTGTATAGTGTTTTACATATATATATTGTTTATCATACAGGTCTGTGTTCCATAAAGACGTACGAGTGCAACTGTACATTTTAGCGTGCATGCATACACTGACACATGTGGTATATTCCTGTTCAAACTGTGGTGTATTCCTATGAAACTATGAAATACAACTTAATATAATATAAATAAATGATTGCTTTACTCAGACTGTGAAAAATGATTACAATAGTCCTGAATGTTACTGCTTTAACAAAGACTTTTCAGCTTATTTAGGCAATTTCCCTGCTAATTTCACGGCCTGAGGTCAATGTCCTTTACCTAAAAGGATTTCCAAAATGTAGGAAGCTGCATTTAATTAGTTGCGTGTTATTTTTTCCTAATGATTTCTGAGATGAATCAGTTAGTAATGATATTTCTCTTCTATTCTGGTTACTAATTTCTTATTTTAACTTCTTTTTGGTTCCAGGTTGACCTCTGCCTTGCTGCTAGAACCTGTTACTTGTGAAACTAGAACACATGATATCTTATTTGTCCCTGTTATTTTTGGCTTATGGAATATCTGATCTTCCTCTGTTTTTTTGTTGTCTTAAGGTAGAACACTTTGCTGATTTATCTTTATTTCTCTTTCTATCATATGTAATTATTCACTTGTTTCAGTTTTAATGCCCTTTTTGCAGATGGACCGAAATTTGTGCTCTCCTGGGGTGGTCAGAGTGCTGTGTCTCTGCTACAAACATATTTGGAGGGATTCCTAGGAAAAGATTAAATATTCTCAGGAGTAGGAGAGAAAGAAACGGCAATATATTTGCAGTGATTCTAGCTGAGGTATGCTTGCTTCGCTTCATGTACTCCCAGTAGAGAGAATTTCTGTTGATGTTCCAATGGAAAGAGGAAATGTTGTTCTAAGCATGCCATTCAAAGACGGATGTTTCTCCTTCAGTAAAAGGGGTCTGGTGGCCCTCTGTGACAGCAATGATATAAAAATGCTATTTACTTGATTTTTCATGAAAGCATCAAGTACTTATTTCACATCCACTAAAAAAAAAAGAGCTGTCGTAGTTTTTCTGTCCTGTACTCACAAGGAAATACAACCACATTGTTCTGAGGTCTGACTCTGCACTTTTGCCTAATCAGAGCAATTTTCCTGCTTGTCATGCATAACATTACTACAGCTTCAAGCAATTAATTGGATAGTTCTGTACTAAGATATCCACAAACAGAAGACTTGTGGAGCATAATAGATGAGCTGTCTGCATCAGAACTGCAGCCTTAAAGATGACAACCTGCAACGTCCAGCAAAATTTCTTTCTTGAGTGGCAGTCCTTATTGCTGACATATATTTGATGTAGGCTAAGCATATCCATTGCATGTCAGTTTACAGACCTTTAATTCTGCAGACTTTTCAAATTTGTTTTGAAATTCTCAGTATGAGTTTTAGGATAAAGCCTCATAGACTGAGATCCTGCACAGCTCTGCTTGAAGATTACAACCTCATTATAAACCTCATTTTGTAAAAAAATGGAGTCTGGGTGTCTTTGACAAAGTTTTCTTGACTTATCATGAAGTGCTTATGCACTGACTGGCTGTCATTCTCATCTTGAAGGAACTGATTTTGTTTAAAGCACAATGTAATGGTTTTGGTAGGGAGAGGTAACAGATGACACATGAGTAATAATGAAAAATGTGATGTAAAATGATCCAAAGTGTAAGATTAAATTTCTCCAGTAGCTCAGAGTTTTAATGTAAGAAGCTTAACACAAAAATTTTTGTCTAAATATTTCTACAGTACTGAATAGAGAATGGTCTATCACTGTAGTGCCTGTTTGGATATTATTGGCCTTTGAATCATGGACAAGAGTGAAAACATGTCAGAAAATAAGAGCAACTGAACCAAGCAAACTCAGTTGGTGTGTAAACCTCTTAATCCAAAAGTGCCAGAACCAAGTGTGGGGCATACTTAACCTGGATAAAAAAATTACTAATCCGGATTATGCACAATTGTTATTATTTGAATAATCTTTTTTATTAAAACTTCTCTTTTGAAAGCCAGCTAGCCTTGTTAAAACTTGATGAAAATACACATTCTGGAGATGATAAAGAAGTGTGGTGATTAACTTAGAGATCAGGGAAGGCCAAAATTATGCACCTGTTTATATGCATTACTTCTTAGTAATTCTTGGTACTTCTTGATTAAGTTTGATTATGTGTATTAAGAGTCTGTACTTCCATTATAATCAGTAGTAACTTTCTCTGTCTGCTCTCATGAGTTACATAAAATGGGTAAAAGGCATGGAATACCTGTAATTCTCCAATGAGTGTTATGAGATCTGCTTTCAGATTTAGATACCTATGTATGATGGGTTGCATTCATATTCTCCCACTAACTTTTTTAGGTCATAATATCACATATTTTTTATTGTAAACCATTTATTTGATAACAGTTACAGTTTTCTTATTTAATACAGCCATCTCATAGCATCTTTTAAACTTACTAGTTATTTCAACTTCAGCAGTTAAATAGCTGTGACTATATTTTGAATGCCTATACTAGGGCTTTCTCCTTTAATTCTTAGATCTGTGGGGTGTTGCACACTTGCCCAGTACTGTGGGCTTTCTGTCCACATGCTTCACATAATTGATTCAAATCATGTTCAGGACAGACTAGAGCAATTTATGGAGCAACATGAACTTAGAGTTGTTAGCTCACTACTTTCTTCCCTTTTGTCCAGACTGGTCATGGCTGTTCCAGGATAAATGGGATTGGGTTGTGGCCAAGTAGATGCTGACAGTGTAGAAAAGAATCTAGCTGGACTGCTGAAGTCCTGCCCAGAGAACTTAGAGCTTGCCAACATCCTGCTGTAATTTCTGAGTCAGGTAATATCCTTTCCATAACAGCCATTTAGGAACAAAAAATCTTTTGAAACCCTTGATTGAGGGCAGCCATTGTCACATTAAGTAAAGTTCCTCTCAGCAATTAACAAATTGACTGGTTTCAGTAGTGCCAGGGCTTTACAGTCCTGTTTTTAGGAATTATAATGGTGTTCACTGTCATCCAGGAGGAGCAAAAAAGACAAAATGTTAAGAAAAATTGGTTTTTCTTTGTTTTTTGAATTAGATGCATTAAACGACAACAACAAAATGGCTAAAAAACAGTAAAAACAACAAAACAAAAATAATAAATGTTAAAGGTGAAACCTGTCTTGGAATAGAATAAGAGAGAAGCTGCAAATCTACATCTAAGGACATTTTTTATGCAGGGAAAAGATGTGGGCAACTTGATTATTTGAGGGGATTTGCTGGCATGAAGTTTAAGAAAAGCTAAAAAGGGAAAAACCCCACCTTGTCAGGCCTTGGTAGTACAATATGTAAGCAGCCTTTGTTGCTGTTACTGTAAATGTATGTACCTAAATTGGTGCTAATAGTAAAGATGAAGCTTTCCATGTCAGTGTTAAATTGCAGAACTAGTGCTTTTTTTTGGGGGGGTGACCTTCCCCTTGCTGGTGACACATAATCCTTTGCCTTCACACATTGTCATAAACTACATTTTTCTCTTCCTGCTTTGCTCTGGCAGTATTTGTCATGTATCATTTCTTTCTGCCCCTGCTTCAGAGGAACAGGAGTTCAATCAATTCGCTATTTTTATTTGTGCACATTGTCCTCGTCCAGTCACTCTGTAGCACCTGACACTTTCCTTTTCCCCTTCCCCTCCCCCTTCTCCGTCTCTCTTTTGTAAAGGATTGAACTGTGTTTCATACCCTCATCCTTTCAAAATGCAGTGTACCTTTCTAAACGATGGCAACCTTCTGACAAGGCAAGGAGATGAGAAAGCTGAATGCCACATCAGGAGGACCTGCTCTGTTTGCTGTGACAACAGGGGAGGAACACACTGACTTTCTCCATTTAGGTCTGAAAGCCCCTCTGCTGTGTTTCTGACAGAGAGGGAGGGAAGGTGGGGACCCAAACTGCTGGTCCTCTTCTGTGCTGTCACTAAGCCCAGCCCTCATCACTCTCCCTCCCTCCCCTTCCTTCCCCTTTCTCTTCCTTCTGTCTTCCTAACAGCCAAAGAAAGGGTAAAGTAGAGAAGGTTTTTCTGAGAATTATGCAATTCATATCAAAATAGGAGAATTACCCTTTCTTGACCAAAAAAGCAGAGAGACTAAGAGAAGCTAATTTGTGTCGAAGTGTGTCACAGGCTCTGTGTTTGTGGATTCCAGCCTGGATAAGTAGTTGTTTTAGTCCTGAATTCTCTTTAAAGAAAAAGAACAATTCTCTTTTTTGTTTTTCTTTTGCCTAGTAAGCTCCTCATTTACATAAACCTGTCAAGTGTTATGACATTTAATGTTAAATAATGCCACTTTCATTATTTTACTGTGGGTCTGCTGCACTCTCTAAGAACCACTGGTATGAAATGTAAATTTTTCTGAGGGTGTCTTAACCAGGGACATGGGAAGAAACCCAGCAAAGAAGTCTGTTACAGGAACCATCAGAAGGGCAGACACCTTCCTGTCTCTGTCACTCCCTTGTGGGGCAATACTCTGACTGTTTGAACTTGCCTTGCAATAATATTCTCTAATGTCATCCTCAAAATCATGCTTTTGCCAACAGTAGTAACAACAGAAAAGAAAGCTTAAGCTGAAGTGCTCAGCTAGTCTATAGATGTTATTGCTAAGGAGCAGGAGATCAGGTTCAAGACTAAAAGGCAAAATCATAATCTCAAGGATTTTGTTCAACCTGCAAAGTGATAAAGGGAAATTTGAATGTCATTTTGTGATGCCAGAACTTAAATCATAAGAAATATGGAATATATGAAATATATGCAAACCTAAATGCTGAAAAATTTAGATACAGTTTTCCCACTGTTAACATAAGCAGGAAAAAAAAAAATCTCCTTACACTATTTTCCTCTTTTTCTGCACTGTTCAGTCTGGAACTTCTGGTGCTGAAATACATTAAGAAGTAACAACATATCATGTTCATTCTGAAAAGTAATGCATATGCAATAGGTTGTGAATTAAAAACCCTGACAACTTTCTTGTGATGGATAAGTAATTTAATCTGTTTCATCTTACAGAAAGAGAAGATGAGACAGGAGGACGGTTGGAAAAGTTTTTTTTCTCTTCTTATTTCTGTATTCAATCTAGTATCTCTACTAAACTGTAAGAGAGAGACTGTCCTCATAAAATTCCAGCTCAGGTTTGAAAATCCAGGTGTTCTGAATAAGCATAAAATTTTGTGTGCTCCCTTCTAAAAAAAAGTTCAAAAGACTTAGAAGTTTTGTGTAATTGGGATAAGCAACAAGATTTCATGCTTAACCAAATAGTACTAAACCTCTCAGTCTTTGAACTTTTCCTTAGAAGGGAGCACTAGTTATAGAGATGGGAAGAGGGGTTCCAGGAAGGAGAAAGTATAGAGAAAAGAGAAGGGGTAACTGTGTGTGTCTGTGTTTTTCTGTGTGTGAATATGGAAGTGTCTTTTTGCAGTGGTAAGGAAGATTTACTTTGAAGGCAGCAAAAAGGGAAAAGATCATGGAAGTATTGCATGTACAGTCCAGCATTGTGTACAGGATTAAGCTTTTAGGTCCAGTCAAAGGAGCTAAACTTGTATTGCAGCACATGCATATTCTTGGTAAGTTTATCATAGTATTTGAAAATCAATCCATGTATATTACAATGGATTGGGATCCAACTTCAAATTCTGCTATAAAAATAGATATGAAATTTATGAAGTGATAACCTAATTTTCTTCCTTGCATTGAAAACAACAAAGTAACTGCATTAAGACAGGCTATTAGAATAACTGCAGCTCAGGATTGCTTGGCCTTTAAAGTGTTTTTCACAAATGCAGATTGTTTCAATGAAATACAGGCTTGATGATTGTTAATCAGAACAGAATTTATAATAAAGTTGTTATATGCTCATGTTTACAGTGGCTAAAGCAATGATTTTAAGATAGGATATAACAAGAAATAATAAAGTAATAGAATCAAAATTACTTTAAAAAGGCAAACATATCCAAATCCCATACCAGAATGAACTATGGCTGCTTTTTTGAGCTCTTTAATACTTTGGTGGTCAAACTGGAAGGTCTAATGGGAACTGTATCTTCTATGGGCTGAATGAAAGTAATGAATGTAATTCAGAAATTTGAAACTATGATTTAACTGAATACTCATTTAACTGACTTGAAAACTGTTTTCCTAAGTAGTGTTTGTTCACAACTACCCCTATTAGTGCCATCCATTAAGTATTCACTGAGAATCTAATTCTGATTTATTTTATTTGGATAACAAAGTTTTTATTGAATTCAATGATGAGAAACTTAGGTACCTTTAATATTCAAAACAGCTTATAACATATTTTTGAGGCCATATAAAAAGCATGCTAGGTGTTGTCAAGTCTAAATCTATGTTAAATTAGAGAATTCTGAAGTTAAAACTCACAGGTATAAATTTAATCTAGAGAAGCTGACAGATTCATATGACATTGTAAATTACCATCACAGGAAAAGCCCCTGGCTTCATACTACTTTTTAAAGCATGGACACTCTAAGTTATGGTTTTTTGTATTGCTATGGTGAAATAATTTAACTGACGGTATTTGCATCTCTGGTACTTATTGATTTAAAAATGTTAAGGTTTATGAGTTGAAACTTGTTACTGAAATTTAAGAGTGTACTATACATATGTTAGACTAACTGTGCCATCAACTCAGTCAATTAGTCTAGGTAACATAACTTCAGTTGCCTTGAGCACTGCAGGCTCAAAGCCTGCCTGAGAAACTCAGGAAATCAATTGCAAACAACCTTTAGGACGCTGTGTCTAGTCTGGTTCTGGTGTTGGTGCTGGATAGTGCAATATACACTTATATCTCTCTTCAGCAGTCAGTGCAACTGTAGGGGAGTTATACACTTTTATACACGGATTTTTAAAGTAGTTTCAGGTATTTAGACACCCAAATGTTATTGGAATTCAGTAAACTTTGGATACTTATCTGCACAAGGGTTTTTAAATTATTATTTTTTAAATACCTGCAATTTAGATGGCCATTGCTGGTCAGCCAAAGTATCATTTTTTTTCATTCATGACTGTGGGTTGTGGCAATTTGATAATCTGAATGATAAGAATCAGTCAGAATATCACATAAGCTTCAAGTGAAGTGACTGGACATCAGTCTCAATACACAAATCAATTTATGCTCCAGTTTCTCAGAAAGAAGCAGGAAAAATTTCATCCTTTTCCTAGCTACATAGCATTGCTATAAGAATTGCTCCCCATCTTCTAATAATCTAATAATTGAATATCATGTGACATCTTGCTTTGATCTCAAAATTTCAGCAATTTCTGAAAGTGAGAGAATTGTTATGAACAATCCCTGCTGCAATCTTGCATTTTTACCCACTGGGTCTCAGTCACAAAATTTAAGTGTTTTGTAGTGGACCGGTGATGTAAACTTGCTGTAAATTCTCTTTAATTTGGAGGGTTCGCCACTACCAAGGGTTGACTGAGGACAAGAAAGTCCTTGATGTAACGAATGGAGTCAAGTCAGTTGACCAAAAGTAGATATCTACTGAAGGGTTCTTCAGGGAACTGATTTGAGGTTTAATTCATTAGCCAAAAAAAGGCCTGTCTTGTCATTGCAGACAAGCTAATGTATCCCAACCTGCTTTTTGCTGCCATCCCAGAGAGACTAAACTTCCCCATAAGACCTGTGTCATATCTGCCTTACAAACATCTCAGATAGCCCAAACAGCTCTAGATGCCTGTGTTTAGACAACTGATTTGAGACATCTGTCTCCACTGACAGAAGCTTAGATGGTCATTCACTAAACATAGACTCCTAAATCTAAACCAACAAAAGAATCCCACTCAAAATGTCATGGCAATCAGTGTTTACTTTAGCTGTTAAATGGTTAATGAATGTCTGAGACAGAGAATCAGCAAAGTCACAAAACTAGCGGCACATTGAATTTATAAACAAAAAAATCTTCTACTGTAAATAAAAACAGGTCTTGGTAAATAAATCAAAAATGTCAGACCTTTTGAACCAAGTCTTAGGCATCACTGACTCAAATTCTATACTGCTTCACAACTCACAAAATAACATCAACAAGAATCTGCAGATACTTTATATGTATAAGAAAACTTGCCTTTTGGGTAATTCTTTCACTTAAAGTGCTGAAAATTTGAGAGGAAATCAGGATGTCAATTATTACAGGATTTGGGGTAAAATTAGTTTGTGGATTTATCTATTTCTTGAATCACATTTTTTTCTTAATAAAAAATGTTCTTATTTAGATGATCTTGGTAGAGGGTAAAAGTTCTTGACCAGATGCTGCTTGTCTTGCTTCAGTTCACTTAAATAGTGTAAGTACACAGTAAATAACTGCACTTAGGAGTGAGGGGGAATCATACCAGATATTTCACCTTTTCTTCATTGTCCCTCCCAAACTATACTGGGTGAAGACAAACATTTCAGCTGAAAGAAGTAAAGTGTGTTGCTTCAAAATTTTATTTATCATACAGTTTGGTGTCTTTTCTATTTGTTATTTGTTGTTTGATATAGTAAGAGGAACCAGGAAAACCTGAGGCTGTTTTAGACACTGTGGAATGAATGTAATTCCCTACTTAAAGAAGGCATGAACTTAGTACAGAAGATAAGACAGATAATGGCAAGAAGGATAGGGCATCCACTTGGTGGTAGTATTTGAGGGTCATTCCAGCTCCTCAATATATAAAAGCCTTATTTTAGTTTGTTTTGTTTTTCAGGAATGATTAGATGAAGGGAAAGCAGTAGAGTGAGAAAGGAGGCAGGAAGTGGAGTAGGTTAGAAGAGAAGAGGGAAGGGATCTTTGCATCATTTTCCTTCAGGCTACTTGGCAGTCTTTTGTTTAGGGTTTTTTTTTTCAGATTCGCAGTAAAGCAAAAAGTACTTTGCAGGAGTTTGCTTGTTTCATAACAGTATCAGTGAACTTTGAACATCTCTCTCCACCATCTTGCCATTGAATCCTCATACTTCCCTGTAGTTTGTGGAAGCATCAAAGGAATGGTTGCAGCATTGCTTTTACTTTTCTCCATAGTGCTTCAACCAGAAATTATCTGACTTTCTCCCTATCTTGTTTTGGAAAGGAGTGTGCAATTGGGACAAAATTATTAGCAGTAACAGTCCAGTAGTCTATTTTACTTAGGGTATCTTTGTCTCCACCGTTTTTTTTTTCTTCAAAAGCTTGAAGACCCTGAGAAGTTACAACAATTATCACTGAAGGTCTGATCCCTGTTAGATGGAACCTCTCTGTGTTTCAGTATTGGGCTCCCCTCTTACAAGACAGTGTTTGCTTGGAAAGCTGCTCTGAGAAATCTGCTATGATACAGATAAGATATCAAAATAATATAGATGTAGATATTTCCACTCCGCCAGGAATACTGTACTTGCATGGTTAATTTGCACGTCTTCCAAACAAGAGTGCCACATCAAATTGCACTGTCTTGCTGAAGGTATATTCCTATAGGAGTAGCAGCTCTTTGCAATGCTTGTAACAATGGATAATTATTTAATTGATTTTCCCACTTTGGTGGGCATTACAGACAACAATGTCAGTCACAATGTATTCAGGAGAAAAAATCATAAGGAGGATGATAAGGTGTAAGAAGGGTAAACTTATAGTCAGATTAGGATACCTGAAAGTTTACGAGTCTAGTCTGCAGAGAAAGAGAGATTTACTTCTTTTCTATTAAGATGTGTTGGACACTGCCATACTTTTGTTTCACTTATATTTCATCCATTTTTCTCTCTGGATGTGTGAGAAAACTTACAGTGACCTGATAAATAAAATAACGATGCATTGATCTCCTATAATTGCTTGTCTTCTGTGAATGTTACAAGTCTTGCTATTTTTTTATTCAGGGAAATGATGCTGTGTTTTGCTGAGATGAGGCTGTATGATATGTACTGACAGAAAGGGTCGTATCTACCTGGATCAGAATAATATTCAAGATGGAAGGTTATGTTCAAATGAACGTATATAACTGTCTAACTGTATTAACATTCTCCTTCAGCCACGATTGTTCTAATGAGAAATGCAAACATTATTTTAAATTGTATGTAATATATATTACAAGATATCATTATTATCCAGATTAATGCTTTCTACTCTATTAAATAAGCTGAACCATATTCCAGGCAAGTTAATGCTTATGTATCCTATGAAATGGATTGAATCCTTCTCCTGTTTTTCTAAGCCCAGTGTATGTAGCAAGAAGCTAAATAATTTTCTGGCTTTTGCAGGTTGCTAGTAGCTCCTGAAGATTTTCAAAACATAAAGAAAGGGACATCTGGGCCTTGAAGTTGCTAGTACTCAGAAAGTAGTGGGAGTTTCAGAAGTATAAGTGGTTGCAAAGAGACTTACAAAGTTTGCAAGAGTTTGCAAGAGTTTACACTCTTAATAACTCCTATTTTTCTCTTGTTCATTTGATTGTTTTTATTAACTTTCCAATCTCCTGGCTCCCAAGTATGAAACTGATTAGTGACCTGGCCTTACAAGTTTATGCCCTTAAGACAGCATTTCCAGTAACACTGATCTTCTAGTACTTTCTAGCAAGCCTCACTGATAGCTTTATGTTAATTTTAATGAGGTCTAAAGCCACAAATCCAAAATTCTTTGCTTCTGTATTATTTTAGATCTGAATCTCCTTGAGATTATTTTTTTCCTTTGCTCCCATTGGCAGATGAGTGAATATCCCTTCGAAGCAAGCAAAGCACATAATTACTCACATGAAAAGCAAACTCTTTGGGAGAATTCTCAGCTAAACCTACCCCTTAGAGAAAAATAGGAAGGGCACTGGAAATTAGATAAGCTGCACTTCAGACATGAACAAACACATTTATCAGATAATTAGTAGATACTTTTCTATGTCTTTCTGGCACCAAGATCCAAAAGCAGTGCTAAGGCAGGTAAGCTCATCTGCTGATAAAAGCCCTGTGGCTGCAACCGACTGCTAACTTGAGAGGGAGAAATGTCCTCTATTGTAACTCCTTGCATGCTTCAGACACCCAGTGTTCTTTGTTGTGAGTTTTCAGCCAGTGTGACCTATTCTTCTCCCATAAACTGGAAGGCAAGAACTCTCACATCCAGAGAAAGAGCAGCCCCCTGTGAACTGTCTGCCTCTCACAGGGGAGAAACCCCACCTTAAAAAACCTGAGTGAGGTATTTTGGGCAGAGTGAGGTGAGGCAGCAGAGATGCTGAGCAAAATTATCCAGAAATAATTTCTAGGTCTAATTTCTTCTTAGAAATAGGAACTGGATATGCTATCTACAGACAGGCTCAACACTTATTTTGGCAGAAGCTGGTGTATCAGCTAATTTACTGCTGAGATGGATGGCTCCAAAAAGTTTGCAGTGATTTCTGGAGGCCCCCAGATTTCTTTCTGGACCACAAGGAACCTTTAGAAGGAAGTCCTGTAATGCTTTTTTAAGGAGAGAGAACAGCTAATTTGTTCCTAATGATGGGAATGTCCTGACAGGCAGAGTAGATAATGAAAGTGATGTTGTGTACTCTTTCCCAATAATTAAAACATATTGCAAAGTCTTTGTGATTTCTGTGTTCATGCAGGTATATGGGTGTACATATAGATGTGCATTTATATATATATGGAATACATATGAGAAAGCCTAGTCACCTGCTTTCATAAATTAGAGAACGATCCTTTTAATTATCAAATGTGCTAAAGTATTGCACTAGTAAGTGACAGAACAATCTGATGTTTTCATTCAATAAATAAAGCATTCCAGCCTAGTCAATATTATTGTGATTAATTTTCTTTTTCCAAATACAAAGCACTAGTGATATGTCAAGGAACAAGGTTATGAAATAGTCTTGGAATTGTTCTTCCCACAGTGAGTTATATGCTTGTAAAAATTTATTAAAAACATTTCTCATGGGTCAAAATAATAAACCACAATCTTCTCAAAATTTTAACATGATCTCCAATGTTACTGGCTTTTTCCTCTGAACCTCTCTGCATCTGCATATATATTTGTCAACATGCACATTATATAATATATAGAATACATGATTACCTCATAGCAGACAGCTATAAGGGGGTTTTTGACATATGAAATTAAATACTTTCCATAAGTACAGGTACAATATTTTTTAAAACATTCCAATAATAAATTTTATTTTTATTGTAATTCACAACAAACACTGTGTTTAAGGGGTAAGCATTTCAAGAGTAATGGTGATACCTTTTTCCCAACTAGTTTTATGATACACACTCACCATACTATGTATATTGTACTGTGATGGAAAGGACTATGTCATATATTAAGCTGCAAACTTTCCTCCAAACTGCCTTAGAAATATATTTAGTCATTTGACAAAATTTTAAATATCTCAGTGTGTCTGATTTTAGTCTTCTGTTGTAAGAAAATTGCCAATCACAGGTTGCACAAAAATGAGGGACAGTTGTAATTTTGGCACTGCTGCCAAGAATAATTTCCTCCAGAAAGCAACTTTCAAGTGTCTTTGTTTCATAAGTTGTGCATTAAATGAAACTTTTTAATTCTCAAGCACTAGAATCTATCTCATGTGTGCTGCTGCAGTTTCAACAGCTATATAGGAAACACAATAAAACTATTTTGCTCAAAGGGAATTAAATTCATTAATGTTTGTAAGACATTCTGAGAGCCACAAACAGAAAGTGGTATGTGAGTGTCCATGTATGAAGGCAATGAATAGTACTCTAGTTGTGTGGCTTTATAGATAATATAACATGGAACTACTTTAGTCAGACCAATCAAAGAAATAAGGATTATTTAGAATGTTATGGAAAGTTTAATGTTGTTGGGAGAGACCCATTAACTTCTTTACATACATCTATACAGCAGTTTTAGTGGATAATTTCTTTATTCTGCATTTTTATTTTCATTTTGGAAGTGAGATCACAAGATTTTATAAAATACCTACATCTAAATCTCTATTCAAAGTGGTATTTGTTTAATGTAAAGTTATCTCTCTGAAAGCTAGACACCTAAATGCACTAGTCATTTATATTTTCTCTATAATCAGCAGAGAGAAACATGCATCTCCTGAGGGCAGTTCTTCCTTGGTATACATCAAAACTAGGTGGGATAAAACACCCTCTGGAGATGTCTATCTGCATCCATTAACCCTAGAGGGAGCCTATTTTAGATTAGCTTTATCTATCTAGAAGTTAAAGATCTAATGGAGCTAAGATTCTCCCTTACTGCTTCATTAATGAAAGATGCTGCCAACCCTTCCAATACATTAAAAAAAGAAAAAAAAAAAAAAAAAAAAGAAAAAAAAAAAAAAGAGGGAATGAGACTCTAGCCCTACTAAAATCAGTGACTCCACAAAATTCAGCAAGCCCAGCACTTCTGCTGCCAGTTTCAAGTCTGTTTATGTGTGTGCAAAATACCCAACTTCAATCCAGTCTTTCTCCCCCTTGAATAAAGGTTGTGATTGTGTAAAGTTATTTTACCACCACAGCACGCTTCTGCAGCTGCAACATACTAATTCTAGGCAGTGGTATAATCTGTGTAATGTTTGACTTTACTAAAGTGAGCATTTTATTTACTGCATTTAATTCTTTGGTTATACAGTTCAAGCAAATTCCTAAATATTTCATGCTTTTGTTCAGGTATGTAAAATACTGATAGTATTGCAAGTGAAGGCAAGAGTAGAAATGGTAGGCAAATAGAGATAACTGTGGCTATCTTTAAGCAGAGACTGGGCATGAGTAGAAAATGGCATCTGCTCTGCTGCAGTAAAAAAATGAATGTTACCACCCTATGTATGAAAAAAAGTAAGTTATTTGTTCCTTATCCTAAAGCTGACAACTTCAGTTGTGCCTGTGCTACTGAGGAACTTTGGGCAGGTCCACAGACCAATGGAAACTGCTTTTCTTTCTAAAAACCTGCATCTGTGAAGGGTGGTAGTGACTGTGAGCAGGAGCAGACAGCCTTGACTGATTTAAGGATGTCACAGACAAGTTGGACAAACAGCAGGAGTTAACAGACTTTTACAGTAGCAGCTTCTCTATCTGATTTCTAGAGAAATATTTATGCCTTTACACATTTAGCCAGAATAGATCACTTCTTATATTAAAAGATATCTCTAAAATGGGAAATATTCTTGAAACACAGTAAATAGCAATGCCAGATGAAACATGAATTAATAATAATAAGTTTAGAGAAGAAAGTAAATACCAACCTCAAGAAAAAATTGCCACAGGAAGAGTTACACCCAGTATTTCCAAAGAAAGAAATTATCCTGTAATGTGCACTGATTTTGATAGTTCATTAGCTGTGCAATAGATATCAAGATATGTACAGCTTTGAACACAGACAAATACAGACTTCCTTTACTTTCATGCTATTCTTTCAAATAGAAATAAAGGCACAATAAAAAAATTAGGTAAGGATCTCTTAGTTTTGGAGCCTGACCCCACTGTTGGTTCCTGGCTACTCACTCCCTTTCTTCAGCCCCAGGACGACTCATTGAAAATCTTTGGAACACGCATCTATCATGTTCTAACACATCAATTATTCAATATATGGTTATCCTTAGTCAGTCAATGCATCCTTTAATCAGTGTTTTAGAAGTTTCCTGAACCAGCTGCTTTGTTGAGTTTTTCAATAGATACAACATGTCATACCATCCAGGCAAGCCTTGATGAAGCTGTAGGTAGCTGCTTGTAAAAGGTATACATGTATTTGTGACACAGACATCTAGGCCGATAACATCAAGCACTGGATGACCTTCCAAGTGGTGGTACCAGTTCCATCTATCCTTAAGCAAGCTGAAGTTCATAACCACTCTGTATATTTTAGATTTATACTTCCTAAAGCAATAAAAACTGTTACTATCTTAATGTGACAAACACATTAAGAACAAACTTAGTGCCTGAAAGGAAATTGAGAGCAGGCATATAGTTACTGTAATTTCTATGGGTGCTTTATTATGTAGGAAAACCTCACTTTTTAGTATTTGCAACTGCTGGGAAATCTCAGTAGCAGGGGGTTCATATTGTGTTTTTTGAGCTGATTTACCCTTTTTTTATCAAAGTGCACCCGTCTTGTCTTTAAGCAATACCAATGATAACCCTCAATTTTGGTGGTGGTATTTACTTTCCATCCTCCTCCTAAACTGGATGCTCTGAGAAATCCAGGGTAGTTATAAGAGTCCCTTTTTGCTTCTTTTGTATGGACCTTGTGAGGCTCTTTAACAGCCTATGCTCCTCAGCAGCAGATTGCACGGGGTCAGGAGGGTCAGGATGATTTGCGAGCTCTTCCTTGTGTGACAAGTTAGTTTTAGCTGCAAATACACTCAAATACAGTATTACGCCTTGATGGCTTTCCAAAGTTGTTCTGCCCCCACAACCTGAAGAAGATGAATTGCTCATGATCTGTGTGTAAGATGCTGCTGCTGTAGTCTGTCTTTAGCTCCAGCTCACATATCTCACCTCTGGGCAACAGCACTGTGTAATTGATGTTCAGTATGCCTCAAGGGGTTAAAAGATTAATGCACCACAAAGGTATCCTGTAAGCTGCAGTTTTCAGGAGATAGACTCCAATCCGCAGTATTAGGTTTCATTAGGAGGTTAAAATAGAAGTTGCACCAGAATGTGTATTTGGCCAGCAACTGTAAATAGTTGAATGGAGTCATACCATACCTTTCTGAAGGTTTTTGTTGTTTGGGTATATGATTTCACCATAATAACCACTGAGTAGGATTATATTTGACACCAACATTTTCTTCAATAATGTAATGAATCAATATACAAAAATGGTTATTGTTTTAAGAATTTCAAAACTATTTATGTAATTGAAAGAATTTATAAACATGACTGAATCATGAAGCTCTTATTTCCCTGCTTAGATTATACTGATTTATATGAAGCCTTATGACTTCAGTAAGAAGTTGCAAATGTCCAGAGCAGAAAATAATCACATCCAAGAGCACATATACTTGTATACACACATATACAAAAATATGTACATATCCTCTTGCCCTCATTTCTAATTTTTTTCTAAAAATTATTAGCTCGGCGAACATTCTGTCAAGGACACTCATAATAGGCAGATAAAGTGTTATTGCAGTGATTGTATGGAGAGCTGAGTAACATTAAACTTTGAATTTGAATGTACTTTTTCCCAGTAACAAGCTTAGATTTCATATCTGATTCGGGCTTAACAATAGCAGTATAAGGCAAAAGAGAAAAAAACCTTTTATGTATATTCTGTTTAAATTAAGTGTTCTGCTTTTTAAATTAGATGTGTAGAAGTTATTTCACTGAAGCTGGAAATTAAGTTCATTGAAAGCATTTGGCCATTAGCATAAATATCATAGAGGATGATACAAAAAAACCCGTTAAGAAATGGCATGACCTGAATAAGCCATTAATATTAAAGCTGCAGTTTGGCAGATACTTAAACAATAGTGAACATCACCCTTCTGGCCTGTCTCACTGGAGAAGTCTTCAATAGAAAAAGTGGTTTTGGTCTCATCTGAATCCAGACTCAATTCTAACTATTTATATATAACAATAATGTGGTCGTATACAGTATAATGTATTCGGCATTCTCAGGGAAGTTCAAAAGGCTGTTTTAAAATAGGTGTTCCTGGCCTCCAGCCTAAGAAATTGAAGCAAAGAGTGTGTCACATGCTGGATTAGACCCCACTGATTAGCTCCCATATTGCCCAATAGGTTTGTCCCACTCTGTTTCTGCTACGGATCTGCAGACATAATCCTCATTTATGTCAGTGTTTGGTCTGGTTGTAGGCTATTAAATGCTCATACAATCCAAAGATTGGGGAAAAATTTGTCAGTTTGAACTGCAAGGAGCTCCTGATTCTTTTTAGTATTTACCAAAAATGAACAGAGGTGGAACAAAAATGAGCAGTCCACCTGTGCATAAGAAAAATGAAGATAACAATTAGCGTTCAAAAGGTGCCATGTTTGTAGTGAATCACTGGGAACACCTTTTTCCTGTTTTTTGTGCAAGACAGTGGAATGAGAAGACCACATTTGCCTCTTCTTGAGATGCCTTGAAAATCTTGTTTAAAAATTCTTCTCAATAAGTGAATGAAATGCAAGGGCTTAGAGAAATGGAGTAGCAACCTTAAGAAAAAATAACTGGGTTGAAAACAGAAGCAAAGAATAGACAACAGGGAAAAGTGTAGAGACTGTAGTATATAAAAGAGACACCCAGAAAAATAAAACCCCAGCATACTGTGACATATGCAGTGCTTAGCATATCTATTTGTGTTGAAATGTTGCTGATATAACTTTCCATGCATCTAGAATGTATTTATTTTTGCGAATGTATAAGTTCTTCACAGAAATCTTCTGGTATGGAGGTTCCAGAGAGATTGCCATTGCCCACGTAAGTATGGAAGTATGATGGCCCCTCTCAAGTTGACTCAGCTTCCACATATGAGCTATGACAAACCAGCTTTCAAGCCTCTGGAAATCATGAAGTTCACAAGTCTCCAAACATCACATGGTTTGACCATGTCAAAACCAAGATGTGCTGCTTTGTGGAAACGAGGCGGCAATCATGTAACAAGTTGCTGGAAACAATGGTAATTACACAGTAAGTTAATTATGCAATTATCAGGAGATAAAGTGCCGGTGGTAATGTGAATCATATCACCACTACAATGCCAAGGGATATTGCAATCTGGAGTTGACTGGTGTTAGCATTAAAAAGGCATCAGAATAAAAGAGTCTGAGGGGACAAACTGTGGGTATACCATAAAGAGGTGAGAATCCCAACATGAGGACAAAGGGGAATCTCTTTGAGACCACAAGTATTTGCCAATCTTGTCACACTGTTTGCAAAACATATTTTAAAGGCATCATTTGGTTTGAATTACAGGCTACAAACTACACAGACAATGCATAAGTCAACCTTCATATTATTGGTTAGTGCCTGACTTTTTTGAGCTTATCTTATCTTATCTTGTTTTTTCTTTTAAATTTTATTTGTTCTTATTTTAAGAATCCATCCTACCTTTCACATAAAATTGTACATTCATGTGACATCACCCAAGGGATTAAAAACATAGACCTTAATTGGTTAAAAGAAACAATTTTCTTCAGAGTTTAGTTTGAATGAGATGTTTGAGAAACCCTTAACCGACACCTTGTTCATAAGGCACTTGTGCTGGAACAGATAGACCATAATTCTGTAAGTCCTAGAACCACATGAAGCTTTTGCAAAAAACCCTGAAAACGATAAAAACTGAATTCAGTATACAAAGTATCAAGTTCATAGTACAGCCTGAACACTTCTGCTGCAGTTGCCACAGGTTTTGCACAAATTCAGCTGTACTTCGGAGTGACATGAAATAATAAGAATTATAGTATTTGCTTCCCTTATCTTTGGTCTGATAAAGTTTATATGGCAAAGTGCATTGAGGGCTGTTTATTCCTATGGGTAGTGCCCAACCTTGCCTGGGGCCTGTAGGCATGTTTAAAAACAAGCAGTAATTAAATTAAATTATATATTATATTAGCAGTGAAATAAAAATATATTGTTAAAAATTTCAAATTTAATCTCTTGGGTATTTTGGGGTGATTTTACAGGAGAGCCTTCTGAGAACTAGCAAACCTTTGCCATCCATTGCTGCAGTGCAGAGGGGGAGAGGGTTGGTTTTTGAAGAAAGCATCACTCTGGAGGCTCTGGGAATTGGAGCAGCTCTAAGGTCTGCAGCTGGAGGCTGAATGAGTGCAGAAGGAGCTGGAAGAGATGAAAGGGAGCTCAACATGGGCAGCGAAGCAGCTCAAGGACGAAAAGCATCACCATGACTTTTAGCAACATCTGGGAGGAAGTGGGAAAAGCTAGAGGAAGCTGTAGGGTATTAGAAAGTTCTAGTTGAGAAGGAAGAGGCACTAAATGAAAAAAAATCACTCTAAGGTGAGGAGAGCATACCAGGTTGTTTATTCTTAGACCAGCAATGAACGCAGCAGTAGTGCTGTCACTGATCCCTTTGGCATCAAAATGTTACAGCAGCAATGAGAACAAAACTACTTGTCAGGCTAGAAACAAAACAGAGGACACAACAAAATCTTTCATTCCTGTCTCTAGAGTTGCAAAACTATTTTGTTAATATTTTATTGTTATTAGTCATAAGTACAGCAAGGGAGCTATTACAAGTGAAACACTAGAACAGACTGAGCTGACAGTAAGCTGAAACATGCCTAGGGCAACCAACTTCTTTTTTTAGTGCTGTGACTTTCTAGCTTCTGCTTGTGATGAATAATGTGTCAAAAGAATCCCTAAACTCATTTAATGATTACCAAGGTTACTGAACAAGTGAGCTGAAAAAAAGTCCAGTTTTGGGGTGACTATTTGAAAATTGCTATTTTTCTTTTGTTAAAACATCCGTGTTAACCTGTTCTTTCAGATCTGTAATTCAGCTGTTGCCTATACTTTTCCCAATGAGTCTGAGCTTCCAGCAAGAAGGGTGCCTGTATTTGGAAAACTCAGTCCTGTGAGTTTTTCTGTGATTGTCAATAAACCTCTTTCCCCACCATTACTCAATTTGTGTTCTGTTACAAGTTGAGTAAACCGCAGATTCTGACTCCAGATGGGGAAAGAGTGGTGCTAAGAGCTGTCCAGTTTAGGCATTGGTGGAAAGTCTGTGTAGATAGATGTCCTTACTTCATAAAGAAAGGCTGGGAGAGTTGAGATTGTTTGGCCTGGCAGAGAGAAGGCTCAGGGAAGACCTGATTGTGGCCTTTCAGTACTTAAAGGGGCTTAGAAGAGAGAAGCAGACAAACTTTGTAGTAGTGCCTGTTGAAAAAGGAGAAGGGGTAATGGTTTTAAACTGAAAAAAGATGGATTTAGATTTGACATAATGAGGAAATTCTTTACTGTGAGGGTGGTGAAACACTGGAATGGGTTGCTTGGAGATGTGGATGCCTCACCCCTGGAAATGTTCAAGGCCAGACTGGATGAGGCTTTGAGCAACCTGGTCCAGTGAAAGGTGTCCCTGCCCACAGCAAGAGGATTGGAACCAGATGACCTTTAGAGGTCACTTCCGACCCAGGCTATTCTATGATTCTGTGATAGGCATAGGGACTATGAATTAAACAGATTTGGGAAAGCTAATCTGAGACTTATCCTGGTGACTGAAGGCCAGGTATCTGAAGACAAGAGCAATTCAAAATTTTTTCCAGGCTGTGTCTGAGTTTGTTGTGAGCTTTAGCCCATGTGTCTATATGAACTGTAAACTTTCAGTTTTCCTACACTTTTACTTTCATTTTTAGATCCTTGAGTTAGTTGGAAGTGGAGTTACATGCACTAAAACATTTTGGAAACCAAGAGCTCCTGCATTTCATCTGAAAAAGGACTACAGAAATTTGTATTGTCCGGTTACGCTGCCTAACCTCATAAAATATAGTCTCTCTCCTTACAGAGATTGCCTTACTAATTTCTTTTGACATGATATAATCTTAAACCAATTACAAGAAGTCCTTATAAAGTTTTATTTATCACCTTTATTTTGCTGTTGTGAGGAAAGCAACTGACAGACCACAGCTCCCCCATTCTTCTGGTGTTACTGCACACATAGGAAGGAGTTGCACTTGCTTTCCAGATCATTTTGGGACATGTTGCTTTCATACTTCACTGCAGTTACTCCTGTCTTCTGAATGTTGTTACTTGAAGGGAGGAGCAGGCTAACATTAGGGGATAAATGACTTTTAAAAATGAATAAGCAGCACAGACTTGATGTTTGCTTGATAAGGATGGGATATGTTTTTTTTCCATTTGGAGGAGCTGCTCTCAGTTTAATCCATCACCTTCTACAAGCTTTGAAGAACAAATAGATGTGGATATGCTCCTGTGTTTTCACTGCTGTGAATATTATCACACAGTAGAGTTCTTGTGAGGACTAAAAAGGACTTTTCTGTGAAGAGTGAATATTGGTTTCTGCATCTGACAGCACCGTGCTTGCAGAAAAGATTAAACTGTTCTCCAGAAACTGAAGACATTTGATGAAGATATTCTGTGTGTTACTGCAAATAATGAGCTACTTTCATAAAATGAAATAAGAAAATCATTAATTGTTAATTTAAGAAATGATCAAAAGTAGAAAAATGAAAAGTCTATTAGGCTTGTTTTTGTACTGCATAATTTTTCAGAAGGAATTAGCAAATAAATTTATATTTTTGTTTTTCTGATTGAATTGTTATGAAAGCCATTTTCAAATTTTATGAAAAATACAAACTCTAAATCACTCATATCTAAGAAGAAACTGCTGATGAAAATTTCTTCCAAGTGAGGTAGCTTTTACTCATTTGTTCTGGTCACCCAAAGGTACAGAAAAATCCATAGTTTTAGAAAATACTGAGTTTTTATTGCCCAGTTGAGTTAGAAAAGGGAGAAGGACAGAAATCTTCAGTGAATAAAGTCATATAGGCACAGCAATCTTAAATCCATTCCATGTGATTCAGCATGGAAACAGGTATGGGCAGCAGCTTTATTCTCACTAGTGCTCTCACTGTGTTGGTAGACCCTCACAAATGAGTCAACAAATTAGTCAGTGTTTACCACTTAAAAACATATTGCTCATCACTTCTGTTTTAGGAAAGGTTTGATTACATTTAATCCTTCTAATCTCTTGATTGTACAGAATTATTCTGAGGCTCATTACCTTCCTCCCCACTGAACTCAGACAACATGACACTATCTTGTTTTTCCTGTAATCAGGAGCTAATGGGGACTACACAAACTGCTCCCTTCACTCTACCCCATTCTTCTCCACCTCCCTCTGAGGCAATCAAACTGTGTAATCATTAGAGAGACTAATCAAGACAACAGGATTAAGGTCCAGAAGCTCACTGTAAGCCTCCACTGAATAGTTATCTCTAAATAGAAGCATGAGTAAGTCAGAAGTTCTCTAAGAAAATCATAGATCTAGTGGGAAAGAAAGATGTAAGCTTAGTTTTTGCCGATTGCATGAGGCTGTGTGGGAGGCTTCAGCTGCAGTGCAGACAGCAGGTGCATTTCCTTTTTTGAAGGATACGTGCTCTTTTAAAAAATCTATCGTCATTTATATTTGGTAGTTGTTTTTCTCTGTGTTTCTCAGCTGTTTCATAGCATTCATTTCAATGTAAGAATTCTTTCTGTATGTGCATGCAGGGATGGTCTGGAAGTCAGCTTTCATGTATGTGAGTGCTTATTTGGCAGAAGATGTCTCAGAACCTGAAGTGTAAAGTGTATTAGAAATATTCAAAAGCTTTGTGACATGTAAGAAGTAATGTATATAGAGCACAACTTGGGAACAAAAGCATAATCAGCTCCTAGTTCTGTGTGTGTCTGAGAGAGTGCATCCATGTAAGAATGCTAGTCTTTATTAAAAATAATCTTTAAGCATGAAGAGATGAGCTGTGCAAAAGAACAGAAGAAATAAAAGGGCAAAAATAAAGGATCCACAGAGGCTGGGGGAAAATAGCTTTCAGCTGTTCATTGTTAAAGATATTAGAACTAAATAGCAGTCTGGATTGTCACAACATCCTTATAAGCTTATTTATTTATTTACTTTCAAGAGAAGACATGTTTATATTTGGCAGTGCTTCTAAAACTAAATAAACATGCAGCAATCTTTAAAAGAAGAGAAATTAAAGATATAATGTTGATCTTTATTTTTATTTTCATAGTCCACAGTTGCATGCATATACATTTATATACAAGTAGTTAATGCTCAAGAGAGGGAGGAAAAGCACAGCAGGTATTTGTGTGTCAGTTTGTGTGAGAATGTGAATGCAGGTTATCTGAATGAAAAATAAATTGGCTCTGTGTACAGCAGTTGGTAATGGACAGTGGTGAATATATTGCCCAGCCACCAATTAAAAATGCAGATTTTTTTGGTTTTCTTCTCAATAATTAAGTGGTGATTTATTTAAAATCCTCTCATGGTATTTCAATACATTTGTTAATTTAGTGATAGGGTCTTTATTTCCTCATAGCGTCAAATATTTTGCTGTGCACATCTGTGTCACGGATAATTTTGTCAATATACTACTTTTTCACTCATTTCAATAAATTTGTTACAGAAATAAGAAAAGGAAAGAGTGCCTGGGCTGTTAGGAAACTACAGAGTTGCTGTACTAACATGCATAGACACGAGAGAGTATTATAGGCTCTGCTGAGCATTCCTCAGAGGTGTTAACGACTTTAAGCCTGTCAAGAATGTCTCCAGCTTGTACAGCAAAGACAATTCAACAGTTTAATAAAAAGGTGTAACATTTCCTACAGGTGAGCTCAAGTGATCAAAGGCTATAATAGAGCTTTTGTTACTTCATTCAAAGAATGCATTCTGGAGTTTAACCTTTGCTTTTGATGTAATGTCATCTTTGAATGCTAACAGCCTTTTCTAGGAAGGATTAAGTTGTTTGAAGTGTTTTTTGGTCTTTATTTAGGACCTTTGAAAACTAAAGAAAGTGTGGAATAACGTGCTATAAATTATGGAAAGGCTTCAAACAGTAATATATAGAAGAATAAAACTCATGAAGGAGAAGGTCAGGACTGGACAGTTGAATTTGGTCAACTAGGTTTATGTTCAACGTGGATGTTTAGAGTTTATTCATATAAGAAAACCCTTTTAGCTGAGAATATTTGTGAAATGTCACCAACTGGTCTATCTCTGTGGATGTGGTACTTGCATTTCCATCCTGAAGTGGATAAACAATCAGCAGTAGATAACAACAGCAGAGCTGAAACTGTACAGGCCCAGAATCTCCTCTAACTGAAGGATGTTTCTGTTCTTGAGGCAGAGATATCTTATTTCCTCCTAACCCCTCACAGATTTCACCTGATTATGATAATATTACCAAGCCTCTGACTGTGGCTGCTGATGGCCTGTGCAAAAACATATTTGCTCTTGCGCTGACAAGGAATAGTTAAGAGTCTATGGTCACACTTTCACCATCCCTGCAGATGCAAAGGTAGAAGCCATACCCTCACTGGATCATCCCAGTGTTCTTAATAAGCACTCTCACCTCCACTTTCTCCTCCTGAAAATGCAGCCCAGCAAGCAGAGCACCCAATTTCCATATGCTGTGCTGATACAGGGCAAAGCAGAGATACTGAAGAGTAATATGAGGCATGACTTTTAAATAAATTCAAATATGATGCTAAGATTTAGCAAAATATATAGAAAAAATGAACAAAAGTGACAGCAGAAAAGACATGCTTGTGCTTTGTTTCTGAGTAATGAGACCAGATAGACAAGGCTGAGTTATTCTAGTAGTTATTGCCAATTAATTGATTATCTGGGCCTGGAAATGCTAATATGTCTCCATCCTCTGGCATAAGGTAGTTCAGGTTGTCTTTAGAAGCATCTGCCTTGACAAAGAAACCAGAACATTTGTGAGTGTTACAGAAGAGTTTTAGGCAAGGGTGAAAACTGGGGAAATTCAGAAACAGCTTCCACATTTTGAAGCAACAATTTGGGCTTGAGGCAGGCAATAATACTCCCAAATTACTGGAGCATGGTATACTTTCAAAGTCTGAAATAGAAGGGCATGGAAATAGGTAGGGAATTGGTACCTTTTAAAAAAAGTCCCCTTGCCTGATGTTTGTTTCTCCAACCTCCTCCCCACTGTGACTTTCCAACACTAGAGAACAGATGTGGATTCTAGGAAAACAACTTCAAGAGACTTGTTTCAGATTGCCAGAAACAACAGCATTGTGGCATGTTTTGAAATTTAGAGTGAGGTTCACTCTCTCAAGTCGTTGCCTTCATCTCAGTTTTTCTCCAAAGTTGGCACTGGCATTTCAATTCAATCTAGTAATCCTCTGGTTGTGTATCAATACCTGTCCATTGCCACAGCTCCAAAGTGCTTCATAAATAAGCAGTGGAATTTATTTGTGCCTTTGAAGTTTTTGCACACAAATGGAGCACAGATACTAGACTTAATTCACCACTGCAGTCTTGTGAGGGTGTAGGCAGCTGGGTCAGAACAATGCAAAAGTCTGCTGAAGTGCTGCCTCGGTTGGAAGGTGCAGCATGGAGATGTTCCAAGAGAAGGTCACAAGTAAAATGCAGTCCTGTTCAGGTAATAGAACCCTTCACAAATGTGGCTTTTCAGTCCTCATTTCTTATGTGGCTTCTTTTTCCAGCCCTTGGGAAAAGTCTGTCTTTCCTCTTGGTAAGTATGATCTTCAAGGAAGGCCTTCAGACTCTGGGCTTTATCAGACAATGCAGACTAGAAACAAGTGTCAGGAGGTCTGGAAGAGAGACGGGAGGGCAGTCTTCTTAATGGTGCCAGAATTACAAGGCTGCTCAGTTACATGCATTTTCTCTCTTGGGCTGACACCAAAGACAGATTAGATGAAGGGATCCAAAAGAATTATTCTGTGCATGCAAATGGTCTAAGTTGCTTATCCCATTTTCTCGGAGTGATAACGTGAAACTTTCTTGACCTACCTTAAATCAGAGCATTGCCACATGTCTTTTGTGCAATATTTTTAAGGAAGGACACCAGAAGAAACATTTCAAGAGCAAAATGTGGGTTTATTTCAGGGAGCTGGAAATTTTGACACAATGGACATACTATAAATTAATATAGTCGTTATGTATACTATTTAAAGCATGTATATGTACCTATAGAAGAGCATAAGTAATTCAGCAATCTGTTCATCTGCTCAATAGCCTTTTAGGCAGCAAACTTTTTTTGGATTTTGTAGATGTTTGTTTTTCAGTGTAATGCATTTAATTTTTTTTTCCAGTTCTGTGATTTCATTAGTGCTCCTCTATTATTTAGATTGAAAATGACCTTCCTCAGTTTTGATACTGAATATGAATATTGGGCCCACTGCCTCAGACAAGAGCAGTAGAATTTCTAGAGGGAGGAAAGAGTTATACATGTAAGGAAAAGAAATCCCCATTTTAAGGTATGGGCATATGTAGACAGATAGTAATGTGAAATATATTTGTAACATCTCTGTGCACAGATTCATATAGTTTTCATAATAGATGGGAAAGATGAGGGAAAATCCTACATCTCCTGAAGACAGAGGTTGCAGGACATTCACTCTAAAAGACTTCTCCATACCTCTTTTTTCAACACCAGATGTATTACTTGCCAATACAGATACACTGAATACTAAAGAATAAGCACCATACATACATAAACATATGTGAAAGGTCATGTGGTTCAAGGGAGGGAATCGTACCTCTGCAATTCTTAAAAAGTCTTGAACACTTTGATTTATAAGGCCTTATCCAGTGTATTATTGTATACCCTTTAGGATGCTCATTTTTTTATGTCCCAAATACGTCTTGCATAAAATACATCGGACAACTTATCCAAAAGTACCCAGTTGAAATTCTTGGTCTTTGAAGAAGCAAAATACAGTGTGTTCATTCTAGACACCACTTCATTTCCATTTCCGTAACTATTAGAGAAAATAGACTTCTACAGGATTAGAAATAAATTAACATTTTTATTGCTGTTAGCTATGATTCCAGTTTTTGGATAGTGCATGCTAACATGTGAGTTTTAGGACCACATATTTAAAATTTGTTTGTTTTCTCCTGGTAATAGTGACAAATCCATATAAATACTGCTCACATGAAAGAAATTATTTATGCCACACAACTTTCAGGAATTATGTTGTTTTAAATTGAGACATTGTTAGCCAGCATATGTAATGATTCATTTTTATGAGCTCTGTGTGTCTTTCATCACCAGTATAATTTTTTCCCCATTTTATTAAGAGTGGTCTTTTTTGAGAAGAGGCTGCTGATCCTGTGAAACTGTTTTAGAGAATAAAACAAAGACATATCTTGAGTGAATGTGTTCTTTATTTTATGAATAAATCCACGCTATAATTTTATTTATAGAAGCATCCATGAATACTAAGAAATGTTCACTTCTTTATATCTTTACTTATAGAGAAGTGGTTGATGTTTCCTACCAGACAATGAAAAATCCTGACAAATAATTGTAAAACTTCCTTGCTCAACCAACCATTTGCTGTTTTTACCACTGCTGATGAAAGAAATGGTGGTATGTTATATTTAAATGTTTATTTCATATGTATCATGAAAATGAATGTTTTACTGTAATAGTTGACCTTAAACCATGCCACAGGGATGTTTTTTCCATAAATTCCTACTCTGTGGAAGAGTAAACGGTTTTATATTATGGAAATTCAGATAGCTACACCTCCTGTAGAAAAGCAAATTAACTGACTGGAATGCTCCAAATTTTACACCAAATTATCATTTTATTGTCCTTTTCCCTAGTTCTTCTGGTCACACATTCTTTTTCATTCTATAGTGGAAATAAAGTGTAAATAGTAAAATATACTTGTTTACCAGACAAATCTGCCTACCTCTAACTGTATAATGCAAAAGGAATACTTAAAAAAACTTACTTAGTATCATGCAGTGCCTTATGATATTCCTAAGGCAGAGTGAGGCTGCTGCCTTTACTAACAACAAGAATGGTCAGGTTTGTTTTGTTTTACTTATAAATTGCAAAAAAATTGTAAAAACATTTTTTCTCTGAATTTGATTCTAAGGAAACCGATTGGAAAAATATATTTTGTTAGGGAGAGCCGGTGAGAGTTGCGGTGTATGTTCTTTGTCTTCATAGGAAAAAAAAACAGCTTAAAAATTTAAGTGCAAAGATAGAATTAGAAAAATTAGAGTTCACTTTTTAAATTTTTAAAGCTATTAGAGGAAATAGTTCTCTACACACATGTAGAAACTTTCTGGACAGGTATATTATTAAGGTGTGCAGACTCACATCTGAAATATTTTCTCATTGCTGTAATTCCAACTTCCCAAGGACTTCTCAAATGAATTCATTTCAATCTGAGGAGAAAATATGAAAAAAAAACCCCAAACTGATTTTTTAGATTTTTGAAGTCCATGCTATCCAGGTAGCTACTCACATGTTTTCCTCCTCTGGTGCAGTTTAAGACTATTTCCTTCTATCCTGGCACTAGCTGCCTGGGAGAAGAGGCTGACCTTCACCTGGCTACAACCTCTTTGTGGGGTGGGGGTGATAAGGTTCCCCCCAAGCCTCCTTTTCTCTAAGTTAAACACCACCAGCTCCCTCAGGTGTTCCTCCCAGGACTTGTGCTCCAGACCCTTCATCGGCTTCATTACCTGCCTATGGACCTTTCTCAGCACGCTCATGTCCTTCCTGAACTGAGGTGCCCAGAACTGGACACAGCACTCAAGGGGCAGCCTCACAAGTGCCAAGTACAGAGGGAGAATCACTTTCCTAGACCTGCTGGCCACACTATTCCTGATACAGGCCAGGATGCCATTGGCCTTCTTGGCTACCTGGGTCAATTGTAGTGAAAAATTCCTTTATGTTATTAAAGAGCTGTTCCTCTGCAGGCTAATGCTAGATGCCGTCCTTAAACAATCCACCCACTAATTTATACATTAATGATAAACAGGATCTCTGATAAGGTTTGTGACATGCTTGGGATCTCCTAGGTTAAAAATCAAATATTGAAACTCAAAGTTTAAGCAGTGGTTTACAGATTAACAAATCTTTTGAGGTGTGTGTTTTTGCTCAGTATAAACTTTTTTTCTAACCTTTCCTAGTATACCTTTTGGAAAACAATAATCTGAAAGCAGACACCTATATACTGTTTTATCTCTTAGGGAAATTGAAGAAGGAGGCATTCCTTCAAGTTGGGTCACTCTAAGGAGCTTTTCATCATAGCTTCTCTTTGACAAAGTAAGGCAATTCTGGGCAATGTGAGGATAAGGGGAGATGAGACAGACTATAAAGCTTTTCACCTGGAGCAGAGGATTTTTTTCTCCCATAGTTGCGTCAAAACATGTTTTCAGCTTCTGTGATTTTTCCTAATCCTGTATGTTCCTTTCAGCTGTTTCAGCATGCAGGGCATGTTTACAGACGAGATAATGTAGGCAGGATCACTAGCTGGTTATAAGAGTTATTCATAGCTCTGTGCATAAGTAAGGATAAACAGAAGAGTTTATTTTCTTGACAAGATTCACTGTGTTGTAGTTAGATGGAGTAGGTTTAGTGTGTTGTCCTAATCCAGCTCTTACAAACAAGATATTTATTCAGCAAATCCCTTGCAGTGGATTAAAATCTTAACCTTTTGAGTCCCTTAGTGTGAAGATAAAATCACAAGCAGAGGCAATCTTGAAAATATTTCTTAGTGGTATATAAATATTTGAAAGGGAGTTTATCTATCTTAAAGCAAGATAAAAAATCTTACAGTATAAAAAAAATTGAACATGATGACAGAAAATACTTATTTGTGGGAAAAAATAACTAGGAAAAGTATGTATTAACAAGTTGTTCTCATACCTGAGTTATTAAGGGAGTCTTTCCAATTGAGATTTACAAAATAATATTCACTTAGGACTTTTAATAGGTCAAGAAGAGTAACTGACAACTCAGGGCAGCACTTCCTTGTATAGACAAATGATTAAACTAACCTTTGATCAAACTCATCTTTGTACACCAAATTCAGAGTCATCTTTACCTTTACAATGTCTTTAACAATTAGGTTCTCTCCTGATGAAATTTCTTCTTGTCTTTTTTTTTTTTTAGGGAGCTGTTCTATCATTCTGCATGCTAGTAATAACATTATTGCTTTGTACTGAAGACCTTTTTTCTGTAGAAGCTTGCCAAAATGATTAGTTTATGAGAATTGTTTTGAGACATATTTTAAAAAGTTTCAGCTATGTCAAAAAAAAAAAGCTTTCCCCTGAGAACAAGTGAATATTTTTTTCTGTAAATACCAATCTTAGTTATGCTCACACAATGAAGAGTGAAGATCGTGGAGATGAGGTGTAACTACAAGTATTTATTCAGATTTGGAGATAAAGGTTTGAGGTGCTAAGCCATATAGTAGTCAGAAGCAAAGAGCAAAGTTGCCTTTGCCAAAGAAATCTCTTACTTTAAATCCAAATGAGACAATATCATATTTCAAGAAATAATCCATAATTCCAGAAATTATTTAAATATTGCTGGGTGCTAAGTTTCAAGCAGACCAAGAGAATATGCAACCAAGGTCCCAGTGAAGCCAGTAGTAAAGACCATAGTAACAAACCCTGGCCAGTTTTTTTGGTGCATCAGAAAATCCTTCTTTCCAAAGTTAACTAGCCTCCTTTAGATTTTAACCTTGTCCGTACTGGTTACAAATAGTTGCTTGCTTTCCTTGTACAAATTCTAGACTAAGAGATTTGACCCTTTTCTGTTTTCTGTCTGTTGGTCTCTTATTCTCTCGTCCAAGAAATGAAAAACCTCTTGATGTGCAGTTGGCAGTCTGGTAGATGATATAGCAGGGATATTGTGAGTAGCAAACCACTGCCTCAGAGGTGGCATGTGAATAATTGCTGTTGAGCTGCTGGAGTTGCCAATCTGGCACGCAGGATGGTGCCTGCTGAAGAGTGCAGCAGTGCTAGGAAAAGTCATCATTCCCTTCCGCGTCCTTTCTGTGTGCAGGGCTGGGACATTCCAGTACCCGTTAGGCTTTTTGTTCACTATCACTATCACTCATAAGCAGCTGTCACTTATCGTATTTTCCATCCTTTCAAGCATCAGATGTGGTACTACTGAATAGCTGCAGTGCATTGATTCTGGAGCGCTGGTTACGCTGGGTTGCTGAGTGACTATTAGCTGTGGCAGGTCGACAGACTTCTTCCCAGTAGTACTCCTAAGGGGGTCCTCAGTAAAAAGGCAGAATGATTTTTGAAGTTTCTTTTTCTATCTGTCTGCAAAGAGCTTCCAAAAATAACCCCTATTGCTCCTGCTCTTAGAGCTGAGACTGGAGCTACGCACTTGGGAAGCATTCGCTGAGCTCAGCGTGGATCCTGGCGTTTCAAAGCCAGTGCTATTCCATGCGTAATTCAAGCAGAAAAGTACTTACACCCCTTGCCCTGCAGTGGGCCAGGCCAACTATCCTGATGAATTTACAGGCTTTAACATTTCACAGCCACTTAACATTAAGCATGACTCCTTCTGACCCCCAGCCCTCCCAGGCCGCAAAACCAGGCCATTCAGTGCCTTACCTAATTGGTAAGGCAAGATAATAATGAGAGTAAAAGAGACACGAAGACAGATAATGCCTAAATGAACACAGGGGAGCTTAACCAGCAGGAATAAGAATAACTAAGATCTTGTGCCTATTGTTTGCATAACGTCCTGTTTTTATAAATGCAGCTTCTTATCAACACTTCAATCACACTTATAAATGCACAGAAAAGGATGAATGCAGATGCTTGTGACACAGTAGGGATGACTGCACAACACAGGTTGAGCTGCTGCATATCTTTCCAGAGCAAGGAGAAAAAGATCTTGCACACTTCTTTTTTTTTTTGCCAAAGGCCTCAGTATAGGACTGCAGGTTTTTTTTTTCTTTTTAATTACAAAAGTAGCAATTTAGCGACACAAAGGAAATAAAACTTCATCTTTGTACATCTAAATTTATTTTAAAACTGGCTCTGCAGAACCAAGGCCTCTACAATTTTTATAAAACCAATATTCTAGCCTTTTTTGGATTCCTTAAAAGTGCTTATCAAGATGAATGAGAACAGTGGTGTGTAATTTCAAAAATGTAATTGCTTTTCTCTCTAGCTTTCTCTAAGCGTTTTCAAGGTCACCCATAAAAGGGGACAGATAAACCTACAATCCAAGTCTTCTCCTGGTGTTCCATGCCAGTGCATATTGCTCCCTGAACAAAAGTCTTGTAACTTCTTGAACTGTTCATTTCTACTTTTCTCCCTTCTCAAACAGAGTATGAAACTCCTACCAGTTTACATTAAACCTCTGAGTGACTGTGAAGCAAAGTATACTTGCATGAAGAACAGCTGCAAATGAATGAACGCAATTTATTTCCCTCTTATCTGCCGTGTGTATCAATTCTGGTTTGCTTCCTCAGTCTCATGTGTAAAGAATGGGCCTGTTGAAAGAGGCTGCAAAATTTGAGCTTGTGCTCTCTGTGTGGTATCTTCAGGCCTGCTTTAGGATGTGCCTGCCTGCCAGTGAGTTTGTCCTCCCTTCTGCTTGGGCCACATTTGAGCACCTCCTATTTTCATTCTCACCCCAAGATTCTTCTCTGGAGGGTGTCAGGTAGGGGCAACACCGGTGCTGCACTGTTCTTATAACCACCCACAGACAGCTTAAAGATTTCCTGGAACAGCATCCCTTGGTCTCCTACCAAATTGGACCTAACTGCCAGATCATGAGAATGCTGACAGGATGCAGTAAGAAAGGGAATATGTAGGTGCCACGGTGGGCATTCTTTGTGTGTGTAGAAAATGTGATAGAAGCATCCTATATATACTTACATGGCTTCATGCCATGTCTTTACTGGAGGTTGTGGTTCTAGAAGCTAGATCATTTTTCAAACCAAAGGGTTTTTCACCAAAGGAAATGGTGAAACTCCTCACAGGAAGAGAACACACCACCAGTATAAATCTGGCATTTTCAAGATGATCCTCTTAAATCACTGTTGTGACTGTTTCAGCACTGGTTTCCTTGGCTCAAGAGGATTTGTAATATCTTAAAAGGGACATGAAGAATAATGTGCCAATATCTTCTCGGTACCTTTATATTGCAAATTAATGCTCACTCTGTTCTGACACTTTGGTTTTCGTGATAAAGCCCTGTAGGAAACCTGAAAAATTGTCTGGGAAAGCAGACTGGATAGAAATAGAGAAGTAGAAACAAAGTTGATTTTTTTCTATTAAGTTTGCTTTGGGGATTTACTTCTTTGATTGAAAGAAAATTTTCAGTCATATTTTTGTAGCCAGAATTTATACCTGATCAACTTTCATGATCACATGAAGGGTCCAGGAGGGTGAAGAGTACTGCTATCACTGAACATTACATCTCAGGTGGTAAAAGAAGACTCAGTACCCCATATTTTGTCAGCTCAGGTACCCTAGGCTATGCCCTTGACTGTGTAGAATATTATGTGCTGTTACCAGTTCTTGTATTGGTCACCCTTCTCCTACTTATCTTTTGATTCTGGATTTGCATGTGAGTTGTTATTTTCAGTGTCCTGGTGTCCAACAGAATAATGCATATGCACTCTTAAATAAAAAAAAAGATTTTTTATTATTTCCTTTGGGACACACATGCACACACATTAAGCCAACAAAAACAATATTACCTGGAAAGATACCCTATATTTGGTGTGCTGTCATGTAGAGATGCACGAAACCCAGAGATATTGCAGTAGCTCCCTGTTCTCTTGCTCTTACAGAGCATTAAATGTAGTTCATGTCTCCTGGTGTATGCTTGCAGACACTGTCTAGCTCTGCAGGGCACATGCATTTTCTGTTCAGCCATCTGCATGTCCATAACAAATGCTACAGCAAAAGTCTAACTATGTTACATTCAGTCATCAATTCCAACAACAAAATAAAAAGCATATTTCATTAAGACATGTATCATTTCAGGATTGTCATTGGCTATTTTTTCTATCTTGCAGTGTATTCCCAGTTCCCCTCTGTGAGTCTTAAAAGTGCTAAATATTCTGCAACCTGGGTACATGCTTCTGTTATTGTGACTAACAAAGATATTCCAATGGAACTCCATTGACAAAAATGACATGTGGAGACAGGCAACTGGTGAGGGTTCTTCTGGAGAACTACTTGTTCCTAATTTAGTATCTCACTCTGATCTACCAGAAACCTGATTCATTAATCTTTTAGACATACTGGAAAATCCCATCTATTTTAATAACCACAAGAGAATAGAAATGGTTGAGGGTCCTGTGATTATGATTGATCTATGTTAGGTAATCTATGGAAGATACTCTATTAAATTATGTTGATCGACAGTATTTGAGTTTGTAATGTTCACTTAATTTTTTTAAGGGTTCCAAAGTCTGAATTGCTGTCGATTAGCATTGTTATAAATGAATATAAATATGTTCCACAAGCCGTAGCAAATTGAACTGTGAGATTTTTGTCAGTGAAGTTATTCCTAAATCAATTATTCATAAGTAGTTCAAATGATGATCAAGTTTAATGCAGTGCCTACTCAACAGAAGCAGGACAGCTATTGAGAAAGGCTTTGAAGAGCCAGTTTGCCTTGTTCCATGGTAATCTTAAATTGCTTCCTGGCCAAATAGCTCTGATTTTCTCTTATATTTCATTGGGTTTGCTTATGTGCCTTATATTTCATTTGCTGGCATAGATTTCAGTTATGGATTTTACTGAACTTGGCAAGGGAAGCCAAAATAATTCTCTTTCATTGTGACTGTAGCCAAGGGGATCCCTAGAAACGGAAACTGTCAATAATTTTTAGTATTGATTTTCACTTCCCTGGAAAGCTATTGCTCCTTCCAAATGGAGGAGATTTAGGGATCCCTGCAAGACAAGACCTTCATGGCTTGGTTTAGGTGTGGCAGTCAGCTACCCTTCACAAAACTCTTCAGCATTCTGTCTCAGTCAAGTCTCTATGATCAGAGTTTCAGAAAGCAGCATTAAGTTGTCCCTTCTCTGTCTCATGACAAACGCTGCAACGATAAAACAGTGCCAGTGGATCTCTGTGGGTAGCTGACAAAAAGATCAGTATCGTTGCAAGAAAAGAGGAAGGCATCGTTGTAGGTATCATCCACTCTATCTCTGGCCCTGTAGATGTGAGAAGCTCATCTGTTTTTTCTAAACTCCTGTTAGTAGATGAGGGGGATTTTTTAAGAACAGTGGGGGTTTCAGGGGATCTATTCAAGGTTGAACAGAGATTGGACTGTTTGCATTTCATGTATTTCAGAACATTCAAAGCTATTTACAATGCATGGAATTTCTTTCTTGTCCAGGACTGGAGAAAATTGAAATTTCCAATTCCTTTTAATCAGCAGGGCTGAAAAGTAGCTTTTGTCTGAGATGTTTCCCATGTATGTGAACCCTAAATAAAGAAGGAATGAGAAGACACCGATATTCTATCTCTTGGATATTTGTCTTCCTCCAAAATCAGATGACATAGTGCACCTTCAAAAGCTAAATTAATCAATTTAATTATGAGTACCTTGAGGGGTTTCATTCTATTAGAAAGAGTCTGCTTACATCATGCTTTTCCAAAATAATCCTATCAGTGCATTTACTCAAGCAGATGAATCTTGAGCTGTCCTCTGGGCTTCAAAAAATATGTAATAACTTGCTGTAATAATATTAACAGAGAAGTGGGGAAAGGTTTAGTTACTAACACTACACAATCCACCTCAAACCTTGTTTTTTTAAAATATTTTTTCAAATCAGAAGCGTAATTTAAGGATAAGACATTGTTAGCTATCCTGCCTTGCTTGGGGCTTTGCTGCAGAGTGACAGGTCTTTCTTCCTCTGTAGACTGAATGCTCTAATTACACCTACTGCAAGTCAGAGCTACACTACTACAGCATCAGTGCAAATGTCAGATGTCTTTTCACTTTAAACTGTCTACTCTCTAATAACAGTGTCTTATTTCCAGGAAGAGTTTTTAGGAAATTTCTTTATATTTAGATACCCTTTATTTGTCTCCTTCATCTTTATGTCTCTAATTGTGTTCAAGATCATATTTCTTTTCAGAGGTCTGAGCTCAGTGCTTTGAAAGTTTATATGTTAATTGCCAAGGTCAAAAGAAAGAGAAAACATGCTCTGATTGTTTAATGACAAGTGGTGTGATTTGAAACAGAAGTTTAATGGACTACTCTGTCTCTTAATAAAAAGTACTGTTTCAGGGATATTGAACATCTGCAACTTAATTCAAACCCAGTCAGTACAATACAACAGGTTTAAAAATATTTTTAACACTCTTTCTGTACAATTCAAAAGCTTAGTAAAAGCCTTTCAAGTAAGTTGGCCCTTTTTCAGAAAAGTCGTCTATAATGCCACTCTTGCATATGCTTGTAAAGATCTGCTGTTTGATACCCGTTCTGCTCTGAAAAGCCAGTGTCCAAAGCACGAGTAGATTTCCTTGCCATTTCTTTGTCAAAGATGACAACTATCTTTGGTATATATAAGAGAATTGAAAATTGGCCTGTTATCATTTCTAAGAACCTGATCCTGTCTCCACTGAAATCAACAGTGATTTACAACACCTCAAGTAGAAGCAAGATCTGTATTGCTACATAACATTTTATTACATTACATAGTATTGAGCAAACTTTAAACACTGCATAGAATCACAGTGTCTTTGGCAGAACAAGAACATTTTTGATCATAGCTGATTCTCCCCTCATTTGATTCCTGCAAAACAAATTAATGCCGTTTCTTGACTTATTTGTATCTGGTTTCCAGTAATAGCTATGTTAAACCTATTTTAAACAGTACATAGATCACCCATAAGGTATTATCTTACATGTATCAGAGATGAGCAACTAAGTGGTGCAATTGCAACTGGATGTAGCATTTGGTTTCTTTAATAGACATATCATCAATCTGTTCACACAGGAACAGTATGGGTCAGTTTGAATACATGGCATTCAAGCTCCCTTAATAAAATTTTTCCTCTGTTCAGAGCAATAAACGTGCAAGAAAAGACCTTTTCTTGTCTATGTGTAGTATAAATTTATGTTAGAGGACCATACCTTTTTCATTTTATGTTCATGGCATCTAAGTCTAATGTCCAGAAAAAAATAAAATAGTTTGTTTATTGTGCTTATCCTTATCAGAGCTATGGCACAATGCCATGCTGCTGTTCCCTGCAACTGTCCTGCTTCTTTGGATTTCAGTTTCAAGTAATAATATTTGGAAAAAAAATTAAAGGAATTTTTTAAGAAAAAGGGACCATGCTCTTGGCTTTCAGCCTAAGCAAATATAAAATATATGGAGAATTCTGATATGCAAAAAACATGGTTGATCTGGTGTTCCTTCTCCCCTATCTAATGCAGTAGATGAGCAGTCCCAAACCTCAAACAGCTGACAAATGCCTACCATTTATGCACAGTAGATGTTACTAAGCAGACAAGATCCATCTCTCACTGTCTTCTGATGCAGGTGTGGCTTTGCAAATAAGTTGTTGCAACTTTTTTTCAAGAAAGAAGTAGCAAATAGAAAGAAAGAAAGAATCTGTGCCTGATTTCAAAGTTCTTATCTGTTCCTGATGGATGTACCAGTGTACATTTCTTCAGGAAAGAGTTCTTTTGGCATTGAGAAAGAAATGCATTGACCCACTCACAGCTCCCTGCATAACAGCCTTCTCTTATAAACTATTGTGTGAAAGTGACTTTCCAGTGGTTATGACATAGCTATAAAATATTTCTATTTTCCAGGATTTAAAGAAATGCAAATGCTTTTTTATTTTCTGTATTTCTCTCTACCTGCAGCCATGTATTCCTTGTGAAATGTCTGCTTACCTGCTAATGGAATCCTCAGGTTTATTTATTTCATTTTTTTTTCTACTGAAACTGAAGCTCCTTGGACAGTTACAAGCCTGTAATAGTGGGAAAAGGGTTCCTTATACATAACTGATTCACCTTGTCATTTTTGCAAGTAGCCAATAAATAGTGTAACACCAGTAATAAGCTAAAGGCATGTCAGTCAACACAGAAAGGGGTGGGGGTGTTTTTTGAGTGGGGAAGTTGCTTTTGAACTTCCAATTTATTTTCTTATTGCTGAGGAAGAATTCTCCTTTCCTGAATGTTTCGTAAATGCACAATATATATATTTAAATTTATTTACTTCTTTCAAACAACAATGCATTTTTTGGCAAGTGAAAACCAGTTTATCTTTTTATCCTGAAGAAAATCCGCTTGAAGACAGCTTGACATATGCTTGTTGTAAGATGTTTCTTGCACATCATAGAAGCTGCATTCATTTGGTAGTCAAAGTAAAACAATGTTTCTGATTCAATTTGCAACTTCTCTAGAAAAAACATGAATAAATCCCCAATACTAAATGAGGAGTTCCACATTACAATAGTCTTGGCAGCAGCTCAGAATTCATGGTAGCAAAGTTCTTTTTGGCAAAATTAAATTGGGAAGAGATCAAGAGCTTTCCATTTTGAAAACAATTGTTTATTTACAAAAAATTGTTATGTTTTTTCAGGTTTTTGTTAATCAATTCCACTGGTTGGCAATTTCTTGAAAGATTATTGTTCATTATCATTCTTAATTGGTCTTGCATAACTTTAAATAGACAACAGGAAGCCTAGTATTTAAAGAGAGGCAAGCTTCTCAGTGGTCAGTATCTTTAATTCTCTGAAACACAGGCAGGAGACATTTTACCTTCCTCTAATTTTTAATTTATTTCCTAGAAAATATCAGTGATCAAAAATAAGTGGCTTGCAGCCATTTGCAGTCAAGAATTGAAAATTTAATTCTTACATTTTCATTTTTAGAAGTGGGAAATGCCATTATAATTCAGCTTAGAGTGGGCTTCCATTGACTGTCACATTCTTCCCAGCAACACTTGTCTTGAACTGGGATAAGGCCCAAACACAAAACTAAACTCAGGGTTGATCTCACAAATCACTCTTATCTGAACAAGGAAATATTAAGTTCTGGACTTCTGGTCTGAGTCCTTTGTAATCTTTAAAATCAGAGGCAAGGAAAGTCATGACTTTCCATTTGGTATTGTGATTGTCAAAGCAGATAAGACTCATGCCAGCTGTTCATGGCTCAATTACAGTATTTGACTAGAAAGAATTTTCTCAGGAAGAAAAAAATATGAAAATTTTCTTCAGCACTTGTGGATGTCAAAGTTTAATGGTATTTAAATGCAGATTTTAAATCATATGTACTGGTGCTTAAACTGAAGCCGTAAACACCTGCATTAATGTTAAGAGTCAGGCCCAGAGTTGAATTAAAGAGTTAGGATATATACTGGAAGCTTAGCAGGGGGTTGGGATAATTGGTATTTTGTGGGGTTTATGTTTGGGTTTTTTTAAGAAACAAAACTGCTGTGTGCATATATTTATTATTCTCATATCTAATTGTAGACAATATTTAGGCCACAACTTCATAGCAGCAAATAAAGAAGACCTCTAAATGCTGGTATTGTTTTGATAGCAAATCCTAGGATGCTAATGTATGCTATAGGTATGAAATATTTCCTTGAGAAAACACCATGCAGCCCACCAGAGACTTTATATGTGAGTGAAAACTGTGGGAGCCACTGGAAGAGCGTGCCTTTACATTTTAAGAGGACAAACAGTTTCAGAGAAGAAAGCAGCTGGCAGAGAGATCCATGATCAACTAACCTAAGCAGCAGCTCCACTGTGCCATTCTGGCATTTTAATTGTACTGTTATGTAATTTTTAAACAGCTGCATCATTATGCAAATATTTGGTAAAATGCACAGCCTTAGGTACCTTAGCAAACCACCAGGGCTTGTCTGCTGCTGGAACTGTTACCCTTAGTCTATCTGTCCTATAATGATTAAACATAATGTAAGAAATTTAGTGGTTCAGGCCAAATAATTGCTACAGAAGGTCCTCCCAAGGGCACCCTCTCTCTGTCTATTTCTGTGTACTGGACACGATTTTCTCATGATTAAAATTCAGGTGCAGAGTTCTTAATCAGGCACAAATAAACAAGAATTATGCTTGTGCTGGGCTGACAGCGTGGGAGAGCTGGTGGCTTTGCTGAGGACATGCCACTACCACATGCTTCCCCCGGAGTTTGATCACGGTGGTCACCAAAAGTCTATGCATGTGTTGGCACAGCCAGAAGGAGCCTTTCCTTCACTTAGAGAATCACAGAATGTCCTGAGTTGGAAGGGACCCACAAGGATCATCCAGCTCCTGGCCCTGCACAGGACCACCCCAAGAATCACACCATGTGCCTGAGAGTGTTGTCCAAATGCTTTTTGAAGGCTTGGGGCATGTGGAGGTTGTCTCCTGCAGATGCTGCAAATTGAAAGTACAGTGTGAGACTGCTGGCCTAGCTGTAATCGCAGCACAAGTGGGCACGATGATGGCATGTGCAGCATCAGAACATGAAAATTTAGACACATCTGCAGTACAGAACCAAAAGGAAACTTGGGACACCATTGTCCTAAGCAGTCTCAAACACATAATTACACAAACCCAAGATTTTGAGGGAGAAAGACCAAGGTAGTTCTTCCAAACAACTTCTGACACTTTTCAACAGCTACTTGAAAATATGTGTGTCTGTGTGCCTGTGCATGTGTGTGTGTGCTGGGAAGGAGCAGCACACACAGGACACACTTAGCTGGAGAGTTGATTTAGAAAGTTCTACTGGAGGTTTCCCTGTTCAAACAATTCCTTGAAAAGAGCTTTGCTTCTGAGCCTTCTTCACAAAGAGACCACCAGGCAATGTGGACCAACCCATGCAAGGGAACTGTGAAAGCGCAGAAATGACCTGGGTGAGGCACTGGAGAATGAAATGTCCCTTACAGCCTGTAGCGAGAAAGCCATTGCAAAGTTCCTCCTCCCCACCCACCCTTTAACTTAATCTAGGTGAATTGTCAAAAAAAAGTAGCTGGAGGAATTCAGAGAGGGAGCATATGTATCGAACATGATTAGATTATATTTCTGTTTTTTAAAAATTCTTTTATTTATCCTATTTCCCTCTGGATGTTTATGGACACATTTGTATGCATTTATATAGATCTTTGTGTAAATTTTATAAATAAGACATTACTATTATAGAGCCTTTTATTAAGACAGCTGGATGAGGAAGTTTTTGTATATTAATGGGAGAGGCATTTTTGTAAGAAAAACATATTTCACAATCTGAAAACTAAGCAATAAATGACATATTGGCAAGAGGTATACCATAGTCTACAGCAATATAAATGCTGTGAGTGAAAGTTCTGTTTAGAAAAGGAGGCTGTATTTAAGAAAGGCAAGTACTAGCTGTCTAATATTTATGTTTGCCTTTCCAGCAAGTGATGTTGAAGTTGCATTCAGGACAGTGGGATCTCATCAGAGGAAGTGCCAGATTGCTCCAGGTAGATCCTAAGTAAGTGTTATAATCAAAATGAGTCACTGGAAAGTCTGTCAGGTGATGAGAGCGAATTCAGTGACGTTACCTGCAGAAGGAACGAGGCTGGAAAAGCAGAGCAGAGCCTGGAGAAGGATCTCAGAGGAGGGTGAGACATCGGCAGGTGGCAGCATCGCCACAGCCCTGGCAGCCTCGGCTGGGTGACAGCCCCCATCACTCCCGCTGCAAGTTTTACATACGGAAAGTTCTTTGACCTTTCATGAATTTATTGTCACCCTGGTTGAGTGGCACTAGGTGCAAATAGTCCGCCCCTCCTTCAGTGTTTGCCTGTGACTGGCTCTGGTAATAACAGATTTCCAACTCTCCGAGCTGCTCGGCTCATTTGTTCCACTCATTGTTTTTGCTACGTGACACAACCTAAATTCTCCAGCTTGTATTTACATGAGCCGGTTCTCAGCCTCACGCAGAGAGGAACCGGGCTACAGTCCACTAGAGCTGGGAGAGGATGGGATTGTGCGAGGGAGCGTGGGGAGAGGCAATGAGGTTTGGGCTTGTTCGTAGCTGTCTGTAATGAGTGTTGAGTTTGGTGTTCAGAGCCAGCATTCAAGTACCATTGTTAAAACTGGCATCACTGTGCAGAATTTCAAGAGCAGGCTTTTAGAGGGATTCCTAAAATAATCTGAGCATTTTGTTTGCGCTGGCACTTCTGGCTGATAAATGCATGCATAAATGTCAGCGTTTGTTAGTGGATGTATTATATCTGCATACTTACAATGAGTAAGACACTGTAATCAGCCACCTACTTCTGATGTCAAATAGCAGCTTTCAAGGAGCTTTTTCTTTTTTTTTTTTGTCTTTCTCTACCTCCCACTTTCCCCCACCTCACACATATGAAATACACTTTCCAGAGAAGGGTCCTTCTTTTCAGGTTTTATCAGACCTAGGAATCAAAGGTCAAGCTCCAAATAATGACCCTCCCCCCCCAATTTCAACTGCTCATTTCACAGTGAAGTTAGTTTATGTTCAACTACAATCCAATTAGACTTTCACCCCTGACACGCTGGTGAAGTGATAGTATTATTTTTTTTTCTTTTGATTGTTTTTAATCTAACTGCTACTGTAGACACAGAATTATTCAGCCTTGATTAAACATTTTCAAGCTGTCTCAACAAGCCAATCATGTGCACATACATTTTCACACACGTTTCTCACAGTAAATTAGTAACAATATGGTTAATAGTTCAGAAAATGAAGTTCTGCCTTCAGAGGTGTATTGTACTGCCACAATATACACCCCAAATTGACACTACATAGTTGTGTATGCAGGTTCTACTTAAAATGATGGTAGACTGAAGCACCAGGATTCATTAAATCGAGCAGAGTTTCTCATTAAATGTGTAGATTGACACTCAGAACTGACTGTCATTTGGGGTTTTTTTCAGCTGTTTTTCCATACCATCAATGCTTTATTTAGAGTGAAACTTTACCACCTGGTGGCTGAGAGGTAGCTGGTTTGTGGGGGGAAAAAACAAGCAGAAAAATATTTTGCATTATTATTTTTCTGGAGAAGACAACTGGAAGTTTTCAGATTTAAGATCTTGATCTTGTCTTCTCCTTTTTTTTTTCCCTGTGTAATTTGTGCTCTGAACAATGTATGTTATCTGGTTTGCAATGTGCAGAGTATACATTTACATTTGTTTTCTAAAGGGAACTCAGTTACTTCTCTTCTATTTTCTATAATAATCTCCTCTGCAGAGGTGTTAGCAAGTATATTTCATTTTAACTGTGCCCTATAAATCCTTCATGGAAAATTCCAATTAATATGGCTATGCAGCAAGCTGGGCCAAAAAATTAACTCATCTGTTCTTGCTCAGCAATGTGACTTGATGAATACAGGAATGGAACAGACTCAATACGAAAATATTCTTTCTCCTTAAGGAGCTGGAGTCACTGGGTGCCATTGTTTTGCATCTTAACATAAAAATCTTTAAGATTGCACCTTCTGGTATTAACAGATAACACCAGAGTGCTCTACCCCATGGCAATTTGCTGAGATGCAAGATATCAGTGCCCTGAGACTCTCAAAAGATTTTTTTCTTTCCATAAACATGGAACCTCAATCACTGAAGAGCAGAACTTGAAGAACACTCTCACCATAAATCAGCCTTCAGGGAGAATGCTGACTTCAGGAAATTATGAATGTTGGACATTAATGAGCTGGAGGACTTGGAAGGGACATCCTTCTAAAATGGAGAGAAGTCTCCAGGATGCAAAGACCATTTGTTAAGAACATTAAAAAATATGAACTCAGTGGAACACTGAATGAGCACATAACCTTGTAAGGAAAAGTCCTCAGGGGAGGGGGAAGTAAGGCCGTGAAGTCTCCCATGTTATATCCTGATGGCCTCCTGGGTGCATCCAGAAGAGGTTTGTACTATGTTGGGTTTTTGTTACATATCCATACTTCTGACTAGAAGTGCTTGATTTCACAGTACCACAGAACAGCTGAGGTTGGATGCCATCCAGTCCAACCCATCAGCTCAGTTAGGGTCATGTCCGGACTGCTTTTGATTATCTCTAAGAATGGAGACTCTGTAACCTCTCTGGGCAGCCTGTGCCGGTGGTCGGTCACCCTCAGAGGAAGAGCCTCCTGTGTTTCTGTTTGTACCTGTTGCCTCTGGTCCTGTCATTGAGCTTCACTGAAGAGCCTGGATGCCTCCTCCTTGCACCTGTGCATCAGGTATTTATGTACATTGGTGAGATTCCTCTGAGCTTCTCTTCCCCAAGCTGAACAGTTCCAGCTCTTTCAGCCTCTCCTCATAGGAGAGACATTCTAGTCCCTGCAACATCTTCATGACCCTTTTCTGGACTCTTCCCAGTAGCTGCATCTCTCTTGCACTGGGGACAGATCTGAACCCACCACTTTAGATGTTATTTTCCCAGAAATAACAACAGCTTCCTCAGCCTGCTGGTATCACTCAATCACCACCAGCAGACAATTTGCATCACCAGATTGACAGAGGTGGGCACGGAGCAGCACAAGTGAGATACTGCTCCTGGTTCACAGGAAGAATGAGGAGGGCTCTTTTTCCTACCCTTGTGCAGCTAATGGCCCCGAGCAGTGCAAGGGCTACCAATGCAGTCTGCTCCTATTCAGAGGTGCTCAGATTCCATCTGGATAGTGAGAGAGAGTATTCACGCACGTTCTCTACGTGAAAACTACTTCCACACATAATTCCATACTACACATATGTGGGCTAGAACACTTATTTAGTGTTTAATAGAACATCACAGTTTTCTGAATTTTTACATAACGCTCTAAACATTCTGAGAAAATTGCACAAATTGCACAAAATATCCCCAGCCAAGTTCCCAAGTACAGATGCCAAAGTCATGTGTGCTTCTAATGGTGAAAAAGTGTGTTGAAATTGTGGTCAAGTAATTTTTTTCTGGCATTACTCATTACAGTTTTTAAATTGGAATATTTGCAAAGTCTTTCAACTCCATAATAAGGTAAAAAAAAAAAAAAAGCCTTTTTTTCCCCAAATGTTTCACATAAAAAATAATAAACCAAGTTAAAAAGGAATAAGTGAGAAATATAGGAAGCCAATTTCCACAAGAAAATGGCCTTATTCTAGTAGAAATTTTGTTCAGTTTCCCAATTCAGATTTGTCAGATTTCATAAGCTAAGCTTAACTATGTGTCAAGAAGTCCTACTAATGTTTAAAACAGTTCCATTGATACTGGACATGCTTTCTCCTACGATGATTTGTATCTGCACAAACCTTGATATAAATGCTACTTATGTGTTTTTGTATCTTTAGGTCAACAAAAATAATAACATGCTAAAAACATTATGCTCCATGAACATAATGTGATGAACAGAGAAAACAACATTTATGGATTATCTTCTGAAAATATAGTTACTGAGAGAGGACCTTTTTTGGATCAATACAGTATTATTACGAAAAAACAGCAAAAGGATTTCTTAACACTACAACACTTAAATAAGTATCTGACATTATTACCTCAGGAACAGATATCAGTGTGTTGCTTTAGATGCCTGAGTTTCTTCTACATCACTCAGAGCTGTTTTGAATGCCTTGACTGAGCTTTAGAAAAAATTGAAGTGAACCAAAAGGTGACTTGGTCTGAATGGGTTCAAGCTCAAAGCTTTCATCATATAGGAATGCAGCATAACCAACGGGGCTCATGAGACTGGCTGAAAAGGAATGATTCTCCATTTTGTTGCTGAAACTGGGAAGTAAGAGTAGTCATGAATGAAAAATCCTTTCATTGAGAGAAAGTGAGTGAAGAGAGTGCATGGCTTTGTAGCATGGGGCCTGAGAAGTGTATTGGCAGAGGGGTGTTGCTGGGATCATTGTGCTGAGTACCCAGGGCTCATCTTTTTTCTGCCCAGGACTGGGTGCATCATAGTTCTCACCATTCCTTATTGGCTAGTTCAGATTCTTCCTTGCTCAGTTACTGGAATTTTTGAATTAATTTTTAAGCAGTTAATATAATATTTTTTCCATATATACAGGATATATAAGCCACTCTTCTAATTTTGAGTAGAGGAATGGTCCAATTTTGATTTACTTTGTTGTACTTTTTGCAAAAATACATTTTAAATGGCTGTGCAGCTCCTTTTGTCTCCCCACAGGAAAAGAAATTTAAAAGAAAATACTTACTGGAAACTTGGAAAGCACTGATATTTAAAAAAGAAAATCTAATCTAGTTCATTCTAGGTATAGTCTGTGCTGTGGAAACAAATCTCAGGAGGAGTATGAATAGCAGAAATATCACATTTCTACATTGACTGAAAAATTCAGGTATATCTTTCTAAAATGCTTTCAGATATGTTTATGGGAACCTGTTACAGCATTTTAGTGGAGCAACTAATTAGAGCTAGCTAGAAAATGATCATCATGTCTTCATGTCTGAAAATGACATCTGTAAGATAAATTTGCAAGTATATTACCACACACAGTTATGTTCATCTATGTAAATATTTTCCTATCTGCCAATAGTTAGCCCACACTGGATAATGTTTTGGAAATCAGCCTGTGTCATTAGCATACCAGGGAAGATAAGGTACTCCAGGCATTTCTAACAATAAGAAGCACTTGTTATACGAACTCTTAGTACATACCTGTGCACATACTGATCATATGTTGTTTATTTTTGAAGATTCTGTTCTGGATCAGCTTAATGGGAAAAAAAAAGACCTAAACCATTTTATTTCAAAAATGATTTTATTATTCTGTTATCCTGCTTCCTTTTTAAAAGTTGGTTGACTGTGTGCTTTGTGTTTGTTGCTCTTTAGATTACTCAAAGGATGACACTAGATAGTCATTGTAAAAAGTCAACACCCTTCAGCGTTTACTTAACGTTTTACTAACAGTTCTCTGTTTATGTAATTTTGCTGTAAACATAGAATGCAGTAGAGTACTTTGAAAAAGGTGACGGGTCATTGGTCTGTGGAGCTGAAACAAGGGTCACTTTCTAACTTCTTCCTACCAGAAGTGAAAACACTCTGACCAAAAGGACACTCCATCTCAAGAAATTCTGGCAAACATTGTACTTCACAGCCCAGAAGCATACAGACCTTGCAGGTCACAGAGATCTTTGTTCCTCTATGTATATCTGAATGTGTGACACTGATTTACCTGGATTATCTTAGTTGTCAGTATGTTTCTTCACTAAGTCCATGTCTGTTTGCTCCTGCTCTGGAGCCAGTGCCACCTGTGAAGATACTGGTTTCATGTCCTGCAGATGAAGCCGACCCCAGAGGAGGAGATTGTATTGTGCCGGCTGGTGGTTTATTTCACAACTATGTAAGAGCACCTTGTCTTCAAAACTAGCATGGCTGGTTTATTTTATCCTGAGGAGTTACATCTGCAGAGAGGCCTGGTGAAATGCATTTGGTGACTCATGCTATTATCACGCTTTCCTTAAGAGTTATTTGGCTAGACAGCATGCACAAAGAAACCAATTTACAGCCTGTCGATATTGCCATATTTGTAAAGTAGCCTGGAAGTCTGACTGGCTTTCTAGGCCTTAGTACATCAGCACATCAGCAATTTGCCTCAGGATCTGGCTCCTTAAAGATTATGGTGATGACTACAGCTTTTAAGTAAATGATCCCACACTTACATTTCTAGATGCAAGCTCCAATTTTGTGATAAATCAAAGCACTTCATGCTCTGCTTCCTGGAGGTCACAGCAAAGCTAAAGCGGATTTGCTTCGTTTATGGTTACTGAGATATGTATTTTGTGAATCTCTTTATTTTCCCCTTCTGCCCCAGTGTAGCAGCACAATCAGTGGATGCATTACTTGTAGGCAGTGCCTGCATGTTATGCCAAGGGGGATTCCAGCTTACCGTAATTACATTTTTATAAATACTGTTATAAGTACTGTTCTAAGTTGCCTCTTTTTATAGTTGGAAATATGAAGTTCCTTTGTCATTTCCACATGCTTTCTTGAGCTTTGAGAGAAAAAGAGAAGGGATGGCATGGCATGAGGGGTATTTAAACTCATTTTCCATTCATGACTCTTCTGTCCTCCCTATTGCCCAGAAAAACTCGAGTCTAACCGCATGCTTCAAAACAGAAGAATACTGTCCGAGAGGGCAGGACTATACCTATGTTTGCATTTTAATTAAAAAGGGGGAAAAAGACTTAGAAAAACTCCCCCAATCTTTCCTTTAACAGGGCAAGAACATGTTTCCTCAACAGATACAGGCTATATGTGAAATGCATAAATACCTATTTCTTATTACTGAAGAATTTATACAAGGTACCTGAATGATTCTCTCCAAGGCTTTTTTTTTTCTTTCAAGGTTGAAATTCTATATGGCTTCTCAGAGGGAAAATTAATCTACAGTTTTCTATAGAGTACCGTGGGATAAAATAAACAGTGCTTTAATATCTCTTCTAAAGGACATACTATAAAAATAAAAGTGACACATTTTTTACTTGTTTTGAGTGCACAATTTTTCACACCACAAGTAACTATGTAATTTATTGGAAATTACACATTTACTTTATTCATTAGTACTTGTAAAAAATAATTGAATTACTTCTAGCCTATTCTAGTTTTATGGAAAATGAAGAATGACTTGATTCAAACATTATTAACTAAATTAAGTAATTCTTTATGAGGCATTTATTTCTAGACTGCCAGGACTTTCAGCTGCAAATAAGCCCCTTACACCAGGGTAGAGATTATTTCAGTGAAAGGACAGAGCTTCCTATTCTCACTTTATAACATTCATCTCATTAGATCCTGCAAGATCTTTAACTCACAATAACAGACAGAGAACAAAAATTAAAGGGAAAGGCAGACATATGGAAATAGATGGAGAAGGAGAGAGCTTTCCTTTATCTGTAAGAAATGTATGAGGTCAAAACTAGGAAACAGTAAGGTAAAAAGAAGTGCTTGTCAATTAGAGTAAGTTAAATATATTCTCCTAGTTTGGTTACAGCTCACTCTGCTGCTTTTCTGTGCTTTTACCACTTGCAGATGTGCTGTAGCATGAAGGCTACTGGAAAGTATGGCAGTGTACCACAAAGCAGCAGGCTACAATCTTTGCCAAAAGGATGGACTGTGATCACACAGTCAACAATGACCAGTTTTATGGTAAAAAATAGGAAAAATCAGTCTACAATGGGGAAAGAGCTGCTCAGTAGGTTCTGTAATTCATGTGAGCTGGGTAAAATTCACCCTATTATGATCACAGATCTGGATGAAGCAGCTTCAGACCAGAAGCCATTTTCTCTGAGATCTTGTGGAAGCTCCACAAAGGAGAAAATGGCAAAGAATATCTCCAGATATAAACAAGAAAAGGAGGAAGAAGTAGGAAATATAAGGCAGTTACAGAAACTTCCATTCTTAGAAAAAATACATGCACCTAATAATGAAAGAATCTGTTAACATCTAAGTGATAACAGAAAGGAATAAACCCCCAACAGGGAGTTGTGAGGGGCAAATTACATCAAAACAATTACACGGCAGGCAAAGGAAGATGCTGACAGTATATACATCTTTTGCTAATGCATTTTGCACTGTGGTCTTAAAATTAAGCTTGACAAAAATGGTTTAGGTCAAATTGTTACTAGTTTATTAACAGTTCATTTTCAAAATGGAGGAATGCAGTGAATGAGACTTGACAGAGATCTGTCCTCATTTGAGTTTTTCACTAGAGAATTGGGCAAAGGACTGGAAAAGATGCTTAAGGAACCTGTTAGATGGGCTGAGGCATGAAATGCATAGGTGGACATAATTCGAATAGAAAAAGAGTTTCTGAAAAATTGAAAAGATAAAGATACTGAATCAGCAGAGCACTATATTTAGATAAGAATAAATAGTTCCAAGAACAAATGCAAGCTGACTACGCAGGAGGGCTGTGGGGTTGCAATGGGCCCCAGAATGAGTCAGTCTTGCCAATGGTGTCACAAAAAGACAACCGCCACCATGGGCTTTTAAGAATATACCCTGAAAGACATGTGACCTACAGCACCAAGCATGAGAGTTCAAGACGCATACGGACAATATTCTCAGGCAGCTGGTGTGACTCTTGGGGTGGTTCTGTGCAGGGCCAGGAATTGGATTTGGTGATCTTTGTGGTTCCCTTCCAACTCTGTGACTCTGTGATTATACCCTGCTCAGTGTTGGAATGGCCGAAGCTGACACACCATGTCCAGTTAGTTAATACCATGCTTTTCACAAGAGGAAAACCAAATTAGCAGAAGGATGAAAAAGATCAGAAGATCTGTTAGAACAGGTTGACTGAAATAATGCTATTCAGCTTAATGCTATTTAGCTACGAGAAAGAGAGCCATAACTACATTTTTTTATATCGGTGACGGGAATAAACTTTTTTCCTTTTCAACAAAAATGTACTTGTTCTCCATTAAAACAAACAAACAGACAAATAAATCCTTCTCTGAAAGTAACAAGTACATGGTTCTGACAGGGAGTTTTGTGGGATCTCCAGCACAGGAGTTTCCAAAAATAGTTGGAATATGTCTCTGTTATGAATGAAGAAAGTAGAGGTGGTCCTCAGCTGATAGATGGATGGGATGATCCCGTAAGTTCCTTCTTTCCTGTGGCCTGTGACTTGCTTAGGAACAGATGACCAAGGAAATTGGTGTCTTGTAGATTTTATCATGGCAATCATGATTTCTGAAAGCAGAGAACTACTAATAGAGAAGAAAAAAAGCCCTGAGGCCTAATTAGAGTTTTTGTGAGACCTTTCATACCACACTCATGAAAAGAATCCATGGGAATGTAAAGAAACTACACAGTCTCAGTCCCACCCTTAATATCGTACACCACTGCAACGCAATGTGTAAGTATAGCATTTTGATAAAACACCTTTTTTTAAATTAAGAGTCTTCATCTGTTCACAGTTTCAAAATAGGAGCTTTTTCAAAATCAGCCACAATGTACTGAAAAAGTATGAAAAGAAGGAGAAAAATAGCCACAACATATATTGATATTGTTAATCATGTGTGATATACAGCAGGCTGAAGAGCAGAAAAGAGAAATTTTCCACTGTTCCTCACTGTGGAGACTAAAATACATAAGGAATCTGCTTATTTTGTTTTATGGTCTTAATGTACCTGTGTAATGGTCTGCATGCATATGAAAAATTTTCTTTAAAAATGCATTACAAAAATATATTGCAAAAGTCAAAACTTTGCAGTAAGACCCAACTCATCTCTCTTGGTTAAGTGAACTTGCTTAAGACATATCTTCACGTAATACTTTGACACATAAAAATCTCTTAGGTGGTCAAACAAGATTAACAGCCTGAGATTTCATGCTATTCAGAGCTGAGAGGCCTTACTCAATTTCTGTCTCATGTACAATCTCTGCTGCTACACAATTGTTTTTGCAGAGTAAACAGCATAGCTTGGGTTCCAGTCCAGAAGGAACTGAATTTTAAATACAGCTGTTCCTAGCTGAAGATTCCTGGAGGTAATGCCATGGATTCATGGATATTTCTCCTCTCTGTAGTTTTTCTTGGTCTAATGTCAATCTGACCTGAGGAGAGGTCCAACTGAAAAGACTGTTCTGGGTGGTTTTTTGTCAATTCTTATAGTTCTAAGGGGTAATGAGTTGACCCCAGCATCTTCAAATATTTTGGAGTCAACATGTCCACAGCATGATGGGGTTTTTTTGGTTAGTACAAGGCTCGTATTTCTGTACCTGAAGGTATTCCATGGTCCAGAACATGGCTAGACTTTATAACCAGTCTCAATGTACATGTAAATTTTATATTGCTGACACAAATTTAGTGATTAGTGTATTTTCTAAGAGAGGGCCATGTTCATCAAATACGTGCTTTCTATAGATAAGAAATGACTGTTAGTCAAGGTAAAAGATGTTGTAGCACATAATTAAAATAAAATACTGGGAGATTCAGAAATGATTGTGGGTAGGAAATGACATGTAGGGATGACAATATTTCTTTAGCTTACCAGTGGAGGAAGAGGAAATAGGGATTTTTCATTAGTAACTGTTGACCCAGAGATTATTTGCACTTTAGCAGGATTTTTTTTTAGCTTTGAGCAAATTTTTCATATTGGTAGAGAATAAGGAGAAAACACTCTAAAATTATTAGAGTAGTATGCTATCTGTCTTCTGATATATTTGCAAGGAACAGATAGCTAAACAGATTTTACCAGAAAGGTTGCCCTTAGCCTCATCTGCCCTAAAGGGTTGAATCCATAATCTGTGCTCTTCTGGTCACAATATATACTTGCATTGTCTAAATAATTTTGCTTAAAATTATTTTCTTCCTTATGATAGTGGATTTTTTTTGAGAATGATTATGCTCACCATCCGTGATTTCAGCATCACTGGGTTAGTGTCTGAGCATCAGACTTTCATGTCTGTACACTTACTGAAACCACAGAAATTCAGACACTATCTTCTCCTTACAGGAGACATTAAGACAGATGAAGTTGTAAAATGATTGTGGCATCATAAATTTAGAACAGACACTGTGTATTTTTGTACACCACCCACCTGTGTCCTCTCAGGAGATTTCCACAACAGCTTCCCACTACTGCATGGAATGGTTGCAACCCTGCAGTTGAGGGCTGCACAGGTGAAGTGGTGGAATCCTGCCTACTTTGTGCTTGTTCAACAACCTTTTGATGTGCTGTATGAAAGCGTAAGATGGTGAACACAGGGGGGTTTCTCAGTCAAGGTGCAACAGATGCCATGGGAAACCAGAACACTCTGTCTCATGTTGAGACCAAGCGTGCAAGCAACCAAAACAATTCTGCCTGCACATGCTCTTCCTTATAGGTTTTCCAAGGCCAAAATTATGAACATTACATAATAATTGTATTGGTAACATTTTAATGACATCACAGAATTTCTTTTTCAGTATAAAGGGTAACTTTATGATGAGCTTAGCAAAGGAGGCAAAAATATTAAATGACTGCTAATAATTATGACTGCTATTCTGTGTAAATACGGCATTGACAGCATTATATATATTCTGTTTGCCAAAGATTGTATTAAATGATAACTAGCCCAGAATTTCCAAACTTCATCAAGCTTTCATCTTTCTTAATATGATAGAAATCCTAAAAGATCTTGTCCCAGCTTTTCAAGTCCATGTTAAATGCTGTAAGTTTTTATAAATTAGAGCTGTACAGTCACCCTAAACCCCCACAATTTCTGTCTCAGGCATTAAATTTTCACTGATAATACTCTTTCCATAAATCTTGGCATTGCTGTTAAATTATTCATATGGTACTATATGAAAACACATGACAATTTTTTTAAAATGTATTCGTCAAGCATCTTTCAATCAGCTGAGATGCCACTCTGCCAGTTATTTTTCGGAATCTTGCCATCTCAATGTTCTGAATAAATTTTAGTTTATTCAATAAGTTTTACTCTTGTTTCCAAGTGTTTCTTTTATGATTTCTACAGCTTCACTTGTATTACCCTTCTATTTTATTTTTTCTTGTCTCTCTTTCCCTTTCTATCTGTCATGTGTTCTATTTTGCCATTCTTGCAATCTGTTTTAGTGTTGAAAAAGATATTCCTTATTATCTGATCTTCCCTGGATGTACTTAACTTTGTGACATTCTTCTTCTCTGAGTGACCTTTGTAATATAAACTTTCATTGCTGCCTCCTGAAAGTGTATTCTGACAGTAAAGTCTGGCACACCTTTAATTCTTAAATACAGAATCCACACTTCTTGACATTCCCATATCCCCCTCCCACGCTTACATTTCAGCAATATGACAATTGGATTGGGTTACTAAGTTGCATTTTACCTTTCCATTTTCCTTTTATGAATTGTCATACATTATTTCTTTGGTGTTGATCCAGAATGTGAAGAAATAGACAGTGAGTTTTCAACTGAGAAAGTAATTCAAGAACAATGAAGCAAACAAAACCCAAATTCAATAATAATAATAAGTATCTTTGTTAATATGGGGTTAAACTGCAAATATCTTTTGGTTATTTCTAGCACAGAAGTCTTTAGAGTGTATTATCAGGGTTAGTCACAAAAATCAGAAATAATTTAAAGCACAAAAATGATATGGGGTAGTTTCAATTTCTAAAAAAATCATGAATATGGAGAGGAGCAATTAAAGTAACCCAAAATATCTTAACTGTCTGCTTACCTCATCACTTTGAGAAAAGTAGAGAAACTTCAGCAAACTCTATCAGAATGCAGTACTAGTGTACACCCAAATAGTGATCACAGCCTAGAGTTAGTCTTTGTCTTAATACACCCCTCCAGGACTTAGGAGCTTGTTTTATTTTCAGCTCATACTTGTAGGATTTATTATAACACCCTGTGACTGTTTTGCAGCCTTGAAAGTTCAGGGAGGTCTCTTTATTGAAGTCACTGAATTTCAAACTAGGAAAAATATGTTGGTAAAAGGAAACCCACATAAAAATCAAGACGGTTTAAAGAAACTTCTAAGTACTTTTCACTTTATTTAATGATTTTTTTTTTTTAAAGAGTAGAACCTTCAGATTGGTTTTTCAGACTATTTCAGAGGTGTGAAAAATTGGTCTGAAAATACACAATTATGATCCTTGCATCAGAGTTTGTTGTGTGTCTGCTAAACAGGAAGTGAGCATGACTGAGGCACAGGTTTATCTATATTATAAAAAGAAAGTGAATGGGGAAAGAAAAGGAAAATGAAAACAAAAATAACTAATATTATTTCATTATCCTGGTCAGAGCCTTGTGTAAATCCTAATGCACATTTCCGTAATTTTCTTTGAAACACCACAAAAATTACAAGAAGGACAACAAAATAATGTTAAGATTAGTTTTCAGAAAACAGTTTTTGTGTCCAATGCATCATGTTTGCAATGTCCTGGACTTATAAAAGGACACAGAACTGAGCCAATGAGCATTAAGCATCTTGATAATTTCTCTAGGTTGGCATGAAAAATCCTAAAATACCCAGAATATCAAGTCAGAATAGAAATACTGATAATGCGTGTGTGTGTGTGTGTGTGTGTGTGTGTGTGTGTATCTTCTATCCCTGTCCACATCAAATTCAGCTGGTGTTTTCCCATGGACATCAGCTGACCACAAAGTAATTTATTCCTGGATACACTTCCAACAGGTTATAAAGGAGGAACTGAAGCTCTCTACAAATTTGTTCACTCCCTGACTCCCCATTTCAATCACATTATTATTTATTTGTGACCTATCATCAAGCTTAAATTTATAGCACTTATTTACTCAAGTGTTATTTACCTGAATTATCTACTGAACTTGTCATAGAGTTATCTTTTTAAAATAAATCCATGATTGAATTGATTTAATAATTAGTTTCAATAACAGTTTTCTAATCCCTGAGAAAACACATAAAAATATTTAATAAGAAGTTTATGAAATTTTTAGGTAATGGAGAAAAAAAATGAAAAGTCTATTTTAACTAAAAAAACCCCCCAGAACAAAAACCCTGACCCGAAGCATTCACTTCCAAGAAAGGACATTTTAAAGGAAAAAGCATATTTTTAGTCAAAACACTGCAGTCTGTTATACTGAAATGATATTAATTGCATGCTCTATGTTTTTTCTCTACTAGGATTCTTAGCAAGCTAGACATCAAAACAAACAAAAATTTTCAGTAATAAATAGTGTAAAAATGTCATCTCCTTATACTGAGATGTATGTAATGTATGTTTCTTCATAATGGGGTTGATTAGGTGGTTTATGATAATTTAAATATTTGTATTAATAACTTCCTTTAAATGAAGGTGCTTGAGATAAATATCTCAAATATAGTTTTTATTTTTATAATCTAATTACCATTAAAAATTGCAAAAACTATGCCAAATTATAAAAATATAATCCAGGTTAAGTTACTAGTCTCTAAATCTAAACAAACTCCTTTTTAATAGAAAAGAGTAATTCCTTCCAATTCAGAAACTACTCAGGAAAAAATGCTATAACTGGATAGCAAAGGAAATTACTTTAGGCAAATGTAATGGCTCTTTCTGGCCTTGAAGTTTAAAAATCTATTAAAAACTGCTCCTAATCCCAATCATAACCCAACTCTTTTGCAAGTCTGTAGCAAAACATGGCTTTACAGCCTCCCCAGAAGTTAACAAATACTCTCTTGGCATTCAAGGAAAGTGTATAAGAGCAGGAAAGTACACCCTGACTTTAGTTTTATAATCTCAGAAGATAAAAACATGAAATTACCATACTAGGTCAGGCTAAATGGTCATGTAACTCAGGATTGCACCTTCATGGGTGGCTACTATAGGGCATTTAAGTTCTCTTTATAAACTTTGACCTTCTGTTCTCTTCATAGATTACATATCAAGCCTGGAAAAACCCCCAAACAAACAGTTTCTTGTTTTGTTATTAAATTTTTTCTTCTTTTTTTCCCATGCTTTTAAAAAGTTATTTCCATTTTTTATGTGCCTTAATGTGTGGGGTTTTTTTCTGTAATTTGTCTCAATTTTTGCTTTCTAAAAACTTTTTCATTTGGCTATGAACAAGGAGGATAATTCCCCTTTTTTAGAATTACTATTGCTTTCTTTTACCTTTTCTGTTCAGCTGTACAGTTTCCTACAGAAGCATGTGAGAAATATTTTTTGGTGGTAGGAGTGATTCACTGTTAATTTGAATGGCTTATACATGCTCTTTAAAATTTTTTCTATCATCTGTAGGCATTTTGTAATTTTTTTTCCTGTTTCTTTTAATTTATTTTTAATTAGCTGCCTTTGTTACGGAAGGGGGAATTTTTTTCTGCTGGTTGTTGCTACAGCAGAAGTCCTCCCAGGTAAATGTACACCAAAGAATGTAACACTCTGCTAAGCTAATATTGTCATTTTTAAGTACCCCTAGAAAACATAGCTCAAGAAATCCCTGATTTAACTATCACCACAAAGGTTCTAGCAGCATTGTGGTTTGCAGGTTACCACTAAACTTTGTGTGATACATTAATAAGCAAACCTCATTACCCAAAAGCTTTGATTCTTGTTTGGACTCAGCATAAGTCATAAACAGCCAGCAAAAATGTTCAAACCCTAGAATCTTTACCTATTTGCTGAAATCCTTTACTTCGAGATTATTCTATTTAGATGTCAGAATAAAGGCTAAGGAACTTTATCATGGACAATGGTAAAAGTTACTGCTTAAAGCAGAAAGAAGTGGTTAGGCCTTGCCTCTTATCCTTTGCTCCAAAGGACATTCTCCATAAGCCCTACAGAAAAGATTTTTGTGATTCGTCCAGAATTCCCTGAGGAACTATGACCTCAGCTACAATGCAATCTGAATACCAGAAATTCCCCCAAAATAAAAACTGTTTCACTCAACCCCATGTTAATATGGGATGATTCATAATATAGATGAAAAAACATGGTTGTAGATACAAAAATGCTGCTAGCAAGGATTTTTTTGCTATTTTCTAAGTCCATGAGAGACTTTTCTCTCTCACAGAAGAGGTAGCAGAGTATGTAAACAACCAAGCCACCTGCAACCTTGAAAAGTCTTGTTTATGGTACAGTAGAAAAATATTCTGACAATGGATGCTTTAGGATTTTAGCCAATCACCCCAAGGGGTGGCTGATCCTTTGTCCAATTAAACTATGAAGAAAAAAGTCTATAAAAGAGTTTGTAAAATAATTAAATAAATCAATCTTGCTGCACAATTCCTGCCTGCTGGATCTTCTCTCCTCCTCCTCCCTACGGCTGCGGGACACGGTGATATTCCCGAGGGCCCAGGCCTGCGGTAATATACGGTCTTTCCTATTTTGTCCCTTTCAATATACCCTCAACACCATTTTCAATCAAAGCTTGGAAATTTTGCAGTTTCTTAGTGGTTTTGTGTCAAGATGCATGGAAGAACATGACTCTGCTACATTGTGACTTAGAATGAGGTAGGAGTTAATTGTTTCTGTGAGTTCAGCTTTCAGATCCCTTTTTCTCATCTGAAGGAAGGAACTCAGAGTGACCAACTTAGTGATGATTGATGTAAAACATGACTGAGAACCCCTGATAGCTGAGATCTTCTTGTGCAGTGCAGGGCTGGAGCTGCTAAGGCTCCTGGTACGTTCCCTTCCAACTTCTCAGTCCAGGGAATTTTGTTCTGTTTCAACGCATTGCCGATTAACTGTTGTGGAAAATTTAATAGCAATGGCTTATGCAAATCGTGTGCTCTACAAGTAAAACAAATAAAAATGAGGAAATGTACACATTGTACCTTTGAAAGGTTGGGAGCAGTGGCGCAGAAGACTTGGGTTACAATAACATCTGAAATGAGCCTGGGAGTGGGAACATAGCAAGGCCTGTTTCAAAGGAGAGCCAGTTCACTAAACACCAGAGTGATTTAATGCACCATCAATTATTTCCTGCTTGTCACTTAAACAGGCTCCACATATGCATGGCAGGTCATGAGTGCAAAGAGGAGGTAGAAAGCATGATTTATTGGCTGGGGCAAACACCTGCGAATTAAGCAGCTCAGAAATTAGCCACAAGTAGCATATTAGTGCAGCTAATCAGGCACGGTTCAGTATTTCAGTTTCTTGATTTGCTCATAAATAAGGCTGTATGTGGCTGCCCTGGGGCGTTCTGGTGATTAACAGCCCTGACCTACAGTAAAGTGTGCAATCTAAACAATTTAGTGAGACCTGCAGGTGTACATCGTAAGGTTGTTGCCTATAAGGCTGCTACATTCAGTACATAGAAAGCTCCTGGTATCTGGATGTCTTGTTCATACATTTAATCGCACCATTTAATGATCAATTTTCTTTTCATTCATTTACCAGGGCCTGTTAACATTAACGAGTTTTAAACTACGAGGCACTGATGTGCAACTGTGAAACCCAGTTGTCTTCTTTGTCTTATTCAGATGCCAGAGAAACAAGATCACCACTCTTTGCTGCACATTTTCATATCTCACCCCACAGTTGTTGACTTCCATCACAGCTGAAATGACAAGTTGCTGCTTCATTATTTCAAGACCTGTGCTTTGCTGGCCTACCTGCTGATTGCTGATGTAAAGGTGCCATGTGGAGGAGCCCGAACACAGACAATGGCAAACTGCTGTTCTGGGTTTGCAAAATGCTGAGACAGAAATGCCTGGTCACTACATACTGACATGCTAGGCACATGTGCTGGAGGAGGTTTGGAGTTCTCTTGAAACACTAAATGTGGACTCACATAAAGCTCAGCAGTAGCCATATCAGCTTTAACTGTAAGAAGAATTACACTTATGGGAAAGAAAAGAAAGATACCCTCCCAAAAAGCAAGATACTTGATAAAGCATCCTCGTTACCCAAAGTACTCACAGAGGCCTGCTAATTCCTCACCTCCAAAGAACGCACGGGGACAGGGACAAGGATGAAGGTGAAGAACTGGTGGGAAAGTTATGTCATGAAGCCTCACTTGTGAAGGAATGACATTACAAATCTAGAGCTGTCCACGTTTTTGTATAAAAAAGTGCTGGAACATTTTAGGAAGGAAGCATGGAATCATAAAAGATACATGGTTGAGGAAATGCAAGGTGACCATTGCTATTTACATTTTTCTCCTGCTGTATGAAAAACATGGTAGGATTTCTTGGCAGCAATTTTTTTTTCCACAAATGATTTATTATTTTAACACTGAGAACCTTGAATTATTTGAGCAAAAAAGTATTAAACATACAAAGTAAGCACACTGATAGAGTTCACAACTATGCTTCATAAGGGAAAACTTTACTCACAAGGGATACATAATTTCCTGTTTCATATTAAGCATTAAATTTAATAATGCTTTTTTTTACAATTTCAGTTTATTTTTCCATCACACCATGCTGTACTGTTGATTGCTGGGATTCATGACTCAATATGATATTGACCTGACCTGGAATGACTTGGCTTAGGTTTATAGATTGAAGACACCAAGGCCCAGTTCTGGCCAGTTGCTGTTCATAACCCTGTTCGTGGAATGCCCTGGTGGGTTCCTCTAGACAAGCATAGACAGCATGTCCCAGTCTTCTCACTTGAAGGCCACCCTGTGCCTTGCATGGGGTAGACAGAAGCACCTGTCAAGGTTGGTTCTTCTTGATCTGGAGGGCTTTTTTCTTGTTGGGACTCAATTACAAAATCTTAAATTTCTTTCTGAACTCATGTAACTTCATATTGGAACAGAGATAGCTACATGCCTGCTTTCCATCACTCCCCATTTCTGTTCAGTAAGTGATGCTGAGAGTGTGCACCATGTGCAGAAGAGGGTGGGATGAATGTGGTTTTGAATGTAAGTTGTTGGAAGACTGGGACAGACAACAGAGCAAGATGTCTTGTCCCTGTACCTGCCTACCTAAGTTTTCAACCAGGCCTGGGTGCTGACTGGGTAAGGACCATATGGCTCAATCCCAGGAAATATCAGCACTCCTGAAGTGCTGCCTGTCAAAGAAGCAGGAACTCAAGAGTGCAAGTCATTAAATCGATGGCATAGGCACACTTTGTGCATTTTTCTGGGCTTTTTTTGGCTGGTTTGTTTTTGGTTTGTTTGGGTTTAGTTTGATTCTTTTTATGTTTTGTTGTAGCAGAAATAAAATGTGACAAAATGTTTTTCCTGGCTGGCATGATAGACTGCTTTTTTTGGAATAATTTTTTAAAAAGTGCTCTTTCCTAGTGCATTTTTTCCTAGTGCATGTTGTCCTCCTCATACCAGTATATTATAAACTCCTCATGTATTTAGTAAGAGAGGTAAAAAATTGAAAACATAAGAGAAGGAAACAGAAATGTAATGGAGAACTTTACAATATTGTTATATACTACAATGACATTTAGATGACTGAAAACAATCAAGAGTCTTTACAAGTATTGAGAACAGAATAAAGAATGTTCAAAATATAATGTACAATCTAGAATAAAGATGGCAGTACAGGAACAGAATGAGATCTATTAAAATGCTTTAGATGCATCACAGAATTTCGGGCTATGTCTTTGGCAAAGTTAAAGTAAGATTTGAAGGTGTATCTATGATTTTGAAAAGTGCATGGTATCATCACATCACCAGTGTGTCAGAGCTTGTGTTATAAAACAGCCTTTGCCTTTTGGTAAAGGAGATGCTAAATTTCAAGTACAGCAAACTCAAAATGGCTACATAAAACCAAGCAGATTTAAAAAAAGGTTAAAAAAATCAGATTTATTGTGGGAACTCTGAAATGATATCTAGATGATCCCCGAGCAGCCCTTGAGATGTCAGAGATGATAATACAGTAACAACATTTGGGAAGTATTTCTAGTTTTACACTTAGCCTTTTGGCAGGAATTTATTAAGACAGAATAAGCCTGTGACTTTTCAATTCCAAGTACAATTTGTTTCTCTAATATACCTGCAGGAGTAATGTGTGATGGAATTTTTCCTTTGCTGTGCTCAGTACTTGTGTGTGATGATGTGCTATAATAGGTTCTCACAAGCCATATCTCAACAAGATAAAACACAACACATGTACATCTGTGGCCCAGTGTCAATGCCTTAAATGTACATCAGAAATGCATTAAATCTTCTGATTGCTATTTTGTTTGTACAGCTTGTTGGTTCAGACTTTCCACTGTAATGTACCCTGTTGATTGCCTGAATTATTGGCATATCCTTGGTAGAACAAGCACACCTTGTCCCAAAATTCAACATTACAGATGTGGCTTGAATCCTTTCCTTTATTAGTAGAAACAGAAGAAATGTTCTTCAAGTTATTCCAATACGCTTCCTGAAAGCACTTATTTCAGAATCAACTGGGTCTAGCAGAGCTTGGACCAAAGATAAAGGCATGTGATATCACACCAGAAATTCATCCACACAGTTGTTTGTGTGCATCTGTGCCTGTGCCTATATATAATGACAAAACCATGTAGAAAATAAAGTATTATGGACAGCTGTGGAAAATGGTGCATCAGAAGAGGCACTTTTCGTTTTGGACACTCTTTCTGGGCCAGATTCTCAGCTGGTTTAAAGCTGTACATCTCACATCAACTTGCTTGTTCATATGTGAGACTTTCCTGTTTAGAGAAAGTAAATATTTTCGAAGTAGTCTTGAGCTAAACTGTAGTGTAAATACCACAGTGTCTGACACAAATAAAACAAGTATATAAAAAGTAATACTAATTAACACCATCCGGATTCGATCTCCTGTGTTCCCGCAACACCATTTCTGCACAAAGACAGCCTGCTGAAAGCACAGCCCTAGGCACAAAGATACAGTGATGCATCCTGGGTGTTTCAGTTTGTGTCAAACCACCTCGTAAGGTGTGCAGTGTGGGATGGTTATTGCTTTTGTAGAGGAATTCTCCCTTTTTTCCTGTTTGTCACCAACTTTAGTTGTTAAAGGTTGTGTCTCTTGTGCCTCCTTTGGTACTGGGAGGCTGATAACCACTCCATGAACTGCATACCTTGTGACCTTTGGACTGACCAGGCTGGAGACATTATTGGAGGGGTCTTTTCTCATTGACATCTCTGTGTCTTCTTTCCAAAGGAGAATCATGGCAGAGTTACACAGGGAACAACAGAGGTGTTTGCCTCAGGCAAATCTGGTGGCCTTCTATGATGTGCTTATGATGTTGGTGGTTAAGGGAAGACTGGCTGATATCTACCTGGACTCGAGCAAAGCATTTGACAGTGTCCCACACAACATTGTATCTAAACTAGAGATGTGGATTTGATGGATGAACCACTTGGAGAATAAAGAATTGGTTGCGTGGTCACACTCGCAGTTTTGCCAGGCAAAGGCTTGATGTCCGAGTGAAGACCAGTGACAAGCAGCTTTCCTTAGGGGTCAGTATTGGGAGCAGCATGGTTTAACATCTCTGTCAGTGACGTTGACAGTGGTCTTGAGGGCACCCTCAGCAATTTTGTCAATGTCACCAGTCTGTGTGGCACAGTTGACACACTGGAGGGAAGGGATGCCACCCAGAGGGGTCTTGACAGGCTTGAAAGGTGGGTCCAAACCTCATGAAGTTCAAGAAGGCCAAGTGCAAAGTCCTGCGCCTGGGCTGGAGCAATCCCAAACACAGATAAAGGCTGGGTAGAGAATGGATTGAGAACAGCCCTGGCGAGAAGGACTTGGGGGTGTTGGTGCTCAACATGACTTGGCAGTGTGTGCTTGTAGCCCAGAAAGCCAACCTTAACCTGAGCTGCACTAAAAACAGCATGGCCAGCAGGGCGAGGGAGGCAATTCTCCGCCTCTGCTCTGCTCTCATGAGACCCCACCTGGAGCACTCCATGAAGTTCTGGTGCCCCAGGACCCAAACCTGTTGGAGGAAGACCAGAGAGGGGCCAGGAAGATCATCAGAGCTGGAGCACCTCTCCTATGAAGACAGGCTGAGAGAGTTGGGGCTGTTCAGCCTGGAAAAGAGCAGGCTCTGGAGAGACCTTACAAAAGCCTTGCAGTACCTAAAGGGGGCCTACAAGAAAGATAGAGAGGGACTTTTTATAAGGGCATTGAGTGATAGGACAAGGGGTAATGGCAGGTTTAGATTAGATATTAGGAAGAAATTCTTTATTCAGATGGTAAAGAGGCACAGGAACAGGTTGCCCAGAGAAGTTGTGGATGCCTCATCCCCCGAAGCATTCAAGGCCAGGTTGGATGGTGCTTTTAGCAACCTGCTGTAGTAGAAGGTGTACCTGTCCATGGCAGGAGGATCAGAATCAGATGGTCTTTAAGTCCCTTCCAACCCCAACAACTCTATGAAGCCACAGTGCAAGCTTTATTAAAATTTCAGTTTCTTTTTGGCTTCAAAAGTAGATTTTCACCCTTTTCCATACAAACGTATAATGTGATTTCAGTAGAATAAATTCATTTCCACAATCCATTCAACACCTGATTAATTCATATTATTGAGGCAACAGAGATATGATTAACTTATTTGTGTCTTACAGTTCATAAACTCTGTTACACATAACAGTGTGGGGCTCTGCTTATTCTTTATGCAATAGAAAAGCTTTAGGAACATCAGTAGAGACCTGTTTTTTTCATTAAATATGGTTGTAATCTAATTTAGTTGTAAAAATCAGCATATTTCTTGAAACTGAGATCCTACATCAAATAAAATGGAGCTTGACAGCAGCTTTTTCATCTTCCTAGTAGAACTGAAAAACAGCTTTGGGAAGCTTATTGTGCTGGCCCCATTTTTAGATAATGTCCTAGAAACGTTTCTACATATTTCTAAGTGGGTGAGAGTTCTAAGAGTTCTCAATGAACTCTTCTGAGCATTCTTAACCAGTACTTCACTACTGTGAAGAAAACCCAAAGGAAAGTATCTTTTATCCAAAAGGTGTTTTGTAAATACATCCATGCCCTCAAATTACAAGCACTCATATCAGAAAATGTAATGACAAAATACAGTGTCAGTGCTTGGTTAACCTCACAGTAAAAAAGTTCTTCCTCATTATCAGATGGCACTTCCTATTTTCTGGTGTGAGTCCATTGCTTCTGGTCTCGTACTAGGCACCATGGAAAAGAGCCTGGCTCTGTCTTACTTGCATCCTTCCCTCAGGCATTTGCACAGTTTGATGAGTTCTCCCCCATAACTTCTTCTCTTCTACAACCATGGACCCATGGCTGACTCATAGGACCAGCTGTTGACCCACAGAGTTGATAAAGTCCTCAGGTCCTTCTCCACCACTGGCAGGACTGAGGGGAACACTGGCTCCTCCATTGTGCCACATGCTCTGTGTCACATCACCGCAACAACCAAGGATGTGTGTGCAACGAGAAATATTGCTGGCCTCTCCTTTGTGCTCTGTTTTACTGAATTAGGTGATACTTCACACTATCCACATTTGCATAAATGTCTTGGCATTTCTGGTACCCTGAATGTCTTGGGAGAATAATTTGTTTGGGAAAAGAGAAAGACTTCTAAGTGAGTTAATCTGAAAACAAGTAAGCAGACAGCTGGAGAATATGATCAGTGATTCTGAATATAGAGACTGGTACCTGGTAACTGTCTCCTAAGAGACTACTGAATGTCATCTCCAGCATACCTGGTCTTCTGGAATGGTGACTCTCCTTTGGGAGACTGTAGAAAGACTCTGCAACCCATTACCTAGATGTAATGGAGAAATTATTTTGGTCAATTTGTGTCATTTTTGTGAAACTATTTAAGGCAAAGAATAAAAAACCCAGTGTTTTTTCAAGTCCAATATATGATGAAAAGAAACTGAAATATAGAAACACTGAAATAAGGCAAATGTGCTGATTAGAATAAAATGAATATATAATTAATGAGTCATGCACAGAAGTGGATAATAAAACATTTGCTAAAGTTAGGAATAAACTCAGGCAGGTATATAGCTACAAGTTGTACAGCAACAGAATAGCCCATATTTTTGTGAATTTAGGGAAAGTCAGTCTCAATGCAGTGAATGCCAGAGATTTTAATTAATAAGATAGAATATGTAATCAGTAGAAATTTATTATCGATAGGGCAACACCTTATCCTAAACTATTATAGCCTAATATTGGTTGTTGGAACAGTTTAATTATTCACAACGAATAATAACTGTTATCATTTTTCCCCATTTCGGCTTGTAAAGAATTCACACACTGTATCTGACATCTAAAATATATTAATTTAACAGAACTATTTTACCTTAACACATTTCAGAGTTATTTCTGAACAAAACATTTCAAATTGTATATTTTGTGCATAGCACTTTGTTCTTCTGAATACCAAAGCATAGTGCTGTTTTCACTTATAGAGAAGAACAGAGCTAACAGAGTAATAAACAGGAAATTTTTCTCTTCTGTGAAAAAGATGTTCCTGAACAGTCACATGTTTCAGGATTGCAGTTTTGGACATAGGCTACTAAATTTACCTATATTCCACTTTGTCAGCTCTAGTTCTCTTTGGATCTGGCCATGAGGTGGCAATAGCTCTGGGACACAGGTCTTTTTCTGTGTGATGATTTTGTGAGTCATGATTTGTGGTGAGGATTTGTGGAGACCATACCAAAACTGGGCATACATAAAAAGCTCCAGTGGCCATTGTGTTCAGCTCTGAAATGTGATCTTCACAAAATAGTGCGGTTTGTATAACCCCTACAAAATATGCCTTACTTCCCTTTTCAGTTGATTATGCCTAAAAGCAACAAGATGCAGGTGATTAGAGTTGTCTATTTTGCACAGTCCTTGTCAGAACTATCTGCTTTTGCCTGTAGTACTACTCAGTTACTGGCTGAAGCTGTTTATCCAGGTGACTAATTTCCTTTTAATACTCTCATTCTCTCACAACAACCAAAGAAAGCTCCCTCTTTTGTAGAGCTTCATATTTATATGTCAAGAAAAGTCCTCATGATGAAAAGTCAGTTGAAATTAAATTGAGTGTATATAGAATGTTAATAATTTAATTCCATTGCCTTCCATTATTATTTTTTAAACTGAATTATGAGACTCTACTTGCAAATCTCAAAGTGCTCTATGAATTATAAACAGTGGCTCTTAGCTGAAGTCCTATAACCAGACCCTGTATTACCACACAAGAACTTCAATTACAACTGAAAGTGGATGTGCCATTTAATGGTAATAAAACACTATAGTGATAACATAGCTATCCTTAAATCAAAGAAATTCAGGCCTATGTTGCATTCAAGAGAATTCCAAAAGTATTAGAGTACTAACCACTCCAAAGACTTTGCTTTTGATCTCTGATGATGCCTCACAGTGGCTGAAACCTTACAATTTCAGGGTACTAGCCCTAGAGATCCAAGTTACATTTAAAAGTTTTTTGAAGTCATTAGATTCCTTCTGTCTCCTTTTAGTTCCTGTCAACTGATAAAGAAATCTGTATCAATTCTGATTCCAGTAGAGGCTCTTTCTGTGGGGTCTGAGGGTTTGCGCGCTAGCCGAAGGAGAGCCCGGAGGTCTGGCTGCACCCCTCTGGTTCAAGGCAGCTCACTCACAAAAATATACACAGAGGGGGTGAGCTCCTCACCCGAGGGAGCTGTATCTGAGCTGGATGAAAGGGCACACGGGCAGAGGTAAAGAACAAGGGATGGGACTCCTCGTATGGATTCCATCCAGAAGGTTCACTGTTAAGGTACCAGCAACAAGGAGCCAAAAATCTGAGGGGGTCCAGAGATTTTTATAGGGGGGGTAGGAAAGGCAGGGATAAGGGACACAGCCAATAGGATGGGGTAAAACAGTCAGGGTTGACAGTGAGGAAGCCAATGGGATTAACACAAAGGAGGGACTTAGAGAAGGAACCAATGGGGGGTGTCGAGGATTACAGAACTTTCTAGAACTCATACATAGTCAATGAAGGAAAATGAACATTAACAGCACTATACATAAAATAGGGAGGGGAAAACATTAACCAATCATACAAAAGTATGCAAACCACTAAACTGGGGGATTAGGGGTTCTCACCCTAACTACCGGTGAGTTGTTAAACCTTGGCTGACCACCACACATTGGTGTCGGTGGGGTCCTCACAGGTCGGGGTGACTGCAGCCCCTTGCACCGCCACAAGGGCCAAAGCATTTTTACTATTACAAGGACCATAAATGAAGGACATAACCAAGCCCAGCAAAGTAATAGGGGTGGAAACTGACGTTTGTCTGTTTCACATGTATAAATTTTCAGACTGGATCTCAAAAAGCTTGTGGGTTTGGTGTCAGCAACTTAAAAGAAAAAAGCAAGTAATACCAGGATTGTATGGTTGGTTTGCTTCTAAAATAGGTGCTCCTACAGTGAGTTTGGAAGGGTATATCAAAAAGATGTGCAATAACCTTCCCTCCCGCCTTACTCCCCCCCAAGAGGGACATGGAGCTGTGCTGAGACGGACTGCAGTTGGCCAGTCTGCAGGATCTCTGTGGGAACTTCTGCTGCAGTCCTGTATGCATTCCAAATAAAGCAATTTAGTTTAAGAGCATCTGCTTTTCCCTGTTGCAAGATACTGCTAATCAGCTAATTGACATTGTTTCGCCTCTCTAATGCCAGGGGCTCCTGAATAAAAACATTAGTGCTGCCGTGGTGGATCAGATGAAAGAGTTCATCTTATCCTGGTTTCCTTTCTTCATCGTTGGCTAGCAGCAGATGCCTAGGGAAGCAGTGATAATTCCCTCTGTGCACCCTCCTAGTTGTGAGCAGCATGTGGACTTGGTGAGCCAAAGATGGTGCTTTTATGGATTTCTTTTCTGACAACATATCCAGGAATTTCTGCTTTTTCTTTTTGTGTTTATTAAGTGGTACATTATCACTCCTTTAAATTCAGTATTTTGATTCACCCAGGACGCTTCTGATTCTATATCACTTTCTCATAAATCTATTTATAGACTGTTATCTTTCTTTCATATGGTAGTTATTTTCTCTTTGACAGTTCTTTGTAGAGAAACTGTGCCACAGATCCTTCTCACTCCCCCTCCCAGTGCTGTTTTACCTTTTGTGGGACCAGAATGTCACCTGAATGAACTCTTTATTTTCCCCTAAATAATGGTTAACATTTGTCCTAGGCCTTTCCATGTACCTAGACATTCCAACTTGAGAACCTTGAACAACTTAGCAATTACAGCTTGTTTTGATCACTGCAGATGATAATGCAGGTTCCTACCAGTCTGCATTATTGACCTACCTCTCCAGAATCACAATTTGTCATTGGTTTTGTTCCATAATATACAAATAGGTATTTGTGTCACACCTTAGAATTTTAATTAGTTTTAGAGCCTACCACAATACATGTGGCAGATAACTTTGTAAAAATCCAAATGTAGTATTTCAACCAGATCACTCTCACCTTCAGTCCTACAGACATTATTAATCAAATGTAAGCACAGTGCTTCTCTATGAATACTGGGTTATTTCTTCCCCACTGAATCACATGTTTCCTTGAACCCATTTTTTTCTATACTTTAGTAACAGTTTCTACAGGTTTACTCAGGTTTAGTGCCATATATAATGTTCAGGAGTTCCCCAGATACATCTCTCCACTGGAGCCATTTATAAAATTTGGTATCCTGTATTTTCAGACAGTTACACTTTTTAGAAATTGGTATTATAGATCACAAATCCTGACAAAACTAACATAAGCTAAATATAGATGTGTAAATTGATGTTTGGAATCACTGCTCTTGAATTTCCAACAGTTTTATTTCATCCTATTCTATCAAGTGCACTGAATCTTGTTTACTTCTAGAAAATCCTTGCTTTTTCTTTTTCTAAAATGTAACATTCTTAATACAAAAAAATCATATATTCAACCAAATTCCCCTGTGGAAATTTTTGTCCAGGTTAGAAAGAGTAAAATAATGCTGTTTTAATAGAAGATCTCACAGAAATTTTATGTCACTGTATTGTAGTGAGAGAAAATTTTTAGAAAGATAATGATTACTCTATAATATTCTTTTTTTCCTCAGATTTTTTGGTATGTTCTTCTGCTGGACAATATTGGGTAAACAGGATATAAAGCTACTTAATTTCCATGAAATATTTGACTTTTCTTCAAAAATGTTGGTATATACTATTTTTGTGAAAAAATTAGAGTCTTTTCTGACAGAGAATGGGAAAAGAATGTGACATGCTTAAAACAAGGGTAAATTAGGTAGTAAACCAGAAACTGTGTGGATGTGAGGAAGAAGAATGAGTGACCTAACCTTTGATCCAAGCTCCCAGAACTGTAGTGCCACGTCAGCATGTGGAACACCTAGAAATCACGCCAGCACACTGTGCTGATGCTGCCTCACTATCTGGCCTCTTCCTTGAAAGCAGCTGGACTTACCGGGGTCATTTGCTCAGTTATGTCACAGAGACAGAACAGACGTACCAAGTAGCTGCAACAATTTTATGGCAAATATAAAAAGGCTTTCTAGAAGTTGCCTTCTATTAATGAAGATTGGGGTTAATTAAGAAGTTTGCATCTTGAGAAATGTGAAACTTGTTTCAGCTGAAGCTCAAAGGCCTCCTCAGACCACATAGTCAAACCCAACACAAAATGACTGAAGAATTGAAAAGATTTGCTTTAATCTTATTAACCCAATCTTGCAGCCCAGCTAAAGCTACTTTAAACTCCTTTTACATTCCTGAAAGAAGACAAAGTAAATAAGTATATCCATGAAAAAGAAGCCATGCTGGCTTAAGAATGAACAACAGAAGCCTGTGGATCAAGAATCCTCTCAGCTTCACTCAGTTCTTCCACTTCAGTTTGGAACAAAGAGAGTCTTTGTTAGGATGATGCATATTAGTAGTCTGTGACAAGTTATAAATATATTGTGGTTGAATGAATTTTTTTTACAATAGATTCTTGTAGTGTTTCTCTATCAGAATTATATGTATGGATTTTAAACAACTTGAATACATTTTTGGGATTATATCTCTGAAAGTTGACATGATAGACAATAATGCATATTTAAGATGATACAATGTTAAGTCATTTGGCAAGTCTGTGACCCAGTAACGGAGAAAAGAAAGTATTCTTAATAAAATAATATAAAAAACCCAACTAATTTTTTATTATGAAAGAGACTTGAGAAGTTAAAAAATGTCAATTTCACTCAATTTTCACTACCTTTTGTGGCTTGAATTTTAGGAAGGAAGAATAACTGATAGTATCCTGATTTAATATTCTGTGTTTTCAAAATATAATGTCAGTGAAAAAAGGATAGTATTGTCATATTTCCTTGACAGTTAACCCACAGTTCTATCTTTCTGTAGGGACAATAACGTTTGCTTCACAATACTGTCTTAGCTCCCCTTTGGAAGAAGCATATTAATGGCTGAAAAGAATAGAGTACAACTTTCATTAATTCCTTATAATTAACAGTGGATATTTCTAGTAAGACTTATTTGAATAATTGGAAAAAGCTGAGATTCTTAAACTACTCTAGAATCTCAGGGAATGATGGCAGTGATCAATGTTACGATGATTTCATTTGTTTCCAAGGGAAAAATGTGTGCCTGCAATTTGAATTTTATGACATCGAGAAACCAGAAGACTTTGCATATGAAAACCAGTGAAAAAGCACCAAATGAAAACAACTGGTTTTGAATATCTTCCAGTGATATAATTTCCTGCAAATATGAAAAAAAGAAAAATGCAAACATTCTTTAAATCCTAAATAGTAGAATTTAAGACTGTCCTCTGAATAGGAAAAAATAATATTTCATAATTAATAAGATTGGGACTAGCACTCCATCAGAAACCTGGTTTTGAGTTCTCTCAAAACATGCCTCTGGCTGAATACTGAATGTATTAAATGTATATTAAAATGCATGTTATTTGAATAGACCCATGGTGCCATGTGATCTGGATGTCTCTGAATAAACAGCCTATTCCCACCATTATTTTTAATCAACCAATCCCTCTGTCATCAATAAATCTGATCAGCTTTTTCTTATGAGTGATAGAATTACTTAATACACTGACCAGACTTATTCACTAGAAATAATCCCACTGATTTATTTTTTAATGTGTTTGGTTTTGAGATATGCCAAATGGCTATTTTTCACTTGACACAACACCTATTCTTTAGATATTGTATATTGTAGGTTTTTAAAATAGTGCTAATATCCAACCATAGTTCAAATATATGGCAAAAAGAGAAGTATGTAACTAGATCACCTTTTATTTTTATGGCCAAATAAGTAGAGAATTTCTGAGCACATTCTAAAAATAATTGATTTAATTTATGGTCAGTTTTTTCTTAAGGATCTGAGATAGCTACCCAAAAGAAGTATTACTTAAAAGAATCATATGTAAAATGTTAATCAGAATCTGTCAGAGGCTTTAATTTTAGTTGCAAGACTGCAAATCTATTGTGGAGCATTCTAAGGTCAATGAAGGCTAACAATGCTTTATATATAAATGTATATATTTATTATTTGGGTAGATAATGTCTATAGTCACTTCAGTACATATAAAAGTAATGATTGCTTACTTTTAAGAAAACCCAACAAAACAAAAAACCCAAGAAAGTTATTTTGTTAGTTACTTTGTTGAAAGTGGAGGGATAAGGGAATGGTGGCTTATTTTACTAATCTTTGTTTAAGCTTTTCAGCATGAAATCCAAACTGACTGCGAAGGAAGGAGCTGCTGAGAACTAGCATAGACAGACATGCTTGAGCATGTGCCTGTCTTTTTCCAGACTCTGGGAAACCTATCCACTCTGGAATCATAGAAAAAAAATTTAAGCTTTCTTCTGGAGAAATAGATTAGACTTACTCCTTGAAAATAGAGTAAAGCACAAAACCTCATGGATAAAACCTCTGCACAGTGTGTGGTGTCATGGATTCCTCAGCCTCAAGCTATTTAGACCAAGACATTCTGCCCTTTAGAGTGAACCTGAGCCACCTGACTACAATAATAGCCTTGAAACTGTTCCTACACATGGCAAAACCTTGCATGTCCACAGGGTTTAAAGAGTGAGAAGGAAGACAAGAGAAAGCAAGTTCTGTAACCTGGCACTTACGTAGGATATTTTTATGGTATCATAGAATGGCTTGGATTGGAAGGGACCGTCAAGATTTTGTGATTCCACACCACCCACCATGGACAGGGAAGCCACCCACTAGATCTGAATTTCTAGTTCTAGTCCTGCCAGGCCAGAGTGAGGTCTCCTAGCGCCTTCTCTTCTCCAGGCTGAGCAACCCCAACTCTCTCAGCCTGTCCTCACTGGAGAAGTGCTCCAGCCCTGTGATAATCTTTGTGGCTCTCCAGCATTTTAAAATACCGTTTGGCCAGTTCTTGCTTCCAGGTTAGTGTTTGCACTCTATCCAATGACCATATAATAGATGAGCATTGCTATACTGAAATTTTATACTATAGGAGCTTCCAGAGAATTATAGACAGAGAGATGTGAAAATAAGTTTCATGTAAGGGAAGCATGAACGGACTTGTGAATGAAGTATGATTTTGTTCGAATATTAAGATCCTGAATAAATGAAAAAAACCCCAAAAGTGACAGTTTAAGTGCTTATCCCATAAGTACATGAACAGTTCTTACACAGTAAGTGTTCAAGATTAACAGGGGAAGGGGCACTTTGGCATTATGCCTTGTTTTTAAAATACACCAAAAACCAGTTTGCATATCTGAGACAGAAGAGCAGTCTATTAGTTGATTAACCTGGTTTTTAACTTGGTATTTGATTAATTTTTAAAATTGTGAAAGCTCAGCTAAAGTATAACAACTGTCATTGTTCTATATCAAAACAATTTAGTAGCTCTGGCATTCTATATTTTCTGTTGGCAACTTTGCATTGATCAAAACTTGCCTTAGAAACTTGGTCACTTTTGAGGGAAGTGCACCAGTGTTTTGAAGGCTGGTGAAAAACATATTTTGGTGATTTTTTTTCTGCTATTGGCATCCTAAATGCTTTAAGAAATTGGTGATATTTTACAATGTTTTTGTTTCAGCATGGAAAATGAGGAGATTCAGGTTGTAAATTGCTTTTCAATTGTTCATTTACATGGGAAGTGCAGTCTGCAATTACTTTAACAATTTTGGATCCTTTTGCCTCTTACAAGAACATATTTATTTTCTGGTCGATTTTTTTGGAGGGTGTGTGTTTGGGGTTTGTTTTGGTTTTTCTTAAATGCTGAGGACTGTCACTTCTCCTGGATCTTAGTTATGACCTACAGGGCATGTGGTTCCTTTGACATGAAGTTTATTTTTCTAAACCCACAGCTTGATATTCTAGCACTTAATTTCAAAATGCAGCTTAAATCACAGAAACCATAATATGTCAAATGATCCTACACTTGCAGGGGAAAACAGTAAGTAATGAAAAAGCTATGATTGCTTTTCTGTCCCTCCAAATGACAGTTATCACCTCAGTGACCTGCTCCGGGCGGACCCATCTAAACATGACACACTAAGGGATAACGTCATCTAACAGGGTAGTTATAAAAATCAATACAAAACCCATTTCAAAGATGCTCTGTGTAAGAATCCTGGTGTAACGTTTATTTATTGAATAGGCCTGAGGAAAAAAACCAACAACTTTTCTGATAGATATGCTTTACCTCCCAAGCAAAGGAATTCTGTAGGTAAGCAATAATTGTATTTTTCAATCTATTATTTAGTCTTGCCAAAGCTCAGCCTAGAATCTAATATGTGGATGATTGCTATAACTCAATTATGAAACCTAAGCAGAGCTCTAATGCATCTGTAATGCAAAAGGAGCATAACAAGACAATTGACTGTACTTCTTTTAGTTGTGGAGTAGCTGTCTGTGTTTGTGCAGGGATGAACAGAAACAGGGAGGGAGACTCTGATATTGTATTTTTCACTGAAAGATTAGGAATGTTCTATACTTATATTCACTCATGAATATCGAAGATATAGTTACATCATTGAAACAACTGCAGGCTCACAACTGACTGAAAATAGGTTTCTATTGTTTGCTCTCTTAAATGACAATAATACTTAAGCCTGGAGCAATTTTATCCAGTCATATCCCATATAAAAGGCATGCAATTTGATTTGCTAAAAAGTCAGTTAAAAAAAGCTGGTATTTATTTTCCTTATCTTTATCAAACTATTTTCAAATCTATGTGAGCTTTATTCCTCTCAGGAAGTAAGTAATAAGTATAGTATGTATCTTCAGTTTTGGTTTCTTACAAAAAGATGCAGTATAGCTTGATAGCTTTAAAAAATACCATAGAGATCTTTTTTTCTGCATATTTATGTGAAAGCGTGTTTATATTTAGGAAAATACATGATTTAACAAATATTGGGATTTTTTTATGTCAACTTTTATTGTCAACATTTTGTTTTGTAGTATAATATAGGATCTTATTTACCATCACACTTAACATATTTCTGGTGATTCCACAATCATAATGAGAGGTGTTTGATCACTGAACTTGTCTCACTGAAACCATATTGCAGACCTTGAAACAGAAATGTAAGGAGAGGATTAAGGAAACAATGTAACAATTCCTAGGGCCACTCAGAAAAGTGTAATGCAAATCTGGGCTTTCTGGTGTACCGGGGTTACCCTTCCAAAGTCGGAAAACATCCAGTCATCTGTCCGCACACCTAAAAAGTCAATAAAATTCAAGAATTAATGTCTCTGATAGTGGAATCTGAATGGGGATGCTCAGAAATGTTAGCTAAATTTTTTTCTGAAGCATAGATCTGTAAAAAAGTGATCTGACGCTCTTTTTATCCTTCCCAAAATCAAACCGTTTTGAAACAAAAAATTCACTTTGCTGGATCAGCTCCACTTTCCATTCCTTCCTGCAGATCAGCTGCCATATTGCACACAGAACGAACACTGGTATCTGAAATAAAATTTACTGAAGCAGACTTTCCTGTGAAACACAGCCAGTATTCTCTTCTTGAGTAAACTGTACCTTAATTCCATACTGTGTTTCTTCCAAGGACATGAACTGCTTGGATAATTTGAGTGCCTTGGGCCTTTATGTTCAATTCAGTCTGAGAAGGTCTTAAAAAAAAAAAATTCTTAGAAAACAGCATCCCATCCAAAGTATATCCAAGTGGAAGAAAAGATCTGCAACAGTCTGCATATATGCCACATGAGTGGTGTGCAGAAAGATGCTATTTTGATTCTTTCTAGTGTACTTTATTAATTGGTACAACAGACTGTTTTGAAGGCAATTTAGGAAAAAAAAAGAAAAAATTAGTAGTGTATTAGTGGTCATCTGGTACATATTCAAATTGTGTCATGGGAAAACAGAGCTCTGATAAAATTGACAGGGTAAATCTAATACTGAAACTTGCATCTCATTAACAGGTGTTAATGAGGGGAGGGAGAACACTTTTTTTCAGAACATGATTAACATCTGACTTTTCTTTAAAAAAAATAAAATTGGGAGAACAGAGAAAATCCATTGTCAATGATCGTTGACTAGGAAACAGCAGCTAAGAGTGTCCTTTGTCTTAATGGCTGCTTTGTGGAGCTCTGTTGCTTATGTTGCTCAGATACAGATGTTGATATACATTTTTTCTTCTTTAGAAGTAGTGACTGCTTGCTTTCATCTTCCAGCCCCTTGTTCAAAGCAGTATATAACTGCCAGGAAAAACTTGAGCATAAGTCAGGGTATGGGAAGGCCTCAGGACACTGACACCATATGTGGGAAGTGATCTTTTTAGCTTGCTTGACATTGCCATGGTTGCAGTCCTAAAGGTGGTTGCCTGAAAACATCATAGAATGGGACATTTATGGAACTATTGCTTTCCTTTGTTATAGTTAAATATCCCTATTAGAACAGGGAGGGCACATCTGCTGTTAAAGATGCCTTTAATTAGTGCATAAAGTTTCTCATCAAGTAATTGAAACTAGAATTTTGGTTTCAGAAGTTCTTCATATTAATAAAACTCTTATGAAAAAAGAACTATGGCAGTGTGCTTGCTGAAATGTCTTAAACCACAAATATCCAGCTGGAAATGATGTCTGGAAAAGCTGTTTACAGGCTGTACTGAATTAGGAGGTCAAGAGAAAAGTCATTATTGTGAAAGCTCAGTTAATGAAAAATCGATCACAGACCCTTCTAAAGGTGTCTCAAAACGCCTTGAAAGAGCAGGGGTCTACAGCTGTAAAACAGCCCAGTAAGTAAGAGACCCAGACCCTGTGTGACTGTTTGCACAGAGAGGACCAAGAAAAATCTTTGGCAGCTGTTTTTCTGATGTGTCAGTGTGTCCTTTGAGAAGAGTAAATGGCTTTATATGAATAAGCTGGGGTAATATAAGATGTTGCTTAAGTCAAGGGAAGTTGCTTTGGAGAAACCACTCTGCACTGCTGTGAAAGAGAAGATCCTTGTCATGTGGGAACCTGGCTTGAGCAACTTATATACCTCTCACTATGGCTGTCAACAAAAGTCCTGACTAAAATTCCAAGATAGGCACTGATGACTGGAGGCACAGGCTGCTTCATAGATCCACATTCATCCTTCAGGACAACTCACCAGAGGTAAAGTAGTGTTATAAATGAAGTCTGTAATTCGTGCTGTTATGTATAAAAATGAACTGTAATGAAACTATACAGAGCCAGAGTTTCAAACCCCCCCACCAGCCTGGCTGAGAGGAAAATTTTACAACACTGGAGCAGTTGAAAAGGAGGCTCTTTCAGCACAGAAGTAATCAATAGGTGAGGATTCCACCCCAACTGGGGTTGGATCTTATCACCGGGACATTAACACTATGATGACTTGATCGCTATCTTCTGATATCTGCATCTCAGCCGATAAGGAATTGGACATTCCGGGAACTCCATTGAGGGTTCCAGGAATTGAAGACAGACAAATTCATCACTGAAGATGGACAATTCATCAGACCCAGGAAATGCTTTGTGCAGTCCAACTTTGGGACAAGAAAACATCATGAATATGCTAAATTGTGAGAAGAATAGAATTAATTTGGACTCTGCCCAAGAACTGTATAAGAAGGAACCAGTCGAAGCAGCATCCGTGAACTTGGGAGGTCTGGTGCGATAGAGGTCAGATCTGTGTTCACCCAGCACTGATCCCGGGCTCGGGGCTGACCTTTTTCCGATCATGGCTTTCTGTGTGACCAATCTTTCGGCTGCGGAATAAAATCTATTTCTTTATTAAATTTAATTTGGCTAAATTTCTTTACTTCAGTAGTCTAATAGTCTTGACTTTGAAGTAGATATTGTATAATGAATGGCACTTCAGGTTTGAGGAAGAGCAGAGATTCGCAGGAACCAACTTGAGAATTACTTTATGACATCTAAATGTTCTTGTAGCACCTTAATAATGTCAGAGGGAAGGCATGATAGAGTCAGATTTTGAAAACTGTAGTCCTCTCTATTTACCAAGATGGCTTAATTTGTTTCCACAAAGGTTTTGAGGGGAACATCTGGGAGAAAAACTGTGAACTCTAAAAAGTGTTGACTTTTCCAGAGAACAAATTTCACCAACACTTTACTGAAGAGTCTCCATTTCTCCAGGTATGCAGTCGGATGCTGCAACTGGGAAGTTGCTGTGGAGCATAAGGGTTTAAGGAGAACAATTGCAATTGCACAACCGAAACACCGTGACGTGTATGCCACCATCTCAGAAAACTGCATGTCCAAGAGATCAGATTGCAGCAATATTAAAACTGCCTTTCTGTTCTTATTAGAGTTGAGCTGAACCGTGCATCCTTGGATGTCATTCTATGACTTAGTCTCATTATTGAATTGTTGTCTTATTCTGGCATTATATTGTTGCTTTGATCAGGGTGTGAGGGGGATGCAATATTTGCTGGAGGACTCCCATTTTTTCAATAAGCTCTTTGATTTCTATAGATGAGTATTAGAGTGTTTGTATCATAAGCCACATTGCAGAAAACAGAGAATATAAAAAATTTGAGAATTCATTCCTAGTTTTCATCTTTTTGTAAAGATGGTCTGTACTAAATTCTTCCTCCTAAGCCGAGCACTTTGTTCTCTGTCCTCCCTCTTGCTTCATATTTTTTCTTTCCTCTCAGCTGCTGTCTGAACCTCCTTATGTCCATGCACACATACAATCTGTCTCTCAAGAAAGCATGATGTGGCTTTTAAGGATCCAGTTAGTTTCTTTGTATCAGTGCTAAATATTCAACCATATCATAGATCCGTCATATCCTGAAAAATGCTGAAGAAATTCTAAGCATCACACTTACAGTTAAAACTCATTCCAATTTAAGAACCACATTGTTTCACAGGACTGGCCAACTTTGTGTGACAACAGCGAAGCCATTGTAATTTCCTGGGAAATATGTCAAGACACTGGCAAAACATGTCCTACTAACAAAAGTGGAGAAATAACCACAGCATTTATGGAGAGCCCAGGATGTCCTTAACCAGCAGCCAATCAACCACTGAAATTAAAATTAGTTGTGTTGAGACATGTGAAGGTAGTCTCTATCTCAATATATCAATTGGGGAACATGCTGAGATTTTCCCAGTATGATAATGAGCATCTGGCTCATATTTGTAAACCAGTTAGAGACTCATTTATATTACAACTGTGTTTTTGCCCTTTTGCCCTTATTAGTTGTAAAGGAGGTGATATTCTACAAATAAGGTATATAGCCTCATTATATTAATCACAAAGTATTTTCCGTCTGTAGTTTTAGCTGCAGTTAAATGCCAGCATGGACCTTTGCATTTTTGAAAGGTGAAATTTGGTCCAGATCAGCCATGCTCAGGTAGGGCAGGAGGGGTGTGAGAGGGTTATGCAGTTGAATGACAGGTCAGTGTCATGTGAACTGAAGCATGCAAACTGTATGAGGCCATAGTTATCATGGGGAAGAGATTCAGCTCCCTTTGTTTTCTCTCCTTACCCAATAAATTCACGCTTGAAAAATGTCAGCCAGATTTTTTAGCTCTATAGGTATTTTAATGCCCTCGTGAATTTTTGATATAATCAGAGATACATGCAAAAATTACAGTCTTGTGTGTATTACCGGAGTAGCTGTGCTTGGTAACACAGTGTCTTCATGTTACACACCAGGATTTCAGAGTAGCCTTTTCAGAAATTAGAATCAACCAAGTCAGATCAGGTCATAATGTTAAGTATACAGTGTCTTGAGGGAAACTCAATCAAGCCCAACAAAACTTTTCATAAGGCATCAAAAATCATCCTGTATTAGCATCACATGGATTATTTATGAAAATGCTGTTGCTTGTCTGACAACCTAGGTGACATTACCTCTGGAGGATGAGCATCACCATGGCAAAACAGACATGTCACCATTAGACATTAGTCTACTGTAACTAATTTATAAGGCTGTCCTGTAATTTGTTTTGATCAGGCAGCCTGAATATAGTTGAAGGGGATGAAAGGGAGGAGGGAGTGCAGGGAGGAAGGAGAGAGAAAGAAAATCCAATATTATTATTAACTAGAGAATTCAAAACTGTAAAAAATAAAGCAAGAAAATGTGTAGCATTTTTTTCATCTCCATAACCTCTGTCTTTACACACAGACATAGATCAGAACAAGTTTTCTCTCTTGGTCATGGAATTTTTCCCAAAATTTTTCTATGTTTTCTATGCTATAAGTTTGTTCAAGATACTATATGATAACCATCCCCCTGCTTGCAGAGTTTTTTTTTTTAAACAAAGTACAGATATAGTCCAAAAGTGACTTTGTGAAAATGTCACCAGAGTTAATCATATTACAGTGCAGTGAATGTCATATCAAGTTTGTCTGTCAGGAATTAAAAGGGAGTGTTTCAAGCTAAGGCTTACAAGCTGAAGCAAACATGTTAAAGTGCAGTTTTGGGCTGTGTCCCTTCTGACTTAGCAAATTCTTCAGTGCAATACTGCAATTTAAGTCATTGTTTCTAAGGCCAGCTGATAAGTAACATTAAATAAGAAAGAAAGAATCAGTAGGGTATGAATGAACATGAAACAGTGGTAATTTCTTCAACTACAATTAATAACTGCTAAAAAGAGAGGAGAAGGTGCTATAATTACATAATAACATCTCTATAATTACATAATAACATCTCTATAATTACTTAATAACATTTCTGACCATAAATGACCTTGAGAGGATCCATTGTCATTGACCCTCCTCGTGCCTGTGTTGGGATACAAAGCATTCTGTTGAGCTGAATTTTGCAAGGCTGTGGCTCCAACTTGTAACTCAGTTTTGAAGGAACATATTTTCCCTAGGAAGACTGCTGTTCTGAAAGAAAAGGTGTTCTGTCCTGAGTCAGGGCAATGAAGGAGGATATCAATCGTTCAGGGAAATTACCAGGATTTAAAAGGCCTCAGAAAAGGGGTTTAAAGATTCCTAAAGTGTTCCAAAGAAAATCATTCTGTAGTCTGAGGAGATGCTGTCATTGACACAGAGACTGACAATTTTGGAGCCGGAAGAAATCTGTTTAGCTGTAGTAAAAGAAACCAAAGGGTTCAATCTTCTTTTTTATTTTTTTAGGCAACATCTACACCTTTACTTTTTTTTTTGGTTTTCTTTCAAATATCACAGCTGCAGAGTAACCTATATTATAGTATTATATCAGTATTATTTCAAGTAGCTGGAAGTAGAGAGTCAACAGCAAAACATAAATGAGCTTTGCTTTGTACTTGGAAGCAAGTGTGGTTAGGAATAATAGATGGAAGGAAAGGATCGCTCATTTGGAAGATTTATTCCTCTTCTTGTGAGCAGACATATCAACTTTGTTAACATTTATGCTCTAAAAAATGCCATCAAAATTTTCTTCTCCTCTTCCCCACCCTTTACCAGACATTGTGCAAACCTAGAGGAAAAACTACTTCTGTCAGAATGTCTAATCTAAATAGAAAAAAGAATAATAATAAAGAAAAAAAATTGGGGAAAGATGGGGGGATAAACAAAGTATCAAGAACAAGACCTGGTTATACTAATTAGATTTACTTTTCCTCTTGTATTTTGACTACTCTGATAAACTCAGGAGGAAAGCAAGACAAATACATGGGCATAATTTGTCTGGTGGCAATGTGAGCTTTTCCTCTATAATCACAGGATAAGGATTTCTTTTCCTATTTTTAGCTTCTAGTGTCTAGGTTTCATGCCATGGTTTCTGGCTCCAAAAACCATGTCTATCTGTGTTTCAGATCTTTAAAATCTTGGTAGGCACATCTGAAAGCAAAAGAAAGAGGCTGAAGAAGGGAGAGGATGCATTACGCCTTTCAGCAGTTACAAAATATATTTGTTCTGTTTAAAAAGTATTGCAAAATGCCACCAACCATTAGGAAAGCATATGTTTCCATCAAAATAGCATAATTTTGTTTACTTGGGCCAGTTTTTCTGGTAAATTGTTTATTGGTTTTGGTAGGTCCAGTTTTTTTAGTCCCAGGTGCAATATTCCTCAGTCTTTCAAGTGAACAGTTGGCATCACTGGGAATGATGCAGTGTATTCTCCTATTTTTTTCTCTGATTACCAAGGTATTCATATAACACAGCAGCATGGTATGTTTTCTTCCTGTCCTTTCAACTCCTTAAATTCTGATCTATTTGCAAAACAGTTTTTACTGTATATTAGTCAAATTCTTTAAAAATCCTGAACTCCAAAACCTAGAAATATATTCTCTAGAGTTACCATCTATAGATCCTTTATCATATCAATTAAATTCAATAGTATAAGAAATTAATTAATACTACCATTGAGTCTTGTGTGGGCAGCCCTTCTGGAATATCTACTATGAAAATACTAAAAAATCAAGACAGTTTTTCTTAGCTCAGTTAATGACTAAATTCAGCAGGTTTTTCTGTACATTACACACAAAGTTACATTGCTCCCAGGTAGTTATTGCCCATAATGATTCTAAAATCCAAGTTTAATATGTGCTATTCAAACAATCTGGCATTCAGATATCTTTAAATATATCAAGTTAGGACATACCCCTGGTGAATATATTTAGTCTCTAAAGGCTATTGTTGTGTGGCATCACCATTCTGAAGTGATCTTTACATTGCACAGAATGCAAATAGGAGCAGCAACAATATACCACATGTACATACATTTCTATTTTTGTAGATTTTTTGCTTTTTCTCATATACTAATTTTCATGTAACAGCTTGTAAAGTTTCAGCATAAACCAAAAAAATCCTTAGGCAGAACATTTACCTTTATGGAAACACACCTTTTGTGCAAGCTTTCTCATGCAAAATTCTAATTCTGGGCATTGTTTTCTGGCATGCATACATAGTAGCACATATAAATACACATGCATACAATAGTCTTTTTAATCTTGTACCCAAAACTTCAGAAAAGTAAAAGTATGTCTACACTATACATAGCAAAATTAAAGCACAGTAAATCAGCCTTCACAAAACCCCATGATGTTGCTCTGAGGTTGATTTCAGTCAATAGTTGAAACAGTTTGCTTAAAATTATGCTGGGTATTAGCTTGAAAAGCACATATAATATTAGAAACCTACTAATATTTTTACAGTTTATTATTTTCCTTTCCCTAATAGCAAGATGCACTATTGTGTTTTGTGCCAATTTTTACAGCAAATTTAATTAAAAATGAGAGTTGCTTTTGCTACAAAAGTTGGTTTCGTTGTGTTTAAGCCTGTAATAAAATTTCTAGTTTATTCAAAAACTGGATTGAAGGATGTGTGCTGGGGGGTCACAGCAAGGTAGAAGAAAGCAAACAATATACTCAGAAAAGCTTTTTAATTAGTTGTAATAAAACCATTTGTAGCATGCTAAAATTATCTTTTTGAGAAAGACATCATCAGACTCCTGTTTATGAGAGATCTCTTGAACCTGAGTTATCATAATGTGAGAAGTACTATAAATGTTTAATAGCAGTAGAACATGAAAAGTTTGCTTTTTTTTATGGTTCTAGTTTAATAGAAGACACTCAGAATGATTCCTTCCCCAAATAGGAGCTGCTATGTTTGTCTTTAATTTGAGGCCCTTTAATAAAATCCCCAAAATAACATTTCTTGCAAAAAAGATATGTTATCAAAGTAATTTCACTAATAAACCAATTTGCAAGTATCAACCTAAGGAGAACTTGTGTCTAATAAAAATGCTTGTGGAGGGTTTTTTGTTTTATTTTACTTATGATAATCCAGTATGTTTAGAAGACGAATAACAACATTAATATAGATGCTGGGTTATTTGAAAGCTAAGCTTTTTGTGCTGTTCATTATCAGACCTGACTAAATCTTTCAGAACATGAGATTCTTGTTTATTTTTCCCTATTTCAATTAGCTGCACAGTGAGATGCAGAATATCTCCTCTTATAGAAGACAGAGGTTTTTGACAAAGAAATTGCAAATAATGTTTGGTTTCAATACGTGTGCCACAAGGTATCTGAGATTTGACATTCAGCTTAATGCAGAAATTCTGAAACTTCTTTGTTGTTTGCCCTGTTAGAGGAACATGAACAGGTCCTCTGTCCCAGCCATGGATACATGAGCAGACATCTCCACTGATGGAACTTTACTACTGTTGCTTACTCACTGTGGCATGTAGGACCTCAGAGGAAATAATCTGGGCTGCACTGCTCCTCTGCACCTTCCCCTCTAAGCCTCAGTTACTGCGAAAAGGCCAAAAAAGCATAAAGCACATAAATATTCTTTGCAAGAAAAATTAGTATCAGTAGAATAGCTGCCATGATATGATTTCAATCACAAAATAGAGCAATTGCTTAATCTCTGGCTGGGCAAATACATCACAAAGAAAACCCCACACCTTCACATTTTGAACATCCCTCCTTTCATTCCCTATCTTGTTCACAGTGTCTGAAAAAGCACAGGAACTTGCAGTGCAGAATCTATGATTTTCCAGGGAGGTAATATATATTTCTAAAACTGCATATGCCCCACTTTCTTCAGCTGAGAAATTTAGGTAAAAATATTTCCTGAACCCAAAAGAGTGTTGTTAGGTAATATCCAATAAAACATTGTCAGGAAGTCTTTTTTTTTTTTTTTTTTTTGAAGTGTTTGAGAAAAATGGTAACAAAATATTATTATTTATTAATCAAATAACCAATTATTTATTCATCAAAGGAAATGAACACAGAGCTCCTGTTACCTACATCACGTCTTAATTCTCTGTTTCATATCCTGGTATTTGTAATTAGGAAAATGTATATTACTGATTTGTCTAGGAGATGAAAATGTGCCTCAAAGGAAAAATGCAACATAATTATAATATTTCACTGTAGAAAAGATGCGGGATGAAAACTTGAATTAGGTGCAAACCATGGTGGATCTCATATTGATGAGAATATGCAAAATCATATATAAAACGACTTTCAAGATAAACTTTAGTTTTTGTCAACAATCATGCATTTGTGCTCCATTTCGATCTTAAATGGATTTTGTGGTGTTAAAAAAACATTTCATCTCCGAGTGCACTTTTCCCTTTAGTGGTGACATTAATTTTGTAGATTGTTTGTATTTTCCTTATCAGGCTGTCTCTTTTCACAAAATTGGGATGAATTTAACCTCTGAGGCCTTAATATAGGAGCCGCATTTGTCTGAAATTGGTCAGTTGGTTCAAAAGTGATTATTGTATGGGGAGGGACAATTGTTTGCGAGATGTACAAAACAAGAAGGCAGTCATACAGGCTCATTTTCTAAGAAATACAATGAAAAATAAAGATTGGTTACTAAGTTTTTGGTTTGTGTCATACCTAGACTTTCTGGTTCCTTTTTTTTTGTTTGTTTCAGATAAGAGACATGTTCAGTTTGTTTGACATAAAAAAAATTTATTATTTTTATTATTATTTTTATTAACTTGTGAGCTTTTCCTGTTTGCTATGCTACCATAAATGTAGCTGTGAAACAACTTCAAAGCACAGAAAATATTCAGGACAACGCATCACCTGGTTGATTATTTTTCCTCAGCCATTACTTGCATACCCCAGACCAGTAGTAGTACTGTTGTGATAGTACTGTCAAACTAAACTTCCTTCAATGAAACATGGAATTTCTTACACTTCATCTGAAATAAATATGAATCTTGAAGAATACCTTTTCCCAGTGAATCTGAAATGGCCATTGGATTTGGACCAGATATGTTTAGAAATACATAGACTCAAGATACGTAGGCTTGGGAGGGACCAGTCATGACATCAAACACACTTAGGTCACCAGATTTGTTCAGTACAGTAAAAAGCAGTCAGGCAATTAAGTATCTCATTCTGAAGAGTTTCCAGTTTCTTTTCTACATATGACACATGTAAGTAGAGTTGTCCACTCTGCTTTACCTTTCTCAGCCCCAGCTAATTTCTAATTCTTAAGACATGGGTGAATACCACACTTTCATTTCCTTGTCCTTTATTAAAACCATTAAGATGAGCAGAAAAAAAGCCTCCCACAGCAAGGTAAACCAGCAAATATATCCCCATTTTCCTCTATATTCATTGATCAAGGTGATCCTATACACATAATAGGCAGTCTGTTTCCTCCTTCCAAACCGATGACAATAGTGTCCCACCTGTTGTTTTAATTCTCTCCTGATGTGTAGATGAGGCACTGAGGGACAAGATTTAGTGGTGGATATGGCAGTGCTGGATTAACAGCTGGACACAATAAGGTCTTTTCCATCCTAAACCATTTTATGATTCTTTGATTGCAAATGCTGGCACTCCTAGACCAAGAGAAGTGTATAAAAAAGAATTAGGTTGCAGTTTCAAAATGAAAGCAGAGGACAAGAGAAGAGGTAAGTAGAAACTTACAAATTGACCAAGTGTATGGAAGGATTGAAAGCTCCAGCCTGAACATATTGACCAGTTCTCAGTTCCCAGATAATTAAAATGCAATAGACAAGAAATGTTTTCTTTATCTGCTAAAGTCTGCTATGCAGGTAGCTGGTCCAATACACTGATAGAAACAAAATGTTATCTGTCTTCTACATCCCTGTTCTTTTTAGATATTGACCCAACTTGCAGGAATGAAACCTATATAGTGAAGGCTCCTACTTTTATTGAAAGCACAGGCTCCTTCCAGAATAACTAAGGTAACTTCCTAAATTACAGAGCAGAATGTACATTGGTGTGTTTTGGAAGTCTTCCCCAAGGGTAAATCGATGGACCTAAACAAGTCTAAGGTAAGACCAATGACTTTTTGAAAAACAGTGAGATCTGTTAATGGTGAGGCAGACAGGGGATATTAGAGATTGATCTTAATAATTGTTTTATTTATAACTGAATGATAAACTTGCTAGCTATGCATATGAGGAAAGCATAGAGTTATTTTTATTAAGCGATCTAATTCTTACTACTATCTAATTCCTATTATTTAACCTATTACTTATGGGGATTAGGATCTTCACATTGCAGCAGTTTCATTTCATTGATATCTTTTAGATCATTTGGAATCTGGAGATAAAATATTCCCCAGACTTCCTTATGGTTATCACAGGTTTGGAAGGGACCCCTGGAGATCATTTAGTCCACTCCCCCTGTCAAGACAGGGTCATCTAGAGCAGGTGACATAGGAATGCTTTTAAGTGGGTTTGGAATTTCTCCAGAGAGGGAGACTCCACAACCTCCCTGGGCAGACTGTTCCAGTACTCTGCTACCTTCAACATAAAAAAGTTCTTCCTCATGTTGAAATGGAACTTCTTGTGTTTTAGTTCATGGCCATTGCTCCTCATCCTGTTGCTGAAGACCACCAAAAGGAGTCTGACATCATCCTCTTGACACCCGTCCTTTGAGGTATTTAAATGCATTAATGAGATCCCCTCTCAGTCTTCTCTTTTCCAGACTGAAGAGATCCAGTTCCCTCAGTCTCTCCTCATAAGAGCTGCTCCACACCCCTCACCATTTTTGTGGCCTCTCCTGGACCCTCTCCAGTAGCTTCTTGTCTTTTTTGTGCTGAGGAGCCCAGAACTGGACGCAGCACTCCAGATGTGGCCTCACCAGGGCTGAGTAGTGACCTGTGGTCATCCTTGTTCTTGTAAAGGACTCCAGTAGCTCTAGGAAGCAAGATGTCAGCCCTGAGTTTGTTTAACTCTGCAGCATGTATCAGGTCCCACTGATAAGAAATTTTTAGTCTGATTGGGTTTTTTTTTGTTCCACATTCTTCCAGAAGTTCAGCATCAACAAGATCCTCTGGTAAGTCCTGCATAGAAAAGGGGGTATTTTGGAGAATCCTTCCTATTCTTCTCCACAGGGAAAACAGATGGAAAACATGTGCTGAGTTTTCCTACTATAACTTTATCTCTTTGAACATTCCTTCTATATTTGGTTACTTACTGGCCCTACAGGTGCTTTGGCAATTTTCCTGTTCCTGATGTTTTTAAAATAGGGTTTATTAATTTTATGTCTTTTGGACATTTTCCCTCAAGCTCTTTCTTCTCTTCCTTTGTGCTTTTAATTTTCATCTATTTCGTTCAGTATAGCATCTTAAGTCTTCACAGAAGTCTGCCATACCACTAAAAGGATTCACATGAATTTCAGTTCTACAGGGACAGATGCTCTGAATAAATACCTTTGCTGCTACTGTGGAAAGGAAGCCGGCAAAAACTGCTGCAGGAAAAGTACAGACTGTCCTCCACTAACACTTCAGTGGTAAGAAAAAATTATGGATAAGAAACTGGTATTTGCATGGCTGTGGAGCAATGACTGATTAATCAGCAATCCTAATGTTGGGGAAAAGGTGGATGGAGGTGATCATTCGGGTATAAGAACTCTTTGTGTGTGAACCAGAACCAGCTTACTTACACTCTGAACACTGGACACCATTGTAGCTGTGACACATTCATGGTGTGGAGGGTAAGAAGACATTAAAAATCAAAAGGATGGATCCAACACAGTCTCACATTTAATCAATGCTTTAGTCAACCTTTTGACTTTAAATGTCTCATTCATTATTTTGAAATTTTAGCATTGGAGTGGTCCAGGGGCTACGGCAGGAACGATCTCCTGCTTGATTTTTTCAAGGGCTTGTTGCTGACATACATACTTAGTTGACAGAACAACAATCTGATCCCAGAAGCTATTTAAATATTGTTTGGTTGTTTCTTGTTTGCTGTTTGTTTGGTTTTTTTCCTTAATTATATGTTTCTTCCTTAATTATTTTCTATTTCTGTATATGCAGTATGTTTTTTAATTCTAGTCATTGTGCAATGCCAAATTCATAATTTTGTGTCGGTTTGAAAATTATTTTTTCACTGTTTATCATAGTTAATTATGGTCAGATTTTATTATTTTAAATATAATTAATAAAATATACCATAAAGAAGAATTAACTTCTTTTTTCCCGATATGAAAACCTGATGACCAGACCTTGGGAAAACACAAGGGGGAGCACAAGGCAGGGCAGAAAAATGTTTTTTACTGGCATATATTGTTGTGAGACAATGAAATCTGAATATTGCCTATCCTGATCCCCACTGGGATGCCTGAGTCCACAGAATGATCCTAATTGAATTTTCCCTGCCTAAATGGAGTATGCCCTGTTGTGAACCTGCTTTGAGCATGATGGCAGGATGGGATGTCTCAGAGCATCACTTCTGTGAGATCCAGAACCTTCCTTCTATTACCTCTATTATCTAAACAAATAACCTTGGACAATTCAATTTACATTAATCCAACCTTGTGGTTTAAAACTCTCTCCTTTCCTTTAAAATGTCTCAATCAAGTTTCAAGTGAAATTTCTTGAACATTTATCTCTTAAAATGTGCCTGTGTATTACAAGAGAAATCTGTAATATTATTATTAAAAATATAGAGATGTTTAAAAGGGTAAATTAATGCATGGGTCATAGCAAGTTCTTTCTGCTTTCTAACACTGAGCACAGAATCCCTTTGGAACACTTGTGTTTTTATTTATGCTAAAATGAGTTGGTTAGTGAGATTAATCTTGGATTTTTACTGCTTTCTTCTTTCATTAAGCACATGAAGAGCTTAGTATTTCATCATCTTTCTGTATAAAATTAAAAATCTGCACTCACAGTGAGCTTCAGTCATGCTCACTGCAGTAATCACACAGGATTATTTCTCTGTGATGCTTCTTATGAAAATGCACTTGAAGTAGAGAGCAGTATGAACAATGGTTCTTCAAATTTATGGGGAAGTTTTTTGAAACTTGATGAACTTCATTACTCCAGTAGCTCATATGATATTTTCAAGTCTTGTTCTTTTTTTAATCTAGGAAGGATTTTATCTAGAAATTAGTCTAATGTAGCTTTCTCTTATTTTGAAATTTACAGATCAGTGCATGATTATTTTCACACATCCTGAGTTAATCCATAATCCTGTGTTCTTGTAATAATTCTTGTTCTTTATAGAAGTTATAAGAGCTTTATGCACAAGAATAGCCTTGTTGTCCAGTTAAGATCTTGTGTATAGTATATTTTAGCTGCTTTTCTTCTGATTTCATATTCAATGAGTAGAGAGTAGGCACTGCCAAGGGACACAAGAATCCTTCTCTTATCCAGACTGAACAGCCCCAAGTCACTCAGCCTTTGTTCATAGGAGGAAGTGTTACAGCCCTCTGACCATTTTTGTTGCTGTGCTCTGGACACACATGGTTGTTTTATACTTTTTGAGTTAGAGCAAAGAAATTGTGGCCTTATCTGTGTTGCAGACACAACAGCAGTTCAAAGATTTTCTAAAATGTGAAAAATTGAATCTGTCATTGCAGCATTTGTATTCTTACAGCACTTTTTATCACTCCTGCAAGAGGAAAGAAGTATTCTTCAGTTAAAACCAAGGGACTCATGGTTGAAAATTTCTTATTAGCTTCAAGTTTTTCTGTTCTCCCTAGGCAGTTTAGCTCTCTTTATATTTTGTCAGAGTGGCACTAGGATGCTCTTCAGCGACCCTTCTTCCCTGTCCTCAAGCACTGATTCTGGATTGCATGGGGCAATCAGCACCCCAAATACATTTGTCCTGTGTTCTGGTGCAAAGATAAACCTTGAAAATCCCACTGAAATCCTTCTGGAAATAACCCAGTAGTTAGAGACAACACATGGAGTGAGAAATGTCCCAGCTGGGTGAGCTGTGGTCACCTTGCCCTCACCAGGCCTGGTGGTGTCACAGCTCAATAGCTTCATATATATCTTGCTCTAGTAGCTCTGCACAGCCTTTCAGGCTGCAGTGCAGGCATTAGACAAAATTATTATCATAAAACCCTCAGCTGATTCCTTTATGCTGCACTCTAGTCTCTATAGGGAAAGTTTTATCACTTCCCTCACATTTTAATTGCATCCATTCTACAGCTGGTAGCAAGATGTCCAAACCAATGACATGACTTGACAAGCCTTTCAAAAGATTGCAGTGACTGGGTTGTATCTATTGATGTGAGAGAGAAAAAAAGAGAGAAATGAGAAGAAAAAGTAAAAAGTTTCTTCCCATGCACTTTTCTCCCCAGCAAAGCAAAAAGGTGAGGATCGTATAACCTCTCTAGCCTGCTGCCTGTTTATGCAGTAAACCTATACCAGTAGGAGATTTATTAATTTATTGTGGTCTTGTGTATAAGAATGATATGGGCAGTCTCAGAACATATTTATTAATCTAATAGAGTGATTTATTGGAAATGTCTGATAACCATATTTTGTAGTTTAGGTCTTTTTTTTTTCCTTAATATTGATAGTTTTTTCCTGTTTTTCTATTTTGAAAAGACATCTCTGTAGACCCAAACTACAAAAAACCCCCTCTTTTTCTGGATGACATAATTTGGCAATCAGCAAATTAGAACAGCATGTTGCTTCTGATGAAAAAATATTAAATATGTGTCTCATAACTCTGCTGATGAGGTTTAGTTAAACACATAACCTTTATTTGAACTATCTTATTAATCATGGGGAAAAATGTAGCTATTTCACATATGGGACTATGGAAAAAGATAGCACGGTCATTTACCACTGTGGAGTGCTGACTCCCCAAAAAGGTAAGATAATTTCTGCAGGGAGGGAACTAGGCGCAGGTTAAATACCCACATTGGCTTTCCCCTGGAAATTTTATTAAAATGACTTATTTTTCTTGAAAAATTAGTAAAAATTCACCTTATTAGAGGTTGCTAAAAGCTGTTAATTATAGCTCAAATTTTGCAGGATTTTTTTCTCTTCAACATGATATCAGTTTACTGTGATGGACCCCAAAGTTGTTTTCTTTTCATTTGCAGTCACTCCCTCATTTTTCTTGTACTTAAATCTGCAGCCTTCAGCTTCACACAGACAACTAACTAGTTTCTCGGGCAGAAGGTTTTTACCCATGTTGCTATCCCGCTAACTCCTTCTTTTCTTGTCCGAAGTTTTGCAGCATCCACCAGCCACTGTTTATCTGACTTTTACCAGCTTTTTGTTCCTGAGTGTGAGAGGCTGTCTCGTTGCTAAATGCTGTGACCCTAAAGAAAGCAATGGCCCCTGAGTTTAAAAAATGACCCAATGCTACTGAAACACTCTACACAAACCCTCCCCTGAGGAACAAGCACAGTACAGTGTTACACTGAAACGTTGCCATTTCCTTCCACCAAAAAATACAGGTCCAGGATTCTTCTAACAAATGAAATCCCCAGCTCAGTCCACTCTGACATATGGGGAGATTAAATTTCATCTTCCTGATGATGTGGGAATTTGGGAAATTAACATTCAAAGCTTTTAGTTCTAAGAGGAGTGGTGTGCCTGTCAATTTCAAATGATGACATGGGTGATAAGACTGTGATCTTACTCAGTTTTTTTAGGAAACCAAAGCAAATGTATTTAGATATATACACTTAAACTAATCATCCTCTCAGGGAACCACTCGTAGGCTGCCCTCCGTGTGGACTATGTATTTGGGCTGTAGGTAAGGCATGAGACTATGCAAATATGATTAGTAGGCAGTGTTGGGTGTTACTACCACTTCCTTCATTTTGGGGTGGTTTTTTTCTGTTAAATAAGAATGCTGCTAATGCAAATTTCTCCAAAAACTTGTAGTACCTTGAACACGAAGCTCTCTAAATACAAAATACAATCATAGATTGATTGAGGTTAGAAAGGGCCCTTAAGGCTGTAGAATCCAACTGTTAGCCTAAAACTGCCAAGTCCCTAAGTGCTGCATCTACATGTTTAAATACCTTCTGGGATGGTGACTCAAACACTTCACTGGGCATCCCATTCTTATGCTTGATAACACTTCCAGTGATGAAATTTTTCCTAGTATCCAATCTAAACATCCCCTGCAGCAATTTGAAGCCATTTCCTCCTGCACTGTCTCTAGTACTAGAAAGGACCGGTACAAGTACTTGAAAGATAAATCTTTTGGATATGAATCTCCCTTTTTTCATTTCCTAAGTAAACTATGTTAGCAACAAATGAGGCCTGTGCACCATTGTAGACTGGAATGATAGAAGCAAAGACTTGACTATGAATCATCACGTGAATGCTTTAGCCAGGATTTGGGGTCTTCTGCAGGAATTGCAGACTCAGTTCCAATGAGCATCTGGAAAGCAAAGGTTCAATGCCTAAGTGTCTCTCATTCCAGCTGAGTGATTTAATTTACAAGGCTGTGTAGTCAACATCTTTCCTTTGGTCTCAGTGAATGTAGAAATACTGAGGTAACATGGCAGAGTCCCAGTGAGGCAGAGAATACCATCTGCAGTAGTCCCCTGGGATGGAAATTCAAGTCTGTCCTCTAAAATGCAGAGAATGCACTTTGAAGTCAGGGACTCCACCATCTCTGGTGACTGTTTGCAGCATGAGTATTCAGCAGCTCTAGGACTGTGCTTTCTCTTGCTGTCTGAAGATGAAGGGTTTAGTACAATTCCCACTTATTTAAAAAAAAAAAAAAGATAAATAATTGTGGAAGTAGCTGCCTTTTTTTTTTTTTTGGTTTTCAAGACAAGAATCTTACATGATCATGCATGACTGTAACACCCTTGCATGCTACTTCTAGGACCTAGGAGGCAATTACCAGTTTCTAGATAACACCTCCTTGCCTTCCCTCTCCTGCCCCCTCTTGTCCTTTCTTGCCAGCCTGAAGAAAATCAGGGACTAATGTGCTACAGCAGAATATTTAAGCTAAGACATGAATGAGTCTGACAGGTTTGAGACAGATGCTGCCTTCACAGACTGCCTGGGCAGGTGCATATCCATAAAGTACCTGAAGGCCTCCTACTGAGAACCACCCATGTGTCTGGTTGCAGGGATAAGTGATAGTCTCTGATTTGTTTTCAATGTGTTGCTACACATTAATACCAAAATCAAAATAAAATATATCACCACAAGGTGATGTTCTTCTCCTGCCTCATAAACATGATCAGGTTCCTACTCTGCCACATCCTGCATATTCACTGAGTGCCAGGCACCAAGGCTACGTGAGCAAGCAAGGCTAAACCACTGAGGGCTAGTGGAGGGTTTGCAATGCATCAATGACTTCCCAGAGAGCTCTGAAACATCACTGTGAGCCCAGAGCTGGTGACTGCAATGTGCACATCCCAGCAGCCTCTGGAAGTGGTTTGTACTCAAACCTGTTCAAGTTGTCTAAATAAAATCACGAGTGTGGGCAGAAGGTGGTGTTACCTTCAGATTTTCAAAGTTAGATCAAGCTGGGAAAGACTGGTGGTGAATAGTTTGTATCAGCATGGGCAGAGGTTCCAGTGTGCAGCAGCAATGTGCTGAAATAGCCTGTCCTCTGACTGGCTTCACCATCATTCCCCATTTGTCAAGACCTGTAGAATTTGGCTGCCGTAGCTGTTTTGACAGAGCTGCCCAAGCCCACCTCACAGCTGCCTGGAGTAATGACAGAAACTCTGTTTATCCAAAACAACACATTTCTAGCTTTTTGAACATCGAATTCCACTTTTTTTTCCCCTTTTTGCCATGTGAGGAATCAAAAAGAACAGCGATGCCTTATAGAAGACTTTAATATAAATTGAATTGTATATATTAGAAGACAGCGGGATGGGGACATTCCTTTCCTTGCAATTGAAATGATTCAGAGAAGTGAAAAAGGACATGGCGATATTCTGAGGTTTCTAAGCAGTTTGAATATATGGTGTATTAGAAGGCCACGTGCAAATAAATGCAAGGCTTTATGTCTAATTTCAGAAGCCCAAGATGGTTTTCCAAAACTCGTGAAAATGATTTAAAATCATTCATAAAAATCTCTTGCAATAAACAGCACTTCATGTGTGATGCTGAAGAGAGATATCTGAAAGTTGAAAATCACTTCCCAAACACACCCATTGGCTCATACTTTGAGTTCCTTCCAGTCTTCTTGTGGATTTAGAAAGATAATTCAGACAAGACAAGCCTGATATATTACTCTAGTTTATTCCAGTTTCACCCACTATGACAAGTGGAATCATAGGCTAAATTGTGGTGATGAAGTTAAAGGAGTTGTGTCTCATTTCCACTCTCTGAGATGTTCTGTCTAGTGCAGGAACTCCTTGAAAGGGAGGATTTAATTAGGGACCTTTCTGCAGGAGTCTAGGATGCATATTTCCTGTGAAGTGTAAATTCTTCAGAAAGAAAATTCCATACTTGGAGAAATATTTGTTTTATTCTTTACTCTTCTGCTTGTAGTGATCTTTTGATATCTTTTCCTCTTTGTGAATAGCATTTGGGTAATCTTTCAACATATTATGCTAAACCACTGCAGGTTACAAAGAACATGCACTAGATGACCATTGATTTTTCTGTTAGTGATCTTAAGAAGAGAGAAATTAATTAGCAAACAGTGGAATTTGTCTGCTCTACACCTCCTGCCCACTCAGCTTTGAAAATGCCTATCAGGTGAAATTGTTAATTAGTCAAAAGACAGAAAAAGCACTGAATGAATATATAGGACCATGTTTCTTTTCAGAAATATTTCCTTTTGGATACAAAATGTGGCTTATAAAAAGTTATTTCAACATTTAAAGCCTCTGTGCTAGTCAAGTGGCACAGTCTAAAAGGAAATGCAAAAAGTGTAATAATTTAGGAATTAGCATAGTTCAAAACCTGAAAACCGTTGACTATTTAATGAGTTGCTCTTGAGATTTCAAAAATAAAAAAAGTAAGTCATATGTGAAACATGTATCTGTGACCATGACTTGTGTGGTAACTGGCTCTCTGAGTTGAGTTTTGTTTATATGGTAGTATGCAAGTACCTGAAGAATATACACTTCATTCTGCCTTTGAACCCAGTGAAAGCTGATGCTGTATGTCCCGAACCAGGCCTGCAAAAAAACCTTTTTGCGTGTGAAATGAAGAGACAGTCTTCCTCCAAATGCAAGGCATAGAGGCTTCCACACACCCAGTTTCAGTGAATTTCAGTAAGAGAAAGTGAGAGGGAACTGCAGTGGTATGTGTATGGGGCTTCAGCAATGAAAGAAGATGATAAAAAGAGGTAAGAATGAGAACTTCACTATCTTTGCCTCTTGCGTCACAAGGACACTGAAAATGCTTTGTAGATCTGGCCACAGAGGTAAATTAGGAGAGGCAATACTTAATTGGTGAATCATGGAACAACAGAGTTGAACAGTTCAACATAATGAAAAGTAGATATTTTGAAGAAAGGCAATATTCTTTGAAGATGCTGAGAATATAAATATTGAAATAAATTTCTCTCTGTCTTTATGCCAATTAGGTGGCAGTTGAATCATGGCTTTAAAATACCTCTGTTGTGGGCAGAAGTAAAAACAGCATACCCTGTTTTAGTCTCTCTGTGGATCCAGCCCAAATGCTACAATTCTTATTCACACTGAATAGTACCTGTTCACCAGAATGAACTAATTTGAAGCAGACTTTCCCCATGGGATAGTTATAGTAAAAATAGGAAAAAGTAAAAATACAAAGAAAATTCATTTGTGCTAGTTTAAAAAAAAAGTAGTAAGTTTAAAACAGTGAAATAAATTAGGATTTATATTTAGTTAACAATGAGTTATCACAAACCATTCCCATATATTTCCTGATGGTTTACCATTACATAACCTGCTCTATATTTATAATGTACATCTGGCATACTGTACTTCTATTGAGATCACTTTAATTAAACCAGCCTCCAAGCTCCCATATAAAACAATGGAAGTTCTGAAATGCAGGAAAACAGCAGTATGAATTCATGAATAGCCCTTATATGTGAAGGCAGGCAATCTGCAGATTAGTGTGGTGGTTTCCTGTTGTTAACACCATAAACTTGTTGAACTCTGTTAGCTAAATTCTTCTGACTTCTGCCCAATCACTGCAGCTACTGCAGAAGAGATGAACCAGATGAGAAAAGGAAGAGATGAATAACTTTTTTAGATTGGAAATTAAAAAGAAAAGAAAAAGAGAAAAACCTATCTTTGAGGGCTTGAAAAGAACTGCAGTGCTTTGGAACTCTTTCTAAAATTACAGTATCTGTCTTCCCTCTCAAAGACAAAAATTACTTAAACCAAGTAATCAGTAATAGATAGGCAGGAGAAGACGATGTTGAAACCATTTTTAAAAGATGCTTTATGACACAGATTTACTTTTCAGTAAACATCTTGTTTAGTCACCAGTCTCAGAGAGACTGAGAAGTTCCCAGTAGGCAGAGTTCTACTCATGAGGACCTCGATTATGAGTATTTAAAAATAAATGATACTGCAGTGTTTGGGTGCAGAGGGTTATTTCTAGCCTCCAGAAATCTTGATATCCTAACAAGCTACTTGAATCCTCAAATAATTAACAGAGATAACTTTCAAAAACTACAGGATTGATATAAGTCATTATTTTTAGACCTTGTTGTGGGCCTCTAACAATTCTTAGTATGGATAAGAATCCTTGTAAAGGCAAATAATTCTTCTGATCAAGGGCTCAATTTTCTCAGCTATTTTTAATGAATGCTGCAAAATATGTCGACAGTCAGAAGAGCATTAACATAAAATAGCAACTGTTAATATATATATGTATTTACCTTTATATAAAAATAGATCATTAGCATACCCTACAGTAACTTTAATAGAACAACATTCTACTACCAGCTCATATTATCATAGGATAATTCAGATTGGAAGGAACCTTCCAAGGATCCTAGTCCAGCCTTGTGCTAAAAGCAGGACAGACCATGAAGTTGATAGTTCCTCCAGTCAGATATCTGGAAATAAACAACCAGAAAACAGCTGAAGCCTTCCTACCGTCCTTGGACACAGCATCGCTTAGTGGTTTTAAAATGTTGGTCAAGCTCCTTTTGATGGCAATTATTTAATTCAGCTGAAAGTGGAATTAATTAGTAAAGGTTGCATTACCTAATTAGTGAACACAATGTGTTCCTTAAGCCATCAACAAGTCCTCAGTATGAATGCAGACTCTATGAACTGCTTGATATGTAACAGTTCCAGACTGTAACATCTGTTTACAGTACATTCTCCGTCAAATGCTTTGCCAAATGGTGCAGTGCTAATTTTTACCTCTCTTTGCACCTTTTTATCCTGTCCTTCCCTTCTGGGAGAGTGTCCTAAACACAAGGCCATAGACATAAAAGTTTTGGTTTCTGATCTCTTAAACAGAAAGGGCTAATTTCACCAAATAGATTATTTGCAGTGCTTAATATGACCAGTGTAAATAGCTCCATAAGCCACAGAGGAGGGAAGTTTCTCTTTTTTCCTGCTGCTTCTGTTCTTCAGGGAGAGATTGAAGTTTTAGACATTATGAAGATTATCCAAAATGACATTAGTCTAGTCACAATTGTAGCAAAATCCTCCTGTGTTATACAAATTAATTTGCTGGGAAAACCTGTATAAAGAGATTCTGAACAAATAGAAGACTACTGAAATATTACTTTGCGTTGTACAAATAAATTTTTTAATTAAGATTTAGGATGGGGAATTTCTATTTCTGCTTCTGCAGTCCTTCTCTGCAGAGCAGTGATATCTCTTTTGTTTAAAGATTCACGAGTTAGAGCATTATTCCATTGTAAATTACAGGATGTAAGAATTAACAACATTAATTCCAAAGGGAAATAATTTTAAGGTAATGATTTAATATTCACGTAAGGCAAGAGTCTGTATGGCTGTGTGAAGAGGTAAGGTACAGGGGAAGAGAAGGAAGGGAGGAATGGAACAAAAAGGAAGAGGCCAAGAGCTAGGATGCTATCCCTATATATAAGCACACAAGGCAACACAGATGGAGTAACAGACAGACAGACATCCAAATGCCTTGCCCTTGCAGTGGCCAGCTGAGCAGGGGCTGAAATAGGAGGCAAATACTGTGTTCTGCTGCCAGTCGGAGACCTAGTGAAGTGCTCCTCGTGGTACTCGGTTCCCCAAACTTCTTTTGTGGACTCACTCCTCATGGCATGGGCATTGTACTTCCTATTGTTACGTCGTGAAGACAATGGCTGCAACTGCAGCAAAGAAATTGTGGCTATGCACAGCAAAATGTGAATTTTCTGACAGTACTTGGCTTGTAATTCACAAGTCAAGCTTATGATGGAAATTGTGAACTTCTCTAATTCCCAGGGAAAAAATCGACACATCAATATCCAACAGGATTCTATCATGGTCATTTTAATTTGCTTTGAAATTCAAGTTCTAACATTGGCTACTGCTCTAATTTTAATGTTCAAAAGGCACTCAAGAGCAGGATGAAAGATGTTGATGTGTGAGTCAAAATGGTACACACAGCCCTCAGTGCTGCTTGGTCATCCTGCCAGGTATTCATCAGCCAAAACAAAGAGATGCCTTCATATCCTTTGTATACACAAACTTTGAAACTGCATCAGAGAAGACGTGACCGTGTTACTAAAGTGAATTCATGACTCCATATGGGCTTCTAATCAATGGAGCTAATCAGTTATATGTCCTGGAATGGGAGAAATGGGTCCACTCGAGAGAATGGCAGCCATAACACCAGGAGTCCCGGAAGTCACCACTGATACACTGAAACAACAAGAGAATGCAGAAGATGAAAAACAAAGTCCAGGTCTGCAAAAATAAGTGGCTCTGCCATCTGCAGTAAAGAATATTAGGGGAGTTCTTTAGATGAACAAACAGTATAGCCTATCTGCAGACAGTACAGTGCATTTCAGAGTCCAGGGGAAGCAGGCATGAGAATAGCAGCTGGATGAATGGAGACTGGGACAGAAGCTGTCAGTGGCCAGTTATTAGCCACTAACAGAGAAAAGTAAAAAAGACACACTTGCAGTGTGCTGCAGCCTTTCAAACAGTGCACCACTAATCCTGCTGTTTTCTCCAGGTGTTAGTCTTTCTGTTTTCACAGGGAAAAGAAATCAAGAAAAACATGGAAAGGATCATATGTAAGTTATGGCCATATAGGGAACTGGAAGCTCCCTCATGGACGTATCAGTTGACTTAAAATAACTGGAGATTAGGTGTCCAAATTCCTTAAGATCTTTGAACATCTTAGTTACTCCGTTAATCAGGCTAGGAGAGGATAGGATGTACTGTCTTCCATGCAAAGAACCATAGGAGAGTTTTCTGTGATTGACACAACTCTTAGATGTTAGATACTGAGAAAGGTTTCTTTGGTTCATTGTTGATTTGATGAAAATTGGAGCTTTAGAGGAAAGAAAGGAATGTAAAGTCCCACATTGTGTTTTGACATTTGTAAAATAAATTTCCTTGATTTTTGAGGTGATCCTTCATTTCAATATTTCCTGAATTTAGTGCATAAAAAAGAAAATAAGTAATATTGCAGATAGAGATGTGCTAAAAAGATATGACATTTTTATGGATTGATTGTCTCATGAGGTTTTCGAGGTCTGAAAGACAGGTAAAACATAATGAACTATGTGGATCTTCTAGCTGTTGTCTTGCCTCTATCCACACGCACAGAATGGGACAAATATCTCAGATATTTCAATCTAAGATTTACCTTTGACTCTAGAAAAAAGAAATATACATATTTTCCAGGGAAGTAAGAGTTCACAGTAGAAACTAGCTAATTACCTAATTTTAAGTTGTCAAAAAAGTACCAAACTGTGAATAGCATCCCAGGCATGTTTTGCTGCGTGATTTGATTTCCACTAAAATTGTCAATCAGTAGCAGTGACAATAAAGATTTATATTTTATTTTGCATGAAGACTTTGCTAGAGAAGGTACCGTATTTCCTAGAACTATATTTGGATTAGCTCTTCTGTGATCATGATGAACTGCATGAAATTCATTAAATACTTTAGCATGTGAGGAAGTGTTACAGCAGTCAGGAGATGCTGCATGAAAATCAAGCAAAAGGCATCAGTTGAACATAGCTGTGAATGGAAGCAAATGTATTTAAGGCAACTCTTTTATTGCAATGTGTTCCTCCTTATTTTAATTAATTTTATTGTTTTACCAAGTACCTTTTGCTACATGGAGTGATTGTTAAAAACTTGAAAATGTTGCAATCATCATTGTATATCCTAAGACTCTATGCTATTGAAAAGCCCCACAGCCAATTACATCTTTTGCAAAAAGTACATTTGATATTACATTGTTTGGTTATTTCTGCATTACAAACTCACCCACATTCCCAAATATGTTAAAAATTGAAACTGAGGTTGGCCACAAATTACCTGATTGAGTAATTAATTCATTGAGCTTTTAGGATATGTTCACAGTTTTTCTTCTGTCTTTGTTTTAACATTTTGAGTCACTAAAGCTCCATGTTGAAAAGGTCTAATACCTGTGGTTTACAGTCATCTGTTACTCATTCATTAGAGGGGCTTCTCTGAACCACTCCTTATCCTGCCCAAAAGTGAGGTTTGAGAAACAACCCACATATAAAACAATTGCAGTCAACAAAACAACCAACCCCATTGTTCTCTGCAGGGATTTGCTCCAAAAAGTACAACTGGAATTATTTAGAAAACTGAATTACTGCAAGATGGAGTCAGAAGCATACTGGCAATACTTTGAAAAATCATCTTGTTTGTTCTCTGCTTGCCTTTAAAAATATCTTTCCATTAAAAACATTAGTGAGAAAATATCAGTAAAAAATTGCATATAGCAACATTTCAGTGGAAGAATCAGAGTTTATTACTTAACTTCTGTGGTCTACCGTAATCCTGCAAGGTTTTACATGGGATTTTGCATGAATGCAAGTCTTTCCATTTGGACACAGTGATGTGTAACTTCACAGCTGACGCATTTTTCCCATCTTGCTTTTATCAAAATTTTATAGACAATTTAGTGAGAATCAAACTGAGTGTGGATAATGACCAGCTCTTTAAGTCACAGGTCCTAAAGCAAGTTATGCAGCATTTCTCAGGTTACACCAACATAGTAAAAAGACAACATTCCTGATATTGTTAATGACATTTAAAAAAACTTTGTCCATGCTCTGTATGTCAGCAGGTCAGAACCTGGCTTCACACAAGATCACCATGAGCATGAAGACACAGTGTATGCTCTTGGCCATTTTTTGAAGGAGACAGCTATGTCTACAACTCCATTTCAGAGAGTCAGTATGAGATGTTGTTATCCACAAGAAATAAAAAAGGGCAAAACTTTCATTATCTTTCAAGGGACCAGAATTTCCCCCAGAATCTAGTTTCAGTTATGACACAGGTTTACACATAGTTGCCAGTAACAATTAGAGAGTCAAGACAGGTCAGTCTTTATCACATAGCAATATCTGAGAGGTTTTTTCCTTCCTAGTCTAATTCTAGTAAGCCAGAAAGATAACAGTTATCGTAAGATGAGGTTAGCAAAGTCATTTAGATTACAGTTTTCAAACTTGAGAGACCAAAATCAAGCACTAAATGCATATTTAGCAACCAAATTAGCCACAGGGTGCTTTTAAGCCTATATCAGTGAGAGATACCAGTCAAAGCAAATGATTTAGCTGCTGAAAAGAGATGGGAATTGCTAGCTAGCCAAACAATGTATTGTATGGCTGTTTGGAAAATTAAATACTAGGGAATTAGTGCTTTTCTTTAAAGAGGTGATGATGAGAAAAAACCTCTCTAGACTGATGCTCATATCAGTTATCAACTCTCTTGATCTGAAAGGAAAGGATTGTCTGCAGTGTATTTCAATAACATTACTTAAGCATGGCAGGTAAAGCAATTATAAAATTTTGGGAGTGAGCAAGTGAAAATACTCTGTTTCTGAGCACATGAAAAAAGCAACTTGCTATCATTGAATCTGCCTTTTTAAAAAGTTAGATTTCTTTTTATTCAGAAGTTATTTAATTAACACTTATGTCTATGGCACACATGAAGTAATTAATTTAATCTGTAATTTCATTGTGAATTTCACTATATGAAATTATTTTGTGTGACAACAGTCTGTGCTGGAATGACAGAAGTGTATCCCAGAAGGGGGTGCTTATTCTCTTATTTAGAGACCCTCATGTGCAGGAAACTACAACTCATAAGAAAATTAAAAGTGCACATGGATGTGCAACATGATGAGTGGAGCTGATAAATCTACAAGGATAACTCTCTTTACTTCCAAGCCTTTTTTTCTTCACTTTTGCTAGTAAAGCTTCATAACTAAAGAAAACAAATATTCACATGTTCCTTTCAGTATTGTTAATCTCATAAGAGAATTTTATGATTGCAACTACACATTAAATTAGAGACATCAAAATATATTCTGTTATTTTTTAGTGGTACAGTCTAGAGATTTTACCTTTGTGCTTAGCATCCTCTCACAGTAAATTAAGAAGATTGTAATTCCGACATTTCACTTCCTTCCCCCCAATGAAGTTCAAATAAAAAGTGATCATGCATTTAAAGTAATCTCCTCATTCAGAGTCTTCCAATATAAAAATTTGATCAAACACCATCAAATAAAAAGGTCAGTTTTCTAATACAAAAAATTTCAAACTCAGGGTGCCGTAACACCTGAGAACGGAAGACCTTAATATACTATAGCCAATGACAAATATCAGTGACAAAAATCAATAGCGTGCTAAAATACCTAGTTCCAAATCAAATAGGAATAGCATTTTAAGTCACAGATCTCTATATTGTAATATATCATATATATATATATACACAATAAATAATACTGTTAAAGTCTAACTAGGTCTGACTTAAAAAATATGACCAGTCAAGACCCCCCAAAGATTTTTTTGAGTACAAGTGTACAATTAGCCATCTAGAGAATAAAAAAACCCAACCCTACAAAAGACATAGTGCACAGATACAGACAAGTGAGGCTGATAAAAAATAGTAAATTGATATGATTTCTGTTATTTGGAATCAATTAACTAAACAGCAAGAGCAACAACACAGAAAGTCATTTCCTGTTCCTTCAATGGTCATTACTTGGGACTGAAAGTACCAGAAAAGAGGAAGACTTTCTAAAGTCTGGGATTAGTTCAGAAAATAATGTACTCACATCATGCAGCAAATAATAACAGACCTCAGCACAACTAAACTGATATCCAGAGTAGAAAGATACAGTAAAGAATTATTAACATGGGACAAGCTGTACAAAGGAGAGTTTAGAAAAGAAAAAGAGGATGAGAGAACAATTTATATAAATGCATATGCTAGTAAACATATATATGTAAAACTAGATATACATTTAAAAATATATGTATATTTACATATCCATATAATTACACATAGACACATTAGTATGCAAGAATATAATTGGTAAACAAGAAATGGATTTTAGCTTAATGTGAAATGTAGCTTTCATTTACAAAAAGTAAGACAAGCTGGAAAGGAGAAATGCCCACTAAGAGCTAGAGGATAAAATAGCATACATTTTTAACTCTTGGGTAGAAAGACGTCATCAGAAAGATTTGTGAATTCCTTGCTTTATCATGGAGCAGAGGAAATGTGTAAGGCAAACACTGAATTTATAAGTTAGCAAATCATACCTTTTGATCTACAGAATGTGGCAACAAATAGTTTCAAAGGTGAAGTATCCCAAATCAGATCTCTTCTAACACTATAAACTGACAGCATAAACTCCACTTGCAGCAGAAAGGTTTTGAAGGTCATTGATTTCTGGTCTTCTAATGAGTTTCAGAGAGAAGTTGAGAGAACACTGCAGTGTCCATGGTAGTAGAGGGGAAGGAGTTCAGCTATGGGGACTGAAAAGAGTCATTAGATTAACCCAGAAGCTGAAGGGATACAGAAGGAATAGGTCAGAGAATTACACTGGTTTTAAATAAAATTAAAATTTGGTCCTGAAATGTATTGGGATTTATTTCAGGAATCCAAACTATCCCTTTTAGGGTTGTTGCATTCAGTTTTGAGAAACTGCAAGGCCATATGTGGTATGGAAAATAGGAAAAAGAGACATGGCACATAACTTAAAAATAGGGGGGGAGAAACGTAGAGAGTTATGAACTATTCAACTTAAAAACCCCATCCTGGAATAACAGATGAAACTGTTTACCTGCAAGAAACCAAGGAGATGAGTAGCAGTCAACATGGGTTACTTAACTACAAATCAGGTCAAGCACATGTAATTTTATTCTATGACAAAGAGTCATAATATAGAAAGAGTAGAGGAAGAAAATATCATATATATCTTAACTTTAGACTTAGTAAAATCTTAGCTGTGATACTGTATCTCATAATATGTTTATAAGAAAACAGTCTCTTATTAAGTGTACTTTAGGATAGTGTAAAACCAATAGGAAAATCTTTGATAATTAGTATTTTTTACTGGGAAGCACTGACTATGATTCTGCATATAACTGTCAGGATTTGGCACTATTTTTTTGTTAATGACCTGAATAATGGAAAGGGAGTAGCAATTAAATCTATAGGTGATGCTGAGATGGAAAGCACCGCATTATACTGATGGATGGGATTTCATTTCAAAAGGATCTTGACAGATTGAAAGCATGGTCTGAAGAAAAACAAAATGCAGTTCAAGAGGCACAAGTAAAACAGTGCAGATAGACAGGCTTAATCAGCCAAACAAATTCAGGATCTAGAAAAACTGGTTGAGCAACAGGCCAATAGACAGGGATTTAAAGGTATTAGTGGATCACAAGTGGAACACAAGTCAATAATGTCATGCTGTTGAGAAAAAGATAAGCACTATCCTGGGAAGATTAAAAGGAGCACAGCGAACAAACATACGGTATAGCTTTCTGCTCTGCTCAGTATTTATAAGCGTTCAGGAGGAGTCCTGTGTGGGGCATTTTGACAGAAGTGTGGGAGACTCTGCAGGAGAAAAAAGAGAATAGCCAGAGATCTGAAAAGCAGATCCTGTGCAGACAGGCTGAGAATTCTGCTCTTTAATGTATGTCATGCACGGAAAAGAACAGGGAGAGTGTTTTACTCATGCTGGCCTTAAAAGACAGATAGAAGAGAAACAGAATTCTCTTTTCTCTATGGCCACAGTAAACAGGAATAAAAAGCGTTTATTTACCGAGCATTTTTAGTTAGATATAAAACCTCAGGACTTTTAGATGTTGAAATAAGTTGCCAAGACATGTGTGGGATCTTCATCACTCTTCTCCATGACAGCTGTTAGAGTCTTCATTAATTGCTTCAACAAAGGTCTGTTGGGAATGTTATGCTTAAGCTTATAGGGGGGAGGGAGGACAAAGGACTAGAAGGAACCCTTGAATATCCAGTGTCCAAAGTTTTAGTGATTCCTTGCATGGTGTGACCTCTTCAAAAATGTAATGCAAAATATTTGGCATGAGAACAGAAGAAGGACAATGATGGAGTAGTGGGATAGGAAAGCTTGCTTCACTAGCTAATATGTCATCACACTGATAAATATGGTTTTTTAACTATCAAGTTAGAAAAAGAAAATTTTTTTTAGAAACCATCCTTACATTCACCATTGTTTGCACTGAATCTTTGCTACTGTTTCAGTTATATTTTTGCTGAAGGTAAAAACGATAATAATGATCTACTTACATGGCCTGTTCTCTGCATATCTGTCATATTAAAGTCCATGCTGTTTGTTTATCATGCAGTGATCTATAATTCTCTATTAATTTAATTATACTAAAAGATCTTAAAAGCCTTGGGCTAAGTAACATGTCAATTACAAATGAGTTTAACTTGGAATAAATATAAACTTAATACTTGTAATTTATTGCTTTAAATATAAACAAAGCCCTTACTATGACACAATCTATTATTAATTGCCCCAGTGCCCTAAGTCCAATTAAGCAAATCCATTTACATTTTCTTCAGAGGAAGTCAATGTTCGTTTCTCATAGGAAGTGCAGGGAGCCTTCCTTTCCACTTATTTTAAACCCCCTAATGTAACAAAGCACTTCTGTGTTTAATGAAGTGTATCATGTCAGGGGTGAGGGGAATGCTGGTGGCATGGTGGGTAGAGCCATGTGTGAGGGCTCATATTTACTTGAGCAAAGTAACTTTCAAGCAAATATCTGGTCATACACATTTTTTTCTTTAGGTATTAGTAATGATTGCATGTTTCCTAGTTGAAGATTCTGTATTGTCTTTCTCTAGCACTCTTTCAGTAACAAGGACAAGCTGTTTGGAGTTACACAATGTATATGTGTATATGTGTGTATGTGCATTATATATCTTCAACTGAAAGGTATCTTAAACTTTTTTATATTAGTTATACTTGCATGTATTAAAGTAGCTAAACTAATTTTTTTTTTTTATGTGTGTGAAAACGTGTACATATAAAAATGTCAGCCTCTGTGCTGAAACCTGGTACTTCATGCCTGGGGTAAAATTTTATTGCCTAGTTATAAAAGAGAGGGTTTATAGTGGAAACCCTGACACAACATTAACTATGGTTATGCTATCAAAGGAGTGCAGCATTTAAGAATTTAGGAACTATTCCGTTTGCGTGTGTACAGGCAGTCGTGTCTGTCTGTGTCTAAAACTTCATATTGACTTACACATGCCATTAACATTTAAACACTTTGAGAAGGCAAATCACAAACTGGTTTTGACAGAAGTATTTTCATATGTGTATCTGTCCTTTTTGTTGTCTATAAACAATAAAAACATTTAAAAAACTAGAAAAAAATCACTACTAGAGTGTGTATAGCTTAAAAGTGGATCAGCAATGCTTTTTTCCCCTATTTTTTCAAGCTAGGGAACTGAGTAATGCATAGTGAGATGCAAGAAGACACACACAAATAAATTGCAGAGTTGGGTCCAGAGTATAAATCTTGAGTTCCAATCCTACACTTCAAATACCTGGCCTCTTTAGTGATAATAATGAAAAACTGAAATCCCTGTGGTTTTTGTCTGTTTAGTTGCCTCAAATGGAATGGGTCAGACAGTCATTCTTGAATCCATCACTCATAAAGTTATGAGAAACATAAGGGTTGAATCTAAAACCTGCACAGGGTTTTCAAAATTTCTGATAGGACTTGCAGGTAGTTCACTGACTTTTCTGAAAATGAAAGGTTGTGTAGCAGGAGTAGAGACCATCACTGGGGTTGCCTGTAGCAAGAAAACAATAAAATATGGAAAAAGTATGTAGGGTAGGCACTATTTCAAAGGACCTCAAGGAAGCTAGATGCTCTAACATTATTCAGTCTTGAAGTAAAACAGTGTTACTTCCTAGCAAATCACTTCTGTTTTTTCTTTTGTGTGAAAATGATACCAAGAAAAAGGCAAAAACAACTGCCACCACTTTTCCAAAAATCTTGGTTTGGATCTCATGATTTTGGAGGCTAAGAGTATAGCAGAAGCGCAAATATAAGACATTACTATTTTTTCAGTCTTAAAGTATATGGCATGCCAACATGCCAATCCACTATAGGCAACATGATTAAGTACTAAACAGACAAGGGTAGCTTTCTTTAAGATACTAAAATCAACATGAATGTTAAAGTGTTGATAGCACAGCACTTAATGGAAATGTTATAAATTGAGATTTTTCTCGCTGGGGACAGCCTCTTAGTGAATAAAGGGAAAGACATACACTAGTTCCAGTGATGTTACATAGTTATATCCATACCATTTAGGTACCTGTGCTTGAAATGTTGTCCTCACATCACTTCAAATATGGCTTTGGAGTCATAGACTCATTGAATAATTTAAGTTAAGAGGAACAACTTGAGGTCATATAGTTCAAGCCCTGCTTAAGTGTAATTTGATAAAGGTGTAGTGCAGGTGCAATTTGATAAAGGTTGCTCAGGGTCTTATCCCATCAAGTCTTGAAGACCCACAAGGACAGAGACTCCACAACTTCTCTGATCAGAATGCGTTATTATTTGAATTCCCCAACAATAAAGAATTTTCTGTATATCTAACCAGAATTTCCCAGGTTTTAACTTGTATCTGTGGCCCTGGACTCTCCTGATGCCCATCTGAGAACTTCCTGGCTCTTTTATCTGCATGCTCTGATCAATTCCATTGCAAACTGCAATAGAGTCCCCCTTTAACTTTCTTTTCTCCAGACTGAATAAAGCCAGTTCTCTCAGCCCCTCCTAAGATGTCACATGCTCCATCTGTAAAGCAATTTGGTTCCTCCACTAGATTGGCTCCAATAAGTCAGTATTTTTATTGTACTTTTCAGCTTTCTTACAGTGCCCATTAACTTTATTCCAGTTCTTATTAACTTTGCTTGATTGCCATGAGCTTTAAAACTTGCACACATCCCATCTGATCCCGTGGACCTCTGTGCACACGTTGTGACTGAGTGATCAGATGTTGTCTAATAATGTCCGTTTGTACACCTATGCTTTTCAACTCCTTCAGAAATGTCCTAATGCTCCATTTTTAGTAGTTAAATAAACATAGATTGTATTTAGGCTTGTTTAATGTCTCCTTCACACAGCCAAAGCACTGTGAAGGCCTTTAGTGTAGAAGAGAATAAAACTCTCAGACTGTTATTGGAGGAGTGTTTCTTTCCGTGGCAGGCTGGCTAAGCCGTCCTTACTCCTCACCACTCCTTCCTGCCTCCAGACAAGACCCTCCATTGTGCTGGTACAACTGTTGGTGAGGCTGTTTGGTGAAATGGATTATCAGAGCTTAAAACTAGCCGGGCTATTTGGTGAAATGGATTGTAGGGGTTAAATATAGCCTTTTTTTCCCTGCAGGTTAAAATCCAGCTCCCTTATCTATCTGGTTCCCCACAGAACAGTCCCATTTCAGAAATAAAGACAGGAATAAACATTTAGTTACAGTATTGAAGAGGAAACAGCAAACCTGATGTTTAAATGCTTTATTGTGTTGCATCCTCAGAAATAGAAACAAGAACTGACTGATATAAGGCAGTAGGAAAAACCCAAACTAAAAAAAAGGAATTACATCATCCCATTTCTTACCTTTATTTCAGCATCCTACCATTCCATCAAACCTAAAAATCTTAGCATAATGATGCCATTTCAAGTAGTAGGATCAATTGGTTTTGTTATAGTGATTGTATATATGCAATGTATATGCCCAATAAAACCTGATTCCACCTTCATTACAATTTATGAAACTCCTCTGATAAATAGAAGAGTACAATTTTTATTACTCCATTCAAGCTATGATACCTTAATGAAATAGCAGGCACAAAGAAATGTGCAAACCATAGTCTCTTCTGGTAAATGTGAGGTGCTCTTGAGCTGAGCTGGTCTGCACAACTGAGATGGACTTTAAGAGGAGCAGAGGTAAGACACAGAGCAGATTGAGCAATAAAATATTCACAGAATATATGCCACAACCACAAATAATTGAATTAAGCAATAACAAGGCAGACACAGGGCATTTCCTGGGGATTAATGACTAGCTAGGAGAGTTGATGGTCCACGGCGGTCATCAATTCCCTGGGAAATGTCCTGTACCAAGGTCATCGTTGCTATTATAGCCCCCTTTTCTTTCCTCCAGCAAAAATAAGAATCCCACATTTTACTTGTTTTCACATAGTGTCATCACTCCTTTAGATGACTGTGGAACAGATGGGTGTGAATGGCAGATCTGCTGAAGGATTTCTGTGTAATTGATGTCCAGTGCCACAACCAATCTAAACCCCTTTATCACCATTGAAATTTTAATTGGGCTTATACAATATTTCAGTTTTTGACTTATTTAACCTGCTTGAATCCCCAAATAATAATTTTATTTTGTTGTGGCCTGCAACCCTGACAAATCTGTGTCTGCATTATAGCTAGGTGAACTGGAGGAAGATAGACATATTTTATTCCTTTAGAAGTTTTCTGGCATAAAGGATCTGCTGAGAGAACTGGCAGAGAATTTACGCATTCAGCCTGCTCTTTGGCAATAATGTGTGGATTTATAGCATAAAGTACTTGCCTGTAACAGGTCAATAATGGAGATAATTAAATCTGTCTTTGCTATTCAATAACAATTATGAATTAAAATTTGTTATGGCATATTTTTCAATACAAGGCCTATCACGACTGAATTCCTCTAAGTCATAATTTTATCCAGACATTTTTAAGATATTGTTCTGTGGCAAGTATGTAAATCTTTAAAATCTATTTTTCAGAAAGTAAAATAAAAAATAAAGCACTAAACCCAAAGGTCCAGAAGATAAAGGAGCTTAGGATTATCTGCATGCTCTTGGGTCAAATTTATTTTACAGTTATACCAATATTCCTTAACTCACTTATCTTCAGGATTTGTGAATATTAATCTATCACTTTTTCTTCAACTTAAACTAACATTTCACATTCAATTAACCTAATCTTGAAATAGAACTGTGTAGAGTAAAAATTGTTTAAATTACTGTTTATGATCCTTTATACATGTTCCTTTTAAGCACACTCTCTGTTACTGTTGGCATTTTCATAGTTTGTGGTGTGCAGCAAGTAACTCTTTCTTCATTTCAGCGTAATGTAGTTAAACTGCTTATTTTCACATGCCTGAAATTTTTTGGCTCAGCATACCCATATTAATTTAACTGGCCAATTAGTTGTTATTAAAATATTTTAAAAGAACATACAACAACATATGCACAACAAATTATTTCTTTCCACAATTTTATTAACATTTTTGTAGGTAGTTTCCAGTTTCTCACCTCCTTTTCCCACCAAGAGAGACTTTCCAAGTTTAGGAATACAGACTGCATGTTAGATTCAGGGCTCCACTGAGTTTCCTTACATTCCTTTAAGCTGTGTTAAGAACATGGAAAAAACGGCTGAACTAATGATATCTTAGATCTCTTTCTTGTCTCACTCTAACATTAGGAGTTGATGCTGCACTTACAACATGATAGAGTCAGATCATTCATGTCAACAGGCTGGTGCTCCAGGAATTTTCAGAAGGGGGGGAAAGACTATTATCAGATTTAATTGCTCAAGTAGGTGCAAGTTAGCAATCAACATATTATAAGGAATGCAATGTCATGTATTAAATTTCCTTTTTTTGTGGTCAGCTTTAACCATGTACCACATGTTGTTCACCGATATGATTCTGGAAAGATCAACATTGAGCTGGTCTTTAACACTGAGGGTTTAGCTGTCAGTTCAGCATTGGCAAGGGGAATGTCCAATATTTTTCTTATAAACCATTTGTGGCAAAAATAGCAGTTTTGTTTTGTGTTTGTAGCTCTTTTAGTTCTTAATCTGTGATACGGACTCTCAGAAAAAAATATCACCAGAAAATAATTTTAAAATGAAAAGTGCTAAATAATTTAGCCAGACCTTCACAATTTTCCCTGGCCATTTCAGCTCTGAAGTAATGCCAATAAAAGGAGTCCCTTAAATGCACAACCCTACCAGGTGTATCATTGTTTCCCATTATACTTGCACCTCCTCTTGGAACTGGTCAAAGCTTGGCGCAGTGGTAGTCAGAGAGAAAAGCAGTAATAGATGAAGGCTGCACATTCTTATATCTGTGTGTGCACATGTTTGTGTGTATTAATACGTGAGAGTTATTTACCTTGCTAAGTCTTTGTCTAATGGTAATATCATATTTAAGGCATGAAATTCACTAAAATTTAGAACAATATATTTTTTAAAGATGGAAGAAAAGACCATCAGACACAAGCAACAAAATATCAGAATGATCCTCAACTATTTCTCCCCATAAGTAAAAAAAAATATAAAGCAAAAAAACCAAAAAAACCCCTGAAAACACAATTTTAACTAAGGATGCAGTCATAAAATGCTATCAAAAGTAAATCTATTTTGAGGGAAAAGGACCTACAGTACAGCAGCTGAGAATCTGGCCTAAAGTTTGCACGTAAAATAAAAGTAACAGAAAAATACCATTGTTTACTTCAGAGGTTTAAACATTTCAGTTTATTTCCATAGATCAGGTACGGTCAACTTTTAACCACTGGAAATCAAGAATGTATAATGCTGTTGTGCTTATTAAGTATTTTATAATATTTCCTTTTTGTAAATACTATAACTATGGAGGCTCACATTTTATTTCTGGAAAGATTGCATATATCATTTTAGGATATCTTATTTTACCTTTGTGGAACAGTTGACTTACTGCCAACAAACTCAAGGCCAGGATCCTGCAAAAATTAAAATTTGCCAATGTAAGAACAGTTACAATAATTGCCACTATTACTGTACTTTACCTTTAAAAAGGATGGTGACCATAGACTGAAACAACAAGCCATGTTGCTTCAGCACTGGCCACTGAATGAGATTAAGTATTGATTCCAAAAGTATAGTCCTCTGCTCCCCTGCTGCTATGACAGATAGCTAAAGATCATATTTCTAGATGCCCTTTTATGTCTCCAGGCTCTTCCACTGCAGACGAGAAAAGAAACTCAAAACTGCTCTATAGCATGAGCCAGAGACAGCAAAAGGTATACAATTGCTTTCCTACCAGAGTTGTTAATGTCCAGGGAATTTCTGTGATGAAAAATGGAGAGGAGGCAGTATACACAATTATATGCAAGATGTAAGAATGTTAGTCAGGTATTCCTTCATCAGGTATACCATGGACCAGAAAGTTGAGTGTGGAAGCATGGAATATTATGGATTAAGTGGGTGCTGTGTGCTACTGGAAATGGGATGTGACTGAGTGTTTGCATGATGGCCAAGCACTTTTCCTCCTAAAACAACTTCTTACTAGTTTTGGCCCACACCAACAAGCACAGAGGAGAGCTGTTTGGGAATCTCTCCTGAGTTGTTGTTCCCTTCTTCTCCCTGGATTCCTGAGTGGGATCAGCATCAGTTCCTTCAACAGGAACACTTCTCCCCACCTAGAAACACTGATACATAAGGAGACAATGTGGGCTGTCTACTCCCACCATAGGCTTCACGGTCCACGCACATATTCGGGTCCTAGTGGCAGTAGATTTGACTTGACCGGCCAGATGAGTACAAAAAGGCTTAAAATACCATCCATACGCAAAGCACTTTGATTTAAGTGATGGAGTGCAAACACTGCAAACAAAGAATGGAGAGCTGTTTCTAAACAGGTGAATACACTTGTTTGTTAATCATTCAATTACTTCCGGCAATGCCGTAAGGTATTTTTATACTGTTCTTGTGTTAAAGAAAACTTTCAGTCTGATAAAACATCACACCTGTGCAAACATGAGGTATGATGCCATAAGCTTTACTTACAATTACAGTTGTTTTTCTTGAATTGCATGAAGTATAATCCACAATAAGACACTTCATTGTTTGCAATTACAGATGTATCTCTAAAAAGGCTGATTGCTTAATTACACCTCTTATTATGACTATTCTGGCAAATTTCTAAAAGCAATCTCTAACAAAGAACCAGATGAATGTTTCCTCTGTGTTTTTCAGTTAGGGTTTGACTGTTCAATCTTTAGATTTATTGAAGTCAAACAGTTCAGCTTCTATTTTCTATTTTGTGTAATTTTACTTCAGGCAAATTTCTCTTATGTAGTATTTAATCCAAATAAATAATATTATTCCAAACCGTCTTGCTTCCTATTGCACAAAGTTGTTAAACAATTGTCTTTGAAAACTCCAGTCGTTAACTGTGACATATCTCAATGTTAATATGTTATTGTTAGCAGTTGTAGCAAATTGCCTTTCTTACTCATACATCCTTGAGCTAAATCTTAAAGAGATTTTTTTTGTTGTTTTAAATAACCCTTTTGTTAATTTTACTCCTTATGCACAGGTAGCTTCCAATTAGATGGCTGGAAATTTCAATTCACCAGCTTTAGGGATACCTAAATTTGATTTTTTTATCAGAATCCAGATGAAAATGTCATAGTATACATGTAAAGAAAATTTAGAAAACAAGAATTAATATCTCTACTTTTCTGTTATTTTTCAATCAGATAATTTTCCATGAATAAAAGTAGAAATTATTTTTGAGGGTTTCAAAATTATTTTCTTTATTTCATAGGGATTTTTATTAGGTGGATTATTTTATTAGAACTAGTCCCAATCCCTTAATTTGATCAGACATCTGAGTCTTTTCAGAATTAAAGCTAGAGTAGAAATATATTTTATTAGTTCTGGAGAAAAGACTGCTTTGATGAGAGTATTCATGAGTGCTTCCTCTGAATGAATGCCTAAAAAAGGACAAGCAGGCTACTCAAAACTTCTTAGTCAACTAATAATGTTCACTCTTTTCCTTCTAGACCTTTACTTTCAAGTATTTGTGAAATATTCAGATAATATTAATTAAAGTGCTTGTTGCTATTGACTTGGTCCTATTCAGAACCATAGGTATGCAGAAGTCATAGTGTAATGAATAAGTTGTCTTGAAGTAGACACTATGTATCTTAAATCTGTGTCTTGGCAAGGAGTCCCACTTTGGTTTTTCTAAACTAGAGTCTTCAGATGGTTAAGTTTGTCTGGACAAGCTCCTGACCAACATGATCTAATCTTGAAGATAGCCCTGTTTGGGGCAAAAGAGTAGCTGGGGTCTCTCCCAACACAAATTACTCCATAAATATAAGATGAAATTTCATGAACATGAGAAAGACTGCAGGTACCAGAGCCCAAACAAGCTATGGCAGGAGGGAAAACGTGGCTTCCTGTTACTGAACAATAGCTTTATTACACACAAAGCTGTTTAGGAATGACATAAAGTGGAAACCAACCAAAATGAAGAAGAAAACAATAACTTCTGTTACTGCAAATCTACTGATGGACTGGAAAATCCAGGGCACACACCTTCCTCCTAACCCATTGACCCTTGGTAATAAAAATATACATTTTAATGCATTTGCTTTTTATGTACTCGACATTAGAAGTATCAAAATGGTATAACCAAGCAAACAAAACTCAAGCCAAATTAACTGCTTATAAGTTGAACCTGTGTAACCATGAAAGAATAGCACATATCACTCAGCAAAAATGGATCCAAAAATATTTAAAAAATGCTTTGTAAAATACACATAACAAAGTAACACTAACATTATTCACAGACATTCCAGGCTGTTAGGAACATCGCCAATAGCAAGTGAGTATCATAATACAGTGATACATTTTCCTACGGCAAGGCAAATAATTTCCCTGGCAGCTGAAATAAAGTGTTGACTTTTCTTGAAAATTAATTAGCACAGAAACACAAGAGAAAAAATGAAAGCCTTCTTTTTCCTACAGGTTATTCTGTAAGGAAATCAATCACATGAAGGTATGCAGTGTGCTCTCCTGTACTTTATGATTAAGTGCTTATAATATAGACAGTCTCTAAGCCTCAGCTTTTGCTAGGAAGTTCACATCAAAGGTGAGTTAAGTCTTTATTATAAATACATGGTAAAATATATAAACCAGAACTGCTTTAAGGTGGGAGATCCTCTGGTTTCAGTAGAAAGACCTTTCTTTCTTTTTATCAACTCATTTTACAAGTGATGTCCCAAATTTATGCTAAGAACATTTTCCTGAAGCTTTTCCTCTCCTCTTGGCAGAAGGCCTTAAAATTTGTGTCAAATAAATTAGAACTAATGTCGATGGCTAAAAAGAGAAGCCTGTTAAAGGGCAGTAGTAATCAAGACAAGATAATAATTTATCTGTGATTTTGTGGGTATTAGTCTAATATCCTGTCTATTCACAGCATGTCAAAGATAAGAGCAGTCACCGGTTTACTGTTTTTCTGCCCTCTCCTTCCTCCTTCCCTCTATCCCTCAAGCCTCAGCAGATAAAAGATAAAAAACACATATTAGGCCAATTGCAATAATATTCCACTAAAAGGGATACACTGTTACTATTATAAATTAATGCTTTAAAGGAAACTAGTAATAGATAATTATCTGTCCCTCAGATAATTATGCACATGAGTAATTCTGGCTTTCTGAAGAGTTTATAGGATTTACTGGAAGTCCCTGGAGGTATCAACAGTCACATGTGAACCTGCTTACAGGACGTGACTGTAGCTCCAAATGGCAGCCACAATAGTGATTCTTAAAGGAAGTTTCAGGGTGGAAAATAATCAAGAGAGATATCTCATGGGGTTTTTTGTCAATTCTTTTGCTCATATATGTATCAATTTAAATGATAGGGTTTAAATCTCACACTTGTGCAGGCTACTACAGGTACTACTGGAAAAAAGGTATCTCAAATGTGGTGTTGAACTTCACTCTGGAAGGTTACCAGTAGTTAGAGATTGAATCCTGTTGATTTTGTCGCCTTACTACCTTTGAAGGCTCTCCTTCCTGATGGGGAACCATTTCAAAAGGTTGAATAAATCACATAATTGTCAATTCTGTAGCTTTTATAGCCACTTTCCTGTCATGTAGTGTTACAAAGCAGCTTTGAGAGCTGACTCAAAGAGCTTCCCTTGCTTGCAGAAACTTCAGGCTTACACTAGTTAGTGAAGGGAAAGTGTTTTTCAGCCTCATATTTTTTTACAATCTGCTTTTTGGCAGGAGTATTCTTCCTTAACTATGTTAAGAATTGAGGCTCAGTTCACCTCATCATTAATTAAGGCAAAGTCATTTATTTAAAACTAAATTATTTTGCTATTGTGCACAGTGGGTAACCTTTCACATATGACATATTGTATAGATATTTTATTTTATTTACAAATGTCTGTTTAAAGAAATGATTAGTTCTGTAATGTGTTCGGTAAGGCTTCTTTATAGCAAAGCCCTCCTGGGAACTCTTATGCAAATAAAATCCATCTGGAGATTGAAAGTAATGCAGGTAAAATTATGAACAATATACTTAATTTTTAGGAGGATTTAAAGGGATATAAAAGCACACTTCATTAGAAAATCCAAACTACCAGCACATGTCCTAGTCACTGCTTTTCAGAAATTGCTGCTTCATACAGCATCATCCATTCTCCCCAAACTATTGAAATTTGCGCCAGGTGAAATATACACAAGATTTATGTATTTACTAGTTCTCATAGTTTAGTGACTTTTTTGTATTGGGAAGAAAAACCTGCTAACAATTAGCAAAATTTTCAGTGCTTTCAGTAGTTCATTAGATTATGTATTCTAGAAGGAGTCTATTACAGCTATTAGGAAATTATTTTCTTTAGTTTCTTTTATTTCAAAATTAAAAATGGCCCATGAGTGGATGTTATCAGGAAGTGTATTATAGAAATTAATTAAAATTTCATAGCTATTGTTTTCTGTATCTATGGAGGAACAAAATAGCATAAAAGGAGTGTCTTCGTTGTCTCTACGGTAAAAAGTATACATGTCGTGGAAATTTCAAATCACAGAGTGTCACACTATGGCTGTTGTGTAAAATCTAGGAACCAGGCTTACTTCCACGAGCCAAAAATATGACTCCTGAATCCTGTCATTTAAAATGTGTGCAATCTATAGAGTCTAGTCCTGCTTTACCACTCCCTCACAAGGTAAGCCCCAAAGGAGTACAGGGCTTTTTTTTTTTTTTCCCCATCGAAAGAAAAGAAAGAAGAGAGAAGGGAACGAACAAGAAAAGAAAGGAGGAAAACACCTGCTGATTATTTGTGTGTGTGTGTGTGAGGGGGAGGAATCTGCTCTTAAAGTACTCTTTTGGGATACATATTCACTTTTATATGATTCACTTCATCCATCATCAGCACCAGCAACAATTTTGAAAAGTTTGATGCATTTCTAAAGGTAAGTGCATGACAAGGGAAAAAATAGTGTCTTTCTTTTGTGTTGGGGAGGACTAGCTGAGCTTCCTGGGTTTTATCTGAAGAATGAAAAACTGTAACCGAACAATTTGGACAGTTCTGACAGTATTTCTGAAACAATCTTTGTTCTTTTGTTTGCTTAGAGTTACAGGAAGAGAAACTTTTGGCATCAAGAAACATCATAAGTAATACCAACATTTTATCAGCATGAAAATACATTGTCCATCCAGTGTTTTAGTTGGAGTTTTGAAAGAAATTCACTTTTGTCTTCATGAGTTAAAAGTTTCTCCTTTTCCAATAAGACGGACCTCAATAGTTTCTTAATTTGTTTAATGTAAGAAAGAGCCATACATTTCAGGTTACAAATAATGCTCCTCAGTACAAAAGAGGTGGGGGACTGTGCCCTTTGGACTTCTGCATGAAGCTGGGATCTGTGCAGATGGTTGGAAAGGCAAAATACGTAGCAGAACTGTCAGCAATCAAAACAAGTCAGAGGGAATAAAAGATAAATCCAAGCACTGTTCAGAGAAAGAGGCACACTACTGTCGTGGTTTCTTGCAGAAAAAATGCTGTAGAAGGAAAGACAATTGTAGTCAGCTTTGTCATCAGGAAATGGGGCTGAACTCATGAGATTCTGGCTTAAAAAGCTCTTAAATTCAATCGGATCTCTCAAATCTTGGGGTATTTGAAAGAATCATGGTATACAAAATTACGTCCTTCTGTAAGGAGGCAAAATTTCTTTCTCATTGGGACTGAATTCAGTGGGAAGTCCAAGAGGAAGAATTTTCTTGAAATTTGTCTTTAAAAAGCCATTTTCAATTGAAGATAGTATTGATCCCTAAAATTCTTGAACTCAAAGGTGAACCAATCTAAAGAAGAATATAATTATATTAAGGTTTTGTGTGAGGCCTTTCTACATGTGCTTCACATCACATGTCTCTTCTGAGACCATGGAATATCACACAAGATTTCCCTTCTATGAAGTACGTGCCAGGTGGTAATATCAGGCTTTCTTGCTTTCTTTTTAATTGCAACTGAGTGGTGTGTTGGCATGTATGTCACTGCCCACCCTTAACCTTTATATATAATATACTCTGAACTTTGATTAATCATTTTAACATTCTTCCACATCAAACTACTACTTGTTTGGTTTGGTTTCTTTGTTGTTTTTTTTGTTTCATTGCTGCCTGCAATACGTATCAGAGACTGCAGATGTTCTGACAGTTCCTAGGAAGCTGAGCCCAGTGTCATGTTTGTTTTCTGGTTTTTAATGCATTTTCTGTTACATTTCTCTGGGTTATGGATGTTTCTGTAAGTTTATGTGCATGCGTGTGCGTATATATATATGTGTGTGTGCGAGTGTACATATGTGTGTGCATGTCTAACATTTCTCTGTTACATATATGTATAGGTATTACATCTTGAGAATATGTATGCTTTCTTCTTTCCACTTAATCTTACCACAGCCATTTATGTTGAATGGGTTAAGAGTCTGTGGGGAAAGAGAGAAAATAAGCAAAAAAAAGATATACACGTTTTTCAGTGGTTTTTACTGCACACAACACATTTTGGAAGGTCCTAAATAGAAATGGTTTTGCTACATGTAAGGTAAACTGGCAGGGACCTGCTAATGGACTTCACAGTGCCTGCTATAGCATGTGGAACTTTTACCTGGATTTCAGGCCTGCCTTGATTTCTGCTAAAGCCCAGTGCAGTCTCTCCTAAGCTGCCCATTTTCTAAGTTTAGCGAACAGTCTTGTGCAAAATGTACTGCAGTCCTTCATTCTGACATTATGGAGGTCTATCCTGACTGGAGGCCAGGAAGCAGCCTTTATCTCAAATAAATACTTTCATTTGCACTGTAACACTACAAAGGATCTGTGGGAAGAAATTCTCATGGCAGGGGAGGAAGAAGGCAAAACCTGCCAATTTTACCTGCTTACCTGGTGGCTACTAGAACCAAAATAATCAATTTTGATATTAATTATAAACAGGAAGTTGGTTGGTTATTTACCTAATTGGATGTGTAACTGCCTGTAGATTTAGTAGCAGAAGTCAATCTTATATTAGTAGTGACTAAAATGTATTTCTGTTTCTCTTGAGAACATATTCCAGAGCAGAAAAGTGACCAGCAGAATTGAAACTGGCTTATAACCCTTTCTGACATTTCACAGAGAGTCCAGGGAACAACTGGATATGGTGAATAAATTGTAGTTCCTTCAGAAAAAGTAGTTTCTTCTGTCCAGTTAAAAAGTATGTTTGCTTAGCAGTGAGAGAAACTTGCACTGCCTATGCTGTGTGCAGGCTGTCAATAAATAAAGAAGTTCAATTTCCAGGGCTGTCAATAAATATATTATGTATGAGGTTTTTCATTATGTTCAGATGCAACTTGAGGTATTGTCTCTGCCTTCTTGGAACTAAAGCTATTTTTCTCAACTAGAATAGGATTCCCTTAACACATATTTGCAAATACATTGTTAATAAGCCAACGAATTGCGTTTAAAGACAGCAAACAGGTTATTTTTATTTTCTCTTGATTCCTTCTGGGTGCTTTGAGTGAACTGAAAGGTGATCTTAAACTTGTTTTTATGCTGACTTCATATACTGAGAAATGCAACGTTTATAGATAAATGCTCTCACTTTTAATGAAAATTATTAGCTATTAACATTTTGCTTGGAGGCATAAGCCATAGCCCAAACTCCATTCAAATCCATTAAATATGCTTGAGACCCAGCTGTCAATAGGCACCATGAAGTAAATTTAATTTTCAGAGTCAATACAGAGCACAGCTGCATTAAGCATAGGATAATTCTGGCATATTATTAATTTGAATGGCCATGTAAGGCATTGTCTAGACAAGATATAAGCCCAAGTTTTCATAGGCAATCTGTACATAAAAAGAAGTATGTCAAGGTTGTAAAGAATACTAATAACACAGATCTGGCCTATTAACCAATATTGATTACTCTTACTGTGACACAGTCCAGTAACTTTAGAGGTGAAATAGTAAGATGTTCAGCACTGCTGCTCCTTTTTGAAAAGCAACCCTAAGAATGGAGTTTTTCAGATGAGGCTTGAATGCCTTCGATCTCAAATGTTTACTAGCATGATGCATGATTTCTAGTAATCTATTTCTGTAGATTAGGCTATTTTAAAAATAGGAGATTCATCAGAAACAGCAATTAGTCTTGTTGGTAATATGAAGCATTTCTATTTCAAATGCTGTCAATATTTGATTTTTTCATAATGATTGTGGCTATGCTCTGCATAAATAATGTCTGTTTTAGAAGGTTAAGAAAATTTATACTTGATACTTATAGTATTTATATAATTGTACAGAATCTGTGAAACATTTCCAAGAAAAAGAAATAAAAAAGGAAAATTAATCTTTTGAAAACTGCAGAATTCTGTAGCAAAATTTTTCCAAATTATTTCTGTTGTCCCATATGAACTCTGAAAGGACTGAGTATTTTGGTGCTTGACCTGTTCTGTGGGCAAACAGACCGGAAGTTCTAAATTGCTATTGATGTGAATCTTCTTCACTTTCAGATAATAACAATATTTGGTCTGCATTTTGTGGATTCATTCGCACACTGAGCCTGGAGGCTTGGATTCATTACTGCCAGCCCTGTCTGTCTCCACATTAACAAGTAACAGAGCAATCGGGGGGGATCTGCAGAGCACAGTAGTTGGTACTGAGGACTGATATCCTCATTGTATGTATTTCTAGTGTGTTTTAATTTGGACTAGGTCTGGTGTGGTCCCCATGGGCTGAATGCTCTGTTGCAACTGTAATCCTGTATAAGTGCACTCCCATGGGTGCATCTGAAGTTTTGTATCACCCAGGTTGTCTGTTCCCATGTGAACTAAAGCACAGAAATGGGGAGAACTCTGAGAGAAATTTCAGAAGCTGAACTAAACCATTAAGTGGAGAAAGCCTTTGGGTATTTATTTGAGGTGACTAAAGAACACAGAATAATTTATAGGTTAAATTAGATTAGAAGAGACATCAAGAGGTCCTCTAGTCAAACCTTCTAAGCTGGAAACCCAGACCTATGGCAGCGGAGAGGAATAACCTTCACAGTGCAAGTTAACACATGCTATGATCTGAAACACTGCTAATGTGTTTTTCTCTCCTTAACAACTGATGGAAGACAGGAATAACACAGTTCAGCAACTGAAGTTAACTGGGATAAATGCTCGGCATTTAATGCAAAAAAAAATACCTATACTTATCAAATTCTATCACAACAGAATAATTTACTCTTTCTCAGGCTAATGAGACATTATATTTTGAAGTATAAGTATGACTAGCATTCCTAGTTTTACCTTAGTTAATGCAATACCAGAGAGTATTTATAAAATTATGATTTTATGACTGTTTATACTTCTAAGCATCATAATTATACATATAAGTATGGTATTTATTTAGGATAAAATGTACTGCAAAAGATTTATTATAAAAGTAGTAAATTATTTCCTTGCACTTGTTTAAAATTTGTGTTTGAAAGAAAGCAAGTATTCCCTTATTTCTTTATTATATAACATTTATTTAGTATTTTCTGGAATTAGGCTGATTATTAAATTACATGCTAATCATTTATTAAATTCTTAGTCTTCTATTCTTGCAAGCAACATTTTATTGAATTTTTATTCTTCCCTCATTGCTAAACGAAAGTATTCAGAATTCATGAGACTGAAGTAAAAAAAAAAAATGAAAAAAAAATTCAACATGTAAACCTTTTTTTGCTTGTTGTTTTTTTTCTTTTAATTGCTGGATGAGGGTCTCAGGAAAACATCTGACTCCAGGAACATAAAATTTGAAAGGGACAATAAATACTTCTATATTTGGGACAAAATCATTAGAACTGGCATGACCTAAAAATTTTGTTCTTCTACAGACAATTTTCCTTAAGGAATCTCATTGCTGGTTGGTGCTCCTTGGGGCATGAAATAAATTCTTGGTCCCACTGAAGCTCACTCAATCAAATGCACTGTCCCAGTCACCTCTTTTACACCTGTTTTTATCATATAGAATTTCACCTCTTTTACACCTGTTTTTATCATATAGAATAACCAGTTAACAGAATATTTATTGTCTTTGTTTCCTGATTCACAATTGCCTTTTGGCTACTGAGTCTGTAGTTAAATAATATATTTTATCAGAAAAAATCTAGTTTCTCTTTTGATTCCTGTATGTATATATTTTCCCCTCTATGTTTTTTCCTTAGAACATCTAGATCAAGTTAAGTATGATTGCTTTTTTTTTTTCCTAAATAAGTTCAAACTGTATGCTGGATATCACAAAGTAATCAGTATTTTCTGATTTTCAGATTGCTATCTTAGCATATTACAAATATTTTATGACAAAAAGTTTTTACTTACTTATTCTGACTTCTATATTAATAACCACCCATTTCTAGCCTGACTGGTTATTGAAAATTCTGCTCCTCAGGTTGTTTCATTTATTTTTTTCACCTCTGTCTCACCTCATAATCTTGCACGAGTAGTTCATGGTAATTATAACTTTCCTACAATCCATTACAGCAAAAAGGATGAAATTACAATTTCCAAAAACCTCTCCTTTACAATTTTCCAGATGCAGTTTCATAGCTGAGTACGGTTGTTGACTTCCACATGCAGTTTATTTCTGCTAAGTGTTTCAAGTTTTCATTTGTTTTGATATATGCCTGCGTCATCGTGGTTTCCTATGGACTTCACTAATTACAGATTAACAGCTTCACTTATTTCCAGCTTTGTGCGGAACAAATCCATGTAGAATTCAACAGGAATACTCAGAATCTAATATCTGTACTTTTCTGCAGAGCCCTTCTCAAAAGAAGAGGAAATCTTCTGCACTTTAGGAACTTCCCTCTCTCTTTTCAGTGGTGTGGCCTGAAACCTTAGATCTTAATACATGTGAATATTGCAGGAGTGATTTTGATGCAGACCTGGACATTTTGGCTAATGACAGGTACAGTTACCAAGTAGTTTTCTTACACACATGAACACGCTTGTTAAAACGAAAGAGGAGGGTTTGTACCATTCTTACATAGTGTTAGGAAGTGTCACTGGTCAATAATCAGAGAATTAGAAGTCCCCTTGAGCAGAGAAAGAATCAGAAACAGAAGGTGACAAATATTCATTAAATAACTCAGTATCAGCACCTGTCATTATGTAGAGTACTTCTGGAAATATTGAACTTCATAAATCAGTTTACAGCTGGGCTCATCAAAAACAGGCAAATGGATACAAATGCAAAAGTTATCTTAGTTGAAACATACTGAAATCCTTGAGGTGAGTATCTCCTTGCATATTTTTCCATCTACCAAATGGTCTGGAATTCTGACTGGAACTGGTATTACCACTGAACATAGATCAATTAGCCAACAAAATTTGCCACATACCAATAGCATGTCACGTTCCAGTATTGAGAAATGTCATTTTTCAGCAAGTCAAACTTGTGGGTCTTGCAAAGCAGGCTCTATGTTTTCATCAGAGTAGAAATATTTTCTGAGTGATTTATACAAAGACAGATGAAATGTTAAGGAAGCTTAAAAAGATGGCTTCTAAGAAAAGAAACATTCTACTACCATTTTGGAAAGAGCAATTTGAAGTGTCTTCTTACTGAAAAAGACAAACAACAAAATAATCTCAAAATTGTGTAGGATCAGTTAATATATTTTTATCAATGTGTTATCTCATGCATGCTCTCTGTGCACAGAGATTTGGTGTTATGATGGTTTGGTATCTTGTAATGGACATACATTGCTCACATTTGAGATGGAGAAGCAGCAAAAATCTGTAGGCTGACCTTTAAAAAAACCTGACTAGTCCCAATATAGTGTTTCTGTATTTCTGTATCTGGGGAGAGCTCAGCTGTGCCCTGGACACGAATTTAATCCTTCTCCTTCCATGCTTCGGTTTCTTCTGTCAGTAAAAATCCTAGATGCATAAACCAGCAGGAACAACAGCATACCTCAGGCCCCTCTCTCAGGAGGAGAGTAGGAGCAGAGAGCACCCTGTAGAGTGTTGCCAACCCTTTACACCTATTGCTTCTTCTTTGCAATGGAGCCCCCAGAGTCCTTGCAAAATGTTAATTTTCCTTTCATGACAGTAAGGCACAAAGCACAGGAGGACGATGCGAAGAAAAAACAACAAAGAATAAGACACTAGCAATTAGTTCAGGTATTTTTCACTCCCACTAAATATTTCAGAAGGTGACCCATGCTGAGAAATTGTCAGCACTTCACTGCTGCAATTATGGCTCCAGTGGAAATCTTAGTGAAGCTAATGAGTGCTTTCATGTACAGACGGCCTGTTGGATTAGTATCATTACTCACTGTACAACCTGGGAGAGTGGCTGCAGCCAAGACAGGTGCCCTACCAGGCTATGTACTACACCAGCACATCAAAAGGAACAGGTATAACCCCCACCACAGGTTTCCTACAGTCCAGCTGTAGGCGAAGGACAGGAGAAAGGAAGCACCTTGGCTCCTTTTAGCTCTACACGAGAGCTCAGACACAGTGAAATTATCAGCTGAAGGTCATAATGAAAGTTTGTGGCAGAGCAAAAAAGTGTATGAAATTTCCCAGGTGAAATCCAGTAATTTCAGCTCCACACTGTTGTTTACTCCCAGTCATTCACATGAGCCAACACAGACCATTTTTTGAGCAATGCTGTACAGGGATTGGGGCTGCCCAGCTGCTATTCTTTCTCACAGCATATCTCTTTCACCATAGTTTTCTTTAATAGATTGTAAGTTACTGACTATATGCAGGTAGCAATAATGAATGATATAATTAGCTAGATAATTCTATTTTTCTTCAGTAAAAGCTTAATAGTTTGTATAAGAAAGCACTAGATTCCTTTCAACTCTTGTTGTTCTTTGCATATGCTGAAACCACAAAGGACATTGATTATTTTAACTATGCTCAATTTGCCTTTGAAACCAACATTCTAAAAAGCAAAAGCGCTTAAACAAACATGAAAGTAATCTAATACTGACATAAACATGAAAGATAATAAGATTATTATGAATTGATCTAAATATTACTTAAAATAATTAGAAATTATTTTCTCATGGTATACCATTTAAGTTAAGCAGCTTCTTAGTGTTACTTAGAAAAACAAGCAGAGCATTACTTCCCAGAATTTCAGTTGGCTTTGTTTATGACATTCAGTAAAACAATGGGCAAATATGCATATCTCTTTATTGCTGTATATTTTGCATACAGTTTGTAACCAAATCTAGTTTTGTACCAGCTAATTTTGTACGGGCAGGATTGTTGCCATTTTAATACTATATCATTTTATTACTTTCAACCATGAACCGATTGAATATTTTTTTTCTTTCTTGGCACCACTTCTACTAGTTAACTTTATGAAAAGCAGTAACATGAAGGAAACAAGTCATGCTAATAACTCTTACAGCCACCAAACAAAAATAGCATGCATAGAAAAAGTTAAATTTCAGTGCCATTTGTCAAATTAGCTGTGGGGGGCAATCTCCAAATTAACCCAGTTTGGCATTGCTTTCACTACCTCAGTCCCAAATGATTTATTGGATGTTTGGGTCTTGTAAGAAACATAGCATTTGTTTTTCTTCCTAAGGATTATCCAAGTTATCCGAATATAAATTTTTGAAAAAAGGAATAAAAGCTGAGAGCACCAGGTTTTCTCTCAAGATGTAAAGATCTACTGGCCTTTAAATAGTGTGGCAACTGTTTTCTTTTGTAATATAAGAAGTACTTTTCCCAATTAAAAGGAAACAAAAAGTATCATTTGGATAAACTATTTTCCATTAATTGGTTAAATATTTTAAACACTTAAGTGAATTTAAAAATAAATCCAAACAGGAAAGATAGCTGGGTAGTTTGGTAGAAATATGAGGACTTCCATTGTGTTTCCTGTTGAGCTCTTCAGTCTGGATTTATAAAGTTTTCCTTTGCATGACAAATTTAAGACAAAAGATGAATGACCTTTTTGTTTTTAAAGATTGCAACTTCTACATATTTATCAAGGTGTGTTATTAGATGTAAATATAGTTTCTCTATAGCTATATTTGGAAGTCAGTTAGGAAAGGCTTGGAGAAAGATCTCAAGAATTGCTAATGAAGCACAAAACACAGAAACAGTAACAGTTTAGAAGAGAAAGTTTTTGGACTTGAGTGTGAAAAGAAAGGACCCTGACACATGGCAGCTGCAGGTGGGAGAAAGAATAATTGCTTCCTGGTGCACTCTTTCCTTCAACTTGTCATTTGGCTCATGATGTTGGGACCCCTCTCAATGGGCATTTGACTTTCCTGGAGCCAGCAAAAGCAAAGTAGGCTCTTAAGCCTACTGAAACCTAAGAATGACCAAGATGACTTCCAAGGCAGCATCATCACAAAGGGAGCTCCATGAAAATGGCCCTTAAAGCAATTAACTTCCAAGGTCAGGCATGGAATAATTGTGGCAAGGAAAACAGAGGAGAAGACAGGGCCAGGAGTGTACACTGGAAATGAAAGAAAAAAATAACACTTTGTTCCCTTGGGTGAGTACAGAAAAAACATCTATTTTTTAGGAGACTCAAATACAAGATTAAGATTCCCATTCTCCTGTTGTCCTCCTTCCATGCTATGTCATCACCACCTTCCTTTATGTTGTAGGTATCTGCATTTCTTATATGTCTGCTTCTACCAGAGAAATGCTCCAGACCCCAGAATTTCATAGAAAGGGCTGTCACGGTCTTGCTAGACCTGAGCTGCAATGCTAGGCTTAAACTCAAGACATCACAGGCTTAAAAAGCAAGATGTACTCATCTCACAAGGTCAAAGCTTGGTGGTCAGGAGGAGAGTTTCTGTCTCAAACCGTGGAGATGAGCTTTTTACTGCCTAAAAGCTCTCACCTTTTGAGTGAATCCCAGTTGGCTCTGAAGACAAATCTCCCACAAAGATGCCTTAATCCATGAGCTAGTGAATAGGTACCTCTTAATCTCTCCCTCTGGAAGTGCTCTACTTCCAGTACCTAATTAACATTCATCTCTGCAGGGACTGTGACTGCATTCTCCCACGTTCCAGGGGAGTACCCTGACCACTGGACTGTATGATTTATTTGTAATTTTCCCCTCTTTCTTCTAGCCCAGTGAATATTTCATTATTTTTACACACAGGCATACAGACAAACACAGAGAATCATACACTCACACATCTATAGAATAGTATCTATAAGTATAGTCTTTGCAACCCATGCCTTTTTTCTACAAGTGGAGAACTGCAAAAAATATTACAGATGCCCTGTGTCAAGTGTACCATGTTCATTAAAAAAAACCAAACAAACAAATACAAACACCAAAAAAAAAAAAACCAACAAAACCAACACAAAACCTCTAAAATGGAGAAATGAAAAATTTTTATGTTAGGAAGTAAATTTCTTACCTATTAACATTACTACCTCACAAGTGGCTGAAACACATCTTTATCCTATTGCAATGACTCCCAGTATGTGTATATTGAAGCTGTGCAAAAATTCTAAACCACAAGTAACTCCCTGGGTTTCAGTTTTCGTTATAAGCTCAACACTCAGTTCAGGTTCACTGAAAGGACATTACAAGCCTGGAAAGTCCACAAATGATGTAATGCAGACCTCTCATGTGGCCTACTGTGTTGCACAACACAGCATGTTGACAGATAGCACTTGCTCCTTATTTAGGGGGTACTATCATTGCAGCACTCCAAAGATCCAGAGCTGTTTCATGTATACATCACTAAAAGAAATAAAAATGCAGGGAAAGATATGGAGGCAACAAAGTTATTGTTTTAAAGTGCTTGAAAATAGGTCAGAGTTGCTTATGTGGCAAACTCCAGAAAGAGCAAGTTGGGCAAGGTGAGATTTATAGTACCCTGTGAGATCTTAATTCTGCTCCTGTGTGCATCCAGCCTGTGCTCTGAAAGAAGCAGTCTCATGAAAAATACCCTGCCACAACATAATTAAGGTCCACAGCATAATACAGATTTACAAAGGATCAAATAAAATTTGTTGAGACATTTTCTGCGTTCTTCCTTCTGAGATGGAGCCTAGGGCCTTATGAACCTTCTTAGCTAAATTTTTCTACATAAAAGTTTGGGGTTTTTTTAAAAAAAAAAAAAAGTAAAAATCAGCAGTTTATTTTAACGGTAACTTCTATGGAACATAGAGCTAATCACTTCATTAATTTTGGACATTAGGAAATTAATTTCAACTACTTAAACTAAACATAGAATCACTGTGAACAAGCACATAAGGGTTGCAACCTCAAGGCAATCTTGGCCTACATCGGCTTTTAGAAAAATGGGTAATCTAGTTGCTGTCAGAATACACCAGTTGTTCTAGTAGCATACAACCAGAGTTTTCCTGAGAAATCTAAACTTAAAAACCAAAATAGTAACATAGTAACTTGCAAGAGGTTGTAACTCAGCTGTTCATAGGTGGACTATTGTGAAAAGAGAAAATATACTTCTTCAGCCTATAGACTGAGTCACTTGTGGGTTTTTTTTTTGTTTTTGAGGTTTTATTTGAGGGGGAGAATATTGTTTCACCTCAGACAAACTATTCAGTTATTTGTCACTAATTCTATAAATTTCACTTAGTCTTTCTCAGAAATTTTATTCCCTTCATGGAAAAGTCCTCAGCCACACAGGAATTATCCACCAAATAAGATAAGCACTGAGATAGTGAGAAAGGGAGTTCCTTCACAATTACCATGAAGGGACACTGTGCAGCCCTCTAATGACTATATTTTGCTAGTCCAGCTTGTACCCCCATTGCACAGGAAAGGGAATACATACTGCATCGTTGGGGTGTCAGATTCCTCAGTTCCACCTCAGTTCCACCCTGTAGCAACTACTTAAGAGCTTTCCTGAGTTGGACACACCAACGTACACACAAGGGATTCTCCCCCTTCCGCAGACTCTTAATCCAGCTCCTTTCTTTAGTCAGAGAACAGAAGAGTAGATTTGTCACTAAAGGAGGTACAGTTTGCCTTCAATCATCTCAGAAGAGAGCTACCTTTGAAGCTTCTGTTTCTTTATGCCTCTGGCAGAAAATAGTGGATAAATTTAATCTAAGAAATGAATTCCTGCTTATAACTGTTATTTGATAAATCTTATTATTCTGACTATTCAACAGAAACCACTCCTGCATGGTAGTTATTACTCTCACACAGTTCTAATCCATACCATGTAGCTTTTGTACACAGATTAGTATTTTAATATATATAAAAAAAACATTGTATAATCTAATTAGGTATTTTGCAAATAAATACATTCTGACCAGAATTACACTATCTGAACAGTAATGTAAAGGTTTGAATACTTAAAGAATGAAAGAGTTGCTTACCATAATTCTCTGTTGCATTAAATTAAACATCCAGCTGACATCTTTATGTGTATCGCATTTTCTTTCTGTAAAATATTTTGTGAAGATGCTTGAGATAACATTAGAAGATGGGTGCTTATAATTCAAAAAATGTCCTGCTAATGCTGAAAATATTGACATTTCTTCCTGAGGTTCTGACAGAAAATACAATACACTGTCTTATGTCAATTGAATAATTAGAGATTATAGTAATTCCTGCAAGGCTTTCATATGTGGCACATTCTGCGAAAATTTCAAAAGATGAGATTTGCATAAAGGTGGGTGTCAGGAAAAACCAGGTGCCTCTTCTCCTATAACAATGACATACTAAAGAGAAAAAATTAAAACTCCTCTGGGGAAAAGTGTTGGCAATGCTCAGGCAAACGTTGGGGAAAGCCCGAATTGTAAGTGGAGAAAGGACTTGTCAGTATGCTCCACACCATGTAGGGGAAATGGTAGATGCAGACAATAGCAGAGCATTTAGCATCTTTGGATTCAAATATATTAATGAAAGAAAATGATAACCACTCACACTGATTTACAAGATCACTTCCACAATTCTTAAGCAAAAATACCACCTTTGAAACATCAGTGACTTAACACCACTTCTCCTCTCCTTTTTCCTTTTAATATTGTGTATATATTTTATGTGCATTTTATATACATTTGTCAGGAGAATATTAATGTTCTGCTTTATGATTACCACCACCTTTCTAATCATTGCTTTTTATTATTCTTGTTCAGTACAGCTTAGCCACCGAGCATGAGCAGTGAAATGGGGGGAAAAAGAAAAGCAAATACTGTATTATATCATCATCTGGGGAGCGTGATTGTTTCTGCTGTGTTAATTTACACTAAAATCTATGACCCAGTGAGTCTGATTGATTGCCAAGGGCAGAAATCCAGCCCCTGGCCTAGTTTATTTTGTGAACTGTAGCCTCAGATATCGCTGCAAGCCACAATGATATTGATTTGATATACACTAGATGGGTCTTTATGCTCTTTGGGAAATTTATTGTTCAGAGTCAGAACTCAGACAGATGGGGAGAAGCTGCTCTTTAAATTGAAGAAGGTTATCATGGTTTGACTCCTGGGTCACTCAGGTTACCAAGTGGCCTGAGTGTGGCTGGGTCGGAGCAGGCTCGAGGGATTAGTGCTCATCAGTTTTGAATGTCAAATCTCCTCAGTGGACTTGAGTTATTGCTAATAGGAACTTGCTTGGGCCTATAACATTTGGATGGCCTATAACTTAAACATCATAACCCTTTCTTCATGTCATGGTCCTTTAAATTATGGCTGAGCACACCACCTTTGCTCTGGACGTTTAGCAGGAGATGGCTGTGTGTTATAAAGAACTTACCTCCGAGGTGAACTGCACCATTATAGCCCTGGTCTGCAGGAGTACTGTACCCCCACACTCCAGTGTCACAGCCATGTCCCCTGTCTTCTGCTGCTCACTCACTGTCACCACCCTGGCTTTGCACAGGAGATACAGAATAGTTAAAGATAGAGCATAGCTCTACTTTTCCCTGAATTTGGTATTTTTCTTTCATGAGGGAAGAAGAGGAGGAGGTGTGGGGAAACTTCAGGCTGTGGGACAAAAAAACCCTCTCATGGTAGAAAATTAATATATTCTTTGGGTATTGAATGAATGAGGAAAATAAATGTGCTTCTAACTTGGGATAAAGATTTAAGAGATTCTTCTACAGAAAACAAGGCCAGGTCTGCTATGATTAGCCTAAGCCTGAACAGCATTTTCACTTAAGCACTGCTAATTGTTAACCACTATTTCATGCTACAGTAAATGCTAAAGAGACCAGGAAAAATAGTATCTATGAATTTAAAGGAACACATTATTCTATAAATATTAATACAAATGTTTTAATTACCAAAGAAGAATCTCACTTTATTTTAGTGGGTACCTCTAACAGAGTTATAAACTGTACACAGCCCTCATTTTCACACTCAGTGTTTGATCTGTTTCCTTTGAGATCAAGAAAATTATTTTCAGTCTCATTCAGAGAGGAAGGGAATTAGCCTGAAGGAAGTCCCACATGTCCAAGAGATGGGATAGGGCTCCATGTTGCCATTACAGTGAGAAAGGTAAATCTGTTCCCACTTTTACAAGTAGCTTCTGGCTTCATATGTACAAAAACTAGGAGTTCTCCTCTATTTCTCTTCAACTAGTATATGATTCACACAGGAATGGGAGAAAGAGTTTGTTTTTCTTAAGTAGCTGTTGCTTTTTCTTGATCTGATTTGGTGCAACAGGGAATTAATACTTTTAAAGAAAAAACATTTTCCTTCAAATTAAAACTGCAACACTTATATCCAGTAAAATAAAAGGGGAAAAAATAAAATTAAAAGCCTTCTGGAAACACACATTTATGCTATCCCATTTTGCATACCTATCCAAAACAAAGACATCTCATGACATTAATGGTAAATGGCTTACCCTAGCCTTTTGGACTCTATTCTTGGCAATACACTGCAGCTCTAGCTGTGTATTACAGATATACTACTACCATTTAAATATAATTCTGCCTGGCTTGTATTCTGGTCTGAATTTCCTGGGATTTTATTCTTCATTTGAAATGAATACTAATTGAGAGAAAGTTACACATTTATATAGCTCCTGAAGAGTAACACCCACTTCACCTATCTCTCTATTGTAAATTAATATGTAGCAGATGGTGAGCTGAGATAGTTTGACAGCCTACTTACAGCACCATCACTTTAACCTCTATCTGAAAAAAAAATCCCATTAGCTTTTCTGCTGTTGGGCTCTTAACCCCCCAAAGTATCCTTAGTTATCATATCATGGGATTTTCTGCAATGCCAAGGAAGAAAATAATTAAAGATACCCTCTTCCATTTAAATGCTTGTTCTAATTTTACTGGGCATATCTTTTCCTCTTAACTTCACCAATAATTTCAATTTAAATCTTCATTTAGAATGAGATTTTTCTTCCAAGGGGATTTTTTTTATCTTCAGGGACAACTTAGTGCACTGCAGAAGCAAACACAGAAGCCCTTCCATATATTATGATTAATGTGGTGTAAGGAGCTCCCCTTGCTAGAAATGCAGAATCAAAGGAAGCAAAGTCCATAAGTAGAATTTAAATTCAATACACATTAGAATCTTATGGTTCAATTCAAAGTGGCTCTAAAGGAAATAATTAGACACTCACCAAGGCTTTCAGTAAGAAACAACTTTCCCTAAGAAGGGCCTGCTCAAAGTCTTCATTCAAAGTACTCAGTCACTTTTTTTTCCCCTCCACTCTTTCCAATAGAGAAAGGAGAAGGATTTTTTTAAGATTTGGGAATCCATGTTAAGAGCTTTACATATAAATCTCCTTTAAAATAAGTGGTCTAATTGAATATTTTCTTCTGATGGGCTGATAGAAGCACTTTATTTGTTGCAGAATATAAATGTATAGATCGTTGTCAGAGATTTGCAAAAGCATTCATAGTGTGTGTTTAGGACTCTTCCACATGGACTGAAACAAGATCTTGTTCAGTCCCACAGCATCATTCACATCCTGTTTGGGGGATTTGATGTCTAAGAGGAAATGCTCAGTGACTCTGAAACTGTAACTGGCCTGAAAGTCTCACACGTGCAAGATAACAGGAATGTCCCATAATTTGCAGGCTTGATAGCACATGATTGACTTAGGCCACTACATTCACCAAGGCATCCAAAATGTTGTATTAACTCTTGCACATTTTACAGTAAAATAGACCAAAACTTTATTTGTATTAGAGTTTAGTTTCTGTCCAAATCTCCTCTTACATGAGAGTGTGAATGGAAATTTTCAATTTCATCATTCATCCCCACAGCTCTTCTTGACTCTGGCAATTTTAATATACACACATGCACCCAAAATCAGGCCCAAATAGATTTGGTCTCTCCTTTTCCTCTCTCACAAATATTTACAAAAACAAAATGCTGACTGCTTATTTATACTAAAATAAAGACTCTGTCTATTTCACACATATGGAGAAGGAATTAACATTAAAAATATCAGAAACCCTTTCTGTTTAGATGTCTCCTTTTCTTTCCATTGTGAGTGAATGTAGAACATCTCTGCTCTTATGTCTGATGCATGAAGGTCAGGGATGTTCCAAGCTGTTGCCACACCAGTGGCATCACCTGTGATGCAATCAGAAAAATGTCCTCCTGAATTTTTCAGGTCTCATGCAGTATGAAGCACTTTTTTCTCTAGATAGATACTCAGTCAAGGAAGGGCTAGAGAAATTATAAACTGTACTCATGGACACCAAAAGCAGCTCCAAGCCTTATAAACTACCTGGGGAGATTGCAACTGCCATTCCCAACCAAGCATTGCAAAGGCACAGATGAGAGCAGCTGGCCGGGGGAACTGGAGCAGCACGGAGTAGTCACGAGCCTCAGATTGGGAAGGATGAATTTCACCTCACCAGTCCCTTTACACAACCAATGCATAGACCCCCAATTACTTTGGTGTCATACGAGTGCAGGAGATTGAATTTCACCCAGAGAATTAGAAATACAAATAAACATTTTATTAAATAATTAGAGCCCATAATTGCGGATTACCTTTCATTTGTACTAGAGGAAGGCCTGGTATGGCTAGACCCCAGAATCTTGTTTGGTGTCTATGTCACATCTGATTTCTAACTGCCATTTCAGAATTATTTATTTTCTTTCATTTTATTTCTTTTTCTATTAAAATTGCTTCCAGATATCAGAGAAATAATTAATTTCCCCTCATTCTATATTGAGATAGAAGGCTGAAATAGCAGGTCAAGAACAACTTTAATTTTCTTTCTAATAAGAAAATACTCCACTTATTTAATTGTTAACTTTTAATACTTTCCCTTTGCAAGTCTGAGAGGTAACCAAAACATTTTTAGCTGTTTCCCCAATTTTATATACTATGGAGAATGTCAGTAATGTCCCTTAACACTCGTCCAAGTAACATAATAAAGTCCCCCTATTTCAGAATAGCAATGTCAGCAGGAGGCTTAAATATGACTTTGAAATGCTTTCAGTCTCTTGTTTAAATAGGTCATGATTTTTAATAACACTTAGAGTACTTGTGGCTGATTAAAACTTTATTCCCTATTTGAAAAGCCTAATTTGTATCTCGATTCAAATTTTTAGATGAAACCCTGCTAAAAGATTTTGAGCTGCTGTCTTTTACACAGGGCTGGCACTGTGATTTCCCAGGAACTAAGGAAGAGCAGGGACTCAGTCACTCTTGTAGAGAGTGGAAAGATCCTACCATTTCTGGGGAAAACTGCTCCCAGTCAAACTTCTCCAGAATTTCCTGTCTGGATGGCAAGACAGTGAGTTGTCTGTTTCTGCAAATGGCACAGGCTTGTGAATTCCAAGCTGAGCAAAGCACTTTGACAGAACAAAGTCTACTGTGAGGGTTGTGCCCAGGACCAACATGTTTTTTAAGCACTTGGGGATGGTCTTGAAGGCAAGAATCAGAGCAAAGAAGTCAACAAATCCTCCCAGACCTTGTGCTAAGCTTTTAAATGGAAAAACAGAGGCTTTAACATTTTTTATGAATTCGATTATTTTTCTATTTTCAATTTATACAGCAAAGAATGGCTAGAACAATGCCACCTGTAGCACTACTGATAACACTTCAAATCCCCACCTAAGTTTGAAAATGTAGTATTTGTGATAACATGGTGGTTATTTAGAGGTGCATTAATTGGAGTTACCTGTCAAGAATGGCAGTGGTTTCACCATTGCTAAAAGTGTGAATGAAGGCATTAGCCAAGCACATGGAAAATTCAGAAATAATACTAACAAAGTGAGATGAATTTGTACAGTCTTCTGTGTAACATAAGCCATGCCTGAATCACCCTTTTTCCCTCTTCTTTTTTTCTTTTTGAAAAGTAATGAATGAAATAAAAAGCAAGTCACCAAACAATATTTTAAAATTGCATACATTAAAAGAGATATATATACTTTCACTAACTGAAAATGTATTTCCTTTTTCACCCTGAATTTACTAAGGTTTAACTTCTAACGATTAGATCTTATTATAGTTTTGTCTGATAGATCAAAGAGCACTGTGTTATCAAATTTCTGTTCATCTTGTTGCAGCATCATACTGGCAACTCTTGTTCAGCCGATTATCTCCCATTGACCTTGCCTTCACCCCAAGAGTCCTTTTTATCATCACTACTTTATGCAGTACAGTCCCCCAATCATAAATATGTCCTTCATTCTTTGTGAATACATGTAGGTTTTTACAACTTGCCACATTAAAATGACCTCATGTTGCCAAGCAAGCCAGATAGCTCTGCAGCAGTGACTTGTCTTCTTTATTATCTCCTGTACCTGCTGCTTTCCTGCCACCTGCAAACTTTTATGGGTTGCTATTTAAAGTTGTCTTCTATATCATTGATAAAAATAGAATAAAGTGTAAAACTAGTTTTTTCAGACCCCATTTAGAAGCACAGGCTAATGATAATTTCTGCTTAGAAGCACTTTCTGAGACTTACTGTTTGCCAGTTTTTAATCAATTTAATATATTACATGTTGATTTTGCACTGCTCTCATTTCTTAATCAAAGCGTTGTGTTGTAATAAATGGAATGCCTCACAGAAACCTCAGTACCCTATATCAACTTGATTATCTTCAGCAACCAAATTTCTAATCTTATTAAAAATATATTAAGTTACCTTGATAAGATCTATTTCTGATACACCCATATTGACTGAGACTAGGGTTTTTACTCTCTTTTGATTCTTTGTACATTAAGTCTCCTATCAGCCATCCCATCATCTTTTTCCAGTGTTATTATGACAGCAGGCCTACAGTTACTGACATCATCCAATTTTCCCTTTTTAAATATCAGTACCTCACTGGCCTTCTTCTAGCCTTCAGAAAAACCTCAGTATTTTAAGAATTACTGAAAAGCAATGATAACAATACAGAAAAATTAATGCTTTCAAATTATTTGAAGCAAATATTTAAGGCTACTGATCTCAAAATGCCCAACTTTAGAGACCTTTTAACATTTCCTTGCTTTAATACCGGGATGGAATATATGTCCTGATCATGACATGATTAATACTTCACCCTGTTTCTCCTCACAACACAGTGCATTGCTGTATTATTATTTATACTCCTCCCATTACCATCTGATAAAGGTTCTGTTCCTTCACTAGGATTCCCTTTATTCCTAAACTAATATCAGACAAGGTCTTCTGTCTATACCTGAGGTCTTTTGGTCAATGACCTTTTTTTTTTTAAATTTTTTTCTTTGCTTCTCTCTCAGTTTTGGGCAGTTATTAGTTTATATTCATTGCCTTCCTCTTCTCCTCCCCTTTACTTTCATCTTGTTTCTATATTACTTTTTAGTTCCCCTTCTTTATAGCTGCCTTCCCTTCCTCACTAAACCAGGCTCTTTTCTAAATCCACATAGCCTTTTCTCTCAGGTATGGAAGTGGTTTTTGGACACCCAGTAAAATGTTGTTAAACAGTTCCAAACTGCCATTTACATTTCTCTCTTTGATTCCTTTCTCTGGCCTGATATGTCTTTTAATTATTTTCAGGTTTGTGAAATGGTCCTTTAAAAGCACCAAGTGTATATATATTGCATTTTGGATGCCCTCCTGACTAGCCTAGCCAGCCTGTCTCCGGGAACACTGGCTTCCCCTTCTACTGAGATGGAAGCCATCCAACCTCTGCAGCATGATCTCACAGATGGTGAAGCAGGTTTCTTAAAAAGAAAATCTTTTCTGTGTACAACTTAATTGATTAGCTATTAAAGGTATTACTGTAAATTTGTTGCTGTCTGGATTTTTTGCTTTTCATTTCCTTTCTCTTTTGTTACAGGATATGTAACATCTTACAGAAATGTTCTAATCTTTCAGCACTTGCTTTAGCACCATTAGGAGTTGTCAAAGTGGAAGGTGTCCTGTCTATAACAGTGATGACATCACTTACTCTTATTAATCTTAGAGTCACGTTTCATCTCTTGGCTCTCCCAAGACAGAAAAAAATCTATTTGTATGCAACATGTCCCATGCATGGTAGCAGTGCAGGTGGCTGCAGCTACTCTTTGTTCTGAGGAGAACTCAGACAACCAGCTGTGGTGGCTAGCAACCCAAGTTTAGCATGTAACTTTCAGCCATGGTGAGAACCCATGATTCCCTTATTTTTCCTTTCGCATGTTTTCCCCTGATTGGTTAATACTTTGTCGCCTTGTTTTATGTATGAAATTACGTATGTTCATTTTCCTTCTTTAATATGTATTCGTTCGAGAGAGTTCCTTGTTCCTCGATGCCCCATTGGATCCTTCCCTGAGTCCCTCCTACGTGTTGTTCCCATCGATTCCCTTCCTGTCAATCCCACCTGCTTGTCTCTATCCCATTGGCTGAGATCCCTTTCTCTGCCTATTCTGTACCCAGTATGAGATCTCTGGACCCTCCCACCAAGTGGACTCTTTGTCCCTGTCTTTTCGTGGGAATAAACCTGCGTGGAGAACATACGGAGAGTCCCCTCTCGTTACTTCTTTGCCTTCGCCTGTGTGCCTGCTGAACAGCGACAGGAAGATACAGCCCCTTTTGGGGTGAGGAGCCCTACCCCATTTTCATTGTATGTTGGGCACTGAGTGCTGCCTTCCAGAGGGGTTTCAGCATTGACCTCCAGGCTTCTTTGTGTCAGCACACGAGGGGTAAAACCCCCTTCTGCCAGCTCCCAGTGGCTGAAAACCCCTCCAATGCATAATGCAATCCTTTAAAGAAAGAACCCCTAACAAGGACCATTCCATGCATCATGTCTGAACTGTATGAATATAATTTGTCAGATGGGTTCTCAGAGGTTTTTCTGTCATTTCCATACTGAAAAGATAACTGTATAACTTTAGCCATGCTGAGTTTACTCTGGGACTCTGTTAGTGAGACCTGTCTCTGGGTTAAAATTCTTCAGTATTGGAAGGAAAATCCACAAGAAGGTGTCTAGGGGTACTGCAGGAGTCTGAAGCTCCTACCCTAGTGTTTAGCCAGCACAGCCAGTGGAGATCAAGGAGGCAATTCAGCTCACCCTAAAGTATCTCTCTTTCCTTAGTAATGAATAGTTAGTATGGTGTACTAGTTTGAAAACAAACCAGTGGGAGGCACTAAGTCAGAATAACAATTTAATGGAAATTAAAGAAAAGGAGAAAAAAAAGGTAAAAGAAAACACTGTCAAACTGACAGAGTCAAGGTACAACCTGACACCCTGTTAGGCAGGGTGGTGGTAGCAGTCTGGTAGAATGGTGGCTGCAGTCCTCTGAAGCGGTGATCCTGTAGTAAAAGAGTCTGCTCTTCCTCAGGAAGTCCAATGGTGGCTGTGTAGCTCCTGTCCTCTGGAAATCCAGTGGGAAGCCAGTGTCTCTGGTGTTCAGCCTCAGATTATATCCACGATGGGATGCTTGGTTCCTCCCTCTGGGTGGAGCATCTCACAATGGGGTAACGAGTCATGAGGCAAAGTGTTGATTAGGCTCATTAACAGAAGATAGTCTGGAGGGAGTTATCTCTGAGTCAGGCAGCAGGACAATGATGGGCCATGAACAGAAAGATAGTCTGGGGGGAGGAGGCAAGGAAACACTGCCCCACCTGATTTCAACAGCTCCTGAGGATGGTAATAGAATACACTGCAACCCAGGACATATGGTATATTAAAAAATTAAACCCTAAAATATCTGAAGATATGAGGCATTTTTGAAACTCACTGAAAAATGCTGGGGAAGACTTGGAACAGTTTTACTATTATCTTGTGGCTAAGCTCCCAGCAGAAAAAATTTCCCAGTTCTCTCACAAACTTGCTCAACCTAATGCTTGACTTGACAAAACTTCAGTGTAGGTCTATGGTTAACACGACATCATCAAAAAAAATCCTTGATATTTTAGTGCTGAAAGTGCACTCATCAAAGTGGCTACAACCATGAAGTGAGAAATGACATTTCAGACAACTTTAATAATGCATTGCTCTTGACCTACATTGCTTATCAGTTACTTGGTAGCAAGACAAAATATTAGTGTGTTAGGGGATCTTTTGATTAGAAAACAAAATGAACTAAGATAATGTTAATGGAGTCAGCACCGGGTTTCCAGAGTGTCAGCATTGTTTCACATCTAAGAACTTATGCAATTATTCTAAGAACTTATTTCACTTTGGGAGGGAGCAGCAAGACAGGTATGGAACAGCTGCTGTCTGGAGAATCACTCAAGGTATCTAATGATTCAAATGTTCCAATAAACTGTAAATAATGTAATTTCTGACTCTTCTGAAATGAGACAGTCAAAGCTTGTACAGTATGTAGCTGTTGCATTGCATTTGATTTAGGCAAAAGAATGATGGACGGAAAATGTGTGAGGCCAGGTGCAAAGTTATAATCGCACTAGACATTAAAGAGCCATTTCAGTGCTCTCCTACTTCCTTTAATTTTTATGCCTGAGGAATATATCCATAACAGCCTTATCTTTCTGAGCTTAACACCAGCCTGGAGACTGCACTCCCTGCTGAAAGCAAAGAGATTTATTTCTCTGATTCCTAACTTAATGTTTATTCCTTCGTTCTCTGTACCTCTTAGGTCTTCTTTAACTTGATCATTTTAGATGCCTAGGCTTCTGCAGCATCAGTCAGACTTCTCTACCTACTGCAGTTTATTTGCATCTTTTGTCACAAAAATTAGAGACTTGCAACAAAAAGTGCTTCAAATATGGCAAAAGCTACTTTTGCCCCTTATAAAAATTGGAAAACTTACCAGGCCAGATCAAGTTACTTATTCACTAATAGATAGTGAGAACTTTGGACCACTCTTCACATGTTTCCACATGAATCAGCATTTCAAAAGTTTTATGTTGATTTACTTTCTCACTCTAAACAAAGCTTAAGAATTTGGAAATCGCAGTTATTTTAAATGAAAACAATGCAGACTGAAACATAATTTCATCAGGCTCTGTTATACCTCACATGCTTTCACCAACTTCTGTTCGTTATATCATAAAGAACACAAATCTTTTGCAGTAGAGGCTGCTTTCTAACTTTAAAAGTAGGCATAGTTTTTAATACAGCTTTGCCAGGGTTCCTGATCCTGGACCCTAGATCCAGACAACATTTCTTCTGTGCACGTACAGTGGTCATTGGTGTTAGTGCACAGTGAGTTGTATATGATGAAAATCACAACATTTATCTTGCTATTTCCACTTTCAATCACTTTAGACTCAGCCTGGTTTTTGCATAATATCATTAAAACCTAAGTCCCATTTAAAAAAAAGGAACACAGAAATCTATGTCTTATTGACAGCCGGCATGATTTAGCTTGCTCAGTGTCAGATTCGAAGCTGCATTTGGGCACTTATGTGCCAAGTTGGCCTTTCAGAAGTAGCTAAATACTGAACCTCTCTAATCAAACTGTCAAAAAACTATACAAGAGTCCTTTCTAGTCCCATGCAGTAATGGGTCTAGCTTATTGATTGCCTAATGTGCACAGCAGTCATACAGGTATTTCAAAAGTTGAAAACACATGTCTGAGCAAAGGGAAAAACAAGAAAAAAAATTTGGAAGGAAGACATCTCCAGGTGTCTGCATTCCTCTCCAGGAATACAGAACATCCACAGAAGTGGGCTGTGAAGAGAGAGTGGGGGTGACTTCAAGAAAACATGGCACTAAGTGGAAGGATTAATCTTCTTCAAACTTTCTTTGCCTCTGTTCTTACCAATGTAAACTCTCCTGGCCTGTCATTTGCAGGAGGATTAAATGGATATTCTTGTTTTGAATCACGCTACTGAAAGATGTTTGACCTCCTTCTGTGTAAAAGTTGATGGATCATTTTTAATAAATGTGTTTCCAACTGGGCTACACAAAGAGGGTGCAAGGGAATGAAACCTGGGGGTAAGCAGAGAGGGTACTACACCATATGGAAAGTTTGTATAAAACTTATGATGTTAACATGACTTCTTTCACCTAAGGAGAACCTATAAACTTACCTATTTTCTCAGCCTACAAATTCCTTAGTATTTCCCTGGGGATGGCTGAATGGTTCAATTCAAAGGATTTTTTTAATTCTTGTAACTCTAATCTTCATCATTATTTCTAATTCCTCAGTACGAAACTAGAAATATTGATGATCTAATACATTTTACAGAGCAGCACACAACTTTCTTTATGGCACTTACATCATTATGTAATATATTATAAAGCAACTTGCATGTTGTAAAACTCATTAAAAAGATATATTTTTTCTCTCAGCTTGAGTTCACGATGGCCAAAATTGAGGTGGAAAGCTATTAAAGTTCCACAAATCCTAGCAGTACACGTTCCTTTCAAATGTTCTTTTCTGCCCTCTTGCTTGGTGTTTTCTGTCACATTTTCAGTATTTCTGATGTGGGTCTATTGAGAGGTAATTTCTCAGCACGGCAGCTGAAGTAAGACTCCTATGGGATTAGTAACCCAACCTTATAAATTGTTACCTGGTTTCTGTCATTTACGCTGATTTGGTCAGGACAGTTGCTAAGTGAATGAAAGTGGCGTAAGCCAAAGTGAAAGAAGAATGATACTGAAATATAATATAAAAATATAAATTAAACTTTTGTCATAAATGACAAAATGATAGATTTTAACACTTGTCAGTGTTTTATCGACAGTGAGTTACTAGGCACTTTGTCTGAGAAAGCCCCAGAAAAAGATAGTATGTTGCACATTTTTAAAATCAATTTAGTGTTTTTAGGCTCTTACTGTTTTCAGCACTTCTCAGGCTCCTCTGTCTGCTACTCTCTTGTATGCTGTGTATGCACATCTCGTGCTGACTTTGTGGGATTTTTTGGCTGCAAAAGTAGACAATTAGCAGGGCACATGCTTAGTGCTCTAGTGGTTGGGAAAATTAGGGACTGTCATTACACTGAAATACCAGCAGGAATACAGTTCAGTTCTGTTCCTGTTGAAACTGGTTGATTTCAGAAGAGCTGTGTTTCAGATGCAGACTGTAATGGCTACCCGGCCAACAGCATCCTACTTCACTTGTAATTTAGGAACTAGCACAGCCTGTCAAACCTAGCAGCATGGAGGCATATCCTGCTTTTGCAAGGGTAGAGCAGAAGTTGCTTAGCTGAGAGTAGCAGCCCACTGTTTTCTGTGGTGGTCAGGCCAAATTGTGATACCAACTTGCTCATACCAGCAACATCAAAACATTATTGTTGTGTCTTTAATTTTAATTGGAGATAACCAAAAGTTAAAAGACAAACTGTGTTGCACACTTAGTTTATATGCTTTTTCATTCATTTTTTAATCAGGTTACTGAAGAGATCTTGTCTTCACCTCAGTATGTAAACACCCTATCAGTCACTACCTGAATACCCCAAGTTCCTACAACCTTTGGATAGGAAGTAAAACTGAGGTGAGTCTTTTCACTTGCCCAAGCCTTTGCTGTTGAAATTAATTTCTTACTGTCAGTCAGGAAAAAACAATTCCAGGTATTCAGAGAAGAGCAAAAGCTCCAGTATAAGGCATGCCTTTACATAGGATTCCCCTTGGTGGATGGGGAGATAAATGATGAAACATATTGCAGCACATTTAGAAAAGGAGTGTTGTTTCTACTTTCTGGGAAATATCGCTGCTGATTAAAAGCAATGCAGCTGCTCAGAGAACTAAATAGATCCAATAAACTATAGGCCATAGCCTCTCAGTGCTAATTAAGGTGTTAATTAAGAAATGTTATCTTGAGGAGGTGTAATTGGGGGAAGGAAGCCTTCATACATTTTTGTGTACCAGTAAGCCAAGGATAAGAGGTGGTAGTATTTTCAGCCCTGAATTTTTTAATGAGAAGATAGATGGTGTTTATTGCTTTAACTAAAACCTGGGTACACAGAGCCATTTAGTTAAAAAACCTGCCTCCACCTATGGTTACATGAAGTCCAGTCTTTGTGGCTGTAAAGAAAAGACAGGGTACTTTTATGACATTTTCTCCCTGCTTGGTTTGTATCAGTCAAAATGCATTTTGGGAGTGTGGTGGATCTCCCCTACAGCTGTCTCAGAAGGAAAGGTGTTTTGGTGGTTCTCAGTCTCCCTACATCATTATGAAGCAAAAAGCCCCCCCACCACTGGAGACAAGTGAGTATGAGGGAGACATCTTATCTGTTTCCTTTCATGTTCTGTTAAACCTGATAGATGGGAAACCTGTGCATTTGAAGACATGGGAGCAATGATTTGTTCTGAGCTTTCAAAAGTAATACTAATTTTGTTAATTGGCCATATAAAATTACGATTCTGGTCTGAATTGTATCCCCGTATGTAATGGATATACATATAATAAAAATGGTAGAAAGAACTACTGTTCGGGTGAGGGATGGGACATGATGAGCAAAACCAGGAAGGCCACACTAAACACTGTAATTTCACTTGCTTAAAAACTGGAAACTGGCCTACACAGTGAACTCTCCCTTTGGAGGCTTTCACTTTGCCTCTTTCATTTTTATGTCTTTTTTCCCTACAATACTCTAATCTGTGTCAGTCTCCAGAAACTTGACTGCAGCTAATTGAGTCAAACAAGATTTATGCGGTGCAACTGAGGCTACAAAATGGTTCAAACCCAATTTTTATAGAGATGTAATGGCTTTAGGATGCCTGCAAAGAGGCTGCTCAGGGGGAGTTGTGTTCAGGCCGGTGAGCCTGTCCTGCTTCCTGGCACTGGTGCCTATTGTAAGCCCCAGTGGTACCCAGCAGGGATGATCGGCTGAGTACTCTGGGTGTGTGTATGTGAGAGATGTCTCACGGACAGACAGATTACAGCCAGCTCAGCCTGAGATGGGACACTCAAGTTTCTTTTCAAATGTGCCCCATCTGTAGACACCTTTAGTTTGGATTCACCAAAAGGAGGATGGGAATTGCTTCAACTAGCCTCCTTATCCTTTGTGGGACCATTGCTCTGCTAAGAAGCCTGTTTAGGAATCGGGTGTCTCCCAGGCTGTGTTTTTTTCCCACACAGGCCCTGTGTCAGGCTTTTTTTTTTTTTTTTTTTCCCCTTGACATTGGCTTGGAAACTGGCCGTTTCCATTTATTTATTTATTTATTTATTCATTATTATGTGAACGGCCTTCTCCTATTTATTTCGTAGTTCCTGTCAGCACGGGGTTAGCTGTGAGCCACCCTGCCGCCCAGAAGTTTTTCCTCCCTGTGCGCCTTTTCCTCAAGAATCCTCCGCTGTCCTGCAGTTAATGTCGAACAAGGGTAAAAGCTCGCAGTGCTTGCTCCGGACGGCAGGAAAGGCTGGGGGAAATGCCACTGAAGGGGGGGTTTTCTTTCTCCACGGGGCCGACGCGGTGCTGCTGTCCCCGCCATGGCCGCCCCCCGCCCGCTGCGCCGCGGGCGGCCTGTAGGGGGTGCAAGAGCTCCACTGAAGCCGCGCCGTCCCCTCAGGGCAGCCCCCGCCCGGTGCCGGCCTCCGTCGCCCCGCGGAGCCCGGCGAGCCCCCGAGCCCGGCCCTGGCAGCGGGCACCGCATCCGCACGGGTCGGGTCGGGCCGGCGTCAGCCGCGGTGCTCAGCCCGAAGGTGTCAGTGAGACCTCAAAGGGGAGCGAGCCCGTGCTCACCCCAGCGGCTCTGCCCGGGCCGAGCCCCCCGCCCGCCGCAGGAGCACGGCGAGGGTCGCTTCGGTGGGGTGCGGGAAAGGGGGATCTGCCCCGGAAAGGAGTGGCAAACGAGTTTCTCCCCCGGGAAAAAGTAATCAAGGGTGTGTTGACCATACAGGGGGGAAAAAAAAGAAGAAAAAAAGGAAAAATATTATATGTGTGTATGTATGTGTATATATACATATTTAGAATAAGAAAGCACTGTTGATGAGGATTTTTTTTTTTTTTTTTTTTGTAGTTATCATTCCAGCTAGTATTTTCTCTTATCTGGGCGATCTCTATCCCTCTATTTTTTTTTACTTTTTTTTTTTTTCCCTTGTGTATTACCGTTTCTATTCCCGTGTTTTTCAGCCGTGGTACATTTCAGTTTGGACCCCCGTGCTGCCTTATGCCGCTGAGGAGCCCGTTCCGCTTAAGTGATTGTCACTCAAATTAGTCCCATTGTTTTGTGATATATAAGTCGCCTTCTATACTGCCTGGATTAGTCAGTTCAATGGCAGTGACAAACATGGATTGTTTGTTGTTAGAGAGGGTATTCTCACATGGGAAAACACATGTACATCCAGTCGGGGCACATGCATTTCTTACCAGAGGGAGAGGGGGAGAGTTTTAGCAAACTGGTATTTATTGCTTGTTCTTGCATGCATGTTTTGTGTGTTGGGTATCACAGCTTGACAACAGGAAATAAAGTATTGAAGAAGTGTTCAGGCACATAAAGATGTGGCTCTCAAAGGATTAACAGAGCTCCTCTGCAGTTAGAAGTATGAACTGATTATTTATAGCTCTGAATTTTGTAACACTGAAATTAGGGTTAAGCCTGAAAATAACAGGTACAAAAGGGAAGATCCAAATCTGTGCAGCCTGAGTTGGCAACGTTTAAAGGGAACTAAAGCCAACGGAAGCTGTGTGAGGCACTTGAAAAAATCATTTTGTTCCCACAGAATTGCAAAAGCATCAGGGGAGAAAATTAATTCAATACTTGTATTGCATGATACAATATCAAATATTTAGGAAGAAGGCTAAGAAATATTTTGTAAGGAAGACATCCCCAATTAAATGTATTTAACAAAACTGAAAATCCAAAGATGGTATATTATAGTAATTTTCTTAAATATTTTCAGTCTAAAAAAAGATTGTTTGCACTGTGCTGACTTTAATATTTGCTGTGGTCTAAAGTGTAATTCTTTCTCTGAAGTAAGTGAATTTCATAATGTGTATCAATCCACTCTACTTGAAAAAAAAAACCAACAAAAATCCTAAGAAAAACCCAGTCAATTCCTCCTCACTGTTAGTAGTAACTTTATTCCATAACAAAATTATGAATTCAGAAAAGCTGCCAGAAATTAGTTTTTGGTAGGTAAGCAAAGCTGGAAGAGTCATCTCTGCAAATCTGTACTGCTTTCAGTTTTTCCAATATTCCTATTGAAAAATTAAGTCAAAAAAATAACCTAGTTTTTGCTACCAGAACAAGGGAGATCTTACTTTAACATTAAAAGAGGCCTCAGAAAGTTTTGCATTAAATGTTCTGTTATCTTTCTCACAGAAAATGGCATTTCACAAACCTGATCTGACCAAAACCTAGGTGAATAGTCCAAATAAATTTCCCCCTCTACTTCAATTCCTTTTTTTCATATTTTTCTTTTTCAAAAACTTCCTGTATTCTCTTCTTATAAATACTTTTCAAAAGCCCCATCCATTTTAATCTAGCATATTTTCACACACTAGGAAACAAATTTTAATGTGTTTTCTGTGGTCATTTGTATAAAAAACAGATATCAAATCAGTCAAATAAAAAAAAATACTATATACTGTGTTTCTCTGGCTTTTCAAAACTAAGGAAAACCACTGGAAATTTTTTTTTTCTTGATTGCGAATCCATTACAGATTTTTTTTCCTTTCCTAGATAAATAAGAAATTTGATCCATTTATAGACATGAGCATAAGGTAAGGCATGAAAAGAAGAATGGAGTGCTTGGGTCTGTCTGTTTGAATCAACAGGGCTGCTGCAGTATAAATTAGAGCTTTTGCATGCACATGTTACCTGTGACAGTTCCATGGGATGTTCTGTGTGTTAGCATATATAGCCATAGTGTCAGCTGGATCAAGAGTCTGTGTCTTTATTGGTTTTGTGTGGGAGAAATGCTGCTTTCAAATGCATGGTTTTTATTACATCCCAGAATTTTATCTGTAGTTATGTTTTTTTTTCCTGGAAGTTAGAATTAATCCCCATGTGCATAATTTCATTTTTAATTTTTCCTCAGAAGCTGCCATAAAGTACATTCTAATCTTATTTATTAAAAGCAGTTGCCTCATGATAAAACTATTTTTTTACATGGCAACACAGGCTTTTCTCTAGGAACTACTCATGTGAATGGCATTGGTTTCAGAGAATAAAATAATTCAGAATGAATCATGAAGTTATTAATGATTTACTAGATGAAAATATACCAACATAGATTTTTTTTTTTTGAAACTTGCAACTTCTGTTCTAAGTTTTCTTTTGCTGTGCATTGAGCTTGTGAGCAGAGAGCATTAGGAGGACTTTTCATCTTGATTAAAGATTGACGTGCATAACTCTTCGTGCGCCGCAATGAAAATACGCCCCTTAGAGCAATGGCACTCGACCTTTAACAATCGAAGAGCCATTTAAAATCACAAGAGGCACACAAGTCAAAAATACAGAAACGCGTGTGACCATTTTATTAAAAATTATGAATGAATGCATTCATCAAAAACAGTTAAGGAAATCCTGAAGGCACTCTGCAATTTGTGTCTTAGGGCAAAGTAATTGATTGTGTAGGTTGTATGTTTTTACAAGGAGGAAAAAAGAAACTTTACATACATAAATGGAAGGAAATGGTGAAAGATATCATCCAACAAGTTTGCAGAATAGCTGAAAAGAAACAGAACTGAGCCAGCATGTCATACGATTTCTCACTCAGACCCATGATAAAAGCTCTATATAGGCCTCTGAAGAATGAATTCCATAGGTCGAGTACCACTGCCATTAAATATTGTAGGTGCTGAGGTTGTTTTTATTTCCTTACTGTTCCTTTTGAAGTTATTCAGTGTGTGAACATCAAGTAACATTTTTAATGCTGTGATGATAGGTTCTGTTTTTTACAGTGTATTTTGCAACTAGGACAGCCTTTCCGTCGCTGAATGCAGATTTGGCTGCAGGGAAAGGCAAAACTCCCTTCTTTGATTATATTCAGTTATCTAACCTGAAAATCGCAGCTGCATATTCTGCATTGGTTCCATACGGTAAATTCCCGTTTGATTTCCAGAGAAAATCTGTGCAAAGGCTGAGTCAAGGATTGCAAGAGCAATCCACAGAGGGAAAGAAATTCTTCCTATATGTCCTGCTGCTGCAGGCTGCTACGCCAGGTTGTCAGTTCTGAAGCACAGAGTCAAATTCAGCCTTGTGCTACCTTTTTTCAGACCTTTTTGAACTCAGTGACACTATGGAGGGTAAGAAATTTGGTTTTTACTTACTAGGAAGCTGTTTAATGTGAGATGTATGGCAAAAAAGTACCAGCTATGAAATGTAAATGCTGAAAAAAGGCATTACTCTGTTTAACTCCTTGTTACTTTACAATCCTATGGACAAAAATTGGAGCTGACATTTCTCTTTGATCTGGTTTACCCATCTTGCTCTGCTGCTATCAGCAGTGTGTGACAGCAGCAGACATTAGCTAGGAAAGAGGGAATAGGGAAGAAAGAAATGTAATCCTCCCCATGGCCTTCATGGGAGAATAGTGAATTAGAGCCAGACGTTACACTTTTAGGTGGACTTAAAAAAACAATGCCCTTCTCTCAGCAATTGCATGTGCATGCCAGGATATTGGGAAACACAGTCAAATGGACTCACTTATCTGAAAAATTAATAAGTCAAGATGAAAAGACAGAAGACAAAATTGAAAAAGTTGAATACACCTGAACCCGTGCTTGAAAGCGTGATGTTTCATTCTGCTTAGATTAAGTAATAGAAATCAGGGTGTGCATCTTGTCCATGAGAATGTCTTCCTTTTGAGTTTTGCCATGTTTTTGGTCTCTGTAGCAGAGAAAGGGGACCTTTTTCAGAGGAATGGAGCAACTTACCTCTAGTAGACACTATTCCTTTCAGATTCTAGCAGAGGTAGCTAAGCTGGATTATGGTTAAGTATTGATAAAATTGTGAGTAATTGGGAGAGGGTTGGATAGGAAGCAGCTTTCAGTGTTTTAGTACAATGTTTTCAGGGCAGCCAAAGAAATTATCAGAAAGCAGATTTAAACTACATACACAAAAAAGCATGTTATAGAGTCTAACCAGAGAATATAAAAAAGGGTGAATGCACTCAAGAAACATTAGTCCATTCACATTAGAAACTAACTGTCCAGCCTTTCTTAACTTGGGCCAAGTGCCCACTACTGCTCTTAGTTGGAGAAAATATTTATTACCAATTGGCTGATCAATATGGTGGTTCTGATGCTCCTTTTGTGATTTTAGCATTTTCAGTATGGGTTACTCAAAATTGCTTTAATTTCTAAGACTTAAATCCATCATGCTTTCCTGTGAGAGTCTACTTGTGTTAATAGTTCAAGAAAGGAAATACAAAACACTATTTTATATTTATACTACTGAATATTTAATTAAAAAAATGTTTATGTTAGCATAGCCATGCTGCTACTCTGCTGATCATGTCACAGCTTAGGGATGGTTTCTAATGCAGAACACTGTATCCCAAATACTGTAATTTGTTTATCTAATTCTGATCTATTTTTTCTCCTAGTCCCCATTTTAATTTTCTTTACATTTTAAGAACATTCCAGACTATAAGAAGAACTAAAATAATACTTGTCATTTTAAATTAAAAATACTTTTCTCTATTTTGCCATATTTCTAGCATGTTAGGCAGTCTGGTTTACTAAAGTCAAACCCTATATTTGTTTGGTTGGTGAATCAAGAAGGAAAAAGACACAGCAAGCTTCTTGCCCTTATGAAGGTTGTAGCCGTTTCTTCCAGTGATCTTTGTAATCAAGGGCATGGAGAAGATTGAGGTACTGAATAGCATTCTTGCCTCACTCCTTTACTGATAAAATTAGGCTTCAGAAATCCCAGGTCCCTGAGGACACCGGGGAGTCTGGACAAAGAAAACGTTACCCTTCGTGAAGGATCAACTTAAGTATGCTAAATAAACTGGAAATAAACAAACCTGTGGGACCCAATAGGATGCATCCACAAATGCTGAGGTAGCTGTCTGATGTCATCATGATGCTGCTCTTTTTTATCTTTGAAAGGCTGTAGGCCTTTGGGGAGTTTCCTGACAACTGAAAGAAAGCAAATGTCATCCTTATTTTCAGGAATGGCAAGAAGGAGGTTCTAGAGACCTACAAACCAATCAGCCTTGCTGATTGTGTGCAGCATGATGCAGAAATAATTCTGGAAAGTATTTCTGGACGTAAGGAGGACAAGATGTGATTGGGAGTAATCAGCCTGGCTTTAGGAAGGGGAAATCATGTTTGAAGAATGCGATAGCCTTCTGTAATCAGATGACTGACTTGGCAGACAGAAGTGGCTGTGAAGCTTTCTGTGTTGCCATCTCTGACTTCTTCATTGACAACATGATACATAATAGTGAGATAAAAGGACAGTAGATAAAAGGTGGATGGGTTGGGGTCACATGCATGAAGGCCAGCTGGAGTGTCATTACTAGTTCTTTAATCCAGAGGTTGGTAATAAGGCCAGTACTGTTCAACATAGTCACTAATAACCGGGATGATGGGATGGAGTGCACCCTCAGCAGATTTGCACATGAGAAGTGATTGATACACCAGGTGGCTGCACTGCCATTAAGTGGGATCTTGAGAGGTTGCTGAAGTGGGCCAGTGGGAATCTCCAGACATGAATGAAAGAAAATAAATGCCAAACCCTACCCCTGGAGAGGAATGAAACTCCAGGCATCCCCATGAACAGGCTGGGGTCTGACTGACTGGAAAGTAGCTTTGCAGAAGAGGCCACAGGGCTCCTGGTGGACACCGAGTGGAATGTAAGCCAGAAATTTGCCCTTGTGGCAAAGGCAGCCAGCAGTAGCCATCCTGCATTAGAGCTTCACCAGCAGGTTAATGTGGTGATTCTTCTCCTCAGCCATGCTGAGAGTACATTTGGAGTTGTGTATCCAGGTTTAGGATGTCCAGTGAAAGGGAGACTTGGACATGCAGGAGCAAGGCCAATGAAGGGTTGCAAAGATGTTGAAGAGATTGTAGCCTCTGACATATGAGAGGCTGAGAGAGATGGGATCACTTAGGCTAGAGAAGGGAAGGTTCAGGAGCAAATCTTACTAAGGTGTGATAGAAAGGAGCAAAGAAAATGGAGTTAGACTCTTCTCAGTGGTATCCACTAAAAGTTGAGAGGTGATAGGCACAAACTGAAAACCAGAAAATTCTACTTAAATGTAATAAGAAAAAAAAGTCACTATAATGGTGATTATTCACTCTACCAGACTGCCACTGAGGTGGTGACAATTACATGTCAAGGAGCACAGTGTATAGCTGCAGTATGGGGAGTCTCCTCCTGAGAAGCAACTGATCCAGACACTGGAGTGTTTGAATGGCAAAACTGAGGCAAAACCCCAAGAATATGCTCCTTGACTATCTTAACAGGGAAGTAGTGAACAAAGCTATATCCATGCAATCAGTTCTAATATCCACATCTTAAAGGGTGCCCAGAATTGGAGGAAAACCCACGGCGATTATTTGAGGCCCAGGAAGAGACATTTTACTACAAGAACATTAAAGATCATTCTGCTTATTGTATTAAGAATGTCAGAGGTGGTTTGATCTCACTGTAAAAGTAATGTCAGGAGAGATAGTGTAGGATACTAAAGGCTCTTTAATCTAGTAGAGAGAGGCATAATTAGAACCAATGGCTGGAGGCTGAGGCAAGGAAAAGTCATCTGAAAAATCAAGCGCACAATTTCACAGTAGGTCTGAGAAGTCCTTGAAACAGATTATTGGAGTAAAGTGGTGGCTTTTCCTTCTCATGGTGTCTTCAGGACTGGATCTCTTTCTGGAAGATGTGTTTCTCCAAGCTATTGTGCTACAGTGAAAACAAGATGAAAGACAGGCTTGTCATTAGTCAGGAGGTCAGTTTTGCCCAATAATGGATGCCCTACTGGAGAATGAATCTCTCTATCCCATTACTGACTGTGTGAAATTCCTTAAGATTAACTGGATGGTTACAGCAAAATGAATTCATTTGGCCTTAAAATCTATGGTTTACATTAGAGGAGTGAAAGAAGTCTTCACTTCTAAACTTTACTGCCCTGCCCAAACAACTATAAGGCAACATCGCAGCCACCAGCCCTATGGCCTGATATAGTTGTCTTCAAACAGCAAGGGTTGTGTGTGTTAAATGTATTCTAAATATTGTATAAACTGAGTTTAGAAATGCAGAACTCAAGGAGCACTTTCAAGGCACTTCAGAATAGGGTATAATGCTTTCATAAAGATGATAGAACTATTATGCTCGCTCTAAAAATGAATCCAATTTAATGCAAGGCGTCAACAGGTTAATATTTTATAGCATAAATACTGGCAGAGACTCCCTGCATTCTTCTCTACTTACATTTTCATGAGCTCAGTAAACTGAAACAATAATCTTAATAATAATGAAAAACAAGACTAAATTACAAGTTTCAGAGGCTATTGTCAATTTTACAAATCCAACAATAGCCTGCAGGGTTCCAGGTTTGTTTCTAGCTGCTCAGGAAGCTTGTGTGATTTGCTCACACATTTTTTCTTATACCCCAGAGCTGTGCATCTGCTGGAGTCAGGGATCTAATATTCTCTTTGAACTTCCTTAGCATCCTAGTGCATGCTGTGATCTATAATTAGTGCATGCACACACACATACACACACACCAGCTACATTAACTCCTAAATGGCAGAAGCTTTGCTGTGTCCATCACCTGGTTTAGGTGCTGCACAAGAAGAATACAACTGTTGCTGTAACCTTGAGGGTGAAAGCCTGCTCTTATGACTTGTATCCTTAGGGGGTTACAAAAATAGAAAACAAAACTTTTTGGTTTTTAGGTGTGATACTATGATGCAATTCTCCAGATGTGAAATACCTAGGATCAAGGAGGCAATCATAAATTGCACAGAAACCTAAGCCGTTTCAGGGTTCAATTATTGATAAAAGATGTGATTGCTAATGCCCCTGGAAGACCAAGATGCTTTGTTTGTCTGCAGGGCATCGTGACTAGGACATGCCAATATTATGACTTCTGGAGAGAGATCTTTAGAAACAGAAGATAGATTGCTAGTGTGTTGTTGTTTGTTTTGTTGTTAAAAACCCAACCAACCCAAAAACCATCAAACTACCAACCCAAATATAAAAAAAAAAAGCAAAACACACACACCTCCAACCAACTAAACATAAAACCACTTGGAATAAGTCGGATAAGAATGCAGGTAACTCTGACAAGTTGTGCCATTTGTGAGCATTCTTTCTGGACACATTTAAATCAATTCTACCCACCTATCTAAAACAACTGAATAAAATTCTATGACAGCCTCCATTTGCATAGGAAACTGAAGTCTCAGAAGGCTGCCAGGTGCTCCACTGTGAGCATTTAATAGGTTTCTTGGGGAAGAGCAACACTTGTTGGGTAATTGTTTGCAATTAGGAGTGCTCTCGTTTCTGCTAATGATGGTGATTCACACAAACCTGCATTTGTTTTGCAGTAATGAGCAAGACATTAAACACCTCATATCCTTGAGATTGCTAGTTTCAATGGCAATAAATAAAATAAAGATAAACAATAATGGGAGGAGAGGAGCAGATGTATGGAGGGGCACTGATCAAAGGTTCATCATGGAGTGTAAGTAGAAATGTGGAGGGATCATTTAGATTTTAACATTTCAGTTACATGCACCTAAAGAATCATGTTCAGTCCCATTTAGCAACATAGCTACGGACCTGTATGCCAATATTGTTGGGAATATCCCAACAGCTATATTTGAAGCTTTTTTTGAGAGACTGAAGAAGAATCTCTGTTACAGACCTTTGAGATGTTAAACTGTAGTAATAAGAGAGCTAAGACCCCAGGTTAGCAGAAGGCTACATTCCCAACAAGGAATTCACTGGTAAAACTGCATTAGTATCTTTAAAGTTTAAAATAATCTCAAGGCAAGGTGTTCCTAACACCGGTTTTATTATTTCAACACGCCACTGAAGTGTTCCAGGCTGTCACTAAAGTACTATATGTGTTTTTGTGAAAATTACAATAGTTTGCACCAATTTGCTACTCTGTCAACTCTTGAAAAGTCAAAGACTTGGAAACTTCCTGATGCAGAAGGCACACACTATTACTTCCCAGATCATTAGATAACCGTTATTCAAGCTGAGTTTGCTGTTGCTTTTACCCTTTATTCTCTGACACAATTAGCAGGGCTTTGCATATATATAAATATAAACAAAAGGAGAAACAGAACATAATTCCAAAAGTTCAGGCCTCTCTGGTTAGCAGATGGCCTGAAGTTTAGTGAGACTTGTGTTGGAGTGTGGGGTATATAGTCAGCATGTGTGTTTAGTTTTCCAGGGTGAACAAAAGTGATTGCATTAAGCACACTGTAACCATATTGCTCCAAGAGATAAGTATCATGGAATTACACTTTGATTTAAAACCATGACTGAATGTCGAGATGTCCCAGCAATATCAGAGGATACCAATGGATTTCTGGAACATACGTGAAGTCCTTCACTTACTTCCCTGCTCCATCCCACCTCTGAGAGTCCAGATTCTATCTGACTGTCCTGCAGGCCAAGCTCTCCTAAGGTCAGACAGAGAGGACCTGAGAGTGATGTATTTGGTGGGTTTCCTCTAGACTGGGATGTAATCTAATTCATGTTAGATTAAGCACGTTTTAAGGATGTGGTGAAATGCAGTCAATGTGTTCTAGAATCACAAGATTCTTAATGTTACTTACCAGCTGCGACTTTTACAAAATTAATATATTAATCTAGTCTCATTATGTATGTCCAGGTTAAGGTTCTGCCCTCTGCAACTAGCTTCAGCTAATATTTAGAACAAAAATATGGCAATTAATTATAGTTATTTACTTAGAACAAAAATATGGCCATTCATTATAATTATTTATTTATGCTTATATGGTACTACTGAAAGGTCCTAGATATGATCACAGCTGGTTTCTCTATAGATTGCAATTAAACCGTGTTCTGATCTGCAGTCCTAAACAAAAGGAAAAATAAATAGGTTTTAAACATTGGGTTATAAAAAAGATTTATCATGTTATAACTGGTGCCCTGGTATCCACTGGGCCTGGTCATATTTTGATATTCTGTGGTAGTAGTTAAAATTAAACATGACTGTCATTGTTTTCTAAAAGGGCATGTGGGCATGAGAGACCAAATACCTCTTTGAGCATCTAAGATTCAGAAACATGTCATCTACTCTTCTTGATGACCACACTTCTGCTCCTTTCTTAAAATAGAAAGAAAAAAAGAAGTTCTTGCCATGTTCTCCTTTCAGCAATAGGGAAGAAAAATCTGGATGGAAACAAAAATCCTTTGTTTGAGATTATAAACCATTATTAAAGCTGCTGAACATGGGTTAGATTGATGTTGTGAGAGTACCAGTTAAGCAACACCCATGATAAATTATCAGCTGCATAATATACTAATTGAAATGGAACAGTTTTTATTCTCAAGTTTTTCTGCTATTGTGCAAACAATGCAAATAAAGAGTCAGAATACACAAATGAGAGGAAAGATACTTTAATCTGAAGTCCTTTAAATCACTTTGTGACCTAGAACATATGTGTATCAAATCTTAACCTTTCTAGAATCATTAAACAAAGACGTGCGCTCTTACTTGCATATGCTTAAGATACAGAGTGATCAAAATTTTAAGATGAAGCATTCTTTTAGGAAGACTTGCAGTTTGGTTAATGTGTGACAATATTAGGTAGAAGAGAATGCCTCATGAGGTTCACACTGAGTGCAGCATGATATATAACATGGAGCCGAGCTATACACCATGGAAGCTGTGCATACAGCTTTTCTACGGCCCACAACAAGAAACCAAGATGTGAGTACACAAATATATAAAACTGTCAGAAAGTTGGTGGATTATTTGTTTTAGGGGGTGTGGTGTTGATTTGTGAGTTTGGTGGGGTTTTGTTCTACTTTTTTTTTCTTAATTTATCTTCACTAAGAAAGCTACTTAACAGCAAAGAAAGGAATATGGGTTTTGTCTAGTGCTGTTCAAACTAAGTGCAGGAGTGTAGGGAGCTCTAAACTCACTGCCTGAAGATTATTTCTATTCCACTGCTCCTCAGCAATTCCAACTGATTCAGGTGAGTTTTGATGAATACTTGCAGTATGAATATGTAGACCTGCTTACCACATCATCTTCCATTTGCCTCTGAAATGTGGATTAAGAGTGCTTGATTTGGGTGCTTGCAGATGCTGGAATGAACATAAACCATTAAACAATCCTTCCAACCTCTATTCTGAAACAAGGCAAATAAATATATTGCAATAGATATTAACATGTCCTTTCTCTCCCTCTCGCATGCAAGTTGTTTCAGTTTCCTTAGAAAAGCAAATGTGAAGCTATTTTCAACCAGTAAGTGTATGTGTGTTAGCCCCGCACATTTATCTCTATTGATGTTTGTTCTACAGTTCTTTACGGATGCACGGTGTGGATATATTTAGGTTTTTAGCTCCTTACACAGTTAGAGCATATCATAAAGCCTAAACTAGATCAGTGAAAGAGACCAAAGGAGTTTCCAGCTTTATTTGATTCAGAGAACCAACTGAAAATTTCCTTTACAAGTACAGTACACTGGGCCTTCAGCTATAGTGAACTACTGGGAAACGATAGTTTATCATTCACGGCAGTGAAAAAGGAGGTCATAAAAGGATCACCTCTCCAATGACATAAACATGAGACTTTTCTCACAAGCTGTCAAACTTCAATTGTTGGTGAGATCTGTTGTGTCAGTGTTTCATAATAATTGCTTTTAAGTCTTGTTAAGGGTCTAAAACAAATTACCTGAGTGACATGCTTTTGGCACCAGTGAGGGAACAGCAAGGGGAATACATATTGCATAACAGACTTGCCTATTGAGATTTTCTTTCCGTTTATTGCAGCAATTTTACTATTACTTTCCATTATTTGAAATACTGTAACAAAAGTTGCAAGTTGTCTCATGTTCACAAGGAAACATTTGTTCCCCAGATAATAGTCTAGCTGGCCAACATAAACTCATTCATAAGAACAGACTTCTTTTTAAGAAGGAGTGTTTTAAAACAAACTGAAAAATGTTAATCCTTTCAGTTATGAAGGCTGTTCTTTAGATTTAAAAAGTATATTGACTGTCTTTGCATTGTAAGTCAGCTATTATTTCTTCTACGAAATATACAGTAAATGGATGGCAGATTATATATATAATGAAAATCAACAACATACCCATCCAAGCCTACAGAAACACACTTGTCTGCAAAAACATATAAAACTAAATACAGTTTTAAGTTTTATATGTATTTTCTTGTTAATAGCTGTAGAGAAAAGTAAAATGGACTTTCTGCTTGCAAAATGCTGATCCTGTTTGATTATGTATAATGAGCTTTATATGAGAGTGTGGAAAGGGGTTCTAGCCTTGGTTTGGTTTTTTTATTTTTATTTTATTTTATTTATTTTTATTTTTATATTTAAAAACCCCACTGAAAGAAGAATGGGTCAGCCTGTCTCCTTTTTACTCTCATAAGCGTATTTCATATAGAAGGTCAGATAGGTGAGCACTGTACCTTGCCAAACTTATTATGTCAGCAATGAGTCAATTTAAGTGTAAAATAATTCAGAGGCAGACAAGAGGGACAAATACTTGATTACTTCCTTTTGACTGCCACTTCTTCAGGCTTTTATTTAAAAAACAACCAGCCAAACCACTTCTCTTCTTGCAGGACCCTGGTCTATTTTTCAGGCACAAACTGGTTTTTGGATTTGATAAACAGGATACATCAACTAACAATTTAAACTCCAAAGCCATAGTAATAGGTATGCGGCTTTTTCCCAGAGGCTTGAAGTTAAAATGCTACAAGCGCTGCAGAATGGCAGCTAAACACGTCCCTTGGGCTCCGCAAGGCTTCATTCTGCACAATGATGGAAATGTGAAAAACAAGTTGAATGCAGATTTGGCTGTTTCCACCAAGCTGTGAAAGCCTAGAGGATTTTGTCGTTTATGTCAGGGGATCAAACTTTCATTGCTCAGTTTAAAGCAAAAAGTTACTGTGCTAAACTTCACTTTTTTACTTTGTCCAGGGCTAAAGAAATAGAATTCTTAATTAGGAGCTTGCAGTCATGCCTTAAAATGGGCATATTACATTGCATAGCAATGTAGCATACCTAGCTTTTTTTTTGCTTTTCTTTTTTTTTTTTGGCAGTTTTTCATTGTGCTACCATGCTGCTCTTTATTAGAGTTATGTTGTTGGTGGCTGATCTTTTAAGCACCACCCCAATACATGGATTTGATGCAGTCTCCCTCTCAGTTGTTCTTATATTGCAGTGTCCTTTGCTGTTACTTGCTCTTTTCAGTTTTTGAGGACTGACAAGTTAACATGCTGGCCCTGTGCCTCCACCAAGGCACAGTCAGGGACTGGGATGTGGTGGAGGTGCTCTCTGACCTGCACAGCACAAGCTCTTCTGAGCATGCTGAGCTCACTGAGGGGTTTTTGAATGGTGCTGCTTAGGAAGAGGGGATCTTGCAGGGAAGCAGTAGTTTCCATGCAATAGGAATTATTTTTCACTAACAGCTATTATTTTAGGGATTTGTGTTGTCACATACTTGATGATTAGCAAGGATGTAATTACCTTAGATTTGCATTTAGTGGGTGCTGGTAATGGTACAGGACTAAGGACTGCTGCCCTGGCTGAGGCTTGCACTTGCAGCTTGCTTCTGCCTTTGTAGCTTACTGTAAACAGCATAAAAGCTGTAGTGTGTAGGGACTGATTAGTATTCTAAAATAGTTTAAGAGCCCTCTGATGGGCCTCCTTTACATGTATTGTGTAAGTCATGAGTACCAGTGCCAGAGGAGACATAAATTAAGCCATGTATGTTACTGTGTAGTTGGCAACTGCAGTTATATGGGACTTTCTCTGGTAGTATATTTGTAATATATTGAGTCAGCAGCAAAGATGCAACAATAGCCTTTTCCAGTAAGCAAAGAACCCAATTTCATTATGTATTTGCGCTGAACAGGAACAAATGTAGATCACAATGGGGTTTTCATTCCAATGAGGGTTCTGAGCATTATTGCAAAATAATGCTAATAATGCTAAAAAGTGGTTGACATCATTATGGTGGATACATGTATTTGGATTTTTACAACTCCTCCCATAGTCCTTGGCATCAGACCACCATTCTGCAAAAAAAAAAAAAAGTCATTCCACTTCATTTTTAAAATAAGACAAGCCTTCACCTCTTGCTGAGAAAATACTGTCCTACAAAACTATGCACCATTTATCACATATGGCTTGTCAACCCAAACCAAGCGCTTCTCTTAACAGCCAACAAACTGACAGTGAAAAATATTGTCCTGTCATATTCTGTCCTCCACATATATACTAGAAACAACCCTATTTCAGATCCATTGTTCAGCGATGATCTGGACAGCCCAAACTACTCTTCCCACCCTCCAAATATATAGTGGCTGTAAAACCACACAATTGCTCCCTGATTTACCTCCTAATATAGACCAAATACCACACTATGACAACATTATGGTACATTACCAGTTTCATATCTAATTACTGTATTTGTGTGGAAAATTAGGCTCTCAGTCTAGGAAATTTGGGTCTAAGTTGTTGAAGAGCTAGGTTTAAAGAGTATGGATTTTTATTATTATTATTATTAAGATGATGATGATGATGATGATGTATTATTACTTTCAACTTAGGTCAAAACTCTGGGGTCAAAGTATGTCTTGAATTTTACTTCAGAATTTCTTAAGTTCTTAAAAGTAATTAAAATCTAAAAGTTTTATTCATGTAGTGACATATCTTTGAGAGTACAGATGAAAGTGCTTTGCAGTTTTTTAGTAACTAATGTCTGTAAATCTGTTAAAAAAATAAAATAGAGTAAAATATTTTTTCATAAACTTCTGTGATGCAGGAGGTAGTCTCTAAATTTTGAATTTATTTTTTCTGTTTAGTAGAAGACACATGTTCTGTGAAAAGTCCATTTGGGCCTTTTTATACAGATGATTTGCCAGTGAAGGCCGGTGAATTCACCCAGCCTCAGGCTGGACAGGAAGAATGGCCATTGCCTTTCTCATCCTTATTCCTCTGAGTAAATTTTCGAGTAGGTATGTGTGTTGTTCATAGACTTCATCAATCCCATCCCAATCTTCCAGCATGGAGCCATGATGGAGAATAGCTATTTGACACAAAATACTTATGGTGTCGTGGTATTGTCCTGTCAGTTATTGCCCAGCATTGTGTCTGGCTCAAAGATAATTGGTCCATCCTCTGACTGCTGAGAATTTGGGGTTGGTTCTTATTCCAGAGCAAGCAAGCTGACTAGAATAGTAGGCTGATCACATATTTGTGGCACCTCTACTAGTGTATTTCCTTCTGAATCTTAGACCTGCAATCAGTGTATTTTTGCCCTATGTTTGTGAGGGACAGCTTTTCCTACAATAATCTGAAGGAATGCTCAGATAGGCCACTGAATATCAGTTAAGTCCTATTGACTTCAGTGACACAGGATATGACCGTCACCTCCTGTGATTTATACCATGCTGTAAGCTAAAATATCTTTTGCAGAATGACGATTAGTGCACTTTTCTGACAGCTAATTATGTGACTCTCACAATTTGGAAGTACTAAACAAGATTTCTGTTGTAAACAACATCATAAATCTAGAATAATTCAAGTTTTACTGTAATGCATTGTATGGACCTTTAGATCATCTGCTGAGGTTCCCCTGCATCTTTCCTTCTGTCTGCACTGGTGGAGTAGTACTGGCTGGATCTAGGCCTACCATGGAATGCTGTTTCTGCTCTCATAAATGCCAGGTTCTATCAATAAAATCCTAGGAAACAAAGAAATTAATTGAGTCTTTAACTTTGTCAAACCAGTTGAGTTCAGGTGATTCTCTGATAAATAAAAACGATCAAACATTATTTTGAATATTATGTTTTGGGGTTTTTTAGTTAAGGATTACAAATTAATAAAATATGCCAGTGTCAGAGCTTTTGTATTGCTTGCTTCAATCCACTGTGAAATCATGTGAACAATTAGTATTAGTCATGTTTTTCTACAACAAAAATCAGCATTTTGGAAATTGTTTTTTAACTGTAGTTTTATCTCACAGTGTGACCATGGAAAACCAGCACGTTGTTCACACAAGCACAGAGTTCAGTGATGATGCACTGTAGTGTTTACCAGATCAGCCAATCAGACCTTCAGTAAACTTATGAGCTAAATGAAGTCAGACACTGCAACTACAAGGCAATTTCCTTTTCTGAATTGGGATCAATATTTACTAGCTTTCTACAATGTTGCCTATGCTTGCTTGATCAGCATCTGCTTCTGAAGACCATTGATTGTGCAGAAGGCTTTTTCAAAGGCAGATAATGCTCTTTTCAAATACACTTTGTATTGATCAGCAAAAAGAAAGTTTTTTGATGGTGCAGAGTGAAAAAGCCATTTATAAAGATTAAGGACAGTGATATGTCACTGTGGGTCACAGTGAGGTTGAATTAATATGGGCTAATGCATGTTCTACTTTTGAAGACAATAGACAAAAGTATTTGAGGATTTAAGTAACAGTATGCCTCCACTTGCAAAATACCTGCTATGCTATCTCCAGGGAATGAAGCCTTTCTCCTTCAAAAATGAATTGTTTGTACCTACTCTCCAGTCTCTTCCCACCTGAATATAGATATGACAAATTAATATATTAACTTGATGGACTGTGGAATTTAATACAACGAAAAAAATATTTGATTTTAATTGTTTTAAACCAATATGAAATAAAGAGGGATGAATGCAGCCAGAATTTTAGTGACAAAATAAATAGCCTAGGGTGAGAGCTTGGGCTTTCACAAACCCCAAGATTAATCCAGAACTAATTTCAGAGACTTTCATAAGCCTTCCATTTGATTCTTCTCCCTGTAATTTCATGTTTGAAGAACATGGTGCATCTGAATTTTGTGCTAGAAATCTTAAGAGTATGTTCTGAAAGTCAGTCTATCCTGAAAGAAAAAAAGATGATGGAATATTCAGAGTTTTTGATGTAAGAACTGGCGCTCAGAGAGTTTAATACAGGAGGTGAGGTTTCTTCAAGCATGTCATAAACCAGTTACACTTCTAAAATAAGCAAAATGGAAAGAGTGTGTATGGTCTGCTGGTGTCTACATCTCTTCAACAATAGCAAGGGCAGCATAACTATGAAACAAGCATTTGGTTTCCTAGCTGGAGTTCTCTGCAAATGCCAAGGTTGATTACTGGAATATGGCACATACCTCCCATTAAAGTAAACAGCGGTGGCATATATATTCAAGGATAAAACTCTGAGTCTTTTAGCAACATCAGTAAGATAGTAGGTTTTACTTACAGGAAATGTGTGTCTTCTTAGTCTCTTGCCAAATCTCTCTTTACACACATGACTTCTTTGCAAAAAACAAAAGAATAAAAGAGGGTATTCACAAAGGGACTTTCTATTGTCTTAAATAAAGGGAATTGATAATGATTAAACAGTTCACTTGCCAGATCACTAAAGCTCACACTCTCATAATTCCTGAGTTTTCTGAGTATGCATATTATAGGGTTCTTGGCTCCTTTAACATACACTTTCTCTCCTCCTGTGGTCATGATGCATTAAAACAGGTTTTTCTCCAACAGGTGAAACTTTCTGGTGACACTTTTGAAGATGGAAAGTACAGTATGAGCTGGTACTAAATTTCCTAGTTAGTACTCTAATTCCTGATAGTCCTCGTAGAGTAACACCTCAAGATACATTTAAAGTAAAGAAAATATAAGCTGGAGAGTTGTTAACAGTTAAAATTTAGTTATAAGTGTCCAAAGAAATTGATTCTGATCCCAAATGCATAGCCACACTCTCACGGAAGCAGCCTGGGAAGGCTGAAGTCTGTCCAGAGTGGCCATATCTGTCTGTGACAAGAGCTTGACTGAAACAGGGAAGAGGCTACTTTTGTTTTTCTTTTTCAACTTCTCATACAGAAATCAGGACTTTTCCAAATTTGACCCTGAGGCTTCCTTTGACAGTTTACTTTTGTCTCTTAGAGTCACCGAGCTTTTTTTCATAAAATTTTCTTGCTATTCATCCACCTCAGGACACTGGAGGACGTCACCAGCTCCAAATGTTTTATCATTTGTCTTCTTGTAGCGCTATTTTACAACACATTTAATATAGAGGGTCCTGTCAAAGTGAAATCTAAACTTGGTTAATCTGGCAGTTTATCCTTTATGGTTGTTTCCTGCTGTCCAGCTGGGGAGCTCTGAAGTTTTATCTGTTTTCAGATATGGTTTTTACCCGTTTCACAATGGTGGTATGTCCTTACCAGATCACAGTTTACAGCCTCACCCCTTTCTTCAAATGTCAGCTGATACTTTAATTCTAATTATTTTTTCCTAAGACATATTTGGTTAAATTAATTATTACATGTTTGTATGCATATGTTATCCTATTTAGAATAGAATTTTGCTCCTTCCCACCCTTTAGGATATCTAGTGTCGGTTAAATAATTTTGAGTTTATGTGTGAAGAATTCCTTGAGTACACACGCATTATGCATTTAAAAGTCCGTGGTCTTCACATTTAACACCTTAGTGCCTTTCAAAGAGGTCACTACTTGTGAGACAAAAGACATCTACCACTGGTATCAATATTTGTCATATTAGTTTTCCCATGAAGGTTCTCTCTATTTTGCAGATATCATAAATGACAATATTAAGCTTTCTAACAAATTTTTTAACAATTGTATATCTCATGCCAGTGAAAAAAGTATCAGCTGTCACCATGATTAATGAGCAAACTCCAGTGGAAGAAATAACACAAATACTCTGCACACAGAGGTATTGCAATACAGACATTTTATTACCTATGTTTACAAATGAACCAAATAACCACACACTCACATAACATGTGTTTATGGTTGATCTAATTGAAGAAAATATGCCAAGAATTGCAGTTTTCCCAAAACCAATAAATGTTCCTTGAATATGTAATGCTAAACTCAGTGCCACTTAAAACTAGTCATCTCAATGAAAAAAAACAACTAAACAAATCCACAAAGAAACCATATTTGTCATCTTGAGTGAGAAAAATAATGGATTTTTTTTAAACTATAGAAAGACATCTGAAGACTGAGATGATACTGTTATTATTACTATTATTGTTATTATTATATGGCATTAATTTTCTATTAAGGGATATGGCAAAATAATATAAATTTTGTGTTTTACTTTTTTTGAACAAAAACTATTTTTGTACTTCAGAACAATATTTTTTGTCTGGTGTGAGAAAAATAAACATTGTTTATTTAATGGGGCAAAAAGCCAAAAGTGTTGTGTTTTGATTTGCAAATTGAGTGATAAATAAATAATTTTAAATATCTACATCTTAGCACAACCTGTGGTTTTATTTTTTTAAGACATGACTGTGTGCTAATGAAGATGCATAAAAGTCGATGCTCCACAAACAGGTCCCAGAACAATGTTTCTTGGAAAGGCACATGCACCCGCTTGAAGCAGAAGCAGACTGCAGCCACATACCATGAAAAGTGGAAAGCTGGTGGAAAGGCCAGTCCTTCTGCATCACTGCCCCCCTCCTCCCAAACTAAGCTCGCTCCATTTTGTACAGAGTTTGTACACAGTTTGTACCACTGAAATTCCTGCTCTAACACCAACAGCTGGTCATCGTGACTGATGTTTTCAGGTAATTAAAATTTGCTTAGTTTATGAAGGTAGATAATGTTCACTTGCTTGGGGCCCAATCCATGTTTCTGGTGCATGATTACTTGAACCTGCCATACCTACTGCCAGCTGCCCTACAGGGTGGTGTTAGTGCCTTATTAGATGCTGGCCTGACTGCATCTGTGTATCTGAGCCAGTCTGCATAAGAACATTCACAAAACAGATAAAAACTGAACAACACTGGAGCTTTTTAGGTTGCACAACTATCCTTGCAGTACACAAGATTCAAAATTCTGCCATGTGAAGCTGGTATGTCTCAGACACTGCAAAGCCCATGACCCTGGAAGGATTAGATTCAATCTTACAGATATGTTGTAGGCTTGGCTTCTCAAGGTCAGAAGTTTGGTCTGGGAAATTTTCTTTCAGGAACCCAGCCAAGATGCAAACTTGGCACTTGGGTCGCACTAAGAATGTCTCTGTCCATGCCATAAACATCACTGCATGCTGGAGATGGGGCCAGCTGGGTTCTTTTTGCTGACTTTCTCAAGGACAGCCTTGGTGGAGTAGCATTATTGGAACAGTGTGCCTCCAGTTGCTTAGCACCTTTCCGACCTACCATGGACGCAACTGAAAAAATACGGAGCACTTACGCAAGCCTCTTCTGTGCTCAAGGGCACTGCACCTTTTGGGCATGCCTGGACTCTGAGAAAGGAGATGGGCATGGGAATGGGTCCTGGCAGTGGACATTCTATTGAAGGCAGGATATGGCAGGTTCAGGTGGCATGAATGCATGCTTCCCATGGATCCCTTGCTCATCTTTTCCTGTCCTTTCTATATCTGCCAGAAGGTATGACTGACTCTTGTATATGGGGGTAGCCCAAGGAGGCTGCAAGAGCCCTCTGAGTGTGAGGCAATGAGCCTGTGCCAGGCTGGGCATGCCCGAACAGCTCCTCATGTGAAAGTGTGAGAGTAGCTCCTCTTAAGCCATTTTCATAGGGGGCAGCTTTACAGTGTCTCAGGTGTGTGGACACAGCACAGCAAACCTGTTACACTTGTCATTTGTGTGTCTCTGCCCTTCCCTGAATTTATTTCTAACTATTTCATGTCATTTAGTCACTAGTGGTCCTGTCTTTTCTGGTGGCTCCATTCTTTCCATGTGCTATACCCATGCTTAATAGCCTTCCATTCACCCCAAGAAAAGCAGTCATAGGTTGACATTTGCTGCAATCATGCTATTCAGTTTGTGAATTTTATTCTTTCCTGTCATTTTCATACATCTTGTTTAATTTAATTGTAAGCTGTTTAAAACAGGGGCAGCTTCCCTGTGTTCATACAATGCCTCACTCAATGTGTCTGTGACCTCGGTAATTACTCAAGTGCAATTATAATAAAGAGTTATTATCAGCTACAATAATTATTCTAGGACCAGGAAAAATACAATCATATCCTTAGCACATTCCTCCTCACTTCTTGAGCAATGAATGAACCTGAACAGAGTTGTGTACTCTACGCTATGTATTGCAGCAATGTTTGTAAAGGCTTTTGAATGCTTACAATTAACTCTTCAGAAATTCTTCTCGTCCAATGAAAAATAGGAACCAAGGAATAAATCTTTAAATTTTACCTTACCTTGCGATTGTTGCCATTATTATGATTATTTCAGAGATCTTTTGAGGATGTTGGCATTTTTGACCTGAGACACTTTTCTGAAAATAATAGGGGTTTAAAACTGTTCAGCTGTTGCTAGAATAGCAGGAAAGTCCTGAGTGGTGTGGGCAGAGTGCAGGTGAATAAAGTTAAATGATACATTTAACACAGGCAAATGCTTTCTGCCCTGTATCTTAACATGACAGTACATACAAAACTCCCAGATATGTGAGGCACATAAGGACTATGAAATGTGCAACATATTTTCCCCAAATTTAGAATTTTTGCCCAGTAGTGTTGGCAAGGAACCAATATAATTCATTTACCATCTGGGTGCTCTCCTACAGGTATTATTCTTCTTAAAAGTGGCTAATGCAGGGAAATAATTTACAAGTGCCATAGAATTCCTTTGGACTTAGCAATTTTTAGCAAAGATCCCCTCAGGCTAAGATTCAATGTACAGACTGCTATTTGTCCATAGCTCTTTTCTTCTGTGTGTTCTTCTCTAGGCTTTTTTACTTGAAAAGCATATCTTGTTCATAAGAGCTTCATAACTAATGGTAGCAGCTGAGTCAATACTCAGAAGACACTCTGTCCTCTCATTACACATGCTGCCACACTCTCCTCTCCTCTGAGAAAGGCCCAAATCTCATCCTCCTGTATTCGCTTTTTTTGCCCTTGACTGGAATACTAAATTAAAGTGCTATCCACCTCACCACCCCTACAAACCAAAGCAAGTTCCAAAATGCATTAAGGATATCAGGTGCAGATTTATGAAGATGAGTTATGCCTTAGAATATAAATGAATGAAAGATGTGGATATCCTCCAGAAGCCATTGGAATAATTTAAGTGATGTGAAAGAATGTTTTGTGATAAAGTTATCACTCTTGCTCACTCTTCAGAGAAAATTGACAGTGTGAAAAGTCCTAATGTTACATACAATGTGAGTCTCAGCTCTGGGAAGACCATTACTGCTCTAGAAGATCTTAAATTTAAGACCTAGTTCTGTGAAAGGTCTGCTCAGTGCTCAGTAGTGCAATGAGTTCTAATCAAATGTTAGGGATTACCAGAAAGAGAACACAAGATAAACCACAAAGCATTGCATTATTTTGTAAATACACTTGTAGATGCCCTGTGTTTTGAATGCTGTGAACAGTCAGAGTCTTTCTGTCACCCTTCCTCATTTTGAAGAAGATCAAATGCACAGAATATCTCTGCATAATGAACAGCTTAACTGGGGGGAACTCTTTAGCTCAGAGAAAAGGAGGAACTTTGTAAGGATGTATAATGGGCATCTATGAAACCATGGAGAAGGGCAATAAGGTTTGGTTATTTGCTGAGTCTTCCAAGACAAGGTCTAAGGTCTGTCAGCACAAAACAGCATGTGACCTCTTTGAAACAAATGGTGCAAATGTCCATGATATTGTCACAACCTATATCTAGTCTAGGGAACTTCAACATTAGAATGTTATTAGTGCTAAAATATTTTCAAGAATTCAAGAGGTGAACAGCTGAGTGAATGCAAGTGAAAAAGATTGTAAAGCACAAAGATACTACCTCTGCCTCAGAAGGCCCATGTTGCAAATTGTTCAAAACTGGAATGGTATTTGTGGGAAGTACCACTGTGCTGTCACTATTCAGTTGTGCCTAGGCCTCCATTTCTCATGAGAAACCAGGTTTAACTGGCACCTTTGATCTGACCTAGTATACCAGTTCTTAAAATATTTTGTTAAATTCCTATGGTAACTGTCTGAGACTTCACATGAAAATAAGAATGTGGTATGAGGATGAGAATCAAGAACTGGTATTTTTCAGAGATGTTTACAACACTTAAACATGCCTTTAAAATGACACCTTTCTCTGACTTTCTCTGTGATCCCAGTGCTTCTAATCAATAAAGATTATTTCTGACGTGTAGTTTACCAATGATGTGGAAGAGATCCTTTGTTTACTCACACACGTTGATGAACGACACCATTTTTATGGTTCTGGGAAGATAGATAAAGAATTACACTTGCGAGACCGGGGATCTGTGTAATATTTTCTCAGTGTTATACGCACCTGGAAGCACACAGAAGGCAGTAGTTTCCAAATTTTTTTTTTTTTTATTTAATATTATCTAGTACCATGGAGAAAATATCATAATTTTCAAGAGAGCACGTTCTCACAAGTATAGTGAATATTCTAATTGTCTCTTGATTAATAGGCAGGATCCATTATATGGATTTGATCTGGTCATATTTACTATTGGTTTGGTTATAGGTCCAAATAATCATAATAAAAAGATCTCATTCTTTTTGCGGCTATTATAAAGCATTCAGGAAGTCACCTATGGGCTGTCCTTCTGCCAGTTTTAAAGGGTTGTCTTCCTGCTGCTCACATTTGAGTTGTCATTGAGGCATTTCTGAACTGATGTAATAGAACAGATGCAGAAACAACCAAAGCCAAAAAGAGTCAGTGCAAAGAAAAAAAGTTGCAGCTACATTTTATTCAGATTCTTTCCTACTCTGAAGCAGAGTGGCTTTTGCAGTCAGTAACTCCCCTGTTGTAGCTGATCCAGCACAAAGCTTTCTAAAGCTGTTATGTTCCCATGGTAATGAGTTGTTACTCCACAGGAGAAGTCCCATTCCAGAGAAAAAATGAGATGCCAAGCTATAAAAATGGGTTCTGCCTTCAAGATAAGTTCAGAGTCTCTTCATATGGCAGAGCTGTTCATCCTCCATAGTTCTGCTCTTCATACAAAGAATGTGGCTTCATACTCATGTTAACTCAACTCATGGGTAGAGTTTAAAAGTGCTCTTCTGGCAGTGCAGGGAGACTCTATACCTGCCTTTGAGATCTGAAAATGTTAAAAAGCTAATTCATATGGTCAAAAGTAACATGTCCATGTTTGTCTTATTTTGCAGGAAATATGGATTATATAACTAAGGATGATTTGCCCACAGATGAAGCTTAAAAAGGGCTATTTGCAACAGCATCCACAGAAAGGTAAAAGCAAAGAATGGTACCTTTTTCAAAAAGTAGTTTTATTTGACACTGGCTACTGACAAATACTAGCTTACGGACAGACCTTGTCCTGAGGTCTGAGCCCTCAGCCAGTGAAGAAGCTCTGGTCTGAGTCCTAAACCAAGGCTTCTCCCTGTTCTTTTGCTCCTTTCACATGCCAGGCTTCTGACAGTCCCTTTCCCACTTTCTCAAGATAGGCTTGCCTCCTAACTCTGCTCCCACAGTGTGAATTGAAAGGTAGATAATTGCTCTGTAAGCACGATATGTGCTCAGGCATCTTCCCATGTAGGAGTTGTGAGGAGCTGAAGGATGCTCAGAGGAGATAGGCCGCTGAGGGCATGAGCTTGTTTGCATCTATGCAAACTGAAGTTTCCAAAGATCATGTTTGGGTGAGCATTTTTAGGATGAGCAGAAGATAAACCTGCAATATTCCCACCAGATTCTGGGGTTTGCTAAAAGCTCTAAAGATGTCAAGTTTAAATGAATGATTTGACAGTATGTCTATGAGTTTCTTCTTTTAATGTATGTTCCAAAGTGTCTCGGTTTTGAAAGACAAGTGTCTGCTAAGGAAGGCAGAGGCCCCCCTTGAAGTGGCAGATATAACCCCTTTTCCCTCCAAGTTATTATATTTTGAAATCAAGGGCCTTTAGGCAAAGATGTGGGAAATAGGAATAACAGTTCTTTATATATATATGTATATAACCAGTCAAACAAAACAACAACAACTCTGGCAGTAACAGCAATCACAAACCCAGTGCCAGCCTTCTCGGCTGTCAGGCCCTTTCCCCTCGGGTGCAGTTCCGCTCGCAGCCGGCAGGGGCGCTGGCGGCTCCCGGTGAGCAGGGCAGGTGCGATGGTTCCCCCGCGGCTGCAGGGGGCGCTCCGGAGCGAGCTCGGGAAACCCGCGGCTCTGGTGCCCTGGGATCCCGGGAAGGGATGGAACAAAGGCTTCACAAACCGCTGGGCAGCTGATCCCGGGCTCTCAGGAACAGCAGGCTGGAATGGCAGGGACGAACGCAAATCCCGGGTGGCAGACGAGATGTATCCAGATGGGAAAAACCACGGAGGCCCAGGCAGGCAGGGCGAGCAGGGCTACAGCGTAGCGAAAGCTCGAAACAGCAGCGGGGCAGGGCAGCCACAGCTCGGTCTCCAGCAGGGCAGGGAAAGCGGCTTTTGGGGTCCCGGCGTTGCTTCCAGCAGGAAGAAAGAACGGCCAAAAAGAAAGAAGCAGCAGCTCCTTTCTCTGCAGCTTCTCTCTCCGGACGCTCAGAGCGAACTGTCCCCACACCCAGGTGTAGACAAAAGAGTAGCCAGGCCCGCCCCACTCCCCTTTTTGTCTTTCTTAAGTACAGCTATTTGTCCCCTAGCAACATGCATATGGGAGAAAATTCCTTTAACAGGAAAACCTAAGACTAAACTAAAACCCCAACATTATCCACCCCGAATTTTTTCCCATACTAACATGTTACATGAAACTTAACTTTTTTAACCATATAAATCTATGCATTACCCAAATTATATACAAATATACGTGCTGATACTGATACAAGTACAGAGCCATGGGTAGTTCACCCTAAAACAAGGTCCTCTTGAGGTAAGCATCGGGTCTCTCCATCCTTTTGCATCACTCACCAGGTGCAACCTGGTCCCTGAGCAAAAACAACCCCACGGATGGATTTGTCTTTGCTCAAGGCAGACTTTACCCAAACAGTTTTTCCAAGCATACCTCTCATGTGCACCACTGGAACCTTATCTCCATCTGTTGTTTGTAGGGGTTCGGATTGGGCAGGGCCTGCTCGGCTGGTGGAACCTCGAGTGTTAACGAACCAGGTGGCTCTTGCTAAATGCATCTCCCAGTTTTTGAAAGTCCCCCCACCCAGTGCCTTCAAGGTGGTTTTAAGCAGTCCATTACACCGCTCAACCTTCCCAGCTGCTGGTGCATGGTAAGGGATGTGGTACACCCACTCAATGCCATGTTCTCTAGCCCAGGTGTTTATAAGGCTGTTCTTGAAATGAGTCCCATTGTCAGACTCGATTCTCTCAGGGGTGCCATGCCTCCAAAGGACTTGCTTTTCCAGGCCCAGGATGGTGTTCCGGGCAGTAGCATGAGGCACAGGGTAGGTCTCCAGCCACCCAGTGGTGGCTTCTACCATTGTGAGCACATAGCGCTTGCCTTGGCGGATTTGAGGCAGTGTGATGTAATCAATCTGCCAGGCCTCCCCATACTTGTATTTGGACCATCGCCCGCCATACCACAGAGGCTTCACCCGCTTGGCCTGCTTGATCGCAGCGCATGTCTCACAATCATGGATAACCTGGGAGATACTGTCCATGGTTAGATCCACCCCTCGGTCTCGTGCCCACTTATAGGTGGCATCTCTGCCCTGATGGCCTGAGGCATCATGGGCCCATCGAGCTAGGAACAGTTCTCCTTTATGTTGCCAATCCAAGTCTATCTGGGACACCTCTATTTTCGCAGCCTGATCTACCTGTTTGTTGTTACGATGTTCTTCATTAGCCCGGCTCTTGGGGATGTGAGCATCTACATGACGGACCTTCACGGATAGCTTCTCTACCCGAGTGGCAATGTCTTTCCACTCTTCAGCAGCCCAGATTGGTTTTCCTCTGCGCTGCCAGTTTGCCTTATTCCACCTTTCCAGCCAACCCCACAGAGCATTGGCCACCATCCATGAATCGGTGTAGAGGTAGAGATTTGGCCACTTCTCTCTTTCAGCTATGTCCAGAGCTAATTGGACAGCTTTGAGCTCAGCAAATTGGCTCGATCCACCTTCTCCTTCAGTGGCCTGTGCAACTTGTCGTGTGGGGCTCCATACAGCGGCTTTCCATTTCCGGCTAGCGCCTACAATTCGGCAGGAACCATCAGTGAAGAGGGCGTATTGTCTTTCACTCTCTGGTAGCTCGTTATATGGTGGGGCTTCTTCGGCACGTGTCACCTGCTCCTCTTCTTCTTCAGAAGATAACCCAAAAGTCTCACCTTCCGGCCAGTTTGTAATTATTTCCAAGATCCCAGGGCGACTTGGGTTTCCAATTCGGGCGCGCTGCGTGATGAGTGCAATCCATTTGCTCCAAGTAGCGTCGGTGGCGTGATGCGTGGAGGGAACCTTTCCTTTGAACATCCACCCCAGCACCGGTAGTCGGGGTGCCAGGAGGAGTTGTGCCTCTGTGCCGATTACTTCTGAGGCAGCCTGGACTCCTTCATAAGCTGCCAGGATTTCCTTCTCGGTGGGAGTGTAGTTGGCTTCAGATCCTCTGTAGCTTCGGCTCCAGAATCCCAGTGGTCGGCCCCGAGTCTCACCAGGCACCTTCTGCCAGAGGCTCCAGGACAGACCATTGTTCCCGGCTGCAGAGTAGAGCACGTTCTTCACCTCTGGTCCTGTCCTGACTGGGCCAAGGGCTACGGCGTGAGCAATTTCCTGTTTGATCTGGGCGAAGGCTTGCTGCTGTTCAGGGCCCCAGTGGAAATCATTCTTCTTGCGGGTAACCAGGTAGAGAGGACTCACGATCTGGCTGTACTCGGGAATGTGCATCCTCCAGAAACCTATAGCGCCTAGGAAAGCTTGTGTTTCCTTCTTGTTGGTCGGCGGAGACATTGCTGTGATCTTATTGATGACCTCAGTGGGAATCTGACGTCGTCCATCTTGCCACTTTACTCCCAGGAACTGGATCTCTCGGGCAGGTCCCTTGACCTTGCTCTTCTTGATGGCAAAACCAGCTTGCAGGAGAATTTGAATTATTCTCTCTCCTTTCTCAAACACTTCGGTTGCGGTGTTCCCCCACACAATGATGTCATCAATGTACTGCAGATGTTCTGGAGCCTCACTCTTTTCTAGTGCAGTCTGGATCAGTCCATGACAGATGGTGGGACTGTGCTTCCACCCCTGGGGCAGTCGGTTCCAGGTGTACTGCACACCCCTCCAGGTGAAGGCAAACTGAGGCCTGCACTCTGCTGCCAGAGGAATGGAGAAGAATGCATTGGCAATGTCAATAGTGGCGTACCACTTTGCTGCTTTGGACTCCAGCTCGTACTGGAGCTCCAACATGTCTGGCACGGCAGCGCTCAACGGTGGAGTCACTTCATTCAGGGCACGATAGTCCACAGTCAATCTCCATTCCCCGTCAGACTTGCGCACAGGCCAGATGGGGCTGTTGAAGGGTGAGTGGGTCTTGTTGACCACCCCTTGACTCTCCAGCTCGCGGATCATCTTGTGGATGGGGATCACAGCATCTCGATTTGTCCGATACTGCCGGCGGTGCACTGTCGAGGTGGCAATTGTCACTCGTTGCTCTTCCGCTTTCAGGAGCCCAACTGCAGAAGGATTCTCAGATAGTCCAGGCAGGGTGTTCAATTGCCTAATGCCCTCTGCCTCCACAGCAGCAATCCCAAATGCCCACCTGAGTCCTTTTGGGTCTTTGTAGTAGCCTTTCCGGAGGAAGTCTATGCCCAGAATACACGGGGCCTCTGGGCCGGTCACAATCGGATGCTTTTGCCACTCCTTCCCAGTCAGGCTCACCTCAGCTTCCAAAAGGGTCAACTGCTGTGATCCCCCGGTCACCCCAGCGATGGATACAGGTTCTGCCCCCACATGTCCCGATGGCATTAAAGTACACTGTGCCCCAGTATCAACCAATGCATCATATTTTTGTGGCTCTGATGTGCCAGGCCATCGGATCCACACCGTCCAGAAAACTCGGTTCTCCCGTGCCTCTTCCTGGCTAGAGGCAGGGCCCCTCTAGCCCTGGTTATCATTCTTTCCCTGGGCGTACATGCTCGAGGTACCTTCAAGGGGATCCGACATATCATCCTCCCTTCTGTAATGCCTGGCAGCTCGGTCACGGGAGGCTGAGGCTACCTTCACCTTAGCGGAACCCCCTCGGTTAGTGCCTCCCTCCTTGAGTTCACGCACCCGCGCTGCCAGGGCAGAGGTGGGTTTCCCATCCCACCTTCTCATGTCTTCCCCATGCTCACACAGGAAAAACCACAGCTCAGCTCATGGGGTGTACCCTCTCTCTCTAGCAGGGGGACGACGGGCTCTGACTTGGGGGCCTGTGACTCGCACTGGTGCCACACTGACCCTCCTCATCTCCTCCCTCATCTTCTCCATCTTCTCCTTCATCTCCTCTTTGAGGTCCTGGACCACAGCAGAGACATGAGCTTTCAGCGGGCCATTGATCATGCTGTCATAATGCCTGAGCTTGTTGGCAACAGAGCCCACTGTTTCTCGGGTATTGTCAGCATCAATCGTTGCAATGAAGGTGGTGTATTGTGATGGCCCTAGCCTTGCCAGGTTCCACATCATCTGTCCTGTGCACCTGACCTTATCGGGGTCATTATCATGCTGTCCATCCTTCCCAAAGAGTACCTCTAATATTGCCACCTCTCTTAGCTGTTGGATCCCTTGCTCGAGTGTCTTCCACTGCATTCTATGATGATACTCCTGCATTCTTTCTTTGTGAATGAACCTTTCTCTCACACTCATTAAGAGCCGCTCCCAGAGAGAGAGAGGCCCTGGCTCCCTCACAAATATCTGGTCCACACCTGGGTCCTGGGTCAACGATCCCAGATACCTTGCCTCACCACTATCCAGTTGCACACTTGTGCCCATAAGGTCCCAAACCCGAAGCAGCCAGGTGGTATAAGGCTCACGCCCCCTTCGCACAATGTCGTTTCGCATAGCACGGAGACTGTCGTGCGACAGGGACTCAGTGATGATTTCTGGCTCTGGCTCTCCTGCTGGTTGTGAGGGCCCTGGTTGCCCATCATCATTAACTGGTCGTACTGATTTGGTCTTATACTTCCTCCTTTGCACAGGGGCGACTGCTGCTGGCTGTGGTTGTCCTTGTGGTTCAGCTGAAGCCTGGACGGTTGTAACATCCGTGGGTTCCACTGCTGCACCATCGGACTCACCCTCTTTGGGGCAGGGAGAGGGTTTTTCACTAGCTGAGGAGGTGTATTCCCTTAGCAATTGGCATATCTCCTGGCGCACCTGGCCCATCTCCTGGCACATCTCCTTGTGCACCTGGCCCATCTCCTGGCATATCTCCTGGCGCACCTGACCCATCTCCTGGCATATCCCCTGGCGCACCTGACCCATCTCTTGGCACATCTCCTGCATCCCTTTTGCCAGTACCCCCACCCAGTTTGGGTAGTCCATTTCTGAGGTGGACTGTTGGGCGGTATCAGTCTGTGGGGCGGGATCTCTAGTGTCTGGGGCTGCGGCAGGCTCTGGCTCTGGGGTAGGATCTCTAGTGTCTGGGGCCGTGTCAGGTTCTGGGGTAGGATCTCTAGCGTCTGGGGCCATGTCAGGTTCTGGGGCAGGATCAGGCTCTGGGGTAGGAACTCTACTCTCTGGGGCCATGTCAGGTTCTGGGGCAGGATCTCTAGTCTCTGGGGCTGGTGTCCGGGTAGATATCCAAGCCAATCTCAACTTATCCTTGAGTACTAAATAGAGTAGGCCTATCAGCAGCAGATGGTTAGTATTCAGAGGGAATTTAAACCCTTCAAAAATTGATGGGGTGGGCCCAAAGAACTGGTTGAGGGGTTGGGGGAAAACTTCCCCTGGTGTCATTTCCTCACAGAAGGTACCATTGTTAACATAACCCCAAAAACATGTGCTCAGTGTGTGATAGCCATTTATCCATGTGCCCACATTCCGGAGGAAGTTAAAAACCCATGAATTCCTCACCTTCTCGACCCATAACGCAAGCTGGATAACAGCAATGGTAGCCTTAGTCAGAGGACCCATATTCAAGTAAGGAGCTGCAAAGGGGAAGAATATAGCCACGGCTACATGCCACCCAAACCAGGGTAAACTAGACCACATAGTGCTGCCTAACAAGGTTCCAATATCCAGCACACAAAATAAAGTTATCCAGGAACTGTTATTCCTTTTTCACCTCTATCTCTTAATGCCCTCAGGCCCCACGTTGGGCGCCAAGATCTGTCTCGGTTTTGAAAGACAGGTGTCTGCTAAGGAAGGCAGAGGCCCCCCTTGAAGTGGCAGATATAACCCCTTTTCCCTCCAAGTTATTATATTTTGAAATCAAGGGCCTTTAGGCAAAGATGTGGGAAATAGGAATAACAGTTCTTTACTCTATATATATATATGTATATAACCAGTCAAACAAAACAACAACAACTATGGCAGTAACAGCAATCACAAACCCAGTGCCAGCCTTCTCGGCTGTCAGGCCCTTTCCCCTCGCGTGCAGTTCTGCTCGCAGCCGGCAGGGGCGCTGGCGGCTCCCGGTGAGCAGGGCAGGTGCGATGGTTCCCCCGCGGCTGCAGGGGGCGCTCCGGAGCGAGCTCGGGGAGCACGCGGCACCGGTGCCCTGGGATCCCGGGAAGGATGGAACAAAGGCTTCACAAACCCCTGGGCAGTTGATCCCGGGCTCTCAGGAACAGCAGGCTGGAATGGCAGGGACGAACGCAAATCCCGGGTGGCAGACGAGATGTATCCAGATGGGAAAAACCACGGAGGCCCAGGCAGGCAGGGCGAGCAGGGCTACAGCGTAGCGAAAGCTCGAAGCAGCAGCGGGGCAGGGCAGCCACAGCTCGGTCTCCAGCAGGGCAGGGAAAGCGGCTTTTGGGGTCCCGGCGTTGTTTCCAGCAGGAAGAAAGAACGGCCAAAAAGAAAGAAGCAGCAGCTCCTTTCTCTGCAGCTTCTCTCTCCGGACGCTCAGAGCGAACTGCCCCCACACCCAGGTGTAGACAAAAGAGTAGCCAGGCCCGCCCCACTCCTCTTTTTGTCTTTCTTAAGTACAGCTATTTGTCCCCTAGCAACATGCATATGGGAGAAAATTCCTTTAACAGGAAAACCTAAGACTAAACTAAAACCCCAACACAAAGCCAAAAGAATATATTTCTGAACCCATTCTCAGAAATGTCTCCAAATTTATATATATTTTTTAATTTTATACACTGCATTACTGATTGGTTTTGCCTTTATACTTTATTTCACTCGTTTAAATGCCGTGACTTGAGAGATTGCATCTTACCCGACTGCAGTGAGAGCTGAATCAGACTTTACATTTATTTACTGGAATGTTTCTTTAAGGTCAGAGCAAGGTTGATGTGAATCTGAATTGATTGCTTATAATATCTAGGTTAGAATTTTTTTCTTCAGTGTTTTCTCACTGTCACTGTCCATGGTGTGCAACATGTGTGCATCTGAATGCATGTCAGCTGAGAAGCAGGTAGCCACTATTCCCTTGCTGAACAAATGAGGCTTCCTTACTTTGGATAAATAGGGTTGCAGAACTGTGTTATGAATTGTGGAATGCTCTTGCCCTCGCAGCACAGGAAACAGATTTGCATAATCAAGCTCCAGTTCTTTTCCATCCAAAGTATCCAGAGATAAAGCATATTCTATGAAGCTTTGGGTTGCCTAAGTGATAATAAAAAACCAATGTTGATTAGACTTTAAAAAGTCAGCATGTGTATTTTTCAATGATGAGACAGTATCTCTATATCATAAAGGGACAAAATTTAGTCAAGAAAAATACAACTCAATTTTTAAGATGTGTTTTTGTACATCTGTTTTGTTTCCTGGAACATTCACATAGTGTAAAGAAGAAAGGTTACTGTTTTATGGTTATAACTAAGCTAAGTGTTCATTCTGATTTGAAATCAGTCAAAATGAGGTCTTTGCCATAGAAAAAGATGTGAAGAAGCTGTAGATAATTCAGACATCTGTCTTGGAATTCAGGCGCATTCTCAGTATATGACTCTATTTGAATGAGGTCATTGGCATGTTTGGGATAGATGTATGGACTAGTTTTAATTTTTTAAAATATAATTTAAGACAAGTATATTGTAAATTGCTAAATTCTGTAAGCAAAATAAAAATTAAAATTTTTGGTGGAATAAAAGATGTCGAAATATAATAAAATAACATTGGTTTATAGATTTCTTTTGTAAATTACTTTATTTCCAAGAAAGTAAAATTTAGCAAAAATTTTCACTTGTAGTGGCACATTTTGCATTTTCATGCTCTCACATTAAATTTAAACTCAGGAATTTCTGGGACACCTTTCACTTGAACTATAACATTTTCAATTGGATGATAAACTGCAGCAGTGCCAGTGATTGATTCCTACACTGATCTATACAACAACTAGTTAGAACTGGCAGAACACTGAAGATGAATGGAATGGCACCAGTCAGTGAGCTCTATTACTTTCTTATTTTTCTGGGTCTGTGACTGTACAAGGGAGGTTTGTCTCTCACAGCTCTGCAGTGGTCATTCTTTCTCCAAACTCTACTGCTCAGGCAGTAGGAGAGCTGCCACATGCATATGACCAGCAAAGCAGAAGCAGTAGATAAAGCCTCTGTAAATGCTCTTGGAAGCTAGGCAGAGTGGTATCACAGAAGAGATGTAAAATATCCCACAAAACCCATTTTTGATCATTGCTGTTTTGTTTACAAAATGCATCTTGGTATGAAGGAGGACTTAGAAATGGTAGGAATGAAATTTGAAGGAGTTATCCTAGTCCTGTTCTTTGAATCAATATGAATTTTCAAGGACTGGGTTGCTATTTCAGATTTCTGCTATAAAAAACTTTTATCTGCAAATCCTGATCTTTCTTTTATTAGGAGTAATTATATGAAAATACAGCATTTCAGAATTTTATAGATCTCAGTAGCTGCAGAATGTTAAGCATGTATTTGGAGAATTGGGAATTTAATGGATTTCTGCAAGAAGTGCAGGGATATAGATGTTGATGATAGTAGGTGGAGCACACAGTTGATGGTTGTTTTAAAATCTTTTCCATTTTATGTTTCTTGGAATATATCAAGAGTCCCAAAAAAGTCAAAGGGAGATCCATCACAGATTCTACTGGGTCCTTCTGGACCACCACAAGGTTTTTGTGGTCAGGCCACCTTTTTCTTTCCCAGATCTTTTGTCATTTATTAATACAGTCTTTCTCATATTTGTAACTTTCAGTGTTCTTTCCAGTTACTTATTAAAACTCCAAGCCATTAAAATAACAATAAAAATGAATCATTCACCCCAGCCCTCAGTGTGTATGCATTAGTTCAGTCCAGTTCTTTCTTTGTCTTGCAACTCCTCCATCATTCTAATTGGAGGATGAGCATTTGTGGCTGTCCTTTTTCACTTGCCAGTGTGGGATCTGGCACTCTTCATCTATTTCTTGTGTAGTTTCTGGAAGTCACCCCAGATTTTTATTCTCATAAAAAAAGGAAGGGCCTTTGGGGCTTGAAAATGTATGTATGTATATGTATATATGCGTGTAACTGTAGGATTCTTTCAAAAAGGTGATCTAGGTTATGGCACTATCCTAAATAGTGTAAATGCTTTCTTAACAAATAGAACCCTATTCCTTGCAGAAAAATGGTAGTTATCTGGAATGAGAAAGTAGATAAAATGGAGGAGAATCATCCAAAAAATCACAGCAGACAAGTCATTTGACAATGTGAAGGGAATTCTTGTTTCCATTTGTTAGGAGAGTTATGGTGGAGAGGGACGCAGTAGGAAGAATAAAATAAGAAAAAGAAAGAAAAGACTGAAGGGAAGTGAGCTTAAAAAATACAGGAGGGCAGGACAGATTAGGGCATGGAAGGCTTCAAGCTTGGGGGCTAAAGCAAGATTTCAGTGAGACTTTCAGAGCCCTGCTTGAATAGATTATTTTGCTATAATCCCCCTAAGACAGCTGCTAGACAGCATTCCTCTACAAGGAACAACAAGGAGCAACTTGACAACAAGAAGTCATATTCCTCACTGTTTCAGACTCTGTTAGTAGAAGGGAAAAATACATGAATAACCAAGTGAACAATAGTTTTGAAGAACTGGTAGAAGAGACATAAATAATTCTTTCAGTAATCAGTATGAGATGGAAAAAGAACATCCCCATCGAGGAACACAGTGTGTATAACCTGGTGGTTATAATAACACCCAGGTAAATCTTTTACAGCCTGGGTGGGTCTTCTGCCAGAGGCCCCCCCAGATGTGGTCCTTAGGTTACTAGCCATGGTATAGCTCTGCATCAAGGCTGTAGAAATGTTTGAAACTCAAGTTTGAGTAGGGATCAATGATCACCAAGAAACAGAGTTTACAGCAGACCAGCATGTTTAGGAACCACTGCTGTAACTAAGAGGCTGTTATGACAGAGAGCATCACCAGTCTCCTCTGACGTCAATGCTTTGTGAGAACCAGGCTGGCTGGAAAAAAAGGTTATGGCTTTGAGCATCAGGGATTCACCTGTTTCTCAGAAAACTTTTTCTTAAATGAGCTCAAGTCACACTCTCCTTGATGCTTCCCACTGTGCACTTTCAGCAGCTTCCCAGTAAACAAGCCAGCTTCTTCTGATCACATTTTTTGCTTCTTCACTTTGCTGAATAGGAACTCTCCTGCCACTCCCTGAGACAGTGAGTATGTCTCGGCTTTTAAAAACGCTACTGGAAGCTTTCAAAGAGAGCTTCCAGAATTACAATGAGGTTCCCTGACATTTCAATTTTTTTTCAGTTTGATGCTTTCTTTCTAGAATATCTTCTTATGATGCTGCAACTCAGAAATTTCTTTTCCCTTTGCTTCTTCCACCCTCAGATTTCACATGTGTATCAACCAGTATCACATTTTCTGTTGTACTTTAATTTAGCTAAAATGCGAAGCTCAGGTGAAGCAAACTGTTCCCACAAAGATGCATTCCTGTTTTCATTGTTGAAGCATTACTCCTGCCTTGATTTGGTTTATTTTTCTTCAGAATAAGTAGCAGTAGCACATTACCTTTACATCTATGATATTTGTTCTTTTGCCTGCTTACTCCATAAAATAAGATAGTAGCCTCAATGCACTAATGCAGATGTCTAGGAAGTATATATTTACATTTTGAAATCATGCTGTTAACTGGGTTTTTTAGTAATTTTAAGGAAAGTTAGGGTAAATACCCATCAGTTAAATCAGTAGAGTACTCTGTATTCACCTTGAATAAAAGCTTTTCTCATTCATGAACTAGAAAAGCACTCTTTAGCATTCTTACACTGCATAGTGTTATGTTCTGAAAGCAACTTATCATGAAAAACAAAATAGGTTTTTTTCTGAGCCAGACTGATGTCAAATTCTGTTAGCTTTACTTAAGAGCCATGGAATTTCCTACTTCTGGAGGTTTAGGCAAACTTTTTTGTGAAAGGTTTAATTTAGCGGAGTGTTCTAACAGACTTATTTCTTAGTAATACATAGTCTGTCTTGTACTTAATCTTGCAGAGGCAGATGCTGTGAGCTGAGGCATCCTGCATGTGACATAAGTAATCATTAACAATCACTGTTATTCAATCTCCCCAAAGTAGTTTTCAATATCCCTACTACATTACTGTAAACAATCATCAGATATTCAGATAAGTATTAACATATATTAAGTGTTGTGCAGGTCCTATTTAAAAAAAAAATCTTAGAAAAATAATTATTAAAAATGAATTGCAGGTTTTTTTTATGTGGTTCGATAGCTGATTTCATTAAGAGGAGTTTCTAGCAAATGAAAATGCAGTTGTATTTCAAATAATTTCCTTACAAGTTTACAGGAATATATTATGATGTAGTTGGCAGAATTTGCTTAAGGAGGACAACTAGGCTGCAGGGAGACTGAATTTTCTTTCAGCACAAAGGAAGTTGGGTTTTTTTCCCTCAGATTAGGAATGACATGGGGATTCCTCTCTTGTGGAAGCAAATTTGTCCTTACTCGTCTTGTAATTCTTATTGATTGGAACTTACATTTTCTGTTCAGGATTTACCTTGAATTAGGCTGAGCATGTAACACTTGAAGCCAATGTGAGAGAGAAGTAAAATAATAAGAGAGATAAAAGTAAAAGAATGGGGTTCAAGCTATAATTTGTAGATAGTGAGGTGAGAAAACATTTCAAGTTGAGGTAAAAATGTGAAGTGCAGTATTTTCAGTGGAATGCTGGCTTTACTAAGTAGCAATATTCATATTTCCTATCCCAGGAATAAGTAGCTGAAAGACAAGGGCAAAAATTACTTTTACCATATCAACTTGAAACAGAGTAGGTATAAAAATAAAGAAGACAAAAGATGATAATTAAGCTCTCTTCAAAGAAGAAAAATTGTGGAACATAATGGCTCAGTGTTAAAAATTTCTTTTCATCCTTGGAATAATCATAATCGATACTCATATCTGTAAAATAGCAGGTACTTACATTTTTCTGGGGATTGCAATGATAGTGTTGTAATTTTTTGGTGAATATTTTAAAATTAAACAATGGGCATACAAGACCACAAGACCTTGCTCCAACTCCCATATTTTCTTTAATATGCCTGCCTGAACTGTACAACTGCTATCACCAAAGCATCAGACTGCCTGATAGCCCATAAGGCTTGGTTTATTTTTATGATTTTATGATTAAAAATACCTATGCTTGTGAGTCAGAGGATCTATGTGACTTACATGTGCAATCATGTAAGGCTGTGTTTCTTCCCTGCTGAACACCTCTGTGTTGCCAACAGATCAGAGGTTTGTGTACCACTTTTTATTGTTGACTTCTGACAGTGGGAGGGATTCTGACTACTGTAGAGACTTCTGACACTTTTAGAAAAGCTGCCTCCATCCCTGAGAGCAGTAAATCAGGACACTGCTGTAGGTGTCTGTTTCTGGTTTTAGAGTTGGATAATGGGAAATGCTCAGAACTGAAGTGGTGCTACTTGTGCTTTCTTTTCCTTTTGTGCCTTTTGATCTGTTCCCAAACTTCCTTTTGTGTCTCTGAAATTCTTCTATGAAGGTCAGAAAAATGTGAAAGTTGTTCAGCTATCAGGCAGTGCCATAGTTTACCTTCCCTTGGCAAAGCTGGCCACATGTGACAGAGCATGCTAAAGTAATGTAAAGGGAGCAAAAATGTGGAGAGTTTTTTTGTAAATACTACCCTTGACTTTCACTGTAATGGAGTCTGTGGTGTCACACATATTTATATCACATCTTTGTTAAATAACTGTCTATCTTATAGTTACCCAACAGTGTATACTACACTATTCAAGGACAATTTTCACATATAAATTCCTCTTTTTGATATGTTGGTACTTTTATTCCTATGTATTGACCTAGGCTTTGTAAATATGATAGAGAAGCAATTGTTTTCTGTCCAATTAGCCCAACCTTTGCCTTGGCTGTAAAACTTTATGCAAAGTACTCCTTGCAGTCTTTGCAGTCCAATGAAACAAAGATAGACTTATAACTCTTAAAGATTTTGGCAAACTGCTAATAAGAGCTTTTTAGAAACTGTAAGACCTTCAGCTGATGGAAAAGTATAGGAGGAAAAAAAAGACTGCAGTCTTGCACAGGCAGTAATGATGACAGCACCATTAATAACATGGATCATTAAAATTTATAAAAAAGCTATTCTTAATATGGGATATAAATACATTTCTCAGGCAGAGCTATGAAATTTATAACTTTTTTATTGTCACCAGAGGACCTTCCTAGTGCTCTGCACCCCTCCACTGTCTGCCCTCCCTCATAAATCACTGTGTGGTTAATAACCTAGATTACAACTACCAGTTGCATTTACAGAATTAAATATTGACTATGTGAAAATGTTATTACATTTTTACTGATCGGAAGACTGCAGAACAGCCCTGCAGGACATGTAGCTGGACAGAAATATCAGTGTAATCTTTGTTGGAAACACAGTTATGGGACGGTTGGTAACAAGTGACAGTTTTTAGAAACAGAAAAGAGGTGGTGGAAAGTGAACTCCTTAATTTCATACCGAGCAACACATGTTACGCAGAGCAAGTTGTGTTTTAAAGGCCACTTCATTTTTGGCTGAGAAGTTTCAAGACCAAATACAATTTTAAAATGTAAGTCCTTGTGTTGGCAAAGTGGTACATCAGAAAGTCCGATAATATTTCTTCTCAGGTCTGAGATCTTGGTGAAACTGAGCTGTGTTTATATCAAGGAATGGGGCTTTTGCCAGGTTGGCTGGGACACTGACTTAGGTTTTAGTACTTAATGAATTGTTTTTCATACCACTTCATGTCTGTTTTTACTGTTTTCTCATTGGATGAATTATTCCAAAGGTCTCTTCAACTTCCTCTTCTCCACAACACATGAACTAACATAGATGTCAGAAGGAAAGAGTTTCTTATTAAAAGTTATTTAGGTTTTGATCCTTGTTATTTATTTAACAATTGGTTTAATCCTCCCTTAGAATCCTTTGATATAATTTTGTTATTAATGCAAGTTTTTACTAGGATTCAAGAAAAAAATCACATGTCCACATAAATGGCCATTTTCCATGTCACTATCACATTCCTGAACTTCCATCTGAATGTGTTCATTTTTTTAGTTTCTTCCTCCTGTAGGAAAGTTACTCTTTATCTTGCCCAGACGTAATTTCTCTGCTGCACTGGAAGCAAATCCATGCTTTTGTGCTGCAACATATTTTAATAATAATTTCAATCCAAATCAAAGTGATTAATTATTTTTCAATAAATCCTTTTTTTGAATACTTCTTTGTTCATTTACAATCTAAACAAGTTTCAACTTGCCATTTTAACCTGAATTTCCACAAAATCAAAAAAATACTTTTATTAGGCATAGGTCTTCTTTGTCTCCTCACATTTTCTTGCCTATCTCCAAACTGCCTTTAACTTGCCAATGGATTCTCTGTTATTCTGCTCGTAGACTGACACCACCACTGGAGAAGATGTTTCATTTCATTCACAAGTGAAAGAATTATATCCTCTTTCTTTATCATATGGATCTCCTCAAATCATCCACAGTCTCAAGAACAAGTCAAAGTTTTCACTCTGTGGTAGCCTCCAAGTTTAGCCTTATTTAAAGATTTGTAATTTGCCCTTGCTGCATATCAATGTAAATCATATGACAAAATGTCTTCACAGTAATGATTGTGTGAAGATCAGATACTCCATTCCTTCTCCTTTTAAAACTCTTTCTGGATTGGAAGAAGCAGGGAGTTATTCTGGAGAGGCTTCTTTTAGATGTAATAGCAGGAGTGCCAGATTTGTGAAGTGTTTCATATTTTGCTTTGAAATCTGACCCTACTCACAAGAGTCCTGGCCATTTGTCAGATGACTTTGATTATGGTCTATTTTGGTGTCACTTTGCAAAATTTATTCCAGGTTAAGCCAGCATGGAAGTCTGTTAGTGAACATTTACTTCAGAACAGATTTATATATATTTATTAAAACTGATAATGAATTTTCAGCAATTTTTCAGTGTTCTGCATGTTATAATATCTAAGATTAAACCTTTCTCATTTTCTTCAATAGAAATAACAACAATATTTTAATAATGTTCTGCAGCACATTAATACCATTCACTTTTATACTAAGGGGCTATGTAAAATCTATTACCATTGAAGGAATCGTTCAAATTTATTCTCCTTTGTGTATAGTTCTTGTTGGATAAATGTTCTAGCATTATACATCAGTGAAGAGCCTGATGGGAAGGGGTAGTAGCCATGCTTGAAAGGGCAACAGGGAAAGAAGTAGAAACATGAAGTGTTGTTGAGTGGTGAGGAATACAGAACTGTGCAAAAAACAAGGAATTGATATCCCTCTAGACACAGACAACAAACAGTGAATAATTCTTACCAGAGAGAAGAAACGTTTGCCCTGCCTAAGAATTCTGCTGTCACACAGTTCTCTGACTGTATATATCAGTATGGGAAATCTTCCAAAAGATGACCTTTGTCTCCCAAGTGGCATTTTGTATTTCATTCCTTGAGACACTGACATCTGAAAGCTTCCTTCTGTTTGTGTGGCCAGACCACTTCAGTGTCCTTTTGGTCATGGTAGTATCACAAGACAGGGATATATTTAGAGAGCAGAAAGAAAAAAAATAGAGGTCAGGTAGAAGAGTAAGAAAAAGATATATAACGGGAAAAGATGACAGCAGAATCATAATTTTCACATAAAAGGAGATGTCTAGCATTTCAAAGCTCCAGGGCATGTCACGTAGGACCTTCTGCATGGCTCAGTCCAATCAAAGCATCTCTTAGAACAAGGAATATGCCAGCATCCCATCTTGAGCCTCAAAATCAAACTCTGCTTCTTTCTCACTAGGTGTTTTGGTGAGTGACACACTGAACAGCTGCTCTTTTCCCTGCAATTAGGCTTAGCATCAGAAACTTTGACCTAATTTAAGCTGTTTCTCAGATTTCTTTGAATTACTTGAAATGTATTGTATTAGCGTTTAGTCATTATGCTTCTTATTTTGATTGGATTCAGACTTGAGGTGGTGTTGACTGTGACCCCAGTGGGATCAACTGAAGTAAACTGTAGTTGACTTCTACACATTCAAGGTTATCCTTAATATAGAGGGCAACTTCTCTTCCTCTTTTTCCCTGTCTTTGCAAAACAGCCTATAGCCATCCATTATGGTCCTCTGAGCAATGTGTGTTGTTCCACCATGTTTCAGTTATCAAATATCAAATATCAAATATGATTGGGATATCAAAACTTTCTGACAGACCCAGGAGCTCCAGTTCCTCCTGTGTATTCCTCAGCCTGTGTGCATTGGTATACATACCATTTAAGATGGTTGGATTTCTGGTTCTTATCTTGGGAGGCAGCTAAGGAATATTTATTGCTGCTCTGATTGGCCTGGCTTGTTCCCCTGGCATGAGCATTATTACTTTAGACCTTATTTCCCAAGTCTTTCAGTTTAAAGCTCACCTCACCAAGTTGGCCAACCTGCTAATCTTGGTCTAGCAACATTCCTTCGCTCCACAGGTGCTGTGCATCCTGTTGAGAGCTGTGAAGTTTGGACAGGTGTTGCCTGCAAGCAATTAGCAGACCATGTAGGCAACAGCAGAGCAGAGAGAGAACTGGGAGGAGCAATGAGGAGCAATTCTCTAAGTTCACTTCAGCTTCTAAATAAAGTTGATGGAACTTGGTGTCTTTACAGAGCTTTTTGGGCTAAATGTCATTAGATTAAATTTATCTGCTATGAAAATTGGCCTACCATGAGTAATAAGGTCTGTGTTTTTAATCAGCAATAATACACAATACAGTTTAATGTGGTTTATTTCCTACCATTTATGTCCCTAGATTTGAAAGAAAAACACCTCTTTTAATTAGTCACACATTTTGTTTTCAGAAGTTCTTATACAGTTTTGGTTGAGGGAAGTCTTTAATCCTGACACAGACCTCATTTTGACAAAGTATAAGGAGCTTTGGTTGTGCTAACAGAAGTCCATCCTTTTGGATGTAAACAAGGCCAGATTGCACAGGGCTTTGAGCAGCCTGGTCTAGTGGAAAGTGTCCAGCTGACCCCTACTGACCAAAGGGATATTCCATAGCATATGTCGTCACACTCAGTATACAAAGGGAGGGGAAGAAGGAAGAAGGGGAGGACATTTGGAATGATGGCATTTGTCTTTCCAAGTCACCATGATACACGACGAAGCCCTGCTTTCCTTGAGATAGCTGAACATCTGTCTTTCCTTGGGAATTATTTTTTGTTTTGCTTTGCATGTGTGTGGCTTTTCCTTCCCTATTTAATTTTATTTATCTCAACCCATGAGTTTTCTCACTTTTACTCTTCTGATTCTCTCCCTGATCCCACTTGTGGAGAAGTGAGCAAGTGGGTCTGTGGTTACTTGGTTACTGGCTGGGATTAAACCATGACAAGTTCAAATACACAGACATACAGAACTCTTTAAACTGCTATGAGAACATCAGAAAACTAACAATTAAATAAAGATTGGTGCTATTACAACATGGTAGAAATGTACCTCGCCTTTATGGGAACAAATGGCAACAAAACAGGTAGAGGAAATGTCTGTCTTAAGAGTTTTGGTGTACAGTGCCCATTTTTCTTTTCCAACATGAAAATGCCTAGTTTTACAGATGTTGATTACTAGAAAGTATTTTCTCATATAAATATGGTCAGGTTACTCTTGACTCTTACTGTTTGACTTGACAATTTTCCCTCTCTTTTCCCCAACTTTTGCCAATTACCTTTTTTTTTACCATACAAGACATTTTCTGTAGTCAGCAGACCGTTTCAAAGACAGGTTTTTGACAGATGTTTTTATTGTTTTCCCCCTCCTCAGTCTTTCATATTTGTCTATTAGATATGCAAGAGTAATAGTTAAAACAAAAGCTGTCCTTACAGTACGGGGGAAGGGGGAAGCCTGTAGAAATGCTTCACACAACAATTAATAGCTTATTCACCTCCTATAATAGATGCAGAGAATGGAGTATCTATTGAGCAGCTGAGGGCAGTCAACTCTCGATTCCATTTGCACAATGGCATCCTATTAAATGGGACACCAAATTAATGTTTGCATCTCTCAGTTGTTATATTCCATTCAAGATGGCACTATGAGCTCTTTGCATGATCAGTGGCATTCACTATCACCTGTGCCTTCCTTCCTTCAGAAAAGAAGGGAGCAAGCAGGGCTAGCATTCTGCTGTCAGGAGGGAAAATATCTACTTAGCAAATGAGAGGGAATGCAATAAAAGTTGATGCAAAGCATCTATGTTAAAGCAGGCTTTGTGCTGTGCTGAGTCTTTCATCTTTCATAGCTCTTGATGCTATGTCCAATTCAAAAACTATCAGAGATAAGTGCAAAACATAAAAATAACGCCAAACCTGAGCACAGGGATTTAATTTACTCCTTGGACAACTTAGATGGCTTTTAGAGCTACGTCTTTCTGTATTCAAGTGTCTGTATGTGTGTTTGCATAGACAAACACGCTACAGGAGAATTACAGAATAAAATCTGTATGTTTGTTTTGCCTTGATGCAGCCTTCAAAATGAACCAGTTAGCTACAAACTCCTTTCATTTCTACCATACAGGCTGTGAGAAATTGGGGCACTTGTCCTTCGTAAAATATGATTTAGTTCATGAAAGTGTAAAACTACTAAGACTTATTTCTTCTAGAAGAGCCCGAACACTTAAGACATCTGCATTCAGCAGTTCTACCATGCTGTTTATTCAAATGAGAATTCTTAACAAAAAGGTTACTTCATTGGGCCAGTTCAGCTTGTTTGCCCAGCAGGAGCTCTGCACTTTATTTAAGCTTTTAAACTCCATATCAGTAGCATGAGTTGATGTTTAGTGCACAATAGGGATACAGTATAGCCTAATATATGCATTTTTCCTTCAGAATTCTAATGGTTTAGTACTGAAGGAAATTTACACAAGCCTTATAGAAATTAAAGCAAGGCATTTATTTCATTCAGAGAATGCAGTGACTTCCAATGGTTGCACTGCTAAGCACTCTCAGCTTTGAAAGGGACCTTTTATTGTGCAGGAAGAAAGCTCAGATATAGCGCTAAGTGAAAATTTCGGAGTCCAGATTAGCATGCCTAGCAACTCATTGCTGTGTACTGTTTTTTCCCAGTCCCCTACTAGCTGAACTCTTTCCGTACATCTTTAATTGATTGGGTTAATATAAACCCTCAGCACTACCAGTGTTTGTGTGGCCCCCATAATAAGGCTATTGTGTGCTTCTCTCTACTCTTGTGTTCCCTATTTAGGAATGTGTCGCTCTGAGCAGTTCAAAAGTGTGAGCAAATGAAAAAAGCCACAATCACTTCATTAATGATTTGTAAACAGAATATCCAGTACTGACGCCACCTGCATAGGCTTTCAGAAGAAAAAATACTGGATTTGCTGAAGCTCTGTGTAGAATCACTGTGGAATTTAATTTGGCAGAGTAAATAAATGCCCCAATTAACACTTTTACACTCAACCAAATGGTTGTATTTAGAGGAAACAGTTTCTTTCTTCAAGGAAAAATTCAAAGGAGACATGGGATAAAAATATAAAAGAACACCCCAAAAACAAACAAACAAAAAATAACCTTTAAATCTCTCCGAGCAAGTTTTACACAAGATGGCACACAGCAGTTGTTGAAGTTATAAAGGCAGACAGCAAAATGTGTTTAAAAAAGGAATGTGAAGTAAGAAAAAAGTTCACTGAAAATTTCAAAATAGCAGCAAATGTGTTTATAACTTCAGTTTGCTGCTGCTGTAGGCCTCATTAAAGTAAGCCTTTGTTTTTTCCTTTTCAAACACTACCTATTATGACAGCTAGAAACAGCTTACCAGCTGCATACTGTCATCTTGGCCTGCCAAGATATCATGTAATCATTCTCAGAGTCTGAAAATGAGTATCCACCACTGGCTTTGTGAAGATGTCAAAAAAACCTAAAATTGCTCTGCATGCATATAGTTCTAACTACACTGCATAGTTGTTGATTTAAGAAAGACTTTTAGTAAGCCCTACTGAGGTAATATTTATCTACAGTACCTTTCTAAATTAGAGGCAAGCTTCTTACATGGCAGCAGATATGCACAGTTTTAAGACCTGTCAAATACTGTGAAGTTCCTTCAAATACAAGGAAAGGAAATAAGAGTCAGGCTTCTTTCTGAAATGCCAGGTATTCAGCCACTCACTGGTGCCTGCAATGACAACCCAAACCCCCTCATCAGCCAGGGGATTACCTGGCTCTCCTATCTGATCTGCCATCCTTCTGTACTCTGCCTGTTACTAAAGAAAACATGTTGCAAAGGAACGAGACATGAAAAGGAAGCTCTGAGTATTTTATTCTGCATTTCTAAAATTGTTTGCATCATGTAAGACCATAAAATCCCATAAGTAAACAATGGAGTGGGTCCACATTTTCACTGGAGCAGGTGAGGAGAGATTGTGATAATGGTCAGATACACAGAGCATTGCAGAGGGAGTCTTTGGAGGGGAGAGTGGCCTGTGAGGCATGGCTTGTACACCACCACTGCTTTCTTTCCTGTATCCAGAACAAAGACAGGTTTCTCACTTCAGAGAAGGATTTCGAAACACTGATTCTTTTTGGAGATGAAACAGCTGCCCATCCTGAGGTATATAACGCCCTTCCCCACTCTCCTCTTTTGCAGTGCTCTATACAATCCATTTGTGGGCAGGGTGAAACAGGTTCTGTCATCCTGAAATATAGCAGGATAAAATATTTTCTGCAAAGCTCAGCCACAGACAAAAAAAAAAGCACACAGACTGGATTGTTAGGAAAGAAAGGGAACACAGGAGAGGATGTTGCTGTATTGATTGAGGTGGACTGGGGGGAAAATGCATCTTGGATACTATAGGCAGTGCTCCTCCTGTCCCACATGAATATGAAGCAAGAAGGGATGCAAAAAAGGAAGTTTAGAATTTTAATGCCTCCACCAATTACATAGTCCAATTTAAGTCCAAAAGTATTGTAACTGCTAGATTTTGCTTAGCAGGCTGTAGCTTCCTGAGAGCTCAGTGAGGGTTTCCTAGGGCAGTGCGACCTGGTCGCATCCCGCAGTCCATTTCGGACAGCCCCGCGATCTTGCTCTGGTCAGCTATCAGCAGTACAACCAGTGATGACACAGGAGGTGAGAAGGGTCTCTCATGAGGGTTGAGATGGCTTTAGTCACACCTTGTCCCCATGATCTCCAGAGATAAAAAGACCTCATGGTTTGAGCGTGGGGGGTTTTGTCAGGGGTCCAGGGGCGGTCCCTGGGAGGGGTTGGGGTACAAGAACCAATAGGGAGAGCCTAGGCTAAGGGCAGGGGGGAGCAGGAAGGGAAACGTGGCATTGCAAAAAGCAGTGGGTTAACAGGCTACCACACAAAAGGACTTGGGAGCTCCTGAAAGCTTGCAGAAAGATCAGTCATCTTCACTGTGAGATGTGATCTATTTCCCAAATGTTTGACTATCTATCATTTTAATTGTTTATAGGCCATTGACTAACTGTCCCATACAAAGATGTAAAGCAGGAGTTACGGAAATGGCACATAATTCTAGGATCCAGAGGTTATATGTGATTGCATTAAGAAAAATGTTGGCATCATATTACCATGAAGCTCTTTGTCATTATTGTTGGCTTCGCTTTCAGTTCTCATATACAGGCTTATGGTAGTATTACCATGCAACTCTGAAGCATGTTTTTGCAAAGTTTTGGGTTCTACTTGAAAGATTGAATGGTTTAAACAAGGTCCAAAGGTCTACAAAAATTGCTCAAACTACTGTACAAATTATTGAGCAAGGAGAACCCTGAGGTATTCTGAACCAGTATTCCTGGCAGGAGATGCAACAAACAAAACAAATCACAAGAGTTAGCAAAAGCGTACGTTAAAGTACAAATAAAGGTGATATGTGTCGTTAGCACTCCAGTCTTCCTCCACAGACAGAGGTTTCTGGACAGAACCATTCTGGATGGAATAGCCAGGAATCTTGCCAGTTTTTGTGCATACTGTATGTAAGGATCAATGATGCAAAGACATGCAAAGCAGAAAAACTTGTGGTGCCTGAAAGATCTCACAAATTAGCAGGCAAGATTATTGCCTAACTATGCCAGAAGCCTGCTTCATCTCCTATTTTAAGCAAATGTTGGCAAGTATGACAGATAATTTAATCATTGCAGCTGCTTCCAGCACCATTACAAAGCAAAAAGATATTTATAATGAGCATCATTCCTACTCTGGGAATATGTGCAGAATAGGCATGGATTTAGAGGATCCTAAAGTAAGCAAGCTGACCATATGTTCACCTGGTACTGATGATGATGATATCAGAGAAGTTTATTCCATGACATGCTTTGTTTTAGTTTCTTGGTGCATTTCTTCATATTAACACCTAACCATGCAACAATCTTTTTGGTTTTCCTGATTCTCTTAATGGACACTTGACACTTTACCATGCCATAAATCGAGTCTCTTCTGATGGGAGAGAATTTGCTGAAAGTCCTTGCAAGGAGTTTAAAAGATAAAGTGAGACATCTTCTGTAGTTTCAATGCTTCTAGATAGATGTTTATTAAGTCTTATCAGAGGAACTGAGCCACTAGCGTGACCCAGGTACAGCATAGAAGGAGGAAAAGTAGGAGTGAGACCAATTATCAAGATTTACACAGCCTTTTAAAGATATTTTAAGCAATAGTTACTAAAAACGTACATTATTTTCACTTTCCTGCCAATCATTCAGTAACACGACTAGGAACTGCGGAATTTTCTATCCAGTCAATCCAAACCACTTTTACTGCAGAACATGGAGTAGTAGAAGAAGGAGAAGAAGGTCTAGAGAACAACAACAATCCTCCATTTTGATATTTTTTACTCTTATCTATTTACTATAAAGAGAAGCCTAAAACCTCTAAATTTTCACCCTGTGACAATCTTATATAGTAGTCTATCACCTAATTCACACCACTGTATTTTCTAGTTCTTGTCTGACTGTTGGTAATTTTTTCCAAAGTTTGAAGCTAAAACAGTGTTTTTCAGGGGGGTAAGAACCCTTAAAAACAGGCAGAGAAATATTCTCAGCACTCTGGGTTCCTACAGACAGTCATGAATAGGTAAGAGTGAAATTGCAGTGTGTTCCCAATTTTAACTTCTGAGGGGACCAGGACATGAGGGAATAACACAAAGCTCTCCCTTCTTACCAACTGGACACATCACATTTTTGTTCTTTGTATGTAGTGTACATTGTGGAAAAATGCATGTTTTTTTCCAGAAACAGTACTGCAACCCTAACAAAAAAAAAGCCAATTTCACAGCCCCACAACAAGAATGTTGGACAAATTATTCTAATGAACATGACTCCTGTGGAAAGGCATTCAGAGCCCTTGGATGCCCAACTAGCAGACAGCATTTACCTGTCTGAAACAGGATGAGCTACATCAGCATTTTCTAAAGCTTTCCTAGGTGTTCAAAAGACACAAGATGCCCAACCCATTTACATCCACAAATATCTGACTTTGTAACATGACCTTCCTTGTTCCTTTAAGAAGCACAAGAAATATGAACAGGACAGCTGTTTCATGCTTGGCCATATTTGCTGGATAGTGCCTTCTCTCTATCTTAACCTTTTGAAAATGCAATTTCTGCTTGATAACCAACTCAGCATAGCCAGGAGAATTGTGATTGTTGTAGTCACTGAAGTGATATTCTCACTAAAAATAGAGGGTTACAGCATTCTGCCCTAGGATAACTAGCTGTCTCTTGAGTAAATATTTGGAAATAATTTACAATGAACAACCTCTGATTGTTTGTAAAGTGTTTTTGAAACACAGTGTTTAGGTCTTTCGGGGCAGACACTCAAAAATAGATATCAGACTTGTAAGTTTGTGAATGCAAGCTAAATCTTTTTATGAATCAGTGTTATTAAATTGTATGCATAGTGCTAACTTTATATTTAAAATAACTTTGTAGTTCTCATACTTCAGCAAACAAGCGAAGAAAATTTAACGTATGGAAGGTATGATTCCAAAGTTAAATATGTAGGTTTTGGAAGAATGTCAAAGCATTTTTGACTCAAAATATTCTCTGGGCATATATTTGCACAACTTTGTTTCTTTCAATAAAACCCAAATATCTCAAGCTGGCCTCGTGATAGTTCCTGTCTTTCTAGGAGAAAACACTCAAATGCTTTGCAGAAATTAATGTGGGAGTTTTTTACTTTCTTTTTCAATTCTACCTTTTTTTTGCATTTTGCCAAAACTGTTATGTTCCTTAGAGTATGGTGAGAGATTATATTTGTGGGATTTCAAATTATAATAAAAGGAAATTGCTCAGTGACCCTTCCTTATGTGCAAGAAAATCTCATAATTTTCTGCTGAAAGGGAAACATGTGAGGGTGTGTGATGCCTTTGAGAAAAGAAGCAGCCTTTTGGCAGTGCTAACAAGCTATAGCCTACAAAATTGTTTCATGAAACTGAGCATTTGATTCATTTAAGAACTCATGCTTATCATTATTTTGAAATTTGCTAATTCCTCTTACACAATCTTTAAATACCTTAGATTAAGCCCATACTAGAATGTGACAAAATCAATTCTCTTCACTATAAACTTGGGTAACTCATTTTTTAAAGAAACCAGAAGCCTTCACTTTCTTAAGGAGTGTGGTCAAAGATTTACAATTCCACTTGGGAATGTTTTCTAATCTGCCACTGAAGGTAAGTGGAAAATTAGAGACAGATTTTTCCATTCCAGAGAGGCGCTGAATAGGGAGGAAAGACTGCAGTTCTTTGCAGTTGTGAACAGCAAAATTCACTTATCTCCCTCCACTTCCTCATCATGAATTCATATTACTTCACGTATTTCTGTGACTTTTGTTAAAGTGTAGGAAAATATAATGATGGTCAGAGGAAGACAGCTTAATGAAAGGCATTTTTCAAAATACGTCTGCTCTCATCTTCTTTATGACTTACTTTTTATTTTTCATATTGTAAGACTATGGTTCACAGCCATATCTTGTCTGGTGGACTCCAGAAATCTCATTGAAACTGAGGAAAACAACTCTTTCAAATTTTCATGTGATTTTTTCTTAGACACATCTGGGCATCTTGAGGTTGCCTGCAAAGAAAGGTGGTGTTCAGTGGAAAACAGTTCAAACTTGTCCAAATTATTTTTTTTCTCACAGCAGTGCAACATTTCATCAATAACTAAGTGTAATATTAAAACCTGACTTTGTTCAGCCTTGTCCTAAACTGTGCAAAGGACATTCATACCTTCCCTGTCTCGTTAATAAACATTATGCATAATGGTAGCAATAATAACTGAACACAGCATATATATTTTGGTGTCTTTTATTTAGATTAAAATTGCATCATACTTGGTTGACAGCCTATAAATAGGACAGTCAAACATCAACTTGATTACTTCAGTTCCACACTGAAAAAAATTAGCAACTAGCAGTATTCAAACACAACTACAATACATTTTCTTTCAATCAAAGATGATCATGACAATGGTGGGTTACAAGATCTTCAAATAACAACCAAGCTGGATGTGGACTGCGTTCCTTCAGAAGGAGCACCTTTTAATTCCTTCCATGAGCCAAAGGGGGTGCTATCAGCTGCTGCGGAAACTGCTTTGGGAGCAGGAAATAAGTAGAAGGTGTGAATGAAGTTAATTATTTAATTATATCTTGGCATATGTGTCTGCTTGCTTGTTTTAATCTGTGCAGGTAGGTGAGAATGAAAGCTTGAAGAAAAACCTGTTTTTTTCTTCTGTGTAAGCAGTTTGTAACACCACTTAATATACTACATAATAAAAAAGACTGTGAGACTCATGGTCTTAATTCAGTAGGTCTTAGGGGTTTCTTCATTCTGTAACTATATTTTCTTCCCTGAGAGCATAGATTAAATACATACTTTATATGTGTATTCTGTGTCTCAATTATCAAATGTGTTTAAGTGGTAGAAGCTCTACTGCTGCTATATGTTGATGGAACTTCCTTTCAGAAATAAGTGTAAAGCAGTAAATGTTGGTTAGTGTGTTATGTTTGCCCACCAGAAAGGAGTCATCTGACATTTCTATGGTTTTATTATTGTGTATTTACTTTCCCTAGCCACACTAGAAATCTTGTTATTCTTTAGGGCAAGAAAGTTTGAAAATAACATGCTTCAAATGTATTTTACTTTCTCATAGTGAGTGGCACTGTTATTTTGATCCCTACATGTTAAAATATTATCAGCTTTTTTTTTCTTTCCAAGAGCAGATCCTTTCAAAGATGAAAACTTAAACACGATTTTTACTTCATACTTTTTATTCTGACCCTTTAAATGGGAGAAAAACCCCTCACCATGCAGTTTACAATGAGAAGAACAATCAAGAGATCTATTCTATTCATATTTTTATCTGGCTTTTGTCTTTTTTAACTGTTTTGGTGACATTTGCTTTGAAAACGTAGGTCTTTGTTTTTACCCTTCTTGAAAGATTATAATTGATTCAGTTGCCGTCTATGTGCACATGATGAGTATTTGTTGTGTAGATGGAATCAGTACTGGCAGAATATTGCTGCATGCTGCATGTTGCATTATTCACTTTCATCTGCATGCAGCTCATGGCTGGCAGGCTCCTCACAGCTACCTTTAAAGTGGCTTATCCAATATAAAGCTCTGGCTTGTTTAGTAGGAAGTCTAGTAGATCAGTTGTCACACTGGAAATCTCCTGCTGAATTCAGGAGAGAATACAGGAGAGGAGGCATGTCAAGGTCTGATAGAGGATTTTTTGAGATGGCATTACTGCGCTCTAAAAAGCTCTGGTCATTTTCCTTCAAGTTATCACTTTGTCTGAAGAGCAGAACAAAGTTGAATTAAGCAGAGATAAATCCCAAAATAGAAACAACCTGTGTTTTTCCATTCATTATCTCTATTATACCCTGTGGAATCCAAAGAGCAAAATGATGTCTTGGAAAGCAGGTGATGGTAACCCTGTTTAATGGTGTATAAACACCTAAAATAAATCCTGGCAAGTCTCTCATTTGTTCATTTGACCTTTTGTGAGAATCATCCAACTGACTTCAAAGTGATGATATCCATTGATGATATTCAATGGATATGCTTTTTTTGGGAAGATGCTGTGCAGTCTGAAAATTTCTTCTCAAAGACCATTTTGTTAACTTCAGGGTTTCTGATATGCCATTTAAAGAAGACCTGTTATGATTTATAGGCATCAATTTTGTGGGTACAAAATAGGAACATGTGTGTGCAGCTCAGCTGCATCAGCAAGAAGTCTCAGGGCTTTCATCACCAGTGGTGCTGGGCTGGTGCTAAGCAGCCAAACTTCCTTGGTCAGCTTTGCCCTTTTGCTGACTTTGTTGTTGGGGAAAAGCAGTCTGGGGGGGTACTAAGATCTTAAGCTTCTGCACAGCATGACCTGGAGCTTGTCTAGTACTGAATCTGGAAAAGGTCATTTGGCAACAAATGCAGTAAATAATTTTTGCATTGAAATATGTTGTTAAGCATTGCTGTTTAGCCCTGACTCTGATACTTACAGCTTACTTGCATTAAACTTGCTCTCATGACCTATGCCAGCCGGGAAGATTACAGTTTTGATGGTGTTTTCTTTGTTTTGTACTGGCAAAACAACTTTAGACCACAAACATTAAAACCTAACATTGGACAGACTAAAAAAATCCTCTTTCAGCTCCTGCATATATTCTTTTCCCTACCCAACTGCATTGCGGGAATTTGTGAGACCTTAGTGTATGGGAGGTATGAATGGAGCAGCTGGCAAAAAAAAAAAAAAAAGAAAGGGAAAAAAAAACAACAACAAGGGAAAAAAAGGGGGAAATAGAAACCTGATAATTCTTTAAGAAGGTTTTGGAAATGGTAGGCTGATCTAAGATAGAAAATGAAGAAGGAAATTTGTGATGACAGAGACTTTCAATGCTAACTCTGCAATGCTTATTTATTCCTTACACTGAATGTACACATAGACTGTATTTAAGTCTTTACCTGAGCCCTAAAAGTGTATTTTAATTGTCTCTTTTATACATTAGTTAGATACATTAGTTAATTCCTGAAGTTGTCCCTGGTGAATTAGCTGCCATCCAGAATTGTCCTGCCCTTCTGGTTGTCTGTATTTTGCAACAACTATTGTTACAACTTTCCCTGTGTTTCCCTTACACTAATTTCTTTCATTTTATTACATATATTTCTATTTTGATTAAAAACTAGTTTATGGGAAAAGTACATATTTAGCACCTAAAGCTATTTCATTAAGTGATTGCAACTAAGAATGTTTCAGCAGTGGGTTAGAATAACTCAATATGCTATGGCATCCTGTCAAAAATAATTCTTCACTGCAGATGAAATGCTAGCCGTGAGAAATTTTTAGCAAGATACCAAATATCTTTACTTCAACTGATAGCTTGAGCTAGCTTGCCTTATGGTACAGTACTAGTTACATTTGCAAGTTACAGTTTGTCTGAAGGATTTCAACCATTGAGAGGTTTCTATCTAGATGTCCTTTGACATGTGTTTCTTTTCCTGGTATTGTTGTTATTGCCTTCAGTCAAAAGTATGTAATGCAAATTGAGATAGGGAAGGAAGGAAATATTGTGTATAATAAGAGCAAAAAAAATGTTTATTCACGGATTTCTCAAGGGCCACTCAAGCAAGACAGTGGCTGGGGTTTTTTTTTTTGCTTAAGGCTGAGTTTGTAGCCTAAGGTTTTTCAGCTTTGCTCCCCTTCCCTGAAAATCTAGAATATACTGAGATATGAAATTATACGTTGTCTTTTTTTGTATGATTAGGGAAATAATGTTGATATATCAAATTAGAATTCTAAAGAATGGCTTAGATAGTTAAAAACTGTTTCCACTGCTGTTTTCTTCTGTTTTCTTATACCGCAATGAACTTGCATACAGATTAGTGTTTGCCTGTTAAAGGCCTTACCATTAAAATAACCCACAATGCCTTTTGATCTACTTGGTATTTTGGTCTGGCCATTCCTGTACATGTTAAATTTTTTAAGAAACTGGGGAAAAAAACTAGTTCGAGAAACTAGAAAATTACTAAGCCAGGACATCCTCAAGACACATATTTTGTTGCCTTTTTGTTCCCTTTTTATATTTAAAATTTAAATTATTGTATAGTGCAGAGTCCCATTAGTTAGTGTGGGACAGACAGAACTATTGTCTCATGATAGAAGGTGAGAAGTAGATATTTGCTTTTGTGCATTTCAAATATAGATACTATAAATACATAGGAAAAAACAAAGTTACTATAAGGATTTAACTGAACACAAACGATTGAATAATGAATAAAATAAAGAACATTTGCTAAGTGAATGCTCTCTCATCCATTTGCATTTTTGAGAGAAAAATAATGACTTAAGAGCTATATTTCAGTTTATCTGGGGGAAGTTTCATTTATTGCCTTCTAGGCAAGGGTTGACAAGAAATTTTCAATGTATTTATAGTATTGTTAGAAATTAATAATTTATGTTGGTATTATTATTAAATTGCTGTCAACTAAGGAAGACTGATAATCATTTTGCCTAAAGGAACACATCCTGACAGTATATCTATTTGATATCAAGGTGCCAATTGACTCTTAAATGAAATATTTGGACTTCTTTGACAATTCATGGACTTTTAAGGATCTATAGTATTTTGTGGAGATTTAGATTAATTTTTTGCACCCTCCCTCCCAAGAAAATATGTATCTATGCAGGCACATCACAATAATCTGGTCATAAAACTTGAAAAGTTTTGTCTGTCCGTACATCAGGTTTTTTGTCTCGGTTACATCACTGAAAATTTCAGTCAAGACATACTACAAAAATGTGCACCAAAGCTGTGTGCTAAACCTTTCAGAGTGATTTCTCTGACTTTTCTTGGATACAGTATTGAATCACTGCGGGGGTTACACACAGTAGAATAACAGGGAATAGATCAATGCTGAACTCTTTCAAAAAATTATTGTGGAAATCACACAGTGTTCTAATTGAACTTGCAGCACTGCAAGTACAAAAACTGTGTGAGCATTCATGAGTTTTACTCCAAATGTGGCTCAAGACTAGGAATTGTTTTGACATAGAGATGTCAGATTTTAGAATAACAGTGGCAGTTAGTTATAGTTATATGCTTTCCATGCTTGACATTGCCTCTTGCTGTGTATAGTGTTGCTAGGATTCCTGTAGCCAGACCCAGGAAAAATTCTAGAGTTGTGAAGCAGAGGAAAAGTTTCTTGTTTTAAGCTCATAGGACTAATCTTTCTTTCTTCACCTTATTCACCAATTTAATTCTAGAGAGAGGAATTCCAAAGCAGAGTGTAGGACCTCTGTCCACTGCCACCTGTGTTCAGATACTCTCACATCGCTGGAGTGATGAGGCTGAGCTATTGCAACGTGGGTTGTGCTCTCTGATCTGACAAAACCTGACAACGGCATTGTGGAATAAGGTTTTCCTGAGCTCTATTTCTTACTGCTGACCTTCATTTCTTCATAGTTGCGTTATACTGAAAATATCAAAATGTATTCACAGAAATTAAGCCTCAAACCTTACACAGATGGAGATCTTAACAATTAAGGTTTGAGCACTGGTTTATCCACAGTGTAGTTGGCAGTTTGAAATGTGGAGCTTTCCTTAGTTGCTAGGGCAGCACACGTTTGTATGTCATTTCCAACACACTACTTCCAGTTGTACAGCAAAAGCCTGAAAATCACAACACATTGTGGCTACTGTTTGGAAGTCAGCCCCTATCCTGCAGGTGACACACGCTCAAGAATGATTCTGTGAACCCTCTATAGGAGGAGGTGAATGATGCTGAATAATTTTCTCTTCAGAATTTTATTTACCAGCCTTACATGTTGCTCTGGAGAGAGACTTTGCACTGAGATACAACAAAGTCAAATTAGCAGGTAGTTACATCCCAAATACCAAAGTCACCATTACACACACTGCTGCTGATCTCTTGTCTAAATAATTTTGACCACTGGAGGCTAAACCTAACCTCTTCATGTGTCATGCAAAAGAAAGAGGCATTTGTCATTCTGGTGTTTCAAAGAGTGTTTCTGAAAAGCAATCCTGCTTCAGTCCCTCCTTTTTACTGCAGAAAAGCAGTGCTAGGCAGAGTTAAATGGATTAATTACCTTTTCAGTGTAAGAGAAAAAAGAAATGAGTCTTGTCTTTATCTCCTCTGATTTCAGAGGCTGACTAGAGGCTTTTCAGATGCGCATATCCCTTTAATGACTTAATCATCTAATTAGGTGACTTGCAAAGGCTATTGGCAAATGAGCAGAGGGTTATTTTCTAATTCCCATGTATCTGTTGATAGAGCAAAGGATTCTGGTATAGTCTCTGTCTTTTTCCCCCATTCAGGGTTCTGGAGATAAAGAGTTAAGATTAAAGATGAACAAGCTCTTTGAATAGGAAATGCAAACAGGCTAAAAATGTGTTATTTTTATTTTAAACCTCTGCAGCTTTTTAGCAACAAAGTTGTCTTAGAGGATAGGTTTAAACCACTTAAAACAATCCCTCAATTTTGAAGTTGCCTTTTCAATGCACCCACTTGATACATGTCAAACCGGCTCTAAGCCTTCAGTTGAGCTCAAGCATTTCACTGTGTGTTAAAATGGACAATTAACAAATGTTCTTTACTGAATGTGAATACTGAATCAAAATACAGGCAGAGTTCTGTGATCATAGGAAAGCAGCGCTGTCTAAAGCAAGTAGCCAGCAAATACAGTTTGAGTTTGTATATAGTGCAAGCTCCAAGCTGATGCTACCTTTGTTAGTTTGGGATGTGTGGGCTTCATTACATATTGAGCCCAGTATCTGTGTTTACTTGTGGCATTTCAAACATATCAATTTCACCTTTACTGTAAATGCCAGGAAAACACTGTGCCCTTTGCTCTTGTTTCAAAGTTATACATTACTGTGAAAATCACACCTACTTAAGGGGCCACAGAAAGTTGTCTAAACCATGATTTAGCAATATGGATGTTAAAATAATTCAGGGATGCTTAATGTCATTGTGGGAGACTTTCACATGTAAAGCCAACTATTTTTTATATTTCTGAGGCTCCAATAATGCTGCCAGGTATGTGAAAAACTCAACAGTGAATTCTTAAGTACAACTTTTGGATATTGATGGTATTTCAACACAATACAAACCTCTGTCACAAAAAAAAAAAAAAATTAAATTAATCAGAGTAAATTTAATTCAGGAATGAACTTAGCCTTGTGTCTGATAGGATGACTAGAAGTTTGTTTGGGACTGTTTGAGCTGAAGGAGTTGTCAAAATCAAGGAGATATCAGTAACTGATTATGAGTTGATACAGACAACCCATCCACAGGACATACATAATTGTATCTTAGTTGCATATTATTGAACAGGCTATGGCAAGTTTTAATGAGTTCTCACATCAAGGAAGTCTCCAGCTCACCCAGCACCCATTATCTCACTTCTGTGAGCAGGTCTTTGGTCTTCACTCTGCCACACAGGGCAGGAGTTATCCATCTTAATCCTTTCCCCTAGATTTTTAATGTTGTTTCATCACTTTTGCTGGACAGTCATTATTCCTTTTTGCAGGATTTACCCACTATATTACACAGACTTCCTCTTCTTTAAGACGTGGTGAAGTGCCATATCCGAAACAGAAACTTTATGGGTTACCGAGCCTCTACAGACACCACTGAACATTAACTTGCACTGGCATAGTCAGTTGCCCACTAACACTGTTAAACACGTGAGTTAGACTTAAAACTTGTCTATTATATTTACCCAGCTTCCTTATGTGTCCTAGTTTTAGACAGAGCATGGCCATGGTGCAGTTTTCTAACATGTCTACAATCTTGGCCTCAGTTGCCAAGAGTGGCTGTGCAGTCATCCAACTCCATTAATCTACCACTCTGCTTTGGTGTGTATATATTTTTGGTGGATTCATCTCAAAACCACTGTATTGTGGGAAGCCAGGAGTGGAGGCCCAATTAAAGTGTAGCGATCTCTTTCTTCTCTGTTCAACCCTGTACATTTTACATGTTGGGATTTCTTTCCCTGAGTGACAAGCTACCAGAAAATAAATTTCTTCTTTTCCTTTTTGATTTTTTTTTCAGACAAAACATCTGGTTTTGGCAAATGCACTTTATGTATGTGTTAAGCCTACTTTGTCATGAATTCCTGTAAAATTTCTTTTAATGTGCTTTTTTTTCTGCTTTCTGTTCTTCTAGAGAATTGTTATTTTGTAAATTTGATATTTTATTGTTTTGACAAAAGCAGCCACTGGTTTGGAAACATCAAAATATATTGTTTTATTCCAGTTAAGAATGAACACATTAAAAAACATATCAAAAGCCATGCATGAAAGAGAAACTCCTACTTTTGACTAAATTTAGTATAACTAATTAGAATGTATAGCAGTCAGATCTATTTTTCTTTTGTTAGGTAATGTAGGTCTACAACAGAACAAATAATTTAAAAACATTTAAAAAGCTTAGTTGATCTGCACAGGCACATCTGTCGCTTCTCTTTCATTATTGACATCAGTGGCTTAATATACCATTAAAACAAATTCTATTTTTAAAAATATATAAGACCTGACTCCTGCAGTACACTGACTGATGTCCTATGAATTCCAGCTCAGGCCTCACCAGCCATATGGACTCATATTGCCTTGTTCATTAATATTGAATCCAAAAGTTCTCAGTGAAAGCTTGGAGATTTCTGCCTCTCTTGGCTCAGGAACAAGTGTATCTATGTAGACATTGTCAGTCCTAGAGGCCTGTTGTTTGGGATAAATAACAGGGGTAATACATCATTTATGCCTTAATGTCATTAGCAGTAATAAGAAGTTGTCTGATAAACTCATCTACAGAATCATCTGGGAAGTAATGCTGGTCCAGTATTTTTTATTTCAGGTATAAGGTCACCTGATACCCCGTATTCTTCCTTACATCCTATCCTGATGATGCTCCCTGCTGAAGTCTGCTTGCTACAAATGTCCCTCCATACCCTCTTGTTGATCACTATTGCATTCCAATCCTGCTTTTTGAAGTAGGGTGACTCTGTGGTCACATACTCTCCACATATATAATAAAAGAACAACTCTCATCTCTGCAATTCACACACAGAGCCTGATATTGATAGGAGAAATATTTTAACATGGGTACTTATAATAGAGACCCTCAACTCTAGCATTTAAGAAACAGGTTTTGCCTACATTTTTCCCATAGGTAGATTAGTTTGAAACAGTTGCAAAGGAAAACATTGTTTTAGAACTATGTATATTTTTTAGCACCTGGAAGAAATAACTTCTTCTCAGATCTTGAATACCTGTTTGGAAGCACAGGAAATGAACATCAATTTTGACAGGCATGCAAGTGAACATGTGCTGGGAATAAAGGTATACCCAGGTAATTCTCAGGCACGCATCTTGCCTGATTGAGAAGTGATTGGGGAAAGCGTTTTTAGATATTTTGTGCAAGGCTTGAGAGTGTCAGTAATGCCGAGATTGGTAGGACAGAAGCCCATCCAATGTTCTTCAATACTCTGATTCACAAAGTTATTAAGTGACAAATCACTGCAAATGAAGAGGGTATTCCAGGGAAGTACTACTTTTTTGACATATATGCTATATCCTGGGTATTACTATATGAGGTATTACCCATGCTTCTCCCTACCTGTCCTCCATACACTGCCTTTAGAGACCCAGTACTGACTGTGATGCAACGCTGGTCTGATTAAATATGGTAATTCTTGGGGTTTTTCTGTTTGGTTGGTTGGTTCGGTTTTTTTAAACATAAACTGTAGTGAAGCATCTGCATAAAATCTGTAACATAATCTGTGTGCCTGTGGGAAATGTACCTAATTTAATAAACTGTCATTGCTGCCCAGTCCCAGGGCCAAGTGTCATAAGCCCATCGCATACTTCTTGGTGACTGTAAGTTTACAACCAGACATGTCTGCAGTTATGTGAAGTAGTAGAGGCATTCATTTAGCCAATTATTGATGAGTAGAATAAAACATCAGCTCACTAATTCCATGTAGTAAACCATTGCTCTCCAAACCAATTTCTGAGTCTCAGAAGATGCTTGGAAAGTGTGAAAAAGGGTGAAGTGTGCCTAAATAAAGATTTTCTTTCTGTGGGGTGCTGGAAGTGACACAGGAGAAACCTGGTCCCCTTTGTTCCCTATTGAGGATCCTCCGAGCAGGAGCACTCAGACTTGTTTGGACGATCTAATATCCGACGTGAAACAAGGAGCACATGTATTGTGCCTGTCGCCAGCGGCTCTATTAGAAACAATTGGTCCTTTTCCAAGGCTACATGGGGCGTGATGTAATTCCATTTTCTTCCTGACTGCAGGAAAGGAAAATCAAGTAATTAAATGTGAGAAATCACCAGCCAGGGGGGCCCTTTCTGCTTGGGTGGATTTCTCAACACCATTGCCCGTCTGCAAAAGCCAGAAACCGACCTGGGGAAAGTCAGCATGGCTCTGGACAAAAGCATGACACTGCCCATGAATGCCCTGCGTACCAAACACAGTTTGTTGTCAGGAACTGACAAGCCAGCCATGTCCAGCTCAAGTGGCCCTACTTCCCATTGGTTTGAAAAGGCCTGCCAGTGAGGAGACTTTGGTCACAGCGTTATGCTTTGTGCTCCTGGCCCCATTGTCCCAGGACCCCAGGTCCCAGGCAGGAGGCGTCACCACCCCACCAGAAGGCGACTAGGGGTGATGGGACTGGGGGATGGAAATGAGATGGGGGTTTGAGGGGGTGGTCCTGAGGAAAACGTGCCCTGCAGCCAGGAGCAGCCTTGGTCACAATGACCTTGTCTCAGTTTTGGCTTCACGGCCTTTTTACAGCTTAAAAACCTGTATTTGTACCACATCTCCCTCTTCTGCAGGCTGCAGAGCATCTTGGTTATGGCATGCATAAAATCTTAGCGCCAAGAAGCATTTATTAGGATTTTGTGGAATCCTGTAGCAGAATTCAAATGTTATGTATGTGAGTAATAAAGAGTCTTATCATATATAGCCTTAACTTTCAGAAAGCCTGCACTGCCTAGGAGTGAATGAAACTCTGCAAACAGGCAATAAAGCTATGGAGAATTTGAGCCACAAGTTTAGTGGGAGAACTAAAGTCATTTTAGTTCACTTTGATTACTCTTTTTAATAGGTAGCTTACAAGGAGTCCATCACCTGTTTTTTATAAGTAACTATGTTTGACATTTCAATTTCATTCTTACAGCTTTTAATACATTTTTTATCTTGTACTCTTCTACAGATAATTTACTTCCCAGTGTTTCTTTGTAATAGCAACCGGAATGGAAAAAAATGTTCTCATTTATGTGTAAATTTTGTTAACAAACTCATCTGCATAAATCACATTTCTTCCCAAGGATTTTATTGTGTAGTAGCTGCTTTTTTACTTAAGTTAGAACTTTAAAACAGCTTTCAAAATCAGCTTGAATGTAAATTACAATGAAAATAAGATCAACACAACAAAACATTTTGATTTTGGCTTTAAAAAAGAGAGGAGAAAGAATCAAGACAATAAAGGGTATTACGGCCAAGGAAATAGTTTAATACTTTTGTGTTGTTTATAAAACGTATAAAAGGTTATAAAACAGGTTGCTCCATCCTTGTGTGTTTTTTAGTAATTGAAATGTGTGATCTTTTTATCTTATTTAAGCATACTTGAAGAACATAATGTGGAAAAAATTAAATCTTTATATACATTTGTTCCTTGAGTCTTTAGATATAAGATTGACACAGAACAAGATTTTTTGCCAGGTTGGTGAAGTTAGAAAAACTGTGTCTCAGGTTAGGACCTGAGTTTTGTTCCATCCCTTTCAAAAAAAGTGTGAATGTGAATCACACTGTGTGTATCTCGAAGAGTAAAGCGAATTCATTGGTATTGGGCTGGTCACAGATACAAACAGCCAGTACAAGGCACAGCTGCTTACTGATATTGCTGTTACTTGTGCAGCAGTTCACTGTTTCTGTCTGTAGACAAAGGCCATAGAAATCTAAAATCATTTTGGTAATGAATTTTTTTTGTTGATGTTAATATTCTGTGTTTCAACAGTCTGGGATGGAAATGAGTATGCAGAATGCACGTGACACTGCAACTGGCGCTCGTTGCTTCAGGATTCAGTTAATCCTCTGCAGAGTGCTCTGAGTATTCAACAGAGAAGTTAATTTAAGATTATTTCCCCAGATCTCTTAGAATTATCAGTAAATTAGCCTATGTGCTGATTTCAAAGAGGGCAGTATCATTTGTCCAGTGCCTACTCAACAATAGTAGCAAAGATAGATAATTAGAGAAAGTCACAGTTTCAGGTAGCTCTTCTCCTGATCAATAAATAAATAATGCATCCCTGAGCGGCAAAATCATCCTTCCTGGTAAACACAGCAGAATATACCTTCTCATGTACAACTTTACCATGTCAAATATAAAACACTAGTGTATAATAACTGTGGTAAAAGCTGGAATTTCATGTTATTTTTATGTATGCATAATACTGTTCAGCTCTTTTGAATGTCAGTTTAGTAGCCAGTCTTTCTAGTCTAGAAATGCACACAAATTCATAATTGGCTTGTAAATGCTTTATTAGAAGCTCTACACTCATTTCCTCCATAGCCTTCAAAAATCTAGGATAATGACTATCTGGAATGAATTCTGCTCCATGATTTAGTAGCAGCTGCATCTGTGCATGGTTAAACTTAGCTGTTAAAGGTTACATAGTGGAATTACTTTTTGAATAACATAAAACTATAAGAATTTTAGCCTGTTCTGATTCAATGTCTCCTTCAGAAAGCAGTTGTCCAAAATACCTGATCTGTAGAAAATCAAACCTATGTTTTTAAGGAAAAACTATTTCACCTTGACAAATCAGTGCCGAAAAGCAAGTTGTGCAAAGCAAGGATTATAATATTGGCCAACCTGGGAAAAAATTCCTCACTGTCAGTCCTGTCTTTAGGACTAATCATCATCAGAGGGTCACTAGGTTGAATGTGAACATCTTTTGGTTGCTGTAGGAAGTGCACAGTGGCTCTGCTGGTAATCTAGGCTTGGACATGAAAATTAAATTGTGTAACACATGGATAATTTAATGTAGTTTCTAAACACTGCAGAATTTTTTAAACTTTTATAAATGAAAATACTTCTAAATGAAAAACTGAATATCTTTTTCTAAATTTTCCTTTTTTTTTTTGCCAGCAAATATTATGCTACTCTATGATGCAAGAGAATGAAATGTTAATTATGCTTATTTTATAACAAACTTCTATGTGTTTTATAGAGGCTGAGTGCCTGGAATGGTGAGATCCTCGAGAAAATATCTAAACAAATGTAGAACAGTGTGAAAATTCTGACAGTGATGAATTGCAAGTAATACAAAACTTTGACCACTATCACATGATTCATGCTTCGTTATTGCCATTGGTATTCCAAACTTCTAAGTGATTTTATTGAGTTTTCTCATAGTTATACTTTTGTATTTTTCCTTCCAAGTGCTTCGAATTGTCTGTAGCATTTTCTACTTTTCCCTACAGTCATGTACTGTGCAAAAGTGCATGGATCATTTCCATGTCCAAAGTACACTGGAGTGAGAGGAATACTGTGTAGAAGTTCTACCTTAAATCAACTGCAAGTTTATATCCAGTTGCTTGAGATTCTAAAGAGACAAATAACAAGGCAAAAGACTGGTGAAAGAGAGAATCTAGTTCCTAAAATCTGTATTAATAATCTATTAGTAGCCAAATTTCCAGAAGTGATGAGCTGCTGCTGCCTTTTTAAAAATTCAGCCCTTCAGGGAAAAAAAAAAAAAAGATGGGTTTTCTATATTTTTATTTTTAATTTTTATTTTAGATTCCACATATTTAAACAAAGCTTCCTGCAGTTACATTCTAAATTTCATGTTAGAGCTTTTGGCTTTGAATATGTGTCTTCTCCAACTATAAGAAAAATATCCTAGAAACAAGACACTACACTACTTTTTTTCCTTTTTTTGCTGCCTGTGTATGTATTGATGGAAACAACTGTTGTTTTCCCCAACAGTGAGCATAATGGAGAAGCCCATTTTTGCTGACCACAGAAAAATAAAGAGATGATATTATTTAATCAGTTTTATTTTCTAGATGCTGTCCTTTTAGAAAGTTGGAATGGAATTTATCTTTCGGGCAAAGTGAAACCTATGCTAGCTCTCTTGAAGCCATGCTTCAAAATTGCCTTCTCTAGCAATTATCTGTTATTATGTTATACACAGCAATAAGCAAAAGTGATTTAAACACTGCTCAGCTTTGCCTCATTTATAGGATCTGGTGTGTCTTCTCTGAGCACAAGGAGTATCTAGTGCTGCACCGGGGTTTCAATGTCATGAGTAGTGATGAGCCTTTAGAAGAGTGTGAAAGAACAAAGTAGAAAACCAGTCATGAAGAAATGGACTTCTACTTATTTTTATAAATACTTTGTTGAGGAGCATATGTACAATAAAAAGAGAGGAGAGAATATCTCCTTTCTATATGTTTATCATTGTTGCCTGAGTCAACTTAAAATTTCCTTTTGTTCCTCAGTATGTGATCCAACTTCTAAAAGACCTCTAGCTTTTGATTTGCAATTGTCTGAGTTAAGATATGGTAAGAAAATGAAAGGCAGATGTCTCACACCTTAAGTCAGTCTCTAGAGTATTTCAGATCTGTTCAGCCTATCCAAAGTTTGACCTTCCTCAGCAAAGCTTCTTAATTTTCCCACACCTGCAGCTTTGCTGTTTTCACTTTTGGGTTGTTTTTGTGTCTCACAATAAGCGTAGCTAAAACAAGCAATGCAGTGAGCATGAATAGAGCACACAGTAGGCAATTTGGGGGCTCATTCATCACCGATCAATAGAACTGCTAGGACAGTGGATGAGATAGCAAACAATTTGATTTATTATGTCCAATGTAATAAAACATGATTTTAAAAGAAATTAAAACCACAAAACTAAAACCTTTATCTTATTTATTAACCACTGATAGAAGTAATAAATACATACTGCCATTTCTTTAAAAATATCATTCAGCTTCATCTACAAAATGTCATATATTTTCTTGAGAGGCATAAAAATGATGGATTTTCAAAAGCATTTTTAAAATTTTAAGATTTTTAGCATAAAGATTCTAATGCATACAATTTGTAAAGTGAATATATGTTAAGAAAACACAGAAACAGAGATTCCACAAGTGCTGAATATGGCAGAACTATTTGGTCTCTGTTCTCACAGAACAATTTATGTCTCTTGCAATAAAAATGAAGTTATAAAATTGCAGCATATAGCAACCTATATAATAGTATCAGAAATTAATGGATTATGAAATGTGCATGTGGAAAACTGGAATAACGACTATCAGCGACTATAAACATTTCTTTTTGGAACCAATGGTTCTTTACCTTTAATGACAAACTCTTATCTAGAACATTTTTCTCAAGACTTCAAAAATTCTAGAAAAGAGAAAGAATGTTTGACACCCCTCCCTCAAGATTTTCACTTCAAATTACACTTAATTTTAAAACAAATTGTTGAAATATTGCAACAATGTTTCCCTAATTATCTGAGCCAAATTTATAATTATTTTCTGAGAAAACTGGGGAAGTGAAGACTCATCTTCTTCATAGGTGTTTTGGATGAGCAGTGAAACTCAGCAGTAGAAATCAGTGTATGGAAAGCCAAGGAGGTATTCACTCACAAAGAACAGACATTGTCACTAATGATATGCCTAGTTTGTTGTTTTAAACAAAGACATATTACTTTTCATTAAAAATTATCTTTAAAAAGGAGATGTTTTGTTCTGCTATTTCAAAAGCAGCAGAATTAAATTTTGCAGGAGAGAAGTTCTCTGAAGACAGAGACCAATGCTATGTACTAAAGCTAACAGATATTAAAAGATATAGTTGCACTATATCTGCCACATGTAATGAATGAAAATTATATTGTAGAAGATTTTATTGCATGGAGAATTCTGAATTACTTTTGAACTTCTGCAAATTATTTTCTCTTTAATTGGGAGTAGTCTCTGAGTAACTTTTGACAGTCTTTTACCTGAAACTTCCCTGACATTTTCAAAGACGTACCGAGTTGTTGTTTTTTTAATTACTAAAAATAAGTACATTTGTAATTTTCCTTATTTGTCAGTTTAAGGGTATTTCATTCTGTATTAGATATTCCATAAGAAGACCGCAATTTATCAACATCTTCCACTTGATCTCTTTTTTTATCAAGAGATTTTTTTAAACTTTAACAGAAATGGTTTATTTTTGAATGAAAAGTTCCAGATGATAACAGTTAGCACAAAATGTACATATGACTATAAACAGCTGAGACTGATATCTGTCATGGAAATCAGTCTCCACAAAAGAAAAATTACTTTGACTGGCTTCCAGGGAAAAATTATCTTGGCAGTTGACAATACTAAAAATCTTATGCTGCCTGTGAATAGATGCTTGAGTGTGTGAGTGTGTTGTTGCTGAGGTTTGTCCTGCACCCACTCTCCTCAGTGGTGCAGTAGTGAAAGTACTTCTCTCTCCAGTGATACAGAATCAGGTGTCAGACCAGAAAAAATGCACTTTGAGGTTGTTGGTACACATGAACATACATATATATGTATATGTATATGTATATGTATATGTATATGTATATGTATATGTATATACATAATGGATTTTTAGAATGAAACTATCTTAAGCAATCTACTTCCAACTGTGTTAGGGCATTGCAAGATCTCATGAAAATAAACTCTTGCAATGCTCACAGAGATATGTGTCCTGTGGCTGTAGCTCAGGAACTTTTGGCTCATTCCTGGTGTTCAAAGTAGTAGTTCACTTAACCTTTGAGGAAATATTGCTTTTCTGATTATTTTTGATTAGAACTCAGCTTTTTATAGAAAATAGTGAACACAATTTGCCTAAAAAGCCTTCCTAAATGATTCAGAAAAAGATCTTACTGCTTCAAAAAGGCCTTAGAAAATAACTGGAGTTATTAAACTGCGATGATGAGCAGGAACCTTTACATGTCAATTTTTTCATGAAATAGTAAAGTAGGGGGAAATATGACTCCTTCTTTCATTGTTTTATATATATATAATAAAAGTGGTGAAAAGAGAAATTGTAGGCTTTGTTATCTGCCATTTGTTTTTAATCCAATTTGGGGGAAAAAAATTCTGAAGTTTTTCACTGTCTGCATTCAATGGAGTCAAAACTCTCTGTAGTGAGAGCTCTGTGATCAGCATTCCCATTTAAAATTTTGCACTTGGTGAAGCAGTGTTTTCTGACAAGTTGTTTTCTGACATGATCTCTGTTATATCTAGACCAGCTCCATATGTTCTTCATTAGTACTTGCTAGACTCCTTCCACTCCTTTGACTCAAAAGACCACAGTATAACTCAGAAGAGTCCTGCTATTAGGTCAAATACTGGTTAATGGTCCTTTCTTATAGAAGTCTCATACCAATGTACTTAGATTCCCCATTACTATTTTGGATTAATGCAATGCATATGCTGAATACCCACCTGTATTCAGAAAGCTTAAGAGCTGATTGAATTGTTTCATAGGTAGGAACTGCCTTCTGCTAAAATGACATATCTTTATAAATGCTGTTGTATTTATAGTGATTTATTTTATGCATACTAGATATACCTAAAGCACATATAAAATTACCAGAACTGAGGAGGCTTTAGAAATTCAGAGATAGCTATTTATAAAATAGAAGAATGGATAGGAAAATCAAGTTGAATTATATGAAACTAATTTTAGCCATTGTACAGGATATTGCTTTTTTCCCCCCTTTGATTTCATTATAAACTAAATAAAAAGTTGCATCAAGAAAATTGGCAGAGTTAATTTGAGAGAAGAATTTTAGTGCTTCTTTTTTATTTCAGAATCCCTGAATTTTATTAATAGTTGATATAGATAAGAACATTAATGTTGGTAATAAAGACTACACAAGTAAAACTTTAATTATGTACAGTTTTACAGTACCTCTCTCTTACATGTAAAACCACATGATAGAGCATATATTCAGTTGACTGATACATATGAACTGAAGATTGAATGTTATTTGAAGTATAACACACTCCAAATATTTTTTTTGTGTAACAGAAAAAACCCTGCACTCTGCCTACCTTATTGTTAACCAGTTTTCTACACATAGCATCTGTTTACATTAGTAATGTAATTGCTGTGATAATAAGCTCATTGATTTAGTATCTAAGGAAATAATCAGTCAGGACATCACATTTGTCTTGCTTTACTTGACAGCCTATTTTCTACACTGACTAGACAATGTCAGTTCTTCCCATTGTTTCAGAGAAATGGAGCAACACAAAACCCCAGAAAGATGTCTTCTCTTTGCCAACTATTGCCATAAAAATGTTTGCTGCAGCTAACTGGTATTGGACAAATTTAATTTTAACAGTGGCACAATGCCAGTACACTTTAGTGTAGGAAAATTGTATTTCTTTTGTTATTCAGACACTATGACAGCCTTATCTTTCACTTGACAGTTAAGCAGAAAAGGACTGTGAAATACTGAAACTGAAATAAAATAAAGATCCAAACTTTGGTTAAGTTGTCTCTCTAGGATTTTTTTTTCCTACTTCTAAGCATTTTTATGAGAAAATATGTTTAAAAAAAGACTACTTACTAGGAGTTAAAAAACAATTTACAAGATTGCAAGATATCTGTGTACTTGGGTTCAATTCCTAAAATTACAGAGGAAAAAAAATCAGTCATGAGTGTTAAAATACAGAACAATCACAGGTTTATTATTTTTTTTCTTTATCTTATTGACAGTGTTGCCTTCATATGTCCTTCTTGCTGCAACTTTGGATTTCATTAGCTTTTGAAAATCCATGGTTCATGATGAGTTCATGGGCTGAAGTTGTAGAAGTTCAAGTTGTTTTGACCATGTGTAATCAAGTTACAGAGGGCAAAAGTCTGTCACCTCTACCCCTCTGCTGCCCACAAAGCCCAGTATTCACCACAGGGCCTGTACCCAGCAGTTCTGAATGACTTCTGCCTAGAATTTGTTGTAAACGACCAAAGAGTAAGAGAAATCTCATTCCCCTGTGGAGGTGAATCTCTGCTCATCACCTTATAGACACAACAAATGAACTCATATTATATACAACATCAAATAATATTGCTTTATGTTAATATACAAATAATACTAATATTGAAACAATACCGCTCATGTAGCAGCAGTGTATGACAGGAGAAGGGTTAATGGCTTCAAACTGAAAGAAAGTAGATTAAGATTTTAGATATTAAGAAAAAAATTCTACTGTGATGATGATGAGGCACAGGAACCAGTTGCCCAGAGAATCTGTGGCTGCCCCATCCATGCAAGTCTTTAAGGAGAGGTTGGATGGAGCTCTGAGCAACTTAGTCTAAGTGGAAGGTGTCCCTGTCCATGGCAGGAGTGTTGGAACTAGATGATTTTAAAGTCCTTTCCAACCCAGGCCATTCTATGTTTCTATGATACCATAAAAATACTGCCCTTAGTTACCAATGTGCTTCACAAAGACAGTCAATCCCTAAACATTTTAGAGAGGAAAGGAAGAAATACTCTTCCTCTTTTAAGGATAAGATTAAAAAATACATTTAAAGTATTATATAATATCGTGTGCTCTCCAGGAAGTGAACTGAAAAAGTAGATTTACCTCACTTCCCTTCAGCATCAGAAAAGATTCGGGTTTCCTTTCCTCTGCATAGCCTTTGTTTTAAATGAAAGTGGGAAGAAGACTTACATTGTGGAAGAGTCAGTAGGAATGAAAATACGCAAAACTAAGCCCTTATCATGGAGTGTTAATTACCTATGCGGTAGTTGTACTTACAAGATGAGAGCAACCAAAGCCAGGTTGTTCTTTGTTTCCAAACCAGATGCGGGGTAGCAGAAGTGTGGCCTCACAGCTCATCTAAATTCTGAATTCCAGCAGGCTGACAGCTGCTTCTTTTCTGCTGATTAAGAAACACCAACAAACACTTTTTTTATTTTTTCCCCCTCCACAAAGACCTTCTTGGCTGCTTATATTTGTAAACTCAAAAATGGGCTCTTCCCACTGAGTGTTTTTAACTGGGATTACTAAAAAGGAGGTATTGTTAGATTGAAGAAGAGAGGCAGGGTTTGAATGAGATGTGCTAGGAGGTACTGATGTATCACAAAAAAATGACAATTACAATTGAACATTGTACCATTTTTTTTCTATAACTTTCCTGGACAGAAGCCTTGAAAAATCTCTCCAAAATGAAGTCCTTTATTGTCAGACAAATGGAGTCTGTTCAGTTTTGGCCCCTTAGGGGTTTGCTGGCAGAGTTCAGACCTGACACATGTCCAGACTTCCTTCTGCTCCACATAAGGTAGAAAATCTGTGTTTCTGTTTTAATTTGCAGGAGAGTATTTAGGTGTCTTGGTGTTCTTCCACTTCTCAGAAAAAAAATATTCAAAAGGACATGATGCTAATGATGCCCAAAACAGTAAGTTTGAGTCTAGAGGAGGGCCATGAAGATGATCTGGGGTTGGATCACTGCTTCAGTGAAGACAGGCTGAGAGAGATGGCATTGTTCAGCCTGGAGAATAGAAGGCTCCAGGGAGACCTTAAAGCTGCCTTCCAGTACCTGAAGAGAGCCTGCAAGAAAGCTGGAGAGGGACTTTTTACAAAAGCATATAGGGGATAAGACAAGGGACAATGGCTTTAAACTGAGAAAAGGTTTATATTAGAGATAAGGAATAAATTCTCTAGTGCAAGGGTAGTGAGACACTTGAACCGGTGGTCCAGAGAAGCTCTGGATGCCTCATCCCTGGAAATGTTCAAGGACAGATTGGATGGGGCTTTGAGTAACCTCATCTAGTGGAAGGTTCCTTGTGGCAGAGGAGTTAGAACTAGATGATATTTAAGGTCCGTTCCTACCCAAAATGTTCTATGACTCTATAAAATGTGGATGTTTCTGGGCAGTACCTCAGAGTAGACAATGTGCTGCTGTGATTCTACATTCACTTGACATCTGGGAGAGATTTGGTAGGGTACCTTCGTATCAAGAGTTGCACATCACTTGTATTTTTGAAGATGCATTTGTTCCAATCCCAGCTGAACATTTTTTTCCGTCTAAGAATAATTTCTTTTTTAAGGAAAACAAAGATTTGACAACATGTGAAGAAGTATTTTGTGTTTGTCACCATGCAATAAGCTTTCCCAGTTCTCTTTCCTGGAGCTGGATTATCTAGTTTGAGGCATATGCCCAAGCTATAAATAAACATCTGCTATATGCTTAGACTATGTATATTGAGGGTTTTTTCCTCATATACGTGCACATGAATACACAAATATTGGTGCAATATAAAAGAAATTATAGAGATGTCCAAAATAATATATTTATTTCATCAGATTTAAAGATATTTATTTCAGTTTTAATGTTCTTCATCAGGAAAATGTGCCTACTGGCAAAGCTTATTGAGATACAAACAAGCTAGTCCTGAAATTCTGCAGCTTACACACCAACAGCCTCAGAAACTGGGACTGGAACACGAGTTCTCTTCCTACGGGTTTGTACCTAACTAAAATGGTTGTTCTTCTTCCTATAACAGGGGAGTTCAGAAGGTTGAATCAAAATAAAAGATGTACATCTGGATGACTGATGGTAGCTTAAACAGTAGTGAAATATGGCTAATGGGTACTAACCAAAGAGGACAGAAGGCATCCAGATCCAATCCCCATCCTCTAAAAGCACCCACTCTGATTGCAAACAGGTTTTACCTAATGATTTCCATACAGGGAAATTCTAGAGTGATATAAATTTTAACTTTTTTTTTTTTTTTTTTTTTTTTTTAACCTGACCTTTCTTCTCAGAAAAAGAAAACTACTGGAAATGCATCTCTAAGAAGAGCAAACTGGGGAACACCTGTGGGAAAGCAGATCTTCACTGCAGAAAGATGAAGGTTCAGTATATGAAGAGCCTGTGTTAAAGCTGCTTGTCTGCTGCTACCTGAGCAGAAACACTGGACAAGAATAATAGGAGTGAAGATGAGAGAACAGCTTTCTCATTCCGAGATGAAAGATGTTTCCCAGTTGGAGATGTATTATGTCAGTCACACAGGGCATTAGTAATAAGTCACCTTCATTTTATACTCAGAGAATAACACCTCTCTATGGTTATGCCAAATTCTGTTTTCCTACTTTCCTCAGGGCAGGTGGGTTTTTCTGACTGTCAGCTGAGAACCACTGGTGGTTTTCATTATCACCAACCATCAGAAAAAGGATTGGAGAGTAAGTATAGTGCTGTTTTGGAAAAGTTTTATGCTTATATAAGCTTGTTGGAAAGAGCTTTGGAATTAATTCTTTCTTTTTCTTCCATTTCTTTCCCATTCACCATTTTTGTGTAGGTTTTCTTCCTCTTACTGTGTTTTACTCAGTGCTGCACTGCTCTGTGGGAAATAAATTTCTTTCAGGTAAGGCAGAAAATATTCTGGTAAGGCAAGATATTCTAGGATGTTCTATATTAAATCAGGAGGCTCTGTGGTCAGTCTTGATAGAATATTACAAAAATTTTACATGCACGCTGCAGCTCTTACTTGTAGGTGATTTTACACTTTGAGCACACTTTTTGAAAACTGTAGTCCTGCGAGATCAAATGACATGAAGATGATGGATTGTTGAGGATATCTTGAAATGAGCAGTGCCTGTTCCATTTATGAATGTACCAATCTTCAAGGTTAAAAAAGAAAGCTGAAAAATCAGTAGTTAAAGCTGCTGGAAGTAAAGGAACAGTTCTGAAATGCAGTTATGTATAAGCTGCTTCATATATCACCCTTTGTTATGGTGTAAAATTTGAGTGTAGGTGTGAGCAACCACTATAAATTGCCACGGAGATTATTATTTCAGTCATTGAAGTCACACTGACTTGTCCAGGAACTGTTTGAGGTAAAATTAACAACATCTTTATATTTTATCTCCTTTGGTTAAAATCTATTAAAAATTGACATGCCACTACTTGAAAACTTCCCTTTTAAAAGAAAATCAGACTGAGTGTTACTGGAGTTTGATACTTAAAGCTTCTGACCTTATGTCTTGTATCAATCAAACACTTCTGGGCTATCTTAAATGGCATTTTCCATCCCTACCTCTCCTGGCTGTCATGGAAACGCCATGCACTCTCTTATAAAGGTACTGTAATACTGTTGGGCCCAGCACAAATCACATTAACAGTGGAGTTGGAATTAACTTAGACATAATAATGGTTATAGCTTAGGGAAATAGTCCCTCGCCTCTCTTGTAGGCAGCTCCAAGTCTGAGCACTTCCTGGGAAACAAGGTTCTGTTTCCTGGAGGAAAGCCATCCTGAGGGACACTTGAAATTCTGCACTGAGGTGATGAAAATGGCAGGCATGAAATCTCTGCATCTACTGTGAGCTGGAGAGAAGTTTCCTCTGAGATCTGTGATTTATGAATGACACTTAGCTTTTGCCATCCAATGCCTTTCTTCAAGGGTACAAGTGCTCATGAAGAAATTAGAGAGAGAGACAAAAAGCTGCACCTCAGATATCTCATTCTCACAGCACAGAGAAGAGGCACTGCCTGGCTCCAAACTTGCCTTACACTGCCTTGCAATATTATAGCACTCTTTCCTCCTTCCCCAAATGCTATCTTGATTGTCATCAGGAACAGGAGGAGAAATGAACATCTGTACTGGGAGGCTTTATTTTATCTTCTTCTTTTTCTGGGCTCTTTTTCCTTACAGATTTTCACTTTTACTTTTGTTTGTTTCCTTTTTGGAGTTGTAAGTTCTAGGGTTTGTTCCAGGGGGAAAAAAAAAGAGAATAAGGGATGTTCTCATCCCCTCTCATAGTGAAAACTCTGCAGCTCTGTTCTTAACTGTCATTCCAGCAGGAATCCTGGAAATTTCTCTCTTTCGCCCTCTCCTCCCATTTCTATTGAATGAAATGGCAGCAACTGCTCCACCATTAGGATCAATATCCAGGCCATTATGTTGGCAAAAGAAGCAGCAAATCACATTTACGTGGATTGTCAGATTCATTATTATAAGCAGATGGCAGTCCTTGCACTACAATGCAGCTGAGAAAAGACTGACATCATTTCAAATTAAAATCTATAATGCTAATACACATCTCTAACTCTTTGTACAGGCCTAAGTGCATTAATCTTCTGAATGATTTGCCAACGTATGCACTGCTTTAGGTGTTTTCACTTGAGTGGAGCTAAAAGGAGAGCTTTTAACTGAGAATGGTTAACATTTACTCATTCAGATTGATAAAAGTTAAAATGCAATTTTCTTTACTAGTAGCTCCCTAATAGGAATTAATGGGACATTTTGAAGAGAAAATACCAAGTTCAGAAGGCCAGTTTAAGAAATGTGTTAACCACTGAAGAGAAAAATGTTAGTAGCATCTCCCTTATATAAGCTGCTGTCTTGGGGTGACTTTACGATGTGTATCCCATATTGCTGCCCTATGCCCAGAAATTAATTTTTGTACCTTTCTGTGCCTTTAAACTGAGCCTGAGAGGGGAAAGGAAAAACTGAGCAAAACTTTTTCAAAGCAGTTTGCAGTTTGTTCAAGGTCACACAAAGATAACGACTTTGTTTCCAGCTGGGGCAGGGGAGCGAAGAGGCACCCGGCTTGCGGTTTTTCCAGTCAGCTTTTGGCCAGTTTTTCAGCTTCTTTTCTCTGGAGAGAGACTGAGAGTTGAAGTTTTTTCCTTCCCTGGAATTTCGGATTTTCTTCCTTTTCTGCTGGACTGCTTCAATATCAGAGCACATCGGGAGGACTTTCCAACGAGCACAGAGGGCCTGGCCCTGAGCCAAGCCCCAGCTCTGAGGAGACCAAAGGGAGGACTCGAACACTCGAACACTTTCCCAGGTTTTTCTCCACAGTGAGAGATTTCATTATTTAGCATTATTATCCTTCTCCCGTGTGTTTGTTAAATAAATAGTTTTTATCTCCTTCACTTTCCTTTGAGAAAAATTTATTTTTCCCGAACCTGGTGGGGGAGGGATGGTTTGTGACCTGCCTTCTCTCAGAGGATATATTTCTAAATTTGGCCAAACCAGAATAGCTGCTTTAAAAATAATTACTCATAAAAAAAGCAGAGCATTTTCACAATGTGTTGTAAACTTGTCTAAGTATGCAAATAAATGTCATTTGTCAAATGTAGACAAAAAAATGGAAATTTTTATGATCAGCTGACCATCAAAATTTTGAAAAGAGAACATAAAATAAGTCTGTTCTTTTATTACATCTAAAGTGGAAGATGTATTAAAAAAAAGAAGTTTACATATTTCAGGGATGGTTATATCTGCAGTGTTTAAACAATATATTCTATTTCCTATAGCATGCTCTAAAGTATAAGAATTTTGTACACAGTTGTTAGGATGAGAAGGCTGATTCCTGCATTCTTCCACATTTCTCCAGAAAGGATATATCTGAGAGAGAGTATCTTCTGGTGACTGAACTGTGGGCAGTGTGCTGTCAGGCTGCCTAACCATGAGAATGTAATGATTTTGCTTCTAGAGAAATGTTCCCATCATTAGGGGCTGTCCTGGACTTTTTCTGCCTGCAAGTATGATGCTGAATAATGCCACACTGGAGCCATGTCATCACACTGTCTATTCTGAGTTAAATACCTTTCCTTTTGGAAGGGCTTAATAGGTGAGTGGCATTTTGCTGATGCAGCTGATTGGATCCATAGGGCAAACACAATTCCTGTATTTTCCCTAAAGGAGATTGTTTTAAAACAACCAGATATACCATAAAGCCACGAACCTCTGGAATTCTTCCATCAAAAGTTTTATAAATATATATGTCTTTGCAGAAAGGCCTAGCTTTGCCAAAGAACTAACTGAAAAAATAGAGTTTGTTAAAATGTTTTCACTGAAGCCAGGTAGGATCTTTTGTGCCATTTATTGTTATCCAGAGATTTAATTTCAAAGGAAACAGAGACTTCAAATCTACATTTTGTGTTGCCTTCTCCCAGTATGTGCCAGTGCCATGTGCTAACATTAATTACTTCTTTAACTGTATCAGTGATGTTTAGTTTTTCTGAATTCTTTTGTTATTAGCATATTTGAAACTCGGTATCTCTGTATTTCATTCATATTTGCTCACCTCATTAACAAAAATTGACTTCTTAATATTTTCTTGTTTTGTTCTTCTGATTCAGCGCTAAAACCTAGTTTGGCTTGCCCAAACCAGTTGTTATTTGTCACAATAGAAGACAACATGTTTCACTAATATAAACAATATACAACAGCTTAATAATTTGTTTACCTAGAGATTTTTTTTCTTTTTTTGAGTAGGGATTGATTTGTATTACAAATGACAAATTTGAATAAGAAAGTACTGGGAAAAAAAGTAGTTTTTCTATTTGGGAAGTTGCTTTAAAACATACTGCATGGAGAGCTGCACAGAAAGATTCACAAAAAGATAATGAAAAACAATTTCATTTTCCAAATTTTGTAAAGGAAATGTCATTCAAGAAAATTAAACTTGAAAGAAAGGTATATACCCAATTGCAGCTTTATGAGTCTGATCTTCCAAAAATACTTATTGTTTCATGAAAAATTTTGTGTATTTGGAGGTTCCAGTTTATATGGATGTTGAAATTAACTGATTAACATAATAACTTTAGGTCAGCTTCAACTTGTCCGTTTTAACTCTGTGGCTATCAGAGAATAAATTAGTAAGAATTATGAGAAACTAAAAATTCAGCAATGTTTTGATATGTTGAACAGGGCTCATAGTAATATTTGAATGTTTTAAATCCTTTTTTTTTTGTAAAATTCTCTACCAATTATTGAAGTCCTAAATGCTATGCACGTCTTTCAGGTTTCTCTTTTAGGGATTACAGATTAAAATAGGTACATCCAGGGTATTAAAATTTATGGTTCTGATTATTTAAAGTGCATGAGTGGCATCTGATATTTATTTAAGAATTTCTTTTCATAGCATAATATTTAAACTGCTTAATTAGTGGATAATAGCAAGAGATGAGAAATGTGTAATTTAAAAATTGAAAAAGCTCTTAAAAGTTTTACAGAACTTCTGGAACTTTTCCACAACACTCTTGAAATAATATACTCCAAGCCATAGATCCCATTATAACACGTCTCACATATGTACTACCACCATTACTCGATGAATTGATTTCTCCTATGTGAATTGCATGGATTTGTTAAGTACAGTACACACTAGCATTCCTCATTCTGAGTTGATTAGTCAAGTTATTAACATCCAAAATACTCTTGCTGAATTAACAAATTTGAATAGAGATTTCCCTGAGATTTAGCTCCAGAGCTTATTTTAGAGCATGGCATTTCTCCCAAGTGGCTCTCAGTGACAGTTTGAAAGCTGTAGTAGTTGGTTAGTAAACTGTAAATTAGTATTTTTTGAATACATGAAATAATAGACTATTTTTGATCAGTGGCTGAAGATATAAGAAGCATTTACAGGTTGTGCATGCCTCACATTCAATCTGAGCCCTAGAGTGTGCACTTCTTTCCCCACCCCCCTTTCCTTTGCATGCATTGGAGTTTGTTTTACTGACTGAACACTTAAAGAGATATCTACTTAAGGATGTCAAAAGGTGTAGTAAATAGGAGGCAGGCCACTGGGAGAAAAAATAGGGAGGTCATTCCGCCTGACCTCTTCCTGTTTTTTCCCACTAAGAAAGCTGCTGCTCAGCTGACTTAAGATTGAGAGACAAGGCAGAAAAACAGCACAAACAGTATTAACTCAACCTGTTTGGTACCATGCCTTCTACTTGCAAAAGGTTTTCCTTCATGCTGGTCTCCTGTTACAGTCATTCCCTTCAGAAATGCCACAGTATATTGTTTCTTCTCTATTATTCACCCTGCATGCTGGTTGTGTAACTGAATGGAAATTCAATGATAAAGTCCTCACTGACTTTTATTAGTTATATAGAGATTAGTTTCAATGGTGAAGCTACGATTCTCAGTAGCTGATGCTTTTGTTGACATTGCAAAGAGGATTTTTGTCTCAAGGTGATATATAAGGCGTCTGTAATTTCTCATAGTGGCATTAACATATTGGGAGGGGAATCCCAACTTTTAACCTCACAGCTATACTGATGAGGTGCAAATTGATTTCTTGTGTGTATTCAGTCTCTGAGCTGGGCAGGAGGGTCCCAAATGTTTGGCCAGTAAACATTCAGGCGAGTGCAAGTGCATGTCATATTGAAGAGAAGCAAGTGTACTCCACTTGCAGGTATTGTGTACTTTCTCTTACCCAGTGCCTGACAGATCATGTCTACTTTGACAGCTCCTTGTTTTGCTAATCGGTAGAAATGAGAAATATCTTCTGCATTGGCATCCACTGTAACTAAGAGGCACTTCTATTCTTTGGGCAGCAACGGTTTCATCCCAACAAAGTGGAAGTCAGGCCTAAAAAAATACAATCTAAAGAGATGTTTCAAAGGCATTTGTACTTTATAGGTTCTTACCACAAGTAATTTTCCTTAACCTACTGAAGCTCACTCTCAAATCTGTGCATGGTTTATTATGAACTTGTAGAGAAAATAGTAATATAATTTTCCCATAGAAGGAGGGAAGACAGGCTTGCCTCACACATATATCACACAAATTCATTTTAAAAAGTCCATATACACTAAAGTGAAGAGGAAAGAGTGTAATTTAAAAAAAAAAAAAAAAAAGTCTTTTGATAAACAAGCACACCCAAATTAGTCTTCAACTTATTTACTACTCTTGCTACTTAAGGTTTACATTAAAAATATTTTACTCTCTTATATTTTTCACCTATTTAGATACAACTAAAAGCCACAATTTTTAAATTTGAAATCTTTCTGATGAGGGAATATATGCAACTGGGAAATAAAGTTTTGCAGTTTCACAGGTTAAGCACCTAGGAGGCAAGGCTGGAGAAAATACCAGTGAATGAGCGTAAGGCCTGACAAAACCTTGGCAAGTGAATGATTTTGAGCGAGATACTCGCTCCTGTGTTGTAATTACTCACTTTCTTTGGTGGAAGTTACTCAGGCTATGTTAATTTGACTTATGTCAACATCTCTGAGAGAGAGTTCAAGTCCATGATTCTGGGTTTATAAAGACACTAAAATTCTTGGGTACAAAGTAGAAAGACTCTCAACTGAAATGGGCAAAAAAGAAAAAGATGTTCACAGGGCATTAATAACCTAATTATATTTCCTGTCATGGGTATTAGTCTAAAAGGTTTGTTTTCCTGTTTGGGGTGTGATTTTTTTTTGGTTTTTGCCTTTTTTGGTTGATTTGGTGGAATTTTTGGTGTATTTTTTGTTTTTTTTAAATAAGGGCAGATAAATTCTATACCTAATTCATAATGTTCTGTAATAGGACTTTTAATGCAAACTTTCTTGCATATAATTGTGAAAAATAATAGCAAATACGAAATGTTTGCAGTATAACTCTACCTTCATGAAGAAAATGAAACAAAATTTTAAACATAACCAAATCTACTTACACTCATTATCTGAAAATGTCACTGATGTACCATTGCCAGTCCTTAGTTTCTCGCACCAGCTATACAGCTCAATATCCCTCTTCCCCTTTTCTAAGCTTGGGGTCTTTCTATGATTTATTGTCTCATATATAATTTAAAAGAATGAATAGATGTATATTATTTTAAAAATTTTCTGAAAATCTCTGGAAAAGATTAAAAAGCCCTTACTGGTAAAACAATGGCAAGTCATAGGAATCCAATAAGCCACTTCATATTCTATTCCATTGTGTCATGTGCTAACTTAAGGGTAAACATTTCCTTTTTTCTTTTCCCGGGGCACCACATAGTTTTTGATACTCTCTGCTGGTTCTATATCCATATAGAACATATCAGTATAAGCAGCTGAAGAGGTGACTTTAAAAACCTGAGATTACAATGGCAGCAGAATTGAATGTTTTGGCCTATTCTCTGGAAGAGCAAGAAATATTTTAGTGCAGGAGTACTCAAGACCCTGCACATGAATATGTGAACAGGATGAATCCCTTGTCCTTAATAATTTTTTGTGTAGCCATTTTGAAAGCAAACTTTGCCAATTACGAAAGGTAGAAAGTATCAATTAATCTTCATTTATTAATATGTTTCATTTAAAGAGTTTGCTTATGATTTAAATACCAAACTCTTTTCATTAGGATCCTTAAATTTAGGGATTTCAGGGCATCCTGCAATGCAGGGAAAGCGCATTTCTCAAATGGCAATTAGTTTTTCACTGTTACTGATTCACTAGGTATCTTCTGTCCAGTGGGGCAGCACAAGTGGGGGCTGCCTACTGGATAAAGAGCTCCAAATGAGAATGATAGATGTGCTTTAAAGCTAGCCATCTGTACTTACTTTCAAAGGTGCTGAACTAGTGATTTTTTCCCACTTCCTCCTTTTTTCATTTCTCATGATACACATTTGCAAAAGTACAGAATCTCCAGTGAATGGCAAAGTGGGATGCGGACAAAGGTTTTCCTTACTCGGAAGGGATGAGCATGGTGTAGAGTGAAAAGTTCATTGTATGATGGATGAGCCAGTGAGTATGAAGGTCACTCTGTCAATGGTACACAAGAGAGGATTATGGGTGACAACAGCTCTAAAGGACTGGCAACTAAATTGTTTACAAAATGCAATAAAAGAGAGTTGTAAGAAACTGCCTCAACTTTGTTATTGCAAAAGGATCACCAGGACAAATAAGCTGAAAGGTTTTTTGGATATCTTCAGGAACATTTTAAAAGTAGGAAGAGATTGTTGCTTTGAAGATTAAGATCCATTCCTTTTCAAATTAAATTATCACTAAGAGACAAAGAAATCCCAGCTGAAAGCAACAAACACACCAGAACCCCACCACCCCATTCTGAAAAAAAAACCCAACCAAACCACAAAATAAAATAAAGTTATATTAATTTTAGCTAACCCCCTGCCAAAAAGAAAACTAAAAAAAAAAATTTGAAGAGTTTTACAAGATGCTGCTGTGTGCTGAATGCAAATAAAGGACTTCTATTAAGGTTTAAACTGTGCAAAAATACTCTTATTCTGTTTAACAGATTATCTTTTAAAGTCAGTCAGTTAATGTGCTAATAAAAAATGACCGTAGGCACAGCTCCTGAAGTGACCCTCAAATGCCCCAGTATTTGCATACTTTATTTTCTGCCAGATTAAAAATAATAGAAAATAACCTGAGGTTGTTATAAAATGTTAATCTCATTAACATTATAAACCCTAGAATTTAATTACCACTTTCTGCCATTTCTAACTTGTTTTTCTTTCAAATAAACACAGTTTTGGGATGTCTGAATGTTAAATTGGCTAAGATTGGAATACGAAAAGTGTAACATTTAATACCATAAAATTTCATTATGATTCAATCTTGTTCTAGAAATGCTTCCTTTGAAGTCCCTTATTTTGAAAAACTATATGTCTTAAAAACTTGAGCAATCAATATATCAAATTTCTGTACAAATGTTTTCCTAAACAAAAGAACACAGTTTTAAATAAAAAAATCATCCTCAAGATATACACCATGTTTTCTCCAGCTAAACAGAAGCATATACGAAAGATTTCCAGCACCCACCAACGTGAGAATATGCCAGAAGCGATGGTTTCCATCCATATCAAAGCAGTGTACTGGATAGTGTTTTTACATTGACTTAAAGCTGTGATAACAGGCCTTTTCAGATGTGCCATTTCTTAAATAAGGCAGCCTTCATTTAACCAAGTGTTCAGTATTGCCAAATCTATAAAGCTAAATTGCTTTTTTATAAGGTAGAACCTTACCTGTTGGATAAAGTATGTGCAGTGAGGCTTATAAATGCTCATAAAGGGAAAGTATGGACGGTAAAAGTATCCATTACCTTTTGGAAAAAGGACGATTATTTCAAAGAAAATGCCAGCAGTGGGAGACATATAATAATAATTTAGGAGGAAAAATAAAACTGACTTTTTCCCAGTACCACTGTTAATAATACAACTACTTCTTTTATATTAATTAAAAAGTGTTTCTTGCTTGCTATATATTTTTAGTTAGCAGCCAAGTATTTTGCACTTTATAGCAAATACTGGACTTCAACCAAATTGGGAGCAAGTGTGCTGTGGAAAGCTATTGGGGGAAAGTTTATAACATAATATCTATTAATGAAGGACAAATTCATTTAATAGATCTCCTTGTAAAACAACATCTGTTGGTAAATTGGCTAGTGGAATTGCTGTGGGTGAAATTCACTTTTGTGTACTGAAATGGCACAGTTAGACTTTTGAGTTGAGTTAGACTTTTTACCTACCAGTAAGATACAGATAAATGGCTCAAGTACTTTTTTCTAACACAGTACTACGCCTTCCTACTCTGGTGCAAGGACATAAAAAGATCTGAGGAAAAGAAAAAGCCAAATTTTCACATTCCAAAGCTCACCTTTGTATCAGCATTTGGAACTACTTTGTAACAGATAAATCAGCTTGCTTTGGTCTGAGGGGGACACCTGTGTCATTTACTTTTTCTCCAAATGAACTTGATAGTATTTATTCTACATCAGTGTCCCTGAAGGGCTTTATTATGTAAGCCTCCTCAGATACTGACCTTTGCTAAATACACCTGACTATGAAAGTGGGATTGTCTGTCCTACTGATGGACAGCCTCCAGTAACTGCACTTCGGTAAGTACAGAAGATAGTATTACATGACTATTTTATGATGCTTAACATCTGAAGCACAATTAGTTGTCCATCTAGGATGGGGAGTGATGAGAAGATATTCAGGGATCCAAACAACAATTAAGAGCTCTCATTTCTAAGGTAATCTTCAAAAATTCCAGATTGGCTCAGATTCTCTATCCCTTTTTGGGATTTGTTAGGATACAAAGATCCATTGTGATGAACTAATCTGACTATGCAAAACAAAATAGGACTGGTCAAAAAATAATTTCTCTGTGAATGAGAACATATCAATTTTAGGGAGAAAAAGTCCAGTCCAAATTTTCCTATCATGAAGAAATTCCCTTGATCATTTGAGATTTGTTAATTTTTTCCTGAATAGCTCTGTTGGGTTTGGATGGCCAGGTTTGTAACTGCGGGCTACTAAGGGGGAAAACACGAGTGGCTTCTGTGAGAAGCTTCTCACATGTCTGACAGAGCATAATTCATGCCAATGTCACAAGCTTGAGCATGAAAACACCTTTTGTCTCCTCTCCTTTTTTCCAAAGGCTAGCAAATTGGCCTCATGTCATGTTCTTAAGCTGCCCACTAAGAATGAATTATTTCCCTCTTGAATTTCCTTCCTTCCTTCCTTCCTTCCTTCCTTCCTTCCTTCCTTCCTTCCTTCCTTCCTTCCTTCCTTCCTTCCTTCCTTCCTTCCTTCCTTCCTTCCTTCCTTCCTTCCTTCCTTCCTTCCTCTCTACCCTACCCTACCCTACCCATCTTCCCTTCCTTCCCTCATTCCAACTCCTGATCATGGTGATGTCAAAATTTGGTGTAGATCAATTTATTAATGATATCTTTTTTTCCTCTGACTGAGAAACTGTAGAGAAAGTAATCAACCTACAGAGGATGATATCAGAATACTTTCTTAAACTGATAAGACTCAATTGCTTAGGAAAAGTACTACTGGATTGCTTTGGGCTTTTGCAGAAAGTGTTACAGAAATTAAAGCATCCTCCTCAGTGAGCTGTCCCTTGTATAGGAAGTATAAGATGAATTAGGCTGGATTCAATGAGCCATACTACAACTCTTCTTGGTAAACTTAGACAGTGTTTTGCAACTGGAGTAGACATACCCTAGCATATTTATGAGTACCACTATGCAGAGACTTAAGTGTGGCTTCAGAGGTCTCAGTGTACCTCCAAGGACAGTGACATCTTAAAATTCAGTGATCTAGATTGTGTCTAAAGCAAAATTTTTAGTGAGGAAAAGCAAAGCTTTAATTAGTTTGCTGGAACTTCAGAAACAGAGTGGACATGTGATTCCTTGTTTCAACCAAATGTTTCCATTAAAGGGTATTATAAGTTCACCAGTCATATAACCAAATTGAGGGTTTGCATCACAAATTTGGGTAGATTACACCAATTTTAAGAAAATACTTCCAATTAAAAAAAAAAATAAAGCTTTTAAGCACAGTATTGCTTAAATTGAAGGATAAACTGAAAACAAAAGAAAATCTGGCATTTCAAATGGAATTTAATGTACAAATATTTTGGTTTGAAAACTGAAAATCATTCATTATTTTGTATAAAATAAAAACTCCTTGGGACATTCAACAGTGCTAATGATAATTGAGTACTCAATTGGAAAAGCCTTCAGTATAGGTTCATGTAGTACAAATGTCAGGGGAGATTATAACTCTCTCAACTATGACGGAAATCCCCAGTCTGTTAAAGGTAGGAAGATAGAGGGAATAAACCAGCACCAAATATCTTCATTGTATATGACGGTTAAAGTTCCTGTTACCACACTCAGAGTCTTCATTTTACCTCATCTCTTGTTTCAGAAGGTCATTATGTTATTTTTCTTAGTGAAACAAATGATTTTGCAATGTTCTTTGTGTTAGTGGCTGTTCCTGCATTGTTTGTCTTTGCAGCACTCAAGGGGCTCAGATATTAAAGCTCCACATTCCCTCAAGCAGCAGGGATGCCCTGCCAGGGAGGAAGGGGTGGGGTGGGGTGGAGTGGGCTGTGTAACCCCTCTTCCCTCACAGTCCCTGTTGATGCTCTGTTGGGCAATGCAGGGGGAAGACTGGCACCAGAGCGGAGACCCAGGAAACGGCAGTGAGCCACAAGCTGGCTTCAGCGGGTAGTTCCCCCTGTTACCTCAACCAGAACTTTACAATTTCCTATTGAGGAGTCTTTTCAGGGTGTATTGACAAGAGTGGCAGACAGAGTAATGAAAGACAAATTCCATAACGCAAAAGGCAGAGGCGCTGACAATGAGATCAGAGAGCTGACCCCTGACCCAAGTCAGCATTTTCTTTTCTCTCCTTTTCCTTCCCTCTTTCTTTCTCAGTTTACTGTTTCAGGTTTGCTTATTATATGGAACAGTCTCAATTGTGACCCTGAGCCCATTATTGCTTTGGCTTTTCCCCTTCCCTCAAACAATTGTTTGGAAAATGGCCCCAACAATGTGGAAAAGATGCTGATCAGTATAGAAAAGAGAGGTTAATGAGAAAAGTTTGGAGATGCTTGCAGATTTTATCAAAAAGAATAAAAGGAAGAGTAGCGTTTTCGGTGCTGGTGATAACTACAAGATTAGTGAAAACCTTCTCTGTGCATTTATGTAAGCTTGAATGTGGTGTCTGTGTGATGAAGTCCTTCTGACAGCCACTTTCAAGAGGAGGATAGGACAAGCAGTGTCATTTCTTTTCCTGTAATGATTTAAGACTTCAAGACATAACACCAAGATATGAAAGATGTCTGTGTTGTCATTTTTCAAGTACTTTCCCTCTTTTTTAGCCTTTTCCTACAGAAACATACTCATTAGTTAAAGGAATTAATGTTATTGATTTAGCTTATGGAAAGGGGAATATATACTGCTTTACCCTAGGGGTGACAAGACTGGCATTCTACAGAGTACTAAACGTCTCTCTTCTGAGGTACACAGCTTCTTTGGTCCTATATTCTTCTAGGATATACTGTCTCACCACCAGTTGTGTCATGACATTTTTCTACTTTAAACATCTAGAAAGATCTCCACTTTAAAGTCTGAATAATGGCTAGTAGAAATAGCCCAGTTATGCAAATCATAAAGATGCTTTTGAAAACTTATCATTTATTTGTCACCTCCAGAAGGTTTCCTTACTTTTGGGGGCCTCTTCAACACTGTGTGAGATATGTCTGCTGTACTGCATCAGTCTCACTGATATTCAGCTAGTTTCCTCTTCTCTCAATAATAAACTTCTTCCAATTTCATGAGTGCACTGAGAACCACATCATCAAAAATTCCAAAGAATTGTTTGTGCTTGTGGAACAGAAGGACTGTCTTAGAAATAATAATAATAATGAAAAAAATTACACTATTAGATATATGAGTATTTATTCCTCAAGAATGTAGTGTTTTAACATCCACAAACTACAAGGTACTTGAAGCCAAACAGGCAGGGATGGAGAACAAAAAACTTCCCATGCTAAGAACCTTCAAGTTGTCTCTTTCAAAAAGTCATCAAGTTGCGAGAGTTTGGATGCTAAGTCAAGGTTGTGCTGACGAGAAATAAATGTTTTATTTGACAAATAGAACTGGAAAAACATTGCCTACTGTCTTTATTAAAAATATCCTCTGCCATTATTGGTCTGAGCCTTGAAGAATGCAGTTGCAAGACATGCTGCGTTAGCTGCAGTGCTGTTCATAGCAACAATTTAAATGGAGACAAGCAAGAGAAGTCTCCCAAAATCTTAGGTGCTATGAAACTGTAAATGAAAATATAGGCTCCTCTCAGGAAAAGGTATAAGGAAAATAGAAATAAAAATTTCTGAAGTTTATTGACATGTTTTATAAGCATAAAGGTAGCAGTGTTTTAACTAAACCATTCCAAACTTGCTAATAGTTAATAAAATACTTATGGGAAGATTTTGTTCTTTGTAAAAATTTATTACACTACATTGTTATAGACTAAATAGAAGGAGCTTGAAGAGCCATCTAAATCTGACCTTTCCCTGTCTCTTCCCCTAGCTCATTGTGCTATTAGCAATAACTTGGATATGGAAAATATTCTTTCTTAAAGCAACATATCCCCTCGGGAGTAATTTTGCTCTCTGACCGATAGACATTTTTCTTTCTCTTACAGGACATTTATCAGGTTCAAGCATGTTTTGCCTCTTTTGCAAAGGACCACAAATCAAATCAAATATCACAAAGTATCTAGGGATTACCTATGCCTCATGCTCAACCTTATTATAGGTACTATCTCTTACACCAACATATCCCATGTGAAAGTAGCCCTATTAGTATTCTCCACTAATGCTTTAAAGCAGGCCATTGGATAAAGGAATAAAGATAGAACCTGTAAATTATTAATAATAAAAAAAGTCTCCTATATCATATCAATTCAAGGAAAAAAAAGCAATTTGCTACGGTGGAATAGGCATTAATTGAAAGGTTGACCTTCATTCAGCACAGCTTAGACAAGATCAGCAGGGTGGAGGCACTGGCGGACTGCAGATCTCCAGAGGGTTTCCAGCTTCTTGTTGTGATGCTTTGGATGAGGCTTTGCATTCTGCCTCACTCAGGGACTTGTTAAACTGCTGAAATTTGTGAAGTGAGGAAAAGAGCACTATTTGTACACAGGCTTCTGGCATGTTTCAAAATATGGGGCCGGCAGGGTCATACCTTTCAGCATCGACCTATGAGCTTGCCTGCCTCACATTCCCAAAGCATCATTCAGAATGGGGAGCCATGTGTGAGTAGTAGGATCCTTCTACTTAAGACACTATGGCACCTAATTTGGATTTTCTATTGATTTGGTTTCATCAAATTGAGCAGATAAGCCTATTGGCCAGTGTTTATTGCAGATGCTGGCAATCACCAGTGGACTATGAAACCAGATAAAATTGTACTTTCCTAAACATATTTTTCCTGGGAGACTAGATGTTCTAAATCCTGCTTCTGAAAGTGGAATAGTTTTTTTCCAAAGAAGAAAAGAAATACCTGTGTGATTTTATCATTCTTTAAGTAAGCTGAAAATAGTAGTAAAAGGAAAGTTTTGTTGACCGTCTTCAGAAATAGTGAAGCACATGCTCCAAATCTGGAGCATATTTCTGTGTGTCATCTCTGAAGTCAAAAAGTTTTTCAATTTACATTTTTAAATTAACCAGTGGTGGCTTCCCCTCAATGAAGTCTTCTAACATCAGAGTCACATTTAAAGAGTAATTTTTAGATTCTGCACCTCTCGAGAAAAGAGATTCTCCAGCTAATGTCAACCAAGGAAATAGCAGAGCTCCAGCTGATTGACCGAACCTCTCCTGCTGCTATGCCATATTACAAGAAGACTAAATATAGGGTTCCTCAATATTACTTTGCTGTTTGAAGCAGATTGTGGCTAGCAAAATTGGAGCAAGGAAGAATGAGAATATATTCAGCGTGGCAGACAGTGTTCAAATAGCCCATGAAAAGAAAACCTGTTCCTTTGCACATACTGGCTTCAGTTACTTGCCTCATTTTTCCCAGGTCATACATTTCTGGGGAAAAAACCCCAAACCAAACCAACAAAAACATCAACAGACAAAACAAAAAAACCCAAACAAAAAAACTACGCCCCCCCCCCTCAAAAAAAAAAACCAAACCAAAACCACTCCTGTCTGCAAAACAATTACAAACCCACACAGATCAAACTTTAATTTAGCTATGCACGGAAATGAAAAAACAGCTACCTTGTGGATTGTTTGGGGATAGATTTACTACCCCGAACAGAATTCTGGAAATCAAGATGATAGCATTTACTAAATGTCAGACAATCCCCACAGCATACAAAGTTGAAATAGAGGATTCATGAAAATATTCTTCACATTGCTGTCAAGATCACAGAATTAGGTGATCTGTTCATTTCTTTGATGTCCTGTCATAGCTAGTTTGTGGTATGACATCATAATACAAGTGGGAAAGGAAATAAGTTAATTTTCAAAGTTGAAGGAAAACTAAGGAATTAAAACTATGGGAAATGGAACAGTTCAGGCTCCTGTGCTATTTCTGGAAGTACAATAGTGAGCAGTAGATACTTTTTGAAACACTTTGTTTCCATTGTTCTGACTTTCTAGAAAATAAGTGCTTTTTAAAGTCAAAAACCCCCTATGGCTTACTTCTCTCATTTGCTGGGAAAGTTGAAGTGAGTGAAAAGGGTAGATAAAGCACTGTATGGCTTAAATATCACTGAATTCAGCAAAAGTCAGAGGACCCTTAGAAATGTAATTTACAAAAAAAATTTAGTTATATTTTTAGTGTTCTTTTGTAGTACAGAATTAGACACAGATGAGCTCAGACATGCAACAATATAGCAGAGCAGAAAAATATAAGTTAAACTGGAGCTGCTGTGATCAACCTCAAAATGAAGATAGTCCACTGTGGGAATAGCAGTCAGATATGATGCCTCTTTTTGTGTGTGTGTGTACACCTCTGTGTGTGTGTGTGTGTGTACTCTTCAGGTAGAATGGGGAGTGTAATTTTTGATAATTCATTAAATGTCTGGAATAGCCATGCTTACTCTTTGAGGTATTAAGTAGTATAAAAGTAAGGCAGAAACCTCCTTCTCCTTTTGCCAACTCTATTCTTTTCCTGTTACAAGGTATTTTTCTAACAGTGCTCTTTATGAGTTTTTCATCTAATGCTCTATAGGGGAGACAGATTATCATCCCTGCATTCCTCCAGAAATGGTTCTACAAATGGGAGAACCAGAGTCATTGATCCTTCTACTATATATATTGTGAAAAGGCACAAAAATTGTCTGTATAGCACTGAACACAGAGAAGGATAAAGTAGGATCAGTTGACGCTTGTTCCTTATGCTTTCTCCTGTGTTGCAGCTTACAGGAAATATATCATCACTGGAGATGATTGGATCCATAGGACATATCTTTCCCAGCCCTGTAATATTCAGGGGGAAATCAAGGAAAAGCTAGCCAGAAACTGCAAGAGTTTTATTGACTTCCTAATTACTCAATATATGTATCACAATCTGGACTAGCACTTCTCCTGCATTGTTTATCCGTTTGCCCACACCCTCATCCAATGTCAAGCAAGTTGTTATATCTCATGAGTGGTGAACATTTTTATTATAACTCTATTTCTAACTGAAAAAATAAGGAGTTGAATTCATAGTGCACACTGAAAACTTTTTTTTTTTAAATTTTGTCTTATTATTTCAAAATGCTCATAACTTTCTGAAAGGCACTAGCACTCTTCCAGTCTTTTTTTTCAATAGAAACAGTGGAAAAAACTTGCTTTTTGAAAAAAATTGGTTGAGCAATTCTTGAGGTATAGTTTGTAAACCAATTTCTCCTCTCTACTTTCTAGGTAAAATTTTTTGCACATTCCTATCACAAACACTTTGTGAATAAGGAATATAATTGCCCTAATTTGCTAGTGGTGTTTAATCAGTGGATCATGGTTATTAAGTTACCTGTGACAGAAAGAAATGAAGCCAGACCTAAGTGTCTGTTTATTTTCTCAACAGTACAACAACATTTTCTCTGCTCTAAGTTCTTTGCTGTCTTTTGCCTTGGGTCACCCATCAGAATACTTGGAGTTTTTCCTAAAAAACATGCCTGCATTGTAGAGCCAATCAGGAGGCCTTTTTAACAGCTCTGTGCCATAATGTTTTGTGTTGCCTTTATGGTAATCCATATCCTATAACAGTGATAAAGTCTAATGTCAATTAAATTTTTGCCTTTGCAATAAGCATTTAGGATTAGTAAGAAGTAATAGGATAAGTGCTCTTTGATTAAAAAAAATAAAAGAATAATTTCTTCTGCAGCAAACTGTTTCTTTCACTCCCTTTTTTTTAGTGTCTGCAAACCAGAAATGAAAGTGCATATATTCCCCTTGCAGAATTGCAAAGATATTCTTCACAGTACTCTATACAAATAAAGCTTAAAAGAGCCTGATGATATGAATAAAGCTTGCACAGATGTGAACATACTCACTGTTAATTTAACAGGGCTATTCGTGTGCAACTCTTTCTTACATAAATAAAACTTGCACTACGAATTCTAAAGTCTTATAGCATGCTAAATGAAATGAATTAACAATTTCTTTTCAACATATCAGGACAACTAAGAGCAGACACTACCTGGGAAACCAACAAAATCCTCCTATCCATTCCAATTTGGCCTTCTGCTGCCCTGCAGGCTACCTTGTCAGCTCTGTGCTCATTCATGTACCACTGTTCGGGTACCACTGGCCAGGAGGAGATGCAGGACCCCAGCAGGCTGTACAGGTCACTATACAGACCTTCCAGAAGCTCCATTGATGCTTCTGGGCAATTATTGAATGGAATAATAGAATCAGAAAATGGTTTGGTTTAGAAGGGACCTAAGAGATCACCTAGTTCCATTCATTATGACCAACAGAAACAGGAATGAAGACCCCACGGCTATGGATTAACCTTCCAATTTAGTGTAGGAGCTAACATTTAGGTGGGCCCAGGTAGCATGTATTTTATCTAACATTATTCATTTTAGTTTCATTCTGTGACATCCCAGCTACCTAAACCTCTGCCTTCAGCTGTGTAGTGTACCCTGCTGTCTTTTCAGTAAAACTCCACAAAACTGCCTACATTTATCCAAGGTGCCAGTTTTAGGAGGGTACTGTCTGGGTGGTCTTCTGGAGAGGTGGCTTCCTTTACAGAACATGCATTTTAAAGCCTGCAGACTCTCACAGCTCCCACTGACCCATCTGATGCCATCCTTACTCCTTTGGCTGTACAGCTCACCTATACTTGCAAATAAAATGCCCAACACCTTTTCTCTGATCTAGACTGTGGTTGGCATGTGGTCCCTTTATACAAGCAAACTCTCTTCTTACTGCAAAGAAGGCAGTCGCATATATTGTGCTTACCATCCTCGGTCAGCTGCAGAAGTCAGCTCCAAATGTGTCTGGGAGGATGCCATTTGCACTGACTGTGCAATTGTGACAGGACTCTGTCAGGCAGGCTGCAGTAAAATTGCATGGACAGTTGCTCATCCAAGCTTAGTGCCAAAGCATTTTACCATCCTCTAGTCCTCTCTCAATGAGACCATTTCCCCCATATGTATGGGGACCCAGGACTACATTTCCCTGTGGTTCTATGGTGTCATTTTCCATCTCTCATGAAAACATCATATGAGATGAGGTGGCTATTATTAGAGCTTGGTAAACCACAGGAGGCAGACATGTTCCATTTAAATTGGAGCCAGATTGAAGCCCTTATTTCATGTTGGTAAGTCATTACATAGATGGTTGTGTTCTGGCTTCAGCCTACTGGTAGCTCCCAAGCCTTGGGAGTACAGCCCAGTGTTTAAAATTAAAAAAAAGAAAAAAAAAAAAGAGATAAATGTTACAGCTTTCAGGGTTCTTTCCCTAGTGAACCACTGTTAGGCTTTTTGAGCTTTAGTGTAAGAAGGAAGATCCTAAATTACTATTTTCGATCAGCATCTCTTTTTGGCCCTAATTTTCCTTCATTCCTCTTTCACTATCTTTTGAAGTTTCAGGAGGCAAGATCTGCACTTAACCTGCAGTTTTCCCAGCCCCACAATATGCTTTATAAATCTTTGAGTCTCTCATACTGTGTTCCCTACTGTATAGAAAAAAGTGGAAATTGACTTCTGCAGAGGCCATTACCAAGATTTATTGATCTGAAAGGATAACATTTTCTTAGTCAAAACTGAAGCTAAACATGAAGAGAAGAGACTAAACATATTTGGTCCTGTGAGCTTTTTATTGCTGAGGTGCCAGGACCTTATTTCCGTTTTGGAATAATCTATTCCCTTTCTTTTTTATTTTTTTGAGCTCACAGAAAATGTCCGTATTTGTTTCCATGTTGTAGTTCAAAGCCTTTCTTTTTAAATTTCAGTAAGGACACTTCTCTGCAGGCTTTCCCTGAGGTCTGAAGTGGGTTTGTTGTTCCTGAAATCTCTGCAGCAGTTCTTTTTAATATCATGCCAGCTTGGAATTAAATTGCTTTTCACCTCTGGCATCTGTGACATGAAAAATATACATTTCTGTGTTCTGAAAATAAGAGACAGTTAGTATTTTGACATTTAATGAGTCTAGACGTACCAGTTAGGCAGACCCAAATCTTTACAGTAGTGGCTTTTCAGTGTGTCTTTTTAAAACTATTTTTAATGCTTCCAAATGGTGTAATTAAATATGGTTTAGAAACGTGATTTTTGTATTTTTGTAGCTTTTTCTCAGTCATATATTTTTCAGAGAGGTTAAGAGTTGTTTGAAATGCCTTAAATAGATTTGTATGTATGGCATCCCATTTATGAAACATTTGATAGTAGTTAAAACTTAATATGTGATTTTTCCTTGAAATACCTAAACTAAACCTAAGTTCCATTGTATAGAACTAAATGTAGGTGTAAGCAATAGTGTAATAGCAAAAAGAAGCACAATATAAATGATTTTGGGGATAGTGGTAATCAATCCCTTTTTTTTTTTTTTTGATAAATAGATTGTCAAACTGTCATTTGAAACTTAAAGAAGCCTTATTGATCATAACTCTAGTTTGCTCATATTTATAGCCAGCTAGATCTTGAATGCCTATCTGAGTTGTCCAAAAACTTCTTTTCCTCTTCCATAATTCATTAAGTGCTGTTTATCTCTGTGCTCATCAGCCCTTGCTACCAGTTCACTAATCTAAATATCCTCTGCTTTTTCTTCTAAGACACATGGGCATAACTTTCCTCACATTTTTGGCAATCAGCAACTTGGGTGTACTTCAGAGCTCCTTTGACTTTGAAAGGTCTCTGTACAGATTCCCATGGATCTGGTAAGACTGGAAGACACCACTGTGGCCATGCCGAGCAGCACTGAAGTAATTATGTTGAGTTGCTCCACTTGCAAATTTCTTTCATTTAATTCAGCTGGTTTCACTTATAAATCCAAAGTGGCATAAAATCTTTGTTACTACAGATGAAATTATCCTGATTTTAGGAACGAACTGTTGTTTTGAATTTCAAAGTATGGGAAAAGATCTATTTTGCGAAAACTGTTTTTTAATACACACTCATTAGAGTAATGAATTAGTGGTAAGAGGATTCTATGATTCATGAAACTAACCAACTATTTGCATTGACAGGGTGAAATACTAAAGCCTTATAACACAGGCTTCCTAACAGGTGGTCTGGATATTATTTTTCCCAGCCTCAAGTGTAAAGGTCTCTTGATGGAAAGGGAATTGTTAGTGTTCCAAGGCTTCAGAAAACAAATACACCAGTTCACCTTCTTTAGCATAGTACATATTTACACCTTGAACGTTTTCCTTGTACTTCTCAATCTCTTTCATACATATATAGGCTTCCCTTCCATGAAATGATAGGTGTAATTACGCTTACTGACTTTGCTGTTCCAGGAGTGCTTCACTCTCTGCCTTGGCCTGTTCAATCACAGGCAGTAAGAACTGTTGGAAGGGAAAAACCCTGTGTTTTAGGCCAGTCCTCTTTGAAACATACCTTTAAATCCCTATATTGACATGTTCTTCTCAATCAGTGACAAAGGAGGAAAAAAGTCTAGTAGTTAAATATAAATGTAAATATTTTTTCTTTGCTAATGGAGGAACTGGAGATTCTTCAAGGCATTAAAACAGTCAAAGGCATTAGACCTCCTCCTTGGAAGAAATCAGCTGCTGCCAACTGTTTTTTCTAATATCTCAAAACTTCTTTGGATCCTTCTGTGATGAAAGGACTAAGGGCTGTCACCTTTGAGAAGTGCTGCTGTAGGAGCAGTAACAGAAGTCTCCAGTGCGGAGAAAACTCAATGCAGTTGGAAGCCTCAGAACATTGGGTTTCTCTTAGCAAGATTAAGGGTTTAACCTGTAGTTCTAGCCCACAGATACCCTAGGAATTATATTTACTGAGAATACATTAGTCCTTTGAGTTAAAAAACAAAACAAAACACAACAAAAAGAAACTCCCAACACGTACAGGTGGAGATCAGATACTGGAGGTAACGCATGTATGAGAAGGCACTTTGATATTGGGAATTCTGGGGTAAATCGTGGAAATGTATCTTCATATGCAATACTTGAATCACTTGGAATACTCATGGAAGGAAAAAAACCTCATTTGTGATTGCCTGTGTTGTTTGTAAAGTCATGGAAGTGTGGGAATGTAGTCAGGAAAGTCAAAGAAAATTCAGACTCTAAAAGGAACAGATTTACACTCTGATTAGATCTTCGAGTAACATTCAAGAATGACTGTCACCATTTTCACAAATCTTGTAGAAGACACGTGCTCTGTAAGAGCACAAGCCAAAAAACATCATGTTATCTTGTATGCAGCTATAATATTTCCATGTTTCAGGAACTAACAATGAGAAATGCATATTTTTTCCACATTTCCAGCATATGATTTACATAATATTAAGTTGTTAACGTTATCCTCATACACTTCTGCAGTATCACTTCTATACAATGATGATCACCTTATTTTGCAATATCTAATTTTATTTTACAGTATCTGACATTGAGAGTTTTTAAAATATTCCTATTTTTGAATAAGGAAAGGTCATGCTTTATAAATTCTAGAACTTTATGATAGAAATCAATAGTGAAGGACAAGCTATCTACAAAAATTCTTTTGATTGTTTTATGTATTGATTTATGCCTTATAAATTACACTCCACCAAATTTTAATCCCTTCCTTTCCTCTTTTTAGAAGCCAAAGAAACCCTCAATTTAAAAATAATTGCAGAATTATTTATTTACACAAGTTATTTATTTAATTTGATCAATTTTTTTTCTTAAGGCTATTGTATAAAAATGAGCTGTACCAAGCTGATGAGTTTGAGGTCAGTAAGTGACAAGTTTTGAAGACAGGATTATTAAATTTCATTAATTCATCATTAGACTAAGTCTTTCAAAATTCCTCTTTTTCAAGAACTTAAAATGTAAACATTATATAATTTCCATCCACTGTTGTTTAAAGTTCTATATGGTACTTATAGCTGCAATTTCTTGAAATTAATTTTGTGTTATATCCAAATTTTTTAAAATGCATACATAGATTTACTTTTGATACTAAAAAGAGCTTATCTTTTAGTAAACACAAATACTACAAAGAAGTTGAATCTGAGCATATATATTTATGGTACAGATGGAAGAGGTTTTACTGCCAGTGTACTATGCTGATTATTTATTTTAAATTTTAAATGCAGATTTCTCTGGGTAAAATTATATTTTTTATATTTATTATATAATATGTCTTTATTAATGTGTACATATTCATAAGTATATATTTTATATAGTTATTATATTATTATTTTAATATTTGTATTTTTCACCATACATTTTCTTTTGGGGAAGTAGCGTTTTTCAGACAGTAGGTGAACACATTTAACAATCCTATATTGTAGTTTTGTATTTCCTTTGTTAAACACGTGGATTCTGAATTTCTCATTCTCCCTTATACCTCGTTTTTTCTGTTGATGGGTTAAGAGGAATTTTGCAGAAATTAAAGTAATGATGAGAAAATGATCTGAAGATGATTAAACAGGATTAAAGTGAAGCACAGTGATGTCTTTGGAGGTAATGCCATGAAACAATGCAGGAAGCTCAAAAGAGCAGCAGCAGAACTTCCTGGGAAGCCTCAATTGTGTTCTCAAAGCATCCTCCATTCTGGGTAAGCTTCCAGAGATATGTTGTTTCCTGATATTTTGGTTGTTTTGGTTTTTTTTCCTTCACAAACTTTTTATCCTTTTCAAAAATCTCATAATAATGCTGCATGTTGTGTATTCAATATATAGAGAAATTACAATTAGCACTGAAAGAGGAGTATGAGGAGCATAGGTTAAACAATGAAAAAGAATTTCAGCTCCTTGACCCTTGCTGAGAGAGAGAATGTAAAGCATGTTAATAATTTATACATATGTCTCTATGTATGTGAAGAGTATGTACAAATGAGGGAAAGCTGAGGGTATGGCAGAAAGTGAAGTGGATCTCAAAAAAATGTAAAAGGTTTATTTCACTCTTGTAAGAAAGAACATGGAAACAGAACGGCTGTATAAATCTTTCTGCTAAAAGTTTATTTTCTTTTAAGGTACTGTTGATTAAAAAGTATAAAACCAAGGTGTTTTTACTAAAAATAATAGGTTTTGACTCTGTACCTGTCATGTACTTCCAAAAGAGAAGCTGGAATTTCCCTGAATGAATACTAGAACAGAATTCAGAAGACTTAGGAGAAAAATCTCTTTACAGCCACAACCCAAAGTGTGTGGAGAAAAAGGAGGATGAAAATATATTTTCTTACGACAATACTTGTTTTATATAAAAGTTGACAGGCTGAGAAATTAATAGAGGCAGTTGAAACCAAGAGAAACAAATCAGAGCTAATGATAGACTTGTTGAAATTATGTCTGGTTACGTTGAGCACCTCTAAAACTAGCATATGGAGTCTTTTCAATTTAGGCCAGCTCTACTGAAACAACTTGTTTACTCCTGAGGTTCTTACTTAAAAGTGCAGTGAAATTAAGACTACTTGCAAATTTCTGCTTTCTTCTTTTAATTTGCTTGAATAAAGTGTATCATTTCTGCCTAGGCTCATGCTAAAACAGCTTTTGTAAAATGTAATATCCTCACTAAGACATTCTTAAAAATTATCATAAGGAAAATATGTCTGTGAGGAAATTTAAATAAATGATACAATGAGGGCTCCTAGGACTTCCTACGCAGAGTTTATAATTAATATGAGGGTTTGAAGAAAAGTGAATGCCATACACAACTGTAGAGATTTTTACCAGTAACAACTGGTAATTTCAGCTGCAGCTGTAATGCATAAGTATATTACATGTGTAGGGGTTAAAATGAATTTATTTTCTCAAAAGTAATTTTTAAGTAAAAATTGTTTTGTAATAAGCTTATTTGAGCTTCTTGTTTAAAGAATCTCATAGCTCCACAAAAAGTGTCAGAAAAGCTTCTCAGAGGGCAAAAAATCTCTGAAGGGAATATTGTCTTCTGATAGACCCTTGGATGGCAAAGCACGATATTGAAGAATGAAAAAGGAACTACTGCAATTCTTATCACTAACATAAATTCAACTGCATGCAGAAACACAGAAAATGTGGGTATGCTTAATGAAATTATATAATTGTTGTCTGTGTGAGTATTGATTATATACAGAGGTACAAGGTCAATGTCCTGGAAAAAAAATTAGTATCTGTGAACTGTGTCACATGCACAGTACTTGGATACTTATAGTACTACTTGCCCAGGCACTGAACTGCTTATACAAATGAATGCTCTCAGACTATGCCTCATCGGGATTAGAAGCAGAGAAGGGCCATATTAACTGTATTGTATGATGGCTTCTCAACCTTCTTTCCTGGCACTTGAGAAATAAAATGAAACCAATTGCCTTCTCCATGTACTGCAACTGTGTGAGTGACAGGAATGCAATAAAGATCCATAGCTATAAAAATTGGTTAATAGGCTGCTACTATGGCTTATCGCTTGTTTGGAACATTAAAATGAAAGTCATTTAAAACTTTGGAATTTCTCTTTGAAATACACTAATTAAAAAACCTTCTGAAAGTTTGACCCTATTTCTTGATTTTATAACAGTCAAGAGTAGTTTCTGGTATGAAAGGTTATGTTAATAGTGTTGTAACATTCTGATCCATGCATATTTGTAGAGCCCATGGGCTTGATGGATGTGTTCGGAAGCCCAGAAGTGCTTGCAATAGCTGAGTACTTCTGTACCATCTTAACTTTCACTTTGTTTTGTTTATCTTTTAAAATATTGTAAATATGCATATAGATAAATATTAAAAACTGCACCCTGAGGGTTTAAAATTCAGTAAAATGTCAAGGGATTGGTTCCTCATATGGAGTTAACTGCAGCTGCCCACTTGCTTATAAAAACAACCCTTAAATTCCATTCTGGTCCAATCTTACAAAATGATCTCACATCCTTCCCCAGATGACTAGTTAAGCAGAATATGTATATACATGCATATACTGAAAAAAACAGTGAAGTAATGTAGGCTGGATTACATCATGTCTATGGTTAACAGGAGCCAGAGGTCTAGGTTTTCTCTGCAGTTTGTGGCAAGAAGCTGCAGGCCAAAAGGTCAAAAAAAATATTTGGAATTGAACAAGCAAGGGAAAGGTGTAAGAGAAGAAATGGGCAGTCTGAAAAGGTCTTGAAAGAGCTCTCTAGAAAATGCACACTGCTGTTATACTGATCTCTCACAGTTTAGAGAAGAAACAAATTGGTAACATTGAAATCTGAGGGATTTGAGGCAAGTAGCAATAGTCAAACAAGCATGATTCAGCTCTTTCTTTTCCACAGTAACTTCATTGTCAATCACAGCACAAAACTCTTGACATTTTTTTTTCCATCATAGTGTAAAGTAATGTAGTACTGTAATTTCTGATAGTATTACAAAATTCTGATACCTGATTAATTTGTAAATGTAAACATCATTCCTCCCTCAGCAATGCATATTAGTCCGAATGCCACAAAGAGTGGGAGAGACTCAACTGTTTTGGTTCAACTGAAATAAAAATGTTGAGTAGTAGCACTAATAGTATTTGTAGTCAAGTCTGCTTCCAATAAACCTTTGTAGTGAGACCTCCTGCATTTGAGTGGAACACAGGTCTGCTGTCCGAGTTGTCATGGAGCTCCTCAAAAAAAGGACTTGGAGGTCAGGACAAACATCTCAGATATAACATGGTAAAAATCCTGCGCTGCTTATATCTCAAGTCCCAATAAAAGCTACTGGAACAATTCATTTGCAATTGAAGTCTTAGAGGATTTTCTCTATTTAAAATTTCATTTCCAGAACTACTTTTTTTAAGGGCCTTTTCTACACAGAAATGGAATGGTATTTGTAGTAACACAAAATTGCAAAATTATTATTATTTTTTATGATTTATTTAAATACATTTTCACAATTTCACTAGAAGAAAGAGTTTCTCAACCTTGTCTTTCTGTGGAATTTTTTTTTTTTTTTACTTTCTTTGGATTTTTCTCATTTCTTAGCTATGTTACTCCCCTTATACTAAATTGGTATACATAAGGGAGTTTTTATTTAATTCAGCCCTCACCAATTGGGACTTACTGTCCTTTGCAATAGTAAGGAATGTACAATTTGATACTAATTTAATAATTTGCTCAGCAAGTTTTCGCCTGTTTATCATTTCTCCATTTAATCTTATGATTCAGATATTACTTTTCAACTTAAACATACCTTTTTAATTGCAAATTTAAAGCCAGTATGATGCATGTATCTTCATACACAATTTCATGTGATCTTTGATAAACAGTAAAATGATATGTGTCCACAGTTCAAGAACTAAAAATTTAATAAAAAGAAAGGGAAATGAATATTGGTTTTGCTTGGAATATGTCAATAGGGCACAGGTTTCCTGATATTTTAAAAAATTATGTAGCTCTTATTGTAGAACTGTTTAATTTATCAAACACAACTATCGTTTTCATAATTTTGTTCTTATAATCCATTAATAAACACTAAATGATGATTCTTGTTATAGAGAAAAATTCTCTCCCACAATTTCTCTATTTCTAATTAATAGGTTTGATAAACTATCTGCAGCTATAGTACTCTCATAGTATTTATTTGGTATATTTATTATGAGTGTCCAAATAGATATCATCTTTCAGCAATACTCATTGGACACTTAAAAGGCTTACTTCAAACCCAAGCTTTTTATGCAGACTTGACCACTGTGGTTTTGCAATTTTGACTGTATTCTTTACTTTATTTCAGTGATCCTCAGGGAATAGACACAAAATTGTGATGACAATTAAATTGTCTTTAATGAATTTGCTCCTGCCATCTACATGTTAGCTGATTCCTTTTCCTAAGTGCTTCCAAAATGGTAGATATCCCATGAATCCAATTTCTGTGAGTGGAATTTAAGGAGTTGTAGCCGCTTAATTCTCTTAATCTACTTCAGTGCCAAATATTATTGTCAATTTTCCAATCTTTCAATCCTCATCACTTTCATGATTCACAAATTTTCAGCATCTCATTAATGTGATTACCACTGCTACACCTATACATTTTTAAATAGCTACAGATGGAGTTAAACAAACTCCTTAGGGTTTTATTATGTTTATTCTCTTCATTTTGAGCTGTGATTTCCTGTTTTATTTTTATATTTCTTTATATATCTGAACAAACTATTACACAAAAAAAATAAACTCCCCCCCTCCCCCTGCCCAAGCTCCTAGTTTGTCAGTAAACACAGAAATCAAGTTTGGAAGGTAGAGTGATGTCAGACAGAAAGGTAAAAGCAATGATGCAGACAACAAAGAGAGCAAAGAGAGTGAAATGGAAGGCTGTTGTGAATAAAAAAGGATATATTTGGAATCAAGTCTCAGCACCAAGTTTCCAGAATCCAGTTAAACTCCATTTTCTCCTTATTACTGATAATTTTGCTGTTGGGAAGGAAAGCATCCAACTCTGATTTAAATGATATCATCTTAAGGCAAATAATTTTGAATCATGAATCAATGTGACAATATAATAAACTATCACACATATACATTCAGAAAAAAATTATTTATGTATTATTTATGTGCTTTTCAGAGACAGATGCTTTGATGGTTTGGAATAGCTTCTGTGTTGGCACAGTGTCTGTTGTTCCTTCCACCCTTGGGACACACACAAGAAAACCCTGTGTGCTACACCTGTCTAAATAGGGGTGCTCTTTTTCCATGGACGTTCAGTAGGAAGCAAAAGAAGAAGGTCACCCAGGCACAAAATCTAGGACCAGAGCTGATCACACCTCTACCATCCCCTTTTCTGATTCTGTATTTAAAACGATAAATAATCAACCCATCTAATTTTTCCTTTCCCTCTTTCTTTCTCACCCATGCTATGGATTGCTCTCAAGTACCTTGCTATGTGTGAAAAGAAAAATTATTTTATCAGGGAAAGGGAAGGGAACGGGGAGGAGTTCAATCTGCCCAGCATATGCTGGGGTTTCTCAGGCTGCCAGTACTGAAATATCCTGGAGATTTCTAAAAATTACAGATGACAATTTCTTAACTTAGAGAGTATTTCATCTTACATAGAGGAATTTTGTCTTAAGTCATCTTGACAGATAAAGAGGACCTGATCACAGGACTAAAAATTAGTGGTTTCTTGGGTGCAAATGACTACAACTTGATTTCGCTACACTATGCAAAAGGAATAAAAGACATACCAATGAGATATAAACTTGGTGCTTAAAAGGGTCAGTTTAACAAAGGAAAAAACAGTTATGAGACAAATCAACTGGGAGACAAAACTCAGTTGGAAAAGACTAAACAGTTATTGCAAACTAGTTAATAATTTTAAAATAGATGCCTAAAATGCTATCAGCAAAAGTTCAGCTTAGTCAAAACTGAAAACAAGCAGCAAGATAGCCTAAACGATAAATGACACCAGCAATAAAAATGTGGCAACCCCACAAACAATAAATAAGTTATGAAAAGAAAAAAAATGGCAGCAATGAATACTAATTAGATCAATTTTATCAGCAGAAGATTATTTGGAAATAAAAGGGCACAAATAGATTTATAAAATTAACCTTTCATGAGATATTTTTAAACTTGATTTGTAAAATTCAACATACTGTGTGCTGATGTGGGCAGTAATGAGTGAAGGTCTCTGAGCTCTCTTTGGTTCATGGGTGAACACCCTTCTAAGCTTTTGGCCCAACTGTATCTGCAAGATACATATTTTCTTAATATCCTAGCCTGGTGTTCTCAAAAAAAGAAATTATGTATCATGGTGGAGTATAATAAACTGGTCATTTCCATGACTAAAACAAGCTCATGCAATTCTTTGATCTAAACCCAATGAATTTGAAACCACATAATCACAGAGTGGGTCAGGTTGGGAGGGACCACAGCGGATCATCTTGTCCAACCTCCCTGCTCTAGCAGGGTCATCCCAGAGCACGTGGCACAGGACTGCATCCAGATGGTTCTTGAATGTCTCCATTGAGGGAGACTTCACAGCCTCTCTGGGCAACTTGTTCCAATGCATGGTCATCCACAGAGTAAAGTTCTTCTTCACATTCAGGTGGAACTTCTGTGCATCAGTTTCTGCCCATTGCCTCTTGTCCTATTGCTGGACAGCACTGAGAAGAGCCTGGCTCCATCTCCTTGACACCCTGCACTTGTACACATTGATGAGGTCCCCTCTCAGTTGTCTCTTCTCGAGGCTGAGCAGGCCCAGCTCCCTCATAATAGAGATGCTCCAGGCCCCTAACCATATTTGTTGCCCTCCAGAACTGGACACAGCACTCCAGATGTGACCTCACTAGGGCTGAGTAGAGGGGCAGGATCACCTTCCTTGACATGCTGGCAATGCTCTTCCTGGTGTAGCCCAGGATACCATTGGTTTTCTTGGCCCCCAGTTTACTTGTGGGCTATTTGTTGTCTACTCACATCCCAATGATTATTTGTGGAGGAGTGGCTGATACCCCAGAGGGCTGTGCAGCCCTTCAGAGAGATCTCAACAAGCTGGAAAGATGGGCAGAGAGGAACCATCTGAAATTCATCAAAGGCAAATGCAGGGTCCTGCACAAGTACAGGCTGAGGACTGAACTGCAGGAAAGCTGCTCCATGGAGAAGGATTTGGGAGTCCTGGTGGACAATGATACTTTAGATACAAGTGTCTAAAGGGAGGGTGACAAGAGGGTGGATCCAGGCTCTTCTCGGTGGTGCCAAGTAACAGGACGAGAGGTAATGGGCAGAAACTGATGCACAGGAAATTCCACCTAAATATGAGAAGAATTTTTTAATGTGCAGGTGCCAAGCAGTAGGACCTAATGACCCATTTTGGTCCCTTTCAGCCTTACTGATTGTGTGACTCTGTGATTCTGTGACTACTGCAACTCTGAACCTACTGCTTGCATCCACAACAATAAAGAATGCTGACAAACTGGAAAGCCTTCAGACAGGGTTGAGTCATGCCATGAAAATAAAGATTAGAAAATATTCTACATATACTCCAGCAGTCTATTTATCTTATCAATGAGAAAATTTAGGAGATGGCCTGAGCTGAGCCTAGACTCATCCACATGAAAGTCAAAACACAATAGTAGGTTGATATTCATTCCAGTGCAGAAGGACTAAGATCCATTTCTTGGCAGTAAAAGAAGAGATAATCAGACTTAAGATTAGGTAGGAACTGTTACTACTGCAGTAATTTATCAGTTTTGCTATAGATTTGAGGGGAATTTTTTCTAAAAGTCTTAAAAATTCATTCAATGTGGTTGCCCAGCTGTACTATGTAAAGTATAAGACACGGATCACAATATCTGGTTGTTCCCTTAACTTGCTCACAAACCTCTAAAAGGGAAATTACTCTGTGAAGTGTTTCATAAATCTCTAACACATTGCAGAATTTACCACTTTGAAAGGACATTCTAATCTTCCATGGCTTCACCAGAGAGTGGTGCAGATCCGGAAGACATCTGCTGGTTTGACAGAGTACTTCTATTTGTCTGGAAGAGAGAAAGTGAGGGCCGGGGGGGAATGGTCCTTAAAAACTCTGTCTCAGGTCTCATTTTCTGGTGTGGTTCCTCTAGAATGTAGCTGGAGTGCTTCAGATATATTATTGCTTATTTTGAATGAAGAGTGATACTACAGAAAAACAGGGAGGCATAATACCTGTGGCACATGGTGATGCTTATTTCTGTCACGAGTGGATCTAGGTCCTGAGAAATATAGTTATACAGTCACCCCCTCTTCAGAGCTGCCTGCCATACTCAGGTGGCTAGGATCTCAGAGCAGGGCAATAAGTCCACCACAAACTTATCTGTGAAGAAAGAGCCTGGGGGAGACAAAAACATCCCCAGCTTATGAGCTACTTGAGTGCTGTAAGTTGAAAGGGGAAACACAACAGGAAGCATTTATATCCAGAATGACAGTGGTAGCAGGCTGAAAAGGAAAAGCATCCTTTCTCTGAGGTGTCTGAAGAGCGGAAGTTTGCAAGCTGGATCTGAAGGAGCTGTGGAAATCAAACATCTAGGTTGAATGAAGTCACTATAGCACAGACTCTTTCTGAACATCTTTTGTGTAAGGGTTCAGAAAGGCAGTATGAGAAGCAAGTCAAATCTAAGGTAAATTACTGACATCAGTGCAAGAAGCTGACAGGGAAAAATGAAAGAGGAATGGAAGTTCAATAGAGCATCCACTACTGAAAGCATCTCTTGAATGTTTTTGGTGTTGAATTTTTTCTTTTAATGTCCCGAAGACAGTGTTAGAGAAAGTGCTATGAGAAGGGAACTTTGACTATATAGAAAGGGTTTTCTTTATCTTTTGTTTTAATGTCAGCTACAGAACCCTTCCCTCTATATATATTTTATCAAACCATGTTTTCAGATACAGATAACCAATGTAGACAATACTTTTATGATAAACATTTTAATATGGGAACACTCATTGATTTCTAATTTAAAATTATCATAGAAAGCTATAATTATTTTGAAACTGGGGAGCAATAGTCAAATATGTTAAATTGTTTCAGTTTCTGATTGGTATATTTTCTTGAAAATATGTAAATAAAAGTCACAGAATCAAGACATTCCTTTTTATATTTCATGTATAAAAATGTTTCTAAAATGTTAGAACATAGCACTGGATACATAAGGGCTTGAAAATAACTATCAAAGTATCTTTCCCTTTCAGCTATCTGATTAAGTTGAATCAAGCATTGTATAGGGTACTGGAAAAGCACAATCAATTTATAGAGCCAGAGACAGCTTCACTCTAGATGTGAGGAGACATACAGCAGCACATAATGTGATTGGGATCATACGTGTGAGATGGGGCAGCATCAGTGGAGCCTTAGTCAGTCATTCCCTACAATCCTCTCCTGATTTGAAGAGTATTAACCTCATTTTCGTCTGTCTTAGGCATTCTGTGGCCTTTTTGAATCATAGAAGTCTATTATAAAGTCATATCAGGTCAGAGTAGTAGGTCTTTGCAGTTACTTTTCAGTTCCCTGTGGAGAGATTCAACTTGTGGTGCTGGGCAACAGGGAGGCTTTCAAAGAGCAGCGAGTTTCACTTCTGGGAGAGACCACATCGAGCAGAGCTTCATTGCATTGCCCCGTTTCTGCCTGGCTGTCCTCTCCCAGTCTTCCTGGATGATTTCCACTGCCTTTAGGTTTATTAAATATACATTGAGCATGGGGAGGACTGTAGCTGTGACTGAGTCTTCACAACACAGAGAAGTAAACAGGCGTGAAGATTTCTGCTAATTTAATGAAATGCAGAATGGTTTTCAAGGACTTCAGCTTCAAGGAAAGAATATGGCACTGATTGTCCCACCATTTCAGCACATCTTTTTTCACCCAAAGCAAGTTGCGCACGACTTGTTTTCTGAACAGTGAGACCTCTGTCTTTCCTGCCTGAGGCCTAGCAAGAGGAAATGCTAAGCTAACTGGAACCTGGCTATTTGTATTGAATTAGTACAGTCATTAGGACTTTAACTATTTTTATTTGGTGACAGTTTGCTACTGATACCACCTTTGGGACAAGCACCTCCCTCTTTTATGTTGCTTTTCTTATCACTGACAGGAGAAAATGACTGATTGGTTTTGGCCCTTGCTTGAAACTCCTTTTCGTGACTTTCTTGAGTGCATATCCTGTAGCAAATAGATACTGCTAGTATGCACCAGTCTTCATTTACCAGCCTGAACAAGTGCTGACAGATGAGGGAGCTGAGAGTCTGCCCTACTGTTGAAGCTGGAAGATATAGTTACATGTGAATTTGCTGGCTTTTTAGACCTGAATAACTGCAATTGTATATAAGGGTCACCTCTGGGCTCAGTTATCATTCTGAAGAAAAAAATGGAACTTAAAAAAAAAAAAAGGTAATGTACTTTTTGCCTTCTGCTAAGTGATGCCCAAGGAATGCATGGCCTTGGAAAGTCAGGTTTTCACAAAGTGGCACAGAAAAAAATTAGACTAATGCTGTTATGATGGCAAGCAGAAATGTTAGGCATAATTATTATCCAAATTAAACCACTGGTATTTTTTCCAGTAGCAGTGGCTCGCAAGTCAGTCTCTCACTCCCTCCCTATCTGTCTGCCTGCCTGTCTGTTCTCAAGATTTTTGCACCATATTATCCAATTACATGTGTCACTGTCAACTATTCCATTAGGAGTTTTTTTCTCCATTGTCTTCAGTAGTACTAATCATGCAGGAGTCTGAAAAATATAAGGCAATCATAATTCAATTTATAAACCCACAACTGCTAGCTCTTGAGAATTCTGTGATAGTGGTTTGCTATAGCAATATAAATAATCAGAGAGGGCAAACACAAAACTGCTCTGCACTCCATAGTTGTATTTTCAGGTATATGATGTTTTAGAAATTTTTGTTTTGGGTTAAAATTCTTTTTCTTTTCCCTATACCAATTTAAAATCAAAATTTCAAAGCCTTAGTAAGCAACTTGTAATTTAAAAGAAACTTTTTAACCAAACTATCTCCTTGCTGACCGTAAGGTTCTTATCAGCATGAATTTGAAGAGTAGTAGAAAAAAATACTTGGTATTTGCTCTGACTCCTCTTAGCTTCACAAGAAGCAGCAGACTCTAGGTGTTCACTGAATGGTGCACCACCTGCATCTCCTAAAGTCTCTTACACTCAACTTTTCTTTCTCTTCTTATGTTGCAAATATAGTTAATTATTAGTTCAGCACATTATTCCTTCGAGTGGAATGGATTCGCATTCTACTACGGGTGCTCTATCAGAGGTCCTTTGTTGCAGCATTTTATGAAAGCTTTTTCAAATTCTTTAGAAATGTTGTTTCTGAGTCCATTCTGTTCAGCACAGGAAATAGTCATATGCATCTAATTATCTAGGCAGGCTGGTATCTATTGTATCAGCATACACAGAAAAGTGGTTTATTTTAGAATTTTAAAGGTTTATACCCAAGTTCTTCTACTGCACATAGTTTATCTATTCAAATCTGCTTTGCCTGCTGCTTTGATATAGTCACAGAGAATGGTCTTATTAGCATTATGTTAAGAACACTTAGCAGGAAGAAAACAAGCTGCTGCTTGTCTCATTCTTGTTTATTATTGACATTCATAGTCAGACAGGAGCATTTTTCTCAAGAAAATTATTATTGGTTTGTTTTAATGATGAATGTAAATCTTTTCAATCCTATAAAATTCTAATGTGACTCAAGAACTTATAAAAAGATCACAGGAAGGAAAGTTGAAAGGTAGAGGATTTACAGATGTATTCTTTAAAACTGTTTTGCTTTCATTTCTTGTTAATACCTATCTAGCACAACACCTAATTAACATTCTGGATAAAACACAGCATTATTAAGGCTTCAGTACACTCATAGACACCTTTCAATTAAGGTGCTTGAGTTCACACAAAACACTCTTTCCAATCCTCAGAAAAAGCTTTCAAGAAAACCAGTTGAGTCTTCACAAGTTTATGTTAAATAAAAAGAGAGAGACTTTTCAAAGCTTGTTTAGGCCCTTAAAAAAGAAAGAGGAAAAAGAAAAAAAAAAAACCCCAGAAACATAGAGAAACAGTTTTCAGGCCTTTAGCAAAAAGAAGAAAGAACTCTGGAAATGTACAATTTTTTTAAGTCTCAGGCTGATCTCAAAAATTTGCCAGCTTTTTTGGAAACAGTGCTTTTCAGAGGCTACGTATTTTCACTGGGGTTTCCTCACTCTACATAGCATTGTGCTGAACTTGAACCACTTGATATTTTTATGGAGGAGCAAAGTAGATCTGGCTTAAGACTGGAAAAAATCAGTGCCTGTCAGGCCAGTGGAACAAACTGGTGTTTTGGAATCTATTCTTTGATCCCTAAAGTTTATGTACCTGGTTTTATTGTTATCGACTAGTTGACATACTTGTGCTTCTGTGCCAGACCGAAATTTTGTTATGAATTAATTGAAAAATGGATTTCAGTAAGACATAAGTGAAATTAAAATGGAATCCTACTGCAAAAAAACCAAAAACCAGGTACTTCATTTTCTGTCTTATGTAGCTTTTGTCCAAGCTAAACTTTCTTTCCCCACATTCTGTTTTTTTTTCTTTTACTTAGATAAACTGTCTTTCTTTCTAAGGACTACTTATGGTTTCAAAAAAAAAAAAAAATGGAAGTAATCTAGAGTTCACTTACAGATCAAGCACCATAAGCTGGTGTTTTTAAGTATCCTGAAAGTTTATTAATGCTTTCCAACTCATTTCCTACTTCCCTGCCAAAAGCAGTCTTTAGTGGACTGTAAAATTTTTTAAATAATAGACATCTGATCCAAGTTTCTTATGATTTTTCTTTTCAAGAGATCACATACTTTCAGAAATCTGGTAAATTTTTTTTGCAATATAAAAATCTGGCATTTGGACTGGGTGCTAAGAGTTGTGAACTTATTAGCCTTTTAACATCTGTTAAAAAATTCATTTCCTCATTCTGAGAGATTCATCTTTGCTTCAGTACACATATTCATATGATGCTTAAGTCAGAAGAATAAGATTGCTGACCCTTCCACTCACAAATAACAGTATCTAATATCAAAATGGTCGTGACTTTTAAAAGAAAAGCATTCTTTTGAAGTACAATGCAGGACTGTAAAAAAATGTCATTTGTATGTATTTTACAGGCTTGACAGAGGCATTTGCATCTCTAAATAAAGTATCTCTTTGATCATGTATGAATTCCAAAAAAGAGGCAGACCATCTATTTGTGATCAAAGATCTCATGGATGCAAGTTTATACTCATCCAAACATGTACTTGACAGACTCTTAAACTGGGGTCTCAGCAAAAGATCCTGCCTGTAACCAAATTGCGATCTCATGGAAGACTAGCATCAGGAACAACAAATGCAGAGGGAACCTTCTGAACACAAGTCCGTCTTAAATATCTCATAGAGGCTTGGGGTCTTTGGTCTGTCACATTTATGTAGCCATAGAATTTTTTGATGCTTTTGTGTTTTGTGGTAATTTGTAGGACACCTAGGCTGTAAAACAACATTAAAGTCAATGTCAGTGTGGCACTGTTAACATATATAAACTGGCCTAGCAGAGAAGCTTAGAGCAGGGTTAGACATTTCTACAATCAACAATCTTTTCTGTGCTTTTGATTAAAATTTAATAAAAATGTTCAGTGAGGTGAAAACTTGTGCAGAGCAGGTGAGGAAAGATCAACATTTACTCAGCCCAAATCTAATCCGGCCACTTTTCCCTCTTCTCATATTCCCCATTCATACAGAGGGGCCAGAATGTCCCATCTATTCCTGAAAATTAACAGGCAGCATGACATAGTCTCTTACTCCGGAAGGAGGATTAAAAAAAAAATAGTTTCTATTTGTGGAATCTGAGGTATCTAAAACTCTATCTGCACCCCCATAGCAGTCACAGCTCGCCTTTTTAAGCCAGAGATTTCTCTTTGACTGCAAGGATATAAAATTCCAGTAGGGTCACAGTGAATCCTATTCAGAAACTCACCACTGTAAAACATAAGAAGCCAGAATTCAGTGATGATCAACTCAGAGCCAAAATAAACCAACAAACTCAACATTGCAAAGTCCCAGTGTGACTGTGGAGTTCAGGCTATGCAAACTGTTTAGACCAGACAAACTCTGCAACTGTCTCGGGATACTCTTTACTGATTAGAAAATGGTGCTGGTGAAATTATCACATTAACGTTTTACGGGAATAAAAAGGAAGGACAAGAAAAGAGAGAAAGAACAGGAAGCTTGTGGCAAATTTCTTCATTATGCTCTCTGAAAGCATAATCAAGAAATTGTTCCCAGAACCAGTACTGTGTCTTGATGGGCTAAAGTCTGTGTGACTGCATAAGCAATAAAGTAAAGTAGAGGTTAATTAACAAAGCATGTGGTTTAAGTACTGATCTTATGTTGTAATTTTAGATTGCATGAATTAATACAGTGTAAACCTCTTTGTTGATGCAGGCTGCTAAATATATCTGGTTGGTAAGGCACAATAAAGCTTCCCTTCTTCCTCATGAGACGTTTGAAAGGCCAGGACTTCAGCAATGAAACACTGGCCTTCAAAAGCCTTCCATCATAAACGTTCAAAGCAGCCCAACATGGAAGGTCAGTCATCAATCACTGTTACGCTGTCCTTCCTGTGTAGCTCAGGCAACTTCATAGCACAAGCCATTTCATATGCATCCAAATTCACTAATGACATGTGGTTTGTGGGTTACATCATTATGGAAATACATGGCTTTATTCTACATGCGCTGTGTATCACAGAATCATTAAGGTTGCAAAAGACCCTTAAAATCATCTAGTCCCACAGTTAAACACAGCACTGCTAAGTCCAGCTCTAAACCACGTCTCTCACTGGCACACCTACATGTCTTTTAAATACCTCTGGGGATGGTGACTCAACCATTTCCCTGGGCAGCCTTTGCCAATGTTTAGCAACTCCTTTGGTGAAAAATTTTTTCCAAATATCCAATATAAATCTTCCCTAAGTAGAGTGAATCCTGGCAGAGGATGTATTTGTGACCAAAATTTATATCATCCCTTCAGCAATTTTTTTTCATTAACTTAGAATTTAGATTTTGATACCTTTTTAAGGAAAAAAAGGTTGCTTTTTATTACTTGTATTCTGTCTGGTTAAAAGAAAACAAGGAGCAATACCTGTTGAGAAAAGGTGTCTTAAAAAAATACATTGGTCTTGTTCTATCATAATGAAAGGATATTTTTGTATGTGTATGAGGACTTTTCAATCCAATAGTTGAATATATAGAACAGTTTAGATAAAATTTGTATAAATATTGGAATTTAGTGTAACTAGTGTAAACACTCAAAAATTAAACACAAAACATAAAGCAGTGTGTGGGAAAAAAGGGGAACTCAAAGATGACCAACCCTAAAACACAAATAAAATACAGTTAATTTTAAAAAGTAAAAATACACATAAATAACTAATAAGCTTTTAAAATATCAATAACCTTATAATGAGACCAATTTCTTCCACAAAAATATAGCGACTCTTGAAATTCAGTGTAACACACAAACCTTAAATATGCTGAATACCTTCTTTATTTCAATTATTTTCCTTTTTAGCTTAGTTAAATAATTAATTGTAGTATTAAATTATAAGTGTGAGGAGTTAAATTTTAATATTCATATTACAGAAAGGTGAGCTGGATTTAAGCCTGAAGATCTTTTTGGCATTCACATGAGTTTGTTTTAAAGGACAATTTGCCCCATAGTAGAACTTATGTGATAAAGAACAAGTGCACTGGTCCAAAATATTCTGAGTGGCTAAAGCCCCCCAACTTTTCCAGTGAAGTAAGGAAGTGCTTTTATCACAATATGCATGATTGTTAAATATTTGGCTGATCATTTTTAACTGCCCATTGATATTTTTCTTAAGGAACTTCCAGTCATATATTTAAAATGGTCTGTTGGTCTTGTCATCAACTCCTACTAAATCTTTCATGTTTTCTAATAGTCATAGAAACTGTCAAAATGGGAAGAATAAATCATTCTCACAAGGTTCTGCCATATTTCCTCATACTAGGTGAAATGAATGAAATCTAAAATTACTTTAAAAAATCTACTTGGAAGAACTAGTTAATTTCGATTTTAAATTCAAGCACATGACTTGGTAAAAAGACAAAAAGGAAAGTTTTACTGTTTCCATTTTTTTCTGCTCTTTAAAGTAAAAAAAAAAGAAATAATTTTTTTGTAGTTTAAAAAAAAATATTATCCTTCAGAGATAAGCTTTGTAGTCCATTATAAATTTTGATCTAAAAATAACACAATGATTAAAAACATTATCTTACATAGAAAAGAAAAAAGTTCATTATCAAAGAACTGCAGCCACTTAGACTGCACATATATTAAATTACTATTCAAGTGTTTGTAAAAGAAAGTCAAAATTAAGTGCACATAAATGCACTCTTTCAGAACAATATTTTCTATTACCTTATCCAAGCAAAAATTTTTCAAGGTATCACATGAAATGTTAATTCACTTTTCAGTCTACCCATATAACCAAAGAGTGATGAAAGCTGACTCCTTTGTCTCAGTCACTTTTTCCTCTACCAATCTGAAGCAGGTAAAATAGCGGACTACTTTGACTGTGCTCTGTCTTTTTTTATTTTTGTGTGTATTCATAATAGCTTGCTTTTCTTTCCAAAGTTTTCTCAAGTGGAGCGTGGTACATGTAAAAAAAAAAAAAAAATTAAAAATTTATTTACTATAAAATGGTAGTTTCTCCTTATTGAATAAACACAGTCACAATCCAGCCCCTGAATTCTGGGAACTGTAGCAGAATTGGCATTTTCAGTACAAAATTTTATAATTAGAATTACCTCTAGTTGGACTTTTAATTTTCTTTTTAGTTTCTTTTTTTTTAAGTAAAATTGATACTGTGAGAGTCCTCATTGTGATCTTATGTGCATGATATGCTCTGATACCTGAGACAGCTATTCTGAGGGCACAAAACAGTGCTGAGAAATAGATTTTTCTTTCTCTTTTAGTACTAGGTACCGAGTTTTGCTACTTTTTTGAGAAATAAAATAATTTTCTCCCTACCAAATGATGATGCAATAACAATTTATTTGTATTATTGCAGAGTTCTAGGGTACTAGTACCAAATCAGGACCACAATATCCTAGGATCTGCAAATACTGAACTTAAATCAAAAAATCCCCAGAAAACAAGAGGAAAAATATTTTTTTCTTTTTTCAGTAGCTGATGGACCAGTTAAATTACTGTTTTCAAGCCGTGCTCTTGTAAGTAAAATCCAAAATATTCTAAGCACTTGGGCATAGTGAAATGGAAGGTTCTGTGGTAATAAAATGAGGAGTGACTTTAAAAATATAAACCAACATAAGAAAATGAACAGCATGGCTTTTATACTGATTGAGTTCATCCTTGAAAGTACATTTATATTTCTCATCTTTTAAGACCCAACAATGGCATAAAATCCCTATAGCAGATATATATAATGAAGTACAGAAAATGAATGATAAATAATATATTGTGTCTTGTATGTTCTCTTTTGGAAAGGATTTGCATTAAACAACATTCTCGACTTGTCATTCAAAATTAAAACTAAATCTGCCTTCCCAATATAATATTTACAAAGAGAATGCTTCTTGCCTTTTCTTCTACTGTGCACAGTAGAGTATTGTACACATATCTTTCTGGAATGAGGCAGGTAAAGTCATCCAGCTAGATCTATCATCTGCTGATTTTGTTGTTGTTATTTTCTATTGAAAATCTTCCATAATTTGTGTCATTCTTTACCAAGGAGTGATTGTTGGTACACTTTTATGTGCTGCACATGATCTGAAGAAATTAACAAAAAATAATATATAAATATCATTTGTATCTTATTATCTGGCAGCTCTGGAGACCTGCACCATCACTTAGCCATTGTTGACACTGAAAATTGAAATCAAAGCATTTGAAAAGTTAAGAACAGATAAAACACCTTTCATTTAAAGTTCATGTGTGAAATGTCTTATTTATAAAAATATGAAGAGCATTACTATTGGCCTTGCACATTTGAAAAGTCTTCATAGAAAGATTAAAATAAAACCAAATTATTTGTTTTTTGGAGTTGAAGAGTATGTAGTAAAAGAGACCACAAATCAGTCAGAGCTTCAGGCTTGATTATGCAATTAAGAAGAAACTCAAGCCATTCAGCACTGTCTCCAATCTCTCTATGATGAAATGAATCTTCAAGAATGTCTAAATTCTCAAGAGAAATTCTTTTGCTTTCATTGTTGTCCAGCATACAACAGAAAACTCTGCCTACATGATGTAGAATTTGACACAGAACATGTAATCTGATTCTAAGCACAAAAGCAAGTTTCAGCCTCAAACCCAGGAGAAACTACCTCTTCAGAAGAACATAGGTTAATGTTTTAATCTGTCTTTTCTATAGTTATCTAGAGTCACAGTGAATCTAGTTCTGTGGTGCCACTTCCTCAATTTCATATTCATGCTATCAATCAATGAAGTTCTTTCTTTCCTGATCTTACGAGCTTTTCCGCAACAAATGAAAATTTTCCAAATAGTGTTTGAATTAGATAACAAAGACTGTGATACAAGGAAAAAAAAAAAAAAAGGACTGCTTTATTCCTACCCTTAGATATCACCACTGTTTGATTAAGATCTGACCACTTAGATGATCATAAACCTGAGCTGAGTAGCAGGGAAGTAACTGATCTGATATGGTCTTAATTGAGCTACTGGGGTACTGTAGGATGAAACACAGCATTCCAGGTTCTGAATTGCTTTTACTGGTTTTTTTACTTTAATGGTTAAAAGTGTAGAACTAATTTTTAATTTTTTTTTTCACTCAGAAGCCTTATAATAGCAGTTTTGTGATGTGAATCACAAAAGAGAAAGAACAACAAAGGTTACAGGTAATTATTTCTTTTTCAGTTGACTGTGTATTTGAGATGGTTTTACCTATTTCATTTTGCAGGGCTAAGATTAAAGACCAGGGTATAATTTAGTAATTATTCTAAAATACTTTGCACTTCTGTTTGTTCCCTATAATATGTTTTTAGGTGGTTGTCAATCCCAATTTTGTCAAAAATACCATAAAACACTTTTACAAGTATTTATTTATACATGCAAAGTAGAAAGTTCACCTTAAATAAGCAATAATATAATCTCAGAAAGCAAGGAAAATAACTTCTTTTATCCAACTTCATTTATATAAATGCATGTTCTCTGTTCTCTAAACTGCTTAGATACACCTAAACAGAGTCTAGGCTGGGATAACGTTGGATATATTCACCTGGATTTGTATGGCCTAATTTTGCTAATCTCAGTCAAACTAAGCCTTACCCAGAAAGGAAAGTCTGCAATAAATGCTGAAAAGCACAGCTCAACACAATAAAGATAGTAAAATCATACCCTGATTTATGCTTACATTTCAATGCCTACTAAGCATGCATCTGTATCCAAGCTATTTACATGGATTGTCTTTGTGACTGGTGGTTCAAAAAAAAGTCTTCTAGGGCACAGATCTTCTACAGCAGTCATCTAAAATAAGCCAAATGAGTCATGGCCTCGAAGTCCCTCTCTTTACTGATTACCAAGAGAGTCTAGATAACCAGCTGAGATGTGAAAGTCTATACAGTAGTTGTCTACAGCTAACAGATGCATCTCACTCGTCGTGATTTTACAGTCACATAGGTGCCTCTACACCACTCTTGGGGATTGATTGATTAATTTAGTTCAATTTCAAAGTTGCATCAATTCCAGTGAATTTTAAAACAGACCAGCTAAAATCATGTGATGCCTAGTTGTCGATATGGCAGATAAATTCTATTAAACTTCAGCCTAACTTAACGGGGAATCAGATTAAGATGAGCTAACGAGTCTGATTTGTACTGAACTAATTAATTAATTGGTTCTTTAAAATCCAGTTTTCAGTGTGTCTAGTTTTATCCAGCTATAGGAAAATTTTCAGGTTATTTTAATATGAATATGAATCACTTTGATTCAGAGACTGAAAGAAATAGCAAGAAAAGAAAAAGCAGCTGCTGAGAGGGTAAGGCATCAGGCTCACACAAAAACAGGCTTACAGAGGTGAACAGGACAAAAAAAGTAGAGGAGAAAATACTGATTTTTCTTTTTCTTTTTTTTAGCAAAGCAAAGGCACTTTTTTGGTTTCTTTTCACAAGGGGAAAATTGCTCAGTTCACCTCTATTTGGGCATCTGAAACTTTAATGTGGATGTCTGTGCCTGTGTGTAAGCAGGTCTAATGAGATGTTTGCAAACCTAAAGTGAAACTCTATAGAAAGAGTCTTCAAGTTTGGCCTTGGTAGTTCTCATGATAGTGATTCCATTAAAGACTGAGGTTGAAAGCTTCCTAATTTCAGTTGGGGTTTCAGTTGGACACTGATTTTAAAGGGACCATAGCATCATGCTAAGCCTCTGATTTGTAATACTACATTGTGTGTCAGATTGACTCACTCTGCACTTTTGGATTATGTCAATAAGGGTGTCGGATAATGTAAACAGATCTATTGCCTTTGAAAATCAGTGGAGCCGGTTTGATTTACACCAGCTGGTAACCCAGTCAGGGATACTAACAATGGCATCCCAAGTTCAGCTATTTAAATGAAGGTCAAGGATGTAACTTCCTTGGTACTCCTTGTAACTTCCTTTTGCTTCTGCTGATCTTTTGTACACTGATGATTTCGACACTCTCAGAAACCAGATACCTATTCAAATTTGTTCTCTGATTCACATCTTGAGATTTGCTTGCTAGCATGTTGATGCATTAATTAAAATGTACTCAGTTTACATCCGGATGCACTCAACTACACTGAAATAACTCATGGGAGGCAAATTCTTTTTGTAAATGAAGAGATGCTGGCTGCACAGCAACTGTGGCAAGCTTCAGCCCATCACTCATTTTGTTAATGACTCTGGAGTGCATGGTTATGCAGAAAGCATAAAAGGAATTCACTGCACCTTCCTATATGTTGCTGAATGGCCCGATAACCTTGTAGTATCTTGTCTTTTTTTTTTTTGTTGTTTAATGCTATACACAAGAATGAGTGTTGCTGTCACCTAAACCAAAATAAAATTTCAAATTTAGTGATCCCAAGATTGCCACTGTATGACTATTTCTACCATATCATACAGAAAGTATGTAATTTTCCCATACTTCAAGTGCCTGCTCTGTAGACCTGGAAATGCTATACACTTAAAAACCAAGCACAAATTGAAATGGCAATAATATAGCTTATAAAGTCTCTCTTTAAGTGAGCAGGAAATAAGAAAGGTGATGGCAATTATAACAGAAATTTTAAAAACCCACACAATATAACTTGAACCCTCTTTTTGGAAAGCTCTCAAGAATGTCCAACAATTTTTGCTCGTATTTCCTTCTGAGGCTATTGTTTATAGCTTGCTTTCTGCTCCCCTCCTTTGCTCATGTATTATTACTGCATCTTTATCACTTTCTATACTTCTGCACAAAGAAGAATAGACATTATATGCCACTGTATTGCAGATAATAAAATCTGAATATGGACATTTTTTTAGCATTTCAAAACAAGTAACATCAAATTTCTCAGAAGGTGGAATTAAACTGGAAAGATATATTTTTCATTTTCTTAACTTAATTTCTTTTCCAGGGGAATGCTGCAGTCATTTATTTCTAGCACACTGCTAATGAGGAAGAAAAATACCGGATTTTTTTTAGATTCAGATTTATTTTAATGAATCTCTTTGTTCCTATACACAATGATTTAAACTTGCTGAGAAATAGCAATTTGATTTTAAAAAAATTACCAATGTACCTAAGCTGCAGCTTAGCATAAAGGTGTGCAAGTTCCCACTCATCAGGGGGAATGGGGAAGAAGACATCGCTGTGTTACTTTTCAGAGTAAGGCCTGATACCTGCGAATAGGCTTGTGCATAAATCAGTAGGCACATGGAATTCTATTGGATTGAACTTAATTGTAGTATTTTCTACTTTAAGGTTTTTAACATCCAAAGCCCATGTATATTACCTTGTGTTCATATGCATGTATGTGCATTTCATTCACATTTCTTTTTCCTGTCATCTGTGCCCTCTAAACAATTCTACTGGAAGATATACATTACGTATGAGCTGAAAGAAGGCCTTCTGGCAGTAGTAGGATTCAGACAGTAAACTCTTCATAATTTCATTTTCTAACACCCCATAGGAAATTTTTTTACCAGCAGTAATTAAGAAGTGATGATTAATACTACAAGTAATAATTTTAAATCCACCATTACTTCTCTATTTCTACTTTTTTCTGCTTCTCCGGTGAAAAGAGATCCTCTCTTTTTTCTTTTTTTTTTTAAATTTCCTCCACAGTCTTAAATATCATTTAGAACTCAAAGTATATGGAAAAAAATAGGAATTATGTTACTGAAATTTATTCTTTAGTAGGCAACATTAAAGTGAGGGAAAAACCCCAGAGCTATGTCATATGTAACTCCTTTAATATTGCATATTCATATTATTTTATATGGACAGCCAGACTTTACTATCCATTTACCCATGTGGGGTTAGCACTTGACTTCACATTATAATGGAAAAGAGTCATTCAGGAAAAAAAAGGGGGATTTTCTTGGCCAGTTAAGAGAAATTGCAGCTGGACTTCTGTGAATCTTGAACAGTAGTGCTTTGTTCATAGGAGCAAATCATTGTATAGCAAAATATATTACAATTTATAATCTAAGGTAATGCTTTGGACAAATTGCATCAGAAATGTTTGTCATCATTCTATAGCAGCAAGGTTATTCACAGGTGTAGTGGAATCCCAGCGGATGGAAAAATCACAGAAATTCTTCAGATACTTTGAATTATAGTGTCATGATATGTCTTGCTATGACTCAATCAGCTAATTGTCCCTCTTGTGCCTGAACAAGAGCAGGCATATAAGGACAAATAATAAATGAGGGTAGCAAAATAAGATGAAATACAAATCAAGAAAAAATTCATACCTTAGATTAAGGTTTTATTAAAGCAGTTAAACAGTGGTTTAAAGGTTAACTAAAATAACTAAAGTGTTCCCTGATAAATAAGACCTGTAATAATACATATAGATATACATAGAGATATGTAGACATTTTAAGTTCGCTCTTACGAAATTGGTAGCAATCTCGTGCTGAAATTAGGACATGCTTCTAGTTATGGCATACAGTTAGGTACCGTTTGGTATCCACTTTATTTTTTTTTATGGACCCAAATATACACCTCCCAGCATTTTTGGCCTAATGATGAGATATTTCTCCTGGTATCCTGCTATTTCCTCCTTCATGGCAGAGAAAATGAAAGAGGTACTAAAAAAATACATATATCAAAGGCCATGAATGATGATTAACCCTGCTATGCAAATGAACCAAACCTATAAAATTGTAAAGAACTCGTGACCTGGGGTCCATCTTGGGGTCCATCTTGGCAGTAGCCTCTGGCCCCCAGGAGGTACCTTTGAAGGCCTTTCAAACAAATACCTACCTTTATTCCTTTACTCCTTTCTAGTCTCTGTTTCTATGAGGCCTCTTAAGGCATCAAGAAAGCATATGTTGGATATGTGAGAAGATCGAGGTCTTCAACACCATTTTTATTGGTGTCTGTAGATTTATTCCATTAATGAGGAACATGTGTTTAGCTGGACTTTGGGACTATTGAATCAGCTGCCAAATGGTGCTGAAGACATTACTGTTGATTTTTAGTTTTCATTTTGGAGGAAAAAGAAAGTTTATTGGTTGTATCTGACAGAATAGTCATGTTATGAAACACTGGCTGTCCATTTTTCTCTGAGAAAGTGAGACAGAGTAACCATGTACAGCAGGAATCTCAATTTAAATGCATACTATGTGAGAAAGCCTAAACATAGATGGGCTCTTCAACTCCCACTTGTGAGGTTATCTAACTGCCAACAGCACATATTAAATGTCATGTGCATGTGGTGTGACTGCGATATGAAGAGTGTTAATCCTGATTTCAAATAACACTCTGATAAAATGTGCTGATTGCTCCTACTTCCACCATACCCACTACAACTTACCTGCAGATTTCTTGCTTGGGTTTTCTAGAAATTATGTGTAATAGATCACATTTTTCCTTTAGATTTTCACTAAATTATTTGATTGATTAATACAATAATAAAGGTTTCAGTTAGCTGGAACAATTTTTTCAAGAAGGAATGTTCATTTCCCTGGTCCTTGAAATTTCTTCCAATTAGTACTTTAACAAGAAATAAGTATTTTTGCCATTTCTTTAGCACTTTGTTGTATGAACAAATCCTTTGATTGGCCAGAAAATATAAGCCTTATTTGGCTACTGTTAAAGACAAAGGAATTTTTACTGATGCCTATGAGACACCTTAGTCTCTGAGATCTGAGTTATCAGCTCATCTGCCTGTTTTCTACCTAAGGATAGTTTTAATCTTTCTTTGTTCCACTCATGTTACCAGTGTTGCTAACTCAGCAGTTCTAGCTGCCAAAGACTTGGTCCTGCTGGCCATAATATTTCTGATATAGGCCAGGATGCCTTTGGCCTTCTTGGCCACCTGGGCACAGGCTGGCTCATGTTCAGCTGACTGTCAACCAGCACCCTCAGGTCCTCTTCTGGTGAGCCTTTTTCCAGCCTGTGGAGATGCACAGGGTTGTAGTGACCCAAGGGCAGGGCTTGGCAGTTGATATTATTGAACTTCATACAATCGGCCTCGGCCCATCGATCCAGCCTGTCCAGATTCCTCTGCACAGTCTTCCAACCCTCCAGCTGATCAACTGTCCCACCAAACTCACTGTCATCTGCAAACTGACTGAGGGTACACTCGATACTCCCATGGAAAAGGCCATGGTGAAGCACTGCTACTTGTGGCAACAACCACACCAGAGCAGTTATTGGCACTACAGTCACACCAGAGTAGTCAATAAGCCCTGGAGAAAGCTCAGGTCATGGAGGGCTTATTCCTAGAAGGAACCATGGTCCATGAAAGGGATCCCATGCAGGAGCAGTCTGTGACTAAAGGGCTATACTCCACAGAATGGATCCACAGTGGAGCAGTTCTTGAAGAGCTGCAGCCTGTGGGAAGGGCCCATGATGGAGAAGTCTCTGAAGGACTGTATCCCCTGGGAGAGACCCCGCACCGGCAGAGGAACAGTGAGAGAAGGAGCAGTAAAGACTGACCACAGCACCCATTCTGCATCTACTCTGCACTTCTTGGGGCAGGAAAGGAGGGAGGCTGAAGAGTTAGGAAGGAAGATGCGTCTGAGCAGAGAGGGAATGGAGTGAAGATGGTTATAGTTTTGTACCTATTTCTCACTATCTCACTTACTCAATTACTAATTGGCAGTAAGTGAAATTATTTTTTCCCAAGCTAAGTCTGTTTTCCTGTGATGATAATTCATGAGTGATCTTTCTGCCCTTAACATGTGAGTTTTCCGTCATACTTCCTCATCCTGTCCTGCTAAGGGCAGGGTTTGAGAGAGTCACTTGATGGGCCCCTGCCAGCCAGCCAAGGTCAACCCACCACAATACCACACCGTAAACTGGAATTGTAGAAATGACATTACCTTTCATCACCATCTAAAAAGCAACTATTGATCCATTAATAGGAAGAAGAAATGGATTCAGTAAAAAATTATGAAGACAACTTAAGAAAGAAAGTTTGAAGAAGAAAGAAAGGATGTAAAGAAGACAGAATGAGAAGGGAACACCTAAGAAAGGCATCAGAAATTCTGCATGCTGACAAAACATGTACATATGTTAACAAAATATTTCATGAACAACCTTGCTTCCACCAAGCAATAATAATTTGACATAGGAATTGATTAGAGCATCCTCATACTGCTTTTCACAGCAAAAGCTTTTTCATCTTAAAACAAAGGTATTCTGCTAGTCTTCCTGGAGTCTAGAGTACAGTTCCGCAGAATACCACAAAGCTTTCTCCCTGTCTGTGCCCATGTCCTGAAAGCTGTCTGACAGGAGTATACTTTACACACCACACAGAACAACATAATGTCTAAGTAAGGATGGCTATTCTCTTCCTCAAAGGAGGGAAACCCTTGGAACAAAAAGCATTGCTTTGAGTCAGGCTGGTACACACAGATGCTGGTGCTGACGCTGTCAGTGGCTAGCAGTTAGGCAAGATAAACATTTCAGCTCTTCACTGTCATTTCAAATCCTGCAGAAGTTGCTATAGACTGTCTGCATGATCTTAAGGTCCAAAGCAAAATAAAGTAGTTGTTCTAGTGTCAACCCTATGAATCAGCATCAACTTATACCACAGTCAAAAATTGTTAATTTTCTTGTTAATCTTCTGGTTACCAAACTCTGACCTATATATTTTGATTTATTTCAATTATGCTATTTTAATTATCCAAATATCAATTTAATTTTCTCCTACTTAAGTCAGTTTTGACTACCTAGATTAATGATTCACTATGAGTTGATGTCCAATAATGTCCAAACTGAAAGAAATGTGACTACTGAAAATATGTCTCATCCCTGACTCTGTCTTGGATGGGTTTTTTGTCTTCCTTTCTTTGCAGATGCAATTAACATGGAAATTTGCAACATATAATGTGAAAAGACCAGAAGTGGAGAAGTAGATCTTTTTCCAGCTTGGCTGTATGAGATGATAAAGAGGGTAGTCGCAATGAGTGATAACCTGAATCCCTCTTCTGAATCTCCAGTTGCTACTGTGCATTCATTTTCAGCTGGTACAAAATCATTTTGTTGGAAAAATAATTTTCTTCCTCATTTATTCACTATAAATCCCGGGAATAATTTTGTCTCACTGAAACCACTTTTATAGCACAGTAATGCCACTAATTTTGATGGATTTTCTGCATAGGTAGAACTGAGAGGCAAGGCATGTGCTGTGCCACATTAAAAGCTTCTAGGTGAGGAAAGTCAACAGAGGATGTCTCTAGTGTCATTTAGTTTCATGGTGACTAACACTGCGTTCAACGTACCAGCTCCACAAACGGCCACATTTACAATTTATAACAAAGTGAATTTAGTCTGTGGTGCTTTACAAATATAAATTATATTTGTTTGACCCCTGTTTAGAGGAAATAAGAGGTAAGATATAATCCATACAATAGCCACTTAGAATCAAGGTCTAGAAAGAAAGTGAAGAGAAGGGAAAACGGAGAATATTCCTGGAATGTATTAGAACATCTATGTGAGATGCTCACAGATATTTTGCTTATGTGTAAAGGAGCTGTCTTTACAAATAAAAGAAAATACATAGTTTGTAACCCATTTTGTCTGAGAAATGTTTCCGTGGACAACCTTTATGCAAACCTGGAGCAAAGATGTCAAAAGAACAGAAACCAGAAAATATTACTGATATTGAAGATTGCTCATTTAGAGGAAACAATATAAATATCTTAAAACCTTTTATTTTTCTTACATATTTTCTCTTTCTTAGAAAAAAACTAGATAAACTTGAGTGTGGCTACTGCTGCTGATCTTAGTCTTTGTTTGCCTTGATTTCACAAGCATCTATTATTCTAAAACACCACCATATGAAAATGGTTGTGTAGGACAAGCCTGATGCCTTGTTTGGCATGTCTGCATGCTAAACTACTTCAGTTTAACTAAATTACTATAAAATATGAGTTAAATTTTCAGGTTTGGGTGCAGAAAACCTGTACTTTCCATTATGGGGAAATGCAGCAAACTGCAGCACTCAAGGTTATGTTCTTTGGTATAACAAGAGACAGAGGTTAGCTGTACATTTAAAGTGGGAATGACAGAGAGCTCAGGGGCCTCTAAGCAAGCCCTATCCAAGTACTTCTGAGTTGCATGTATATGATGTTCTTCTTTTCTGTGGCTGGTGCCCCATGTCAGACATTCCTCTGGCAGACTCAACGTCTTGCACCCAAAGGGAGCTGGGTTGCGAGGCAGGCAGTTTGACAGACAGGGAGCCAGAAACAAGGCAGTGTACTATTTATATTGCTGTCTGGCTTATCTGTTTATATGCTAAAGTGTATGAGCTGTTCAGCCTTGAGCTGGAACCCCAGCTGAGTGTAGCTCTGGTGGTACAGTCTAATCAAACAACACAATATTTTAGGAACGCATAGTTTTAGTTAGGACTCCCTCATTTATATGGAAACACACCTATGATAACTAGTGAAAGCTGCTGATGGTACAAATGTTTCTTTGGTCCTAACAACACTGCAGTTACTGCCTTCTTTAAAGGCATGATCAGCAGTGCCAGGCAGGTAGGCACTGTCCCAAAGTGAGAATTTATGGGAGACCAAATGTAACTCTGAGCGCACAGCCTGTCCTGCTGTAAAGGTGTCTGTGTAAAGACAGTGCTCTTGCTTTGTAGGGGGTGCCACATGACTTGCCCAAGGTTGTGATTTTTCCCTGCAGCCTAGGATTTGTGAAAGGAAAATATCTTGCTGTGTGTGGGAGAAAGCAGGAGAGAGAGCGAGAGCAAGTTAGTGAGCGAACACTGAGCCCTTACAGGTGATCCATTACCCTGCAGCCATTACAATTTGTCATATATGCTTCACCTAGCATCAGCTGCAAGATGAAATGTTTTCAGCTCAGTTTATCAGTCTACCTGGATGTGTCAGGTCAACTTCCTTTTAACCCACTGTTCTGGTTCATGGGCTTTTAGAAAATATGGCACAGCTGATCAGAGCTAGCAGTTGTCTTTCTTTTTTTTTTTTTTATGTTGCTCACAATGTGAACCAGGGATTTCTGTACACAGATGCCACTAAAAATTTGACTTCCAGATTACTCCAGTACAGTTCAAAAATCCTGGAAGAAGCCTTCACTTCTGTTCCAAATGATAATTAAGAAAGCATATTATAAGAAGAATTTCCTTTGTAAATATATTTTCACACACACATGTACATAAGCATGTAGACATGCAAACACACCTACCTACACATCTGCATTCTAAGAATCTAACCACATTGAAATAAACCCACTTTAAATTATTATGGTTGGGTACCAGACTATAAAAATATACATTTTTTTTGCATAAAAAAATATATAATATATTATATTATTTATATATTTTATATATAATATATTTATATATTATATTTGTACATATTTATATTTATATAGTATATATTTTATAATATATTATTTATTCTTATATATTGATATTATGATGGTTTTCAGTTATATTTATCTTTTATATTTATTTATATTTTATATTTATCTTTCCCTGCAAGTGTCTACAAGTGCAGGGAGGAATCATGGTATACATTATAACACCACTCAAACTAGAAAATTCTATTTGCAAAATTTTTAACCTAGACTGATACATAAAGCAGATAGAACGTGAAGAGCTTAATTTCTGCTTTTACTGTCAGACACAACTGGCTGAATTTCTACGTACATGGCATAATTTTAGAATGGAAATTATTGGAATGATAGCTAAAGTTACATAGTCTGACACTTCACACAAATTACATTGCACTTCTACACAGAGTGTCCTAAGATACTGCTGCTGGTGTCCTGGTCATTGCTCAGTCCCATCTTACTCCCAGAACTCATTAATACTGACTACATACAGATTGAAGGATATTTGTCTATATTTTTTCATGGTGACCACTATCCAGTGTGCAACCAAAGTGGGGTATTGCTAACAAGTGCAATTACCATGTAGTTTTGGAAACCTTGCCATTCTTCTGTACACTTGACTCTCTACGTGGTCTGTTAAAATTATAAATGTATAAAAATATCACACAGCTGTCTTTTTTTTTCTAATTTATCTTCTGCCTTGAAGGGAATGTAGTATTATTGGAGACACACTGAACACATTATTGTTATTATTTTTATTATTGTCTAAATTAATGGGTGTGTAATATCCAATAATAAACAGTATCTTATGTTATTTGTGATCCTTCATAGTTACTCTACTATTATAGGTAATTGTAGTAGTACTGTAGCAGTAGTAGTAATATTATATTTCCCTACAGGTTGCTAAACATATATACTCTATTTTTTGAAATCTGCAAGCATATAAATGACAGTTTTTCAGTTTTTGGCGTTACAACCCCTCTCCAAATTTCCTGTCCATGAAAACACAGTAAACAAATAGAGTTTTGCCATGGAACAAACCACATGCAGTACAGAAGAAAGACTGAAATTTCACTGGTACTGTTCCTTTTTGCTCAGGCATGCTGCTTGATAAAGATGACTGTTGCCTTGAGTACAATGCAGTTTGATAAAAACTACCCTGTTAGTTAAAAAAAAAAAAAAGAGTATTCTTTTCAACTTCATTTTTAAATTGCAATTTCTGTGAAGTTACTTCCAATCTTTGTCTTATGTGCTGCAATATAACAAATTCTCACCTCTTTTTTGCCTCAGCCTCAAGTGCTTAGACGGGTATTTTTGAAACTTTCTGTCTGGGATATCTGTTTTTCCTGTGCACATTATCTTACTAAGCTAATGGTGACATGGTTTTTGATGAGACAAAATCTGTAATTATAGAAGTCCAGAAAAGGTGACCTGTTTGCCACAGGGGCCATAAAGATCCACTTGTCTGTCATCTCCAGCATTTTTAGAGGCATGCTAGAAGTTAGGCCTCTTCCAAACACACAACCCAGTATCTCTCTAAGAGCAGTATGGGGAGAAGCTGGATGTGAACCATACTCACTTGAATAGTGGGATGTGAGGGAAAGAAGCTATCCCTAGGCACATGTCAAAAGATGATCTAGTAGAAAAGACATCTAAATGACCTAAGGAGCTTAAGCACTATACAAAAACCCTTGATGTGAGTTTTCATGCCTGAAGTACTAAACTTATTGATAGGAGAGGGGAAATCCAACCTGGTAAGACTGATTGATATTCACCAAATTGCTCTGCCTCTGTTTACAACAGCTAAGGCTAGGCTGAGAATCGTAAATAAGGGAAGAAATTTATTTAAACTATGGCATGAGCTATCAACACTATGTTCACTGAAACAGAGTATTAACTGAAATGATGCAGCTTGAAAACAATGAAAATAAGGAAATTATGCTACAAAATGATTTTATTAGATAATTTCACCATTGGAGGAAACAAAACAAATCTGACTGAACATGAAGAGTAGGAGAACATTTAACTCTAACATGAAGTCTTCCTCATAGTTATAAACACAAGGAATTAAACATCAAGAGAACATTAAGTGTTTAGTTTAAACGTGCATATTCACGATGTCTTGGGAAGACTTTTTTATTGACAAGTGATTTACTTTTCATTTGTCTATTCAACAAACACTGTATTGAATTCTAATAAGCTAAGGAATTCCTGTAATTAAATCAAATTATTAAGATGATGTCTTAAATTTATTCAGGAATGACTGCTTTGCTATTAGACTTAAGCATACCAGCGAACATACTAACAAAATCATCTAAGGATAAAATTATTTTTGTCACTCAAAACAGCAAACCATGTAAAGCAGCTGTGTTAGTTATATGAGGAAATGTCACCACATTACTGTATTAATGTAAATTGTTCATCTTTGTTAATCTCGATTAACAGGAAACCATCAGCATAAAAATCTTCACAGTATTTTTTTTCATCAAGTCATACTTTTGTAAGTGTCATCCTAGAGTGGGAAGGCACATAAGATTCTGCCTCTTTCCAGGGAAAAAAATTGCAAATTACCAAAGGAGAGGAAAGAGCTAATACCTTGAATTGTCTGAAACAGACCTTTCTAGGCTTTTCAATGTCTTCTGCTTTCAACATTTTGAATTATTCATCGTTTTTCTGTTTGACCTGTCTTGTTTCAAAGGAAAAGGCCAACAGAAGTGTAAAAGAAAAACAACTGGAAATATATAACCACTTTCTTTCAAGTAACAAAAGCATGTCTATAAATCTACTTGTGTACTGTGTAGAATAATTTCAGAATAAAAATATCTGCATCTGATCACAACTGTAAAATCTGAGAGAATTTCAGTTTTAAGAACTGTAATAAGGTGAGTTTGATTTGCAACATAAATAATATTTGTCTATATCAACTTTCTTTCCCTTGTAGTTTATAATTAATATCTTAAAATGATCCTCTGAGAATTTTTGGCTTAATTGCTCTCTAGCAAATGGTTTATATAGTTTGAATTGACAGGTGGTTATAAGCTAATAAAACATTCCCTAGACCACAGCTTTAAAATCTCCATGCAAAATGAAGTAAACTGGCTTTATTTTGCATTTTGACAGTGTTTAATCCTTAGTGGGCAACCTCTCACACCGATCAACCAGCCAACCAAAACTTTCCTAATACCATACAACCTGGAAGAAAACACTCAAGTCTTTCAAGACTTCAATGAATTTTGTTCGATTCTTCACTTTACTATGGCCTTTTTCCTGCATGGAAAGCAACACCAGGAAATCCTATTTAATTTCTTTATGCAAAGAATTTTGCATAGCAGGACAATGTGCAGAAAGATTTAATTGGATCAAGTAATCAATTTGAAAAGTTCTGACAGCATGACCAGGTATTTTACTTAAGCACTAATACCCCTAATTGACAACAGATTCTTATAACAGTGCATCAGTTAAAGCTGTGCCATCATTCACTGAGTTATAAATTTTATGAGCACATAATGCCAGTTATATAAATTTTATTTTTCCTGATCTTAAATATTCTATTAGACAAAAGCCTAGTCACCATGCAAAGCTGTATAGTTTCTTGATAGATGACTAGGTTAGAGAAGGTTAAGTAGACAAGAGTGTAAAGTAAATAAAAGGCTGAATCGGGAGCATTCCCTTTACACACAGACATTCTTGATACTTGTTTACTTTAGCATTAATTACTTTGTTAGAAGTTTAGGTCAAAACTGAAATTTGGAGTCTTAGTTCAAGTGGATGAGAAGGCTACTTTTATGTTGGGAGAATTCTTTTCACTTTGACGAGAAGAATAAGAAAGAGGCTGGAAATTGAAGACATTATATCTCATCAGAGCGCAGCTGCTATTAGAGGAGAAGAGGTGTGAAAACAGACATGTCAAACATGTCTGAACAGACATCAAATACAGTAAAAATCAGTATCTTGGACATTATGTCAGCCCTTTGTCATGTCACTTCTGGTTTTCCTGCAGAAGTTTGGTTTTCAAGCTCTATCTCTTACTACCTTTACTAAAAAGGTCACTAATATTATAATCCCTATGAAACATAGAGCATGCTGTGGTTGCAGCTTGTTTCATCCTGAAGGTCTATGATAGCTTACCCCAAGTTTAATTTGGTTCTTTAAGAACACAAAAAGATAAAAGAAGCACTTTAATTGAACTCAAAGGAAAAAGAATAAACAAAACTGAAACAGGTGCCCTACAGTTACAAATTTATTTGCACTCTCTGTTTTCCTCTTTCATATTTTTTTTTTACAGATGATTACATGGCTAGTACCTATATAAAACTTATGTAATCCTTGTTAATCTCCACAAAGAGTCTACTTAAAGTTTTAATTTTATGTCTAGAGACAAAGTTAAGTTTATTAAAAGTCTAAACCCGGATGATCCAATCTACTTTTAAAATATTTTTTTGCAGTGTTTTTAGATAGCTGTGTATTGATACACCACTGTTGAAATATTATTTTGGGTAAGTGGAAAGTTGGTATGGTAGAGGCATTTCACAAGCAATTGATTATATATTTTTTATAAAAAACTATTAATATTTTTCTGTTTATATGTTTGTACAAAGGAAATGTCATGTTAAAGAAACAGCAATGAAAAAATAATTTAAAAAATATTTGCTAATTTTAATTCTGATTTATAGCATAAATATATGACATAACAGCCTATCTCAATTTATGTTTTTATGGACATAACATTATGCATTACATAAATAATTTAATGACTGTGTAATAATTCAACTTTAATTAGCATAGCACTTCTCTTTATGCACATGCAGCTGTGTCACTGAGAACTGTTTCTTTTATAGCCTTGAAAGAAGAAATTCCTCACTTCACAGTCTTCTTTGGTAGTAACATTAATGTTACAATATGTTACATGTGGAGAGCTAATTTCCCAAAGAGACTCTAACTCAGTAATCAAAAAGCAAGAAATTAAGGTTAAATGCAGAATGAAATTCTAAGCATTCTGCTGGCACTCAGGTATAAAATCATAGAATCATAGAAAGTCCTGAGTTGGAAGCGACCCACAAAGATCATTGCAGTCCAACTCCTGCCTCTGCACAGGACCACTCCAAGAGTCACACCCTGTGCCTGAGAGCATTGTCCCAACACTTCTTGAACGCCGTCAGGCTTGGTGCTGTGATGACTTCCCTGGGGAGCCCATTTTAGTGCCCAACCACCTTCTGGGTGAAGAACCTACACGTATTATCTCCTGTTATCCAACCTACACCTCTCCTGACACAACTTCAGGCCATTCTTTCGGGCCACTGATCACCAGAGAAGAAATCAGTGCCTGCCTCTCCTCTTTCCCTGGTGAGGAAGATGTTGAACACTTGGTGAAGAATTTCTTTCCAAATATTGTACATAACAGGATGAGAGAACGGAGTACTCACTTCAGAGCAAAATAAATATATATAGTCTCCCCAAAAATCCAGATATGATCTCTGGAATAATGGATCACATCAACTGATAATTTGTTTTGAATAAAACCCTGTTGTTTTACAAACCTGGCTTTGAAACCATGTCATGAAAAGTGCTTTAAATAAGGATTAACAGAACAAGAAGTGGTAGCTGAAGAATGCTAGTAGCCAGCCAACAATAAGAAACAGTAATGCACACAAACCTCTATAACTGGGGAAAGGGAAGTCAGGCTTCTTGGTGTGATTAGGACATCAGCAGTGTATGACAGTCTCCAAAATACCCTGCTATAGGTATATCAAGTGAAGAAATATGGGAAAGAAAAAAGTGCTGAGACTCTTACCAGTTGGTCAAGTTTGAGAATAAATTGGTATAGTAAATACATGATAGGATAATTTCTACTACTGGAATGTTAATATAAAATAGGAATAGCTTGTACAAGAAAGGCAGGTAATGAAAAAAGGAGGGCAATTGCTTTGAAGATGAAGGATGCATTTGCTTGCCAAGATAGAAAATAACAGAAGCTTGTTGAAAATCTCTGAGTAGAAAGGAAGGGGAAGACAACAATGGAGCTATCTGATTAAAATCTACTAGAGTCCAAAATGTAAAGTTGTTCAGGATTTGTGAAGAAATACAAAAATTATTCAGTACACAGAATTGGCTTTCAAAAGGAATAGGGGAATTAGGGAAATAATACAGAAAAGTAGAGCTAATTCCGGCCAACATGGAGGTAGGTATTGGATAAGAACATGAAGGCGAAAGGCCATCTTAATGTGAATAAAAATAAACCAGTGGTATTCAAGATCTGGTAGGGTTAAGAAGCAAAATGACACGGAAAAAATATTAAAAAGTCAGGCTCTCAGGAAGACATGTACTCAGAGGGTTGACAAGTATTGCAGGTGAATGTAAGAGAAAGTGATATAAATCATAAGTGGCCTTTTCTTATGAACACAAAAAATAACTAAAGCAAAGATAGGCAGTTGGGAAACTTCTCTGAATTGGGAGTTTTTTATAGATCTCAGATGAGTGGAGAAATTGTGCAGGAAGCAAAAACTATGTTAGCTTACTAACAATAAGTTGAAAAGCACAGAGCAACCACATAGGGACAAACTCTTAAATGTCTAGACTCTATATGAGGTGCAACTTACAAGAAATGGCATTGATAGTGCAGAAAAAAAGTATATTTGTAAGAAAAGGAAAACTTAGAATATCATTGGTCAGCTTCTTCATGGAGAAGGAAAGGTGTTGGCAAATGATGCCTAGAAGGCCAAATATTTTATTGGCTTATGGATCTTCATAAAACATTAAAATTATAAGCCACCATTTGCTATTAGCAAAATTGATGCAAAAAAACCCCCCAGAAGTTTCCAATCTAGAACAAAGGAATAAGAAGTGGGAGTACTGTCTTGGGGTGACTTTATGATGTGTATCCCATATCACTGCCCTGTACCCAGAAATTAACTTTGTGCCTTTCTATGCCTTTAAACTGAGCCTGAGAAGAGGAAAAAAGTGAGCAAAACTTTCAAAGCAGTTTGCAGTTTGTTTCAAGGACACACACACTCCTCTGCGTTCTGCTGCGGCGAGAGAGAGGAGCAGGCGGAAGCACTGCTTGCTTTCCAGCCAGCTTTTGGCCTTCTTTTTCTCCGGAGGGAGACGGAGAGTTGAACTTTTGTTTTCCTGGGACTTCATTTCTTCCCTTCTTCTTTTTTGGACTGTTTCAACATCAGAATATATCGGGACTTTTTCCACTGAGGTGGACGTCCTGGAGGAGGGCCCACCCCGTCCCAGCTCTGAGGAGGAGGAGAGAGGCTACCTATGGAAGGACTCTGAAATTTTCCCAGGTTTTCTCTCTACAGAGAGATGTTTTAATATTTAGCATTATTATCCTCTTCCAGTGTGTTTGCTAAATAAATAGTTTTTATCTCTTTCACTTTCTTTCTAGGAAAAAAATTCTTTCTTTTTTTTTCCCGAGCCTGGTGGGGGAGGGATGGTTGTAACCTGCCTTCTCTCAGAGGACATATTTCCAAATTTGTCCAAACTGGCACAAGTACTTAAATAGCTCAGATGTTTTCAACTCATTTGATTCCGATATTGTTCAAATGAAATCACAACAATTAAACAGATATTTTCAAGACTGAAAAATGTGAGAGTGATTCATTTATTAAAAAAAAAAAAAAGAAGGCAAACAAGAGGCACATGTCAGTTATATATAATCCTTGTCAAAAAACCAAAAACAAACAAACAAACAAAACACCCAAAAAATCAAAAAGCAGAAAAGCAACTAATGAAACCATCTCTAACCATCTGAAAGACCAGACAGAGATAAACAGCAGCCAACACAGACACGTAAAGAATAGAGAACTATAATTGTATGTATATAAATATAAATATAAATATAAATATAAATATAAATATAAAAATAAATATATTTTTATATATTTTATATATATATATATTTGGGTTTTTAATGAAAGGATGACAAATTTGTAGGTCAGGAATTTGTTGTGCTTTTTGACCTTTCTGAGTGCCATTAAAAATAGATTATGATATAGACCTATATTGTTAATCCACCTTTTTTTTTTTTTGTAAGTATGGTGCTAAATGAATTACTCTTTTAGTCACATACATTTTTTAATGACATTTACCTAAAATCCATTTGAACTTTTAAATTTCCTTAAAAGGAACTTTTTCATTGCTTTGAAGAAAATAATAGTGTAGTTGACAGAATGATTGGTACTTGAGAGACAGAGATTGAGAATGATTGTGCAACTACTTTTCTTTGTTTTCATTTTAAAGACAAATGGGAATCAAATGCCAGCATGAGGTAGTTATAAACATAGTGAAATTGTTCTACTAATCTTGCAATATGCTGTCAAGATAATAATAGCTCTAAGCATTCCCATTGATTTCTGAAGGAATTACTGACTTATTATCTAAAGAAACTACTTATAGCTGGTTAAAAATGAAATGTGGGTTTGAAATATCCACTATTTCAATAAATGCTGTGAAAATTACCCTTTTATTCAAAAAGAAAGCAAGGAAAATGAAAAGTAGCATGTTATGGATGTGTCATCTTGAGTTACACAGTTGTAAGGTGGATGGAAGGGTCCCCACATACCTTTTCATGATTGCTTGGAATTGTCCATTCAGAGACTTCTATTTCACAGATCTATCTGAGACTTCAAAATTTATGTTTTGTCCACATTGGACCGAGCTGTTGCATGCCATCCCAAGACAGAACTGTAATAAAACAGTACTCCTTGGAGCAAAACCAACAATATTTCTTGGATTCAATTTCTCTCCTTCTTTCTCTACCATTAGAGAACACTGGAAGACAGAAATCATCCCATTAGAAAGTACTAAATCAAAAAACTCTAATTAAACAAAGTATTTTGAGAAAACTACCTTTAGCAAGAACTCTATCTTTCATGCTCTACAGTGCAAATCCAGTGAGTAAGGTAGGAATGAGGATCAAACCTTAAATCTGGATAGTAAATGTGTGATTTCTTTGATGCATATTTTTAGGTTGAGGAGGTCTTTTTCTGCTCAAGGAAGGAATACATCTCTGAAGAAAATTTGCAAACAAATTTATTACTTTGAAATTGATGTTAGAACTCTTTTGTTATGCTTCATGTTATGTGGTAGTATAACTGTTCATTCAAAATCTCAGGATACTAATTTTACTTACACAGTGCAACACTTAAGTAGTAGCTGCTTTAACAGGCAGTGTCCTTTTGTAATAAGAACGGTAATCTTATTACAATGTTTGAATACTTTATACATTAATTTTCAGAAGACTTGCTTATGTTTTAGGTACCATGCTCAGTCCACATCAGTTTAAGTAGTTTACTGAAAAATATTATAATGCTTCCTATTATAAGCATAATCTGACAAATTATTTCCAGTGTCATTCTTGCTGCGTTCTTGATGCAATGTAGCCCAGTTTACATAGGATGTTTAGAGCACTTGGTAAATTTTCCTGCTTTCTGCTTTTACCCCAATTCTGCTTTGGAAAATTTCATTCCTTAACCTTGATAGGTTAAAACTCTCTGTTCTGAGGATTGGGAGCCTCAACCCTCTCAAACTATCGCCAGCTACTCATCCACCTATGTTCAGCAAGAAAATACAAATATAATTATCTGCACACAAGGAAAAATTTACATACCTGTGTCAAGCAGAACCTTTGAACCATAAATCCCAGTTTCTGGAGGCATGCAGCTCAGGACCATGTGTAATTGCAGAGCTCTGGGCAGTGTGTAGCATTCCTCTCATCATTGTTTCCAGATCACTTTGTTATGTGGCATCCATGAGACACACATAGCACGCTGTGGGGAAAACAGAGAGATGGCCATGTGTGGAAAGGTCACACCACAGGTATTACTGGTAATGCAGCACCATGTGGATGCACAGCATGGGGCAGCACTGGTGATCTTAGGCTGAATGCATCAGCTAAGGGCACTCTGTGACAGGCCTGCAGCACCAAACCCTGCTGCAGGAACCCCAAGCTCATAGCAGCAGGTGGGTGCAGAAAGGCATCTACACATGGGTGTACACAAGGCAGGTGTTGCAAGCAGGACTTTTGACCTCAGTATAGGGGGTACATTAAGTCTGTGCTTTTTATTATTTGTTTTTACCCTCTGCCTACTCCTCATGCAGCCTTCAAATCTGCAGTCTTAGGTGCCTGCCTTGTACCATTTCTTGTGGATGGAAAATAGGCTTCTACTTTGAGTACTGAATTTCATGAATCGGACATGGAACAGGTAGGTGCCCTTTGTGTTCTTTGTCCAAAATGAGTTTTGGCATGGTGGTAATTTATTCCAGTCTTTATATTGTACACAAAGGTATCTAGTTGTGCTTATACACTTTTATATTTTACAGTGATTTGAAATACCTTGGTGTGGAGGAGCAAGTGGCTCCAGCCACTCTGTCTCCTGAGGAGAACTCAGACAACCCACTGTGGCGGTCTGCAACCCAAGTTTAGCATGTAACTTTCAGTCACGGTGAGAACCCATGATTCCTCTGTTCTGCTGTTTGCATCTTTCCCCCTGATTGGTTAATGTTTTCCCCTCCCTGTTTTATGTATGAGGTTATGTATATTCATATCCCTTGTTTAATATATATCAGTTCTAGAAAGTTCTTTGTTCCTTGACACCCCATTGGACCTAAGTCCCTCCTATGTGTTGTCCCCATTGGTTCCCTTGCTGTCAACCCCACCTACTTGCCTTTACCCCATTGGCTGAGATCCCCTTCCCCGCCTATTCCGTACTTAGTATAAAAATCCCTGGACCCTGTCAAAAATTTGGCTCTTCGTTCTTGCCCTTTCACCAGAGTAAACCTGCATGGAACACATATGGAGAGTCCCCTCTCTTTTTTCTTTGCCTTGGCCTTTGTGCCTTTATTTCAGCAATAGGAGGAAAGCTCCTTTGGGTGAGGACCTCTACCCCTTCTTTTTGTGTGCTTCAGTGGGGATTGCTGCCTTCCAGAGGGATTGTAGCTTTGACTTCCGGGATTCCTTTTGTCAGCACGCGAGGGGTAAACCCCCTTCAGCTTCCTCTCAGCTGCAAAACCCCTCACCTTGGATCTGAATACCTGAAGTAGATCAGGAAGCACTTGTTAAGAGCTTGAAAAGACTTAGTTTTCTGCTTTCTGTCAATCAGAAAACAACCCTTATAAATGATTTCTGATATATCTGAAGAGTATATAATGTAAATGTTTACCATGACATTTTCTACACCATGAGAAAGGTAGCACCACATTGACCTTCATACTTACTAGAATGAATGCTCTATTTTGAGAATTAGCACAACAGAAATATTTTTATTTCTTGATCATCTGTGTACTCCTGGAGATCGTTTTGAAAAAAAAAATAGATGGATAGCAAATTAGAGTAACTATATCATGTGTCAGCATTGGTTCGTCATATCCTGCACAGTTGTATGTTACTGTCCTTTGTGTGTTATGGTTTCAGTCCAATTTTCACCAATGATGTTCATTATTTAAATGAGACAAATAGGCTATTGTCAGGGACTGTGATCCTGGTGACATTATTATTCTGACCTAGTGTAAGTATCATGACCTCTTTTGGAACTCTGGCAGTAAATGAAAGGGTTCAGGCAGTCCAGGTGAAAACAGACTTGTCCATAAATCAAACCTTCAGACATTAGGATAAGTTTTATTAAAGAACAAATGGATTTCTTGACATTATGACTTGTATACAAGAGTCAGTAAATATAAATGTAGCCATTTATTTAAAAATATAAACTAGATTAAGTTGTGAGACTAATGAAAAATATTGCTGTATCTTTTATTTTCAATTTTTTATGTTGACTACGGAACTTCTAACATACCAGAGGTGGATGATATACACAAAAACCCACTTATTCTGAAAGACAGCAGGAACCTAAGTTGATGAACATAGCTGCTGTTAGAGATCAGTGCCGTAATTAACTCTATAGCCATTTTTATTTAACATAAGGTTTCATGCCATTATTTCATGCTTCAGAAAGGTTCCACTATATCTGGATATGTAAGATAATATGAATTCTTAGGGAAGCTTTAAGAAAACTTAGTGGTTTTTCTTCAGAGGTTTTGATCTGAAATCAGATAGTTCAACAGTTGAAAAAATATATTGCAGAACCTAAGATGTTCTTTTACGTATACTTGTAGCTTTTTTCATCCTCACTGTACAGGTTTAAACTTTACACATCCATAAAATAAAGAATTCTAAACATATCATAAAGTGTTACATATCAGAAAACATTGCCCAAAGACATTTTTTTCAAAATAGCTTCATATTAAAATATATGAGAAATGAAAAACGTACAGTTCATGTACAAGATACTCTTCTGTTTAAAAAAAGAAAGAAATACCTCAAAAGTGCTGAGAGTCACATTTGCATAGTCAAGTGTAATATATTTATTTATAAATATTACAAGAAAAGTATATGCATCTAGGAATTAAATCTGATCTAGAGAAATTAATTTCCTTGGTCAGTAAAATATTTTTTCTTCTGGTTTTATGCAGTGGAAAAATTAAGTGCAATCTGAGTCCACATGGTGTATTAAATATTGAAAAATCCCTTTCTAAATTTTCACCCTTGCTGTAATGGTTATGTTTCCTGCCAGTGGGACACAGCATTAGCATTTTGATAAGTATAGGTCAGTTCTCTTTTCTTATGTTTTACAGTGACTGTCCTTTCTATTTTGTTTGTATAGTATTGATTTGATGATGAAAAATCAGTGTTTATATTGAAAGGTGTCTTTAAAGGAATAACTGCTCCAGGCCTGAGTAAAGCGATAAGCTAAAATTAGAGATCAGGTGATAAGTGGTGTAAGACAAAAAAATACCAAAATAAAGGGGTTACACATGAACAAACTTAGTAGTACCTGGCATAAAAAGCAACATCCTCCATAATGTTATTTATCCCAACCTCTTTTTATCACAGCTCTGAACTGTAAACTGCCATTGATTTGTGTGTTAAAATTTCAGTTGGTTACTGAAGTTTGCACAGCAAGCACCCTGTTGACACTTTGCCACAGTCAGCTTAAAATAATAAACATAATATCCAAAATAACAGGAACGAATCCCAAACCCTGAATTCTAGAACCATTTATGCATACATGACAAAAATGTGAGTTGAACTTCATCCTTTCTCATTCTCCACTTTACACACTTGAACTTAGCACTGGTAAGGCATCCGGGAGTCACAAATATCAGGATTTTGTTTATTTTAATTTGAAAAGACCTTTTACTCATTTCCTCCTCATTTTTGTTGAAGTCTGTACTCCAAAATAGCTAAAGGCACTCAGAAATTCTCCACAGTTCAGATCTATGAGACCGAAGTCCCTCAGTGCCTTGCTCCCACTCTGCTATCACCAAAAAAATCTGTGAGTTGTCCATGCTGACTGTGAGGGTACTGCTCTCCCTGGCTCATCCTGGAATGGTGCTTGGACAGTTTGTGAGAGAAAGCTATCTGACCTGTGTCAAAACCATAGCAAGAAACATGCCAAGAATTGAATGCCTGGGCTACATCAGGATATCCCTCAAGCCCACACCTTTGCTCAGCTGGATTGTTAATGTGAATGTAGCTGTCAATGTGTAAATACATTACCCCCTTTTTTCCTTTCAGTTTAACTTCCAAAAAAGCAAGATAATTTTTTCCGAAGTCTTATACTATTCAGCATTGTTTCTTTACTTTCTATGTACCGTTTGCCTCATAGGTGACTATCTCCCAGCATGTAGCCACCAGCTTACATTTCAAGTGACTTGCCATAGTACAGTTGTTTCAGGATTGAGCTCTACAGAACCAAAGGAAAATCAAGTTTTCTCCTTCTTCACTATTATGATAGCTTGTGGCAACTTGTTGCTCAAGCTATCGTGACTCATATTTCAGTCTTGTCTGTCCAGAAATGCTAAGTCAGAGCAATGCTGAGCTGTTTTGCTTGGTTTTCTAACTTTTGCTAGCCAAAGCAATATGAAGAGCTTCATTGCCTTTCCTGGAGAGTATAAACCTGCATTGAAAAATTTTAAGGAAAAAATAGTGACCTTCACCACTCTAGTGTGATCCAAAGACATAGGTTGTATTGCTGGACCATAGGAAAAAAAGCCCACTTCATTAAAATCTATGTTTCTACATCTATGTACGAAGCTGTAATTTGCCTCGTGAACTCAATCTGAATCTTGTTTATGTCAAGCATCTCCGATCAACTAGAAATTATATTACAGTACTGGAAATATGAAGAGTCTGTATTCTGACAAATGCAATCTCTTGTCATTATCATCCGTGCACTGTAAATCACCTGAGCAACATTCACAGCACTTGTCACTCTATGTTTAGTAACAAGAATTTTCCTTTCTATAAAAGGCAAGTGCTTCAGCCACACTGCCCAAGTCACAGAAGGCAAAGGTAAGGATTGGGAGAATGAGAACCACCCACTGCAGGAGAAGATCAGGTTCGAGTCCATTAAGGAACCTGAAGATGTACAAGTCATAGAATCATCGGATGGCTTGGATTGGAAGGAACGTTAAAGATGATCCAACCCCCCTGCCATGTTTTTCACTGGGTCAGTTTGATCAAAGCCCCATCCAATTTGGTCTTGAACACTTGCTGTAACAGGGCATCCACAACTTCTCTGGATCTGATGAAATGCATCCATGGGTACTGAGGCAACAGGCAGATGAAGTAGCTAAGCCACTATCCATCATATTTGAGGCATCGTGGCAGTCCAGTGAGGTTCCTACTGACTGGAAAGAGGGGGAAATGTAACCCCCATTTTTAAAAATGGAAAAAAAAACAAGACCTGGGGAACTACAGGCCAGTCAGTCACACCTCTGTGTTCAGCAAGATCATAGAGCAGGTGCTCCTGGAAACTATCCTAAGGCACATGGGAAATAAGGAGGTGATTTTTGAAAGCCACTCTGACTTCAGTAAGGGCATACTGTGTCTGAAAAATTTGTTGGCTTTCTGTTTCAGGGTTACAGAGTTGGTGGATAAGTGAAGAGCGAATGACATTATCTATCTGGACTTGTGCAAAGCACTTGACACTGTCTCTCATGACTTCCTTGTCACTAAACTGGACAGACACGGATTCGACAGATGGACGACTCAGTGGAAAAGGAATAGTCTGGGTGGTTGTACTCAAAGAGATCTGGTCAATGGCTGGATGTCTGAGTGTAGACCAGTGATGAGTGGTTTCCTCAGGGTTGATATTGGGACTGGTGCTTTTTAACATCTTTGCTAGGGATGTGGACAGTGGCACTGAGTGTACCCTCAGCAAGTTTCCCAATGTCACCAAGCTGTGTGGTGCAGTTGACATGAAAGAGATACCACCCAGAGGGATCTTGAACAGTTGGAGAGCTAGACCCATATGAACCTTAGGAAGTTACACAAGTCCAAGTGCAAAGTTCTGCATCTGGGTTAGGGCAATCCCAAATGCAAGCTGGATGGGGAATGGATTGAAAGCAACCCTGAGGAGAATGATTTGGGGGTGTTGGTTCATGAGAAGATTGACATGAGCCAGAAATGTGTGCTTGCAGCCCAGAAAGCCAAACGTCATGGGCTGCATCAAAAGAAGTCCAGCCAGAAGGTTAAGGGAGGGGATTCTTCCCTTCTACTCTGCTCTGGTAAGACCTCCCTGGAGTGCTGCATCCAGCCCTGGGGCTCTCAACAGAAGAAGAGCATGGACCTGTTGGAGCGAGTCCAAATGAGGCCACAAAGATGACCAAGGCAGAACCTCTCCTATGAAAACAGGCAGAGAAAATAGAGGTTGTTCAGCATAGAGAAGAGAAGGCTCCAGGGAGACTTTCCAGTACCTAAAGGGGGCCTATAAGGTAGCTGGAGAAGGACTTTTTGCAAGAGCATGAAGTGGTAGGACAAGGAGGAATGGCTTTAAAATGAGAGTAGGTTTAGATTGGATATTGGGAAGGAATTGTTTATTGTGAGAGTGGTGAGACACTGGCACAGGTTGCCCAGAGAATCTGTGGATGTCCCATCATTGGAAGTGTTCAAGACCATGTTGGATGGAGCTTTGAGCAGTTTGGTCTAGTGGAAGGTGTCCCTGTTCACGGCAAGGTGGTTGGAACTAGATGATCTTTAAGGTCCCTTCCAACACAAACCATTCTATGAGTCTATGAATATATGTTACTTGAAGAAAAAGTTTGCATAAGACAGGAAGTTCCTGACACAGAAAAAGTTTGAAGTCTTTTAAGATGCTGAACAAAGTCAAAATGAATTAGGGGCTGATTTTAAAATCTTTGCTGATGAAAACTTACATTTTTGAAAGGAACAGAATGAAAGCCAAATGTATCCTGGGAAAATTAGAAAAGAAAAGGAAACTTCTAAAAAAAATTAAGAAACTGAAACTGATAAATGATAAAGGAAAAGTTATATCTCATAAAGAGAAAAAGGCAGTGGCTTTTATTTAGGTTAGCTGACTACAACTAGAATGCAAGGGGAAATGCCTGGCCTTCATTCTAGAAATTGTTTCTGAGATTGCAAGTGCTTTTTTAGAGCTGAAGCCAGTGTGATAAAGTGCTGTTCTTTCACCAGAAAGAATGTTTGCTTACTATTTCATCATCCCCTGGAGGCACAGAGAAAGAAAATAAGCACATCAGTTGTCATTATGACAGGATAAAAATGGAGCCATCATATTTCAATAACACAATGCAATGAGCAGCCCCATCGAGTGATGAATTATGGACTCTCTCTTTCACACTCAACTATAAGTTAATATTATCTCCCCAGGATAATTAGAGTGAAGTTCAATTACTGACCCTGAATTACCGTGTGGGCCACTCCATGGGTTCTGACACAGCGTTTTACACATTTATCTTTTCACCTAATGCGCTAAATCTGCATTGCTCAGGTGATTAATCATACTGGGTCCCATCTAGCTCACACTATTCTTCTTGTATGGATTGGCTGGTCCCTGGAGTCCCCTTGAGCACAATATGAGAAGGTCTATTATGCTGTGTTTTTCTTCCAATTTGTGTTCTTCCTTGTGTTTTGAGATTGTGGTCATTTCTGATGTTTGCCAAAAAAAGCTCATTGTAAAAGTGCAACACTTTCAGATAGGGAATTATCCACCTCCTTGCCAACAAGGAGAAAGGTAACTCAGTCAGTGCAGGTAAAACATACCTATAAAACTCCAGTTGAAACAGATAGGTCCCTTTATTCTCTGTGCAAAAATGAAAGAAGAGAAATTCACAATATGGGTCTGGAGGCATTGATCAATTTCCTGCAAGCTGTTTTATTTCTTTCCCTTGTGAAGAACAAATTCTACCCTTGATCTAGTTACTCAAAATAAATCCCTTCCTAATTTTTCATGTGTCTTTTTAGGGCTGTATATAAGTGACCTCAAATATCCCTCATTAAAAAAAGAAAAAAACCCCAAGTTCTTATTTATAACACAAATTGTATAAACAAACATCTAGATTCAGAAGCCTTAACACAGCTTATTACAATTATTTTTTCATCAGCCTAGTGTCTTGCTAAATATACATTGGTGATTTGAGAAAGCTAGATAATTCCACCTCACTTAAAGAAAATCCTGGTTTACTCCATGAGCAGTCTCAGTGAAATGAAGGAGAAGGGATTAAAAGAGAGTCAGAGGATCTGGATAATCAGCTATCTAAAGGATAGAGATTGAGGTCATATGCTGGGAGGAATAAAAGAGAATGAGATCCCCTTTTATGTCAGCAGTCATAATACTTAAATCTCAGGTTGCAGGGCATTGGAGTAAGTTGTAATTCCCTTACCCACTGGCCAGGGAAATGGGTAGCAAGGAGAAGCAAGAGTCAGGGAACAATTTGAGAGAGTGACTACACATAACATGCAGATCAACACAATATCATGTAGCAAATTTGGGCTACAGCAAAAAGGTATGCATCAAAACAGAACAGGATCAGGAATAGAAGTAGATCTCAGAAGGATATCTAATTCCCACCTCTTCCCTGGATATAACCTCCCTGCATTAGATATCAATAATATGATGCCAATGAATAATTGTGTTTGCTCTTAGCAAGCAGTTTTGTGTTAAGCTATAGCCAAATTTGTTACAGAGGTTAAAACCTTGACTCTGAAGTGTTTTTAAGCCCTCACAAATTTTTTTGTTTGAATCAGGTTCAGATCAAGTTTTATAGATGCTTATGTTTTCTGAACTTTTGAGTTCTAATTCTGTCTCTCTGGGTCACAATTTCTACAAATATAATTTATGTTAAAGAAGCAATAACTGGTACTAAACTGCTTCTACACACAAAGGAAGAAAAAGAGTCAAGCTAGTATCTGACAAATAACAATTAAGAGAAGAGCAGAAAAAACCAGGGAATATCCAGTCTTCAGGAAAAGGATGGAAAGCAGCTAGAAGCAGAATAAAACTAAGGAGTGAATGAAACACTCATTTAGCCTCTCTGCTATGTGACTTGTACTGTTTCATTGGATGACCCATTTAAATTTACTTGTTAAATCCTTAAAATACTATCCATACAAAACAATCAGAAATCAAAGCTAACAGCGTAATTAGTCATAATTTTATAACTGAACTAGTGCAGTTGTATACTGTATACACCTGCTGAAACTTGGTGAGTTTTCCAAAGAGGTGTGATGGAACATGCTGGCATGCTCTGAGTTTCACATTGATTTATTTTGCATTTATTTATCTTTCAGGGTCAAAGCAAAGTTGTGGGCCCTGAGTCCATAAAACTGTAATTGAAGCAGCCATAAAGGTGGTGTGGAGGAAGGAATATGGTTTTAATATGAGCATAATAATGGGCTGGTATTGTGGCAAGCTTTTCAGAGGAAGGCAAATGCCTTCAATCCTCATCAGTAGTCATTTTTAATTACTCTTGCAGCACAACACAGTTGGAAACCTGACTCCTATAGCATGTTGGATATCTCTCATGAGATTTGCAGTACTTGTAGTAAAGTTCTGCAGTTTGCCTTTCCCAGGTTATATATATATATTCATAAAAACTCTTTCCATTCCTATTCTCCTTCCCCTTCCCTTTCCTGAGAGGAGTTGGCATTGTGATGCAGAGGAGTCTTTAATGATTCTCAGGTGTTCTCAGGGTCTCTGAGTGTTGAGTGTCTTAAAGCCGACATTCCCCCAATCCCTGTTCTGTGCCAAGGGCAGGTCAGAAAGGCAAAAGAAACTCTATCTAACAAAATGCAAACATCAACCTCTTCCCACCTTCAGGCTGTAATACAAGACCCTGTCTTCCTAATCACCTGGAGAAGCATAAGCAGAGTAACATAACTGTTTTAATTAGACTTTTTGGATGAGACTAATCCTTTCTTCAAGTAAGACACGGAATGTTTTCCAAAAGTCCCATGAGGGTCTGTACTTTTAATCTGTCTGCATATCTCTGCCTTTCCTAAATTGTGCACTGGAAAAGACTGTGATTTTTATTTGTTTTTCCAACTATGCATAGCAGTGTAATCACATCAGTCTAGATGATTTACTTTAGCACAGCTACAACTATCAATGAAAATTTTTCAATCATGTGATATGTCATGTAGATTTCAGCAGATGAGGTTTTTGGACCTGAATATGCTTTGATGAGCTTCATTGTTGATTTTTTTTATAACATAAATATCTATACTTGAGAATGTCAACCTTCTTTTATCTCATTCTCACTGATTTGTCACTTTTTTGTCCACTCAGGCCAGCCCTCATTACTCTTTTAAACATACCACCACCTTAATAAGCAGCCCAGGATTGGGCCTTACCTGTCAACAAGCTGAACTGTTCAAGAGCTACATCATTAATTTCAACAGCCAGAAAAACATAGCAAAGAGCACCTTCCTACTGAGCCAAGCCTACAGAGCTCTGTGTTGGCTCACCTGACAACATTGTTACTATTTTAGTATTTACTATTTTAGACCATAGAGGTACTGGCTTGAGTCAGGCAACTGTAATGTGAGAAGTCACTCTGCAAACCCAGGCACAGGATGAGAGAGATTGCTAATTGGGTAAGTCTGGACACCATCTGGCACTTGTAGTCTCTACCTAAACTCTCCAGATGCAGCTCTGAGCAGCTGTAAATAAAGACTTTCAGCAGTCAAAGGTAATTTATATTAGATATTTTATTCTGTTAGTCAAAGTCAGGAGGATTTCGTGTGTCTGACAGCCTTCTGTGAGCCAGAAGGAAGAATATGGGAAGGAGGCAGAGGATGGCAGTTAAAACTATACTGCAGTTGTTTTCAAGACACTTGGATCACTATGCCAGCAGTTCAGTCACATTTTCAGCACACACTTGTGAGAGCAGCTGTTGAACTTTGTCCAGCATGTGTTAGCATCTGAAAAACATACACAGTTTGTGTTTTGTCCCCCATGAGGTTGATATCATCTATTAAGAAAGACTGAAAATTCAGGATGCAAGTTATGTCATAGTGCTACGGATAATACTAAGAAATGTAGCAATGGATCAATCCCTTTCTAATGCTGTAATTGAATCTTAATTTTCTTTTATTATTGCCATAACATATTCCCATATTTCTATATTGTTCTTGGAATTTCATGGGTTTTTTACACTGTACAGTATTCTTACTCTCCATCTTTCTCTACTTACTCTTCTCTCTGGAAATCCTCTCTCTGGGTTTCCTCTCCATCCTTTCTACATTTTACCGTTCTTTTCTTTTCTCTTTCTTTTCCTCTTACCAATTTAACCTGCTTAATTTTCTTCTGCTCAGGCCTGCATGCCTACAAAAACTCTTCTATTTTCAAAAGGCAGCAATTTTTCTGCCACTTCATCTTTGAAACCAAACAAGCATAATCTGAAAAAGTCCCAGTATCCACTTAAAACTGCACTCCCCAGGAGTGAACCACAAACAAAAGTGCATCCTGGAAGGCACAGTTCCCAGACTTTCTTACTCAGCCCTCAATTGACATACCCAGTGTTTTTTCCTTCCTTTTTTTTCTGGTCTCTTTATTTTCTACCTGGTATAGGCCTATGTCCACCCAAATCCATGTCTACCTTTCTGCTCTTTGTTTACTTTGGACTTCAGTAATTTCTGTCCACCTTTTGCATACATGGAGATTGTAGTCTTTCCTAAGTCTCTAAAGCACATATTACTGTGTTGATTGTACTAAAAAAAAAGCAAACTCCTTCTCTGTCAATAAGAAGAACAGTATGTGCTATAGCTCTTTAACTGACCTCAAATTCTATCTCATAAATGGTCCCAAGGGTTTCTTTTAGTTCCATCCAGGGCCACTTGCTCAGCACATTTCCTCCCTGAATCGATAATGCAATACCTGGGCTGGATAACAAAAAGTGGAATGCTACCTTTTTCTTTTTCCTTTTTCTTCTGTCAGACTCTCAGTATAACCAGACACACTGATTAGATCTGTTTTATGAAACTCCGTGTGACAACCAAATTAGACATTTGGAACAATACCTGTCTCAAAGGAATGACAAGTGTGCAAGTACCAAGCTTGCAGTTGAATTTCTCTGTGATGAGAAAATTTCTGCCTGAAAAAAAGGTCTGGTTTATTTTAGAAAAATTTTGAAAGAAGTGAAAGGAAATGTTATATGCCCAGTTCCACAAGTGATTGTGTCATTACGGTATGTAACCCCACAAGAAGATTTCCGTATAGCAATATTTTGTGGGTGATAGCGGGAAGACTTGCCGTGGTCATTCAACAAAATCTGTATTGAAATGGCTTTTAAATAGATTTACTACTCTCTTGCTCTCACTTCTGCAAGTTGTCATTAAAAGACAACTTATTTATAAATTGGAAAGCTTTTCTTCTTCCTGATCAGTAATCACATAATATTCTAAATAATACTATAAAGCATTTGTTGGAGCTTAGTTCCAAAGACTGTTGCAATATCCCTCATTTGGACCAGACTGACTACACTGGCAGTAGACAGGAGAGATGTTCTCTCTCTCTAGGAGGGATTAATCCCCAGGCACAAGGCTCTTAGGATGATGGAGGCTGCTCTACAGACTGTTCTGAAATCTGATGCAGAGGGAAAGGAATGCTCTGGCCTCTGTCCTTTAGATGGTAACAACATCTTTTGGGTAGAAAAAGGAATGTATTTTCCTCAACAGCAGCTACTGCAGCTCTCAGTAGGCCTCTCTTAGATGTTGCTGCTAAAGATGTTCTAGTTGCATTTAGTCAAATTGGTGTAATAATACCGTGTTGAAAGGTGTGTCAAATTCTAATTTTTCAGTTAAGTTTTTTTCTCTTACACTGATGCCATGATGATTTTTTGCCTTTTCTTTTATACCCCTGTTATACCTTTTTACAACTTCTGTACCCTTAGTGCTTTTTGCCTACATTCTTGGACTTGTTTGTCAAGCTGAGAGACTAAACATTTTAGAAGCTTCGTAGGTTGGGATCAGTGTGCCCACCCCAAGGTCCTCTCCAGAACACATTTTGTAAACTAAGATAGTACCATCCAGGGGAAGGCTCCTTGTGGAGGGGGACTCACTGAGCCTCTCATTGGGGAATCTTTGATAGATATGCTAATTAGTAAAACCTATAATGTTATACCAGATCTTTTGGGGCAGGCATTTTTTTTTTGCGGGGTGCATCTCGATGCATATGACCTGGACATGTGCACCTAAGGATCCTTAAAATAAATACCAAGGTAAAATCCCTTTTCCCCTTCTAACCGTGTGTGACTCTTGATTTTAAGATCAGGAAAAGGCATCAACACATACTCATATATTAAAAAAAGCCAAAACCCCACACCAAACCCTGTCAATTATTTGCTGTCTTTTTTCTATAATACAGCTTTGTGTGCCAGTACTTCCTACTGCACAAGAGTTAAAAGGATATTTTTTTAACATTCCTGTTTTCTCACATGTTAGCTTTATTACCAGAGGGGTATTTATGTTCCTTCTTTTGATGATAGTCCCTGGCACATCTTCAGTGAAATGTAAATAGTGAAATGTCTGATTCTTTAGAATCTTCTAAAACATCCAGGACAACTTCAGAAAGTCATTGTAATAAACAACTAGTTAAGAACTAAGAATGCTCCTACACTATCCATTTCTTCCTCAAACAGTGGGTACAAGAGTTTGTCAGCTATTCAGATTTTTTTTTTTTTTTTTTTCTACAATTCAGCTCTGAAGCTGTCTCAGGCTGGAGTCAATACTACAGCTATTTCAGGCACACATTTTTTAAGGAATATTTATGTCACCATTGATTGTCTTGGTTCTTTATAACCAAGAATGAGCCAAAACATATTTGCTTACAATACTGTGTATTTATCGGTACCTGTAGTACAGTATGTTTTATAGGGTTGGTTAATCCAGGAGGAAGGTTAGCCTAAGTTGACAAGATGGAAAGAAGTCATGAAAAAGAGATCAGATCCTATAGGATTTCTAAATATTTGTTAATGATCGATTGATTCTATGTAGAGAACTGTTTAATGGACTTAGATGAGTTAATTTATTCTTCAGTTTTCCTGAGGCTCTTCTTGGATAGTTCAAAACCTCTGCTAGTTTACGTTAAATCATATGTTGCAGAAATTCAGGGTGTGAATCACTTGCTTAGAATTTCCTTCATTTTCTTGCAGTTGTAGAGTCTGAACTGTGAATTGATGAACATTGTGGGAAATGAGTTCTGTGTTTCCTTTGAAAAGAAATACCACAAAGCATACCATTTACCATCAATTATGATATAGCAAAGATTGTCCAAGAAATTAACCTAAACAATCAAGTCATCCTTTGATATTATTTCAGTAGCTGACTGGCATTGTCACATTTCAGAAAATTGAATTCAGCATTATGAAACATATGTTTAAAAGTTGTACTCTTTCAATAATTATGCCATAACATCCCTATTTTATGCAAAGCTAACTAGATATTGTCATATTAAAATAGCAAATCCAATTCATTGCTTATGAAACACATGTTTAAAAAAATAAAAGGCACACTTTAATTATTTCAAGAGTGTTCAGACTGGCTCACCAGCCTACTGAATATTGTATTTGTTTAAAACTCAATCATGCAAAATGAAGACTCGATTTGAAAAATTTTAATAAAGATAACCAGACTATCATTATATCATTTGAATGCTAATCGGTGCTTTCATTCAGTGGAGGGAGCAGCGATAGTGTCAACTTTGCTGGAGGCTCTTTATTTCGCAATAAAAACATTTACATTCTAATGATTTTATTAAAGCATAGTAGCTGTCAGCATCCCCAGATGACTCCCTGGCAAACTGTATCAGTTATCAACTCATATTGCCTTTATCAAAACCACCCAGTGGTGAGTCGAGGCCTGCCACAATGAGATGTCTGTTGCTCAGAGAGCTGGTATTTAATCATTTCTTCTTCAGTATTGTTCTGCTTACAGTGCATAAATAAGTGCTTCAAATAACCCCAGAGTGCTACTGACAATGAAACAAAGTATCAGTCCTATTTATCTTCCCCACATTCTTCAGAAACCTTCTTCTCCACTTCTTTATTTTCCCCCTTTTTTTATTATTTTGTTGTTGTTGCAGGCACTTTTTATTCACTCTAACCTATCATCATTCAACAGCTCTGAATTTCTCCATGACAAGCAGTAGAACTCACAGATAGAGTCAAGCAAGGTGATATTTTTTGTGCTAGGAATTGATATAATGAGTACTGGAAACAACTGGATTAGAAGTGATAGGTGGACTCTGAAGCACTGTTGACCTTAACAGAAAAACCTAAGGGGAAGGGAAAAAAGCAACCAAGCCCCAAGGTTGCCATTTTATATCTCAAAACAGAAAGAATGTTCCTTATGTAGAGAAAGAAGGGGCAAAAAATGGTGGGGTGGTTAAGCCCAAGATTGTAAACCTCCTGGGCAGACCTTGTCAACTTTCTGTTAAGGGACGCTAAATATAAACAGATGCATGCTGTGCATTGTCAGATTTCTTTTCCTGACCAAGCAATGGTCTGAGGACAGCTCTCTTAGTGGTGATAAAAGTGTGTCAGTCCCCAACACACATATATGTCTGTTTTTAAAAGAAATTCTTTCTCTGGCTTTCATTCACTTTGTTTTTCACTCAGAGAGCCAGCACAGATTGTAGTGCTCTGAGGAGTCCTTTTTCAGCTGAGCCAATTAAAACCATCTCGATCTCATTGGTAAAATGACTCTTAATTTGGTGGTAGTGAAGATCTTTCCTTGGATTTTATTTGAATAACTGCTTGGAATAATTTTTAAAACCTTCAGTAGAGTTTAGCTGTAAATGTTTCTTTTGTTTTGGTGTTAGCCCAACTTGCTCTGACAGATGGCAGAGCGACAGTGTACTAGGTGGGGGCTTTCAAGTTCAGTGTCCTAACATTTGACTTTCTGCTTAAACTGCTGAACATCAGTTCTGATCCTCTGGGATATTTTTCTTGCAGAAATGTCATCACATCCTTTTGGTTTGTGGCAGCTGTCCATCTACCCAGTCATATTATTATCCATTTTCCACTAAAGTGTTTAGTATCAACATCAAAATGCACCATGCAAATCAATAACATATTGTTGTAATTACATTTCTCGGGCTGGAAAATCAAATACTGTTTTCAGTGTTTGGCTGAAATGGCATAAATATGCAAAATCTATTGCTCAGCTGGTCTACTGGTAGCAGATCTATTTTAAATCTAGATCCTGATTTTGTTTCTGACTCTGCTTCTGATTTGCTCTGCAGCCTTTGGCAAATCACATTGCCTCCATCTGTAAAAGCAGATGATAACTGATCAAAGGCACCATCTCTGACTGGTGTGTGTAATTGCAGCCTAAAATGAGGACAGATTTTGAAAAGACACTTAGACACAGCAAGGCAAAGAGTCAGCAGTGCTAATGCCTGAGTGAGGGATGGATATGACATCTGGACTTGCTCATGAGTGTGTTTGGGTACACTATTCAGGCTGGGTATATTTTATGCTTGAAGGAAGTGTGATTTTGGCCTCCACTCCTGTTCCTTCCAACCTCACTCAATTTCCATATTCTCTTATGAGGATTTAAGATCTGAAGAGGATTTTCGAACTTTGAAATGTTCTGCTTCTGCTCCAGATGTTTTGCTGTTTTAATACTGTTGAGAAGTACCTTATTTTTGTAATTTAGAAAAGCACCATCCAGGTCAACAAACATCCACCTGCATTGAATGAAGAGAGCAAAACAATTGCCTCCTTTTAAATGTACTTCACATTTTTCCCATCTGATCTTAGTACAAGACTCAGGGCTTCCATTTGACCCTGTCCTGCTCACTTTATAGTGAAGCGCTGTTGACCTGACCTCTTTGATATACCAGTGTTGACAAACATGCAGTCTGACAAACAAGGTCCTGATCAGAGTCTTTCACACACAGCAGCAGTACTTCAAACACCCTTCAAGCTGCTGTTCAGATGATGATGTTGCCAGAACACATTTAATTTTTTTATAAGGTGGAGAGTGTACCAACAGTTTAGAAATAAATCCTCAAAAAATAGAATTGAGATTTTATCAACATGCATTTATTATTGTTTTGCCTAGTGCAGCTTTGAAACGTTATTTCAGCTGTAGCTTTACAAAGTAGCACATTTATCAGTATTGAACATAAGTGGTTTTATAATGTTGGATGAAAGATATTGGGGAGTTGACTGAGGATGCACTACCAAGCTAAACAGCATTTTTATACAAATATCATTGCTTTTATTAATTATCTTTTAGCATAAAAATTCCCATTTCTTATTTTCAGTGCATACATGCATTTCTTTTGACAGAAGCAAAGGCCATCTATAAACCAGCTATTTTTTAGTTTCATGGGCTGAAAAAGCTGCTGATTTCAATTATTTAAAAGACAGGGATTAAGGAAACTGGATTGCTCTAAGGTGATCTGCAAATTAATTTTCCAATGTAGGTATTATTTGTTGAGGAATTTTAATTTTATATATTTTAAAAAATGAGATTTTTGAAATTATATTTGAAAAGAAAATGGCTGGGATAAGCATTTCCTTCACCAATTTAAGTCTGCATAAAATTATCTATATAGTAACCTTTGTTTTCTAAATATTTCATTTTAACAAAAGTTGCTGCAGGTTGTGCTTCAGCGAATTTCTGATTAGAGTACTTTCAAGGCAGATGCAGCAATCTGTTATTACTCAATAAAGCTCAGACAAACAAGAATTGATATAAATTTATGTTAATTATATAGAAAACAGGCCAAGAGAATTCTGAATTTGGCAGAGTGTGCAAGTCTTCCAATAATAGCTTGGACTGTCCAACAGAATTGCATTCTTCTAAAATGGATCATGCTTCATCAGTAAGCTACAGACTTCAAAAGATATGATAGCAGCTGAGCTCTTACTGTGAAACACCATAATTGTTTCTCATTTCTTTCTCTAACTTGTATTTATGGAAGAGAAAAGGTATAGGGGGTCTCTCACCATTTTTACATTACCAAAATTCCTCCTTTTGTGCAGTGGCTGGAAGGATGGAAGAAATTCCGGAAACTGTGTTTTCCTTTTAGGGATAAAACCTGCAACACTCAAGAAAACAGTTTTCTTTGAAGAATAGCAACCTGTGGCTGACAAGACTAATCTGTCACCTCCCTTCTGCTTTCATAAGTACATCACACAGTGATCAGAGAGATCCTTAGGATGGAGAAGAGGACCTACAAAACAAAAACCCATTCCCACTCTATCTAGCACTAACTCTGAGTGAACCTGACAATTATAAGGAGTGGAATCAGGAGACAGGTGAGCAATGGGATGTGAGCTCATTCAAGGGATACCAAAAGCGGCTCTTTTAAGAGAAGTACCAAGCAGACTCCAGAACTTTATCTCCATGAAACACAAAGCCTGTTGTATTTGACATTACCCACTTCCTTTGCCAGTGACAATTTATTGCTTGCAACACTGAAAAGTTCCACAGCTATACAAGCCAGTGCTGGATGGGGAAAATGTGGAGGAACACCATCTGTCAAGTGAACATCACAGATATCAGAGCCTTTCTGTGTGGTTTCAAAGAAGAATATATGAATGAGAGCACTGTAATTGTACAATCTAAAAAACTGTCACAGTATTAATTCTTTATGTCTTTCCTCCCTGATTTATGAAGTGACCAGAATGATGTCACTGAAGAACATGAATAAGTGGTAGTAATCTTTTGTCTCTTTTGATATTTGTTATTTTGATGTTTGCTGCTGCAGATATTATATCAACAACGACAAGAAAACCCAAAAGCTTGAGGGTTTTTTTATTATTTTTATTTTCCTTAATAGAAAAATAGTATAATTCAAAGCAATAACTCTAGTGATGTTAACACCATCATATGATCTGCTGGGATCTTTCTCTCATTTTGACTACTTTTGAACTGTCAAAAGGAGTTTTGATTTCCACTACAAATAGAAATGTTTCCTGATGTACACAAGAAACACATGTGTGAACCTAGAGAGTTTTGTTTACTTATGAAATAAATGGGTTGGTCTTAAAATTTGTGGCATTCAACCAAAAATAAATATATGTTTATTCATCCCTGAGCATTTTTAAGACTGCTTGGCACCAGAGACACTGCAAAAAAACTGCAGCACACTGAGATAGCTGTGGAAAAATCAGAAGACTCTTAGTTTCTCAAAATTTGTTCCTATACCTATACCAATTATTCATATATTAGAAATGACTTAACAAAATAAAAAAACCTGCGAGTAATTAATTTCTCTCTTTCTATAGGCAGTCACCAAAGTTGTGTCATGCTCAATAACAGGTCTTAGTAGGTTTTTCTGTATTTTAGATAAGGAGCTGTGAAAACTATGTGCGGTGTTGCTCACCTGAAAAAGCACGAAATTAGCACATGGTCTCTTGACCTCCCTGTGGAAGTTCTTCTCAGACTTTACTTGCTTTCTAAGTGTCTCTCAGTTTCTGTCATTTAAAAGCAAATCTCTCTTTTACAGAATCTGTGAAAACCACGTCAGCATGAAAACAGGTTATAGTCTCTCTGGGGGTAAGAAAGGGATTACTGGAGCCAGCATAGTGTTTGGACAGGTTTTTAGCAAAAGATGTAGATTTATTAAAGTGAAATATTTGTTGGAAATATGTCAATTTCACAGCTTTTACATAGAATACAAAAAAAAGGGGTTTTTTCTCTTGATGTTCAATGAGATAAAGTGAGCACAGTTTTTGCTGTTTCACTGAACCACATAGATTATTACATTTATTTTAATGTTATAAAATGTATGTACTGATATTTATCTCTGTATATTTTATATGTACATTTAGTCTATATATTTAAAATTCACATGGAACAGAAAATTTTTTAAAGGAGATATTTCAATGTTTCCAATTAGACTTTTGAGATAATTTTTATTATGCAAAAATTTTTGGAATGTCACATTTTTTGTTCCATTTGGAATGAAGCCCCTCAAAATGTTGCAAATCAAGTTTTAAAATTATGTAAAATCTAAAGAAAAAAGGTTTTTACTTTTGTTCATCTAGGTAAATGTCATTTCTTCTCAGGTAAAGTCCTACCTCATTGTATTAATGCAAAGTGGTCTTGCTGAAGTGAAGTAGCTATGGAGGACAAGTAAGAATTGTCCTGTCCCCAAACCCCTTCCCTTTGCTAGATGGAATTATTTTCATTAGCTGTTTAAAAGACTGCCTTTTAGATCATAAAACCATGCCTTACACAGAGTAGACTGGAGTAGTGGCTGTGATGGGGGCGGTATTCATTACCTCTGTCTTCATTTGGCACACACAGAACAAGTAATGGCAGAGTTTGAGGCTATATTCCCTTTCCTGAGATTCTGCCCATGGCAGCACAGGAATTCCCCTGATAAGCAAAGAAGAGGATATGTCACTGAGGAATAGTGCCATGACTAAGCATTTTCTGAACCAAAATTTCCCTGGTGAGGATAACATGATGTAGATGGCACAAGAAACAATACCATGCCCAAGTGGAGTAATTATGTAAAAAGACGTAAGAAGCTCTCAGTAACATTCAGTAAATGAAGGGATAAAATAAACACTGACTTAATTAAACAATTCATTTCTAAAAACAATTTTCTGAAGAGTTACGAACAAATTTACAGATATATCCAGAAAAATAGTGGTTTAAATCACATCCATTTTTTTCTTCTCACCTTGCATTTTCAGGAGCTTTCTAACATGATCAGATATGCCTTACAAAGCCATAGCATTGAACTCTAAACACATATAACCCAAATGCTGCTCTTCTACTTGAACTAACGATGTACACGACTCTAGCAAACAAAGAATATTCATTTGCAATACATCAAAAAGCCCTGCACTTTATATAATTGCACATAAAATATATTAAGAGAAGCTATTAATGTTGCAAAGTCAAACATTCAAAAATTTGAAAAAAACAGAATTAAAATTGGTCATGCAACCTTAATTTACTCTGTCAGTGGATGCATTATTATAAAGATGTTAATAATACGATCACATTCCTTTTTCTCCTTTTTTTTTTCTACAGGACCTTTGCTTCATAAAATGGATAACTTTTTCATACAAATAGCTATTTACTATACTTTTTTCTCATCATCATTCAGTGTGTGATCTGTGGGACATATATATTTATTCAAGGTTTTTCTGAAGATGCAACTATGAACACCCTTCAAGGCTTGCCTACAGTGCTGATCATTCTCTTATACTGAACAAACAAGGGAATTTATGCCCCTGCAAAAACAACTCGGTTGGAATGAGATTCATGTCAATGGTACTTCCAAAATAGATGCTGAATTTGAGAGGCCTGTTTTCTGAATTATGTTTTTTTTCCAAATAAACTTTAATTAGATAGCATTTTGTGGGGAAAAGGATTATTTTTATTTGCTGCGCTTGTAGCTGTGAATTCTCATGGTTTATGCCAGACAGGTTATTTGGCCTCTAATCCAACCAAGAGCCTGAAGAACACACAGATAGTGATCTCATGAAAAAATCTTTTCTTGACCAGGAACACAAAGAACCTCCACAGCATAGTCACAGTCTCTGAAGTCAGGATTTGAATCCTGGCAGTGTCAGCCTGTGTGATTCAATGGAGTTTTAAGTTAATCGGTTCACCCTGAAGGTAATACCCATGCATCCTCATCTGCATAGCCCTTCAGTATATTGTATTTAGCTGGGTACAAGGGGAGCTGTAGCACCTAGTTCACAGGTAGACACGTACATTTCTCTGTCTTAACCTGCAAATTGAAATCCACTCCAGTTTTCTTGCATAGTCCTGAGATTGTTCTGATTCTTTCTTCCCTTAACTTCCCTTCCTTCACTTTCGCTACATATCTTCCAACTTCTACAAGGTGCTTTTCTATCCCTAAGGTAGATTTCTGAACATGATATTATATTAATCAACAAAGCTTAGGTATTAGAAAACAACATAATGACAGTTAATGTAGCTCACTTTTCCCTGGAAACGCCTAGAAATCTTTTGCTTGATGCTGGCAGCAATTCCCATTTAACCTCTTTGTCCTTAGCTAAATTTAGCCTTTTTAAAGGCTATCCACATTTTGTCTTTGTCTTTCTGAGATTTTCTGTGAACGCCTTCCAGTTTTCCATTGAGATTCTTCTGCAACCTTCCTTTGACTCATTTATTCTTCTCTCTTATTCCTAATAATTTTCAATTCATAACATTTCCCTGTTCTTTTGACTAAAAGGACTCTTCTACCCACTTGAATCAATCGGTTGTCCCCTTCTTCATGTCACCCTGTCAGTCCTCGTGTTCTAACAGTCCACCACTACTTTGGTTCAGAAGACAGTCCGGAGACAGACATAGTCAAAACTGTCCCAGACTATATTCCTCTTGTAGAGACAATTAGAAAGAAAATCCTTCTGAGTTTTGTGTCTTCTTGGGATTCAAGGATGAGCTAATGGGGAAACTGGCAGCAATATGTGTGACATAGACCGAGACTATGCTAGAAGGCTTTGCAGATGGCAAACCTGGCACAGTCTGCAGCAGCCTAAAGTTACAATTTCAGGAAAAGTCCTACCCATCCATTGGTATAGTTGAGCATGCCCAGATTACCATGGAGAAGTGTGTTTTTCACCAGGCTAAAAATAAATCTGGGAAGATTTTCAAAAGGAAACAAATGCAATGCACTATTTTCCTGCCATTGTCCTTCCTCCAAGTCTTATAGGATGTACATTTTCTTGTTTAAAACACATTCAAATTTTAGAATGGAACAGCATAATGGTTATGGATGAAATTTTGCAAAGAAATTCAACTTTATTGAGTTATCAGGGATGAAATATCTTTCCCTAATGGGATAAGTAAAGTTATTTACATGCAATGCTTTTTTCATAGATGTCCAGTTATTTTTCATAATACGCCGTACTATCCACTCCACTTGTAATTACTGAACTTCAGAGTATATTCTTGGCTTACAGGTAAATGAAAGCTAATTAAAATTGCCATCACTGTTACATTCCCTGCTAAACATCTGATCCTATATCTTCTAAAATCATTTACTCTGAGGGCTTTAGCACAGGGTCTTACATGTTCAAAAATCTTCCATCCTGAGGACAATGAAAACAGGGATGTGTGCTGAACTCTGATCTCCCTCTCTGATTTAAAGCCGTAAACCCAGAGGCATTAAAAGTAAGTTAATACTTGTTGAAAAAAAATTGCAAATGTGTTTAAAAGGTAATTAGTGAATAATTCCTTTAGTTACTTTTCTCTCTTCCTTTCTCATTGAACTTGACCCTGTTGTCTATAGGAAGCATTATAAATTTTGAAAGTCTCTCATGAATTGGACATTTTAATGAACTACTCACAGCAGTCACCTGTCAGTGACCAGTTTATTGGAGAGAGTGAGTGAAAATTTATCTCTCTGCACAATATGTAACACTACTTTTCACAGGGACCTGGGCTAATTTAACTCTGCTGTTTTCTGAATTAACAAGGTTTGTCTTCAAACCTTTCGACATAGGAGCATTCTGTTCTGTTATTATTTTAGTGCTCGCCTTCCCACCCTCCCTCAGGACGTGCATTATTTAATCCATCTGGAGCCTTAGTAACCAAGTTCCCCTGCTCTCCCTGACCCCAGTGATTTATGTTCCATATTTCATGCTGTGGTTGGTCTTTTACCACTTATATTCCCCCTCCTTATCTTGGTCAATCTTTTTTTTGATTTTCCCTCTCCCTTTTCCCCTGCTCCACCCCTTCTTTTCCTTTTTTTTTTTGAGGAAGGATAAATATTTGACAAGTGGACTGTTTGTCATGCAAGCCCTAACACAGTTACAGTTAGGGAGGGGAATAATTCAATCTGCCAAGAGTTAAATGCTGATAGATCATTGGATGTTGCTAGGCCAGGGGTTGTGCCACTCATAATTTTTCCCACTGATACAACTATTTTATGGAATGTGACATACATCTTTAGGTGTTAAATCATCCCTAGAATAATTTGTCTGTCAGGAATCAAAGTGAAAGGAAATAAAATCACCAGAGCACAGAGTTGTATTGTTAAATCTCATATTCCACAGAGGCTCACATTTGCACTTTAGTGTGTGGTTGTCTCTGTGTCTTTAAATAAAAACAACACACACAGAGGGAAGAAAATCATGAAGGAAGATGGGGTGGGGAAGCATTTGCATTGTGTTGGATTCACAATCAGTCTTCCTTTGCTCTGTACCTTCCTTACTCCCTGTTCCTCATATCCTTCTTATCAGATTTCATGTTTAATGCCCAGCCTGAACTCCCCATCCTACACCCACAAATCTGACTGAACACAATAGCACTGATAAAACGGAAGCAAATTTCTTCTATTAGTGACTGACAGCAATTTGAACAAAATGAAGTTGTACCATGATATCGTTATATATACAAGGTGCAAATAACCTAGTTTGAATAATCACAGCCTCTGTCCTTTTAAATGATTTTTCTCCCCCATTTAAAGGGAGGCCTTTGATGTGATAATATTAATTCCCTCTGTGCTTGGAGGAAGGAAAAAAAAAAACTAGGAGAAACGGAAATTAAATGAGTAATGCAATGTCAGTCAATCTTTTAAACCAGGGCCTTATTAACAGCTAATCATTTTGTCATTTTGTCGCTCAAAGTAATGAATTTGATAGGAGGAGAAGGGAATGTTTTATGTTTATTTTTATTAGTTTTAAACAGAAACAGTTGTGGAAATATTATATTATCAAGACTCGCAGCATTTAAGTGGTTTCTGTTCAGCATATTGCTATTTTTCTTTTCTGCCAGTATCTGATTGCCATAATTTTGAATAATCTGCTTGTCTTTCAAAAAAAAATTGAAAAGGATATTCATCTCAGGCATAGCACAGGGTTCCATCACTGGAGATGCATTAGGCTTTTGTTAGGTATTTCTTTACATCCTATTTATTCAGAAGTATCTAAGTAATTATTCGCTAGAAGGATAGTTATGCAGCTGAAAGGAACGGTCTATGTTTCTCAGCTGCCAACATCTGAAGACCAGAAAAATTACAGGGAAAAGACCATGAATAACTTTCTGTTTCTAAAAGTGTAACGTATGGTTTTGTTGTATTTTAACATTCTGTAGGCTACAGCTACACATTAAGCATGTGCTAGTAGAATGCATTAAATATTTGTTGCTGAGAATGGATTCTCTATCGATGTCCCTGTAGCACTCTCCTTTGAAATGGCAGAGGTGACCTCTGGATTGGGACTCCAGAGGACTCTCAAATTAAGTACTTTGAATATGGTGCTATTATAAGGCTTGATCTAATGTTGATGGTAGTTTTCCATCAGCAAAAACTGCACAAAGAGAATATAAGTATCCACAGCCTCCTATGAGGTTGCAAATTTTGGGTTGCCTCAATGTTGCCCTTCATATGCTTCCATTACATTTATGTATTTACTTATTTTATATTTTCTTACTATATGCTAGCTTATTTCACACTTACCTTTTAATGGCTGAAGAATGGACTGTGACTCTAGAGAAGTACAGAAAAAAATAGTCCCTGATCTCCAGCTCCTTTACCATGAGTTAAGTTAGCAAGCAAATCAATACCTGGTAGTCTGGTGATACATCTGGTGATTTACTTACTCATTGACTAAAAAGTAATTGAGTAGGTTAGACTATATGTGAAAACACTTCTGTAATATTAGCATAGGTTCTGTTTGATTTTTTTTTTTTTCAAACATGACTGTACGGAAATTCTCTCCACCAGGATGGAAGCATTTACTGCTTAGGAAGAAACACATGATGATGGATAAAGGCAACACTCCTTGAAGCCTAAACAGGAAATGCTGTTCTACTCTGTAGTGGTTTGGTGCAAAATACTCATTTACTCTTTATCTTCTGTGAGATAAGAATTAGGAGAAATGCAAAGCAGACACCAAACTTGAAAGAATATAAAGAAGTTTATTAACAGACCTAAAAGAAGAAAAAAATCATACCACACCTTCAGAACTCTTCTCCTCCCCCCACCTTTCTCCCTTCTCCCACTGACAATGTAAAAAGACAACCCTTGAGATGTTCAGTCTCTTTAACACTTCCAAATAACTTTGTTCAGTCCATTTAGGAAGAGGAGTCTCTCTTGTCCATGCTATGAAAGCATTATCACAACGAGACAGCCTCCTAGGTTGGTTCTCTGCTCGCATGTGAGTCCCTTCCCCGACTTGCAGCTTTTCCCACAACTGCTTTCGAGGGTCCATTCTTGAAGGTTTTTGGGGTACAATTTTAAGGTTGAGCCATTCAGAAACAAAAGTTCTCTTTACCCATCTCTGGGAGCATTTCATCTCTAAGAACAGAGGCCCTTCTCCTTCCCTGGGAGCAAAGGGTCTTCCTCATCTTCATCTCTAGGACTATCTCTGGGAGCATCTCTAGGAACTGAGGTTTTCTCCTTTCCCATTTGGAGCAAAAGTCCTCATCGCTTCCATCTCTCCCTGTTCAAACTTCTCATGAAATTACAGCTGCGTCAGCATCTGCCTATCTCAGCGCAGGTGCTTTTGCTCACAAGTACAAGTTGAACTCTCCACCCCCCATGCCTTCATAAAATTACAACGGATACTCTGATATATCATAGCTTCACAACAGAATATCAGCTTTAAGCATCTCCTCTTTCTCTTCCTTCAGGTTTTCAGCTCTTCATAGCACTAAAAGGGTTAATCTCACCTCGGCCTTGCAGCTGGAATTTCACTTATCGCTGTTGGTCACATGACCTCTGCCAGACAGTGGTGCAGCTTTAGCTGAATCTTGGCCGAACTGGAGGGGGGTGGGGGCAGCCAAGCCGCTCTGGCTGCCCACAGCAGGGCTGTGGGGGGGTTCCGCGGGTGGAACAGGGCCCATCGGCTCCAGGATGGCCATGGCCCAGCCTGCCTGGCCCGAGCAGGGCCTGGGCCGGGCCCGCTGGCCCCCACACGGGGCCCGCAGCCACCTGTCCCAGCACCGGAAACGAGAGAGAGAGGGTCTGCCTCGGACTTTCCTATTCTTAAGTGTGGATCACAGAGGCGCTCACAACTTTAAGTGGCTTAAAGAATTGTCCATATTCAAACTGGCCAGCTGATAGGTTCTGTCAGGTCACAGAGGAAGCTGTAAGCACCCCTTTGCAAGAACATCACTTCTGGGACTATGCTTGCTAACCCATGACATACTCAAATAATTAAAAAGGTAGCTATAAACAAACCCAACTTCCAGACAGTTCACAAAGTGAGGGAATGCACCATCTGTTGAAATTTGCAAATGGCAGGAGAAAAAGTTGTCTTACTAGCCACAACTTCAAGTTACAGAAGTAAAGAACAAAGTGATTTTTGCGAAACACTGAACCCAAGGTTATGCCTGGCTCCTGCTTGAGTCCTAGAGTCATCGTTTGTTCTCTGGTCTAAGAATTCAGATATATCTATGAGTTTAATAAATGGATACATGATAACTGTGGCCATAGTAATTGTCATCATACCCAACCAACCTGTGGCAAATATGAGATGAAACCTATTCACTAAAAAACTGTTGAAAGAAATCCACATGAAATTGTTAGGTCTCACATTTTTGCTGGTCTAAGATTACATACAGGGTTCCCAATGGTCAGCTGTCATACATAAATTTGGCTAAGCTGTGTTAATGAATCTTTGTGTTGGAGTCCCAAGCATAGCATAGTATTTGAGCAACTACACTTCCAGCTCTCTGAGTCAGCTGATATTCTTGTTGTCTTGTTTCAGAGATGTAGAAAACAGGAATATGAAATACTATCAGTGTAGGAATTTTAAATATATATTTAGTGAGTGTAAACCTTATCTTATGCCAATGACTGCTGTTTTTCAGTGAAAGTGTTACTCAGGAGTCTGTGCTAAATGATGATTCCTCCTTTTCATTAGCTTTACATGTCTAAGTGTCCTTTGTGCTGTGGAAGAAACACCCTTGTGGGAACTGATTGCTGCCATTAGTCTGTTGATTCCGTTGACTGCTGCTTTAGGCTGTTCATGTAGTCTCTGCTCTCCTCAGAGAAGCTTGTCCAGAGTCTCATAAAGCTGTTTCTTTTCAGAAGAGAAAAACCTTCAAAGCATTACCAGAGATATTATTTCCTTTCTGGTTGTATGGAGCAAAGACATCAAAGAAATAGCTGGAGCTATAATCTACAGCATATTCAGAAAGTGCATAAATTTTGCAAATTTCTCTATAATTAGTTGGAAATTACATTTTGGTATTGAAGAGAGAAAGAGTAGTTGCAGAATCACAGAAAAATTTAGTTTGCAAAAGATCTCTGGAGGTTGCCTAAGGGTCAACATGGATCAGGTGGCTCAGGGCTGTGTCCAACCAAATTCTGTGGATGGAGGCTCCACAGTCCTGTCAGTGACTCACCAGTCCAACCCTTAAGACTGAGTCCAAATTTTCAGCAGCTGAAACCAAACAATAAGTTGCTAATGATTTTTTTTCATTAATTACATTTTTCTAAAGAACTTTTTTTAAATCAAAAAGTATTTTCTGACCCAAGTGTTTCTGGTAGATGTGGTCTACAATTTGAACATTTATACTTCAATTTTGTGGAGCAATCAGAAGAGAACACTTTTTCACTGATTTTAAATACTTCTGGTGAAAAGAAACTTCAGCTATCCTTCTGTCATAAGAGAATTGCAAAGTTACCACCTGAATATGAAAAGACATATATTAAATATCATTGTTGAAATTCAGCTTGAATTTGGGATACAGATACTTGAAGTATGAAACGTTTCTCAGCTAAGGGAGTCCACATTATTCTCTTGAATGTTTTCTTATCATATGCACATTCTCCATTTGCTATTAGAAGTCCACTCATCTCAATACACATTAAAAATTGTGTATTTGCTGCAAATATTCAATGCATTCTTATGAATAGATCCAGTTTACTACACATGCAATCTGTCTCTCTGCAAATAAGGCGTCATCATTAAAAATGCTATCACAAATAAAATATGAAATGCGATGGATCATGAAGCATAAAATTCTGCACTAATTTACAAATTTCTCTGTTCTTCACAATAAAGCCTTTTTTTTTTCCAAAATATTGTGTCTCAGTACTATAATGTTCTTATTCTTGACCTAATCACTTCTTCACATTTAAAGATGGCTGAACTCATCACTACATAGAAATTTGGCTTGAAGATTTTCTAGTCAGGAGGCAAAGATTTAAAAAACTGAGGGCAGCAACTGGAACACATCTATTTGTATATTTATAACTGCAGGTTTCTATAATTAATAATAAAAGCCATGCTGCGGAAAGGAACCTGGTTGACCGAAAGTTGAATATGAGTCAGCAGTGTGTTCTAGGGTGTGTCAGGCACAGCATCACCAGCTAGTCAAGGGAGGGGATTGTCCTGCTCAGTTTTGCAGTAGTGCAGCCTCTCCTCGAGTGCTGTGTGCAGTTTTGGGCGCCATAGTATAAGAGAGATGTTCAACTATTAGAGAGTGTCCAAATGAGGGCAATGAAGATGGTGAAGGGCCTTGAGGGGAAGCTGTATGAGGAACGGCTGAGGTCACTTGGCCTGTTCAGCCTGGAGGAGACTGAGGGGAGACCTCATCACAGTCTTCAACTTTCTCACGATGGGAAGAGGAGGGGCAGACACTGATCTCTCCTCTGTGGTGACCCAAGGGAATAGCCCTATGTTGTGTCAGGGGAGGTTTAGGTTGGGTATTAGAAAAAGGTTCTTCACCCAGAGTGTGTTTGGGCACTAGAACAGGCTCCCCAGGGGAGTTGTCACAGCGCCAGCCTGACAGAAGAAAGAAGTGTTCAAGAAGCATTTGGACACTGCTCTCAGGCACATGGTGTGACTCTTGGGGTGTCCTGTGCAGGGCCAGGAGCTGGACTTGGTGATCCTTGTGGGTCCTTCCAAGTCAGCTGATTATGTGATTCTGTGATTTGTCCGAACATGCACACACTTTCACTACAGTTCCTATACTTTTATATTTTTAAGCTATTTCTGATCTATACTTGTATACCATTTTACATCTTCTTGATTCCTTAAGATTTTCTATCTGAAAGACAGGAAGGAGTGCCTTCTACAGAACATAATGTTATTTAATAATTATACACATTTTCCATAAAATTCTTATAATTTTCTCTGTGTGTATCAGTACCAATATATCTTTGAATATTAATATTCATTTAAATATGAAGAGTGAAGTGTATGTGTAAAGAAAGTAATCTGTGAGAAATTATATACACTAGTGAGAACACTAAAGGAGCAAAACTCTTCAGAACATATGCAGGGACAAAAGCTGATATAGTTGAAGGGATAGTATTGAATTTTTTTTTTTAGTATGGAAAAGCACCATCATTTTTACTAATTTATTGCAGAATTATGATCTGAATAACTTGTACTAAAGCCAGCTACAAGTAGATATATTTGGCAGACACGACTGAAAAGCACCATTGTAGAGAACTAGGGCTGTAATGCAGGATATATTATTCATCTCACCTCCTGAACCATTGTGTCAATCAAGTGTGAAATGAAACATCTCCAAAACTTCTAGGCCAAGAATTTTTAAAATAGGAGCCTAAATTTAGTCCCTTAAAGTCTACTCCTAGATACACAAATAAATGACCTGTTTTATTAAAAAAAATTTGAGCTCACAAAACCTTTAATCTCAACAAGAGTTTTTGGGTACTCTGTAGTTCTGAAAATCAGGCCATTTCTTTATATGACTGAATATTGGTTTTAGGAACTTAAATTCAGCTTTTGAAAATCTTAGTCATTGATCTAAGTTTGTTTCTCATAGAAACCAATATGAGTTTTGTCTCTGTTTTAAATGTGAGTAGGAGTATATATTTCACTAAAATATAAATCCATTCACAGGAGCATAATACATAGACAGCTTGTGCAAATTTGAAGTCAGGCTGTTGTCTTGTGGGCATGTGACTGAAATGCAGAGGCTGATAAATCATAAAGCCTATAGGGCTTTCTCCCGACAACTGGACACACTTTAAATACCTAAAAGATAAAATATAAACTACCTTGTAATTTTTTTTTCTAATACTCTGAATAAATAATATTACATGGAAAGTCACAGAATGCCCCCAATATAATAGAGAATAATATTTCAAAATTTATATTCCCTGAATATACTTTGTTTAGTCATTCAGATCATCAATATGGATGACTTTCTGTACAGAGTTATGAGAAGGAGAATACTTTTTCCCATACTTCAAAAAATATTAACATTTTCAAGGCACAGAGTTTAATAAAGTTTGTCATGCAAAATGTCCCCAGATTGTTCCCAATAAAATCAGGCCCTAAAGATGCTAATTTAGGAAAGGAAAGATCTGAGGAATCATAATGGCTGCACATTTAAGTTGTTTAAAAGCAACTCCTCAATACTGAGAAATGTATTTATTCTATAGAGTAGTATATCATGTTGTTTTTTCATTATACTGTAAAAAATTTCAGCGTGAAATGAGGATTGAGAAGTAACAACAATCTAGAGTTATTTTATATATCTCCAGATATACCTTCTGCATGCCCCTTTAACCGTGTTATTCTCTGGCAAACAGGAGGAAGAGACTCATACCTATCTTAATTAAATGCTTCTAAGACTCTCAGAGTTGCAGTACAACTTTATCCTTGCGAATTATTATTGGAAACACAGGTGCTTAAAACACTCTGTTGCACCTTTGTCATGTTTAAGAGACTCAGCTTTGTAGTTCGAGCAGTTTCAGTAAGAGCTGTATTTTGTGTGCCCTGAAAGGTTGATATGCTGATAGGCTATTTGGAGCTGATTGCTTCTTCTTTCAATAAAACTGTTATATCCTTCAAAACCAAAGCAAAATCCAATTACTTGAGATACTAATTTTAACAGTATTCATACTTTTTTTTTTTTCTATGAACACATGCAAGTAAATAAAATTGTGTCATGTTCCAAGAATGAAAAGACACATAGTCTACCAGTAATGTGATATGGTGTGGTACCTCTAAAATGTTTCAACTGCTGTCTGAAAACAATACATATGATTAGATATATATTTAACTGCAGAAATGTGGACTTAAGTTTATGATATTCAGAATATTTAAATTGGTTCAGGGAAAAAAAGTTGTAACTTCTGTGGTTCAAAATTTTGAATAAAATACCTACTGGTCTGCTATCAGCATTGTTTTATTGCCGCTCTGTATGATTTTGGTTTGGATATATCTAAGTAGAAGTTGTCTCTTACTGTTGTTAATCTATTTTACTAGAGCATGTAATTGAGTAGAATTTCACCTTAGATCACTGTTCTAATGAAAAAATAATGCAGTATCTTATGCATGTAATTAAACAAGCAATAGCCACATACATCTTTATGTTCTACATTTTATTGACAAATAGGATTGTATTACATAGATCATTTTCTGGAGCATCCCTGACATAAAAATAGGGCATCCTCTAACAAGTTCGTCAAGAGCTCAAAAAAGAGCCTATCTCTCACTAAAAGCAAATTTAGGATTGTTCCTCTTCTTCAGTCTATGTTAGACCAGAAGAGAAATGATTTTACAGAGTGAGGATGGGAGAGACAAACAGGCAAGAATGCAAGGCTTACTTGCTGACTACTAGGCAGCTTCTCAAACAGTCACTTCCTCACTGGCAGTAAAGGAATTCTGAAACAACCACTTGCCAATGATCAAAATGAAATTGAGCCAGATTACCCATCTTAGAAGTGGATGATATTTTGTTTTCATTTCTATATTTAGTACTGTCCCAAAGGGCTGTGTCTGTCCTTGTAAATAAAATGATTGGGTGTCTGTCCTCTGATCCCCAGGGGCATGTGACACAGCACAGCTCATGTCTGAAGTCTCATAATCTCAAAAAAACAAAGTAGCATAATTCATACTGAATCTTGGTAACATTTTCTGAATTATTCAGTTCTCTGAAGGGTGCCTAAGTGCTGTCTGGAAAGGACTCAAGTCCGACCAAGGCTTAATGTTTTAATATAACAATGGCATCTAATCTGAATTTATTGCATTCATCAATACACACAGCTCACAACTTGCAAACAGATTCACACAGGAGAAGCCTTACAACATGGTAAATAAGTTCAGAAACTTTCTGAGGACTATAATGTATATGCTATGTATAGGTAACTGAATATAGGTGTGAATGACAATCTGGAAGTCCCTCTTTTCTGTGCAGTGTATAGGTATGCAGTGAAAAGAAAAGTGAATATCATTCTGTATGTTGAGTAGTCATGATGTATGGTTTCAAACTTGCTGTTCTCAGTCTTGCTCCACAGTGCTATGTTTTATATTAGTTGGTAGCTAACTGCTTTACAACCAGCAGCGAATACTTGCAGATCTAGGTTAGATTCCAAGAATTAAACTGATTAAAACATTTCAAAAATCCATTAGATTGATTAGATGGCAGGTTGATCAGTTAGAAATGTAGCCCTGTGATTTTTTTCATTTTAAATAACTATTTTTTTATTTAAAACATTAGTACACAGAGAAAAATTGCACTGTTAAGTTGAATTCAAGTATTCTTTTATTCTTTTTTTATATTCAAGAAATATTCTTGCCATATAAAAGAGACTGTGACACACAGAGGTGACATAGGTGCTTATGGTACTACCTGTGACATAATGAATGAGGCAAGAAGCCAAGTTCTTCCAGCAAATTTGGATGTACTAATAGCCTAGCATAAGACCCCTCATTTTTTTTCCTTGATATGATAGCTGTCGCAATATGGTCCATTTAAAATGTGATCTTCCAGAAACTGCTTTAATTCTGTGCATCTTTATATCCTGAACTTAGGATGAAACTTGTTTTCTGTCACAGTAAGTTGCTTGTGCCACCACCTCCTTGTAGACATTAAATCCAGCAATTCTTGTTAGGCATCTTGAAGGGCCAGGAAGCTTGTGTTCACATAAACAGCAAATTCTTTCTTTATCAATCACTCCTCCAAGCTTTTTGGGACTGCTTTGGCTAGGAGATGACCCAAATGAACAACACTTGAAGATTCTACTACCTCTTCTTTCTCTGACTATGGGGATGATTTATAAACTGCTTTACAAAGAAGTAGGAGCTCCAAAGACTCCAAGACAACATGTACTAGAGCAACAAAGACTAAGTCCTCTAAAAACATCAAGCCTCTAAGAGTGAACCTACCAATGCTTTTGATGGGCTTTTAGCACAGTTTGCCAGAGTAAAGAGATACGTCTTCACTGCAGTGATACAAAGAATTTAAAGAAACATGCTGTATAAGCCAGTATGAGTAACAGATAATAAGATGTTATCTGAAAAAATCATCTACTCTGGGAGTGCTCTTCAGCCTCGCTTGTAAGGTGGCAATTTGTACAGCACTGTACACCACTGATCAGCTGTTCTTGTCTCACTTTATTGTTACCAATATGTTCCAACATGTACTGCTAATGCCTACTTCTCATGACCTCACTTAAATCATGAGGAACAGGGAAAGGCCTACTCCACTTTGCTCTTTTTCAAACAACATTGAGAGACATTTGGATGTGTATTGAAGACACATTTTACCTTAAGTGTTCCTCAGAGTGATATCTACATTAAACACCACTGGTTTCCAGCAGCTTGTTGCTTTTCTCTTCATAATTTTCATAGAATCTTAGAATATCCAGAGTTGAAAGGTGGCCACTAGGATCATCAAAGTCCAATTCTTCTGAACAGTTACCCTGGGAATATGTATAATTTGAGTAAAAGTGTCCAAATTCCTGAATAAATAACCACCACTTGGAAGAATTCCCTATGTCAAAATGAACTTTTGTGTAGCTGTTGATTTCATGCTGGATGTTTTAACCATATTTTCCTTTGGAAAGTATACATGACCTTACGGTTTAATAAACACAGTTGGAACTTTGTGAAGAGACACCTGAAAGTTAAATGCTGGGATACCTATGACCCACTGCCTCCTTCTGCCAGCCCTCACTTACACCTCTGCCAATTAAGTCCACTGTATCTCAGGTTAAAATCTATTTTGCAATTTGAATAGCATTCATCTTCACTTATTGTCACACTTGCCAACTGAAATTACCTAGTGAATTCCTAGTGGGCTTCACAGAATCTTTTATGTTCAAACGCACTTGTCTTTTTATCTCTTTTCACCTGTTCCCATATGTTTTCATTACAAAAACAAAACTAAAATACTTTTTTTTTTTTCAGTGCTTTATGTCTTCCTTGACTTCTCTGTAGTAGTGTTGTCAAATAAAACTGGACTACTACATTTTATAAAAATATCCTAAGAGTTCAGAGGAACAACTGTAACCCTGCTAGAGAGAACAATGTGCAGTTAAGCACCTAAGAATACTTGAGGTACAATGCCATGAGCCATTGGCTTTGGCAGCTTAACTGAGTGAAGAAATTATGTCTCTCTCTGTCCCCATTCCCAGATGCTCATTCCTATCCCTGGAGCTTCTGAACCTGGAATATTTGATTTTCCTTGCTTTACAGTGCAGGAACCTAGAGATAACATACTGAGATGGGAAAGGGGAGAGGATGAATCATTTGAACAAAGAAAAGCAAAATTAATTTACAAATCTACAGAATTAGACATTATTTCTGTACACATTATACACTAAGTGCTGTACAAGATGGGATTTAAAGCATAACAAGGGTTTCTAGTCAATTATGCTACAGGCTCTGCTACAGTAATTATGTTACTCTTTCTGTGTGCGGATTGATCTAGGCTAGAGATGGGACGATGAGAGAAACACACTGGAATGAAATTTGAATAAATGACCTGGTCATTTGATTGGCCAGAGATAGCTGCTTCTTCCTTTAATTTTTCCTTTTTTATTATTTTCTGGTGGTAGGGGTCAGAACATCATGTTTCTTTGCTTTAATAAAAGTGGGGGGTGTGACATCTCTGACTTGCTGATTTGCCTTGATGATCAGCCCATGTGAGTGTGTGCACACACACACAACCTCCGCGTGTCACAGCACTTCATTAACTTCTGACTTCATTAGAGGCTGTGTTAAAAAGTATGACGTGCTACAAAGGGAGCACCTTTATTCAAATGTGTGACCTTTGTGCTTTCTGATTTATTAGTGCAATATGATATGGGGCAATATCACCTAAACAGTGCATTTATCAAACACAACTTTCCAGTAGCTTGTGATGAGCATAAAAAAAAGAATGCACATCTTTCATATAAAGCCTCTTACACCAAGGCACAAGATTTTAAATACCATTGGTAAAAGTACAGTGGATTTTGCTATGCCAGAGCAATTTCTTCTCCCTAAATATCATTGCCTATTAACTATTTTGCCCTCACACTTTCTTAGCAGTAAATTTCTACTTGAAGTATTTTGAATCTTAAATTCTGCCTTGGATATTTTTAAATTTTTTTTGCACTGATGAATATAATGAGTAGTTTCCACTCGGTGATAATGTAAAAAATACAATGTTGTATCATATGGCATTTTTCCTAAAGCTAATTAACTAAAAGTCCTTGTAAGACTAGTATGGCTTTTCATTAATGGAGAAAGTTCACATCTTTTATATACACCATTTACAATACTTTGGCACAATTAAAACTCTTAATTATAAAAACTGAAAAAAGAAGTATTTTAAGGTCAATCAAAGTATATGGAAAAATGTAAAGTAACTTCCTAATAAATTTGAGTCAACTTAAGACTAGTAATGACTTCAGTACTTCTTTTTACCTTAAGACACTGTTCTAATAATTTTATTTTTTTTAATTATGGGATTTCTGATACATTTCATGCTTAAATGTTCTACATTTCAGAGTTTTAGTTCATGTAAATTACCAACATTCTAACAAAATATTTTCTGCTCTTCAGATGAGAGTTTCCACCTTGCAGTGGACGTATCTTAATTACTAATTGCTGTTGAGACCTTTACATGCTAAGCCACAGACCTATCAGACTTCACCCTGGCTTTTGCTATATTTATAAATAATGTTTGGCATATTTCTGACATCAGTTTCTCATTTGCAGCGTAAACTAATAACGTAAGATGGAATGGAAAGACACAGAGATAATCCTCACTGACCCTTGGGGTCACCCTCTGCTTTGCTATAAAGATGAAAAGAAATGAGCTGCAGCTCAGCCTTTTAAATTAACAGCAAAAGATATCAAATCCTTAAACCATTTAACAACTTAATTTGACTTGGTTTTGTTTTTCTTTTATTTCTTGTGGGAGAAGGAAATGGGGAAGTCTGATTAGAGAGGGGTTCCAATTCTACCAGTCTTTTGAACTAACGTTTGGAAGAATGAGCTCACTTAATATTTAAATCATTTTACAATATATTCAGCCCGTTTACATATACTGCAACGTGTCAATAGAATCATTCTCTAATAAATGTGATGCATGCTACAGTTTAGCTCTAGATAGGCTGTTATTTTAGAACAGTGATAATATTAGTATTGCTAATGACTTCAATCTTTTAGATTCGTCTGCTTTTCCTATGGCCTCTTAAATGCAACTAATGAAACACCCAGCAATTCAACCACAGGAAATCGGTATTTTATTGAAAGATGCTTTTCAATCTATTCATTTTTTCCAGCCTTTTTATCGAGTCTTGGTTATGATTTAAGTAGCTAAAAAACGTAGTTTTTTCTTCCCCTATTAGATATTTTTTATTATTGTTGCCCTGGGATACTACTATGATAGTGATAATTGAAATTGCTCTATTTCTTCAATTTTAGTATGCAGTCAAAACATATTTTTGGATCCAGCATAATCATTACTACACAGCATTAGATTATTATGTCACCAGTTTAGGATTGCTTTTGACTTCATTATAAAACCTGACAGGAAAATAAGATGGATTACATGGCTACCAGCTGAGCAAAGTTTAAATTACTTTTTTGCATCCTATGGAGTAAAGCTTCCTCCCCTCCAAAACTGAAAAAAAAAAAGAAAAAGAAAAACAAACACACCAAAATCTGATGTAACAAAAATATGAATAGCAGTGATAAAAGTAGTTAGAATTAATTCTACTTTGCATCTAGCAGATGTCACAGTGGTGTGAGTTTCTAGCACCAAAAAAGTCAGGTTTGAATATTGATCTTTTGAAACTCCATTAGCTATATTTTGAGCATTGCTGACATCACAGATTGATGTCTCTTTAAACTGTGTCTCAGATTTAATCACTTGGGGAAACCAGCTATTGACTTTGGATGTTTGTGCTGTTCAGCCACTGGAGAATGCTCTCTTACTATCTGTCTCTCCCTTTGTCCGTCTGCTGTCTGTGTCTCTCTTGAAGGCGTGCACACGCACACACACACGTGCTTGTCCCTTTGTGTTAGGGAATATTGTCATTATTTTCTGTGTAACTGCAGCTTGCCAAAGTCACACTTACGCTTCCTTATACATCTGTACATTACAACATGTAGGTCACGATGTTCACAGTGAGGCAAAGCACTTCTTACTGATTTAGGGTGTTGAGATAATAACCAGGAAGGTCTAAAGGGATGAGCATCATCTAGTCTGTGGAGACCTTCATTTCACCTTGTAAAGTGAGGCAACCACAATAGCCTCTAGAAAAGTGCTGTAGGAATCAATAAAGACAAAGAAACCAAAGCCCTTCTGAGGTGCTGGTGGTAGTGATGTGTGTCTGCATGTGTGCGTGCCTGTACGCCTAAGGATGAAGAGAGATGGGTTCTGATGAAAAGAAATGCAAATTTTCAAGGCATTGATCAGCACTCATCTCCGTTCAACCTCATGCCCTCTGCTACATCAATACATTGGAAACATAATTTGTATCAGCAGTTGTTTCTTTAATTAAGATCTCTCCCAAATCTTTTTCATTGATTCATGCCATTAACTTATTGATCAGCTTGCTTATGCTGAGGTGGTAGTTTTTCTGAGAGAGGGTGTCTCTCTCAGTTCATGATGTTGGTTCACAAATATCTTCTTGGCAATGAGTGGGTAAATTGGAGCTCATGCAGCTTTGGTATGGCTTTAGCAGTACACAAAGGCTTTCCTGAGGCAAGAAAAAACCAAAAAAAAACCACAAAAATAATGGCTTGCCATCTCAGGACTTTGAAAATCTCACAAAAAAAATAGTTATGGAAATTTTTATATGTTTTAAAACCTCACTGAAGAACTAATCACTCTAAAGACAACATGCAGAAAATATTATAGCCATGGGGTCATATGGCATATACAGTCTCTGTATGTTAATGGCTAATAACCAGGAACTAAATGATAGAATTTGAGCTAAAATGTAAGATATATTTAGAAATTAATGAAAAGTAGCTGATTCCACATTTAATCAAATAGTTGGTAAAATATGTGATAATCAAGGCAGAATGAGGTTATGGCCAGGTGAAATCTGAAAAGGAAAGTTTCACAAGTATTTCATAGTAAATCTGCAGAGATCATGTCATCATATGATCTCTTTATGTTATTTTGTCATAAATACTGTATCAAACAGGAATACTGGTCAGTATGCTCATTGATACGAAATTTCATAGGGATACTCAGGGTCTAAAATTGAGTATTTGTACAGGAACTTGACTCATGCTGAAAGAAAAGCAAACTTTATCACCTCTGTCTTCTTAGATAGTCAACTAGTTGAAGTAACACAAATGTTGTGTAGTTATGAATGGCTTATGCAAAATTCACAGATGAAGATTTATTCAACAAAATGATTTAGATCTAAGGTTCGTCCCTGTCTCATATGGACTTCACGATGTCTTTCTAAAACTGCAGGGAAATGAAATGACTTTTAGAAATATTGTGCTGGGAGGTTCAGCAGGCTCCAGATATGCAGGAAGGAACAGAGCATCAGTGAACTGGTTCCTGTAACCCTAATTTCCAGATGGAACAGCCCAGGGACAGATAATGTGCACATGGCACTCATTCCAGAGCTATGCCTAATACTTAACCTTTGGGGAATGCTTTAACCTCATCAAAATACTTTTGAATATTCAAATTGACCAGTCAAGAAATGGCTGAACTGACTAGTTTGCTGGGTTAAAGAAGCACAGTGTAGCACAGCAGTGGCTGGACTACTGGGACAGATGTGTGAGAATTACTGACAGAAACCATTATCAAAGAAGAGATTCAGGAGCTGATGATTTTCCTCAGGAAGAAATGTATTAAAATTAATACAAATGCAATTAATGAAACAATTCATTGTGTTTCTTAGGCAACTAGCATTTGAACTGAATTTACTCTCTGTGAAAAAATGTGTCTTGGGAGTCCAGATACTAGTTTCAAAAGTAGTACTTTTCAAGGCTGCAGTTGAGTTATATACTCTAAACTCACACAAGGAACAATTCATTGCTGACAGGCCCTTGTAGCCTGGATGCTCTCTTTCAAATCTGCTTCAGCAAGACAAATTGTAAGACACTGAAGAACAGTTTAGCAATAACAGTGTGTTATCTCTTTAGATTCTGATAGAAATACAGTAGGAAATGACTGCTCTTTTGCATCAAGATCCCTGAGATACCTATTCTTTTTTGATGTACTGAGCACCAAACTTTAAATTATTACTATTTGGCCTCAGAAAATTTACTCAGCTGTACCATAATTTTCAGAAAATAGCATTATGCCATTCCCAGAAACGACATTCACCTCAGGTGATACAAAGGGCCATGCACCCTACCAAAGGGATAAAGAACATGTAAAATGAGGGAGATATAACAACTGTATGGAAATAAAAATGTGACTAAGTGAAAAAATCAGGCATGTAAACTAAAACTGACTTTGAATGTGGCTTTGAATAATACAATCTGCATTTGTACAGGATATGGCTTTCACAAATAATGTGTTCTCCCTGAAAGCTTCCACAGCAGCCATATCAAACCACACGAATATTCATATAGCTATATCAGTAAAATGGGGGAAAATAAGGCCTATATTTCTCAGAACTCTGATTTCCCTTTAAAATATGTATTTGAAGATGCCTACCCTGGCCATGGTAGATCAGTATCTGCAGCCATCTCTAGAAGTCCAGAAGCAGCAAGACCCAAACCCAGGCCTGAGTGTCTGAGGCTGAGGAGTTATAACGTTACTGGAAGTTGTGTTGATTTTGCCTGTGCAGCTTCCATGGAGATGAAAAACCATAAAGGTTTTGCTGTGCTTCTAACCCTGTTCCCTGTTCCTAGCTGCACCTTGCCATGTGGAGCTAGCAAGGAAGCAATAGAGAGTGAGCTGGGAAAGCCACAGACCACAAGACAGGTGGCAGCTGTCTTTTTTTTGGTCACTAAATGGAAGAATGGGTGAGAGTACACTCAAATTCAAACAGTTTTGAGAATAAGTGGTCCACAAATATATATCTGGTGTGGGACAAACAGACAGAATTCATGCTGCACTTCTCTGTACAGAAAAAAACCATCTAAAAACAACTTGTAACTTCCTCTGTTCTTAGAAAAACATACCTGAGGAATGGTAACCTGATGATAAATAAGCAGCCAGAGATGTACTGAACATACTGTGTTCAGTGTAGCATGTTGCACCATAATTCCATTCAGAGGTTATCAGAACCTGTTTTCTTGTTTTCTTTTGGACAGCTTGCCTTCCAAAAAAAGAAAAAGAGTGGTTTAGAATTGTGGGATACAAAATTAAGATGAATGTTGTGGCCAAAATGATTGGGAGTGAAATAGTTGTGTTTTTTGCCTTGGCTAGGATGAGAGCTAAATCTGACCTAAATTTGGTCATTTCTCCTACTTGAGTTAAATCTTTGCAGTAAATTTTAGAATAGGTGAATGAAGCATTGAAATGCCCTTGCCAGAGCTTTCAGGTGAACTTTTGGAAACTTACTTCAATGAACACAGCATTTAACCATTATTTTAGTTAGCCTACAAATAATATAAAACAAGATTTGATCAAATTATGCTAATTCACATTTTCAAGGTTGTTTTCAGAATGGATGAAATCCTGGCAGAGAATCCATCAAAATTAATTTAGCTAATTGGTGGATTCTCCTCTGCAATCTGAAATAAGAGTGAACATGGATCACAGTTTTCATTAGGCTGCTTTTTATTCCATTTAGTTAATTTGGTATTTGAACTGTGTGTGGTCAAGACCTTATGTTCTGACACAAGTTCAGCTAAAAAGGAGAAAACATGAGAAATTGCTTACTTAGAGACTCATGGAGTTTAGTAAGGAAAAAAAAGCTGATTGAGAATCCTTTCAGGTGATGGTTAAAGTGTTCACTATCTGTCTGATTTTAGTATTTTGGACATACAGCAAATTTTATACTCTTTGCAGGATAGCCTAATCTACAGGCTCTGCAGGATAGTCCTCTCACTGGGAGGATGGGCAGAAAAACGTCCAAGTAAGAGAAGTCTGTGGGGCTTGCTTGCTTCAGTTTACTGCATACAGTCTTATTTGTACAAGTTTTCACAGAAACAAGTTCATATGAGAAAAATGAGAGTGAAATTTTTCTGCAGTGAGAGCACTCATTCCAATAGACAGGATGAGATTTCAGGGGAAAAGTGAGACTTCATTGCAAGAACTTTCGTTTATAAAGTTCCTGTGGGCAACCCTTTATCCTGTTGTTCCTTCTAAAGGAAATATTTTTTGTCTGTGAGTTAAGTGTGCTGTGTCTTAGTTTTTAAACTCTGACAGTTATTTCTTTCTACAGCCTCTCAAGTTTACTACCAGTAACTTGAACAGCTCTAACTTTTATTAATTTTTATTAATTACTGTTTTTTCTTGTTAGTGTAACTATAATAAAATGTTAAAATGAACAGAAACCTGAAAGGCCAGCTTAAAATATTGACAGATGTCCACAGTAATACCATAATGCATAAAATTTATCATATATGCAAACTTCTCAGAGATATCTTTTGATGAAAAATGAAAACCCCCACATTGTACTCAGTATGTTGAGGGAAAATATAGGGACACTGGCTTTAACCCTCTTGTGCTCATGGTAAAAAGAAGCTGAGTGACCTGATTTGGAGCAGAACAATGGGTAGTGATTTGCTCAGAGAGTTAGCCAAGACTTAGTCCTTGCAAGCAAGTCTCTCTGAAGGACTTGAGGAATACATATGGGTTGATGAAGAGTGATAAAGAAACTGAAAATTTGGCCTACATATTTTTCAGAAATATTTTCAACTAACATTATCTTCGTTATATTTTCTTCATAGACTCACAGAATCATAGAACAGTTTGGGTTGGAAGGCACATTAAATGTCACGTACTTCAAGCCTCCCTGCCATGGACAGGGACACCTTCCACTAGATCAGGTTACTCAGAGCCCCATCCAGCCTGGTCTTGAACACCTCCAGGAATACAAAGTCCACAACTTCTCTGGGCAGCCTGTTCTAGTGCCTCACCACCCTCGTCATAAAATATCTGCTTTCAGCTCACAGGAATTGCCCTTTGTTCTATCATTTCACATCCTTGTGCCTCTCTGGCCCTCATGTGAGCTCTTCTTCTTGTAAGCACTGGAAAGTGCTACAAATTCTCTTTGGAGCCTTCTCTTCTCCAAGCTGAACAGCCATAGGAGATGTGCTCTAGCTCTTTGATCAAATTAGTGGCTCTGCTCTGGACTTATTACAATAAGTTTCTACTTTTTCATATTTTGCAGTATCCTTCTTGAATTTTTGGTACTATTGCTATAGCCTCCTGATTACCTATTTTTCTTATTTTTGCTCTTTTTTTTCCCTTTTTCTCCCTTCATCACTCTTTTTCTCTTTTTCTATCGTTTTCTGTTTCCTCCACTCTTTATCTCCACATCCCATTTGCTTTTTCTTTCTCACCTTTTTTTCTGGCTTACTTTTTCTCTCTTTCATCTAATTTCTCTCTCCCTCTTGCTCTCTATCTTGCTTTCTCCCTTTGTCTTTCCCTTTCTCTTGCTCTCTCTCTCTTTCTCTGTCTCTGCTCTGCCACACTTCCTTTACAGTATTTTGTCTCCTTCACAGTGTAGTTGCATGAACCTGCTTCTGCATGATAAAGGAAAAAAGGGGAGGCAAAAACCAACCTGAAGGGCTGTGGGCAGCTGGAGGCTGGTTCTGCTGCAGAGTAGGGGCTGACAGTTCAGGGGGGCTGATGTGGGGTACAGGGCCATGGACAGGGTGGGGGGGGCCTGAGGGGCTGGGTACAGACAGTCAGGGCTGGTGGTGCCCACACGACCCTGACAATTATAACCAGGGTGTCATGTACCCTCACTAGGCAGAAGTCCTTCCCAAGAAATTTTTTTCAAAGAAACCAGGACAACAGTACTGTGATTTTTAATTTACTTGAGCATTTTCCAGCAAAAGATATGTAAGTAAAAATGACCTGCTCAACTTGAATTTTAATTGAAAACTTGGAAAAAATAGACACTGTCCACCACTCAGAAGCAAACTTTTTTTCAGACCTTGCTGAATCTCTCTCTTTGTCTAACAATGGAGATAGTAGATTTATTCTGTGGTATTCAGAAACTGTATCTTTGCTGGAGTGAAGAATGGGTTTCATATTGGTTGCCAGACAATGAATTTGAAATTAAAACTGTTTAACATAGATAAATATTACAGAAGAAAAAAAAATTCTTAGTCTTAGAAGAGATACACTTATAAAATCAAACTTATGGATACCAGATATTATCAACCCTATATTTATATTGGAAATCTAGCAAAACACTGGGAACATGCTATTAGAGCTTCTGGTGTGTAAACTGATGTTAAGTATTGTAAGGTTGTGATCATTTGAACTGAATACAGAATAAAATTGGTTTTATATAAAGATATAAAAACTTAGGAGAAATTACTGAAGGTTTGAGTCATATGCTATGACCATTCAGCCAGAATTTTCTTGTAGGAAGATTTTATTTTGTGAACATTGATACCATCCTTTAATGTACTGACAATTTCAGAGAAGAGGGACTTTAATGTTTTTCAGTCAATAGAATTTATAAAGATATGATTCCCTTTGAAATTCCATATTGACTTTTCTAGAAGTTTAGTATGTATTTTATTGGGCAGTGGGAGCAGTTGTGAAGATTGATTAATTTTGCTGTATCTGACACTGCCCCAGAAGAGCTGTAACTGGCAGAAAGGTTGGCATTCATCTCAGCTATCTTAGATGTTCACAGCATAGACCTTGACTCTTAGTTGTCTAGACTTCCTTTAAGTCAGTTCTTTACAGTCATTCTGTATAAACCATAAAGAGAATTTAAACTACTACCTTCAATATTGGTGTCAATGAGAGTTTAAAGGTAATGCCCTCTGAGAATATACTACATGTTGCAGGTGCTGGAAGTTTAGTGGAATGCAAGGGGTCACTGGAAAAATTGATTAACTAGAAATCCCTTGAGGCTTAGTAAAAACATGGACACCACTTCTGGTTCAGAAAATCTCTGAAACACAAGCTTTTGAGGGTTGAGAGAGTACTTGTAAATGCATCTTTACAAACTTATTTTGTTTTCATGCTCCTCCTCAGCCAACCACTTATTGCCATTGGCTGGGACAGGACAGTGTGTGCTGAGATGCACTTTTGCTTTCACTCTATGCACACCCTCATGTTATGACATTCCCATAGTAATAGACAGTACTAAGGGTTTTTTAACTGTAAAATTATCTTTGTGTGGGCTACAAGACTTTTGTCTCTGAAAATATCTATTGAAACTATTCTGAAAAAAGTGTGATGGATCCTGAAAGAAGAATGTCAGTATATTTAAAAGCAGTGGACCAGCTTGTTAGCTACAGGCTCTTTTATTCCATCTGTAAGTTTCTAGAAGCTTTACTTTATCAAAGGTAAAGCTCTAGAAACTGAAGGAGGCTGATCAGCTGAAAAATACTCTGAGAAAATTTGTAATGAGGATAAGACACCTGAGCTGCTGGCAAGTGGCCAATACACATGTTGGTATGGCATGAGCCAAAAAGGAATACTGTTTCTTCCTTTGTTTAAAGGCTGGCTTCCTCTAAGAAAATTTTTCTCACCTGAAAAAAAAATACTGTTACATAGTCATCTTGTCACTGGCATTACTCCCAAGAAAGGACTGCCAAACCTTGTGAGGTGAACTCTGACTGATATATCTTGTCTGAAATCCAGGACATAGCCTGGAAAGGAGGAATTGTATGCTCCCATCTTGAAAAAGAGGAAACAACTAAAATGGTCCAGGAAGGACTGTACTCAGAGAGGTCCAAGAAATCAAATGTGGAATTAACTTATTGACTGTGAGTGACTGGATATGCTGCAGGTAATGACTTCTCCAGTCATTCCATTACACTGAAAGATATGTGAGATGGTTCTCACTTCTGTTGTTAGAGAATTTTTTTCTATAAATGATTCACTCTACTCTCTATAAGTAATTGAACATTATTTACTTATTCAAGAGAAAGTCAACCTTAGAGAGGTTGACTCAGTAGCTCTGTGGTCAGGATATTCTTATTTTTCAGATGTGGGACATGGTACTACAAGTCCAAATAGCTCTATGGCCTGTAACTAATTCCAGCCCACTCCCTAATGAGTGGGAAGATACATGTGATATAATAGTAACACTCTTCACTCTTGGAGTAATGCAAAAGGACCCAAAAAACCTTTATGTACTCTGAATTTTATGTTACAGAATTCTTTTTATATGCTTAAAATGGATTGAGATGGGCTTAATTTCATTATGCTTCTGTTAGTAAAAATAGCTGTGGATATTTCCTATGACTTCTTTTTAAAAGACGTGTGACAACTTCTTTAATATGTAATATTTAATTCATTTTTTTTTCAGTATATTGTGAAAATATTAAGCTTCTGTAGTTTGGATGAACAATTGGATAGAGTTAAAAATTGTTTCATCCATTTTTTCCCTGACAAATAAATTTGCTCTTTTGATTGAACACAGCTTGATATAAACCATATGCACTTTACTATATTAGAATGAGTACCTTGTACATGCATTTCCTCACTTTGCATATCTATTGATCAGAGTGACAGACACTATGAGGTCAAAATTTCTTATTATACTTAGCCTCATCTTATTCTGGGTAAAAGGAGGTGGGTAGATTAATTACAAAGGCAGTATCTTAGTATCTTATTTTCTCTGAGCAATCAGTGGATTGGACATGTTTTAAGGTCGTATAGATTAAAATATAAGACTGTGTGGTGTTCAGAGCTCTTTAGGATCTTAAATTCTGCTGTGATGACCCTTCATCATCAGGTATTAAAGGTCTCTTCTTTATATTTCATATGCCCTTTTGTGCAACTATATATTCTTTATTGCATTCATCATGAAAGCAAAAAGAAAGTTGCAGAAATCAAGCAACTGTTCCTTACATTATTTTACACTAACATAACCAATAAAACTATTAATTAAATTTTGGTTTTGGTATAGAATTAAACCTGAAAAATCCTAGGATTTTTAAATTGATAGCTTAACAGGAAAGGCCGAAAAAAAGGTTTTTCTTTCGCCCTTCTCCAAAAGTTTGATTATTCTTGTTGAAATCCAAGTTCTCAGTTCTTTTTTTTTTTTCTTTTAATGTAGTAGAGGCAATCGCAAACAAGAAAGATCCTTTCTGGGTAAAATAAAAATTAACAGCTATGTAAAATAAACAATTTTGAAATGCATGCGAACTTTTTTGTATAATCACAAATTTCAGAGAATTCTGCTGGCAAGATAAGGCTTTAAAACATGAAAACGTGGCCAGACTTGAAATATTCTACAGCTCTCAGTTTTTATTGAGATGCAACCACCTATAAATAAAGTTCCTTGGGTCATGGAGGACTTTGCTGTAACACATTACTTCAGTTTTCAAATGGACTTTGGAAGAAGTTTTCAGAAACATAATTTACATCTAGGTATAAGGTTTGCTTCCATAAAGTTTGCATGATAGTTTTTTAAAAGATCTAAATTAAAAATGAAACAAGCAAACAAACAAAACAGAACTAAAGAACCCCAAACCCCAAGTCCTTCAGATACTGTGCTGACACTATTGCATGGCTAAATAATATACCAGAATAAGACAAAGATCTGTGAAGAAAAAGACAAAGATCTGTGAAGAAAACAAACTTTTTATCTCAGTAAATATGATGAGTAATGTTCCAGCAAAGTTTCTGAGTAATTGGATCTAACCATTTCCTCAAACCTTCTTGCAGTGTAACATCTCATGAATATTACTTGTTCTCAAAAAATCCTCCCAAAAGAAAACATTTTACATTTACAAGTAATGATATCAGTTGTTACAGAAATGCAAAACTGTGAAGTGGCTTTTCTCAACAGCACCTATCTATTCAAAAGAACTGCAGTTAGGATATTCAGCATTATGATACCTAAAAATTTTTTTATCCTACCTATTTTTCATTGGGTAAATAATGGCTAATTAGAGCGCAGTATCTGGAGGTGTTGTCTGTATTCTCAAGGATCATGGCAAATCTCATGCATCTCATGGATCACGGCAAAAACAATAACTTTGGGTGAGATCTTATTAGCACATCAAGATGTCCTCTTGAAAAATAAAAACATTGCATTGTCTTGAATGAATGAATAAATGGTTTTGCATGGATCAATACAGATAGCAAGGGTGCTGTAGGTTATGCACATAAACTGCTTTGGTGTTTTGAGTGTTAGGTGGAAGAATATTTGGTAAAAGACAGGAAGCAAAGAAAGGATCTATACCCATCATAGCTTCAAAGAACAAAACTCTTGAAATGCCTTTGCAATAAATCCATATGTATGTAAATGAACATCTCATGAAGTTTACAGAATCACTGTAACTTGAGAAGCCTCGCTGAAATGACCTTAAATTAGAACCACAGATTCTACCATGGAAGTAGATTTTTGAAGGAGAGTGAAATGCAGGTCTCAGAGTTACAGGTGCTCAAATAGTCTAAATTTAAAACACAGTGGATTTATCACTCAAGCATAATATTATCCTGCCCTGCAGTTCTTTTATGTATCTAACTATCACTCTAGTGAATGCAGCATTTCATCAAGGTAATTGCAGAGCTGGACTTCAATACGTCTTTGTTTCTTTGCGATGATTTATTTGGAAAATATTGTATTTGGCACTAGTAAGAATAGAAACATGCTTTGCATCTTAAACTGAAAACTAAAACCCCAACTGTGCAAACATTTAGGCAGGTCTTTATTTTTGTGCATTATGAATATCTCTTTGCAGAATTCAAGACTTCAATGCTCTACTTACTTTTGTTGTTGTTGTACACAAAACTTTTCACTTTGCTGTACAGTTGAGCTTCTTTTATACAAGTTTTCATACCTTTTAAGAAAGTACATTCCGTATCAGATTTCCTTAAATTCTTCTTTGTATGTCATATTTCCTCTCTTATAGTGGATGTTCTACAATATTCTAGTTGGTTTACTACTTTGCAACTCAACTTGATATATCAAGTTGAATGTGTACTACATTTACCACAGATAACGAACAAAAGGACTGCTTTTTTAAGCAATATAACATTCAAATGATTTTCATAAACCCGTAACTGCTGCACACCATCAAACTAAATTTTTACCTATTGCAGTGAGATTTGTACCTACTATCACCAGGACTGGATCCAGCTCATCATGACTGGGCTACACTCACTGTGTTCCTCCCACTGTATGACTGTGGGTGATGTGTAATCTACATTAAGGATCATGCAGGCAGCACAAGTGGACACATTATAGCAGACCTCTGTAAAGTGCCATTGCAGAAGCCTTGTAAAACGGAGCAAAGCTCACTAAATAGTAAAGGAGTGCTGCTTTTCAGCCTTATTTGGGGATTTTTTTGTGTGGTATTTTTGATGGATCCTCTTACTCAAAATCCATCAACTCATCTGATACCGCTGGAACCTGTGAAGTGTTAACTCTTAACCTCATCCTTTTGGGACATGACTTAAAATAGGTAAAAGGATGTGTGTTTTGTGGAGAAGGGGGATATATATTAAAAAATAAATAACGGTGTGATAGGGATAAGGGGCAAGGGGGGGAGCTGATGGTTTAAATCTCCATGGGCCTTGGAATCGAGCCTGTTTCAGTCAGATTGTGGCCCTGCTAACAAATCCAATAGCAGCTAATCTGATCATCTGCTCTCCAGTTTTCATGCTGTGTTTTCTTCAGAGTTCCTTCTCCTAGTTCCAGTCTGTGACAGTGTGATAAGACACAAGAAATTTAGTCATCATTGCTGCTGTAAAGGAGCTCAGAGAAGGGATTATGATATTCCATAACCCTTACATTAGACACGGACAGGGGCAGCCCCTGCTGTGATTACAGGCCTGAACACTGCTGTTATTTTTCCCGCCTCCCTCCCACTAGTCATTTAATTATTTATTTATTTTTATTTTATTTTTTATTTCTATCTTTTTTTCAAGAAAGCTTTAAAGATTAGCTGAGAAATAGTCATCATGACAATCATCATCCTAAATCTCGTGCAGAACTCAGAAGCTGGGCAGCTCAGAAGGTTGTTACACTTCTAACCAACAAGATAGCTCTCAACCAAGTTATCAAAAACACTCATCCACTATTCAGTCATTATTAGGAAATTCAAACGGTGTAAGCTGAACAAATCAACATGGAATACAGAGAGGATGCCACAGGGAGCACTGATTTGGGAAAAAAAATAGTATGCTGCTGAGGCAAGTCAGAGATTAGGTTGCCTTTCCTCTCTTCTGCACATGGAAATATTTATGATGAATATAGTATTTGCAGTACCTCTTGCTTCTGGGTATCAAGTAGGTTTGCACTGATGTCTCTGAACTAATAATTATACTTGTGTTAATTGATATTCCTGCACCAAATCTCTTCATGCCATCTGTGGCTCTTATCCTCATAAACAAGGGTCTTCCTGAAAAGCAGCAAAGGCACAAATTAAAATTACAGGTCGTGATGGAAGCTGGATTACTTAGTCTCAAAAGGTAATAAAATGGTCTGGAAAGAATCTGTTCTGTTATTTCTTTGCTTTAAAGGGAAGAAGTGAGAGAGCTTTTAAATTGATTTATGCTGTTGGTTAAAGATTGCTTTTTGCATTTCAAGAATTGGCATTGTGACTTGTTTTGCAGCATTATTACAAGAAAGGTACTGCATGGAAATGTACACCATATGCCTGAGCCCAAAGAAAAAGAGTGTGTGAAGCACTGGGCAGACAACAGCATTCAGCTGGGATGTTCTATGTCTTTATACACATGTGGTGTGCAGTGCTGCCCTGCTCTACTGTGCTCTGCCCTGCCCTGCCCTGCCCTGCCCTGCCCTGCTCTGCTCTGTGGGCCCAGGCAGACCCAGAAATAGCTCTGTGAGAGTTACTGGACTGGCTCAGTAGCTGCTTCTGAGATTGTAAAAGAAGATTTCATTGCAGATGAAACATCTGACAGGACCTGCTTGGTCACTACTCAACTCTGAGGAAGGAGGAAAGGTTTTAATTACAGCAGGGAAGGGCAGATCTGTAGATCTCTGCAGCTCCACTTGGGGCTGAAAGAGATGCCTGTTGTGAGCACTGGGCTTCCCTTATATACCATACAATTCTGGTTATGTTTGGCTTTTGCCTGCAAGTGAAGGGCAAACTTGAGAGCTCTGAGAGCAGTGGAGACTGCTGCCCTGCTGTTTGCTGTGAGATTTCTGAGCTTTTCAGAAGGGATTTTGATTCAATTTCTAGAGCAGTAGTGATCTACCATACACAAAACCTAAGACTTCAACTCCTGGACAAGATCAGAGGAGAATGTGTTTAAGTGTAATGTACTAAAAATATGGCAATGTAAATATCATGTTAATACTTTATATTTGAATATATGTAATCACGATGAAGAGAGGAACTTTGAGGGACATATTATCATCAGTAATTCCTACCAACAGATTTAGTTTAAAATTTAATCAAAGTATTCCAAATATGGTTTGCTATATTTGATGCTATTTATAATGGTTTCTGTATGCATTAATTTTCTTTTTAATTGGAAGACTTATGTAGTACTATCTCTTTGAAAGTTGACTGGAAACTATTAATTCTGACTTATCAAAGTTTTGCATTCAGTTAATGTAAAGTTTAACTCAGCAATGTTTTCTGGAAACAGCTATTGCTTTCTTTAAGAAAAATTTCTGTGTATCCTTTCACAGAATATTTTTTCTAAGACACAGAAAGAAGAAAGGTAACTCACATGCATACATAGCATTGCTTTAACCCTAGTTTACTCCTTGACAAATACAGCTAGATTTCTTTGGCCTTTTTACAGGGAATATTGAAAAGATTAAATATTACCACAGAATAAAAATTCCTGTGAGAGGAAAAACTATGCAACCTCTTATAAAAAATTCATAAAAACTGACAGATGTCTAAGACTGATGGCAAAATTCCCTATTAATTTATGATATTAGGAGATTCAGCAGGCCTTGTGTGCAGAGATGACAAGATATACAATGATAGTTTTTGCTAAGTAGGTATGCAATCATTCTTAGAAAAAGGAAAAAAATAAACAACAGAAAATCCACCCGCCAGCATGTTCCTCTTCTGTATTTTGAACTTCTGTGTTGAAGCTGATTGCCTTGAGTATGCCTTAGACATTTTAATTTGATCAAAACCTTTTGACATTTCTTTAACATATTTTTCTGTATTACCCCTGCCATCTCAGGTATTGCTGACATCCACAATCAAAGTGATCCAGCACAATGGATTAGCACTCAGCCAGTTACCCTACCCCATTAAGATGAAGGCTGATAATTTTTGTTTGCTTGCTTTTGATATTTTGTTTTCCTCTAGTTAAGTGAAAATTTATTACAGAGCAATATATCCAGAATAGATTTTGATATGAAGAGGCCTTATTTGTTCTTGAGCTAATCAAATTGGGAACTCAGACTGACAAAGGCCAAGGTTGCCAACTACTTCCTGTTTCCTTTGAAACTAAAAGAAACATTAAAAGATCCCAAACTTTTAAGCCATCACCATGGGGATTTTAGAAGATGATTGAGGCTGGAACAAAGCATACCCTTTTGCTTCTGGGTATCAGGAAGGACTTTAATGGTATCACGACATTGATCATTGAATTCAAGGTCACAGTCATGTCAATGTTAATGAATTCCAAGTATGATTTCAGAAGATATTAGTATACAGCACATAGGAAGCAGAACACATTATAAATGCTTTTGGACATTATTTATAACAATCCATAATAAAGCTTTATGTTGTCCACCTATGATAAATTTAGACAATTTTTTCTATGTCATGTGAATCAAAATGAACAAACAGCATCCTTAATTTCCATATAGATTTTCTTTATTCATCACTACTTTAAGGAAATCGTATCAATTTCTTGAAATTAGGGTTGCAAATTTCTGAAGAAGTTATCTAATCCTGACTAAGTAAAATATTGATAACATTGTGTTCTGAAATGATTTTCTGTCTTTGCTGATTTTCTCAGTCTGTAGTCAGTTCACATTTTCTTGTGATTTGCGCATATTCAAAGTCAGATGAAATTAGGACAGAGCTATCTCAGTGAAGCCCACAGCGACAGACATCTCCCCAGCTGCAGGAATTTGCAGTTGTGACTGCCTCTTTTCTCTGTCCACTATAAATATTTCAGTAGGTCACGAAAGAAGCCAGCTACACAGATCACAATTACAATGCATTGAAGTTAGCTTGCTTTCCATTGGCCTAGCATAAGCCAATACTTCTTTAAAATTCATTGTTATGATGTATTTACATGCATTTTAGCTATTTAAAGAACATGTTTTTCAAAAGGCTTTATCAAAGGGGTTTTCTTTTCTTTATGTTCTTTTAGTTATAAATGAACTAGCATTAAAAATTGGAAATGCTGCAAACTTTAGTGAGATTTGTATTCCCACTTCAAATCTGCTCATATTTCTATAATCTGTCTCTATGTGTATTAAAACCAAACATTTCTCACATATTGCAGCACAAGTGAGCTATGTTTTTCAAGATCTCGGAATCAGACTGTTAGTGGTAGTTTAAGAGATGTTCTGTATCAAAAATGGAAGAATACAGGCTCTGATGCAAGACTGAATTCTGGTTTTTGAAACTACAGCAGGCAGGGACCAAGCCAAGGTGATAGCAGACAATTCCCTGTGCTTCTGGAGATCATTGCAAAATTTCAGTTTATGACAGTGCCCGTGCAGTCCTAATAAAAGATAAAAATCTAGAAACGTTAGAGAGAAACAAAAAATGTTCAGATGTCTCATCTGAAAATAAACTCTAGAAAGGTATTTTCCACTGGGTTCTATCAGATACAGTTTGAGTGATGAAACTTTCCCAGCAACAGCACTCGATCAATGCTAACCGAAGCCAAGTGATGACATTGTATTTGCTATCAAATTTGGGTTAGAGTAGGCCAAAAATTAGACATATCATGGTGTTAAAATAGTTCAGTTGAAAAGTATCAATAAACTCTAATTTTTCCATGCAACTCTTAGACCCTTTCAACAATTTCCTACTATTTCCTACTGCACTCTGGCAAATACTTATTAGAAAGTATTTTTTTCTACTAACCTGACACAGCCAGGCTCTGTCTGATTACTAGACTGGCCCCTTAGAGCTCTGGAACCTCCTGTATCTGTGAATACTTTGTAGAACTATGAGAGAGAAGATAAGCACTTGTATATGCACTGTCTGTTAATAGATAACCTGGTATTTCCATGCAATTTTTGAAATTATAAAATCATACCGAAAAATCATAGAATCATGGAATGGTTTGGGTTGGAACAACTTTTCATGGCCATCTAGTCTAACCCACCTGCCATGGGACACTTTCTACCAGACCAGGTTACTCAAAGCCCTATCCAATTACCTCAAACAGTGAGGCATTCACAACTTGTCTGGGCAACCTGCTCCAGTCTCTTACCACCTTTATCATAAGAAAAATTGTTAAGTCCGGTTTACTTGCTTTCAGTTTAAAACTGTTGCCTTTTTTCTTGATCTTGGTAGTAAGAAGGCTTCGGTAGAAAGTCTCTCTCAATCTTGCATGTCTACTTTATATTTTGAACTGTAGGAATAAAGTATTCCTGGAACCTTCGCTTCTCCAGAAAATAAAATTAAAACCAAACCAACAAAAAACCCAAACAAACCCCCAAACCAAAAAACAGATCCCAAAAAACCAAACATACAAACAAAAAAACCAAACCCAAGTATTCTGTGTATCCTCCAGATAGGAACCTAATTAATTGATTTGGAGGACCAAAACTTAATATAGTAACTTACCTTAGCCACTATCTGATAACTTACTGTAAGGTGCTCAGTTGAGCTGGCAGAGGTCAGAAAGCAAGACTGGAGACTGGGTGTAGTCTGCAATTTTTGGAGCTGGTCAAAATCATGAAAATCATAGTCAGTCATCACTATCTTCCTGAACATGATGTTTTTACTTGGAGTATCCTTCTGCCTGTATTTTCCTCTTTTTAGGAATGATCACTGAGGGCAAATGTATATTTTGTGCAGAACTTGATAGATTTGACGCCTTGATTTGGTGTGCTATAACGGATATGTCTATAAATTAAGCATTTTCAGAATTTTCACAGGCATAAAACTATCACAAAAGCTTTTCCTTTAGTAAAACACTTCTTCTAAAATAATTTGAGAATCACTTGTAAAATTAATTTAATGGTAAGGAACAGTTTACATTACCATTATGTGGAATAAATTTGACCAGCAAGGCAAACTTAGGTGTGTTCACATTTGGCAAAATCTTATTCTAAATCAGAAAAAGATCTCAAATCCATGCTATGCACTAAGGAAATACATGGCAACTCTTATTTTCTCTAAGTTACAATAGTTAAGGAATTTCTATGCACCAATAAAGTATAATATTTTTGGAAAAAATTTAATATACCTTCTTTTTTAATGCGTATTACTAGAATAGTAGATGACAGGTAGTAGATGATAAGCCTGGTATCGCGTAATATTCATACAATGAACCAAATCTCCTAAACAGGATGTTTGATCGCTGTCCTGTGGCAAAAGGAGTCTCCATTACAAGGGTTCTTACAGCAGCACCTTTAGCTGCAGTGGGAGAGTACCTCAAATTATTGTTTTTATTCAACTGTCTACAATCCTAGATTTGCATATATTTTTAACTACATAACAGAGCATCTGTTAAATATCTTAACTGCATGGAAAGGACTGTTGTAGATGCTGTTCACACAACAGCAGCTTTCATTGAAGACTTAGTTGCTAATGTCTTATCTGTGTACAATTTGACCACTTCTGCAGCAGAAATCACAGAGAGCAAACTTTGGGACATTCCACTCACACCAATAATCAACACATTTAAGGGTAATAATCCAATGTGAAACAGCAAGAGCTTTTTCTTTGAGGAATTTTGAGAATGACCAAAAATTACCACCTGGGTTTCTGTAACAGTAGAATAATTAATTGTAAATGCTACACCTATCACCTAGTTTCAAATAGACCCCAAGAAAACCAAAAATATTATCTCAACCTTACATGTGACTGATTATTGATTCAAGTGAACTGAGAAGGCGTACAGGCACAACAGTCCTGATGCCTAGGTACACCCAAGTAATAATTAAAGAATGAACTTGTTTTTAAGGAGAAGTTCTTTACTGTGAAGGTGGTGAGGCACTGGAACAGGTTGCCCAGAGAAATCTGTGGGTGCCCCATCCTTGGAAGTGTTCAAGGCCAGGTTGGATGGGGTCTGAGCAGCCTGGGGTAGTGGAAGGTGTTCCTGCTTATGGCAAGGGGATTGAAACTAGATGATGTCTAAGGTCCGTTCCAACCCAAACGATTCTGTCATTCTATTATTGGTTTTGTGTGGTCTGGGCTGTTTAAAAATATGTTTCTCTCCTGAGTCCTTACCTGTATTTAATGAAATCCACCTCTTTCAATCTATGGAGACTGGAATTTTTAATGTGATTAATCCCACCTGCAGGACTGAATTGCTTGCATTTGATTTGGGAGACTGAACTCCTTTCTTAATTCAGCAACTGACCTATACATGGGATTTTTAGAAAAATTAAGTAACTCCTAATATAATCTTCTTAATCATCATAAATTTTTTGAATCATAAACACTTATTCCAGGGGTATTTTATAAACTATTTACTACTTTGTAAAGTATTTGCATCAAGAGATGGCAAGTGGTATAGACTTTCAAATCAGTATTTTTGTAAATCTGAACTATACTGCATAATTTCTGAAGCATGTATATATGGCTCAATAATGTGTTTGAACAGATGAGGTAGAAAAAATCTTCAGCAATTTAGAATATCTGCAAAATCAAGATATGGTAGAGAGGTATTTTTTATTTTGAAATTGAAGAAGATTTGTGTTTAACGTAAATTTAATTAGCTTTCCTATAGCCATGTAAAGTATAACCATTCAGTGTCAAGAAAATCTGGTGCCAAAAAGCAACTGAGAAACACTGTCTTTTTTTCTTTATTTTCACTGATCAGAGTGGAAGTGGAGAAAAAAATGCCAGAAAATAATTTTCAAAAGGAGAGGTGAAACTATCACCTGCATTCTGGTGCTATTTCAAAATTATTCTCTAGCCATCTGTGTTTAAATATTGTGGTTCTAAACCTAGATTTGACATATATTGCAGGAAAGTATGACTTCCCTATACCAGTTGCATAAATTCTGCTGTATGTTTTTTGCTATTAGTACAGGTAACTAGGATCCACTTTTTATATAAGTTTCCATATATTACCATAATAGCAGCTTTATGCCTCATAGTTACTTGCTTTGTTTTTCTTTCCCATTTTATAGCAGCATGCCTGAAGCCCATCAATATTCAAGTTAGCACTTCAAAATGAAACTATAAATTTCAATTTAGAGAAAATAAGCCCTTATTCAGGCTCATAAGTTTTAAATAACACATTACCATTGGCTACATTAAGTTTGCATTTCTAATGTTATTTTATGCATTTGACAATAGATGTTCCACTCTGCTCAGCAGTGGAGAGCAAATGCATGTGAAATGTAAGTCTGCTTAAAATGTAGGAATTTATTAGAGCTGTCAGTCAGCAGTGACATGAGAATTAAATTATTTCTGAAAATATTTCAGTTGATTTTTGCACTTTCTATTGTCTTTATCCTCTGAAGTTTGAGTATAAATATCTTTTTTAAAAGGTTTTCTTCCTAGCCTGGTTAGTGCTTCCTAAAGTCAAATAAAATGAAAGTGAAAATAGAATGCACAAACCCCTTAAGGAAATAGGTAGATAACATTAGGAAAAAAAAAAAAGAAGAGTTTAATTATTTATTTCTATCAATCCCAGAAGAACAAGGTTAGTTTACTTCTATTTTTGTTGTTGTTGTTTAATTTAGTACCTTTAGGAAAAAAGTGACTAAATAATTTTCCTTTTCAATGCTTTGTTGAAAGGTATGTACTGGTGGTCAAGTGGCATTTTTTGCAACTGTCAGAATATTAACTGGGAAACAAATTAGTATAAAATTCCCTCTGCTGCAGGACTAAGAGCAAGGAACTAGTGTGAAAGCACTACTTTTCCTGGCAGAAGTGATTCCTATTCTTTACAGTTTTTCTTGTTTATTGCGTGGGTGGCCAATTGCACGGATTGATCTGAAGGAAAAATTTCCTTTTCACTTGACTCTTTTTTTATGATCATCTGTGCTACTGCCTGCATTTCTTAAGCCTATTTTCTTCTACAGAAATTAGAATGAAAAATAATTAGTTTCCTTATGAAATATTACATCTGTGAGCTACTACAGTCATGCTACCTTGATTCATTTTGGTTGTTAAGAGCTTTTGCATGTCTAGAATAACAAGTGTCAAGAATGAGCTCACTCTGCTCTCTCTTAGAACAGAGAACTTTGCATAGCTCCCATTTACTACCTCTGTCAAAAAAAAAAAAAAAATTACAGTGCTTTTCTCTAATTGATTAGTTAAAAGTGTTTATTCTTGGCTCAGGTGTTGAGACATAATTAAAAAATTAGTATGGATGAGTACTGATACAATTTGGACTCTTGCATTCATGTAAATGTGATCATGCTAAGAAAGAAGAAATTTCCACAGTACCATTTGTACTTTATTGCTATGTGATGACAAGAAATTCCTCTGGTTACTTGGGCTGCTACAATGTTTTCACATGAAAAGGTGAAAATGCAGTCATGGCATAGAGGAAACTTCACAATGTAAATTTAGTTTGAATACAACCAAATAAATAAAATTAGTGTATCTTCTTCATTCATGTGAATAATTCTCACATGACAATTTACAATGAATATATAAATTTGTCATGCATTTCTCCATTGTTGGCATAAATCTGTTTTCAAAAAGGGTATTATGACCAGAAAGTATATGGTACTAGCTCTAAAATACCTGGAAATTCCTTGCTTACAATTCTAATAAAAAATTAATCAAAAAAATCTGTAACAGGTTAGAAGATCCTGAGCGCCATCTTTGCTGAACTAGATATCCTCAAAACTTGCATTTGATTTTCCAGACACCCTTCTGAATTACAGAAATCTCGGTATGGATTATTTAACTAGACAAGCAGACGCAGGAGGGCAAAAAGGGGAAGCTTTTGGACTCAGAGAGGCAATGAATGGATTGATATGGAACTGGATTCATGTCCATGCTACAGCTCAGACATACTGCAGAATTAACATGCACTTATACTCCACTAATATGCAAACTGCTATACGTTGTTTTAAACACCTCTATGCATTTTCATAGATACCACAATCATAATTCTAATCCTTTTATGCACATTGAAATAACAACAAAATATCTGCTGAGGAGGAAGATTGTGCAACATTTTTTAAGAAATTAATCTGTAATCATATAGAACTATGGGTGATTCAAAAGTGGAGCTATTTATTTATTCTCTTCTGGTGTTATTCCAAAAGAATAAATAACACCATGTCAAGTCTTTCTGTGTTAGGGAGGACAGCTGGGGCACTAAATAAACGAGTTATCAGACTGGGCTCAGATAAGGTAGTCTACATTATGTCAGAGAAATTTGGGCTCTGTGTTCATGTGGCTACAGTAATCCAGAATTCCCATGTAAGCCATGTATAGCTGACATGGTGGAATATTTACTGTGGCAGCAGGAAGCTTGTGCTGTGGCCTCTGGCATGATGCAGAAGACAGTAGAATTTCATTTCCCAGTCAGACCTTGCATTCCCAGAGCAGCCTCTTCATAGCTCCCATTTTCTTGATATTCCACTATCCTTACAATTCTCTGCATCTGTGTTTCTGGGCAAGGACCTTGGCTCTTGAAAAGTGTGGACAAAACTCACTCTGAACTCTACGAAATTGATCTTGAACTTCAGCTTGATAAGGCAATGCACAGATATTTACAAACTCAAGCTGAAACAAAGTCTTCAGAAGAGCTATTCCCTTCTTACTGTAGATATTGTTACACTAGGGAACGATTCATCCACTCAAGGAAAAAGAAGGAAGTTCACAATTTGGCTGTCTAAAAGCAGAGTCTAAGAATAGATATCATTCAGGTGCAGAAGTGAACATATCAGCTGTGCAATCTGAAAAATGTCCATGGCCAGTGGTTTGAGCATCTGAGTTTTCATGGTTAGACTATCACTCCCTCCACAAGCCAAAAGCAGAAGTTAAACAGAAGAGTACAGGTGAAATCCAGAATAAGCAGCAACAGTTTTTAATTAACAGGGACAAGGTAATGTTTTGTATGACCCAAATAACTACATGAGTCTTTTATGAAGCTAAGGAAAAGCTGATCTGTTGAAAACTTCATTTTCAGCTTGCCCTGTTTGAATCATTCCACTGTGCTCTCAGCCAAGCCATTTAATAAAAAATTACATTATCCAGATATTGTACTGCAAACCCATCATGTCTGCAAAAGCCTGCTTGGCTGTAAATCAAAACCTTTTTAAGGCAGGGGAAACAAGGATTCCTTGCTTCAAGTGATGGAAAAGTAGTGTACACAGGAATCTGATAATGCCAGTAGTAGAGGTCACATCCATTAGGATAATTTCAACCTATTTGAATAAACACAGCCACAGCTCCAAGTAAAATCCAATAATAGATGTTGCAAAGCAAGCCATCGCACCTGAATACTTGAGTCTTAATATTCACTGGAAATAAATCAGGCCAGGAAAGCAATCTGGAAACAATACTGGGAGATGACTACTAGAGAGAGAGCATACCACAGCGTGTACAGGTTTCTTCTTTTTCTCTAGCTCTTGCAATGCTTGGCAATAGCACCTGTTGCAATAGTGATGGTTATTACTTAGAAGCCACACAGTAGCCATATGTGCTCCAGAATTTTCTGGTGTCATGGTTTTGTGGGGCTATTGGTAGTTATCACAGAATCATAGATTGGGTTGGGTTGGGAAGGGCCTTGAAGATCATGTAGCCCCAACCCCCTGCCATGTGCAGGGATGCCACCCACTGGATCATGTTACCCAGGGCCCCATCTAACATTGCCTTGAACACTTCCAGGGACTGGGCAAAAATGCTATGTTACAAAACATAGAAGGAAAACAGGGGTGTGCTGTAGCAGCAGTTCAGCTCCCAAAAGAGTTCCCAAAGAAAGAGAAACTCCTCCTCACCTGAGGCATATTTTTGCACATAGGTGTTTCAGTACTGCATTTCATAAAAAAATTGTCACCAATAAACATAACCAGTTTTAGACACATTTGACTTCCTCTGAGTTTGTTGTTCCATAAGTTCCAAAATAAGGATAAGGAAAGTAATATTAATAAGCTGAATTGATAAGGGAGGAGAAAAATCTTATTTTGGAGCTAATCAGGAATAGACATTCAAGCCATGTCTTACTTAAAAGCCCATTTCGTTTTACTTTGTTTCAAAAATTGTAGAAAACTTGTGGAAAAGGCACTGAAAGATGATCAAAATTGTCACTTGAGTTCCTAAAAATGAAATAACATGGGTCAAGAGCTATGGAGAGTTACACAAAGGCTGCAAAAGTGTAACTTTTATAACTTTTTAGGAACTATTTTTATGCATTCATCTCAAAATGTTAAATGTTATAAAATTTTCATTTATAAATGCAATCTAGAATGCCAATATGAAGACAATAGCTGGATATCTGGTGGTTCTGCTGCCTGTTGGAGAGCCAGCATGATATGGGTCAGGTATTTCTTCTGAGCCTATGTAGCTGGTCTGGAAGTCTATGTCACAGTGCAACACCATTGATTTTAAAATGACCTCATGTGCTCATTTTCAAAACACAGTTCTCTGCAATCAATATAACAGCACTGACATGTCTACTAGGTATTTCCAAGCACCCTGCACTTTGATCAACTTGTCACTGAGGCAATTGTAGACACATCTTTATTCTCCCTCAACCCATTATTTAAAACTGTAGTAATGACGTCAGATCAAATGACATTTAATGACATGAAATAATGTCAGTGCTACAATAATGGTTTTGGGAAAGGAGGCACTAACACTTTGATAACATCTCTTCCCCACAAGTTTTCCTTAACAACTCACCTTCCCAAATTATGAAGCCTGAGCCATCTCTGTATTTTAATACTCCTCAAGTGTGACACTCATCTTTGCCTGCCATTTAAGTTGTTCAGAAGATACTTTAGCATGTGAGGACCATGTACCTCATCCTAAACTACTGAAAGTACTACAGTGATTTAAGAGCTGTTAGAAATGATCTCTGAGAACACAAAGGCTGGGAATGATACTGAAGACTAGAACACTGCAGATGGACTGCCCATCTCTAAAATGAGATAGACATTCTAAAAGGAGGTACAAGAGAATTACAGATCTACCAGTTTAATTTCAGTGCTCAGAATACTACTGAACCAAAAACATGATCCAACAAAGTATTTACAACCTGGCAGGTAATGGAAAACTGACTATCAGCCAACATGGATTTGTCAATAGCAAATTATTTCCTTCTATTATAGAGCAGTAGGCCCTGTAGACAAAGCAGAAGCAGAGCATACATTTTTAAAATAGAAATCTTTTAACATTGTGCACATGACATTTTCCTAAGCCAGTTAGAAAGACATGTTTTTTTAAAAAATGCTACAGTATCAGTGAAGAAAGGATAGCAAAGATTATGGTTCACTGATAAAATCAAACATATCATCTGTTGTTGTCCTGTTCAAGATTTCCTTTTGTGACATAGATGATGGAATATTTATTAAGTGAGTGGGAAGCAACACAACCACAAAATCTTTAGAGAACAGGAAGACGATTTAAAATGGTCACAAAACACTACAAAAACTGTCCGCAAAAAAAAGATAATAGATTCATATTTATCAAACAAGAGAGATAATTATCCACTGTAAAACCAATATGGGGAGAAAACTGATCACATGAAAATTTTGCAGAAAGAAATTTAGTGTCACAAGACAAATATTAGTCTAAATTCAGAATTCTTGCTAAACAAAAAAAAGGAAGAGGAGACCCATAAGACCCATAAAATCATCCTTCTGCTATGTCACTTCTAAACCATGAGAGGACCAGCTGAAGGTCATGTGCAGGAAACTAACATGGTATTTAGAGACTTAGAAAGCATTTTTAATGCCGGAAGACTGAAGTTCCTAGTCCTCATCAAGCTGCAGAAGAAAGTGGAGACCAATCACTCATTTTCTAATAAACAGAAGATTATTGCAGTGAGAAGCTGATTAATCTATTTTCCTTGACCAAGATAAGTAGCATAAGTCATAGGTGCAGTGAGAGCATTCTTACATTTATATTGGAATAATGGAGATGTAGGTGGTGTTTTTGAAAATATTTTCTGTGGCTAGAGTCTTAAGCTTTGAATATTTTTAAGAACAAACTAGACAAGTGACACATTTCCTATGACATATTTGATAACTACAGTAGGGAAATGATCCCATGAGATCACTTCCTCTCATACTCTTTCCTACTAAGGAGAGACATTGCCAAGGAAAGTGGAAATCTGTGCTTTGCCTATTCTTTGAATAAATGGAAGATGCGGTCTAGCAGGACTTTGCTTATGATGCAGCAAAAGAAGATATTTTTCTATAAATACCTATGAAGCAAGATTAAATTTATAATATAAAGGAAAACAACAAGCAACAGTTTTAATTTGGCTTTATTATGTTTTCTATTTCCATTTTGACATGCCTCACTACCTTATTAGCAATGTAAAGATATGAATACAGAAGTGCTCGTTTTATCATGACAACATTCAGTTTTGAAACTAATCTAAAATGAAACCCAGGGTATGCACAGAAAACTCAATTATGAAACAAAAGGCATCCAGTATGAAATTAAGGTAGTACATTCCATGTTTTATGTTCTGGCATTGTAGTTTGTTACAGGGTTTTATTCGCTGATAAACCTCAAAAAGCTCACATAGCCAAGAGCAGCTCTAATGGACTGAATCAAAAATTACTCACTTTCATCTGCTGAAACAAATTGGTTTAATATACAGTTGTTTGCTGTCAAATTTACTAAAAAACTTGTGCCAAACAAAATTATAGGCTGTGTTTGTTGTTTGCCTGGTGTATTTGGTAGGTGGAGGAATGGGAAAAGGAGGAAAGACAGTGGGTGGAATTATCCGTGCACTTGCCAACATCAGACTAGATAGCATTAAGAAGATGTAACACACACAATATGCATGCAATGTGTCTGAGTTACACAGGCATAAAGTTTTTCCTTCCACTTTTTAATGTTTGACCATGTGTAACTAAAAAGTTCTAACCTGTTGGGCATTCCAAGATAGTATGCAAATAGGCCAGCTATTGACAAAGGACTACAGTAATTCACTTTTCTGTTAATCAGGGTGTGATTATCATTCGATTCTTTTGAACTCCATCCAGCTTGCTATTCTGTCTCAACTTCAAGCAGGTGTTTTGTTGTTGCCAGACCATGAACACAGCCCTGTGCCTGAGTCTTTCAAGTGTGCTGGCTGTGCGGATGAATTTTGCCTGCAAACTTTCCTCAGGCAATGAACTGACTAGTGCAACATGCTCACAGCAATGTTAATCTAGCTCAGGGACATGCACTGTACATGAAAGACTATTTTTAACCTATTTTTTAATTGATATATTTTGTCCACTGCAAGTGTTTTCTCTCTCTTTTTTTTCTCTCTCCACTCTTTCTCTCTGTGTCTTTATATCTATCTACTTTTTCCTTCTTTTTTTTTTTTTGAGACAGAAAATGGATTGAAGTGAAATGAAACTACACTAGCTGGCAGACACAAAGCAGAAACAAGGGTGAAGTTAAATAAAATATGAGAGGGTGGATGCTCAGCAAAGAATTCACCTTTGATTTTAGAGATTAGATAAATTGGAAAAGTAATAATCAGGAAATTGAAAAGTGGGGACCATTATGCATTAGCATTGTGACTAGCATAACAAATCTTGTTTATTTATTTATACTTTCAAGATGGTGCAATATTTTATATTATAAAATATCTTAAAATGTCTTCTGGAAAGGGGTCACAATGATACATTTTAACTCTGCGATCCTAGTAAGAAATATTTGTAAAATAATATGATTCAATTGTATTCAACAGTAACTGCTTTGAATATCAGAATCTTTCATACTTGTTCACAACATGTGTCTTAAATGTAACTTGCTTTAAAACATTTGATTGGTCTATTTCAATACGATATATTGGCCTTGGTATTTTTTTGCATCAAGTATAGCTATTGTTCTTTAATTGAAAATGTATATGTATATACACCACTGTGGATCTAAAACATGCTTTAGAGTGAAAACATGTTTTAGAATAAAACCAGAAGCATCTATATGCTGACTACATAAAACCTCCCTCCTAAATTGGTAATACACCTTATTACAACCTCTTAAATACACAAGTCCTAGAGGCTAATTTGTCAAAAGAAAAAAATCAGAAAAGGAGTTTCAGAGCTCATTGTTCATGAGTTGGGTGTTTTCCATCTCTCTTCAATACCTACATGAGAAATACTTAACCTGGAAAATAAACCTTATATTGTCTGCTCTTTGCCATTCACTCTTAGTTAGTCAGAAATGGGCTCTTTGCCCTTCCTTTGGACAGAAAAATACAGAGCTCCCTCTCCTCTTCTGATTCCTTGAAAGGGAAGTTTTTCCCAGAAGTTCATGTTCAGCCCAGTTTCTGTCTGTCTTTCCTCGCGGTTCCAGGCAAGAATACCATTGACCCTCCCTGGCCTTGCTGTGTGAACAGCATCAATTCCATGCTAAGCAGATGCACATGTGGGAGGACGTCCAGCTATGTCTGAGGGAAGCTGAATAGCTAAAACAGAGGGATGAACACTTGATGTGTACTATTTGCAAAAGGAGAAAGAAAATCAAACTACTTCACGGGGAGAATGAATAGGGGAAAATAGATTTGGGATACAGAAGATTTGCAATAATGGAGAGAAAACCAGTGGAACTGAAGTGATGGCACTGATAGCAAGAAAGGCTGGGTGTTTTCCAAAGTGGAATGGTTGAGCATGAACAGAAAAGAAAATAACCATATATTTTGAAAGCTCAAGAAATAGCAGCTTAAGAACTTCTAAATACTGTTCCAAGCACTTGTAACAAGTTTGGGAAAAGACTGTTTTCTGCTGGGTTTTTTTTGGCATCTCAAATGCCACATCACTAGAGTAAAATGGTCATTAAATTCTTTGTTAATCCTTGTGTGTATTAGCACTACAAAAATATTCCAACATATTCTCTGCTTATTGCTTATTTATTTTAAGACATGATTCTTCCATTTTTAGGACAAATGCATTGTTTATGATGTTTTTGTATACTTTCAAATTGGTTAATTTTAAACTAATTTGGGACCTTATTTATTAAAATCAGAGTGAAAATGAGAAAGAAAAAAACTCAGTTGTGTGCACACTCTTACAATGGTATTATATTGGGTGATATTTTAAAATATCTCAAACAATTATTTTAGTTAACTCATAATATGGTCTTTCACATCATATAAATTAATGTAAATTATAGAATGGTATCTGTGCCACTGAATTATAGCATATCTGTACAGGTAACTATCATTTAGTTGGCAAATTAAGGAAATTCAGTCAGCATCCATCACTGCTCATACCAATAGTTTGTCCTCAACTGAAATAGTTTTAGAAGTGATTTTTAATTTAAAAATTTCAGTCCATTTCATGGATTGTTTTTCAATTGCAGTATAATTTTAGATAAAGTTAACTATTCCTAGGTGTAATGATCACTACAGAAATAAACTCACAGTTGCATGATTGACACTCCTAATCAGGGAACCTAACTGCTGTTTAGTTATAAGGTCAGATGTACTTGGCCTTAATTTTACAGTAATGGATTTCAGGTGTCAGCACTGGTTGAAGACAACCCTATTCCCATTTTCTCTTCCCTTGTGGCATGATGATACTGCATGTAGTGGTGGAAAATAGATCAAAACCCCAAGGTGTTCAAAATAATAATCCTTTTTGTATGTTTTGTTGGTTTTTGGTTTTTGTTTTCAATTTGCTTTATATTTCTTTTTACATAGATCAGCTCACTAATCCACTACACAGTGGAATCATGTCTCGAATGCGGGAGCACACAAATAAGCTTCCTCATCCCACTCAAGTGCTGCAGCCTTGGGTTTATGTTGGAACTGTGCCACAACACACTGTTTTATGATACAGCTAATCTGATCTGACAGCTAACTGCCACCAGACAGAGCAATCTTCCCTCTTCCCTCTCTTTCCTCCCAGCCCTGGCTATGTGTGTCTGCCTACTCTTGTGTCCTGGCAGTGGTACGCTTCCAACTCCCCAGAGGGATGGCTCAGTGGAGTAAACTGACAGAAAAATATTCCTTTCTTTCTTGGCATCTTGTCTGGCCTCCAGACTGGCTCTGAGGAGGGCTAGGTGAGCACCAGTTTCTCCTGGGCCAGGCAGAAGGGAGAAGTGGAGGACACCTGGGATAGCCTGTGGTCAGCAGCACACCCCAGGATCCCTCTTCTGTACCCACATCTTGTCAGGAAGCAGTACAGCACATCAGCAGTGCCACTGCTGACCCCCCTGGTACCTGTCTTGTAGTGTTCACTATTTGTAGAGTTATTTAAAATAAAAAAAGCCTCACAAAAAAAATGTTGAAGAAACCAGAGTTATGAACTGTCAAGAGTAGAGCAGTCCCAGCATGAATTTAAGGCTATGGTAAGCTATAAGCAAGCTATTGTATTGGGTATAACCATAGACATTGTAAACACTCATGATTGCTTTTTATCAAGTCTCTGAAACGAAATGGGTTATTTGAAATGGTTCTGGACTGACACAAATTATATTCCAAAAAAATGATAAATATCATTTAAGTCTATGAGGAACTTTTCACAGAAATTTCTTATTTCCACCGAGTATTGGTCTCCTATGGACTAAACCCTAGGTTCATCAACCTCAGAATGGATTTACTCACTGAGTTTTCACTCCATGGAGTTTTCTGGGGCCTAGCTAAGGTGAAACAAACCAGCCCACAACATGGAAAAAATTCTCATTATATGTGTGTTTGCTCTTTGCCAAACTTCTCTCTCTTTCTCTTTTATGAAAAAGCAAAATGTTAAGCAAACACTCTGAGGTGAAATTGGCTTGAGCAGAAATGCATTACTAAAACCCACTCTTTCAGCCATTGCATAGGGTTCTGCTTTGCCCTGCTTTGCCTTGTACTTCGTGTATTTCTGTGCCTGCCGAGGTTCCTTGGTAAGCACTGAGAACTTCTACACTAAAGCTCACAATAGATTTTTTTGTGGTCACCTAGTGATTTCCTTGGAGTACTCAGACACTATCCCAGTCTGAGGAGTACATTACTTTTTTTTTTTATTCAGAAGGAGTTTTTTAGCAAAACTGGAGTAAGAATTACTATAAACTAATGTCTAAACTCCAGTTTGAGGTGATCATTGTAGCAGTTAGTGCTGGAGCTTCTACAGGTGTTTTTAATTCTTTCTCTGTGATACTATTAAGTTATCCACAGAGATCTGAGTAACACAAAAATTGATTTAACTACAGAGTCAGAAAAGCAAGGGTTTTCAGACTTTTCCAGGGCAATGTAAAAGATTTGCAAGCTGAGGTGATCTGCTAGTAGTCTTCATCCAAGAGATGTAGGAGATGAAGGAAGCTGCGTTGTTACTAATACCTAAACAGACAACAAATATATATAACTATTTGTGTAAACAAAGAGTGACTGAGAAATGCAGTTAACTAAATGGATGTTAGTAATGTTAGCTGGAAAGGCTTTCATCATAATAAATTTCTCAATTTTAATTGTATAAGTCTCACTGTTTTCATTTCTATAAACAGGATCATTAGGAAGCACTGAAGAATAACAATAATACTAATAACAAAAATGACAACAATAGTATCATAAAAATATATCTCACTGTCATAAATGGATTTCTGAAATGGGTATTGGAAAATTCCGAAGGTTATTTTCATTATCATACGTTGCTACAATACTAAACCAGATTTTTTTTGTTCTATGGTCAAGACTAAAAAAAAAAGGAAAAAAAAGGGATAAGGTACAGATGGGAGTAAGGATACTTCTGTGCAATGTGGTGTAGATTGACCCTTGACTCTTGCTTGAACAGGGAGGCTGGACCAGATGACCCATTCTGGTCCCTTCCATCCTTACTTATTCTTTGATTCTGTAAGAAAAAGAAACGGCGAAAACAAACAGGAAGAATCACCAGAAGAAAAAAAACAGGGAAAAGAAAGAGAAAAAGGACACCCCCCCCCCCCACCCCAAGGAGTTGGAAATCAGTACCAAACCAAGGAATACCCAGTTCTGTATACAATTAGATGTACATTTTCAAAAGATCAAGGCCCTCAGGATTACACATTGTACTGTTAATCATGAAGAGCTCTGTATCTAAAACTTCAGCAGCTGTATTATAGTTTATTCATGTTCCTATCCCTGACTTTTGTATGTTAAATCTTATTTTTAGAAACATTAAATACAGTATTTTTCCTCACATACACAGATGTATAAATATGAATTTATATACATATTTGCTGGTTTTTACATATATGCAGCATGGAAATTATCCATTATCAAGTTTTAATACAGCTCAATTGTATGAGAATGTTCTTCACAACACATTTTGTATGGTTTCTTCATATTTTGCACATCTGGGATAAGAAGAGTGGGGAGGAACTGAAAATCTCTGTGCATTTGTGTCTTAAACCTAATAATTTTCAATTATTTATTAATTATTGTATTTGCATACATAACAATATGGATAAACCTAATTTACTTAAAAATTTAGAAACGCCACCATATTAGTGTTCAGCTGTAGTTAGCAATCATTCATATTTTTCTAAACAAAAGCTGAGGTGCATGATGGGAAAACAAATATTAGCATATCTAGACTTAACACGGCTTGTAGACTCCCTGGTGAGTAGTGCTTCTACAGCCAAGGATTACTCACTCCATATACAATTACGTTTTCCTTTAAGACTGAATCTTTTATGCTGCAGATAAAAATTAGAAGCTATACAAAGTCTTCTGAAGAAATATTCATGTATCTTCAATAAAGAAAAGAATGTAGTTCATCTCTTGCAGGCCAGCCGAACTTAGGGAGCTTTATTTTATCTAGGAGTGTCTAAAAACAGAATTTGGTATACAGTTTGACCTCTCTGATTGTATTTTGAGGTTGTTATTGTAATTTGCTGTCGGCTCTTTAATTAATCTTGCTGGGTCTGTAATATCGTTGGGGCAGAAATAATTGCTTAAATATAAAAGGACCTGTTAAGACAGCCACATGGGAAACAGTGAAGTGGTGAAAGAGGGCACTTCTAAGATTTCCTTATTGACTGTTTAGTAATAAATCGTATGTTTTAATTGCTCTGTCAGAAGAATCCTTCAATGAGGGAAAGGTGACTGGAGCTGAATATGGGAACACCACAGGACAGCTGTTTGGTCTGGCAAAGGGCTCTGTGCACTTGTACTATATATCCAGAGCGACCTTTCAGATTCCATGTACATAGTAACAATTAAAAGTACACAATGACTTGACAATGTTCACTGTGACAGACTGCAGGTTGGCTGCTTCCCATAACAGCCTCCCAGGCAGAGAGGAACAAAGAGCCCGGGCCCATCTGTACGCGGCTCTGAATGCCTCGTGTTCCAGAGAGTGCGCTTTGTTTCTCCAAACGCCCCAGGAAGCTCTTCAACAAACAAAACTCAGAGGTCCAGAGGAGCCCAGTCAGGACATTAATATGATAATGAATTCCGGATTACCCTGACAGACGTGACAAAGAAATAGATCCTTTTGATAATAAGTTATCGGGTTGATTAGGCGGAATTTGTCTGACTCCACGACTGTTGTGGATATTTCAACAAAGTCAACAAACCCATGTATGACATCACTTCAGTCACCTTCTCTCCCTGTTGCTTTTCAGCAAGTCTGACCCATGCTGCTAATTTAAGGGTTGTTCAGTTGCAGTGTAAATGCTGCTACCTGTCCAGAAAGGTATCGTAAACCATAAAACATCAGCATCTTTGCTTGTGCGCAAAACAAAGGAAAATGGCTTGTCACAGGCAGTTCTGAAGAAAAATTGCCATTAACTCAGAGGTATGACTGCTTTTCAGCTGATATTCCTAGGCTGAATTAGCTCAGTAGACTTTGTAAGATTAATTTCCAGTCACCTCACCAACAAGGCAAAATGGTTCCTTTTCTGCCCCACCAGAATAAATCTGATTCAGCAGAAGCTGTCATAGGATTTGGAAAGGAACTTACTTTTTTTGTGTTACTATTGATTTCTGTGGTAATTATTTTGTCTTCTTGGCTGGATTCTCCAAAAGGCTCTAAGATAAACTTCTGTTATTCCACAAAAGCTCAGCAGCAAAAGAACATCATCTGGTTGGAGATACAGTAGATGACTAAGGTCACACAAAGTATCAAAATCGGGTGGCACCAGCCATCTGTAGTTAACAGCTATTATATAAACATAAAGGAATGTGCCCTGTGTTCTGAGTGATGGAAAAAAATTGATCATTAGGCACTTGGGAATGTCTGATTCCCCCCACAGCTTTCCAGCTGCGATCCAAGTGTGTTTAAATAAAAACTTAGCACACTTAACAAGAAGCTTGATAGAGTGTTAACAATCCTCAACTTCACATTGAGCTGTTAACCAACAAAGTAGTCATTAAAGGCTGGTAATGACTGCGTTTCTTGAGATTATTGCTTAATTATAAACTTGATAGAGTGAGTCCTGCTTTCTGACTTGAGGGACATTTTCCATTGCAGATTTTTAATTACAAATTTTTCTTACTATACTACCTCATTTATAAAACTTTGAATATAAACTAGAGTGAGAATACTGCCTTTAAAAACAGTTATTTGTACACTTCACAATTACGTTCAAACCATAACTGATCTTGGATTCACCCCAGACAGTGGACTAGCAAAGCTCAACTGCTGTTAACAAATGATTTCTGAGGGAATATGGCTTTCTTGCAGAATAAAATAAAAATTTCTGAAAAAGACTTCTGCATTCTGATTGACTGGAAGGAGTCTAGACTATAGCACTTCTTTTCAAAAGAAAACCCACGAAAGTGGTGAAAAACTGCAATAGGTGTTTTATCTTTTGTTCTTTCAGAAGTGACTGAATACTGTTTTTAGTGTACAAGAAATAATTTCAGCAGCCATGATCTTGAAAGTTCCCTAGTTATTGCTAGCTCCTTTGTCTTAACATTTAGTAATAATTTCCCCAAATCAGTAGATACCATGACCTCCTATATACAGATGGTTATAGAAATGAATCCAGGAAAGTTTTCCCCTCTGCACTGAGATCTGACCGTCTAAATATATACCATCCAAATGCACAAGGAAAGATAAGGGGTGCAAATCTTCATGGATTTGTTGCCATCAGAGTCACATACTTCAAATCCCAGCACATGAGAAGGCCATGCACAGATACAAAGGGTACAGGGACAAAAGCAGCCCTATTTTTCTTTTTTTGGTTAGTTTCATGTGCAATTCAAGTCATTATATACCACTAATGTATATAAGATCTGTTACAAAAGTCATTAAATATGTGGGGTTTGAATGTGTGAGTATACGGATTTTATTCCTTTTTTTCCATAGAAAAAAAGGCTTAAGATATTTAACGTTAATTTAAACTTCTTATAACTCCTTGGCACTTTAAGGCCACTTAGTATTTTCAAGCAGGGAGGCAATTGGTGGGAAAAAAAAAAGATTTCATCCTTTAAACTGAATCTTGTTCTGTAATTCACAAAATACAGAGTCTTCTAATGCTAAGTAGCTAAGCAAACTAATACATCTCTCGTCTTTTTCAGACTGTTCTTTTAGGTATTAAACAACGAGGAAATCAAACAAAATTCCATCTTTAGAAGCTATTAGATCAAACATTCTTTGAAAAGAATAACATATAGAATATATTTATTTGTACAAACTTTTAACTGAAAGTCTCCCTGATAGATAGATAGTCTCACAACTAATTTGTCTGCAAAATGGCATTTAAGTATTTTTAGAAGTGTTTAGAAGAAAGTTAAAATAATGAATTTAAAATTATTGTATTAATTAACTAATCAGTGACAACTGTAAAGAAGAGTTGCATCTTTTAACAGAACAAATTATATAATTGAAAAAGATGGAGAAGACTTGGAGCACACAAGTACTTTTAGGTCTTGCATTTTGTTTTCAATTATTGCCAGTAAATGAAAGGAGGAGCTGTTTGTTAGAAATCTGAAAGGGAAAAGAGACAAATATCTTTGCATGTGTAAATCCTCTTCTTCATTCAAAAACTCAGGCTTGTGTCCACAGTGGCTTGCTGGCTCAGTTCATCAGAAAGCCTGCAGCAATTCCCTGAGCCCTCATTTGTAGACATCATTTTGGCAATGGAACAATGCAGCAAATTCTCATTCGAGGGATTATGATACTATATATAAAGAAAACATAAAAAGATTTACATATATTCCATGTAATTTCCCCCACTTTCTATTAATCAAGGAACAGAATTTTGAGTCTTTTAATTGGTAGATGTGTCACTAAATTTTTTTTTTTTTAAATGGTAATTTATATCCCAGCATTTTATTTTCAAAGATAATATGCATCTCATATATCACACCCAATAGATGTTCCAGAAGCTGCAGGCTGGGGAAAAGGATAAAATGCAAGCTATTCTTTTGGGGCTAAATCACTTATCTTGCTGCATCATTCAAGTAGCACTTATACTTTCCCAAACCCACCTCCTGGTTTGCATGCACACTGTAAATGGGCTAGAGAAGGAACACAGTCATTGTTGCCTGGCCTTCTGTCCTCATGAACGAGAGGGAACAGTGGGAATGAAATGACCTTTGTCATTTGTAGACCGGGCATGAGTGAAGAACTACTGTGCACCAAGAGATTTGCAACACCTACATTCCTGCAACTTTCCAGGCATTTCAAGATACAGGAGGGGGAACTGCACCACTGAGAAAAGTCTCTAATGTCATAGATTCTCAGTCACAAAGATCTGTGCTTCATCAGACAAATGTGCTAGTACTGCTCTACTCTAGTTGAGAAGTAAACACATGATCACAGAGCACTGTTTGTGATGGGCAGTATCTAATCCAACATAGATCCTGACAGGAAGAAGCTATGTGAGACATATTCAAACAGCCACAGTTGAACCCCAAATTAATTTATTCCAAATCGACCCCTATTTAAATCACAGACCTACCTTATAACACTGATTTTGGGAGCCACAAAGAACTGCTTGCTGTATTGTTGGATGATACCTTACCAAGCAAAGTCTTCATTTCTGGATATCTACTGTCTGCCAGCTTCTCAGTCACTGAAGCATGATTAAACTTAAAAACACCTCAGCTGAAAATGAAAATCTCCCCCAAATATTTTGACTTTAAATAAAAAATCTTCCATTTGCTTAAAAAACTTTGCAGTCAGACTCCTCATGGGAACCATGGGAAGAACTGGAAAAGAAAGGAGCCTAAAACGTATCATTGTCACCAGCAGTGTCTGAGAAAAGAATGCCAGAGTGCAGCTGTGAAACACTTCCTGGCATGAATGACGAAAGAGGCGACATCGGCTGCTATATTCACTGGGATACCAAAAAGACATTAATTTAAATTAAGTTCAATCACATGGCACATAAATAACTCTCTCTGAGAGGATCTGAGCCCCTTTGCAAGCTTCCTGTTGACACAAGTGCTGTACATAAAGCACAAGCCTCTTGAGCACAATGAGCCAATGAGGTACTATGTTATACAGACTCCTGTGGTTCCGGAGCCCACTGGAGAGAAGGTTTTGTGCAGCAGAGATCTGGAATGCTACAGTGAAGCCTAACATGTAGCCTGTAGTACCAGATTTGACACTCAAAATTGGGCAGCGCCTCAGAGCCTGATCCCTTGGTGAGGACAGACTAGTTTTCCCTTTATGGCAGAGGACCCACAGATCTGAGATGAGTGAAACAGGGAGCAACAGCAGCCTCTAAATCACTTTCCATACTCTCAGTTGCCTGGCACATCAGCATAGGGATGGCAGCTATGACTTGGAACATACAGGAAAGACACAGCTGTCTGGAGCAGCAGCAAAAAGCCAAGAAATGTAACCTCACTACCTGAAATGACACTTGACACCTGCATGCAGGAGTGCAGATCTTTTTCTCTATTTTTTTGGTTTTTTTCCGCAACTTCTATACTCAGTCATTAACACAGAATTTCCGCCTACTTTTGTCAGTCAGAATCATGTGAGCCAGTTCTTTGGGCTACATATTCAGAGACAGATGAGGGATATAGGCCCCTGGGAAGCTGATTAGTCCCATCCAATTGGACAAGCACATTGGGATGCAATTGATTATCATATTTCCATGTGTTGAGGTTGTATGATTAGAAAAATCAACCAAACTACACTGGAAAACTGATTTTCAGGCCCCAAAAGGGAGATTAGATGAATCACCATTTATGTAAAGTCACAAAAATACTTACTTATCTTATATGACTCCTCAGAAGAAAAAGTATTTCAAATAACAAGACCTTTTCTTAAGCTTTTGACTCAGATTAGAAAATCCAAAAAGCTATCACTGTGTTTGCAGGAAGGGAATGAGTAGTTCACCGTTGATAGGGTCCTTATGAGCCAAAAAGTCATCTATGTATGCATCTCCTAGAAGCTCAGCAAATATGGTAGAGCTTTTTTATTTCTTTTGCTTTGTCCTAGTACAGACAATTTATCATTCAAACATATTGGTTTTGTCTCCTTAAATTCACACTGCCAGAAGTCCTGGAGAAGTAATCAAAAAACTGTGTTCTCATTTAAATGTTGTGTTTGACATTACATCCAGCAGCACATGCAATGTAAATTAAATAAACCCATTTCAACAATAATAAAATAGGCAAAAATAATAAAAAACAATATTATTTGTGCATTGCATGAGATTTTTATAAATTTTATAGTAATTCTCTACTCCATTTTAAGAATGTCTGCACACTTTTTATCCTCAAAAAATATCATTAGTACTTAATTTGGGTCCCTTACAAATAGACAGATCTTTAATTTTGTCTGTTTTCTAGCTTTGTCCAAATATGTACCTTCCCTATTTTGTCACATTCAAAGTTTTAATCCTGCCTAATTCATCTTCAAAAAAAAAAAAAAAATAGGTAAGCCTATATGTACTGCATGACACAGATCTTCAGATCTTTGTATTTTTAACTTTATCATTTTGTCATATTAACAATAAATGCCATGTTTTCCTAAGATGCCCAAATGAACAGATTAAGGAGCATAGAAGGGGGAGGAATAGCATTGTTTGTTACCTGTGCATTCAGATCTTTGTGAAAGCAGCTCCCAAAGTTACTACTTCTCTCTGCACCATAATGATATTGTACAGTGCCTTTTGGCTCTAGCACAATGTGTTATGCATCAGTGTTTAAGAGCATATTGTGCACCATTATTGCCCTCTCTCTAGAGGACTACAAACTGCATTAGTTTGAATTACCAAATCAAAACTTTATGTGCAGCAGTTCCCCCACAAGGGCTTTAGCATTTTTATGTCATAATCCCTCTATTATCCCCCTCCTCACATGCTTTATAACCATTAAGTTATTGAAAAATTCTCAACAGATGTCATCTTAAGATGAATGTTGCTGTGCCGACTGGTATCAAGGCTGGAATCTGGATATTGCTCAACTTTACTAAAAATGTCAAGGAGAGAATAGTCAGCTGTAAAAATACAAGATATGCCAGCAATGGTTGTTTTCATGTCAACTGCAACATGACTTGTAGTGTTCACAATTTTAGCTTCTAGAAGATGCAGTTTTCATTTGATGGGTTGGCAGTAATGGCTTGAGATATGTAGCAAGAAAAAGGAAAATAATTCAAGGGCTTTTTTCCCCCTCTCCTTTTATGATAAAAGCAGATTTTTGCATTAATCTGATTTAAGTCTCAAGACTTACCTTTTAGCATATATTGTTCTTATTGAGAATTTTGTTGAAATACAGAAACTTTTTGCATGCATGTAATCATTATAATGGGTTATTGGTGATTATGTATTATATTTGCATCTAAAGTACTGAAATAACAAAAATTATTGATATCATGGTAATGATAAAAATTTGGTATTTTTCCTCTCATTCTATTGGGACATTTGTAATTTTAAACACCATAAAGACATAAAAATATACATTGTAACATAATTTAGAACCAGCTTAAATTTGAAACAAAGCAAAAGACACCTTCCAAAGAGGTGACAGTATGGTATTTAAATAATAGGAGATACACATGGCACAGATACCTGTCAAAATGAGATTAAAGAACAGAACCAGGGCCCACACTGGTAAGAGCTTTAAAAAATAGTGGCATTTGATAGTAAATCAGCTTTTTAAGAAGAAGTTACTGTACGAAAGAGAGGAAAAGCATAATATGCTCAATTCATCTGAATAGTAATATAGCAGTTGAGTTCTTATATTCAGAACTGATGTGACAAACCTGAGAGATTTTTAAAGAGGAAATTGCAATAATCAATTCCCATGATAAAACAGGTATATTTTGTGTAAAGCCGGCAAGGAATATATAAGGGATCCATGAGGGGTCCATGAGAACCGAAGCAGAAATAAACCTATTGGTATTGCATCTGAAGTGTGAAGTGTTTTAGTCAAAATTGAGGCTTGAGATTCTTTATGTGAATCTTCCACATCTTACTTTTACAGAAAGAAAAATCTAATTACAAAAAAGCTTCCTATTTTCCTCTAGTGCTCCCCTAAAGGCCCAGAACTAGTTAATAGAAAGTTTTCCCACAGTGTCTATGACAAAGACTGTTACTAACTCTTTGATTCATAACCATATCTGCTATTCTAGCTGTCTAGACCCCTATAATTAAGGTAAGATTGGTTTCTGGACAGCTTTCCAGCTATCCACTTTCCATTTTGCATCCTAAAGGCTCCTCCCTTCAATGGAAGCTCACAGCTTCCAGTGGTACAAAGATATAAAGAGGAGATGGGATTCACCAAAGAAAACTCTTTTAGCTGATATTAACTGTCATAGAGAAGAGGCTGATCAAGTCAGTCTTGCCTGTAAGCAATAAAAGGTGGAAATGCCAAAACACGGCTGTCGAAGGTAACATAGATCTGACTCCTCACTGTAAAAAATGATGTTAAGAAAGAGGATGCACTCAAACTGCCAGATATTCAAAACTCCCAGAAACTCTCAGTTCTGACTGTTTTAATAGGAGACACTTTTGAATGTCCAGCCATCTTTAGGAGAATGTCGAATGTTGAATTTTAGAAATAAAAGGTGCTGAACTTCTGCCTTCAAGAAGTATTTAATGACAGAAACCTCATCTCATACTTAAGTCTTTATAGTCACTGTGTGTCGTGTATTATTCTATTTGTCTCTCTTGTAAAAAATATTCTAATTCATCTCATTATATGGTGTATGCTGCTTTTGTTCTGTAGTATGATTTTTAAACTTATGCCATATGAACATTTCCGGTTCTTTTGAATATGATACTCTACTTGAATTTTACTCACAGCTTATAAATTGAGCAGGTTAATGTATTCATTTATATGCTGTGATAGTCTTCCAGCTCAAAGCTTTAATATTTCATTGCAATGCTCGTATCTGATCTGAGGAAATGTATTTCTGTATATTTTGCAAGAATCTTCTTAGGTTTTCCCAACATTTATTTTCTTATGGTTCTTTAGTGAAGGTTTGGATTGGTTCTGCTTTTTTATTGCATGTTCCTGCCTCTATATTTGACTGGTGTGCCTTGGTATATAATCTGCCACTAACCTGGATAATTTCTATTACTGCACTTTCTAAAAGCCCAGGATGAGCTGCACTGAGGAAAATAATTGTAAAGGTATTTGAGAGACTCCAGTGCCATATGAGACTTTGCACGAAGGTTATACACAAAAAATGTTGATAATAAGCGAGAACCTCCCTAACTTATAGCAAATTAGAGTGTATTTCCTAAATCTCCTACACCTCTGTCTATGCCACCAGGATAATGTACGTTTGCAGATAAATGACTCATTTACTTCCAATTTTATCTGCACTTTATTAGAAGTTGGCCTATCTTTGTGAGAAACAAAATTCTTCTACCAAGCAGTTTTCCATCTTCTTCTTCAGCTGTAATAACAGAAGCTAAATAATATTTAACAAATTGCCACTTCCTTGTGCCCTGTCTTCAATCCCCCATCATTGTCTTTAATGGGACAATTTAACCTTTGAACCTATGTCTCTATTACAGATATAGTTGAAGAGCTTTTAATTGAAATATTCCATACAACTTGGCATCCAATATTATTTCTTTGCTCCTCTAATTATCCTTTTAACTTTCTTCTGCTTATTTGTATAAACTCTCTTCAGTCTGTCTTTCTACCAGACTGTTTATATATTTTTCAAAAGCCTTTCAATTATTTGCTCATTCTACTCTTTACATACTACATAAGTACATTTGACCTCTGTAACCCTCCTCCTTGTTTAGATTTAGCTGAAATGAATTTCAGTTGCAAGGTCTGCAGCCATTTCTTAAATTGTTTCCCACTGCTCATCTGTAGTGCTCATCTCTGCATTGGAAAACAACCAAAAAAATCTCTTTGGAAATGTCATAATATCAGACTTTCTAATAGCAAAAACAAAGTCCCAGTTCAGAAACCTCAGAAACATGCTGGTTTATTTCAATACAGGTATGAAAAACCAAACCTAGAGAGAAGTTTGCCAGCTCCCAATGGTGAGATGATTACTACTTTCAGGCTGTTTGGGTGCACAGTATTTATAAAAGACGAAGCAAAATTAGGCAGAATTCACGCCAAATCTAAAACGTGTCAACTCCAGCAAGTCATGATAGTGTTCCTGTCCTATGACTTGCAGTTTCTAGTCTTCCCCCTTCTCTGATGGACATTATACTCCATCTATCTCTATGAAAATCCTTTTTGCCCTGACATGCCTAATGACAGAATGAAAAGTACCTCCTGCTCTCAAATCTAAGCTGCTGGTATAGTGACTGACAGTGGCTGGTAGTAGGATGATTCATGCTAATCTGCTATTTAATGTAGTCTTGATTTCCACATAACATATGGAAAACCTTAACTTTTCCTTTGCATATTCCTATTTCATATTTTTTTCCAGTTTCTCAAATGTTTTTGTTTTCTATTGACAATAATGTTTTTTATGGCTGAGATTTGGTGCAGAATGGAGTCTATGGGTCACCCAAGAGGCTTGCATTGTTTCCTTATAGAGCAGTTTTTTGACTCACTTTATCATCAGGTGGCAAAGAAAAACTTATGGACTCTATTGATGTCCACTTTGCAAGTGCCTCAGAGAGTATTACTTGAAAGCCACTACCTTTGCTGGGCATATCTGGTAAAGATATTAAAGGTATTATCTGGAAGTTAACATGCTTTCCAGGAAACTTCAGCCTGTGACAGGCAGCTATAATCTTCTCCAGAAGAATATTATCCCCCCAGACCTGAATAAGACTTTCCATGCTATATAAAATTTTAAAAATATTTCACAAATTTTCTGTGAAATTTTCTGTGAATATCATTCCCTGACCTTATGATACAATGGCTTCTTCCTACACAGACAGTTCTGTAAGCTCAGTAGTATCCTGTCATGCACTATGACTTCATACTATCTTCATTGGGTTTTGCATATCCCTTTTCCAATCAATAACTATGCAATTAAAAATCGTCCAACATCACATATTCTGTCCTTATTACAGTTCCCTCTTTTCCATATGCAGTTTTCCTAAATGATGTCACTTAAAAGCAGATACTTGAATGCAATTGGAAAATGGTAGAAAATCAATTCAGAATTTGAAAATGTTGTAATAATTCTCTTGCCCTGAAACATTTTCGTAATAAGAGTAAGGCCACTGAATTGAGTTTTTATCTTCTTTGCCTCTCCTTAAAAATAAGGGAGCTACCATATTCCATCTGGGAAATGTCATCTGACCAAACACAAAAAATGAAAGGAGGAATGAATTACTAATATGAGGAATTGTTTCAGAAGCACACACTATCATTGGTTACAGAAATTTTGTCTTTTCTGAAGCTTTCTATAAAAATAAAGATGGGTTTTGACTTGTATGTAGATAATGTCACACAATTGCAACCTACATGGGCATACCTAAGTGACACCACTGGGCATTACAATTTTTCCATACCAGGTGCACATGTACAGTTGATTATTAAGGTTCAAAAAATCCATTTTACTGTTCTGTAAAGCTAAATGTAAAAGCTCTGCAAAGGTTTCTTTTCACTTTTTTTCTTTTTTTTTTTTGATGTACTGAGTGTTCATCAATACAGATTTGCAAATACATTAAAATAAAAATTCTTTAGAACTGCATTGGAAATCCTTCCTAAGTTTTAAAGATTTCCACAACAGTGAACACACTTTTAAGGTCTTACAGTACTCTTAATATATTACAGCACTGTGCAGTTGAGACAGAAACTACAGAACTCTTTTGCATTCAGTATATGATGATCAAGAGAAAGGCTTTCAGACTCACTTGCAAAGAAATAGGACCCTCACTCATGACTATTATGTGGAATGTTTAACAGAATAAAACCAAATATTTTTATTTTTCATAATGAAGAACAGTGAGTTTTATCACTAAGAACATCTGAACAGCTGTGCGAGATCAGACCAAAAGCCTGTCTGGTCCCATATCCTGTCTCTGACAGTAGGCAAAAGCAGATGCCTGGAAAAAAGTGGAGGAAGATGACAAGTACATTGTGAAATTCCCCTGAATCCAGCAGTTGCACATTTAGGAAACTTTTAGAGGTAAATGTGTTATCTCCATTCCTTACAGACTCCAGTGACATCTTTCATATTTTCTTCCAATGTTTTTTAGAATCCACATAAGTAGTTGTGTCCCACTGCCTTTCACACTGGGTATTACTACTGCTAATATTCCTTATTGTGTGGAAATTTGAACCTGTCACCTTGTGGTTTTGTTTGACTACAGATAGTTCTAAGACCGAAGAGGATGTGGTCTCTACACTGCATCATTTCTGAACTTACAGATGCCATCATACCTCCCTTCTTTCTGTCTGCCCCAAACCATGCTAGTTTATTTAACATTTCCTCACTTAGAAGCTGTTTTTGTACATATTCCTGACTTGCCATTGTATCTCCTTCAGGATAAGAGTCAGATGTTCACAACATTCAAATGCGGGTGTGCTGAAGATTTATATAGTCAAATAATTGTATGTTCTGTCTTGTCTTCTTTACATATTAAGCCTTAACATTTGGGGTTTTTTCCTTTTAGTGAACACTAAAGTGATAATTGTGTAAAGCTATCTGTTATAATCAATGATCTCATTCCTGACTGATAACAGTCATCTTAGAACCCATCATTATAGAACCTATCATAAAATTACATTTGCTTTTCCATGTGCATATCACTTTTATTTGCATTAAATCCCACCTTCCATTTTACAATATCATATCTCAGGGCTGTGTAGCCCTTTTGCAACTCTCTGCAGCCAACTCTTCTTTTTAAGATCCCAAATAAATCATCATGATCAGCAAACTTTTTCACATAGTTATTTGTCTCCTTTACATGACAGTTTATTCAGAACTTCACTGGTCAATTCTCTTCTGTATGAAAGAAACATTTTTTTCTACTGACTCCTAATTTATAGCTATTTATTTATCCAGGGTAGGCTCTTTTCTCTTATACCATGGCTTCTTAATTTCCTTAAGAGTCTCTGCAGAGGCCCCAGACTTTGTCTTATCTGTTTCATTCATAGTATAGGTTATTGATCAGTGAGTTTTCAGAGTAAATCTCCTTCTAGTCCTCTGGTATAAAGGCAATTTTAAGTGCAAAGGTACATACTTCAGTCCATAATTCAGACATTTATTCCTTGAATTTCAGCAAAGCTCTTGAAAGCATGTGTTTGGCTTTGATGATGTAAAATCATTCATTATGTCTAGTTGTCCTAAGAGCTGTGCTTCTGACATTTAAATGTGATATTTTTATTCTCTTTTGTGTTCTCTGTGAAAAACAGTTCTGGCTTAAAAAAAAAAAATCTTCAAACACCTACCTGATGCAGGGAGATTCAAAATATTAATTTAGTTCTTTTGCTACATAGTAATCTATGCTGTCATCTCATCCAAGCACTCATTTTACCTGATAAGATTTTAGGGGTTTTTTTTTTGTCTGGCACTAGTATGTTTTTACAGTTACGCTACCAAAGTTCATGCTCTTTTCTGATTTCTTTATTCAGATTGAACTTTATGTTTTTGAAGGATTGCTTTTTATTTATAATGGACTTCTTTACTCTGCTGTTTGCCCATGCTGACTCTCTTTTGTTCTTTCTCTAATCTTCTTTGAAAATGTATGCATTTGTTTTTGTGCCTCCAACAAGAGGCTCCAAATTATTCCCAAACTTCCAGTGAAGATTTTGCTTTTTCAGGGGCTCCTTTTAGTTTCTTTTTAAGTATCTCTCTTACTTTCATATTGTTCCCTTTTGTAAATATTGCAAGACTGTGGAGGTTTTTTCATCTCATTACTCACACAAAACTGTTGAGATGAAGTGTGTTCTAGAGTGCATCTTCAGCAGGAGTGTTATGGCAATTTCATATAGACTGACTCAGGACCAGGAGAATTATTTCTCCTTGGAGGTTTCTTGTAGGCTTGGCCCAGGAATCATTGGTTGTCCAGGAATCATTGGCTGCTTAAAAAAAACCCCCAAGTTTGTTAGCACTTAACTCCAAGCTTTTTATACCACAGAGCAACATTTCTGCATAATTTTCCTCTATTTTTAACTTCTGTTAACTGTTCCACTGACTTATTTCATTGTATTTTCTGATGAATGTTTTCCCCCAGTTGTCCAGGTGCCTGTCAGCTAGAAGTGTGCATATAAGAGGACTTTATATAGGATCACATTTATGGTTCTAGAATACCCCGTTTGGAAGTGGCAGTAGCAGACAAGCTAGCAAATCTCTTTGCCCACAGCAGCGGTCTACTGATGTAGTTTTGGTGTAAGAACTATTACAGAGAATCCAACTCAGTGGCAAAGACTACAAATAAAATGCTCTTAAAATGAAAACACACTCATATAACAAGGAAGTTATTAATATTAACTGGGACATGTGCTTAATTTCGCTGCAATATAAATACACTTTTGATGTTCATTTTCAAAGTATGCATTTGTATATAATTATGCTTAATGCATATCATACTCTGCAGTCTTATGATTTTACAGTCAGACTGATGGAAGTGCTTATTTTTTTCATCTTCTTTTATTTGCATTGCAAAATATTTCTTTGTCTTACCTGCTGGAAACAACTGTCTTTTTCATGAATCATGTAGATGAGTATTTCCAGGAGTCATGATATACCATATTTGGAAAACCTGTAAATATTTCCTACTTTTAAGTAAGTGAAGAACTGCAGTAATGCACTAATGTTGGTGCAGTTTAGTCTATTATATATATGATTTAGCGACATGAAAGAAAAAACCACTTACTTGTTATAATGTAGATTAAAGAGAGTTCTGACTATAGCCTTATCAGTAGCACTTTTAGACATGTTTAATTTTCTTTTTCAGTGGTTGTTGTCACAACAACTATTGTTTCCAGTAAGCTTCATATTCACCCAGCAATAATAATGCCATTTTAATCTTGTAAGGATGTGTCTTCTCTAGCTGAATTAATAAGGAAACCAACTAAAAGATAATTTGGGATATCTCTGAAATGTGTGCTAATAAAAGGACTACGATCAGTCCAACTACATGTTGTTCTTAGTAATATTATGCTAATAATAGTAAATAACAGCCTTTTATTTGTGTCCTTCATTTTCTTTGTAAAGATAAATATTGGTAGATTTGCATGAAACAATACCAATGTCCATTTCCTTCTGAAGTTTATAGGCATGGCCCTGATAAATGGCAGAGTGCCAGTCCTGTTTTTGTCAAGGCTTTCTGTAGGATTTCAATACCTCTCCTCAACTGAAGTGTCCTTTCATGCTATAGAAAAATCATAAAAATGTAAATCAATGTCTATCAACTATTTGCTTGTATAATAATATCATTGTACATTATATGACAATGAATGCCTTCATGGTCATTTATAAATGTTGCCAGTGTTCCCTAGCTACAGGGGTGGCTTCAGCCAGGAGCTGCTCAAAGCTTCCCCTGTGTCCCATGGCACCAATGACAGCTGGCTCCCAGGTGAACCTGATTCTGGCCAAGGATGAGCCCATCAGCAACAGTGGCAGAAGATAGATTTAAGAAGGGTTGGTGGGGGGTGGAACAAGCAACTTCAGATGGACAGTGGAGAGTGAATATGTGAAAAAACATCTCTGCAGACACCAAGGTCAGTGAAGGAGGGGCAGGAGGTTCTCCAGGTTCAGGAGCAGAGATTCCCCTGCAGCCCATGATGCAGACCATGGTGAGGCTGCTATACCGCTGCAGCCCATGAAGGTCTGTGGGAGAGCAGAGATCCACCTGCAGCCCAGGGAGAGGACCACCAGAACAGGGGGACATCCAGAGGAGGCTGTGATGGGAAGTCCCCACTGGAGTAGGCTCCTGGCAACACTTGTATCCCTGTGAAGAGAGGAGCAAGTTTGCTAACAGGTCTTGTGACCCTGTGGGGGACCCATGCTGGAGCAGCCTGTTCCTGGGTGAACAGGAGCCCCATGGAAGTGACCCACATTGGTTCGTGAAGGTTTCGCAGTAGGGACCCCATGCAGGGGAAGAATGCAAGGAGACTTTTCCCTGAGGAGGAAGGAGCAGCAGAAACAGAGTGTGATGCAGCCCCCATTCTCCATCCCCCCACACTGCTGCAAGGGAGAAAGTTGAGAAAATCAGGAGTGAAGAAGGGAGAGGTGGGGAAAAGGTATTTTTTGGTGCTTTTTTTGGGGGCATTTTTTAAATTACTCTATTTGGATTTGATTTGCAATAAATTAAATTAACTCTCCCTAAGCTGAGTCTGTTTTGCCCATATGGTAATCAGTGAGTGATCTCTCCCAGTCCTTATCTTGACCCACAAGCCTTTCATTATATTTTCTCTCCCCTGTCCAGTTGAGGAGGGGAGTGATAGAGCAGGTTTAGTGGGTGCCTGGAGTCCAGACCTGATAAACCTAGCAGACACTCACAATTGGTACAGTCATAATTAGACTATTATTTCTATGTCTGGATACGAATAGTCAATGGTAGCATAAATAGTGCATGTACGCCCTTCTTCTGGCTCAAAATTACATTTTGACCTTGTGAGAATGGATCTTTGTTTCACAAAAAAAAAAATTAAACTTTTGGAACTTCCTGAATGGTGAAACCTCTCATTTCTCATGGGGCAGGGATAGTTTGTCATGGATCAGGTCATTTTTGCACGAGTTCTGCACAATGAAGGGGTGTATATTCTGCCTATTGTATATAAACATTTATATACTTCAAACTTTTCTCTCTCTTTCACTATTATTATATATGGATATATATAATTTTGCTTTACATATTTTTGAAGATGGTGCTAATATCACCAGATGTTTCTTCATTAGTGCATATTTGACTGGAGATTATTTGGTACCAGCTCAAGGAAACCTCCACTAAAAATGCTTTTTGTATTCTTCTGCCTACCTTGTGGATAGGCTGGATTCTCTTAAAATCTTTGTTTTTCCCAGTTTCAAAGGTGGCAGGAGTAAATAAGACTTCTCAGAACTCTGGTGGAGCCAGGAGATCCAGAGACCTCCACAAAGTTAACTTTTTGGTTTAGACGTAGGAAATGGCTTGGAAAGCAGGAACAGATCTCTCATAGGAGCAGTGTAGATTTAACGTGGTGTAGTATTTTTATCACTGGTGCTAAGGCTGGTACAGCCACAGAACAAGATATTGCACTTCATGAAAGAAGCTTGCTGAATCTGACCATTTATTTGTAGTGTGAAAAGAAATTTTAAACGTTCTGATGAAAAAAATTCCTACCAACTTCATGTGTTTTTTTTCTTCTCTCAGATTAGATGTTTTCTTGATGTAAAGTCAAGGAACAACAAAGAAATTATTATACTAAAACAGAATCTTATACAATTATTTTATATACAGATTACTCTAAAAATATCAGACGTGTTTTGCATATTTGACACAAAACACATTTTCTGTCTTTTTCATATTAACAGAATCCATAAACTACTGTACAGAAGGTTTCCAAATCCTTTCAATTTTGCCGTTGTGGAAAACCCACAAGTTAGATAGAATGTGGCCAAAAAGGGTATAGCATTATTTAATTTCACTGCTATGAAAACAGGGGAAGTAACAGTATGTATCTCTTTTTTTCCCTCTTGGTTCCCCATTCCTGTATCAGAGAACATATCTATGAAGAGAAAAAAACATAGCATAGTGAAACAGGGTATGAAAACGATGGACACCTGAAAGATAAAACCCCTTGTTTTCTTAACTTTGTGTATTTCATGACAAAATGTATCAAACTACCCACTGCACATCCAGGTTTTTTTCTTCCAATTCCTGCACTCTGGAGCTGTCTTATTGTTCGGTCTGCTTCCAAATACTAATCTTAACACTGAATGCTAACAGGATGCAGTCCCACAGGCAGAGTTTTATTTGCATAATTAACTTCAATGACATTGTCAGGATTGCAATGATGAGCATTCTCTTGAAACACCTGAGAGAAGTTAAGCAAGATGAGGTACAGAATTGCAGCTCCAGACTATACTCTACCATTTCATATTTTTATTTTCTTTTCATTTTTAAGGCAGTTCAGAAAATCCAGATGTCAAATGTAAGTTATGTTTTGGACTGGTAACATGTGGCTACTTGCTCAGTTCACATTTAGAGGCATATTTTGTGTCAGTTTTCTCTGTGTCTTTCACATAGGTAGGCTGCAGATGTGCTTCTAAACATCTGTCTTTTGATGTAATATATCATATTTTAATTACTTTCCATTCTTCTTGCATTTGATTCACATATGAAAGAAATTATTGGCTAATCCCAGGTGAGATCTATAAATAACCCTTTATGTAGAATTTTTTTTTTTTTTTCAGTGGCTTCAGTTTATTCTTGGAGTTGTATTCAGAGTTTTGTCTAAGCAAATAAGCTGTATGTCTGTTAAGGATCTGCTTTTATAGGTTGAAGAAAAGTCTTTCACCTCTTCCTCACCTGTGGGAAATTTGAGGGTCCTTCTTTTAATTACAAAATGTTTGGGAATAAATCATAAAATATTATGATTTTATAAACAGCAATGTTTGAAAACCTTTTTTTGATATAGAAAAGGACTCATGAGTCTTTCTTAAAAATGCTTTCACTATGGACATGCTTAAACCAATACTTTATGATTTTGATAATTAAGAGTTTTAAAGATTTTCTTCCTAAATCTTTTATGCTTGTTGAACTTAAAAATATAGGAAGAAGAAATCTGCACAAGTGTTATCAACCAAAAGTAGTGTGGCCAGCGCTTCCAGGTATTCTCCTGGATAAAATAAATACCATTTTAGTTTCATTTTTCTGTATCAGAGAAACAATCAAAGACATTTTTGTGACAGTTTTGTCCTATTGGGTTCTTATACCAGAAGGTAAAACCTGGTGCTTGCCCCAAAAACTTTACCAAATTTTGAAGTACATTGATGCTGTACAACATTTTTTTTCATTTTGTGTTTCCACAGTCAAAAAGCGCCATGAGGTCTAGAGATGTAAAGCACCGAATAACAACTAAATATTCAAGTTATGTGACCAGTTCTCAGTATAGGGCTTTATTTTTTGTGTTGTTGTTGTATACACTGGACCCATCTGTATCCACAAGATACATTTAAATATGTTTAGTAAGGTGCTTGCTGTCAAAAGGAGTTTCCAAAGGCATTGAGTCAGCAGCCCAGGAACTGAACAAGCAAGTACATATTTTATCAGACCCCCTGTTCTAGTGCATCCTTCTTGGGTCAAACAGGACTGTGTGGACACAGAAATTGAAGAATGGCTTGGTTTTAATCAAAGAAGCTAAACACTAGTTATAAAATGAACTTTATTTCCATTTCTGTTTTAAAGCTATGTGTAGATTCTGTTTTATACACTTAAGTATGTGTTGTGCAATAATTAGCTATGTCGTTAACAGTTTATAATGGAATATATATGGCACCAGGAAAGCACTTAGAGTTTTGCACATGAAATCATAGTGTCTGTTTCCATAAAGTTTTAATGACACTTCTGCCCTGTCCTGACATATTTGTGAGGTTGTCCTCAGTACAGGAAGGGCATAAAGGACAATGAGGTGGGATTCAACCATTTTGTACGTGTCACAGAAGGCTAATAAGGATCACAAACTTGTGTTATGAGAAAACAAAATCTCTCTGGAGTAATTGCTGGGAGGTAACAAATCACCTTCTTTTTCCTTGTTCAAGCTAAATCCACAGCCTAGGCTAATGACCTAAAAAAATAAACAGAAGAAGAAGATGCTAAGAGCTTTTGGTGGAAACGTGGTTTAAAAGTTTGTGAGTTTATTCAGTTTTTGTGCTGCTTGTCTCAAACCAGATTTATCTCCAAGAAATCATACTCCAGAAGGAGCTGGAGAGACTCCAGTTTCTATCCCATACTTTTTCTTCTCTCCCAAGTGGGTTTTTCATATCGTGACTTATTGAGTGCTCCAAGAGATGTAAGTAGAGGTTGCACTGTTGCTCAATATCTACTGCAAATTCTTGTGCTCAATGCTCATGAGCAGCTCCCTCTTTACTATTCAGTGTAGTCTTTTAGCCCCATAAATTTGGAGTTGTTACTCCCTGTAAGGAGCCCCAGGCTTCCTTTAGACCTCAACACCTGGACTTAGCCTGCCTGGAGATTAGGTTTTAGCTTGTGGAGGTTTTAGCTCATTTAATGATCAGGAAACAGTTACCGGCCTTGATTTAGCTTTTGCTCAGCTTTGAACGGTTGTTTTTGTTCTGTACATTTTGTAATTAATACACAATAATAACAAATATTTATGTGGAATGACGGATCCATTGTCATCGAATAGAATGCAGCATAGATGGGTAAAGACATGGAATGATAGAGAACTTCCTGAAAATATAGAGAGATGGTGGCTTTGAAGACTCCAGAGTTAGAAGCAACTGACCTATGCCCAACTATTTTTCATCACGGTAATGTCACCTGAATGAAACCTGCTTTAGTCATAATAAAGGAAGCAGGAGGCACAGGAAAAATATCCAATGTATGTAAAACCCATATGCACACAAAAAGTTTGGATGCAGCCTGGACTTTCAGAACAACTAAGGGCTAGGTGCAGAGCAGGTTAGCAAACGTATAAAGTTGCTCTAAGCATATATTATTGTCAGGAGGATGACACCAGCAACATCACCAACACAAACTGCTCCCAGCATGCTGATGACTTGCTGTAGCAATCTCCCCTTCCAGAATTTTAGCCATTGGCCTTAGGAACTCGGAGGAACAAATGGTGGGAATTTTGCCGTAGAAAGGAGGAAATACACTTGAAAGTTTTGTATATATAATATTGTGGCTGTAATATATTTGGAAATATAATCATTGCAACTAGACTAATATTTATTTCATTACACTTCATTTTATTTTAATATTTTAGCACTTTAAATATTACCATTGAATTATTCTAACAGTGAATTCCTGCATTTGCGTGTTCCATTCATCAAGAGTGTGGCACTCTCTGGCAATCTATTCTATAACTTTCATGCAAAATATTGGTAATACAAGAGACATGAATAGAACAAAACAAAACAAGGTTTGATGTATTTCCTAAACATATAGTATGTGGACCTTTTTAAAATATGTTATTCCTGCTGGCTGGATAAATAGGTGACTGTTCACTGGACCAAAGCCAACAGGCCATTCAAAAATAATTGAAGCTCAACTTCATGTCAAAAAGAATCATATAAAGCTGATGCATGGAGAGAAGTGATTTACAAATAAGCATTTGTGTTTGCATATCTTATGAGATGTATGGGGTTCTCAGAAACCTGCACATGTCCAGAGCAGACAGACTCTTCCTTCTGTGGTGGAAGACAAACATTCAAAATTGTCATAAGACAGCTCATCTTCCTTTTTATTTTTGTACAAATGGTTTCTTGACAGGTCAGAAAGTGTTACTTAGCTCTTTTTCAGCTGGAAATCCATTGAGCTTTTTTTTTTTTTCCTTTGTGAGTTTTGTTAGTGGTTTTTTCCTTTTTTTTTTTTTTTTCCCAAAGTTCATGGAAATTTTTATAATTTTTCTTACAATTTCATACCCAGAAATGCAGGCAATATTCCAAGTAAGGCTGCATGGCAGCTGTAAAAAGATACTCCTCTGCTTTCAGAAATGAAATCTCTGTGTGGGCAATTGAAATTTGTTTTGCTGGTTTTTGTAGCTAAAATACTGTAAGATCATGTTGAATCTGTTGAAGACTCTCACACACTTACTGCTTTCCAGAGAGCTTTCTTCTTTTAGATTTTTCAGATAAGGGAATCAGAATTATTTTCTTTTCCAGACTATGTAATATTTGCATTCCTCTTTTTTCGTTCCATTTTCCTTTCCTAATCATGAAGATTCTTTGTCATACCTCAAGTGGTTGAAGGTAACTTTTTTATATTGATATTAGAATTTATGGCTTTTGGTGGTGGTGGTAACTTACTACCACTACTGGTTTTTATAATCATTATAACTTCTTGGGTGCTATTTCTATTGTGTCAAATATATAAAGTCTAAGGAACTTCTGAGCAGCCATCAGGTATGTCAAGAATTTTTATAACAATTGTCTTCTAGGTGATGGGAAGTCGACTTAAGTCAGAATGGTTGTATCAGAAAATATTTTGGTTAAACTTACCTCTTTATAAGTGGAGAAAGACAAGATATTCTTATCTACCATAATTTGTTGCAATTGCTTCTAAAATCACACAGTGAGAATCAACAGCTGCAGGTCTATCTGTTCTATTTGTCTTTTCTTCACTTTCACATACCTTGTATGTATGTTCCCTAAAAAATAGTGAAGAAGGTCTTGTAAATTACTTTTCTGTAGAAGCTGTGGCCAATACCATTATTGCAATGGTATTGCAATAGTACACAACCAGATGGGGGGGGCCACTTATGCCTGGGAAACTTAAATATGTTATTAAAGGAAATGTGAATTTCACTTTATTTCTCAATAATTTGCTTGTGATTATGCTTTCCGTCAAGCAAAATGGCCTGCAAAGACTTAAATCACAATAAGCTAAGAACCACTTCTCTGACCTTCACATCTGACTTTCAATCCATATCTTCCATTTAAATAGGAAAATAGCAACCTGGTCTAAGATACAGAATACACTGTAGCTGATTCCTGGAATAGAAAGAAGAGAACTGTGGTGTTTGCCACAGGCATATGAAATAGATAAAAGAAAGATAAGCGCTTTAAAAAAAGGTGGACCATAATGAATATGGGGGAATGAAGAAAGGAAATGGTTTGTTTTCTTTTCCCCAAAGTAAAAGGAAAAAAAAAAACTTTTTCTAGAAGAATAGAACAGTTTTCTCTGAGAAGCAGGAATCTGGTATGTTTCTTCAATCTTAATAAAGCATTTAGGCAGAGGGAGCTCTCTGACACTTGAAGGGAGCAGAGACTGAAATGTTTTCCCTCTGACACAGAGTCCTACAATAGTGAGGTTTTATATTTAATGGGATGCAGGGTCATTTCCCGTGGGCTATTTAGTGGACCTTTGTAGCTTCAAAATGTGATTCTTCCCTCAGAAGGGCCTAAAACTGATTATTAACCATGATTCATAAATTCTTCAGAAGACGATCAAGTTAGGTTTATGAATTCAAGCTGGGACAGAATGCAGCTGCCTCCTTTCTGCCTGTAAATACCAAGAAGCACTGCAACTTACAGAAAAATAACATTTTTAAGTTGATTTTCCTTCCTCATTGTCCTTTTCCAACAAGAAAACAGCTGTTTACATGAATTCTTGGTACTTGTAAAGGAAGAAAAGGGAAAAGAATGAAAAAAACCCATGTGTTTCAGTTTCCTATTAGAATGGCACATCTCATGAGCTAGTTTTCTGGAACAGTTTTAAAGGGAGGACTCAAAACAGTGGAAGGGTTGGGAGCTGTTCACTGCATGAAATCTGTCCTGATCCACGATCAGATCCAACAATGATTCAAATAAGCCATGATATTGTATTAAGTCTATGATACAGTACAAATACATGGAGGAACACTAATAGAAATCCTCTAAGCATCATTACTACGCTGAAGGAGACTTTGCCCAAGGCATGTGATTGTTCTTTTTCTCTAGGGTAGAGCTACAGATTTGTAGGCCGAATACTCTAAATAAATAAAGCCTGGGCAGAATGTATTGAATCCTGCACATTTTCTGCTGTTTTTACTTTTCCAAAGGTAGTAACTATAAACAAGGCACATCAAAGTCCTACTTATATCACCACAGATAATACAATAAACTATAGATATGACTGTTTCCACCCATTTACTTCTTTGTACTCTATCTAGCAACCTTAATTATTGCTTCCTACCTAGGCATATTCTATTTCTTCTCTATAAGGTACACTTAAAAGAAACATTTTCTTAGCTGCATCCCTGGAATGACTGCTCTTGAATGCCTATAATGCAATAAATCGATGGAGAATCCACACTGAAGAGATTAAATATTACAGCACAGAAATATTAGCTGGTGAAAACAATCAGACTTTGATTCATGTAATTTATTATAGTCTCACATTCTCCTTTCTGTCTTGATAGCAGAGCTGCCAGTTAAGATCACACTGGAAGATTGCTGCAGTTTTTGCTGTTATTACTTGATATTAAACTTGCATTTTGTTATTATTACTGATATGTGTTATTAAACTAAAATGCTACTAAACAGTATGTTTGAGTGTGGCTCCACCTTTGTGCTGTCCCACACTTCCTGCATACATATTTAAAGAGTTTTATAGCCAAATTTTCAGAGGTCAAAGGAAGCTATAGGAGGGAATTAGGCAGCTGCAGTTTGGCTGTCCAAAATTAATATCATCAATGAAGTGGGAGTTGTCTGGAGTTTCATTTCAGTTTGCTCTCTCCAGGCTGAACAAGCCAAGCTACTTCAGCCACACTTCGTATGGGTGAGGGCTTTTGTAGGCTTGGAAGAGGGAGACCAGGATCTACAATGAACCCAGGTAAAAATTTACTCCAACTGTAGCTTTAATAGCTAGAAAGTAGGTGGATGCCCAGCTTTTGAACATCCCATGCTATTGAAGATCCTTTCTCTTCTGATATAATTTTGCTAATCTTTTACCTCATTTTGATAAACAGCTCCATCTGCCTTTGTGCCTGTGCCCCTTTCTCCTCTTCATGACAATTTTTGTCCTGCTAGATCCCTGTAATTTCTCAGCTGTGCACACTCACAATTTTTAGGGCTCCCTGTGAAACTGCTGTTTTGTCCCGTGCACATTCCCTGTCCATATATTTCTACTACTGGTAGCACCCTAAATCTCCCTCATCTCTCTTGCAATCCCTCATGCTGCTATGAGCTCCCACTAGTTGCTTCAGCCAGCAAAGTCCACTCTTCCTTAACTTCTCCATCAGCTCCTACACTGACAAAATGTAGAAAGTGTAGCTATATATTGCATGTACCAAAGTTCTGTACAATGATGACTAAAACACTGTTCCAATGTTCTAAGGTCAACTTACCCCCTTCCACAAAAAACAAACAAACAAACAAACAATCTAAGAAAGAAAACAGGTGCAATTATGATAGATGGATATCCTAATCCATCATATAATTTCTCTGAATTATTGAGATTTCTTAGTATCTGTCAAAATTCTCCCCAAAATCCCATTACATTTTATATGATGCATTTGGGTACTACTTGGGTAGAAATGATGTTGTCTATAAAAACTAGTTAAATTTTAGCAAATGAATATCTTGGGTTTTTTCGAATTTCAAGTATTTTCCTGATAATGAGGCTTTTTCATCCTTAGCTCCAGTAGACATAAATATTGCTTGGTTATTACAAGGTATGTCGTCTTTCCAAAGGAATGCAAGCTTACAAGCAACCACCAGGTAACAACTTTACTATAATTCCAATTATCCCCATTGTCTCTCCTTTGCAAGCTGTTGGTTTGAGAGAAAGACCATATTGTAGAGAAAAGGTATATATTATGCAACTGTTATACAACAGTTAAACTGCTTACTACATGTGCTTTAAATTCTAAAATAAAATATTATCATGAAGATTTTCTTGGGAATCCTGTGGCAAAGGCATAAAGTCTGGATAAACAAACTGTGAAGTAATGTCCTAAGAAGAAAATATCATGTGTAGATCCAGGAAACAATAATACTAAAATAAAAAATAATACAAATTAGTCTTTCAGGCACATTTGAAAACAAAGACAAACATGACAAGCAAATAAATTTGCTTATTGGCCACTCTGTAGAAAATTCTGGATATTAAATTCAGAAGGGTTTGATGTGGTCTACCTCTGGGTGATCTAAGATTCCTTAAGAAAAACAAATCCTTCTTTACAAACAGTTGCAAAATAAATTAGCTTTTCAAAATTAGCACCAGAATTATCTTTAGAAAGTTGCCTCTGCAGTTCCTACAGGTTTGAGTAGTAGATAATATTTAATATATTAGAATATTTGATATATTAGAATTTTTGAAAAGCTATTCCTGAAAAGTAGAACATTAATGGAGAAGTTTACAAATGTCAGCAAAGACACTGATATACTTCTATTTTAAAATAATATGGGTTTGAAGGGATTTTTGTTTAGTATTTTCAGAATTCCATAAGATATGAATTCCTGCATTCCCTCCAGGTCACTCAAATCATACCTAATAATGTATTCTAACAAATGAGTAATCATAAAGATATGAAAATATCTAAGCCTGTACTTTGAAACACAGTTTTAAAAAGTTCACAGTAACATTGTTCTTTTACAAGACTTCTTTTCCAGACAATGATAATAATAACAAGAATATATATGAGTTCTTGATAAGTTTTGGCATAAAAAAAATGTGTCTATATAAACTAATACTGTGAAAGAAATTGTGGATTTTAGAATTAAACACTTGACAACATCTTTGTTTTAGGATTTGTATTTCCCACATCATGATCGTGAAAAAAAAGCAACTTTGGTTATGCAAGAGGACTTGCAAACTGTGAGCCTAGACTGTGAAATTAACATTGTGCTATGTCTTTTGCAAGAGTTTGACTGCAAATGGTAGAACCTTGCCAGAGCTTTCTTCTTTAAATAGATTTATGAGAATGTCTGCTTTTGTATTCCTACAAATTAGAGACTTAAGCTTGCAGATCTGGGGAAGAGAAGCCAAGCTATTCTAGTCTGGTCTGAACCACAGCTAAAGGAGAGGCTCAGATCAAAGTATTTGGGTTTGAACCTTAGCTGTATGTATTGGGGGGTGCGTGTGTGTATGTATGTATTTATATTTATACATTGCAGGAGTCCAGATGTGTGATTTAATCTCTTCATGCATTGTATGACCTTATTTGCAGTCCACAAGTCATCTGAATGATGAGCTGAGAATTTATTTAGATATTGAAATAAATTCTAAGCCTCAGTGATTTTTTCTGCATCTACGGAAAATATGTGAAAGCCACAGTGGCTGATACTTATACAGAATTTAAACGTACAAAACATGAAATGCTACTAGTTTGTGATGCAAATTGATTTACAAAATGTATTTTTTTTTCCATCATTGCTAAATCTGTGCTGTATTTTATGAACCACAGCTGAAAAGTGAAAAGGTAAATGTCTGGAATATATATATGAGACAATACAACTCATTTTTAATGTGAAGCAAAGAGAAGTAGAAATGGAAAAGACTTTTTATTGTTTCTTCAAATGTAAAAATAATGAACATAGTAGAGTTTCTCTTATTTAGCTTACATTCTTCATTTGGGCACTTCAAGCTTCATAATTTCGTAAAAGGAGATAGTAAAACTCAGTTATGTTTTGATCCTTATATTTATAAACTTTAACCCATTGTTAAAATATAAAAATATGTAGTTCTATCTTCCCCCCCTGCCGCTTAACACTGGATGTAAATTGACCCACTGTACATTTTAAGATCAAGCTTGGAACTCAATTTAAATTCTAGCACATTCAAACTTCTTAAAAATATAAGTTCCATTCAAATGGGAGTTTCTTCACTGCACACAGAGCTCTAATCAAAAGTAGAGCTGTATAGAATGGTTTAAATTTAATCCAAATCTCAGTGAATTTCATGAATCTGACTATTCAAGCTTTACATGACTGGGCTCATAAAAGTTATTTCTGCTTTTATGCATGATAGGTTGCGGGTTGCTGCTGCTTCTGGGCTTCACAACAAATGCCACAAACCAGAGTTCATCTCTGCCTTCATGCATTTTTCATAGCTGCAGCTAAAAAGTAAAACTGTACTGATTGATAATAGTTAATGAATGTGTAAGCTGTTAGTGAATGTTTTCCAGTGCTTTCCACTAGTTTGGGTCACAGGGAGTTGAACTGGATAACTGATTATCCATAAAGATCACATTAGTGTATTAAAGAAGAATAGGTCAAATACAAACATCACACACACACAAAATTCATTATTTTTCCCATTAATTATATTCCTGAACACTCTAATTAACAGTATTTTACACCTTTTCTCAATTGTAGATATTTACTATGGTTTCTTCTTTCTGGGGTAAAAATATAGTGGACTGTCTATTCTAAATGTGTTTCGTATTGAGAAATTAGCATTTTAGGCTGACTTACACATTTTCTTTTTTTATAATAATGGCAAAGTTCTTCACAGACACAAAATGTGTGGAGTTCACTTTATGAAAACTGACATATTTGGCCAGAATTGTGTTATCGTGTTTCTATAGATAATTTCTTTTTCTAGTTATCTTTGTACAATGAATACAGGACCTACAATATCCTTTTTCCTTCTGCTGATATTTAATGACTTACTTTCTCACCATAGCAGGTTAAATGTTTGTTCCTTCACGACAGGAATGATGTTTCTCATTTCACAGATGGTGCCATTTGGAAGCAAGTATCCATAGTATAGTTTTCTGTTAACAGTTACATTCCTACTAGGAAAATATCTGAAGGAAGAGAGTACAAGAATAGGTGCAAGATATATTCACTAGAAATGTGTACATAATTTTTGAGAAATGCTTAGCAAAAATTAACATGCAAATCTTCATCAAAGAGAGCAGTTTAAGCTCTTCCAAGCAACCATTTCTGTCTGCAAGCAAACATGGGAGAATATCACACCATCACTTCTTTTTGGAATTACACAATTAGGGCATTCATAAAGTAAGGCATGGCAAATGAAACATCCTTTTCTTATTTTCCAGGCTTCCATGACAACTTCAGTGTTTTGAAATAGGGTCGAAGAGTCAGGTGGGGGAATGCAGTGATTTACTCCATTTGAACCATACTACACAGCCTCTCTCATTCTGAGTTGGGACGTGATACTTTTCTGGTGTAGAGCTAGCTGGAGACCACATCCCAGCTTCACACTATGCTCTTTCCTCTCACTCCAGATTAGGAATGCTATACAAGATGACACAACACAGATAGTGATGAAGCTTATCACTGTACTGTAGTTTCAACACCCAATATAAAGGAGAGGGCAAGTTATTGCCTAAATATTTACTTGTTATCAATGAATTAACAGAAATTGTTGACTAGCAAAGCAAGATCTCTAGTTTAGCATGTTTGTCTCACACCTCGTTTCAGTTCCCTTCTCCATTCTAGAACTGTCTTTTTCCTAATATATGTACCTGGATAGTTGCATGAGAGTCCTCTTTTTCTCCTCAGTGGTATGAGAGTCTGGAAAAATCTACTTGATTTTGGAACTGCTATCACCCAGACTTTTGCAGAGGTCTGCAGGAAAGCATTACAGAAGCAAAACAAAATTTTACTACAACCACAAAAGTTATGAGGGAGGGACAAGCTGTTGTTCTATCAGTGCAAAGAAACCTTTTTCTTAGTATCCAATAACTTACTATGAATTTCCAAACTTTAAAGTTCCTTGAGTATTTTTAAAATATAATTGCTTACTTTTATGCCACTTGGGAATATCTCAGGTCAGTGATTGACAAGATGCATAAGATGTTGTCACTAAAATATTGCAACCATTTATGAATAATATTCCACTGAGAACTAGACTTCTGCTACAAATCTACTTATAGCAAGGAACTTGGTGCAAGGGAAGTGCATCAGTAGGCTCTTATATTTCCCTTATGTCTGTTTTCAAGTGGGTTGTTGAACAAATGCAGTCTGCACTGCACATATAGATTACAGCTTTCTGAAAAAAGAGCCATAAACACTCTAAGTATGTACCATGGATCTGTAGGAGGAGCCATCCACACATTGATTCTGAATTTAACTACATAAATCAAATGTCATGTCAAACATTTGGAGTGATTTTGGACTGAAGCTTCTGATTTTGTTTTCTCAAAAAATGTAGTTTGCACATCTCAAAATTGACCAATAGGTGATTATTAGGAAAAAAAAAACCCCAGGAATTCACTTTCAAATCAAGTTTCTGCTTCAATGCAATATCTCAAATATCAGTCCAGATACAGAATCAAACAGAGGCTTAATGCAGTTTTTTTGTGGCTCTGAAAGGCACAGTCTGTATGCATATTTGACCTTGTGTCTAACTGTGTTAATCTAGCATTGTGGCAGTGTCTTACAATATTTGAAGCATGTAGCATGAAAATGGGGAATACTTGATTTCTACAGTTTGAGACTTTTTGTCCGAAATGAATGTGAGTTAATGAGAAGGAAGGTACAATTCATTTTTGTTCATTAACAGGTTTGACTATCAAATCTATGAACTCCTTCACCTCCAACATTACAATTATGAATTATCTAAAATTTTTTGTATCAGTTGAAGATTCACAGCCAGGGAGTATAGAGGAATTTCTGGACCAACTGAAATTGTCTCTGTAATTGAAAAAAACCCCATATATCCTGAGGTACATTCATCTGTCACTTAGTGAAGACTATGAGTTTTAATGTTTTGAACATGAGTTAAATCTACCCAAGACAGCCTTATAAATGTTTCTGGAAGGTTTTTTACCTCCGATGTTTTGACCTCTTGAAGTATTTTAGGCAGAATTGTTGAATGTCTAAAGCCTGTCGAGGACAACTAATGGAGCAGGTGTCTGGATTGAAATATGATTAGCAATCTGGTGCGTTTTGATCATATCACATGGAATTTGGAGGTGGAGTGTTGAAAACTGTGTGAGAAATGCCTGGCTGAAGAAAGAAATGAGTTTCTACTTTTCACTTAAATTCCACTATTTCGCTTATATTAATTTACGGTATTTGTGGTGGAGTATCCACCTAATTTACTTAATATGTTTTTCTCATTCCTTCTCCAATTTACATACATTACTATACCTCATTTAAAACTATAATTTGAATCTTCTGCCTATACCAATTAACATTAATTTATTGATGCAAGCAGACAAAAGAAGCTTTCAGATCTTTTTGGAAATAGTGGCTTCAAATTAGAATATCCAGTAAGAGTTTGTATTAATGATGTAATAGCAAAACTGGCCTGTTTAGTCAGTTGATATTCTTTTTGATAGGGCTGGAGTTCTGTGGAAAACAGATTTGCTTTTATTCATAAGCAGATTAATAAAGTTACTACTGAAATGCTACCTGACTCTCCTGAGTTTCCTGTTACCTCTTGCAAGCACAGTAGTAGAAGTTCAAAAAGAGCAACTAAATAAAATTGCTGTGATCAGCTCAGCCCATTAGGGTTATCAACTGGGAGGCAGAACAAAGAATACAATGATTGGTACACAGAAAGAAGTAAATCTCAGGAAGGGCTGCCGGTTCATACCATTGAAAAGAGATGTTTGTCCCATTGTTAAACACAAGCAATAGTTCATTGATAAAAAATGCAGAGATGAGTTCTATGCTCTCTGCCAGAAGCAGAGCTTTACATCTGTGTCTGAGAGTAATTCTGAAGAAAGAGAGCAAAATCTTCTGATTGATGGGTCAAACATCACTGCAGACACCACAGATCAAGGATGGTTGTGCCAACTTTTAGAAGATTCTCAAAAACATGGTCTATCAGGTGGTCTTTGAAAACATAATAAAAGTTCAGAATTGTTTTAAATAAACAATACATTATGATGCCTCTGTTGTTTCTGGCCAATAAAGGATAGATTGATGGTCAGAAGAAATAAGCTTAGTATTGATGAGAACAACAGTCAGGAAGACGAAAATCTTGATGATAAGTAGCCTAACAATTTTTGATGTAGTATGTCAAACAGTCGCTGTGAAAGTGTGTGGAAATAAATGTCTAGTATGCTAAGATTTTTTCACTTAGGGCGTGGAATCTGTCTCTATAATAAAACATCTCTAGTTTTATGGGAATATTTGTAGTCCTAAAAATTGGCTCTACAGTGTCCTTGGATTAGATCCTGTTAACATACTTTAAATATGCTTTTGCATGACCATAGAACCACAAAACAATTCAAGTTGAAAGGGACCTCAGGAGGTAATCTAGTCCAACTTCCTGCTCAGCAGGAGGGTCAGAAGAGTCAGCAACGAGAACAGATCAGCTTGTTCAGATCTGCATCCAGCTGTGTCTCCAAGGATGAAGATCCTCCCTGTTCCCCTATTTTGCTATCCTTCTAACCAGTTGAAATCTCTCATACTGCAATGCAAGTTTGTTGGTAAGCAACAAAGGAATTTAACACAGCAAGCAAAAAAGAAATAAAAGATATTAAAAATCATGGAGAAAGTGTTTTTGGGACACATTTCTGGGCATAAAAAGGAGAGAAATGTGACTAGGAATAGTAAACTTGAATTTATCAAGGATAAATCATGTCTGATCAGCCTGACCGCCTTCTATGAAAAAATGTCTGATTTGTGGTCAAGAATAATGTTGGATGTCATTCATAAAGATTTTAGCAAGGGTTTTGATACCATATACCACAATGTTTTTATGCACAGGTTAGGACCTAAAGTCAGTGTTAAAACCTGATTTAAGGCTCAAAAAGTATTATCTCCTGCATCGCACTCTGCCTGTGTCCTGGTAACAAGTTGGATACCACAAGAGTCTGTAACGAGGAACTCTGGGAAACTAAACTTTATTGAGAACTGTGAAAGGTCTGCTATAGAAGATTGAGATTTTATTTGGATTTGGATAGAAATCTCTACAATGCCAGTAGTGAAAAGATTGCCAACAGAAACTGTTTCTGGATGGTTTTAAATCATTTTAGGAGTCTTGCAATCTCCAAATGCAGAATGTAAACCAAATGATATAAATATGCACAGGCTTCAGACATTTCTGAACAAGAAATTTCTGCATAGGGGACATTGAATTAAGACATTAATATCCTTTGCCATTAATATCTCTGCAACAAGAAATGTAATTGTCCAAATGGCCCTTTGATAATATGTGATTACAGTATTACTGAGCTCAATTCAAATGAAAAGATAAGCAAAAAAACCTCAAACCCAAGGTTTATGATTTTAGAAGGGTGAAGTGAGAAATCGGAGAACTAGTACATGAACTCAAATTGCCTGACTATTTAGAGATTTGAGTAAGGAAGAGATTTGAAATTTCTGTAAAGGCAAATGTGCAGAAATTTCTGCAGCTTCAGTCCAATACAAGGAATTCTTTGTGGACAGGGTTCTAAAATATACACATAACTCAGGACACTTGCATCAAGAAATAAGCCTAGGAATGTAAAAAAAAGTTGATTAATCAACAGAGGAAGCTATAATTTAATGGTCGGAGGTGGGGATGAAGGAGAGAATAGTCAGAAGAATAGTTTTTCTTGGTGCTGCAAAGAAAATATAAAGGTTAAAAAAGATTTGTAGACACATCATGAGAAAACTAAGGCTTCTTTGCAGTAAGAGAGAGTTAGGTGTTAAAAGCCTTAGATTAATACAACACTATACTTTTTAGTAAGGATAATAATAACTAATAGAAAGGCAAAGACAGAAAGATTAATAAGAATAAAAGTATGGAAGTTAAAATCCCACATATGAGGTTGAGGAAATCTCAAAAATTGTGTTCCAATCACAAGGACCCGATATCTCGAGCTCAGAGTTTTGGAAAAAAGAAAACTGGTAGATTTCTATGTATACCAAATTGGAAGTGGGAATCTATAAATGTAGGATAATGAATATTTATATATCTATATATAGATATATCTTTTTTTTAGACTAGGAGAAGTCAACTGACCTATCAGCTAGATCTAAGTAATGTAGAAAATATCAGAACAAATTTTGAAGGAAAGTATAATAATTCATAGAGGTAAATGAAAAATGGGAGAAAAAGAAATACATATTAAGAGAAGACAGATTATTCCAGACTAATTTTTCTTTCATTGATTGAGTAATTGTCTTTCTACACTAGAAAAATATCATAGATCTCATAAAAATAGCATGTAAGGAAAGCTCAGATACTCTCCTGGAAAAGAATTATTAGTCAAGAATCATAGAGACAATCTGATATAACACTAAATAGAAAGTTGCTCATTAAGATAATAGAGTTGATAACTAAATCCTAAAATGAACAATCAGCTTACTAACAGGTAAACCAGACTGTCCTGGAAGGAGAAATAATGGTCTGGCACAAAGATGCTTGCCCATGTTTTCGTTAATGAAGTCAGTGCTAAAATTTAGACCCTGATGATGAAAATCCTTCTGACATAACATATGGCAATGCTATCAACAGAAAAAAGAATTGAATACAGTGTAGAAAGAAATAGAGTGTGTCTGGATCAGCATTTTATTTCAGAGCAGGAGGGGGCTTTTAACATCAGTTTCCGGATTTTCCCCACTTACTAACCTGTGGCTTGGAACACAAGTGTCTCAAAGAGCAGCTGGAAGGTGTTTCCTGGAGTATCAGGAAGGTACCTGATGCTCTTCAGTCACAAAGAGCTTCACTGTACCAGACCAAAGTTTAAAGAAGTCCTTATCCCAAAATGTGTGGACATCATGTCCTTAGTACCAGCTACTCTACTCTACAGATCCACCCATACTAATCCACACTGTTCAGTAATGTAGGCATATAATGTAGATGTAGACTTGATAGCTATTTATTTATTTATTTTCACTATGGAGTTATAAATTATATATTCCTGTTAGGTAAATTTACACTGAAACCTAGGCCCCAAGACAGTATATATCATATGCCCTGCCCAGTGGTCACAAATAGGATCAGATTAGCTGAATCCGAACTAAAGTCTCTGGTATGGATCTTGGGTAGACAGTGGGGTCTGAGCACCAAATCTTTGTAATACAGATCCACCACTACTGTGCAGTTGTACTTTCTGAAGCAGGAACAGTCTTTGAAACACTTGGAGCTGGAATAGCAGAGGGATTTATCAGCTAGCAATGACTTGGAAGTAGAAACTTTGGTTATATTACTCCATCACAGAATAGTGTAAGATAATGTAGTGATGTGACTACAGAAAAAGGAGTGTGTGTGAGTCAGCATTTTTAAAAATTGATGTCTAAATCATGATAAATTATTATTAATATCTTTATACTAGAAGCTGAAGAACATATTTTCCAAGACTAAAATGCTTTTAAATGTTGGGGTTTTTTACCTATGTTCATAACATTACTTGGAACATCTGAATTTTGAACAATGTTTGCTCCTCCTGCTAAATACTTACAGTCTCTTAACTTGAGAATGCAAAATTGAGTTTCTCAAAATCATATTATTTCCTTTCTTGACCCAAATTACAAATAATTTAAGTAAGCAAAATAAAACCCCATTGCTACAGTTTCCAATTTCTATGGAATATTGATAAAAAATATTCATATGAATCTATTTTAATATATATATATATAGTCATCTGGCTGTGGATCTTCTGTAACTGAGGGGCTGGAATCTATCAACTGTCTCTGACCTATTCATTAATTTGGATGAAAAAAAAGAGTTAGGGTAGCAAGTTACATTTACAATGCATTTTTACATATTTGTGGTAATATACACTAATATATTTGTGCTAATTATTACATTCTGTATGATTTTCTTCATTTTTCTCAATATATTTGTTCCTAATACATTTTTATACCTTACAAGAAACTAGTTTGATGGTAAATCTTCATTCAATATGTTATTTGATTTTGAAAGTAAACTATTAGGTACCCTAAGGAAATCTTGTTTAAAAACCTTATTACTGTACAACAAAGTATGTGGAGTGCCTTATGCTTTGAGGAGTGGCAGAGTTGCTTCATCCCATTAATGGTCATGAAAATACTGAACAGACATTTAGGTAATGGTTACTCTTGAAGAAGAACATTTTCAGAATCTGTTCTGTATCTCTACTTCTTTGTCTTCCCAATATGAAATTTAGTAAATGTCATAGAAATTTTGCCACATATGAGGGGAAATTGTTCTTCAGTCAGAATGTTCCACATTACCTGCTAATTACTAATATCTTGCTTGTACTTTGAGTCAGTTACTTTTTTCCAAGTTCTGGATTCATCTGTTTCCTTTCAAAAATAGTAGTACAATGATTGCAACAAAACCTCAGTGCCCCATTATGAGATCTATTCATATTGTATCACTCAGTACTAATTACCAGGTGCTTCTTTAGGCCTCATCTTTTAAAGATGTGATCATCTGCTCAATTTTATATTCTGTGAATACTTCCATTAAAGGCAAGGGGCTTCTCACTGAGATTAAAGGTAAAAGCACATGTTAGTCTTTATGAGATGTCTTTGGAACTGCTATTATTAGCTTTGATTTATGTATTGTCTATTTTTTAAAAATTAAAACTGAATAAAAGATAAAATTTGATCATAAATTTTGAGTCTTAATAGAAAACATTAGTCAGTAAGTTATTTAAATAATTCCTGAAATATAGCAAGCTAATAAAATCAGTCCTTGGGCACATTGCTATGTTAAGTACTTGGGCTTGATGCAATTTTAAAATCAGTAGTTCAAATGCAGCTTATTTGCTATCTTTCATGATTTTAGAAAGATATGTTTTAATATTCATCTGTTCATTTCTATTTTGGGATAACAGGATACTAGACCAATTAATGATTCCAAATGCAACTTACAGCAAATTTAGGAGCATTATTCCAAGCTTTATGGAAGGCTGGAAAACCATTGGAGACTGATCCTACTATAACTGAGAGGTGCAAATTTTATTAATTTCACCGGTAGTGGACCTGGATTTCGGACAAGGGTTTTTATCAGCTTAGTTCTAGCCTGTATTTATGCTGCAGAAAATGTACTTCCATTACCCCAGTCTGCCTTATGCATGTGCCACATGCTGTACTGATGTGCATCCAAAAATAATAAAACACTCAAAATGTGAAAGGAAGAAACTGTTATGCATAAGTCATTGCAAGTACAAAGCCAATTTTGTATCATGGGATGGTGTCCAGAAACATACTCAGTGAGGAAAGAGTTTTCTTTCTTTAAAAACAAACCTGAATCTTAATTTAAGCAAAGTTTAGAATAAATTATTTTCTTTTCTTTATTTTCCCTGAATGGTTTCATTTCCGTCATGATACAGGGATTGGGTTTTGTTTCATTTTTTCAGTTACAATACTATTTACAGGTTTTATTCTTATTTACCATGAAACAAAATTTCTCTTAAATGTTTCCAGGCCCAAAACTCAAAGAAAAAAATAAATATAGAAAATCTCTTTGATTATCTTGATCTGAGAAACTCTTCTGCTGGCAAATCATTCCCTTTCTCTTATGTTTTCTTCCAGAGCCAAAGGACGTGGTAAGTTCTGAACTGCCTGGACCTTCTCTGCTCTAGAGAAGCTGCTAGTCCCACAGTTAGGACATGTGGTAAGCAGGTGGGAGACCAGTCTTTAGCTTCATTTTTTTGGGAAAAAAAAAATCTACTTTCTGTTCTGTTCAAACCAATTCACTTCCTACAAATTAGATATTCTTTGGACCAGAAAATGAAAGGGAATTTCATGTTCAGCAAGGCAGCAGTTCAGCTAGCAGATGGAAGAGGAAGTTCTATGTTCCACAACTGTGCACTTCTCAGGTGAGGACTGGCATTATTTTCTATAAAGTTAGATATTATTTTTAAACAAAATTGGGCAAGTTATATTCTGATTCCATTTTGGCAAATGTATAAAGAAAACTCAAAGGACGAGGAGAAGTAGTCAGCCTAGGAGAGGAATCTAAACTGCCCCAAAAAGGGATACTTCTGAACTGCTAGAATTTTAAGCTACCAACACAGGCAATATTTGTTGAAAATGGAATGCTTTGCTTTCAGCAACTTTTAAATTTTAAGCAGGAAAGAGTTGCTCAGGAAATATCTGTTCATTTATCAACAAAAGTGAGATGTGCAATACTATTCATTTCGACATAGTATTCTGAGAGAGTCTGATAAAATATGTTATGCTGATGTAAAGTATGTTTTAAAGTAGTGAAATACAAATTAAACTAAACTATAAAGTCATAAATACAATTATTTTTCTAAAGAATGGAGCCAAAGAGAGTGGAAACTCTTTGTTGTGTTCATATTTAAACCAAGACTTCAAATGATACTTATGTTTCTCACATAAGTGAGAAACAATATTTCCTCACAGAAATTCATGTCTTCTTTCAAAAATTACAAGGAAGTTTCCATTCTGAACTGAAAAAATAAAACATGGAATAAGCTTGGACATGTTTCCTTCTAGTTCCTCATCTTATCTGACTCACTGCATCTGATGGTGTGTAAACATATTTCATTAAGGCACCAGAAACTAAATAAAAGGAAAAAAAAATACTTAGAAGCTCTCCACAGGGATGGCATGAACTTCTCATTGGTTATTGGTTCCATTGATAACTTTTATAGATAGAGTCACAGAAGTTCGTAAAAAGATTCTGATGTTCAGATGTCACAGTGTGGAGCATTGTACACACTGAAAAATGTACTCATGTCCTCACAGTCATATTAAAAGTATGTCTATTCCTTTGTTGTTCTAAGTAATTCCCCGCTTCCCTGCCCTGGTGCTGTATTTGTATCTGCTGTGAATAAAGCAGCACCACTCTCATTTGGTTATTTCTCCTTGCACCAGCCCTGTCAATGCCAATCCAAAGTGAAAATAGACCCAAGATTTAGAAGAGTCGGTGGAGAAAATACAAGCCAAACCTCATGAAACAAAATGTAGTGAGAGGATTTATCAGAGGCATTCAATAGCAACTTCAACAGCTAAACGTTTTTCAAAGCATTATATGTCCAAGGTCATGTAAAGGTCTTGGCATTTTGGCAGGTTTTGTTGGGCAGTGTGGGTGGAAGCTCACAGCAATCCGTGCAGCAACACAGGGGTAACAGAGCAACCTTCTCCCTGCCCTGCAGGGCACAGTTTTGCAGTGTTTAATCAAAAAGCTCCTCAACTTCTTGCAAATTCCAGGTGAGATCCTGCCAAGTAACAGCATGGAAAAGAAGCAGGGTTATGGCAAGAGCTGAAGGACCATGGGATCAAACTTTAGAGAGGACTGAAGGGGTGCTGGCACCTTGCCCATCAGCCATGGGTGCAGCCTGGGTGCCCGCGCTGGGCGCAGCATGGAGACAGCTGCCAGGGCTGTCTTTTCCGCCCAGGCTGCATCTGCCCAGAGATGAGGCTGCAAAATTGATTCCTTTTGAATATTTTAAGCCTTTGGAAAGCTTCAATACGTTGTTATTTCCTTCTGCTTCTAGTTAGTCCTTACAGTTGTGCTGTTTTGATGTGAGCTGACTTTGTGGGGTCAGGCGGGTTAAATGGTGTTTGATTAAAATCAGAACACCCAACAACTACTGTTTCACAGTTCGACTTTGTTGGCCTCTTCATCTGGGAATTTAGGAAGACACCTTTAGCTTCAAAAAAAGGGGAAAAAAGTGCGCAGCTTTTTTCAGCTTTTTTTTTTTTTCCATATGGCTTAAAGAGAAACAAAGAGAAAAAGCCACATTGTGTATGTTTTTCTGGCAATGGGCCTGCCACTGTTTATCAAACCAAGGCAAATCCAATTAGCCTGTGGCCTGCCTCCCAACCTTATTAACCTGCTCAGCTGTGAGAAACCCAACAGCCCCTGCCAATATCTCATTTCTCCAGCAGCTGATAAGATCAGTTCAAGATATTCAATGGGGTTTCCTTTCACTTCGGCTTCATCACAGTCACCGGCATCTTAACCGTGGTAGCCGGATCTTATTTTCCTCTCATTTACTACATGAAATAGGATGGCGACTCCGAGGCCTATGCAGCTTGTTGGAACAAACAGCGATCAGGCCTTCCTGGCGTTTGACAGGACGGGCTGATTTTCCTTATCGCGGCTTACCCACAAAGGCCCGGGCCAGGCCGGGGTTATTAGCATTCCTCGGTGAGATGCGTCAGGCCTATTTCTGTCACGCAGACAGATTGAGCCTTTCACTCAGGCTCGCGAATGAGTGACACATGGCCTGACTGGGAGGACAACATTGTTATTTGAGTTAAGAAATCAATTTGTATCAAATGTACACTGTAATTTATTTGTTGGCTTTGAAGGGAACCTGGCTGAGATAAATGGGAATGGGCTTCTTTCTTCCCCCCTATGCTGAGCTGATAAAGTTCTTGTGAAGCTCCAGATAGCTCCAGTCAGAGCCAAAGTGACAAACATGTTTAAAGTTGCACAGTGATCTTTAAATCTCAAAAAGAACACCTTGTCGGACATGATAGAACATTTTTTACCTTTTCCCTCTATCTGTCAGAAAGCTGCTGTGACACATTGCTTTAGTATTTTTGCTGACATTTTCTTTATCAAGCACATCTGTTTGTGGTCGAAAGATGCTTATTCCTATTTTCTTCAATCTACAGCAGCCTAGGAAACTGCCAAAAGGAAGGAAGAAAATGAGACATTCTTTCCAAGAATAATGCTTATTTTATTTTTTTTTTAATTGTGACTTTTCTTGACTAGTTTTCTTTTTGCTTTTGTTAAAAGACAGAAGAAACACGGGGAACATGTATCATGAGATCTTGTCTATTTCAAGAAGTTTGGTTTGGGTTCAGACGAATGGTACACTAAGATGTTGGTATTACATGTTAAATTGTTAACTATGAGATTGACATTTTCCTTATTAGAGTTATAAATATAAGCCTAAATGTTGGCTCTATGCATCAGTGTCTTTATCTTTGGAATAATATGAATAATCAAAAGTTACATCTATGGTATGGTTGCACTTATGACTCCATAATGAAAAAATGCTAGTAAATTAGCCACAGGCAGAGAAGCTCCTTGACATTTCCGTACAATAACCTGATTGTTTCGTTTTGGCTTTCAAAAGTGATCTAAATGTAACGTCATATTAGATCACCATGTAAGGTACCTTACCCTCCTCTGCATTATATTCATCTGCATATAGGCTGTTCTTCAAGAGACGTGCATGTGTATGAGTGCTCATGCACACAAACATGCAGCAATATAGACTGCTGCACTTGGATTAGTCCACACAAAGTACAGCCATTGTCAAAGCAAGGTCAAACTTGAGGTAGTCCAAAGTGGGCAGCCTGGGTCAAAGGGTCTTCCAGTCCTTCTGGCAGCTAGGTCAAATGTGATTAGTATGCAAGTATTTTTTAAGATAAGCTGGCTTTAGGAACTGTTAAACTTATGAATGGCCTGATCACATCACCAAACCATCACACCATTCCCAAGAAACTCAGAGAGGCCCACTCATCGTGATTAACTCTTCTCTCAGGCTGACCAACCAATATATATTGCTGTCTTCTTTCCCACCTTTCCTCTGGGAATGTTGCAATCCTTTAGGCTGTAAGCAGCCTGCCAGCCTTAGATCTTGTTATACCTGTGAGTACTGACACTGTAATGGTGTTAAGCCTTACTCTCAGGTTTCTTCTGTGCCATGGCCTTTGGGCGAGATCTTGCCCTTTTACCTTTCTGCTCAGGTGCAGTGACACTGCTGCTATTCTGGGTTGCCTGACATTTTTAGTGCAGTGCTTTTTAACCCTCAACTCCGTGTTTCCACATTTAGGCAACAGCTTTGGATTTTGTCTCACCTTGGCAGCCCAAAGACAATATATAATTTTAAATATCTAAGACAGTTTCTGATTTTCATCTCCTGGCACAGTCTAGAGATGTGACTTTTGATTTTCATAGGCTCAGAATAGGCAATACTGCAATCCAGCTCTAATTAACAGGAGTTTACACACATTTATATTTCTACATAAACATATTCTATAAAACATGCAGCTTCTCAAATGAATGAGCCACACTCTTTTAGCTATATCTATATATCTGTTTACAATTATTACAGACTGAGGACATCAATCAATTCATTGTCAGATCAAACTCTTCAAGAAATCATACCAAATATTTTTTTAACCTCATTGCTTTAGAAATAACCATTGGCACTGAAGTAATTTAGACCCCAGAAATATCAGTGCAAAATAAAACACCCTCTAGCTCTGATACAAGAGCACTCTGTCATGTCTACAGCTTCACTCTATTAAAATAATACATCCTCAAAAGCACTTGTTTTGGCCTTCTCCTGCCTTATCTTATATCCCTTAATGACAGAAAATGGAAAGAACTTAATTTCTCTTTGAGGTTTGTATTAATTCATTATGAGCAATGTCAATTTTGTCTCTGCTGTGAGTAGGCCCCTGATGATAGCATAAAATTGAACCTTATGCGTGGAATTTGGAGAGGAAGAGAACAGATGCAACATTGTGCCATGTTTGTTGATGATTTATTTTGTGTCATGTTCTCTAAAAAGCACAAAGGCTGGCAGCAGGGGCAAGCTGACATTCATCTGGTCTTCACTAACTCACATGAATCAGAGGGAATGCTCTGGGCCAAGGGGTTCCCTTCTGTGTCTTACCTGAGAGCAAGTGAGTGTGTATAGATGGGAAAAACTGTGATGAAACCTGTGGGGCAAGCAGTGTGAGAAACCCAACAAGCAGAGAGTCTTCAGCAGGAGCAGTGGTTCCTGAGGAGATCAGGATCATAGATACCAGAAGATAGGGGAAAAAAAAAAAAAAAAAGAAGAAAAAAAGAGAAAAAAATAAAAAACTCAAGAAAACTCCCTTTTTCTTAAGAGAGGATTGCATTGAGTTTGGTTCAAGAAGCCTTTCAAAGCTGTTGGATTCAGAGTAAGGCTTGAAAAAAGCAAGGATACAGTGGGCAAAGGATGATTTATTTTTGTATTCTCTTACTTTTATTGTCTTACTTAAGCATGCCTCACTTGTCTCTTTATAAAGGTCCATTGTTTTAGTCTGAGCTAAAATAAACTAGAATTTCAGAGTTCATTGGATGTTTTTTGGCTTGCTTGCCGTAAGAACAATATCTACCTCAAAACTCTCGCTGACTCAGGGTCCCTTCCCTGAAGATATCTTTGTGTATCCTGAAAGCTGCAAGAAATAGCAAACTGAGAGACAAAGAAAATGAATTCTAGCTATTTCACAAGCCAATTTCTATGAACCTAAACTACACACGTAGAAGGATTGAATTATAATTTTCATCTGTAAATGAAGAAAATATAAAACTCAGAATAATATTCTGGTCTTTAATAAAACAAAACACTGTCTGCATCCTTAACACTGACTAATTACTCAAGTGAAGTGTCCTTCATTGTGCAACCCCTACTGACACAAAATGGCACTCTGTCACATTTGGGCAGTCAGACTACAGGAGGGGGGTTTATGAAGATGATGCTGTAAGTATGTAAGACATCTGAGGGTGTCAGTGTCTCCTTCCTTAGGTCTCAAGCACATGTCTGGAAGTGGTAATTATTTTTAGAACACTATCATGGCTCTAGAGAAAATGGTTCCTTATATTCCTCCTTGGAGAGAAGGGAAAGGGAGGAAGAGTACAGCAATGTACATTTTCAGAAGCTCATGCTAAAGTTCCTCTGGAGTAACTTTTCCGAGTCTATGTTTAGAGACTTAAACCCCAGCATACACCTGAAAGCTCAGAATAAAATGAGAAATCAGTCTACCCCCTTTGCCCCTATCTGGGATGGCTGTGTTGAAATGCAGCAGGTTGAAGAGGAGTTGAATGTGGTAATTAACAGGCACTGCTGAAATGTGTTGCTGAAATTGTGTTTGGGAGAACACCTGCTAAAACGGAGGATGTAATGAAGTGAAGGCATGTTAAAACTGTAAACATATAAATTCTGGACCAATACTAAACATTCCTGGGAGAAGGAGCCACTCTACACTGAAGGTAGTAGGAGGCACAAGAGTTAAATGCCAATTTGAAATGTAAGAGTTAAAATCTCAGGTAAAAAAGGAAACAAAGCTTCTATTGAAGAATATTTCAGGAATGGCAAGTATGTCTATCTGTGAATAACCGAATAACCCGTGTCTAGTGCCCGTGTACAATGTGCTACATGCTCCCACTGAAGAGTGAAAACAGCTAAACAGCAAGTGGTCTCAGTGAAGCCACAGATCACAGCTAAACCTGAAATTATGATGCTCATTTCAGGACTACAAAAAATGGAACTCTAGAAATTTCTGTTTCACTTCCCTTGATTTCTGAATAAAGGTTTGAGATGGTGTTCATTAATTAACAATAAATTTTGAATTGGTTAACTTTTTCTGACAGTCAAATCCTGGCTAACACAAAGAGAAGTATATCACTCCTTATTAATATAGGTTGAGAGAAAAGCCTTCCGGATATCAGGCATCTCTAAGTTTCTTGACTGTATATTTTCAGACCAAAAGTATCCATGTCAATATTTGCTTCAGACTGAATCATTTTGGACAGTTTGGGGAAATAATTTGTGGAGTTCTGATGACTTTTATTTAGTCCATTTGCTATTCCAGTAGATACATCCCTTTGAAAAGAAGCAATTTGATGGAAAGCAGGCTGCTTGGCAGACTGTTGGCTTTCACAGGGTCTTTTTTTTTTTAATGAAAACAAATAATTGTGATATTAACATCTAATTAAAAACTGGGTAATAATGTAGATAGAGTAGATAGCAGGACTAGGGTTATAAGGAAAGATCAGCATTTTTGCAGCTATGGTAATTTTAACTCTGTATTTGAAATATTCTCAAAAATATTTTTTTTTGTTCAAATATCACATTTGGTTCAACAGCTCTGAACAAGCTGCTGAAATAATGCCACACAGTAGAACTTAACCCTTAGGTGAACAGGTCGATATAAAACTGAGATATTTGTTATATCACAGACCTGGAACACTTGGTTACTGATTAACCCTTAGTAAGAAAATGTTCTTTGGCTTAGCAAGTAGCAGATTTTTATATTTAGTAGAAAAACTTGCCTGTGTTATTTTAACAGTATTCAAGATATAAATGAATAATATAATCTCTTCAAAAAGAAAATACAATTCCAAAAGGTTTAATATTAAATCTTTTTGAGTATTAAGTGGCACAGTGGTGCTGCTACAGATCTAGAGAGTCTCTTTCATATGATCTCCTGGTCTTCATCCTGTCCAACACTGCAGGAATTAGAGATAGTCTAATTCATATGAGATGAACTTGGTGAGGATCATTTCCCACTTTCAAATGCAAACTTACTATCATACATTGCATGAAAGAACATCCCCTCTCAACTGTAATTCTTCAATAATCAGTTGCAGAAGGCCTGAATAATGAACTTGATTTCTGCCAGGCTTTTTAAGACAGAGGCACCAAATGCATCATATTACACATTGTAATTAAAAAAACAAACAAAAAAAACCAACAACAAAATAAACCAAAGAAACACCAAAGCAAACCAAAACAAAAACCCCAAACTAACAAAAAAGCCCCCCTACCTATAAATACCATCATTCTTCCAGGTGCTTTGGGAGGCGGGGCATAGAAAATGAGGAGAATCCAAAAAATGTAATTTTATTTTTAATATTTGTAATTTGGCACCAGATTTTTGACCTCTGTCAGTAAGCCATGAAGTGAAAGAGAAGTTGTTTCTCAACCCCAGCTTTCTCCTGCTCGACAGGCATTTAGACAGCATAGGAAAAAGACTAATAGGGCCATGCCACAGCTGTCTCTGAGGCAGCTGCAGGCCAGGCCACAGCTGCAGCTTCCTGTCTGCCCAGCAGGTTGTTGGAGAAGCATCTTGAGATGGACAGTTCCCACTGTGGGTTTCTGCAGCTCATGGATCTCAGCAGCTAAACAGCTGATTGTTGTAGACTGCATAACTATGTGTAAAGCACAGCCTTTGTAACAGCCTCAGATTCTTTTCTTTTCTTACTGCTCAAGCCTGGAAACAGAGGGGGAAAAAAAGCTATTTAAAAAGCTAACCCAAAAACACTTAGGGTGTGATCTCTTCCAAACCCCGTTTATTATTTGACTTTTACTCCTTGGCGTATTTAGCACCATATTGCTGCTTTGGGTGCTAGCATGGAGGACCAACGTAACTGTGTTCCAAATCTCAATCATAGTATAAATAGCTTAGTTTATTAAAACTGTGCTTAAGACAACCATGTCTGATACTCTTCAGCAGCCAGCAATCCGCTTAGCAACCCCTTAATGAATGCTTGCTTTTGGAATCTTGGGTATTTTGTGGTATCTACTTGCCACTGTTGTGTTAAGTAAATCAGAGCAACTTGTTTCCAGCGAACTCACCTTAGAGTGAGTGATGTGCTTCCAAACGTTTTCTGTCAAAGTGCTTGAGATACAATGTTAGGAGACTTTTAATAAAATATTTGGTTTTAGTTAAAAATAGCAAAGGCAAACACACTTCTCATCAATAGTGGGATAAACTGTAAATGATAGCTTTCAACAGAGTAATAGAGCAGAGTAAACAAAGAAGAGCAGCAGAGGCCCGTAAAAAGCAAAATAACTTTGAAACTCTACTGATTAAGATGCTAAAGTAGTTTCCAATATTTATTACAAAAAAGCTAATTAAAGAGTTTACATTTTATCATGCACAGTAAAGAACTCCTGACAGGCATTGTTATAATATGAAATGCTGCGGTCTCCAATAGAGTTCAATTTAGATCAACAACAAAGAAAGAAAAAAGAAGAAATAAAACAATTAAAATGTTGCAAGCAGACTGCCTTAAGCTCAGGGGATGCCTTTCAGAAAACTGTTTGGTAGAAGCAGTGCAAACTGAGCCACTACCTTGGGAATAATATTTTTCCTGATATTGTTTCAGATTGAAGGGTTTATAGGAGGCAGTATATAGGTTGAGTAAGCCACTGGCTAAAAGACTGGGGAAGTATAGCAGTTTATCAAAGGCTAATCATGCTGATTATGCAAGAAGATCCACAGGTGCTGGTGCAAACCATTCATTGGAGAATTAGTGATTCCTGCATCATTACTGATCAGATCAACAGATGTCTATACTGTTACCAGTTAATATTAACTTGCTAATAAATATGTTTGCCAAACATATTCAACTAGAAAAAATTTTGACACATCTTGTACAGGTGTATTAATTTCTTTCAAACATATTTTTGCCTGAGAGAGCCTTGGACACTCTATTGATTTCACTCTTGCCCAACTGTTTGGTGATGCATAATGATATACTATGCCTATCATGATTTTAAAACAGTCAAACATTGTTTATTTATTTTAACTACAGTATTTTGTTGTTATATTTGCAGACGAGGCTGAGAAGATGGTTCTACTTTTGGCTACTAATTTTTCTGCAGGAGCTATGAGAAGGCAATTTTTGTTTGTCATTAGCAGCCCTAAGGATCTTCATATTTTATTTCCCCGGCAGTCAGATGTATGAGCTGTTACAGAGGACAGAGTTGAGCTATAGAACACAGAATACACCCTGCTCTGACTCATTTTCTGTCAGCGATACAACTGTATGATTTGCTTTCTTAATGTTTTACTTTGTGTCAGTTCTTGGAATAAAATTAATTGGCAAAGCAGCTCAGATAAGGTAGCAGCATGAGGAAGGACCACAAAAACTTAATCACAATGTTTCTTGCAGCAGGTGATGAGCAGGAATTTCCCATCCCTTGTTCAGCATATAATAATGATGCTAGGACACCTCTGCTGGAATCTCCTGGATCCCAGAGAGTCCAACTATTATAGCCATATGATATATGACCATAGACACATCAGCCTTTCTTTCAGATTTTACATTTCAAATTAGTCAGAATTAATCACCCCAGTACTGCGTGCAAGGGACCAGTACAATTTATTGCCACAAGAGAGCATTCCCACTTTATTCCTACTCCATTTTATTTATGTAAAGGTTTCCTCACATAAATGGAAATTAACACACCACCATTTTTAATAGGTAGACTTTCTTCTGTTTCTAAGGCTGTTTCATTCCCTTAAACTTTTCTATTTTCTCTGCTGAAAAAAGTCTTTTCTTCTTTCTGTGAAGTCTGTACTGCCTTCTTGTCTCTGTTAGAAAGCAGTACACATCTCTGTAAATCACAATGTATAGCTTTCCTTCTACCACCCAGACATTGCTGTTATAACTTGTAGATTGAATTATCAAATTTATTCTACGTTGACTGCTTGAAAAATCTGGGCTGTCATGAGGGTGCTTGGCTATGGAGTGATATTATTCTCACCAGACTGTCCCAGGCCTCTGAAGGTTCTTGTGGTTTCCAGACATAATCCACAAAATTTGGATTTTCATCTCTAGTCTCACAAGTAACATCTCTCCCTGCCTTGTTCAGGTCCTGTCTTATAAACATGACACTCATGTTTATAAGATCCTCTGTTTACATTTTTATTGACTGTAGAACAAAAATCTTAATAAAATTAATTTACTCCAATGGAGTTCTTGTCAGGAGATGGTCATAGCATGATGCAAAGCCAATTGGTTCTCTCAGTCTTTTCAGTGAATTGGACTTGAGATGGTTTCTCTTGTGTTTTTATAGGAAACTAAATGCTCTCCTTCCAGCAAAAGCACTCATATCTCTCAACATTCCCTTTACTCTTGGGCACTGCATCCTGCTGTCTTGACATTCCTGCCAGCTTGCACTGTGGATACCTGGTGTTACCCATTCCCCAGCGTGTGCCAGCACCTCCATCAGCATTTATTCAGGGTGCTCTACATCACCAACACCAGAGATGACTGATTCACTGGCTATTTTTCCCCACCATCAAACATGGAGTTTCATGCTCCTGGCTAATATGGAATATCCTCTTCAATTTGTTGTTTAGAGCTTAATCCTAAATCCATTAGAATCAACAGAAACTTGTTCCTGTTGTCCCAATTCATTTCGGGGTATTTCGTCTGTATTTACAAAGGTGTTCACATTGCTTTTGGAAATTTGCCTTCTCCTTGGTGAATGTAGTATACAAATAAAAATTTCTTATTTATTTATGTCTTTATTTTCCTAAACCTACTTATGAGAAAAAATGGATGAGTCTTCATGCAACACCAGTTTTAAGTACATCCATTGGGTTGTATTTCAAACAACATAATTTTCTTTACTCCTTTTCACTCTTGCTGTTTCCATCCTTCTCCGTTCATGTTAACCATATCATCATTTTACATGAAAGGAAGTTTTTCTTTAGCACTGGGCTCATAAAAGTAAAAGATAATATGAATGAATATCACTGAGAGCCAATTTTTCTCAGCTAAGTTTTAATGCACGTTCAGGCTACCTACAGTGGCTGTGATAGAAGAGAGAAATGAGACTTCAGGCGGCTTTCTAAGGAATGAAAATCATTCCTCTTGCTGTATTGTTGTTGCACAGGGCCAGCAGGTTAATGGCAGAGGAGCTTTATAGTACATAGAATTCCCTGGCTGCAGAGGACAGAAAAGCACAGGAGCGGGGCTGTAGCCCATGCATTTGTGTGCTGCTATTAAGCATCCACAGGTGCATTACTCAGCAGAAGAGTGGCAGCAGCTGTTGGTGCTGGACCATACTAGAACACGACAATTTTTTGTGTCCAAGGATGCCTGTGGCCAGATGTGTATTTGCTTGGCTATTTTTGAGAGCAGTTTAATTTTTCTTTTAATTTATAACACTGAATTTCATTAATATAAATAAAATAATATCAATCAAACCCATCATACCTTTTTAACTGATTTTTTTATTAATCCAAGAAATTTGGTTTTAGCTTTTGCTACATTGGCAAGAAAATCATAACTATTACAAACTGCCAAGAGAATATCTACATCTCAGTGCAGAATTCATTGTATTTATTCTTATTCACTCAATGTCTTTAAGAAAGGAGGTGTCATTCCCAGTGACTCCATGCACAGACACCATTTGACTATGAATTGCAACCCCAGCCAATGCCACTTTGATTTTACTCTTATCTTTCCTTTCACAGGACCATTCCCACAACTTTTACACCTCCTGCCAGGTAGGCAGACACTCTGAGGCACAATGTCAATCATTAGACATGAAAAATATTTCAGTATTTTAAAGTTAGAGTATTTGTCACAGACTCAAATGATAGAGATCTAATGACTTATCAGAGGCTTTGCTTATAAACACACCCCTCTGCTATTCTCAGAGCTCAATATTGTTATTATTTTTTCTTATTCTTTTCATTCTCGTACTTAAAACAGAAACACATTTTCTCCTAGAAAATGCTGACAGCATATCTTGGTATCTCAAGGCAGAAAGGTTGCTTTCCCCCAGGCAGTGTGCTGGCAACTTTCACATGGACATAGATGACTGAGCTGCCTATAGGCACCCTTGCTTTCATTGTTTCCATAATTCAATATGTTTAAGAACAGCCACGCTAACAAACATTAGAAAGAGGAGTGGGGAGTGAAACTCTACAGGACTAAACTTCAGAAATACAGTACAACTAAAAGAAGGCAGCATTCAGAGTAAAATTACAGGAAAGATTTGTCATGTAAAAATAAGACCTCTTCTGAAGCTGAGACATTACTACATGCAATCAAAGTGAAAAGCACTGCTTAAAATAATAAAGCAGAGATTGTCCTAATGCTTTTAATATGTGGTTTTTAAGTAAATCTTTAATAAATTACATATTATCACAAATAATTTCTGATTACTACCTTTTGCTACATCTAACTAATCCATTCTGTACCACACACAAAAGCACTCCTGAGTGAGCTACAACAAAGACTGAAGCATATGTTCTGAGTCAAACAGATTTAGCAAAATTTTTTTGGTCTCTTAAACAAGTTTGGATTACAATAAAAATGCAATAAAAAAAGAATACATTTCCAAGCTGCCAAAGGTAAAATTCATTCATGACAAATAAGAATTTCACTGTTGTGCAGCTGCAGAAGGAAAAGACCTAATGTATATAGCAGAAATAATTTTACTTGGGTTGCTACCTAAATTTTTATTATGAACTATAATCTTTTGAGAATTAGTCAGTTTATGTTTAAGAAGTGCAAATGACTGAGTTAAAGCCAGAGTCATGTGAGATAAAAGGTATACAGGCACAACTCAGTATGATTCCTTAACCACTTAGTGAACTGATAGAGGACAAGACAACAGAAAGATGAACTGAGTTACAGAGAAGTTACTCCTCTCTAAGTATTGGACAAGAAATTCTATCAGTCACTGAGGTAATTCTGAAATACAATTACTAATACAGACTGTTAAAGAAAGCCATAAGAAGGACATGATGCTCCCTCTCACCACATAGTTGGTGAAAGAACAAAGAATATGAAGATATGCAGGGGCTCAGAATTTCCACATGCATTTTGACCTCTGAAAGAACATTTCTTTTGAGACCTTTTGAATGCCCATATAGGGTGTATGATGGAGATGACTTACATTTGAACAGATATATACACAGCTTTCCTGGGGGAGTATTGTTTTGCTTTTGCACATACTTATGATGCTACACCAGAACTATATCATGTGCAATTGCAAAATTTGAGGCTGACTTGGAAGTTTCAGCTGATGATTTATTTCATTACAAGAGGAAATGCTCTCTTCTTTTATTGTTTTTCTGTGCAAAACATGACACTAAGACTTGACAATCTCTGAGAAAATTTTTTTCATCCATAAAGAAGCTGAATGATCACCTGTGACTGTGGAATGTATTTTTCCCTCATTTGTATTATACAGAGTTCTTGATAATGCCTTGGAAAAGATCTTGGAAAGTGGAAAAGATCTTGTGTGATGCTTTAGAACTAGCTTACCAAACAGATTTATTACAAATTGCTACATTTTGTGAAGTAACATGAAAGAATGTTACAGGGAATAATCAGTAGTTCTATTTCACCAGACATTCAGGACACATTATGAAAAGCACTGATTCAATTATTTGCATTCTAATGTGCTGAGGAGCTTCCTGTAGTATGTTCATAAAAACCTTCATTATAATTATAAATCTGCTGTTAAACCCTAGCTAGAATTATGAGTTTTCATGAAAACCATGGTATTTGCAAGCAAGAGTAGAAACTAAGATGTTTGAGGATTTTGTTCATTATGTAGTGATTAAAAAATTTGCAAATACTTCAAAACGTCTGCACCTGCGCCATCTAAACATGACATCACTGAGCAAGTTTTACTTTTACTGATATGACCCTTCATAGGACGAATATTAATATCTCGGATGCAGTAAATCATTAAGGTTTTTTCCAACCTCAATGATTCTATAATTCTGTGATTATTTCCATGAGTGTACTGGCAATATATGATAACAGTTTCATGGAGATTTTCTTTTTCCAGTGCAATAGCTCATCTTACTTGAAGAAGCTTTCAGTTGTTACATGAGCTCAAACTGTAAGACTTACACACTTACTTTGCTCTGCAGTAATATCAGATATGTGCATATTATATTTTTTGGTGTGTTTGTTTGCATCTCATTTGGCACACAATTTATCTAGTGAAATACAGCCCTTATATATTACTAATATACTGTAGTATAACACCAGCAAAGCACGAGACAATATTCTGTCTAATTGTTTTGATCAAACATGACATAGACTTTGTACTCGCGCTAGACACATATTTCTGCAAGTTATAGCTTTCACAGTACTTGCTTTCATTTTTCTGTAATCCTGTCTGTTTCAGACCCTGAAGAATGCAGCACAACCGTTTCAGTTTTCAACCTGTCAAGACTTTGCACAAATGATTTGTCAAGAAAAAGTCTAATTATGTCTGGCTTAAGGCTTCCATGTTAAACAGGAACAATTGCAGTGACTGTGAAAGAACCGCCTCCTGGCACTTGAGCAAAATGTGAAAGCAGCATGATTGTCCTGCCTTGTTTCTTTCCATCAACACCCTGTGGTCAGAAAAAGAAACTACCAAATACTTGACTTCCATTTCTATCAGTTTCTTGTGACTGGCAGCACCTTGGCATTTGCCTTGTACTGTATGTGAGTCATACTGCTAGGGCAACAAGAAAGCCTGTTGAATACAAAGTCTGAAACTAAGCAGACATCAAGCCAAGAGCTGCTACAGCAGCAATCAAGCAGATTAGCTCAAGTAATTCTGATGAGCATGTTAAAGCTCAAAATCAATGAGAATGTTTTGAAGAAAACCATAAATCAAGCCATGTGTAAGCGACCTGGTGCTGTGAAACACTTTATATAATATACCTATTAACTATGCATATTTTTTCAACATCGTGCCATATTGGAAACCATTTATCTTACTTTATTTGTTCACTTCAAAAATATTACTTATCTTTCTTTTCCAACAGCACCAAACAGCACCAAAACATATATTCTTTATTGGGGATCTGATCCAAACGATCATTCAGCAGTTCATCACTAGTATCAGTGGAAGTCTTCCAGAGACATTGTGTAAGGGTGTTTTGAAGCAAAATCCTGTGAAAACAATGCTGATACATACCAAGTAAGGAAATGTACGGCAAAACCACTAGAGCACAAACAGATTGCTCCTATGGAAGTTTGGCCTACGTTCAAAAAATGACTGCAGCCTTGGGAGCCTTCATTTTGTGGTGGTTGTCTCAAGACAAATGAAAATGTCTGAGTTTTTAGAAAGGACTGATCACCTACACCCTGAAAACTGTTTTAATGTCTTTAACGTGTCTCTAAGCCATCAAGACCACATCACACAAGGTCATCCTGGCCAGAGAGAATGTTTACCACAACTAAAATGCTAACAAAACCTAGAATCTCACTTTGCCTCCTGCCTCATGAATCTGCCCTGACAGAGCAGGAGCTGAAAAGTTCAAAACCCTTGGGCAACAACAGTTTATTCCTATCCTTCTGCATCTGCTGGTTAACAGCTCTCACTAGTCTGTAACTGGACAGAGCCTAGTAGAGGTCTGAAGTTCTTATCAGCACTATTTTGTCTCCTAGGAAAATGTGGACTGAAAGCTAGGAAGATTAATTCTTCCCTTTTTATGATCAGAAACTCACTTCATCATTGACATGCAGAAAAGCAGGGACAAGGGACATACCAAAATCTTGGAGAAAAAATGTGATGTTCTTATTTTTTGAAAAGGAAATAAAATAAAACAATAATTCTATAAAAGACAGAGCCTCCTAAGAGCAGGCAGTTAAATTGAAATTTCATAATCTCATATTTCAGAGTGTTGAACAGGAGCCTCTGTAGACTGGGAGAATCACTAAGGCAAGATACCCTCTTCACACTGAGCAAGGTAATGGCTTCTGTTTTTATGGAAAACTTTCTGGAGTTTGGTGTTGTGGCTTCCTGTATAGACATGGTATCACTGACCTATACCATAGGCCATTTGTAATCAGCATCAGCTTACTGAAATCTCTTCACGTGTTCCCAAGGAAGACCTGTGGAATGAATAGCTGACAAGTGACGCTTAAAGACAAGGATCAAAATTTGTCTTCTGCATGATCTCAGCACAACAGTGAGGTTAATCACAATTAAAAACCTAACCAAAATCCCTGTTAGTCTTTCAATACCACGACACTTGTTGATTCACGCATATATTTTCATGCAACTGAGTATATTGACCAGAATACCAAGAAACAGCCTTTATGACTGCAACATTCTGGTATCTTCCATCAGAACAACAGATACATTTGTGTCTCACTAGACGTGTTCCCACGTATTTCTGCTGCTGGGTATCAGCCTATGTGCATGGCAAATGTGAATTTGTGTCTTATTCATTAAATTAGAATATAGAATAGAGCATTTCATTCAGTGGTTCAAATCACCCTCTGTAAAAAATTGACTTGAAGGTAGAGGGTTAGGTCCTGCATTAGGGGATTGAGGTGCTGGGCGTGGAGAGACCTGAGTTATTGTCTTAGGGTTGATCTGGTGGCTGGGCTCTAAGTGCTCAGCTGGAGCTCTCCTTCAGGCAATATAGATTCAGACACATTAAGTTCAATCCCTCGCTTAACTGCTCATGAGGAAGAATTTTTAGTGTTTCTTTTAGGAATCAATGTGTAATCGAGAAGGGTACCTGCTTGAAGTGTACAAAACAGTCACCATTTCAAAGTCTAGGATTCGCTGTGCAAAGTCCACATTGATACTCCATACAGTGCATTTATTGGATTATGCTTTCACATCCCGATTTTCTGCACACTAAGAAGCCCTTAGAGTGTGACTAAAAATAGTTATGCTGTGTTAGACCTACAGTGATACCTGAGGAAGTTACATACAGATTAACACAATGAAGATAAAGAGCCTGTGATAGTGGTTTAGGAGGCAACTGCCTTCTTGGAAAAAAAAAAACAAAGAAAGCCAAGAATTCTTTTCTTCAGTGCTCACCTAGAAAAGGTTTGAATGGTCAAAACTAGTGCAAGTATCACAAAAAGTTGCTCTATGCTCTTAACAAGTTTTGGCTCTTTGGCCAGGAACACATAGAATGATAATCAGGAACTCCATGTTCTGCAAAGGAAACCTAAAGCTGTTGAGATCACAGAAGGGAACCACTGTACTTTCTCAAAACAGATGAGCCATGGGACTGATGAAACAAAGGCACTTAGCACATTCAAGCAATAGTACTTGACAGAATACCAAGTTTTAATTTCTCAGAAAATGTTTTTCTAGTTCTTGTTCCCATTAAAAATTTAAGTTGTAATTAATATTGTGATTATTAACAGAAAAGGAATTCTTCAGTTTTCAGATGATTTTCAGCAAAAGCTATGTGGAAAAAAGAAATTTACTTTTTTTCCTACCAAATCCATAGACCATTTTTTTTTTGATGTCTACTACTTTAGCAAAGGGATTTCTATTTTCAAGAATCCTATTTTATAAAAGCATATTCCTTCCCTGCAACAAAGGTGTTGTAAGGACATGTCCATTGCAAAAGCAGATTTACACAATTTTGCTCAAGTTTTTTTAAAACTTTAGCTACCTAATTAAAAAGTACACAGGGCAGTAACTGCATTTTTAAGAAGAGCATGTAGACACTCCTGATTAGTTATGATTGCTTGGATTGCTTCTTGATATGTTTGAATAATTAGGTGAAATAAACAATGGCAGGAAACAGGGTTTGCAGTTCTCAGAACCAAGAAATGGCCTTGCTTACCCCAACTACTTTCTGCTTCCCCTTCTCCCTCTACTCCCATGTTTGGCAAAAGCGTCAATCACAGCTCAGGTCCTAGTCATACAAGGTAATTTAGAGGCCTGTGTTAGTAGCAGAAAAGACTTATAGAGGATTCAACAGCACACAGAAGACAGAAAGAATAGGAGACAAATGTCACAGGACAAAGCCTGATAATTACTTACGGGAAGAAAGCCACAGGACACTGTTTCTCTGCAGAGGTTCTGGGGAGCATGGGAATTTGCATAGTGTGCCTTATATAGACCATGTTTTTTATAAAGCATAGTTTGGCTAATATGAAAAGGAAGAGATAAAAAGTTTCATATTTATTTGTACTTGGTTTGTTTTTTAAAAATTTAATACTGATCTATGTCCACTTCCATGTTGATTTAATTACTTTTTTTCCCTCTCTACCTTGTATCTCTGTGGAAGAAGGTTTGCATGCCTTTGGGGTATTACAGTGACTGTACAGTGTCCAGTAAATCTGATCAAAATAAGATAAACTTATTCTAAAGTGCAAAGAAAAGTAGAAACATTTATTGTATCTTAACGTATTTCATGAATATGTTCTTATACAAGAAAATGTTATTAAATATAATTGGAGTTATTTAACTCAAGTGAAACAGTTTATGAAGTGACAAAAGAGAAAAAGCGGTATTTCGTAATGTGAGTATAACATCATCTACACAGGAATGTCCTTTTATTATATGTCTAATTTCAAGATGAAAATTTTGGAAATTCTGTTTGAATTATTTATCTTGAGAAGTTTATGTCTCAATTTTAAATCCCAGAATCTTCACTTGCAAGAAGTTGCTCAGAATCTTCACTTGCAAGCTCTTGGAAGCACCTGTGTCCTCTTCCTGCTGAAAGCATGAAACACAATATTTTAAAGTACATATATTTGTATGGAACAAAATACGTCTTTGGGGCTGTCATTGCATGGCAGGATCCTCATCTTTGACTGAGGTATGTAAAATTTCTAAAAACAGTGGAGGAAGAAATAACAAAAAAAGACCCTTAACAGAAATGAGCATAACAAATTTCAAAGTGCAGATGCATGTCTTGGAAATGTATCTTCTAAAAAGTCTCTTCTTAGCACTGAAAAGATAAATGATCTTTGTTGAGAACTTTTTAGCCATTTATCATTTTGATAATATTGGTCACTTTTTTCAGTGAAACTGACTCATGAGCATATGGTACAGAGCCCTCAATTAAACAAGGAATTTAAGGACTTGCTGAGCTTTCAGGATGTGAGTGAAGTAAAAGGCAGAGGTGGCCTATTTGACAAAAATCCACAGTCAGATCATCCTTCTTTGTCCATGTGCATGATTTAGGCTATAAGCAGAGGAGGGTCTTTGAAGCTCTGAATCAACCTTACAGCTGCACCAACTACAGACTTGAGTTGCAGATATGTGTAGACTCTGAACACTTACTCCCTATGCAATAATTCTTCAAAGGTAAACACAGTTAATGGAGTTACCCCAGATTTATATCAGATAGTAGTTCTATTTGGATATGATTCATATAGAGAAATTTAAAAATCTGCAAGTCATTTTATTATTTATTTATAGTTGTGTTGATTGGAATAAAAGCTGAATCTATAGTATTTTTAATATGCTATGTTAACTTCTTTAAAAATATATAATCATATTATCTGATGAATTTTCTTATTATTAAATAATTTCAAATCCACACTGCCTATTGCTATGGTACTTCAGTTTTCCTTTTATGTGGTAAAACAACTGAATGCACTGTGATGTATGTGCTTCAAGGACTTTATCCTTGCTCCTTTAAGAAGGGAAGGGGAGGGAAGGGAAGGGAAGGGAAGGGAAGGGAAGGGAAGGGAAGGGAAGGGAAGGGAAGGGAAGGGAAGGGAAGGGAAGGGAAGGGAATCCAGCATAAAGAAACCTCTTCCTCGATGAGCAGTCCAGACTTGGTCTATGCTTTTTGGTTTCAGCCCTGAAATTTTCTAGCTTGCAGAAAATTTTGTGGGATGTCTAATTTTCTCAACAACTGCAAGCCTGAAATCATCAGGCTGTAACAACCAAAAACATTGTCAGAGAACACAGCCATGGGACACGTTTTGAATGTGGAATGTGCAGTCTGGTCTATTGTTGCTTTAGACAGAAACTATTTTAAAAGTTGGAGAATCCAGTGTTCCTGGATTGGTCCTTGATCCTTCAGCCTTCTTTTTTTAATCACTCTGATGAATTTGTGGACAGAAAGACTGTAGACTCCATTTCAATAGTTTACAACAAAATGATGTAGAGGCCTCCTGGTAGGACCCTATGACCTAGAGAACTTTGCCTCAAACAACGTCTTCCCAAATATAGAGGTCTTTCACATCTATTCCGTCAAACTTAGCCTTGGTTAAGTGACTAAAAAAAAAAAAAAAAAGGCAAAATTGATGCATCCAGTAGTGCATTGGTAACAAATTTGTTCAAGTCTTAGAAATTCTAGGCTGCTGCTACCTGTTTCAAGTGATCCAATATCACTGGAGTAGACTTGTCTACTGAAGCAGCAAGGGCTGCAGGCAACCGAGAAGCCTCTAAACTTAGCTAGTGATGGGTCAGCATAATTATATCTCACTCTCTGGCATAGGATGCTGACATGTAATTATAGCATTTTGATAGTGGGTGGCAATGACACAGTGCATTGGATGGCGAAACACAGCAGTGTCCCAGATTTGTCCTTTGAAGAGTGCTAGCTCCTAAGAGTCCTGTAAATCTCAGCTGCAGTTTACGCATTGAGCTCATTTCTGTGCACAGGTGTTGTGGTTTAACCTCACTCACCGCCTAAGTACCACACAGCTGCCTGCTCACTCCTTGCTTCCAGTGAGACAGGACATAAAACTTGTGGGTTGAGATAAGAACAGTTTAATAATTGAAATAAAGTAAATTATACTTAATAATAAAAATTAAAAAAAAAAAAAGAAAAAAGGAGAAGGAGAAAGAGATGAAACCCAAGAGAAACAAATGATACACAGTACAGTTGCTTACCACTTGCTGACTGATGATCAGCTCATTCTCAAGCAATGATTAGCTCCTCCTGAACTTCCCCAGGTTTATACAGTGGTCATATCCCTTTGCCCAGTGCAGGCCAGTTTTCCTGCCCATGCTCCCTCCTAGCTTTTTGTGCACCTCCTCACTCTAAACACTTGGGACACTGAGAAGTCCTTGACTTTAGGTAAGCACTGCAGAACAACAACTAAACCATCAGTAAGCTACCAACACTATTCTCATACTAAACCCAAAACTCAACTCTGTACCAGCTGCTAGGAAGAAAATTATCCCAGCCAAAACCAGGACAGCAGGGTAGTGAGTTTTGCTTAAGAAAGCACTGAAATAAAACTGAGTAACCATGTGAGGATTAGATTTTTTTGGTAATAATTACAGTCTGTGTGATACAAGCTTACCTGAAGCCTTGAGATGTTGTAAAACAAAGTTTCGGCAAGTTCTATCCAGGATAACAAAAGGCCTTGTTAATATCCAGCTCTCATTCAATGCTATAAAGTACTAAATATTAACTCAATTATTTGTAAGGGAAGCCAAAGCAATTCAGGCTCTATAAATTAGTTTCTCCATGTAACATTAACTGGGCATATATATCTGAGTGCTGTTGGTGTCCAATGGAAATAAACTAAGGGGACTACTGTCTTCTGATAACTGAGAAAAAAGCTATTACTGCTTTGCCAAGACTGGTATGACTGTGAAATAAATTTTTCTGTTATTCACAAATCAGAGAATAGAAAAAGACTCCAAAAATATCTAGTTTAACAATTCATTCAGGGTAATAAAAAACTTCTTCATTGAGTTATTCCATCAACTACAGGTCGTCACTTATTTTTAAAATGAACTGAAAGGAATGTCATCTGTGACAATCATAACCCGAGTGACCACCTACCTCCACAGATACTCAAACTCTGAAGGAGATACTTTTAAAGTCATATTAGATGGGCTTCAAGCTAATAACATAGTGTGGGATGGAAAGATCTATTACTGTTACTGCATATCCCCATATGTTCCCCTCTAAGTTCTGTATTAAAATATTCTAAGGGGATTCATGGTGTCCTGCATACACAGTGACATATCTACACGAAATGTCTTTTTCTGAAAGGCAGGAAATCATTTTTTCTACTGATTATTCTCTGTATTCAGTGATAGGACATGTGGGAATGGTTCAAAGCTGTACCAGGGGAGGTCTAGGCTGGCCATTAGGAAGCATTTCTTTACCCGTTGGGTGGTCAAAGAGTCTTCCTGGAGAGGTGAATGATTGATGCCTCAAGCCTGTCAGTGTTAACAAGCATTTGGAAAATGCCCATAATAACATGCTTTAACTTGGTCAGTCCTGAATTGGTGAGGCAGTTGGACTACCTGATTATTGTAAGTTTATTCCAGCAGAAATGTTCTATTCTATTCTATTCTATTCTATTCTATTCTATTCTACTCTACTCTACTCTATTCTATTCTACTCTACTCTATTCTATTCTATTCTACTGACCTCTCTGTTTAACAATCCAGCACAGGATGACAGTTTTAAGACATATGACGCTATGTAATGACAGTCACACTTTTCAGGAACTATCCCACCTCCACAGCATGCAATTCAAGACAGACTATCCAATGTTGTAAAGAAGAAAGACTGAAAGTATTTGTGGGATTAAGTGCAGGCTTTGGTCCTCCTGTACCTTTGGACCTGGAAATACACTTTCATTTGCCAGTATACTATCTGCTGTTGTTGTACAAACTAACACTGTAACACTCAGTGCAATATCTGCTTTCTAAAGGAAAGAGAATTTAATAATCTTTTAGAAAAAGGAGTGCTACTGGATATTAGTCTCATCCTATTTCTGGTCTCCAGACCTCATCTTAGCAGTCATTTGTTCATAGTGTAGCAAATGTTTCAATTGCAGTTCAAACTAGGTCAAAAGCAGCCCTTAAGCAGCAACCCTTGTGTTCTGGAGACACTTCACACTGGAGATAAGGCTCCTTTTTTTTATTGCTCTGCCTTTTTTTATTACCTATGGGTATCTTCTGTGCCAGGATGCATTAGCATCCCACTTATACCCTCTCTGCCTGGAGAATGCTTTGCCCCTGCATCATGCTTCCATCCAGATACTTGCCCTGCTGGAAGAACTCAGGTATTCCAAGAGGTTTAGACCTCTTGAGGTGAGACTGAAATGAGGTGCTCAATCGAGGAGAACATGCTCTCAAGAGCAATGATCAGATAACTTTTATCCCAGAGAGTGCTCCTGGATCTGTACAGCCTGTCTGCCTTGATGGAGTAAGAGTTGAACAGAAGGGATGTGAATAGGTCTACTTCACTTGACCTAGGGATTAAATGGCATGAAATGGCAGAGTTTCCAGAGAGACCAAAGGGTAAAGTCTTAAATTGTTGCATACTTCAGCAAAACAGCAACAGTAATTTTACTGGAAGCGTACTGCATCATTCAAAACCTGCAAGTTCTCCTCGAAACTGAATCTTGCTCCTCTTTTCAGGACCAGTTTAAACAGAGGAAACAATGAGATTGAGTTTACTATCATTTTTCATCAGAACGAACTGATACAGCAGATTATTTTGTTATCTACATCTTTCCATTTCTCAAACCCAGAATGAATGCAGAGAAGAAATTCTTAGCTAGCATATTGAAAAATCATGGAAAAAAACTGTTTTTCTTGTGTATATATATATGTATGTATATAGAATACACTTGGACAAGAGGAATTGGGACCCTAACTATTTGATAACATTATTTTTGGTGAAAAATTCTTTTAGTTTTTATGGCTGTGAAATAGTGGTTGACATCTATAAATGCTTGAGTTGCAGTACTAGGAATGTTCAAGAATTTTGTTGTTTGATATAAACTTTGCAGTGGAATAAAAAGATCAAAATAATTAGTCTGCAAAATATATTCTCCTGGGAAGTGTGACAAGCAGCAAGTAAATAATAAAAAAATAAAATCAAAAACTGGAATTATATTTGAATTACCTACATTTGGGTCAAACAGAAGCTATATGCACCTTATAAATATATAAACCTCAGGTTGTCACAGAGTTATACTTGTTGTACTTCCATATTTTTCAGATTCAGGTTTATGAATTTATAAAAAAAAAATGAAAAGAAGTGTCACACTTGATTAGCACTGTAACAAATAACTGAAAAAATAGGTGATAATTTTGGAAAGAGATGCCAGAAAACTAATGAATCAATTACAGATTGTAGCAGCTTTCCTTCTGATACATTGCTTAAAGCCCTTGCCCTAAAGTTGTGCTTGATCTCATTTAAATTTCTAGACCTTCACAAAGGTGCAGCAGACCTTCTACAAACCACTGATTGCAGAAATAGGATGTAAGTGCAATTGCCACTACTTTGCTATTTTCTTGAGAAAATATTCTCAACTTTCTTATTATTTATTTAGATAATCTGAAAATAATATTTTTGTGTGTTTTAAAATTAAAAACTAAATTCTTAACTGTGCTTCCCTGATGGAGTAATTCTCTGCCATATAGCCTTACAAGGACATATTCCATACATTTCTGTGTGGCATATGATGCAAGCTAACTCTGAACTGGACTTACAGTAACTGAAGAACAATAGGTTATGGTAGGGATATACAATAATGTCATTTGCACATAATAACAAAAATCCTTTCCTTTTCTTCAGCACCCAAATTTACCTATTTTCCCAGTGTAGCCAGAACTTGATTTCATCATGTCTAGGAAGTAGCTCAAAGTGTTGAAATGCAGTTGATCATTCAAGTTCCTGGAGCATATCCTATTTTTTCCCTTGAATTGGTGAGCAGCTGAAATTGTGATTGACTAATGGACAGCTCTTATGGAAAAGACTATGGCAATTCTAGTAACATTACTGTGCTCTTTGTATTATTGCACATATTTTGATGGAAAATCACATAGGGACCCTATACAGATCTGTAAGAATGACATCCTTCAGGATTTTGTACTATTCAGGACAAGTGTTGATGTTATTTTCATCACCATAAATGTATAATTATATTTCTCTGGTGAATGTGGTGATGCATGTATCCTTGGAGGATGTCAGACAGACCTGATAGTCCAGAAATGTGGGCTGCCTAACATTTCCTAAAGCCTGGTTCTCAACACCCTTGTGACTGAAGGGAAAGAATATGAGTAGATTTAAATGTTCAGTTACGTCCAGGAATGTCAGGTGAATAAAAGCCAATGTATACAAGCTAAATCTCTGTTTTACCACTGCCAAAATCTATCATCCAACTGATGTTCTTGGGTAGCCAAAGTGTCCTCCATTGGTTTTGACCTAAAGAAATTCTGCTTTTTCCCTGGGCTATTCACCATTCTTCAAGTAGATTGAGAAGGTAGAAATAATCTTAGATTTATATACTATCTTAACTCTTTTCTAAGTATTTTCTAAATTTCTTGCATCTTAGGCAGTACTTTTTACTTTAAATGTATTTCTGCTGTCCTATTAGAATGAAAATTTATTCTGATCCAGGGAAGAACTGTTTTTAGAGCAGGAAGAAAGGTGATTTCCATTTCACCATATATGAATGTAATAGTATTGCTCATGCTATTGACCTGTTGACCTGTGGAGATTCAGACCTTTAAACTGCTGAAAAAGCATATTTATTATTGTGTAACTTTATTGAGGTACAACAGATTCCTTTATCTGCACCCTTCCTTCTGTGTAAGTGGGTGAGAAATACTGGCACTGTATTTGCACATCCTTTTTCTCTTCATCAAGATACCACAAGCTACAGTGGAAGCCAAGACACAAGCTGTCCCTGAGGAATTAATTTTCAAAAAGATATAATTAGAAAGTCATATTCTGTTTTGTATACTTGCCTGCCAGGACCCCAACTTCGTTACATATATGTCAGGCAGAACCTACACTCTGTATTTCCTTTTTCTCTGCAGGGCAACATCCTGTCTACTTTCCTTTCTCCTTAACAGTTTAGCCTTTTGGTATCAACATCTTAGGACAACATAAGAAGAAAAGAAAAGCTGATTTCTAAACAAGGCAAGCTTAGCTACAATCTCCTCACCTTTGTGTAGATGTCCTTGAAGACTACTTCATATTTGAGATATAGATGTTGAAAAGAGGTTTCTCAGCACACTGCAGGTAATTTCATATTTTTCAATCAGTGTTTTGCCTTGTCTTCTGTACTTTGTATTTCTCTCTCCTGGACATTTCAAATCATTGTTTTTCCATCAGGTTAAATCCTTCAAACTTGCAGGAGAGGGACAGGGGTGGGGATTGGGTGGGTGGGAAGCAGTTTAAATGCAGATGGGACTTCACAGAAATAGAAGTCAAATCAGTGAAAATTTTTATGTTAATTCTTTCTTACAGTTCTTAGGTCCTACCTAATTTGCCCTTGAGGGATAACAAAGGAATTTCCTACAGCCCATTTTTGAATATTAAGGAGGAATTGGTGTTAAGCAGCATCATAGAATAACAGTTTGCAAAAATTTTCATAGAATCATAGAATATTCAAGGCTGGAAGAGACCTTTAAAATCATCCAATCCAACCATCAGCTCAGCACAGGCATTATAACCCTTAACCAGTAAACAATATCACCCAGCACCGGATGCAGATGCCCCTTAAACCCCTTCAGGGATGGTAACTCCACAGTCTCCCTGGATGCCCCTTTTCCAAGACCTGACCACCCTAAAAGGAAAAATCTTTTTCTAATCTAATCTGAATCTCCCCTGTCTCAATTTAAGGCCATTTTCTGGAGTTGTTTTCACTACCTTAGACCTTCACACATATTAGGTTAAAATTCTCCTGCTTTTGCTTTCTTTCAGTAATATTCTGTCTTATGACTGTGCTCACAATATTGTACAGTGGCAATTGTTTTGATCTTTTTCATACTTAGTTGTTGTATGTTTCATATTCTTTGAATTCTTCACTATTTTGTCTGACATCCTTTGTTGTAATTATCATGACATATTTCTGAGTCTGATTTTGTCTCCCAGGAAGAGAACCTTATTTTCTTATGAGGAAAATAGGTGTTCAAAGAGTTTCTTTTCTTAAGAGATGGGATTATACCTCTATCATTACTTCTTGAACTCATTTTGTTAATGGAGAGATGTCCTAACTTTGGAAACACTGACAGCTGACCCATGATTTGCAGAATGACTGCACCCCTGAGCTACTATACTTTATATTCATTTGTAGGAATGAGGAATTAAAAGTGAGAAGAGATGCACACACAATGAAGCTAGTGCTGTGCATGTTGTATGACAGCAAGTTACAAGAGCTTAGTTGTTAACATATCAAAATAAATCTAGTGAGGGATGTTCTTGCTCTCTATCGACACAACTCAGAAAAAAAATAGACATGAGCATTATTTCAGAAAAGGAATCACAACCATCAACTCATCTGAGTTTGTACTGCTCTGGAACGGTAGGAGTAATGAGGACAAAAAAAGCATAACAAATTTTAATCAAAGAATTATTGATGTTGGAAGGGAACTCTTGGGACCATACAATCCAACACCCCTACTCAACTCAAGAGCAGCTTGAGCAGTTTGCTGGGAACCTTGTCCAGCTGGGTTTTCAATACCCTGAAGAACAAATACACCACAATCTCTTCTGATATTCTATTTCAGTGTTTGACCACCCATAACTGGCATAAGACTGAAAGTCTCTCTGTTAACGAAAAGGTATTGAGCTTAAACCTGTTATGAGAGTGAAATTAGGATATGACTGTAGGGCTGTAGAACTGGATTTACTGATCTAGTAATTATTTTCCAGACCCAACACACTAGTTTGTGTTCATTTCTGAAACGGAAGGACCTGTAGTCCTCTTCTCCTACTACATTGTTAATCTTGCTTGTGGCTTTCCCTCTTCATTCCCTCATGTTTCTCTTCCCTTCAATAGGTTTTTCATAGTTTTACTATCACGCAATGCAACTTTCTTACTGTAACTTCACAGCACTCTGTCAGCCTTCATTTATCTGGAATTTTACCAATTCCTGTTCAATAGGTTTTTGTCTCTTGAATTGATCTCTTTCTAAAGTTTGTATTTTTCAGTGTTTAGATAAAATGTAGTATAGTGGTTTGGTCCAAAATACTCATTACTCTTTATCTTCTGTGAGATAAGAATTAGGAGAAATACAAAGCAGGCACCAAAGATGAAAGAATATAAAGAAGTTTGTTAACAGACCTGAAAGAAGAAAAAAAAAATCATACCACACCTTCAGAACACTTCTCCTCCCCCCACTTTTCTCCCTTCTCCCAGTGACAATGTAAAAAGACAACCCTTGAGATGTTCAGTCTGTCTACATCTTCCATAATAACCTTGTTCAGTCCATTTAGGAAGAGGAATCTCTCTTGCCCATGCTATGAAAACATTATCACAACATTATCGCCCAGGTTGGTTCCCTGCTCACATGTGAGTCCCTTCCCCAACTTGCAGCTTTTCCCACAACTGCTTTTGAGGGTCCACTCTTGAATTACCGGGGTAAAATTTTAAGATTGAGCCGTTCAGAAACAAAAGTTCTCTTCACCCATTTCTGGGAGCATTTCATCTCTAAGAATAGAGGCCCTCCTCCTTCCCTGGGAGCCAAGGGTCCTCCTCATCTTCATCTCTAGGACTATCTCTGGGAGCATCTCTAGGAACTGAGGTTTTCTCCTTTCCCATTTGGAGCAAAAGTCCTCATTGCTTCCATCTCTCCCTGTTCAAATTTCTCATTAAATTACAGCTGCTTCAGCATCTGCCTATCTCAGCGCAGGTGCTTTTGCTCACAAGTACAAGTTGAACGCTCCACCTCCCATGCCTTCATGAAATTATAACGGGTACTCTGATATATCATAGCTTTACAACAGGATTTCAGCTTTAAGCATCTCCTCTTTCTCTTCCCTCAGGTTTTCAGCTCTTCACAGCACTAAAAGGGTTAATCTCACCTAGGCCTTGCAGCTGGAATTTTGCTTATCGCTGTTGGTCACATGATCTTTTGCTGGACAGCAGGGAAGCTTCAGCTGAATCTTGGCCGCAGTGGAGCGGGGGGGAGCCGAGCCTCTCCGTCTGCCCACAGCAGGGCTGTGGGGGGGTTCCACGGGTGGAACAGGGCCCATCGACTCCAGGATGGCCGTGGCCCAGCCCGGCCTGGCCCAAGCAGGGCCTGGGCCGGGCCCGCTGGCCCCCGCATGGGGCCCGCAGCCACCTGTGCCAGCGCCGGAAACGAGAGAGGGCCTGTGCCCCAGGGTTAGTCTATTCTTAAGTGTGGATCACAGAGGTGGTCACAATTTTAAGTGGTTTAAAGAATTGTCCATATTCAAACTGGCCAGCTGATAGGTTCTGTCAGGTCACAGAGGAAGCTGTAAGCACCCCTTTATCACTTCCGGGACTATGCTTGCTAACCCATGACATGTAAAGATAAATGACTTCATAGTAAGAGAACTTTCTTGAAATAAGTCAGCGGTTTAGCAAACAGTATCAACTGTACTCTCTCAGGTGAAGTAAACCTTACTCAACTGAAGTAACAGTTAGGCCTCCAATCTGCTAAGACAGAAACAAAATCTATGAGAAGTTACAAACGTCAGGACAATGTTCGTAGGGTGAGGTCTTTAACTCATTTTTGCAGCTTTAATCTAGTACTTACCTAAAAACAAAAAGACAGTTTGACAATAATTTTTGGATAGCTGCTCTTTTAATATCTCCACTCTATAAACATTCCCCAGTGGGTTCAACATTTGCTGACAAGCCCCCTTAAATAGGGTCATGAAAATTATCATATGCTTTATTACCCTTTTTTTCCTTTTACTTGATCTTCCTCTTCACTTCCCTTCAACCTACGTTTCTCCACTTCATCTTATCCAAAACATCCACCCCTAACTATCTTTTCTGTATTGATCCCAGTTTAGCTACATCATCACCATATCAAATTTTTGATACTCTTACCTAGGTGATACTGGTCTAATGTAGGGGAGGTACTTACTTTTGGGATGTTGGCCTTGAAACATTCTACTACCAGGAAGTCATCAACATCATTTGGTTTTCTTTGGGTTTGTGCCATTTCTCATTTAAGTGCCTATAACCCATGAAATCCAGCCATCTGTAAATTCTCTTTTCTTCTAATACTGTAATCTATCATGTCCGTAGATTTTCATATCTATCATTTTTTACTAGACTGTCCACGTACCTTAACCTCAGATCAGGGAGTAGTTGGTGGCCTGGTCTTTTCACTTAAAACCCTGGTCGCTTGCCTGTAGCATTAACACTCTGTAATTAAAAATATTATTTTCACAATGAATATATGTAGTCACATCCATACAAGTGCATGTGTCACAGAAAAATACTGGCAGCACCTTTTGTGAGGGATTTGAGGGCACAAAAATGCAGAACCAGGTCCCAAGGAAGGTTTTAAATTAAAAATGTGAGAATCTGTTATGAGAATAAAAAAAAAGCCTACTGGGGTAGTAGCAACCTAGAAGAGACAAGAAACATGCTATTTGCTTTCTAATAATCGTATTGTCTGAGTGCATCTGTAGCCCTCTAGCATCCTTCCAAACTTTCAAGTTCTTTAACTTGCTACCTTGATATTGCTCAATCCCTGCAAACCCCTTGGGCATGCATGCAATCATTCCCTCGCTCAAATAGTTGTGGTGCATTTGAAGATTTTTAAAGATCTCAGACACCAGCAACAGATTTCCTCTTTCAAATATAATCCCATCCATTCAGGTGATCATTTTGCTTTCTTCCTTCCCTGTCTTTCTACCTCTGTATGCACACAGCACCTTGTAAAAAAAAAGCAGCAGTCAGTCCTTCAACACTAAGACACTGCTTTGAAAAAGAAGCCAGGCATGGCTGTTTGAAGACAAAGCAATGAACATCTGCTATACTTTCGAGGACACTGGATCTGTAGACCCATATTTTATTCAATTAGCATCAAAGAACTTGAGAACATATTATTTTGCTTTCATACAAAAAATGAAGAAAAATTTCTGAGAGCAGTTCAACCTTTCCCACCTACATTTAATTGACCAAAATATTTAACAGGTACCAAGCCGGTAGGCAGGGGCGCCATGCTTAGTATTTTCCTCTTTGCTCCTCAAGATAAAGGCCAAGCTCTGCACTTTTGAAAAGCAAACGAAAGAAATGGAAATACCTTCCCTTTCCAAAGATCTGCAGGTTTTAAAGGATACTGGGATAAAAAAAAAAAATCCTCAAAGCTGTCTGCATGGTGGCTAAACAAGATTAGGTAAAACACATCCTCTCCAATGCACACACAGAATATAAAACATCTTAATCCCTCTCCAGTATGGTACCATAGGCAGTTACTATGCAGAAGAAACTCGCATGCAGTAAGCAGGCCAGCAAATACATTCCCCCTTGATCAGACTTTGTACCCTAAATCTTTGCGTCTGGACTCCTAAATGAACTGTACAAGACTACTGGTAGAAGATTTACAGAGAAATAGTTTTACCCTTTTTTCTGCTAAAATGAAAATACTTCAAGTGTCTTCAATTGATAGATTAGTATTAAAAGATTAATTTCAATGAAGTTGAGTATCACCATCATATTAAAGTGAATTATTTCTTTTTTTTTACCAGACTAACTACAGTAACACATTTTTTTAAAATCCCAAGGCCCCCCACCCCCCGATGATGTAACCACTAAAGCTTTTGTAAGCTTAAGGAATCTGGCCAAGACTCTTCCAAAATATGCCTGTCTCCCTATCAGTTGAATTAACAGAGAGCTAAATCCCTTCACTGCAAGCTACCACTGTTAGTTCCCAGTGAGTACATCATTTACATGTATCACCCTGCTCTTTCTTTTATTGTGTTCTTGTTTTGGTTCACTGTTTCCCTTAATTTGAAATGCCAGTTTCCCTTGCTGTACATTTGGAGGTATTTGGTAGCAGGACAGAAAAGACTTGTTATTGAAGCTGAATTAACCTAACAAAGAGAGAGGGAAAAAAAAAATCACAGCCTCACACAGAGCCATTAAACTTCAACCAGAGTTTCAATACTTAAACAGCATAAGCTTGGTACAAACACAATGTTTCTTTAATTCACGTTTCTTTTTCCTCTGTTGTGTATTGTACATCTGTATCAATGGAATGGATATGTTTGATATGTCCAGTTACAATAATGGTAGAAATTATGGTATGTATAAAGAAGTATTAAATCAGAGCTAATTCCGGTTTCTTATTTGTAACTATAGATTATTTCTTTTGTTCCTGAAAACACTGTTATTATCAGTGCAAGGACAGGTCTACAGTACTTCAAGTACAGAGCTCAAATTGTACAGGTTTGGCATATACAGTACAGTATTTGTTTCTTCAAAACCCACTGGGATTTCAAGTCACCAAGCATTTATTATGCTGAAACAGTCTTTTAAAATGGATTATTTTGAAAGCTTACAAGGAAGAGCTCCTCCATCTCTATTAGCAAGCTGTGGACTGGTTCCCTTTGTAAGAAGCTGCAGGGGATGGAAATACTTGGCATCACATTGCACTTTGCTCAGGAAAATGTTCAATATCCTAGTACAAAATACAATAAGAGAGCTGTTTACCATGGTGTCTATCACAATATCTGTTCAGAACTGCCAAAAAAACCAAGGGTCTTACAACAGAGATAACAAAATAGCCAGGAAGACAAAAATCTACTCAACACTTGATTTAGAGAATTTCTGTGGGAATCTGTGGCTCATGCTTGTGGATACAATGCTTCTTGTTTAACATAGTTAATGTCCATTGATTATTCCCTCCACCACTGCAGTTACACACATATTGTACACAGAAATGGGACACAAACACTGTGAATTACCACCTATGGTTTTATTAACTGAAGGATAGATGAGGGGAGAAATATAATAAAGGTTTATGCCATCACAAGTGAATGGACTTTTTAACAGCAGTGGGGAAAAATAAGAAGCATTGTCATTGCAAGGTGTTATAGAAACTTAATGTGTTCTAGAAAAAGGATGGTGTCAATTTTCATTACAGATAATTTTAGTTCTCTCATAATTAAAAAGCAAAAGGAAGCAAATCTTAATGCATTATAGACAAAGCTCTTTTTAAGGGTGATCTGAGATACACCCTCTCTAATGCAGCAATGTAAAGAAACACTAAAGAGAACCCCAGATACTCTCGTTTATCACCCTGCCTTTAAAATTCTGACTGTAGTAGCAATGTTTTGGAGTGAAATCAAGTGAAAGAAAATTATTTCAGGTTTAAATAAAATTTTAAAAATCCCAACAGCTCTTTTTATGATTGAATTGAAAGACCTCAAAAAGTCTACTTGACTTTCCATATCCTGAAGCAATAGATGAGATGGGAACTAATGCTAATCCTTAACAATGGATCTATGAATATGTATTTTTAGCTATTTTGATATAGTTGTTTAGGTTTTGTTTTGGCTTTTTGTTGTTTGTTTGTTGTTTTTTTTTGCCTGGAGAAGTTAACAATATCTTTCAGAAGTTCCAGGAGCACCAGCATAATAAAGCAATATCTTTAGGAACATTGAAATAGTTCAGGATTTCATCTATGGAAAAACTGTCTCCAGAGGCATAGCCTATACTATGTTTTCAGTCTTAGCAAATACAGTTGAACCAATCACTTTTTAAGAGCTATTTGAACGTGTAAAGCTGAGCACATATGTGTATGTGTCTGTGATATCTCTCCCTTGAGCAGAAACTTTATTCTGTAGTGAGTGCTTGATGTCTCTGGGTCCACCACAGAATTTCTGAAACCTTCACTATGCTGGCATTCACAATGAATCATTTTCTCAAAAAAGTAATGCTTGTCTTCCACCTCCCCTAATGGTGGGCATTATTAGAACTCAGAGGGAAGAGAAGTTATCCTGAAGACTTCATGTATCTCTACATCAACAACGGTATGCTAACATGGTGTATTCTGAATGGATGAGTCACAAGAACAGACACAGAAGTATAGGTTGAGAGAGCTGGCTTCTGAAAACTCTTTGGTATAACCAGTGAAGGTCGAAGGCATGAATGTACTGAAATGTTTTTGAATGAGCCAGTAGCAATTTGAGTCAGGACAATAAAAATATTTTTAAATAGCAGTTTCATTCATCAGGAGCAGTTTATTACAGAATCTTTTCTTGTTCTCTGTCTCCATGTCCCTACTAACTTGTTTTATTTTCAGTTTTCAGTCTAAGACATTGAAGCCATTGTAACAGCTTTGGATTGTAATACTCTGAAGAAGTCTACCACATGGAAGATACAGCATTAGAAAAGACAAATTCTTATAAAGGTGCAGTTCTTCCCACAAACACAACTTTGCAGTGAATGTTTAAGATACATTACTTTAAATATTTTTTAAAGAAAAATAAAGCATAAACCAATTAATTATAGGAGGAAAAAAGATCACTTCCCAGATTTGGGCACTGTCTAAGGACAGAATATGCTTTAATATCCTTTCACCTATATTCTTTCAGAAGACAGGGCAATTTTTATGAATCAGCTAAACATGTATTTAGTTATAGAGTGCATGTGAATTGTGTCTGTCCAAAATACAAAGACAACTCTTAAAATCCTGACTATTCCTTTATTCTCTTTGTTTTCAGGGATCATGGAATATGTAGTAGTAAATCTAGAATTATAGATTATAATGAAGCATTAAAACAGAATTTAATTTCTACTAAGAGGACAAAATTTTGACCAATTTTGACTGGTTTACATAAAATCTTTCATTATGAGGCCAAATTCTGCCTGGGATTAAATGGGCACTAGTTCTTTGGCAGGCTATACTTGTTATCTAAGAAATTCATGTTAATATAATTAAAAATCCTCATACAGTTATGTATCAGATAAAAAAAAAATTCTGCCATATTTAAATAATATCATTCTATCAAGTCAGTCACTGAAAGTTTAAATCACTTATGTAGATATAATACTTTAAGAAAGGAGTTGGAAAGTCTGTTTCTTGGTCCTGCAAATTTTTGTTCACCTTTCCCCTTCCTTAATTACTGAAGCAAGGGACCTTCAGCATGTTTGTATTACATCTGCTTTTGCAAGAAGGGAATCTGCTCCATTTATAGCCCTGTGTAAATTGTGTGAGTTTGCATGCCATTTTCACTTGAGTAATTTTTTACAATTGGTTTATTTCTGTCTTTCTTTACTGTCTAGGAGCTCTCAAAAGTTTATTTCCCCTCTCTTCAAATGTCAATACATAACTGGTACAGAAATCTAGATCCATTAGAATTTCATAGGTTTTATAAACTGAAATGGCAGGATTTATTTCAAGTGAAACTTCAAGCACTGTCTTGAAACATGAATCATTCAGTCTTGTGTTACACAAGAGCTCAGGTTAGGCAATCATAATAGTTCCTTCTTTCCATAAAATCAGTGTTTCTATAAATCAATACAGTCCTGTGCTGCTTTTACAGACATAATAAATCCAACATAGATATTTGAAAAATACTAGCAAGGAAAATATATAAAATAAAAATAACAAGGGCTATTGTTCTTAGTGTTCTTTTCAGTTGAATGTTTGACAGAATTAAAAAAATATTCCTTTTTAAATATCTCTGCAATTTCCTTAGAGTTCAAGCTGGTACTCAGTTTTGCTGATGAGACAAGTCCTATGGTCCCAACATTTTTAAAAACCTTGTACAAAGGGATATAATCCTAAATAGTAAAATAACTTACAGTTCTGCTAATTTCATATGATTGTGTTCATCTCTTGCAGCTGGGAATTCACCCCACTTATCACACACACACAAAAAACAGTCATTATTTGCTTAAATACTATTTGTTGTTGCTGACAAATTGGAACTCCAAATATCACAATCTCTAAAGTCAGCAGTGGTCTTGTGTTGAAAGTTACCTTTATGGTGAAGGGTGATGCTGAGGTGTAAGTGATAGTTGCAATTCATATGCATATGGACCACAAATGAAGTCTGCAGTAATTCTTCTCCTATTATAGAAAAATAAAGCCTTCATGTGAATTAAAGTATCTCTTTTCCAAGTAAAAGATACTTTCCCTTCACTGTCACAGTGCCCAAGAAGCCTGTATCTCCTTTTCTCCTCTCTTCAGCTGGTCTACAGCAGAGTAAAGCTGATGGGTGCAACCTGTTGTAATGAGTCATGCAATACTGATCCTTCAGTTTGTCTTTCAGAGGAGGGAATTCCAGCGTTTAAAAGACTGTTCCCCTAGAATTATCACAAGCTATATCATAGTGAGCAATCTGACCAACTTGTGAATGCTGGGCATGATGCCACTGCAACAGATAGACATGGACGCTGTGAGACAAAAAAACCCATGTATATGTATCAAATGTGAGAAATGAGGGCAAGACTCCAAAGACAAAAATACAGAAGTGTCAGTCTTGATCTAATACAGCTGTCATTCAAAGATGGCTTACCACTAGCATCTTGGCAGATAAACTAAAAGAAAAGAAGCTCAAACTGTGCAATAAGGAATGTGGCCTGTTTAACCAGGTAGAAGCATAGCAGTAATCAGCAAAGTAGCCTAGCCTCTCTCTTATTCTTACAGTAGCTACTAAGGACTGCTCTGAAACAAGCATAATAAATTAAAAGACCTAAATTCTGTTATGCTCATCTGTATTTCACTTTTACAATGATACATGCAGAGCCACACACCCCTAAGTGCTGAATAGAAAGTAATGAACTGATATGTGAAGGTGAATCCCATCCTGGGTTAGAGTACTCCTGGATATCTGCCATTTAATTTTTTTCTGTTTAGGGGAAGGGAGATTTACGAAGGATATTAGACTTGTGATGAGGTTTGCACCTAAGCTCATGGCTTCTCAAGTATTTACATTTCCAGTCTCTACGCTCTCCTTTTTCTAGCCAGTGCTTTACAGAATTAAACAGTGAAAACATTTCAAGTTTTACTGCCACTCAGTGCTAAAGAATGACCAGTGCTTAGCCATGCTTTTCCTCCTCATTAGTCTTCACTTAGAGATCCCCACAAAAACCACTTTGCTACTAATGCTGCGTATGCTTGGCAAATCTCTCAGAATCACAGTCTCTCAAAAAAACATTGTCAGACTATCCAATCCAGTTTGGTTTGATTTTTTAAAGTATTTTCCTTATCAAAATATGAGATAGTTGTACATTTGGGATGCCTGAAGGGAGGTAGGAAATTTTTCAATCAGAATGTTCTAGAGCGCAAGTCTACCAATTATCCTGGTTTAGTATTTGCTCCTTTTTACAGTGCACCTGCTGTTAGACCCATAGTGACACTTAGCTTGTTTCAATCTTCACTGAAGCCATTGGAACACCCTGCAAGAACACAGATGCCCTTTCCATAGATCTTCCTGAAATATGGAGGCCAGAAGGTAAAATGCCCAGATGAGAACTATGAAATAACTATCATAAAAAATGTCCCTGGTGAAGTTCATAGGTGTTGTGAAGTTCAGCAGATTAATGAAGCACACTGCACAAAATTCCTATGGCTCCTTTAGAGCATAGCTTAGAGAGGCATTTCTACAGTCAAAGGGTGTGGTAAAGGAAAAGTCATAGTGACAGTGGGTGCTGACACTAATGGAGTGTTGGATGGGATCTTTTGATTTGTCTTGAAACATTTGCATCCTTGCAAACTTCCTCAGTGACTTTGTGGGTCCTATTCTTAGATAATAATTAATATGAAAAATTTTTCTAAGTACTTCTAAATTCTATATATCTGTTAGTGTACATTTATTATTTAAAATTCATATCCTTTTGAAATTAACTGTCTTATTAATTCAGTGATATTGCATATTCAGAATTAATCTTATTGAAGATAGAAATCTGTTTTGGTTTTGGACAATTAATGTTATGATCAGTTTCTGTTTTATTTACTGCAGAAAGCAGAAAAATGTGTGTTTACACTTCTGTCAAACAGTCAAGCTAAATTAGCTTTCTGCAGACATAACTATATAACTCAACTGTGGTCACTTGACAAATAATATGAGAAAATAATGTGAAAAGCTCAAAATAAAAGATTAAGTTCCAAGTAACATTTTCAAGTCAGAGGTTATTTTCAATATTTGTTCCAAACCTCCTTGAAATTTGACATAGATTTTATTCAATACTTGACATAGTAGCAGAAAAATCAGAAATTATTAAACCTTTTAAAATTTTTATATAATTGCTTAAAACAATTTCTCTGCAATAAAGTATTGACGAAGGTTTATATCCTGAAAAATGTTTTGTGTTCTCAAAAGTACGGTGAGTTGCTGCACTTCTTTTCCTTCAGATGTAACACTGGTGAGTTTGCTGTGGAATTTTATTCTTCACATATAAATATTTCAGATTGATTTTTGTCAGTGTTTTTTGTTAGTTTTGTTTTTACATAAAGGTAATTCTTTTACAGGTACATATTAAGATAGATAACCTGATTTCCTTCAGCTGTGCATGTGTATGGAACTACTCACACACAGAGGTTAGAGGTTTTTTTCCACAATGAATATATTATAAATAGTAAGTTTGCAGTCCCTTCCTTCACTGTAACCTTTGTTTTCTCAGTGTTTTTTCCCCTCTCTCCACTTCTCCACTATATTTGCCTTTCATGCTACTATCTTTTTAAATTTTGCCTCTCCTATTTCACCTGAATTGCACCATGATTTACAAGTTCAAATTTCCCTTAAAAAGTGCTCGTGAACAAATGTGTTTAACATCAGGCCAAATCTATTTGCAATTTTTGATAGACAGCCAATTGGAATGGATGTATTTAATACATAGAGTAGATGATTCTGATTCATACAAAATTTCAGTAAATAATTTCAAAAATGTGAAACCATACATGAAGCTAAAAGAAAGATGCATTTGTGTTGCACTGTAATTCCCATACACATTGCCTACTAGTGAAAATCCAAGCTAATCAGAAGATCATATTTCATGGGGGACAATATTCAAACAGGATTCTTACCCAGGCAAGGTTCCCGCAATTGAATTAATTATGGGACTATCGAATTATTTTATATAGGATCTGTCATTTGTAAGCTGGTTAAAGTATAGTTAGAGCTAGCATTGTGGCAAGAGACTATATATCGTAGGTCTCTACATCTTTAATGAGCAAGGATTTTTTTTTCTTAAAAAGAAATTCAAAAGGGGGCAGTGTGCTTTAATTAAATAAAACACAATGGAGATTTTTTTCATGGTCTCTGCAGTAAAACACACAGTGATAAAGCCATGTGTGCGTGTCTTGTTTCCCCCTCCAGATTCCAGTGCTAGCAAAAGATTTTGCCCTTGATCATGCGGTTTTAGACATGAAAGGCTTCAAATCTATCCAAGCTCAAGATGAACACAGAATGCTAATTTGGGTTCACATGAAGAGCTGGACAAGCAAAGTCTTTTATTTTAAACTGTTAAAAATGTGCTCTATTTGAGGTCCTTTTCCTACCATATATTTCTGAAGTACATAAAACTGATTCACTAATCCTTTATGAAAGAGTAAATAAATTTTATAAAATATATAATTGATACTAATATCCTTCACTTTATTTGAAAAAGCTTTAAATGTTATCTAAACAAAAAGATATATGCTTTTTTATATATTCTATACTCTTTTTATCATATTGAAATTATACACTGTTAAATGAAAATAATCTTATACACAACAATGAATACTGAAAAATACAAAAGGCTTGAAATCAAAATACAACAAAACTAATCAAAACACGACACCTCCCAACAATATATCATCGTGAGAAGAGGTATTTTGGACAACACTGATGAAGAGAACAAAAGAGACATTTACTGAAATAGTAATTTTTTAAGCAACTTAACATGGAATCGATGATAAAATCCAAAATTATGTATAAAATGTATAATATAAAATGTCAACATGGGAAATAAAATGCATACTTTAGCACGATGAGTTTGGTATGGCGATTCATCTCTCCCTCTCTCTCTCTATCTCAGTCCAAAAGAGTGTCCAGAAAATCTCCCTAAGTAGAAAAATGTCATAACCTATGGTTCAGTATCTGGGGCTGTGCTACAAGCAATTACTTTGTATCTCACTGGAACAGAGACTCTGTCCCTTTTAAAGACCTTAATGGTTCCAAACTACTAACTTTGTAAGGCACGAATAATTAACTTGCCATTGACTCATCCATGAGCGTTGTTCGTTATTGTCACTGAACAATTATAATTATATTTGGGGCAAAAAAAAAAGGAAGAGAAGAGGGGAGGGGAGGGGAGGAGAGGGAAGGGGGAGGGGAGGGGAGGGGAGGGAAGGGAAGGGAAGGGAAGGGAAGGGAAGGGAAGGGAAGGGAAGGGAAGGGAAGGGAAGGGAAGGGAAGGGAATAGAATTATTACTACTGCCAGATACCACCATACCTGACTAGAGTATGGCTGATATTTCTCTGCCACCTGGAAAACAATTACCTCAGCCCTGTAGATTGCTGACCTCTAAATCTGACAAGATCAGTAACTTCTGAAACCACCTATTTCAGTTGTGAAGTGATCATTAGCATGTCTCTTCGTTATAAATGTAATTGATCTGGCTGTGCAATATCGTTGTTGTTGTTGTTGTTGTAACCAAAATTATTTGCCAGCAGAAACATTCCGTAGCTGTCAGCTGTAGATGTGAATCAATGGATGACTAAAAATCCAGTTCAATGGAAATGGAAAGAAGGTGAGAATTGGATCCTTGTCCTTCTGGAATTAATTTTCTCACAGTTTATGAAATTGAGTGGTTTTGAATTATTTTGTTTTTTTAATCTTTTCTGGGAACCTGATTAATAGGAATATAGCATTCTGGAACTGCTACTTCATAGTAAAGAAGATCTGATGACATAGTCATAAAACCAGAGGTAAAACATTGGTAAAATCAGTATCAGAAACAAAAAACCTCAGTGTTCCATCTACATATTTTGAAATTAGCAGCAAAATTTCAATGACAAACTAAAGATGGGAGCACTACAATGCCTTTCATTACAAATGACAAGCCTTTTTACTTTCTTGTTTATCACCTTCTATAAACTATGAAACACTACTTTTGCACATCCATAGAACCTGTATAGTGAAGAACAGAAAAGTGATCACTGAAATTTAACAAAAGGCATAGAAATACAAGGGTAATGTTCATGTAATGTATGAATCCAACAGAAAACTGTTCCCTACAAAGTTTTTGAGCAAAGGCTTTTGTTTTTTCCAGCACTTGATGAAAGATTGTGAGCCAAACTTTGGGTAAAACACATGAAAAACAGATCACTTCACTTCAAAAGTGTATTGAAAACATCCTAAAGTTGGACTAAAAGGAAGTGAAATCAATCAATCACATCTTATCTTGGAGATCCTACTCTCTGTGTCTTTCTAAATAAGAAATGAGAGTGCATAGTAAATAGGTATACGTATATATATGTGTGTGTATATATGTATATATATATGTATAAATCAAGAAAAGTCTGAATCTCTGTGCCTATCATATTTGTGTTGATGACTTGTAGTTCAGGCAGACATAGTTGACTTAGAACAGACCTGTCAGTGTGCTGGACTTTAGAGCATCCACGTGTCATGGAGTTATGACCAGTAATGCTCTAATACTCTGATATGCATTTTAAAAGAAGTAGTGCAGCACCAAATATCAGCTATTGCCAATATGCTTATTCAGACTCCATACTGAATAATCTACTTAGCCAAGTTGTGTAACAGTATTCACTACAAATTTTCCTATATTATAAAACTTTTGCATAATACACTAACTTTTGTCTATCCAATATCATTTTTCATTTTATGTTTATTTATATGCTTACTTATTTAACTATTTTTATTGTGCTAATTTAAAGCATTTTTATAATAGTTGGTGAAAGTCTAAGTATTTTCATTATTATATTATTTGTATAGTTATATTATATTATATTATATTATATTATTTGTGTAGTTTTCAATGTTAGTAAAATCTTTGGTGGGTCTAAATAGATAGATTTCCCACTGAAAATGGCAGTATTTTAAGAGTAATATCTTCAACTAAATTATGAACGAATTTTTAGTGATTTCAAAATCAAATAATCTCTATTCACCTGATCCAAAAAGAATATATTAATGCTCCACTCTCCTAAGAACCCCCCTCCATCCCATTAGAAGTAGCACAATCAGGTACAATCATGTCACTCAAGGGATGCTGCATAGACTGATGATCCCTAAGCAAGTTTTATACTAATCAAATCCAATGCATCATTCATTTTCTTGCTGTTGTTTTTCTAAATTTGGCTAATGCCTATAGATAAGCTTAATTTAGCTGTATGTCATGAAACCACCTGGAAATGGAAGATTTGCTGACATTTTCACTGCCAATCAAGAGTCTATCACTTCAGCACCAATGCTAGCACTTGCTGAGGAATCTCATTGCTCTTTGCCTCATGGACAAAAATACACTCATCAGATTCTGACTTACTACAGAAACACCCAAGGTACAGATTCAAGCTGCAAAAGTGCTATTTCTGTTCATATGTGTGTTACAATCCAGTTTAAACCCAGAAAAGCAAAGCAAGCTGTCTCTGTGCATAAACCAAAAGGAACTTAGAAGGTTCAAAATATTCCCAGAAACGAGATTAAAACCAAACGAGGTTAGATGTTGATGCCAAAAAATTGATGTATTTTATTTAACAGTAGAGAGGCAAAGAGAAGGGAAGAGAAAAGAAAGGAAGAAATAGGAACAGAAATGTGTGGGGCGAGGTGGGGGTACCGGGAGAGGTGACAGGGGTTAGGTGGAAGTGTATCACCCATCCGAGGGTCCCAACGATGTCTCGTTGCTCCCCTCCATCCGGTCTGCTGGTGGTGAGGGTCCCCCATCGCTGCCGTGGCCACGCCACCACATGCCAAAGAGTACAGAATCCCATGGATTAATATACACTTCGGGCCAGGTGGGAACGCCCACGTGTCTCCCTTGCAGGGGCCAGCTTGACACACTGTCCCTTGCAACACTGAGGGTCTGTTGCATCATCTCTGGTGCTCTGGTGCAGGGTCTGGGGACCCCTTGGGGGGGCCCCTGTGATGGGCCATGTCACCCCCTTCTGCTGTGGATAAGCTTCCCCCCACCACGGTGAGGACCCCTCAGCTGGGCTCCTCTGCACAGTGGAGGATGGGCAGTCACTGCACCTCTGACCAGAGGCCTTTACAAGATACCCAAAGCCGCTCCTCCCTCCACTCTTTGGTGCCAGGGTCTGTGTGAGCATGGCAGCTGATAGCCCTGGGGCTGTGGTCCTCATCCTGGAGGTGTTAAGCCTGTGCTCAGTGAATGTCCCCAGCCCTGAGTCCTTACTTTATCTTATCATCATCTGCAAGCGGTGTAAGGCCTCAGTCAGGGCCCCCATTCAGGGTGTGCTAGTCTCCTTTGCAGCTTTCATAATACAGTTTTAAAAGCCCTTCAAGAAAATGTTTAAGTCATAAACTGTAATATTTCAGTCTCTGACAATGTGTCTTCAGAAAATATGTTTCAGCAGCAAAATCAGCAGCACGACCTAGAAGCAGTTCCAAAACCACCAGGCCAGAGGTGACATTATTAGTGCTTTTGCTGCTGGCATCATTATTCCTATGTCTGTTGTGCTATCCATTGCCCACATTCCTATGGTCAGATATTTTAAAACACAAACCAAGAAGACAGGTCATGTCCCAGGGAATTTATGGACCCACTACAATATGAGAGAATGTGTAGAAACACACAGATGACATTTCATAAGAAAGTAATGAGACAACATTGCTAAGTTCTCCGTAGGCAGTGTGCAAAATATAGTTTTATGAGAAATCTAAATATACTTATTTCTGTTGAGAATGTAGGGCTTTTGAATTGCTTGAAGAGGATTATGAAGACTAGCATAGTAAAGACCATGAACATTATTATTTTTAAATTTTAAAAGCATCTGCTGCAGACTTGTCCAGTTTAAGACAATTGTTAAATGACTGTAAATTCACAGGAAATTATAAAAGCAGTAGTGATAGTCTACAGTTTGAAAATTAAAAGAATCATCCAATTGAATATAATTGAATTTAATATAATTGAATTGAACATAATTACAAAATTAATATTTTTTATATGGTGGAAGTAGTAGAAATCTTCACAGGTGCAGTCTTGGTGGATGTCATCTGATGACATTTCTGGGAACCATAAAAAAAGCTACTGCAGCAGTAGATGTGTGCAATATTCAGCTGACAGCAACAACTGGAGAATTATGAATGCTCAGGAAATAGTGTCTCACAGAGATTCAGTTAAACATAGACATATTTTTCACAACAATATCTATCTAGAGACATGATCAAATTGAAGATAATAATAGAGATGGAAATCATGGCTGTCATGGCACTGACTGTGCCCATTATAAAGGATGGAGGAACTCTACTGTGAGCTTTACACTCCTGGTTCTACAGGTTAACTTTTGTATGTCTTGATTCTTTTATTCCACCATTTCTGACTAAAATTTTTTTGAGAATTCTTGGATGTATAGATGAAGAGGCATATATGGGGAACAGGTCTTCTTCTCAGTGTTTGTGAGGATTACCAGAAGGCTTCTCAGGATTTCGTCCCTATGCAATCCAGCACTGACTGCAGTGTACATCTCTGATGATGTAAGCACACCTCTCTCACAGTGTAGGTGCAGCTCTTTCCCACTGCAGAGGAAGAAAAAAAGTTTTGTGAAAAAGTTTGAGAATAATTGTAGAAGGAAACAAAATTTTATAATTACATCCCCAGGCAAGTAGTGATTGATGAGGATTCCTGAGAAGTAGCCCAGTATTTTCTTTGGTCAAAAGGAAACAAGTCGGGTTTTGCTTTCAAAACCTGTTGCATAGTTGCTCTCGATTAAGAGTCTGTAAGTAAGAAGAGTGGTATAAGAAGTCAGGCTGGCATTCACATTATCTCCCATGTCTGATGTTTCTCCATCATTCTCCTTCCTCATTGGACTGCAACCCACAGAAAGTCAGACTTCTGGGTTGAAGAGACACTAAGGGCAACCCTTATCACAGAGGGGGTCAGTCCTTGTCCCAGCTACCATTAATGCTATATAAAAAGGAAACAGAAACAGATTTTTGTAGCACCCTCAGAATCTGTAGGAGGTGATAGAGATTATTCAGACAAAGAGTGGAAGACCAGTCAAAAAGGAAATATGGAAACCAGAGTAAACATGAAATCAAGAGAATTCCTCCTTGCAAGAAGAAGAAAATAACTAGATTTGTCAAGATAAGGCAATAAATCATTGAATAGATACTTTGCAAAATTTGAGGTTCAGAAGGAATTTAGGGAATTAGATGATAGTAATTTCAGTTGCTTTGAACATACAGAGTGGGTTTGAAAAAGAATATGATTAGAAATTAGTACTGAACAGCAATTGCAAACATTAATCTCAGTGACCACACTGATAAAAGAAAGTTAAAGCTTGTAGAACAAAGCAGAGTCAAGCAGACTTTTTCCTATGATAGGAAAAATGGAACCATTTTGCTAAATAGTACTGGTTTTGCTGAACAGTAATTCTCTGTGTTGTTCTGTACTGTAAAAGGCCATCAGGAAAGAGGGAGGAGATTAGAGTGGATGTATTGGAACCAGTGGGAGAGAGAAAGGAGATAAGTCAGGATACTGTGAGAAAAAAAGAGAGGCAGGAAGAATAAAAGGGTTTGAAGAATGGCATCATGGCAGCTCAGTTTGTCTGTGTTAACCTGGATAAGATTTGTTCAGCTAGGACGAATAAAGATCTGAGGAGTGGGAGATCGAGTACAAAGTGAAGGAAGTCAGCATAGTTGTGATAAGTGCAGATATTTGCTTCTTGCTGAGATCAGGAGCCTCACATATAGCCACTGCAGCTGGTGATGTTGGGACAGACCTGCAGAAAGAAGAAGCTGCATAAATTGAAGAAAATTCTTCTTGATATCCCTGGGGAAAAAAAAAAAAGAGGAAGAGAAAGCAGAGGGAAGGAACCTGAGAGATTGTAAGAAGGCAAAGAACAGTTAAAAAGGAGAAGCTGAGAAACAGATAATATCAAAGATGATATGAGTGGGTCCCAAAATGGTGGAAGAAAAACTAGGAAAGCTGGTATGGATGAAGACTGAGTCAAGTGAACAGCCCACGTGGGTGCAAACCTGACCAAGTAAGGGACAATTGAGGAAGGCTAAGAGAAGGTTCACCTAAGGTGACAAATGAATAATCAAGTACAACTGAGTTACTGATGCTCTTAGCTGTAGCTAAACTCTTCTATAACTCTCTGTGAACTTCTGTCCTTCCAATCTGCAGTAGTAATATATATTTAACAGTACATTTCTGATTATTTGAAGCTTACATAGAGACTTCATGGCCTCTCTTACACCTTAGCCAGCTGGTTGCCTCCTAGAAGTCTATCAGAGAAGATGAACGCAATTTAAAGGATAACTCTTTTTCCTGCAGCCAATACTGGCAATTTTGCTTGGATTTACACGTCACTGTATGGCGAGAGAAAAACAGATTAAATGGAAAAAGATAGAAACAAAATCATTTTGAAAGAGTACTCGAGGATTTACGGTACTCTACTTGACTAGAAGTGATTGGCAGCACATTAAATAGAGCTTTGTGTCAGCTGCAGAGTGGACTCTGCAAAGACAGGATGTCAAGTTACGAACTGCAGACTTTGCGACTCCAACTTAACTCCTTGTTACATTTTGTGATATTAGCTAGGAGAAAGTTTATATCTACAGTGCTGGAGAAATTAAACACACACACACACACACATTGTCATGTTAGCCAAGCAAAATTTTAACTAAAATATTAGTGAAACAAAACTAAAAAGAGAAACAAAACAAATCTTGGCATTTTATAAGTAGGTTATTTCAACAAGAACTAGATGGACTGCAGAGGCCCTAGAGTGAGCTGTAACTTTGTCTTTGAAATAAAGCTATTAGCTCTCCCTGTAGGTTAGGGCCTCTTTAGTTTGACAAACTTCACTTAATTGGTTTCTAAAGATTTCTTGACAACCTCTACTCCAGCTTTTTTTCCCCATTAGTGCTTATGACACCACAGCTACAGTACAATATCTTCAGGAAGGATAGAAAGGCCTGGTTTATATACAGGTAACCAAGTTTATTTTATTTTTTCTACTCATTTAAAAGATTTTCTCAGGAAATACGTACTAGGATCTAATTGAGTTCTGGAAACATACAAGAGCCTAACAGGTGTGGACACTGAAACCAAAGTCAGAAATATTCCCTACTGGAAAAAAAATTACTTTGAACGGGTATGTTCTTTCTACGTGAGGATATCAAAGTGTTTTGAAAATATTATACAGTGATTCTACTTCGACACTGTCCCTTTGAGAGAAGTAAGCAGTGTTTTAATGCCACTGTCTACAGCCCAGAGATTATGGTCAGAATTCCATTGCCCTTGTAAACTGTAGACTTCAAGGAGGTCTACAGACATGTTTTAATACCAAATCCCTCTAATAATATTTTCAGAAAAACTTAATAAGTACTCTGAAGAGTTTTACTATATATGCTGTTGCTGCCAGACTTGTAGTATAGTATTTTGAAACCATGTAGTGCTGTGTTTTGACTTTGTTTGCAAATACTGTGTATAAATGGCAGCTGCAAATAGGAATAATTTTGTCTGAGGGACTCTGTGAGAGAAAGATTAAAACTTTCATATGTTCAGAACACAGGCTGTGCATCACAATTACATTTCCCAAGATCCGACTCCTCTAGAGAAGCAAAATTAATAAACAATCTGTATCATAATTAATCAGCAGTTTCCTGAAGAAAGCCCAAACACGTATCAGATCTATTTATTTTAAAAGTTGCTTTGCACAATATTTCATTATTACTGGAAGACCAATGAAGTTGTAAATATTTGATATTTCTGAAGATCAAATCCTAGCATTTTTTAATTAGTCATGAGAGGAGTTAAAAGGAGCAAGGACTTGTCATCAATCTGTTCCTGTGAAGTTTTAGAGTGAAACTCTCATTTTCCCAGATTTTTTCACCAATCATAGGAATAAAGCCTATGTTCTGTCCAGCACCAACTCTTCAGCAAGCATAGGAAACTGTGTATTGTAGTGGTAAAGTTGCCTTATGTTCGATGTCACAAATCTGTCACATACTAGGGAGGAGAGCAAATCAAAGAAAAGCAAGTCAGAAAGGAAGAGAAACTTAAGAGCATGAAAAAATCTGAAATTTGAATGGTTACTGATGGAATTAATAAATTAATAAGTAGCTTTGTCTCTCAAAAAAAATCATTACTCAAGTCTTTATTTTACAGTATTTTATTTCTTTGATATCAAGCTTGAGAAATTTTAATTAAAATTATGTGCTTCATTCTTATTGTTTCTCTTGTTTATGCTACACAATACATAAATAGAGTTACACTCACACATAGAATCATATAGGTTGAAATGACCATTAAGATCTTTGAGTCCAGCCATTAACCCAGCAATGCCAAGCTCAAGACCAGACCGTGTCCCTCACTGTCCTATCTGCACATCTTTTAAATACCTCCAGGGATGGTGGCTCAACCACTTCCCTGGGCAGCCTCTTCCAGTGGTTGACACTCCTCTGGTGAAGAAGTCTTTCCTAATAGCCATTCTAAACCTTTTCTGAGGTTAGTTGAGGCCATTTTCCCTTGTCCTACCGCTTGTTACCTGGGATAGGAGACTGACCCCTACCTCACTACAGTGTCCCTTCAGGTAGTTGCAGAGAGTGGTAAGGTCCCTCTCAGCCTTCTTTACTCCAGGCTTTACACTGTGCTTCAGCTGCTTCCCAGCTTCTGTGCCCTTCTCTGAACACAGTCCAGCACCTCACTGTCCTTCCCGTAGTGAAGGGTCCAAAACTGAGCACAAATCTGAACACTACTTCATAAGTAACAGGTATTCTGTATCCTTCTTTACATCATATAAAACTACAGTCAACTCTGTTCAGCTAAATATATCTCTGTGCATTTTTAGATATGCTAATTCTTATTTTATATATTTCAGATCAGTTGTACACACATAATGATGATAAAAAGCTGTTAAAAGATGCTACTGGCATCTATCTAGGAAAGAAGTTAAACATAAATTTCATTCAAAGGAATGGTTCCTAGGATATAAATGTTGATAGAGACTGAGATTAGATCTCTATAACACCCAAAATATGCAGTAGCCCTTCAGAAAAATGAGCATCTAGAAATTATTCTTAATCATAGCATCTGTATTAACAGTAGAACAACTGTCCCATAGCTGTTATTTCCCCTTGCTTTAATTTTGACATGGAAACATTAGATAATCAAGTTTCTTAAGCAAGAAAAAATAATAAAGTGTGTCTATAAATGCAATTCTACATCTTGATTCAGCTATCAAAAATCTGATCATTAAAAAAATCATTGAGAGAATTTTTTCCTGATTTTCTCAAGCTAGAAAAAAATTTACAAAATTAATAACATAAAAAACCATATTTGTTAACTGAAAATTTGGTTTGTTAAACAAATCCATAGCTTCTTCCACTTGCACAATATTCAACGTTTTTTTCAATTTTTTTTCAACTATCTCACAGCTTAGTTATTGTATATTTGAAAATATTTCTAACCCCAAAGGACTCACTTCTTTATTATTAGCACAATAATATATTGACACACTGAAGAGCATTGAAGCATTCACCATTTCAAAATAAAGGAAAAAATTTCAGAAATCAGCAAAATTTCACCAAAACCAAAGGCTTTGCCTGAAGTATACTCCCAGGGATTTCTTTCAATGGTGTCAACCACTCAATATTCTAAAAACAATCCATCAGCCAAATAATGTTTTTTCTTTTAAAAAATCCCAAACACTTGAGTTTTCCACTCAGAGAATGTACTTCATCACAGAACAGGTAATATTTACTGTCACTATTAGGTATCTTTATGGAGAAAGAAAAAAGATGCCTTATGTTGCTACAATGAAGACTATTTATAATCTTACTAGAATTATTGCTTATTATTGCTTATTTCTAATCTTGGAAGACTGGAACATATCACACAGCACACCTTAATCTCATCCTTCACAAAAGCAGGTTTTTAAAGACTATTTAAAATACTCCCAAATCATTATAGTTTGGGATAAATTAGGTCAGTTCATATTTTACTACGGGGAGAAAATTTCCGTATTTCCCTTATAGTCCTTCATCTGCCTGGAGGTTGTTGTGGGCAAAGAAGTCTCATCTTGGGCTCCTTCATAGGCTGCAGTCCCCTCAGGGAAGTCCCTGACCCAGCATGGGTCCTGGGCCCTAACTCTGTCATAAAGCACCTCATCCTAAGAGTTCATTTCCAGGATTGGTCCCCACAATGACTCTTCCAGTTTGTTTCTCTAAATGCTTCTCTTCCCATTGCTCTTAAAACAACTCCTTTTTGTGTGTCCTCCCATGTTCCCACCCACATCTCCTTTCTGTGTCCTCATACGCATCCTCATCTCCCTCCTCTCATTTTACCTTTTGTGTTTTCACCTATGTCTCTTCCTGGATCTCCTGTGTGCAACAGCCTCTGCTTTCACCCAGATATGTCTAAGCAGAGGTGCCTCATGATCCTCACACAAGTTAAAGTTTTGGTGTCTGACAGGTTGCTTCCATCCATTGCTGAGTCACCTGGAGCCAGCTGTGACTGGCACCAAAACCACCCCTCTTACCTACTCAAACCTTGCCAGTTATGCCCAATACAGAAATCTAATTTTCACTCACCAAAATGACTGAGTCAGGTGTTCCACTTGTGAATTTTTCAGGAGGCAATTCTGCTCTGCTGGCTCCACTCTGATATCATCAGACCTGCCAACACACTCTTTGTCCACAATATAGCTGACTCACTGAACCATAATAAATGATGAAGATCTGGCCTTTCAAAATTGAATTTATCATGAATACCAAAATGAATTTTAAGTATTCCTCCTTTTCTACTCAAATGACTGTGCCAGATTTTGAAAGAATATGAAATAATAAAAATTTATTCTTCCTTGTAACAGCTGAGGAGCCAGTCCACTAATTGAATGTTTCATCTCCCTTGCTCCTAAGAGTGTTTATTTACAAACTGACACATTGTCAACATCTATATTTGGTAGACATAGTCTGAACTTGCTGTGTTTTAATTAGGAAAAAATAACAAGACATTCTGTGGCACTACATAGAAATTAATTTGAAAAATGCAACCATTGCTGAACAAAGACAAATAATATGAACTTTGTCTTTACCTTCTGCTTGTTACCAAAGGAAAAATTCTCCTTGTTCCTTGTAGAGAAAGTAAATATTGTTTAATCTACCACAACTCAACTATGAATAAACAGAGAAGTCAGTTTTGGCCAAGTCAATGAGTAGATACTTTCTTAAACTTCCAGAATAATTGCTGAAGGTTAAATGTATATATAAGATATGAGAGTGTACGGTATATATCTTCATAACAAATTATATGGATTTCAAAAAAATTGGTATGCAATTCTTTCTTATATCCAGAATTCTTAATAAATGGTAACAAAAGGGTGAAAAAATATAGACTATCACCTATATTTTTTCATTTCTTTTGTCTATTACTTTATCTAAAATACATTATAAAGTTGACTCCACAGTAGTTGTCATTAGAAAGGCTATACATTGTTTATTATATAACATTATATATATTGTTGTTATCAACAATATTCAGTTCCACTTTATTGCCATGTAATATACACTAATGTGACATGTCTAAGCTAGTCAGTTCTGAGAAATTGCTCTTACAAATTTTGTCTCTCATATAAATTTAAGGTTGAAGCCTAATAATTTCCCAAAGTATTCTTAACAAGAACATATTTTCAGTGAGGCAGAAAATAGTACATAATATGAAGGGCTTGGAATACAGTAGAATTAAAGATTGTAATTTATTCTAGTAAGAATATAGAAAGATAAAAAGAAAAAGACCTTTGTTATTATAAGAATTTAAAAAGTTTTCTTTCAGGTAATATTTAATAGTTTGAAAATTAGTGGTGTGATAATTTTCAGTTAAGCTACACATACATAGTAAATAAAAAAATAATAAAATCCAAATGACACTAAAAACACTACACTGCTCCCATTGAAGTCGATTCATTTACTCAGTTTCCTTATATTGTATTTACTGTGCTTGTGTGGCTCACGCAATATGCAAATAAAGACAATACATTCATTTTTATATTTTTGTTTCCATTACATGAATAAGGCAAATGGAGAAGAAGTAAGCACTCCTCAGAGGAAAGTGTGTCACTCCTCTGTCTTTAAGTGATATTTTTGGTTGATAATTCTAAATTTTTGATTTCATGAACTTTTGGAGAGAGACAAATATAAGGTATATCCTGTTAGGGTGTTCTGGGCATGCTGATACAAGTTAAGGCAAAGCCCACAAAGAAATAAATGTTGTTTTAAGTGGGAAAAGGTAGTGCTGTGTGATGTAGACTCTAAACAGAAGAAACTCTCCAAGAATCTCTTTTTTCCTCTTTCTCACAGTCAACTTGGGCCCCTTGCTGTTCTCTCTCACTTTTCTCAACACAATTTTGGTTGACAACAAAGCCACATTGCCCTGCAAAAACCCTTCTCATCCTTTTTTCAACAGTGAAACATATAATCCTGCAGTCCTCTCTAACAGTATCTTCCTACCTAACCCAAACTTACCGACTGCATCACTTCTCTGTGCTTTTGCTGGATCTTTCCTGTGTCTAACAGGATCAATGCAAATTCTTTTTAGATGGAGTCTTCCACTTCTGAGCTGGTGTAAACTTGCTACTGCCTGAGGTGCCCTAAGAACACCAATAGCCAGCTCAGATCTTCCTCTGTAAAATTTATTTGTAGTATCTTATAAACTCTCATGGCTGCTGTGACAATTAATTAATTAGTCTTGGCAAAGTGCTTTGAGGTCTTCAGATAAAAACTATGTGTAGCCTCATTCCAAGGGCTGCTCTTGATTACTCTTGTTTTGTAACTGTGTTCCTCTCTGATTGTCACACATACCTCTTGTATTACCCCCACCCGTGCTTTCTCTGAGTCTCATAATGAAAACCAGTCTCATGTGCCCAGTCCATCCAGCACCATGTCTGAGTGAGGGGGAAGTTGGCGTAGGGTGATGACAACATCTTGTGGCACTGTTAGAAGAAACAGTGCCTCCTACCAGGCAGAAGTAGTTTTGGAGGGAGAGTTTTAACAACTTAAGGTGCTACGCAGGTTTTCTTGTATTGCAGAAATGTGAGCTGAGACACTTTCACCCTTTCTTTTTTCTTTTTTTTCTTAAGAAAATACCAACTGTTGACACTCAGGAACCCATTTGGAATTTGTTCTACCTAAAAAACAAAACCACACTGCTGTGATTGTGCCACATATATAATTTTCTTTATATGCAGTGCACAGTGTTTCTTTAGCTAAAATATGGAATGAGAATGGGACAATTTTGCACTGTACATCATTACAGAAAAGACAAAAAAAAATGGTGGGGGAGGGAGCTTGATCTCATTTCAGTGCAGAAAATGAATGAAAAACAGAATAGGTATAGCACAGAAAATTATCTTGTTAAATCAAACTTTTGTGTTCAGAAACTATGATTCTGCTTTGTCTCAACCCAGCTGTTGAGCCAGAGATTGTGATGGCTGAGGGGCCAAGGAGACCCGAAATAGCAGGGGCCGGCTGATGGACTGATTCCAAGGTTTAAAAACACTCCCTCACCTCATGGTGAGAAAGGAAAAGCCTCTCCTGTCAGACTTCGTGGTGCCATGCAGACTTTGTCTGAATGGCTTGTTACCCTACTTATCCCCAGACCTTCCCCACTGGCCCCATTCCCTAGTCCCTCCTTTGTACCGCCCCCGTGCCCTCAGACTGTTGGTCTCCCCGCTCCAGTACAAAAACCCTGGACCCTGTAGGGTCCGCTCTCTTTCGTCTCTGGTTCCATTTGCGGCAGGATGCAATGAACCATCATGTGTGGAATACCATATGGGAGAGCCCTCCTGACTCTTTGCCTCTGGTTATCCAGCTTGAGTGCATGTGTGAGAATCTGCACCCAGCAGCTGCGCGGGTGGAAGGAGTCAGCTTGCTGGAGGGCTGTACTGCACCCACCGGAACGATCCCATGGCCAGGGATGTTTCAGGAAAACGCAGCTACCCTTCACAAACCGCACGCAGTGCATTACCCAGCAACAAGGAAGAGTTTAGATTTTCATTTAAGGAGTGGTTAGTGCTCCATAGTCACTGTTTGGTTCTGGGTGGAACTGCACACCTGGTCTCATAGTCTCTGACAATATTGCACAAAAAACCAACCCAACCAACATATGTCAAATATCCTCCATTCCTTCATGCTGAGAGATATTTTATTTAAGTTCTTGGCAACAGGAAAGGGCTGATGTCTGCCTTTGCCACAGCCATACTTCTTTCAAACTGACTGTTAGCCTCCAGATCCTCCAGATGTTGCCATCCATAAGCTCTAAACTTGTACAGAAAAGTTATTTAAGATGCATAAGCTTCTTCCAATATACTGTTTTGCTCTCCCTCATGTATCAGGATCTTTGCTTTTCATTACAGTTGTCAGATCCTATTAACTTGCTAAACTCAATTGTTAGGATAATTAGGCTAATGTGCATTTATTGATCTCATTTTAGTTAGAAGAAAATAACTTTTCATAATCTTGTGCTTTGATAGATTGTCTGGGATATTTATGGGTTTGTTCTATCTGTAAAACTGCAACTAACTCACAGTCTTTCTGTATAAGAAATAATAAAAATAGTAGGATTTGCAAGCGTGGTTAAAAGCGTGAGAATGCCTGTCATGGAGAGGTACAGGAGTAGGAAGGCATTCATTGAGCTCACTGTGATTTATAATCAATATTAACTACATAATATACTGCAAAGCACAATACTCAGAGAAAAGGCATGGTTGTACTGTTCTTTTATCCTATGAAGGTCATAATAAGATGAGTGAAATGAGAAGAAAAATTGATGGAAGATAGTTTAAACTACAATGGGAAAAAAGTCCCATCTGTTTTGATGAAGAATTCCCTCCAGAAATCTTGCTAAAGGACTGACCTCTATCGTAAATTTGCTTGAGAACTAGAACAGAAAGTTTAAATGAGATCTTTAGTGATTTCTGGCCTCACTGAAAGCTGGAAAATGACAATTATTCAATTTAAGAGTCTCTCTGTCTCAGAAAGGTAAGAAAAAGGGTCTGACTTGATGGCTCGACAGACTAATGCTACAGCCTGTAGTCTCTCTTGCTTCTGAGAACTGGTGTTCTAAACACTGCTAATCATGTCAACACATTTGTTTGTTGTGTCAAGTACTAGAAGGCTTTGTGAATTGATCTTGATTTCAGTTAAAGGGAAAAAGAGGAAAAAAGTTGATAAAATTCCCCAAGGAATTTCCAGGTAGATGTATGTAAGTAATTTCACCAAGTAAAAATTCCCATAGAAGCTTTAAAGTGCCTTAATGTTTCTCCTAGTTTTGCTCGCCTCTCTTAATGATCCCCTGTGGATTTCCTTTCAGATAAATTTCAAAATACTCTAGGCCAAGGAAGGGCCAGTACTATGAGCTACGATCTTATATTCCTCAGTAGAGCAAGGAAGCTAACAATACTATGAATACTTTTTTTGTTATCTTCTTTATTAATTCACATAAAGGGTTCCTTGCTGCACAGAGTGAGTTGCCTCTCTTAAGTTACTGCCACTGTAATGAGCATTCCTCTCTCATTCACAATGAAGCTTTCAGAGAAAATTAGGGAAACATAGCATCTACACGGTCAAGCATAAGATGTATTACTACAAATGGTGAAATGGTACTTGTATGAATGTTAAATTAAAAATAATATCTATTTGTTTCTAATTTCCAGGTGATGATTTCATCCCAGTATAGAGGTAAGTTTCATGAAGCCCAGGTTCACAGAGGTAAGGTTGCTGGAACAAGCAGTCCCTGCTTTTCCTAATCAATAGGCATCCTCATGTTGTTTTTTCTGTTTCAGAATAGGTTACTTGTTCATATCAAAGCTTGTTCCTGCTTTCCCCTTCTAACCTTCAAATCTTAAAATACCATTAATAGCTGCCTTTTTCTACCATTCTTCCAAAACAAGACTCTAACTTCCATTATTTTCTGAAATTAAGGCAGATCAAAGTCACAAAATGAAACATGAATTATCACAGATTAGTAAATTTGGTTTCTAAAGACCACTCCCAAATACTTTCAAAAAATGCCAGAAATGCTCTGAATTACTGCCTGCTCCTTTGATAACATTTCTTTTAAAGGTAGTCTCTGGATGCAGGTTCCCATGGCTCACCGTTTTGTGCTGGAAAGGTCACATTTTTACTGAATGATGATTAGCACAACATAACTGTCAGCAATAACTAAGAATTGTAAACAACCCTACCCAATCTTAGCATTGAAGTCAGATACTTTCCAGGTACTTTAGAAGCAGATTCCCATAAGCACTAGTTCAGAAAAGGCAACAGAGTATGGTATGCTCATTCCCAGGACAAGGAAAGGGACAAACCTGTAGTTGCTATGGCAGTGAAACCCAATTTAGCAGGCACTCATCTCAGGTTCAAGCCTGTCTTCTGGTTACATCTGCAGGTTCAACCCTCCCCTAACATTACATAGTCCTTGTTCCATTGCAGTCTTTCTCTTGCTTGCTGCTTTCCAAGTTCAACTTACATTGTCCACCTGCGCCTAGTATGGACATGGGAGATGCTCAGAAAAGGATGAAAGGGCGAATGTGTCAAATTAGCTTTGACAGGTGTGAAATAATTCCCATTCAGCATTAATTTATTTAACTGTTTTTGCAAATTAAAAACTGTCATATTTGCAAAACAAATTTTTTTTTTTCCATTGTGATGCTCTCATATTTGAATATTAAAATACCAATCCATTTCTTTGGGGATTTTTCTCTTCATATTTGTTTTTTTAACAAAGCTTTTCATAGTTTCAACTGAAACCATAAAATGAATGAACAATGAGAACAACAAAAAATTCCACAAAAATTAACAAAATAAACCGAAACTCTGGAAAATTACCCCTTCACAGTTTTGTAGCAATGCATCCTCATATAAATTGAATGTGGCCCTACAGCATCCAAACTGGGAATTATGGGAGCCATCAAACATCAGAAGCATGCCAATTATTCAAGCATCCTATTTTCTGCTTGGATTACATGTTCAAGAAGAAAAATAATCACTCAAGTTAAATACAATGGGCACAGATACACAACATGTTTTCTTCTCTTTAGGACAAAAGTATTGACAACATTTCAAGCATTTTATCTCCTAGGTCAGTTCAAGTAAAATCAAAACCAGAATATTTACCATATGTTTTATCACTCTCCACTGCATTTTCTATATTAATATTTACACATCTTAAATACCTAGAAAGTTTGTTTTGAAAGTTTGCTTAAAACCATCCTTGCAACATACTATCAAAGAGAATAGATTTGAGCTTAAACACTGCTTTAATTTCCATCTGTTCTATGATACTGCAAATATTTCAGAATGCATTTGGCATAGAACACTGCAAACATTATTCTGCAACACCCGTTATGTAACATAAATATTCTAGCAAGCCAACAGCAAGTGCCTCCCAGCATTTGTCTATATTCCTGCACATTACATAGCCCAATTCTCAAAAAAAGGTTTAAAAAAAAAAAAAAAATAAATAGGATATATATTCAACATCTGGTGGAAATGAACTGTATAATTTTACTGTTTTAAAGACTCTCATTTTGCCAAAATAAACATCCTCTTTATGCAACAATGACTTTTTAAAATCTCAAATTTTTCACGTACAAAAGTAGCAATATATACTGTAGGGTTTCCACTAGAATGTACAAGGCAAGATGAGCAGGTGGAAATGAGGACACTCCTAAAATGTGTTTCTCTATGTCAAATCCATACACAACATAGTACACTTAAAATACCCTATTGATGCCTTTTTTTTCAATTAGAACTTATACAAACCTACAAGGATCCTTTATTTTACTACTTTTCTAAGCAGCTTTTACAAAGGACAAATTGCTTGCATTCTCACAGTTCACATAAGACAGTACTCCCTTTAACTAAATTCTAAAAAATGTGTCCTACTTGCCTCTTAGAATTTCATAGTGTTTACTTCTTTGTGTTACTTGTTATACCTCCTGACTGAAATCTGAAGATTAAGTTCCCTCAGGAAAAAGGAATCCCAAAGTTTTGATAAGAAAGATACAGTCAGAACAAAGCTCCTGCTGCAGAGAAGTTAACCTCTTGGCAGGGCTTAATATAATTCTCCTTTGACTTCAGGTTGATAGCAAGACGTTGTTTTATGCCCTATGATATTGTGTGCTCACAGAGGTCATGTGTCACACAGATACACTTGCTTGTATTGAGTGGCCTTTTAATTGTCTGTCAGTTCTGTCTGGGTTCCTGCCTGTGTACACTCCAAATGCAAATATGAAAAGCATGAAAAGTGGAGCAGAGCCCATCCTTTCATCCCTGTATCATTTTTCAGAAGAACTGAAGCTAGCCTGTCACTACATTACGGCCCATGCATTAGACACTGGTGTTTCACAGTACCACAAATCATAGTGGGAATAGGGGCCAATCTGTCAAGCAAGGCTTCCAGGCAAATTCTTGTTCAGCACAATGGGAAATGGTACAAAATTCTTTTCTTCAACCTCTCACTAAGAAAGGTTGCAGGACCTCTACCATTGCTGACAGTTTGCCTGAATATGATGCCCTGATGATTCATACCATGGTGCCTCTGTCACCTTGTCTCAGGGACAAGCTATAAGATTTTTTTGTTTGTTTCCTTGAGTAAAGAGCTTTGCTTTTGTCATTTTGCAACACTGAACTCACAAGTGTAAATTGCTTTTGCATCACTTCCCTCCTTAAAAAAATGCCCAGTTGTCTCCCAGCTCATTGTGCTTTCGAATTGTCTCAATAGGATACGGAAAGAGATGGCTTTTACATAGCTAAATCAATACATTAATAATGCAAAACCAAAAATTATAGCTCACTAAGAATCACTACGTACTAAATATTAGAAATTACTGTTCTGAAATCAACACGAGGTCTTCCATGCACCCTGTATAGTAGCACTTGCTATTTTCAGTGGACCTGATGCACATGCAATGAATTAATTCTGAAGATGAACTTTTCTGCTTTTCTGTGTATTTGCTAACATGAGTCTGTGCTTCTAGGCATGGAACTAGCTCTTGTGAATGAAACACGCTAGTCTGAGGTGGCCCTGTGTCTCAGAGAAATCCCCCAAGGATCCTGGAAGTTGGTTGCTAGTTGCAGAGATTGCCATCGATTATGAGTCCGTTCATGCTGTTCCTAGGTCCGGTGCCTACCCTGACTCATTTCTTACCCATGGTTCTACCTATACACCTTCCAGAAACACTCTGTTAGCATGGGTGCCTGGGAAATTCTCTGGGGCCAACAGGTCACCGTAGTCAGTGCCACCACTGTCTGGCTAGGGAGACACTGGTCAGTAAATATTCTCACTGGAGTCTGACCTGGGTGTTTCAGAAGTCAGTCCTATATGGGCAGCAAGTGATTGCACCTGTATGACAAAATGTCACTTCACCTCTTACAGGCAATTTTAAGTATTAATGAGTCAGAAATTAGCAGTGAAATAAGCCTTTCATTTGAAAGCTTTGAGTTTCAGTATGTTTTCTGGTGACATATGTTGAAATTAAAAGAAAATAAAACTCAGGAAGTTGTCACTTGCGACCTTTGTCTGCCCTTTCAAAAAGTGATAAAGTAAGTGTGTATATTTGGATTTGCCCTAATAATACACAGACCTCTGCAATGTGAACAACTGAATGATTTTTGTGGGTATAAATTACTAACATGTGTGTTCACATGCTCCACTATCTCTAATGAGCAGTATTGTGTGATAAATATAAACACTTTTATAGCTACTGATGTGTAAATTTACATACATATGCAGGCAGTATTAGGCTGCACTATAATGAACAGTTGATTTGACAAATTGTTTGGAACAGGCATTCGAAAACCATTGTCTAATGAATTTCTGTGGGTTGAGCCACATGTCTCCTTTTTACTCAACTTGTTTCTAATAACTTAGGTCTTTGGACTATGAATTCTGTACTTGGTTCATATCTCACTGTTGAACTAAAATGGAAACAGCAGGCCCAAGTTCTGCAGCCTTTTTTCTGCCAAATACCACAGTTATTTTAAAGGCGTTTGCCAAACCACTTATGAAAATTTCCATACAGGAAAAAAGGGATCCAGTAAAGTTGTAAATCACCAGGCAAATATTCTTCATTTGACAGCTTTGGTCTTCTTGTGGTCTGTAAGAGAGCAATGAGTGGTTGAAAGAAAGCATGATGATTTGACTTTTCATTGTTCGAATCAGTTCACTGGCAGTCAGAAATTTTCAGGAAGCCAACACTGATACACGTACAAATTCTTTTCAAGTGTGGGGAAAACTGTCAATTCAAGATCTTTACCATGGCTTTGCCATGGGTCTAACAAACTCCAGATCAGTTACAATCATCATAAATAGTCATTTCATGGCAATAAGTTATGTCTCTCACTTTGCCTACTAACTGCTAAATTAATTCAGTCCACTAGAGATAACATTAAAGGATGTAGGTGATTTAGCAGGATGATGAAAAGCAATTACATCATCAGACTAAGCCAGTGGCAGCTTTTAATTTCCACAGACAACTATGTCTACTTTTTGAGCCCACTAGTGAACTCAGTCTTGAATGACATATTTGGAGCACATCAGAGATCTTCCTGAGCACTGCACTATTCCTAAAGAATAAACTTTCAGTATTCACTTACATATTTTGTTTCAGATGATTGCATTCTGATACAGACTGAAGACGACCATAATTTTCTTTCGAAAAGACAACCTTGCTATCAAACATCCAGCTAGCAAATTCCTCATTGGAAAGTTCCTTTATCAAGATTGTATGCAAGAGACAGAGCTGTTTTGAAAGTCAATGGTTTAAAAAAAGCCCTACTTGCTGTGTGTTTTTTAGATGCAAGCTTCAAACTGTCAGAGTTTTGATATTGTTGATAAAGCTGGCCAGGGATTGATGCCTAAAGGGGGGTCTGAGTTGAAATTATAAGGCAAAGCTTGAATTTAATTCTCTTGGTAAGACAAGCAAAGACAGGAGATAGTACAACCCTGTTGCTGTCTTACTAATGGCTAATCTATGATTACCGGTTACTAAAGACCTTCATTTTCTAATTTGAAAGACGTATTTATGCTCCAATTTTCAGGAAAAATATATTTATCCCTTTGTTAGGCTTTTTCATTTAGAAAATTAACTATCAAATCATAAGATCTAAATATCCTACAATACCTTACTGAACTATGAGTTGATATTGCTTCAAAGCTGACTGTTAACCCACTTTCAGTAATTATAAAAATGAACATTGATATTTGTGAAAAAATCTTTATGTCTCTGTAAAGAGGGTTCATTAAATTCCCACTTTAATCTCATCACCACAGAAGCTGTGAAAAAATTTTAATCTTCTAACTTGCTACAGGAGCAAGACACCCAAAAAGGTCAGCATAACTAAACTATGTCTTGAGTATTGAACAGAAAAAAAACCTGTAGAAAAATACTTTCTTACTAGAAAATGCAGAGGCCTAGCTTTGGGATGTCAGCACACACACAGTGTGAGGCAAGAAGGCAGTCTTTAATTTCAAATTCAGGCAAGTTCAAACTATATACTGTGTATTGGCACAAACTGACATTCCAAATTGCTCCTCGCCATAAATGCACCTCAGAAGCGGAACCCGTTGAAATGTTTTGCATTAAATTTTGTAGTTCACAGGGTTCACTTCACTGAATTGTAAAAATATTGTAGTATCTCTTCTGGGGGCAAGATTTGAGCTCAAATACTATGACCTCATCACACAACTTGGTGGGGGTTTCCTTGTCTCAGCTTGTTTTTATTCCACACCACAAATGAGTGTGAGTATGAGTACTGAGTGAAGGTTGTTATTGAACCCATACTTTCTAAACACTGTCTTTCCCAACCCTTTCAACCTCCTATTAAAGTATAAAATTCCAGGGCAGCTTATACTTTACCAGTTTCACCCACAGAGTGAGGTAGGCAGAGCACTGAGATAATCCCTCGCCTTTCTTCATCTGTCTTTGAGATGAGGTGTGATCAATGTTCCAGAAGAGTCCAGTTTGGCATGAACACATGAGGTAAGAGCAGCCATACAGTATCCTGATATGTTTTGAGAGATCAAAAGCCGTTGCTGGCACTCTTTCACATATCCAATAGGAAATCCTTCCACCAAGTAGGATCCATCCACAACATCCCTTCTGTTAGTGTGACCTCAGCCAAAGCAAAGTTTTCATGACTGGCGTAACACTCAGGGACTTTACTCTTGCTGATCAGGCTTCTGTTGCTTTTGGTACTGTATAAACATACATATAAATTTCTACACATAAATAGTTTATATATGAAATAGAAAAATCTGTAGAACAGAGGGCCTATGTAGGACAGAGTTAATGTAAAATATTCTAGTTTTTAGAGCTAGGAAAAGCTTATGTTTTGAGGCAATAACTCCATACCCTCAAAAGCAGGGATAAGCCAAAGTTGTAGATGCAAGCAGGTAATGATAACAATGTGATATTAAGACAACAACATAGCTTTTTTTCCATCTTATTCGACACTGTCAACTCAGTCTTACTGTTCAGTCAGTTCATCCTATGGAACAAGTTTTGTGAATTGATGGAATTCCTGTGAGAGTAAGCTTTTGAGGAGTGAAATTCAAGCCATGAAAGGGAGCAGCAAAAATGAATACAACCCAGTATGGACTCTTCAGTAACTTTTCAGTGGTTGACTTAATTAATGACACACATAAATTAAAGATGATAACCTAAATCACTGGGGAGGAATTTTTCCTTCATATGTGTAAATAATAATTTTATACACTTGATTTGTTTTAGTTCCTACTAGTTTTATGTCATTTTCAAGAGCAATATATTTTATTGAAATCTTATCATTGAATTTCTAATAGAAATACAAAGTCAAATATTTAAAAATCAAACCAAACCAAACCAAACCAAACCAAATAAAATAAAGTAAAATAAAATAAAATAAAATAAAATAAAGTAAAATTCTGCTACCCATTAGTGTAGGATTTGATGTCAGTTTCACTGAACCAGAACTAGCACACTCAGCCAAAAATAGCCGGGTGAAAATGATTTTCAGTGTGCAAGAAGAAAAGGCTTGGTTTGTGGTTCAGGCTTGCTAATTTGGTTGGGACTTCTGTTTATCTGTGTTTTGTCTACAAGGACTTAGAAAGATATAGGAACAGGAAACAGAAAGTATGCATTTAGTAATTTCTTATCCCTTCTTTCTTTTCTGCACAGGAACAAAATCTGTCACTGAGGTGGGACTGAATGCTAATCATGACTGTGTTGTGATTATCTGTTATTAGAGAAGAATTTCTAAATTTTAAGATAGCCTTAAAGCACAGAATAAGATTGTGGCATAATGAGATATACTATGAGTTTAAAATAGTTCTACAAAACTACATGGAATTGAACAAATAATGTTGGATTACGGCATAATGAAAATACAAGGAAGAAATATTTAATCAGAAAGAAAATCCTTAATTGTTATGCTATTTCTATAGCACATAACTCTAGCTACCTCAGCTGCCTCTCAGCTGCACCTCCGTATTCATGATAAGAAATTCTTTTCTCCTGTAGAATATAAAATAGCATATTCATGTAATTAATTTCATAAATAAACCCATTTGTTAATTTCTACTATATTCATGTGCGGCAGCTGTCTTCAAAAGGGTGCACATACTCTTCCTTAACCTTAATTTATTTGAAAGCCCATAGGAAACTGAAAATGTGGTTTGTGATTGATTTTTAATTGATTTCTTTTTTATTCCTATTGACTGATGGGAAATAATTAAACAAATTTTGTGTTGACTGGGCGGACATATGCTGGGAATGGAATAGAAGTGAAATATTTCATCAAAATATGAAAGAAATTTTGTTATGACCCTTGTTACACTCTAATAGATACATTTTTTCTCATCTATTGGATGCTTTTGTAATGTATTTTCTGTTACTTATACTGTCATTATGAGTAAACATTTGCTCATTTTAACTATGGCACCCTAAAATATCGTATCTTAAGTTCATAACCTATGGCATTTAATAAAAAGAACACAAACAAATGTGACATTAAAATACATCTAGAAATAATTTTTGTTACTGGCTATACTTTTATAGGTCTTCCTTGTTCTTACCATGCAGCTTCAGCTCTTGCCTTCTTGTGTCAGTACAGGAAGGGCAACCATCATCCTTCTTCAGATTTCAGTTCATATTTTGAGAACTTTTGGCTGCCAGTTCGACAATGTTCAGAAGAATACATCTTCCCTCACTTTGAAATTTTGTAAGACTGGTCCCGTGTTCGCAAGGAAGAGAATAATTCATATGGGAGTGGGAGCTTTAAGAGCAAACACAATGTACTGTCACAATAAAGAGATGATGGAAATTGCTGCAGTGGAGATACGGACAATTAAGCCTTTGCTACTATTAAGCTTGTTATGGAAAGTGCAAGTGGATTGCCTTAAGCATGGATGGATGGACAATGGAATCTAGAATGTCTTTTGTTGCAGCAAAAGTGAAAATCTTTGCTACAATTCAAAGGCATCAGAACAACAGAGCTTCAGTAAATTTACTTGTTCACTACTGCTTATAATTCTTCTAGCACATTACTACTAGGATGAAATAAGTACACTTTTAGTAACGAATTAGTCTAATCTTTATCATGTCTGACACCTTCACTAAACACTCGGTGGCAATACTGGGGACTTTCAGATCAGAACTGAGCTATATGTGGAAGAAATAATTTTCTCACTGAACATTTTTATTTGCCATTTCAGTAATATCACCATCTAGGCCAATTAACAAGTTACATTCATAAAACATTTCCTATTTTTACAAACTTATCACCAGCATCTTGTAAATCAGTGGTAAAATTTAGCAAGATGTCAATATTAGAAACCATACAGAAATATAAAATTATTCAAGTTCATATTAAAAAAAAGAAACAAATCCATAAACTTGTAAAGTGCAAATTGTGGAAAAGGGTAATAAATATGAATAAATGGGACTTTATTACAAAGAGCAGGAGCTGAGAACTGAAATACAGAGAGGTATGATGTTAAATGAGAAAGTCTAGTTGAACAAAGAGACCTTTTCCTGCCCTTGTCTCTAACATATTTTTGTCCTCAAGCCATGTTAAACCCTACTACCATTGCTAGTTTGAAAGATGTGCTTTATTAAAGCTTATGGAAAGCTTACCTTCCAAAAGTAGCTTTAGTGGAAGAATTATCTAGAAACTGTTCTGAAGTCCCTAAGTGACAAACAGTTTGGTATGCTCAGGAAGCAGTCTGTGAAAGGGCCATTGCATTTTGCCTCTAATCGTCTTATTATAAACACTCTTGTTACACTATTCAAATGTTGCTAACTATTGTGTTTGTTATCCCATTTTGATAAGGGCATTATTGCTGTACATATAATCATGCTTTTGTTTGCCTTAGGATTTTGAGGTTCCTATTTAAGTAAAAGTATTTATGAAGGTTACAATTTAAAGCACTGTACTACTGTTTCTTCAAACAACAGTAATCAGTATATAGATTTAGTCCTAACAAAGGAAGACAACATTTTTCCTGGGCAAATATTCAGCCATGTTTTAACCTTGGCAATCAATACAGCATAGTAACAAAGCTGGTGTACAAAACTTAAGACAACAAATATTTACTGCAGTTGCTTCAAATCTTTCGGTACACAACTGACAATTGCATCTTTACTTTTATGCTTTACTAGTACCATTTGAAACTTCATGCTTAGTTACTCTGAAAAAAACCCTGGTTTGTGTAACTTTATAGCAGACCATGCAAGCTGTACAGTCTGTACAGCTGAAAACTGCTGGTGTCATTATGATTCTTTGTATTTCTTTACATTCTGTAATTCTAATGACATTTCACACTCTCCTTTTAATAACTTTGGGCCTCACTCTAGCATAGGTCTTGAGTTAAGTATGTGCTTAGCTTTAGCTGTGCATGTAGTACTTCAGAGGAACAACCTGCAGGGTGGAAGTTAAACACATGCTCAAAAGGCTTTGCTGGATCAGGGCCATATCTGCTAATCATGCAGTCCCAAGGCTACTAAGTGTCATCGAAGCTTGAGGAATTTTCCTTCTATTTGCGTCAACCTCTGCGTGCTTATTTTGTAACTATTATTGAACAAATACTGTAGGCACAAAAGGGGGGATGTAGTTTTCTCTGTAGTGTTCATTCCTTGTGTTCATACACGAGGGTAGATTCTCCTGGGATTAAACTGATTTCAACATATGCATATAGACACAGGTTATGGGAAAAGAGGTAGCAATGTGTTAACACTTTACTGCTTTATTTTTAGAATCAGTTTGATCTTTATATAATTTTTGTTTTATACATGAATCCTCTGTACTTTCGTATGCTTTCCTGCTGTTCTCAGACACAAACATCACTGAAGGATGTCTGCCTTTTGCTGTCAGCATTCATAAGCAGTTTCCTGCAATCATTCAATTGTGCAAATACTTAAACAATGACTAAAACATTCCAAATAGCTGTTGATTCCTGAATCAATTTAAAGCAGTTAAATAACTATCCCTAACAATTTTCAGTAGTGCTTGAGTGCTTTCTGTGCTACAACAGAAGTGTAGCTGTAAAAGGAAAAAACTTTCTTGAAGAGGTAATTATAAACCAGACTCTTCATAAGAAAATGTCACCTTTATATTTTTTCAAGAAATTCACTTAAGATGAAAGTCACCTTCCCAAAAATATGATCTGCTCCGGCTTGCTCCGTCAGCAAGCAAAAGCTCTTTACTGGTCCCACCAGCACAAGAATATACTAAAATGTCATCCTTAGATTTCATATACAGATAAATTTTGATGAGTTTTTGGGACTTTTGGGACAAGGTGGGATTTGTGTGCTAAATGAGAAGTTTCTTTTCTTCTCTCTCCATTTGTAGCACATAGAGATGTGTACCACACTCATATTCAAATACAGATAGTCAGTCTAAAGGAGTTCATCCAGAAAGGTGCTGAGTTCTTGTGGTCCTTGCTTAACTTGGCTGAATGAGAATTACAGATTCTCCCTGGATCAAGCCCAGAGTGTAAGGAGGATTAGCAGTGACTTTTTCCAGAAGTAAGATGAAACTGATTCTTCTCTACTTAAATGTTTGAAAGATTTACAGTAATGACATATGCCAGGCCTAAAAATCTATTCAAGTACCAGTAAATTCAGGTCCTTTTGGTGTGCTTTAAAAGTACCATGATATCAATTTCTTTTGGCAAGAAATACCTAACAGTAATCTTTTCCTGCATTCCATGAGAGTTATTAGTCAAAGTAATAGTTTATTTTTTTACCAGAAAAATAAACCATAACACACTCAGGACTGCAGTTCACTAAACCATAATTCTACTTTGTTTGACTTACAAAGTGCTCTATATTTTGAAAAATTGTTCTGTAATGGATGAAGGATTTGTGAAAAGTTCTACCCTACATTAATCTACTAGCTCTATTGGAATTGCCACTGAATGAGACCACCAAGAATTATCTTCCAAGACTGTGCTACTGATGAGATAGCATCATGTATAAAAGAACTCATGCTGAAAACAATTTCAACTGCCCCGGTTAATCTTTGGTTAAAATGTGAAAGCAGCACTGAGTTAAAAAGTCTTCTATAGAAATTGTAGATCCTCCAGAGAAGGAAAAGCTGAAAGAAAGGGCTGTAACAAGTTAATAAAAAGAAAAGAAATATTAATAAAATTATGTTTACGAAAGAAGATGCAAAGTGTGTATACCGTGTAATATAAAGTATATGGCATTCAAAACCTTCCATGTTCTTCCTTAATAATTATAGAATACACATGGAATTAATTCAGTTCTTATAGTAATTAAGTAATAAAAGCTCTAAGGAAAACACTGATATATATGTATGGCATGTAGGTATATAACACACACCACAAAGGCTATATTCCATCACCATATATATTTCTGAGAAATTTTGTAGAATGCACTTTTTTAATTTCTCAAGAAAAGAATGTTACATTTTAGTTCTCGTAGATATTATATCACTGTATTAATATTTTTTATTTTCAAAACCTAAAGAAATAATATATACCTATACATATATACAGAACCAAGCACTTTGGGTCTACCTCTTTAAATGACTCGTAATAAATTCATCCATAAGAAAATTCTTTGTCTCTTAGAACAGATAAGATGTGGTTAGAAATGCAACAGCAGTGGTTTTTTATTTTTTTTCTCTGAAACACAATTTTATTTCCTGGGGATGATGCTGTAAATTTTAAAAGCATCCCTGGTAAAAGACAGTAACAGCAGAATAGTCTTTAGCACATCAGTCAGACAGCAAGACACAAACTATAATGAAAATAACAGGATATATGCAGCTTATCCTCATCTATTTCATAAGTAATATTTACAATGACCCTCCCCACAGAACTGTAGTACTATTTTGTGAGTGCTGAGACATTTTGTGGGTTTTGATTTTTTGGGTTTTTTTAATCTGGAATACTTTTCTACCCACTATAGTTTTTGTTTACCTTCACAATAGCTGTTTCTCAATAATTTTGCATATGTATAAACAGTTACCAAATGACAATGTTCTTGATGCAAAAGTGGTTCCAGAATTCCAGTGAATAAACATTTTCTACAAAATTATTAAATCACCCAAACTATTTGCTTTTATCATGCTTTGAAAACATTAAATGGTCTGTGTCCTGTTGAGAAGCAAGGAAATTTTCCTTTCATTTTGGTAGAGAAATTCCATGTTCCTCTGTATTGATCAGTGAACTATGGAAAGTTTTTGGAATTGTAGTTCACAGAAATTCTCTTACTGATCTAGAATTGAGTTTTTCATGTCCTTACTCTCTCTTAGACAGATATCTTTGTATGATTTGCAGTAGAGCAGATGATAAAAAAGAGATATGCCTCTAGAAGGGGACTTTGAAATAGCATCTATTTCAAAGTACTATGAAGGTAAAATGTTCGAATAAGTTTCAAAAGGAATATATTTGTGAGCAGGAAGCAGGTGCTCTGATCACATATGCGTGAAAATTCATTGCATAGCTCTGCTGTTTTTTCAACAAATGTCATTTCAACATTCCTGGTGTGCAAAACATAGTGAAACACTACCTCTTCTTTTTACCCCACCAAAGACAAACAAAAACTGAACCCACTTATGTTAAAATAATGTTATTTGAATTGTGAATTGAAGCACTTGAGAGCTAGGAAATGCCAGAAGGCAAGTTACCCATGTAATGTTATATATAGCCTTCTACAAAGCATGTTCATAATATAAGGTACAGTTTCAGAAGCACCTAGATGTCTTATGAAGCAGAATTTTAATGTCACTCTGAAGATTGTTGGATTTCTGCATTGATAAATGCCTCATCAATGATCCTTACTCATACTGCATTTTTTCAATAAGCCTATACCCTTATGCAGGGCACAAAATTCACATCGGGTCATATGAAGCCAGTTCTGATCCACACCAGATCTTCCTTTGTACTATATGAATCCTTTGCAAAAAAATACACTCATTCTCCTGGTTATCATAGTACTCCAAATGTAAAATAAAAATCACTTTTTCACTGGCTGAAAATATCACACCCTGTGGAACATACTTAGTGTACTGCAGGTTCAATTTCATCCAGCGAAGTTTCAAAATTTTAACATTTCCAGGTTTTATGTGATTGTTTTGTTTCTCCTCTCTTTGCTTTCTACTTTAATCTGTTTCTTTGAACAAAAAACAACATTAATTGAGGCCAATAAAGCAGCAGAGTGTGGCTGCAGTTTTGTGGGTTTGGGGTTTTTTTAATAACAGTGAGGCTAGCCCAATGCCAGCAATTTTTATGATGTTAGCTCTGTTGCAAAAAAGATTTCACTCCTCTAACTATATTGGGCTTTTTCTTCTCTACACCTCTATTCTTGAAGAAGATTGACTGCCTGCTGTTTAGCAGAGGATTAAAAATTCACTGCCACTGCTAGAACTAGAACTGCAGTGAACACAGGCATTTAGATTTGCCTAGACCAGAATTATGTATTGTGGCACTGTTTTCAGAGGTAAGAGCAGAAAGCCCAGTCCTGGTCTGCTTTCCAGCAACACCACAAGAATGTCAGATACATACTTTAATTACTCATTATTTTGAAAATAGTATTGTTATTCACAATTATTCAGCACAGCTTGAGACTCCTTCTGCTCTGTAAGTCTGAGTACCACTGTGGAATCAGACTGAAGGCACCATTAATGCTTGGATAAACTGTTCAAAGGGATGGTGGATTCAGGTAGTTTGCTTCACAATATGAAACAAACCATCTGATATTTGTCTATCCCTTGTTAAAATTCTGTTCAGTCACTTTTCTTTCAACCTCTCATCTCAGCTGCTTGAGTATGCTTGGCAGGAACTGTGACAAACACTGACAAAATTTCAATAAAATATGACTGAATCATAAAAGAGATGAAAGAATGAAGTTGTACCTTGTGAAGCATATATTTGAATGTAAAAGGAACAACCTTGCCTCTTGTATCACTCAAATTATTTTAAAATACATCCAGCCAGGATCACCGATGGTTCAAAAAAAAAAAAAAAAAAAAGTTGAAGAAAGGCTGCATCTGAAAACTTTGCTTCAACTGCTTAATGACATTATCTTTTCTGAACAGCCTTTTTTGAAAACTTTGTCATTTAGAATTTCACGATCATTTTCTTTATTAATAAATGCAAATACTTTAGTGGCTGGGGAGTTTTGTTTCTGACTTACTTGAGAAAAGTAAGCTATAAAAGCTATGCTGGATGATTATTGGAAACATAACCTCTATGTCCTGTTTCCTGAAGCCAAATAATTAGATGCAGACAAATATTTCCTTGGATATATCAGTTTCAGAATGCAACAATCTTTGCCTCAGTGTAGTGCAAATGGTGCTCTGCCAGGATTTTATATTTATGTGTCATTTTCCCAACACTTTTAGCCAAATATGTGCAAAGGCTATCATGCTTCTGTGGTATTTGGGCAGCAGTGCAAACTTTGACAGTTCTGTGGAGGTTAAGCCAGTGTGAAAGTGGAGCAACAGAATGAACCAGGTCTTGGAATATATATATACAATAGACAAAACCCACATGAGTGCTGGAGTTGAATGAACTCATTTAAGATCTCCACAGAGCTCTTAGGACCCATCAGGACATTGCTGTGATGGTCATATTCTTGTGCACAGGATATTTTTGCCTTTCCTTTTTTCTTTTGTCTCCCACTGACAGTACAGCACTCACAGAAAGGTCAAATGGAAAGTCACTTAGCTTCTGGAAAATAGTGTTTTCCAGATAATCAGCCATCATATTTTTATTTTTGCCTATGACCTTATATTATTTAAATTGTGCAGGCTTGAGACTACTTCTGAATTTAAACCCATCCTCAAATAATCTATATTCAATTTTTTTAAAAAATGCATTTACACTGTCCTGATTCAAATCTAGGTAAAAACGTAAGTTCTGTGAAAAAATGTGCAAGAGTTACAATTATGTATTTTCTCAAAATTAACAACAACTACACATTTTTTGCATTAAAAAAAATACTCTAAAACTCTTTAGTTTGGGCTAAACAGTGCAGGTCTCAAGCTAAGATTTGTTTAGTTGGCCATTCAGTGTAACAGAGGTGTGACTAATATAGATCCAGGTGAATAGCTGGAGCAAATAACATTTACAGTGAAAAAAAGAAGGTGGTACATAAACTTGACATTCGGTTATGTCTTGAATTTATAGATCTTATGTCTCTTCTTGATCCCTTGATCTTATGCTTTTTCAATGGATATAGGTTTGATTTTCCATCTTATTATGTTTTGAAATGCAAATAATAAAGAAATAGATTTGATACCATATATTTCCAAAATTTAACCTTGAAAGCAAGAATCTTTTTTTTTCATTCTTTCTACAGAGAATAAACTTTGAAGTGACTTAAAAACTTTTATTTAGAGTGTACTGTACATTGCTCATCAACCTCTTGAATAATATAAATCCATGTTTAATGTATTTTAAGCTCTCCAGCAGAAACTTATTCAAAAAGGAGCAAATAACTTGCATGAGTCAATCAGTTATATGTGTCATATGAATCAGTGTCATACATGAGGGGTTTGAGATCATACCTGGGACATTTTAGTGGCTGGTGCGAGACACCTTCTTACACTGCTAGTGCACATTTTGTTGCAAAGATGGTAGGCTTTGTTCAACACTTTCATCAGCATCTGTCAGTCTTCAAGTCCTCAGAGCCATTTTATTTTAAAGTATTCTTTTATTATATCAAAATCCATTATTACATTGTGTTATTTTAGATTATGCCAGGAAGTGACAGTACATCAACAGATGGAATAGTATAGTGCCAACTCAAAAGCCAAAATAAAAAGGCTGATATAGATTGTAATTTTTGTCAAATTTATTTGAACTGAATCATTATGGACCACAACATGAAGACTCAAGAAAGCACACATTTTCTCCCCTATTGCAATCTAATGTAAATCTGAATGGTAGCATATTTTTATGTCTCACATGGTGAGCTGGAATAGAGAAGAGAGCACTCTAATAAGCTTTAGGGAAATTACAAGTCAGCATACACCTGTCTTCAACCAGTGGTATAGCCTCACTACAGACAATTTACTGTAAACATTAACAAGGAAGTGCTGATACATTGCAATAAAAAGTTGTTAATAAGACAAAGTCAAATAATATATTTTGATGCCCTGTTCTTAAATTAAAATTTCAAAAATGGAAGCTACCTAGCATAATCTAGCAGTGATGGGGACATCGCCAGGAAGCCTCAAATGACTCAGCTGTTGTAAAAAAAGAGTGGTCATCCTCTGTAAAAATAGAAAAGGCAGATACTGGTCTGCAAAACACTTTATGCACCATAATTAAAGCTGAAGGCAGGAACAAACACATAATAGAAATAAACATGTAGGTACATGTAGGTACTTTGTGTTCTCTGCAGGTAATTGAAGGTACATCTAAGGTAAACCAACCTAGTAATGCTTTAAGAAGGCAAATGACTATTTTCTCATCAGCTCATCTTCGTACACCACAACTTTTTTTTCACAGTAGTTACATAAAAGGACCTCCTTATTAGGTGAAATGACTGTCTCTGAGTTTGCTGGTGCTTCAAAATATTTGCTGTGTGAAAGGTTGCTTTGGTCCTCTTCCATTCTTCATAGCTCTGGGGGAAAAAAAAGCAAACAAAAACTTTATATATGTGAAAAGCCAAATAAATAAAATGTGATCGTTTTCCCCAGTGTGACAGCAAAATTGTTTAGAGAGGGTAATTTGCCCAGGAAGGCTCTTATAGCTCAATGTGTCTTCTTAATCATATTAACATGGAAATATAGAAGTTCATAAAGCAATTCATACTCCATTAGAAATGAAATCCACATGAGAAAGCTAAATTCTGAGGCACTTACTCTTTTAACAAAATCTTTATCTGACAGTCTCCTATTGAAATCAAAGGAAATGTGCTGGAGTAAAGCATTTAGGCTTTATTCAATAGTACGATCTAATCTGAACACACTGTTACCACAAAGACTAATTATATAATATCACATAATCCATATTATTTCATTTTAAATTCATATAAACATCCATCTCTTTTGTGTAATATCTATGGAGAAACATGTTTCTAAAATTGTGCATCTACAAATTGTTGCTGGAACTAAATGCTAAATATCAATAAGACAAAAACACCCTTATCTTTTTTTATCTTATTTTTTTCCCTACTATTTGTTTGAGAAAGTCAGACATTTCTCATCAAATATCTGGGGCCATTACTAGGATGAGGGAGTGTAAAGCCCAGGGAAGTTGTGTCACCATCACTGGAGATATTTAAAAGACATCTAGATGCGGTGGTTAGGGAAATTCAGGGTTTAGCAGTGGACTTGGAAGTGCTGGGCTAATGACTGGACTTGATGATCTTAAAGGTCTTTCCAGCCTAGATGATTCTATGATTCTATAACCAAAAATAGATTCCAAAAAGGTAACACTTCAACTGAATTTTTGGTTCTGGGTCCTTTTGCTTGCCTGGATTCCAGCCCTGGGAGCTGTCTGCCTTGGACATTGATGGTGATTTGTCTTCACACCTAGCCAATTGGAAAAAGGGACAATCCCGCCACATCCTGGATTTTTAGGTGAGGGTGTCCCAGGAGCATGTGGTAGCATGCCTCCTCTGAGACCTTCTCTCCCAAAGCACACACGTGACATCTACAGATCTTTCTTACATGGAAGCAGTATCCAGAGCCTACAGTGGATCAGTGCAGGTCTTCCATGTGGCTGAACCTTGTAAGCCTTTTTTTAACCCTCCAAAAGAACCCAGAATGCTCAAAATTCAACAGATATTTTACAGTGTGTTCATTTTTTAAATTATGATAAATTACTGTCTGTGTAAAATATGCATTTTTTTTGCATATGTATGTAATATATATGTATAGAAAAATTTCCCTGAGAAGCTGTATATGGGCAAAAAAAATTTCCCAGTGTTGTTGTTTAGGAATGGTATTCCCCGATTTAGTGTTCCCACTGAAGAGCTCCAAACCATGCACTGTTTGGTCACTCCTCCACTCACTTCCCCTCCTCCTGAAGCAGGCTGAAGATGGGAATTGGAGGCACAAAATGTAAAGATTACAGGTTGAAATAGGAACAATTTACTGGAAACAGCAATGAAATAAGGAAGAAACAGTATAGCAACAATATGAATGAAAAGGTGTACAAGAAATGCGAACAAATGACACGTGACAGAACCAGCAGCACACAAGGCACCTCCACCATACCTCTGACCAGAAGAGAATCTGTTCCCTCAACTCAAGTAGTACAGAATAAATGCTACTACTGGCTATTGCAAAAATTAACTCTTGGCCAGAACCACAACACCTAGTTATACACACATGTCTGTGAACCCTGCAGGCTTTCCAGCATAAATTCAATTTTTGAGTGATCACACATAGTATTGTTTCTTTGAAAGAAAAAACAGAAAACAAAAATAAATCACAGTATTAGTTGTGCTTCATGCATATGGTGTACATTTTTGAAAAGGGATTGTCACAAACTTTGACTGAGAAAGTTTGCTTGACTGTTCCATATATGTAAATGCAATATATAACCAAAGCATTTGTCCAATTTTATCTACAAGAAAGAACAAGAAGAGAATTAGCCTAGCTGAGATTACTTTTGCTCACCAGCTTGGACAGCGTAGATTTTATTGGCAATTAGAGAAATAGGCCCTTGGAATGTGGCTTCTCCCCTGTTCTGGCTTATCTTCACATAGCAACAAAGCATGAACAAAGCTGTTCAATTAAAGGAATGTACATTAAAAAATACAATAACTGATTTGCCTCATCCCAGTGATTTGGGATTGATGTCTTGTACCTTTTAATAGCCCAGCTTGATTATTCAGTCCTCATTGGGTCCCTTGCCAGTCATCAGGCTTTTCCAGCTGCAGACTGTGGTCATTTACAGTTTTATACACACTGGAGAGGTCTGTCTGAAGGATAAGAAAACACAAATTAGCCTTTGCAGATTGGCCTCAGTCAATGCTGTCTTTGTGCTACAATATCCTCATTCAAACAGTTGGATATATCACTTTGGGCATGTTGTGTCAAAGAATTATACAGCAAATGACTAGAAGGACGGTTTCCCTTTGTGTGTTATTGTGGTATTGAAGCTTTTGAGGACTTCTGAACTTCTTTGAAAAGTGACACTGTATGTATATGTTGCAAAAGGGAGTGGTAGCCAAGTTGAGAATTTTAGGTCAGACATTCTGAAAAGAAACAAGAAAATGCAAATAGTCTCTTCATTAGCTGCCAAAGCAGAAAGGGAAAGGCTGCTTTCTGCAATTTTTCCCCCTCTAAATGAAACTCTAACTGGGCAGAAGATAAGTTTTCGGTAATTTCCTAAACTGTAGGCTTTGCAGAGTAATCAGAAAATCTTTTACTTGATTCCCCTAAATTTATTAATTTTATATATATATGTATATATATATACACACACACACACACATATATATATGTATATATGTATACACACACACACACACACATATATATATACGAGGGGGTTTTAACCTAATGGTAGAAAAAATATTAGTATGCTCATGCCTCCAGTGTTTAAACACATTCAGTGAGAACTTTTCTAAATTTTGTGTCCTTTTAGTTTAAGATCTCACAATTTGAATCCCATTCTTTGTTCGTTAGTCACACGTTATTTGAAGAAGTCAAAGGAATATTTATTGATCTCTGAAAAATTGCAAAAATGTGAACCCCCTTTGTGAATGGTGTGTACAGAAAGAACATTTCACTGAATACAGCACATTTTTAATTCAATATGCATAACTTGAGAATTTCAAACTTTTTCGCAGAAAATTTGCCCAAACATGTGGCATTCATTAACTAAATAATTCATTACAACCTATTCACTCAGCTTTATTATTAATAAAATTTCTTTGAAATAGTTGAAAATCCCATGGATTTTAAATTAGTTAGAATCTGAAATTTTTAGAAGTGACTGCATTTCTGTTCCTACTTGACAGTGTTGATACTGTCTTTTTCTGGTAGAATCAAAGAAATTATTCTTCCTTCTTAAAGTAGTGACACTCATAGAAAACCCCCAAAATATTTGCTCTTCTACAGTATTAGCCCGAATGTTCAACATATTTTGCAGACTGGATCTGACAATCAGTTCTGTTTTCTTTGAACCATCTCCCTTTTCCTGTCTCGTAATAAAAGAGTAACATTTGGCAGGGGGGAATGCTCATTTGACATGGGCTGGTTCATTTTATCCATAATGTATTAAGTCAGTCAAGATAGTTTCTAGAAAGCACTATTTGCAAACATATGCTTACATCTACTTAATTAGCTTTACATTATGTTCATTTTATGGAGTGTAATCAAGATGCCATTTCTATTACCAGCATATTTTTCTCCTTAAAAAAAACTTTACAGAGAAGAGTAAAGTTAAATGCTGCTGTTAGGGATGTTTTTTTCGATTGGGATGTAATAACAGACATGGACCAGACTTTCCTTGTTTTGTCCAACTCCTGACTCTGCATATGAAAACCATACATCTCCCTGGAAGAGGGCTTGGCAAAAGTATTTTTGTCATATGTGGGTTTCTATTCTGATGGAAAGTCAGAAACCTGAATTTTTCACTCTTTTCACAAAAGATTGCTACTTCTCTGATATGTTTCATGCTAATATATAAGTATAAAGCCTAAATTAATTGTATTTAAAATCTTTCACCCTTTGCTTCTAATGCATTTCCTTTATTAGGTTTGAATTTCCTGTATTATTGGTACCAAAACTCTTTAGGACTTTGTCTGCATGGAGAAAAAACACTTCTTCTCTAGAGAGTTTTTATTTTCTTATCTGGATTTTCCCCTTTACATGAAGACAAATCCCATAATTTGGCAAAGTTCTGTCTATTTATTTAATGGCTTCCTGGCATCATAAATTAGAATGCACCATCAAATGAGGAGGGTGGGAACATTAAGAAGCAGAAAATGTGAAAGCAGAGGATAAAGTGGCAATGTTAAAGTGATCTTTAACATTCCTATAAGTTGCATCAAGTTTAATATACAGTTCAGTGTGGTCATTCAAGAAGATCAGTAAGACAGGCAACCATATGCTGCTATGCGAAACTTTTTCTTTCAGTGACTTCACAATCTCTACTATTAATTTTATGATCAGATGTGGGATTTTGATATCTGTAGATAAAAGCACATCTCTATAGTTATTTTTTAAAAGCATACTTAAATAAAAAATACTTTATGACTGCTAGCATGTTCCCTCAGTTGATTTTAAAGCAAAGTCATAATTTCAACAAAAATTGGGCTGCATGAAGTGTGAGTAACTGGACCTTATAAGGCAAATTTCTATACATATAATAAAAAAGCAAGAAAGGAGGGAAGAGGGGAAGGAAGGAAGGAAGGAAGGAAGGAAGGAAGGAAGGAAGGAAGGAAGGAAGGAAGGAAGGAAAAGAAAAAAGAGAAAAATAGAAGCAGCAGAGGCAGGCTAATCATCTGAAAGGAAAATTACAGAAATGCTAGAAGGATTTTAGTGCTTCTTCTAGTGACTTGGATTCTGATATGTAAATGTATGCTTTCAAGGCTTTATGTATTCATTAATACAAAATTGCTATATGTCTATAATATCACAAATGTATATGCAAATAAAGGTGATATTTTTGGACATTAAAAAATTCTAACTTTTTATTCTGAAGGTTGTAATTTAGCATTTAGACCCTATTTTTGCCTCCTCTTCTATTGTTAAGCATTTTGTATTGGAAATGAGAGACACTGGCAAGGATAAAACAAAGCAAAAACAATTAATCTGCAAAGGGGATAGTCGTCTTTTTTTTCTCTCAAACACATTGTACAAATGCATAATATTCTTCTGTTAGAAATTCCGATGCAGTAAGAAACATAAGTATTGAACAGTAACAACCAACATGTTTTACACCAGATATTCCTATGAAATCCTGTTCTCATTTCACATTTTTCTGTTCAGTTTGACAAACTATAATACAGCACTCAGCTCCACTTTCCCTCAGGTGAGGATACAATTTCTATTAAAATAATTTAACCGTTAAATTTGGCTGATACTGAAAAAATGTTGGTCAAGACATTAATACAACTATTTTAAATTTAAATGCCCTTTTTTGAGTAGATTCAGTAATGCAAGCTATACATTCAAGTGCCCTGAATAATAATTTGAGGTCTTAACTACAGACGGTTTTTTCCAGAATGTTTTTTTCCTACAAGCTTCTGAGGCATTGAGAGCACCAAGAAACATCTCTATTGATATATTCTGTATTAAAACAAGCAATTTCAATTAAGTAGAATCTATAATTTTTTTTCTGTATTGCACTTCTGTAGTGTTTTTATACACTATCTTACAAATGTATAAAAAAATAGGACAATGGAGAATATAGACCCCTGTATGAAACCTCTCAACTATTTCTATTTAAAAGCCTTGAAAACAAGCCATTTCTTTATCTACCCATGGGTTTTGTGCTGGTACTGTAAGCTGTTGTCGTAATTAAGTTATTTCCTACAGGTTTTAGAAAAAGATTAAAGTAAGACCAGGTTAGGAATGAGAAATTCTATCTTATTAATGAGTTTTAGGCAAGTTATATGGAAAACAGTAGTTTCTGTTGTTATTTGCATAACATATGTTGTAGCTTGCTAAGCGACTTACATGGAGCTCAGCCTGAACGTAATTGAGGCAGTAGTTTGCAGTAAATAAAAGTTCCAAATCAACAATGTGTGTCTCCACTTTAAAAAATAAAATCATTAACATTCTTAAAACTTGAAAGTTCAGAGAGAAACTGATAGGCACTGAACTGCTGACAGAGAGTGGGATGGTGTTGCTGTCGCTATTCCTTATGTACAGCAGAAATATACCAGCAACAGCTGACTGACACAGCTGTTCAAGTCATTATGGGCAAATTACACCTTGGGAACCAAAAATTCACTCAAAATTCCAGAAAAAATCTATCATGGATTTTTAGGACTGCCGAGCCCTATCATATATGAAATCACTGGACTCTTAGGATGAAAAGCTTCTGGATTACCTGTACAGAAACATTTAGATGGGTGTATAACCCTCACCTAAAACATTTCTGCAGTCTAGAAATAGACAATTGACACACCTTGCAAGGTGTAATTTTGTGCTAATTCTATTGAATCGGACACAGGTAGTCCTGAACAGATGTTAGGTCCTATTTAGATGTGAACCTGCACCGAACTCCCTTGCTGAGACCACCTCCTTCACCAAAGATATCTTCTCCTAGAAGGCCAGAAAAGACATTGATGGAAGTATAAGAAACATGAGTTCCACTAGAGATGATGCAAGATGATGCTGACAGCCCCATAGACATCAGGACACTCTCCTGAAAAGTGAGACCACAAAGGTTTTGGCTTCCGTCTCCCAGAGATTTTAAAATTCTATTCAGTGGTATGCTAAGGATAAATCCATATACATTCAAAGAAGCAGTGTCTGGCACAACCAAGCACCATAATCGGAACAGAACTGATATGAGAAAGAGCACATGCAGAATGGACATGTATATGGAACAGAGCCCAAGATTACAAACAGTAACGTTCGAGAAGAGTGACTGACTTGATTTTCAAGGCTTTAAGTGGACCTCTTGGAGTGCTACGTGACCTCACAAAATGCAGATAGGGAACAAAATGTATTTACTTAACACAGTGTTCTCCTGGAAGTCACCACTCTGCTTTTAAAAGGACAAACAGAACATGGAGAGCTTGTTCCCTAGGTTTGTAGAGGCCCTCAATACTACATGCACCTCAAAGGGTTTGGTCATCACAACCTGTGATACTTGATACTTGTTTCCTTATGTGCTCACCCATTAAAAATCTAGTCTGGATGGAAAATTCTATCCATTTTTATTTTTCCCACTTCATTTGGCCAGTGCAAGGACAGGTGTACTTAGAAATATATTTTTCAGGCAAAGAAAAAAAGATCCTGGCAGAGATCAACTTCCTCATTAATCTTGAATGAGGTCAATGACTGGCAAGAAGAAAAACAGACTTCAGTTGCCTCAGCCACTTTACTTACTCCTCTGCTGGGCAGAATGAGCCCTGAGACCACTGACCACTGACCATTTCTGTCTTCTCATCCACATACAAATGCATAGCCTTTCATCCAAACAAGAAAGACATTTCTAAGTTCTGGGGTTGTGATGTGTTATTTAACAGAAATACAGGAAAGTAATCAAAAAATTGAGTGTCTGTTTACCAAATGTATATAATTTATATTTGCCCCTTTTCCAGTTTATGTGTAGGTGGCACATCCACCTTGGTCAAACTTGGTGGAATTTTATCCTGAATTGTTGATATCTTACATGTCATAATATAATTCCTTTGTGATCTCTACCTACGATCCGCCCATGGATTTAGCTGGATTGTGGTGGCCTTACATTTACAGCATCCATTTCTAGTCCTATGAAATGTTATTATTAACTAAGATGATATAGCAATATGTGCTTTGCTAGAGAGCATATGTACAATACCTACAGAAGAATGTCCTGGGGGCCGGGGGCCAGGCTGCCTTCTCAGCCATGTTGTTATTACTCTGGAAAACTGTCCTTAAATGGTTGAGTTGATGGCGATAGGTCATTAGTTGTTGATGTCCCTTAGGCATTCTTGTTTGGCTGATTTTGGTATTAAAATAGTCCCTTCACTATGTCTGTTGTCATTCCTGATGCCAGCCATAGATAAAAATTCCCATGGTCTGGGAATATTTGGGGTCCATTTTACTAAGGTCCCTCAAAGTAATCCCATCTGGCCCTGGAGCAGAGCTCTTACTCATCTCTTATTCATCTCTTTGATGTTTTTGGAAATTTCCTCAGCTGTGATGATGGTTCAGAAGGGATTGTCAGCTCGGCCAATCAGTTGTAATCCACCAAGGCCTTTAACAATTCCATGTGATTCCCATCTTGATTTGAACATGAAATGTAGGAATTTCATCAGGTGGTATTTCACATTTCATGGATTCTATATCATCCAGAATGATTCCTCCTAATTTCCCCCATCCAAGTAGAATAGCCACTGGAGCAGTAGCTGTTGCCCCATTTTGACAGCCCTCTTTTTCATCCACTCTGTCTATATATTACACCAAGAGTGACTTTGCATTATACAGGGATATGGAAAAAAACAAATTATTGTCATAAAGTATTTCTCATTATTTACTTCCGTTTGTCTTGTATCAACAGCTAAAGAACAATATCATCCAATTAACCTTAATAAAATTATTCGTTCGCGACTTAGTATATTGTTCCAAGTATGTTTATTCAAGTTGTTTCCTGAACTCCTTAAAAATTCCTTCTGGTGTCATACGTCCCATATAACATTTTATTTTAACTTCAAACTGCAAATTAAGGTTGATATTAAGGGGTGGTTCTAGAAATCAGAAATAATAAATAAAACCCCACCACATACAAATTGTAAGACTGATTCTATGAAATGCCCAGATGGAGTTAAGGCTGTGAAAGAATTTTCTTTATAAGCATTATAGAATTCCTCAGATTTAATTGTCCAGGAAATTATGACAAAAATCCAGCCATTAAATAATCTTACGCTTCCAATGTTACTTAAGCTTTCCTGAACAATTGTTAAAGATATTAATACATGAGGTATTCAGGAAAAATGAGGGTTTTTTTCTTATACTAACTATGTAAATTTTCAAAATATAATACAGTTGAAACAGGAAGTAGTTGTTTAAGCAGTATGCATGTAAGTCCTAATTAAGCAAGTATTATTGTTTAAGTGGGTTTCATGACTTCAGTATGAGTAAAGTATGTATTTATAGACATCCAAATGACAAAAGCTGTGTCTTCAGTACAGGAAAGTTATGATGTTAAAAGCTTTTTAACAAATGTTAAAAAATCGTATTAATTTAAACATGCTTCAAATTAAGCAAAAACTTTGCTGTTAACCTCAACACCGATTAATCACATGGCTAAGGATTGTGTGATCACCTAAAACTGTTGCTATGAGAACCCACACAAATTTATCACTATAAACATCTACGGGGTTTTTTTCAAATGGATCTTTACATAATGCACAGCAAACAGATCATGTAGTGCATGAAAATTACCTTAGATATTTGAAAAATTGCAGTCAGAATTCAGAATTTGAGGTATTCATATTCTAATCTTTTCAAGATTGAATTCATATATGGTCCTAAAATTTACTTCTAGATTATCCATATATATTTACTAGTTGAAGATATAAAAGTCTTCAGATTCTGCAAACTGTAATCTGGTAAATATTCAGTAATAGAACATTTGGAAAAGAAAACTGCTTTCAGTAGAGGAATGTGAGGTAATAACATGTATAATATGAGGTTCAGATTTTAAAGCTATAGGTTTAATTTTAAGCAGTCTAGAGCTGCTGTGATTCTAACACATTTAAATTAAATGCTGAAGACTTAGAAATATTGTAAACTAAATTAAACAAAAGAAAAGGGATACAGACACACAAATCAAAAGCAAAAAAAAATTCCATATGTTTACCAGATAAGATCTCTGAATTCAAACATGACCCCAGACCGCTGTCAGTGTTTTTCTGGGTTATCTAGGATTAGTAGGTGCAAATACCATCTGCAGATTTTACCGCCTGGACTTCTTGAACTTCCACACTTCCACAGCTAAAAATCAGATGTAAAAATTTTGGGAATCATCCAAAATGATCAGAGGAATTTTTAAGCTTTAAAAAATTAAATCATTAATAAGACAAATATATTTCAATTCCATAAGAGTCTTGGATAGGAGACTTACACTTTTATCCCTTTTGCTATATTTTTGTAAGGAAATGAAAGAAAATCAGTAGCAATTAATTACATTAGGAGGAATATTGCTCTCAATTACAGCACTGTAAAATAAGCACAACTGTGCTGACATCAGAATTGTTAGTCAAACCTTCATGGGCTTCACTGTGAGCACACCTGGACTGATTTTGTTTAGTATACTGTCATTAAAGGCAAATGCACAGTGTCTTGAATGTGGACACTGACAAACATTTATTGTGAGTTGATTTACCTCCCATTTGAAAGTACTGATTTGCAGAAGTGTATGTGTATCAAAAATAGCTCTGAGATAATATATTTCAATATATTGATATTTTTAGGAAAAAAAACCTGCAAGTTTTCTTTCAAAGTTCTTTGACTTCCTTTTATACATTTAATTGATTTTTATAGAAACTATTTTTTTATTTTTAGAATAGTGATATTCAAGGTGGCATGTGCACCTTTCTGAATGCCCACCCTGGAATTTGAAGAGATGTTTATGCACAAAATTCTCAAATAATCGTCTCTAAACTCTTTGCATCTATTCACATGTAAGGGATGAATTAACTGTCATCAATAGTTTTCAGACAACATTTCAGAAAAATTATTTCATTAATAATCCATTGAATCACTGAAAATAAACCCATTAAAAATATAAAAATAAATAAGAATTAAATTTTATGAAAAATATAAAAATAAATTATTAATAAAAATATTAATCTGATCAGATACTTTATAGTAAAATGAATTATCCAATCCTTTTCCTGGAATGCTGATAACATCCAAATTACTCTCCATAGTCTTCTGCCATTTCAAGTAGAAAAGAATGAAATGAATGCAGTTGACCTGAAAAACACATTGAATGAGGAAAACCTCTAAGCTGCTGAATAAAGATATTGGAAACTAAGGTGGCTAGGAAGCTAACCTGGCAAACAAAATTACCTAATTTTAGGACTCTAAATTACTCAGATATGTCATCCAAGCAAGGCTTAAAATCTGAGGTTGCTTTTTTTTCTTAGTTATTGCCACATCTTTGAAAGTGGCTGATCACCTCTATGGAATGTGAGGCGCCACATATGAATACACCAAATGTCACAGCTCACTCCCTGGAGGTTCATGAAGCTTCTGTGCTCAGGGGACTACCATTTGGCATACAGGAATAGTATGACTTTTCTTGCACTTGGTCATTCATGCCCTAATGGAAGAAATTACTTCTGATGTACGGAAGATACCAAATATTAGGGAATCATTATCAAGGAGCTTTAGTAGACAATTGTGAAAAAACTTTGCTGGCAGAGGAATTCAATGAATACCATGGAACAAAAAATTTTCAACAAACTGCTTCCATATTCAAGACTAAGTTCTTTGACCCAGGAAAATTTCTACAGCATGCAAAAGCAGGAGAGAGTAAATTAAAAGAATCAATAACTTAATTCACTCCAAGCAGTGCTGTAATGTCTTCAATGAAACAGTATAAGAGCACATCCATGCCAGTCACAGTATTTGATCTTGGCAAGCAAACTGTCTGGTTAGTCTTCTTGCAAGTATCAGACTATCTTCATCATCAGGAAATCCAGTGAGTGAAAAATATCAAAGGGTATTATTTGCTAAAGCTAATGGCCTTGGTGTAGATGTCATTGCCTGTGAGTTCAAGCTCTAAGCATGAGACAAGATATTCCAAGTCTCTGATGATCATGAGCTCATATTAACATGAACTATTCACCCAAACTTTTTGTTATTTCTAGTGACTGCAAAGAGATTAAGTTAGCACATGAACACTAAAGTTACACCTATATTTTACTGGGTAGTTCTCCAAAGTCTACACGTGAGGCAGGGCATTTGTAAATATACTTTCTTAACAAGATAGGAATCCTGCTACTATTGCGTAAAATTATATAACTTTGCTTACACAATGTCTCTGTTGACATATTGTCTCGGCTTGAGTTCGCTTTCCTTCTGTTAGTAAATTTTGAGCAAGGAGTTGAGTGTGACTCCTTCTTTGCAGATGATGGTCATAACACAAAAGTGAAGACTCTCCTGCTTCATTCTAGATTTTTTTTCAGAGTACTTCTACTGAAAAAGAAGCACCTGAAAAATATCAAGTTTTGTTGAAGCCAAAGTGATTTTTGGAAACATACAAGATTTACATAAAGCTTTCAAAATATGAGCTCTTGGGCTGAAAGGGAGAAACATTAAAATACGTAATTGCCATTACAAAATTGCTTTTCAGCAATTCAGAAGTTTCAATAAAAGTTCATAGTCTGATATACGCGAGAAGTATTACAAGTGTACCACTAATGCTTGCTTTATTCATCGTGTTATGAACATGCCAGTCTATTTCAAATGTGCTGAGATCATAAGAATCAGAAAAGATGAAGTGACATTGCTACAAAACCACACTCTATGTCAGGATGCTTGCAGTTCGTCTTCATATCACATTTGGATCCAAATCCTTCCCCTTCAGCATTAAAATCCCACAGCTGCTTCACTGCAGCTCCTGTAGAGTGTTAGGGTAGGCAAGATCTCTCAGTAGCTCAGCAGGGAAGGAACTATTTTTGCACAACCAATTTGGATGAAAAAATATTCAAAACTGAGATGTCTACTACACATCCTGACAAGAGGAAAAGTATTACATTTCCTTGAGAACAGAGAATTTGATCAGCTGCCTTCACAGAAGGAACAAGAATGGTTTTAATTGTACAATGTGCTGGATGCTTCTCCCTGCTGGGAAGTGAGCTACCAAATCCCCATAACACCAAAAATACAAATAGCTCCATGTATCTGTCTATATTATTGAACATGCCTGTTTCCATGTGTAAGAGAATACCAGTTCCCCACCAGGGGCTTAAAACATACTAAGAATATAATTACAGCCAACCCTATTCAGAGAAGGTTTTTTTTTTATTTTTGCTTTGCAAAAACAATCTCCACATCTGGATTAAAAAGTTCACTATCACTGGTAGCATCACAAATTAAAAGTAAGTTATAAAAATTTAGTGGTTAAGTTACATTTTCTTGGACAGTTTCTGAACCACAGAAAGGCTCCCTGCAAAGAGACAAGCATCCAGACTTCAGACCTCCTGTGTGACAGCCCTCCATCACAAGGCCGCAGAGCCAGGATCCCTTTTTCTCTCTGCTCTAAATGGATATAGGATTCTCATCTGTGCAGTGACATTATTTTAATTACTTTGATGTAAGAAATTGCAGATGATTTTACTGTGACTCTATTACTGTATCTCAAACAAGATTTGGAAAAGGGAAGGTTTTCAAGAGCAAAAGTCCTCAGTCCAGTAACCCAGAACAACAGAGAGAATTTTAGCCGTTCGTTAAAGGTATGCAAAAAAATTTTTAAAAAAGGTAAACAATTGAAATACGGACTTTTAAACATAACTTTTAAAATATTTCTGCCTTTCCTTTTAGCTATGCAATTTCTTATATGGGGAAAAGTAACTTTTCAATGATATTAATCTCAAATTTAAGAACTAATTCTCCTGGAGCTGTCTGAAAATCATAATAATATCTAGCAGATTGTAGGCACTATTGAAGAATTTTAGGCTGGAACTCTCTGGTTGTTTTGATTGTTTTTGCAAGCATTGGTTGGAAGCCAGGGATTTTCAGTCCCTCTTTCAGCAGGAGGTGAAGATCTTGTGGAAGAAACTGAGAACCCCTTAATGAGATCCACAAAAGTGTGTTTCTTGCTGAAACTATTTAAGTGAGTCATTATCTACCCTGATGCATAATGTAATATGTGTGTTGCTGAAGTACAGGACTAGGAGTTGGAGTTAAAAGGATTAAGGTGAACATATATCATGCTTTTCAGGGTTTACCAAATAATTTGTGACTCTTTTAGAGTTTTACAAGGTTAAACAAAAGCTGTATGCTATATTATTGCCTCAAACAATTACATCGCTCCTTTAGAAATGTTTATACTCCATGCCACTTTACAGTGTCATTGTCAAAAGAGGTGGAAGAAAGAAATCAATAGATGTTAGAACCTACACAGCATAAAAGCCTGAGGAAAATAAAGTTCACAGGTGCATTGACTGCAACACTGTTGCTGTAACAATGTGGGATTTAGTCAGTGCTGAAGACTTTCAAAACAGCATTTGAGGAAATAAAATTCACATTTTCTACTGACTGTGACATTTTAAGAAGGTTTTCCTCATACACTAGCCTTGGACACTTCTAAGACCTTTTACGAATTTTGTTTACTACAACTTCACATACGCTTCCTTCAAGTCTTTTATTGACATCAAATTCTTGCCTAATCACAGAGGAATGCCTCTGTGATATTTTTTCTTTTGTTATTTTTACCTGTTCATGACCAAGTATTCTATGAGTTATTAGAGGACTAGTTTTGATGAGATTAGATGAGATTATATAGCAGTCTCTGGTGGGGAAATGTGTCTTTCCAGCTCCTCATCCTATGGAAGAATCCTTTTATATGAATAGGGGACATTACTTCTCTCATATCTGTCTCTGGCATGTCATCACGAAAGACTCCATGTGTATGTCAGTTCTATTGCAGAATTAAAAATTAACCTGACCACAAGAAAATTCTTCTCCTAAAGCCACCATGGATCACAGGTTTGGTTGTGTCCTAAGGCAGTGATGCCTGTGCCTTATATTTTTATTCCTGTGCCCGTACCTCTTGGTGTTCCTGTGCACCAGAAAAAGAAACGGATACCTAAACCTGCTGAGATTACTGACACCCACAGGTATCAGGTAGCCACGAGAGAGAATAAAGCACACTGATTGCCTTCACTACTGACTGCAGACTATCAGCTATGTGAGTGCTGCACAGCATGCTGAATAAAGGCAGATAAGCTCAGCATTAATTACACCTGGAATATGTCAGGAATTTTCATTCCTTTGTCAAAAGACCGTTGTTGAAAAGGGAATTGAAAATTACTGGTTTACTGTTAATAAAAAAATATCATTAAAAAAGGACCATAAAAGTTCTATATTTATTTCTGATAATATTACCCACCTTTTGCTGTTCTCTTTCTTCCCAGCCCCATTGCTGTAGATTATTTCTAAAAAAGCTTCTGCAAAGAAAAGCTTAAGGAATCAGAAAATGAAAATTCTATTTGAAGAGAAATAGATGTTTACGAATTTTTAGGGGTTATAAGTCATCTTTTTACTGGCTAGGGTGTCCCCATGTAGAAGTGCCCAAGACACCAAACATCTTTGTCCCACTTCAGCTGAGGCTCTGAGCTCACATTGGCAAAGAATTTGTAAGTACTAGGTCACTACCAACTTTGTAGAATCCAAACCTAGGGCTCTGTCGTAACATATACTTATTGTGACCAGAATAGCCTTCAAAAATCATGTGTATATTCCATGAATATGCAGGTTTACTGGGTTGAATGTGGGTTTTCTTGACAAGCTACTATTAAAATCCTCAATATCATGCCAGCTGATTCTGTTTCTGGAAAGAAACATGAAGACACTGATCTTGTCTCCATATATTCTGCAGATGAAAACATTTGATGTAATGATAATGTATTTTTTGATGCTGCCCGATGTCAACACATTATTTGGGTAACAAAACAGTCTAATTCTTACTAGTGCTGCACAACATTTCTCCCCCTTAAAATAAAAAGACGACGAGGCCTAAGGCAAGGTTTAGAAACAAGTATTTAAATATTCCAGCTCTAACCGCACTGCTTATAAAAGGGGGTTTGAATAAAGAATCTCCCTCCTCCCAGGAGCTGCTTTTAACTTTCAAATGAAGCATGACTAAATTCTAGCAAAGCAGATTTGATGTTTCCAATTAGCTCAGAGAGCTGAAAATAGTTGTGATGTTATCAGACGGTGGGTGTTGTGAATAGGAGCCTCATCCTGACACAGCCTGCATGCTGGTTATAATTTCAGAAGAAACATAAAAATTACTTAATTACATAATTGTACATTCCAACTTTTTGTATTTTTATAAATTTTCCAAAGAATTTCTGGCCATAACCAAGCATCTGTATTTTATTGTTTGGTCATATTTTTGGCAGCCAATTTGTAGGTAATGAATAGTAATCCATCTTAAAACAGTAACCCTCCACAACATCTTTCACCCAGGGCCTGATCCAGATGTCTTTGGAAAAATGCCTAAAAAAAAAAACCAATATGATTCTTTCCCAGTTTTGTGACTTTTTTCTAGTTTGCTGTAATGTGATTGCAAGCAATAATACCAGCTTAGGCCACTATCTTCCAAAGCCTCACCTTTGCAGCAGGCACAATCGCTGCCATTGGAGACAAGTGGGACAAGCCTGAGTCTTGCACTTTTCTAACATTGGAAAATGTAAACAGAAAATATTATGCTACTGATGAGTTATTCTCTCTTTAAAATGTGTTTAATAAAATGAAAGACCACAACGTGAGCTGTAATGCAAGAAACCTTTGTTCACATGCTGTATTATTATTACTGTATTATCATTGGCTCCAACCTATGGGGTTTTTGTAATTATTATTATTTCCTTGTATTCTTTGTTTGTTTTTACAGCTAGTAAAAAACAGGCTCATCTAGGACATACAGCACGGATTGAACTGAACAAAGACTTTTTAGAGTAAATAAACTAGTTGTTTAGCTGTTGGAGTTTGGTCAATAAAAGGGCTCTTAGTGAGTGTGAAATGACTAGGCAGCATTAAGATATTTTTGTGAATATTTTTAATTTGATTTTAATGTAAGCATAGGGTACAAAATACAGAACACAGCTTCTCAGCAAAACACACACATTTTCCTGATTTGCCTTCCCTGTAAAAAATACTACAATGTTGTCATTTGAATATATTATTGCATGCTACCGTATTTCTGACTTCTTCCACAAGAAATCAGGTGGTTTCACTTTTTTTCAAGATTACACTATATCTAATAAGATTATGTAATGCAAAGAAAAAATTAAAATATTAATTTGACTCAAGTGGGAAAATCAGTACCTCCCATGAGTGTGCATGACTTTAAATACACATTAAAACTCCTCTCTTCTTCTCCCAAACTCTTTTCTTCTCTCAAAGAGGAGTTGCTCCACAATTGGTACCAACAGCATAAGAAAAAAAAAAGCTTTTCAGTAATGCTTCTGAAAATGCTTCTGTTTCTAGGTAATATCAGAAGTTAGTTTGTTTTTTGGAGGGAAAAAATGCTTATTTTGGGTGAAGAAATTACATTTAAACTAATAGTAAACACTGTGTGCCTTCAGAAAGTACCAGTTTTCACCACTGGTTTTTAGTCTTCAAATATCAATGTTATTTGTGATCTAATTGACATTATTTTGCCAGGAAAATTTTCACTAAGTATTTTATAAAAAGAGAGTACCTTTTCAAGGACTGAATATGATATGGAAATTGGAATGTCATGGAATACATTTTTACAAGTGTCTTTTTTTCCAACATCTTGTTTTCCAACATCATTAGAGAAATACTGATATTTTTCTTTCTTTTTTTTGGCTTTATGGAGAAAACCATAAAACCTGTGTTTTCTTCTAAGGAAATGTCAGTGTCTTCTAAATGTGAGACCAGTTTCAGACAATAATTTAAAAAGAGACAGCCAGGCTGGATGGAGTTCTGAACAACCTTGTCTAGTGGGTGGCATCCCTGCCCACAGTGGGAGAGGGGTTGGAACCAGATGATCCTTATGGTCTCTCCCAACCGCAAACAGTCCATTTTTGTATGAAATTAAATGCAAGGCTTCTCACCTGTTATACTTTATAGAAGGAGCTGCTACAGTCCTCACTAGTTTGTGAGGTTTGTTCCCTCTGAACTTCATAAAAAGCTTCTTGTTAAGGTCCAGTTATTAAACTTATTGCAGAATTCCTCAGCCCGAACTAAGGTGCAAACGAGACCATATGACAATGACAATAGTATGGATTTTATTTAATAGCAAATATGAGGGAAAGAAAAGGGGAGAGAAAGAAATAAGGAAAGAGGAGCCTGGGGAATGTGGGTGAGGACAGAGTGACAGATTAGGTAGAAAGTATCAGCACTCCATGGATCCCGATGGCATTCCGTTGATCCTCTTCTGGTCTTCTTGATGGTGAAGGTCCCCCGAAAAGCACAGAATTCAATGGGTTAATATATGCTTAGGCCAGGTGGCAATGTCCAGGTACCTCCCCCCGAGGTGGGGAGGGCAGTCTCTTACAAAAGACTCTGGATCTGCTCTATCACGTGCAATCCTGTGGTGCAAGGCCTCTGGGGGGCACTTTGGGGGTCTTTGATGGATTATGGCACCCCCTCAGCTGCCTCTCACGTGAAAGTCCCGTGGATGTGGCCTGTGGGGTTGGGGGTTTCACAGCCGGGCCAGTTGGTCTAAGTGGCACTGTCTCTGACCAGAGGTTACACCAGAAACCTCCTCCCCGCCTCGTTTTGGGGTGGGGTGGGGGGGGGGGGGGGGGATCTGTGTAAACCTGGCTTCTGTGGGCTATGGTCTCCCCCACCCCAAACTCAGCCAGAGGTGACTCTCAGTATGGCTGCTGGGTTTGGTTCCCTTGTGGATGCATTCCTTTCATCTCAGCCTTGTTTGTTTTTTCCTAGGCCTGAGTGTCTGAAGAATGGGTTTCCGTTTATCTAATCTCCAGTCCAAGGTTCCAATCAGGCATCCTTTAGGGAGGGCTGGTCTTCTTTACACAGTTTAAAATTTTATATCAATGTTTGAGGCCTGAACTATTCCAGTCCGCGGCACTTCTCCTTCTCCCTGGGAAAAACCCATCAGGAAGATTATGAAGTCCAGCCCCTTTGAGCTGAGGGAATTCTTGGTAGATCTATCTGCATGTATTGTACTACAGCAGTGTGCAAATGTCTTCTTTACACTAGCTAGAAGGACAGGAAAGCAAAAAGCCTCACCTGTGTAGTAAGTAGGCTGTGTTAAGGAATGGAGCTTAGCTTTGCTTGGAAGGTGGCTTTGTTAAATGAAACAGCTAGTTGAGAAGTCTGAAAGGGGAAATATAAAGAGATAATCCAGAAGCCATCATTCTCCATTCCTCATGCATGCACCACCATCAGTACCTCCAGGTCTGATTTTTTTCTTCTCAAGAAGGAAATATGTATCAGACTGTTTGTGCAGTGATTAACAACAAAACCACCCTGAACTCTGCCCTGCAACTGTTGGAGCTCCAGGTATAGCCACACACCCATTCTGAAAATGGAGACAATCGCATTTAATTGCTTCCATGCGTAGTTGGATCACAGATGTGACAGGCACTGTGCCTGACCACAAATTATTAAAGAAAAACATTAGCTGGTATAAGTCTTGTTTATGAAAGAGTGCCAGTGGAAAAAGTCACAGGATCATAGTCTCCAGCTATTACACAGATGCCAAGGAAAAGCATATCAACAAGGGCTGAAGTTTATAAAAATTGTACTGTGCTTTTTGGAATAAAAAAGTTTTCTGACCACATTAACTTATATTGCTGTTGTTTTAAGAGTAAATAACATGCAGACATCCAGCTAGCTAATTGGCTGCTGGAGTTTTCATTTGGAATAATTTACAAAATCATGACATAAGAATTATGCAATGATTGGCCTTCCAGGAGCATAATTTCACACTATGTCCCTATCTAAACCAAATACCATTTGGCCAGACATTGTCCATTTCTTTGCTCATTTGTCACCAGGCTAAAGATATTCATTGCTCAGAGTTAGGCTGGGCCTGGTAGTCACCGACCCTTCCCGGCCCCTGCAGGTTCATGCAATGGCAGCAGGAGCCCTCAATAATGAGCATCCTGCAGAAGAATGATCCAGCTACAACAGGTAACTAGGACACCACCTCAGGAACATTGCTGACAGGTACCACAATACACCTCCAGTTTGGAATTAGACAATCTTTAAACTCCCTTCCAACCAAACCAGTCTTTTGATTCTGTGATTCTTTGAATGTTGAAGGCCTCCATATGGCAGATGGAGTAAAGCGAAGATGGAGTATAATAGAAAGTTTCTGGCCTGAACCACATCTTAACTCTACCTTGGAAGGGACTGACTGATCTGGGACAAAATTACACTTGTGAAAGAGTAAACACACAGTGGTGAAGTGATCAGGGAAGGATGCTGGCCTTAACCATAGCCAACTTATTAGATAGCTGAATTACATCCTTTGAGTTCTAATGGAGAAAAACTAGTACATAACCCTGAGAGAGATGCTAAGGAAAGGAATATACCTGGCCTCCTGTTTTCCTCTTCAGTTTAGCCTTTTTGCTAGCTTAGTCTGCTTCTAAATTGCTCTCTGTTAGGTGCACAAGAACTGTAGTGGCTTATGTACATGTATACTTGCTCAATCGGTCTTTATTTTTTACCATCCAGATAGCTAAAAATGACTGGTTTCATCTTTTTAGACTTTTGTAGACTTAAGTGGAAAAATTTGTTTACAGCTATTATTTATCTCAATAATAATAATTTTCTTCTTATTATTATATATTAGTAGGTGAGCCACTGACTCAGATGAAGGCAGACAGTAAGACAGTCTTGCCTGTCTCCCCCATTGTCTGCACTAAAGCTTGATGGAGCTTGATGGAGCTGCTGCAAGAGGGACACAGGCAGGGATATTCATCTCCCCAAAAAAATCAATCTACAGTCTCTACCCGTTATTTCTACATCTTTTTACAAAGATCTTGATTTACAGCCTAAAACTGAAGACATAAATTCTTCAGCCATGAACCCGCCACTAAATCTGTCAACATGCTGCTCTGCTTGAGGGATTCAAAAAGTTCTTTTTCTTTCCACAACCTGTGCCCTTTACTAAGCCAGCAGGAGACTGTATCTCAGTGAGGTAGAGAACACTTAGTGTCCACTTCCAGCTTCTGCAAACTTCCCTCTACATCTGCTCTTAGTATACCTACAAGCAGCTGGTGAAGGAGATGACCTGTCAGATTGCTGAGTCCATTTCCTTTCAAGAGTAGGGCACAGTCCCATGGGAGATAATGTATCAGATATTAAAGTGATTTCACTTGATCTTAGCCAAGAGGTCAGACCTAATATCTATTGTACATGACAGCTCTATGCATTTGTGTATTTAGCCACGTTACAGTAAATAAACACAACCTTTGTGATGAGCACACATTCCTTGTCTTGTTTGGGGCAATGAATCCCACAAACTGACCCCATTTGTAGCAGCTTTGATTTTCAGGTAAGTCGGGATGCAGGAAATCCAAACAAGGACTCTCACAGAGGTATGGTTTCGAAAAGCTCCCAAAAGCATCAGTAGAGCCCCAGAGCTAAAATATCACATGTACATTGGAAAAAGCACTCTTTTAGTTTATAGTAGGATGGACACCATTATCCACATACACAGGAACTTAATACCAGGCAAGGGGCATCCTCTATTAAATCCTGACATAGCATATTCAATAAAAAGCCTATTTAGAAATAAATTAACAACAAAATGTAGTGAATTAAAAGCCACAGTGGAGGAAAATAATTTAAGGAATGGAATAACGAGAACAATTTTCAGCCATGAAATGTTTTTATCTTCTGATAACTTGCAAACGGTAAAGCCATGAATTTATGCATAAGATACAATACACAACAAAGAGATAATTCATATTCAAATCTCATGGTCCTCCATCACACATCCCTCTGTTTATATGTAGATAGTCTTATGAGAAAATGACACCAGGCACAACCAAAATTATGAGACAGCAAGTCAAGCCTGAAGATAATAATTACTTAGTTCACACAGGCACAGTGAAATTCTTCAGCTCACTGTCTTGGTGGCCTGCAGTGGTAAATGTATCATGTGAAAGTAGTAAATTAGAAGGATATTCTTTCCTTTTTTTTTTTCCTGAAACACTTAGGGAACTAATAACTGTTTGACAATTGCATGGCTGGTATTTCAGAGGAAAGGGGGAACATGAAGCTGACTGAGAGCACCAAGAGCCCAAATCCATTCCTATTTACATTACTGTAAATCTTGAGCGAGTCCATTGGTTTTAACTGAATTACTCTGGATATCAATGGCATAAGGTAGGGAAAAAATGGACAAAAGGATCATATTTTACTATGGGAAGGCAGTTTCTTTCAAAAGAAAAGCACAATATATAAACTACAAGGAATACTCAGTGTCCTAGTTAAAGGTAATGTGGTAAAATAAAGCAATGAAAAATTAATCTAATCTCATAAAATAAAAGCATTAGAAAAACTTATTTACAACATTTTCCCCTTGATAAAAGGGACTATTTATCATTTTGTCAAGATGCTTAGCTATTCAAGGACTTCGTTAGACTAGCCTATTGAGATATATTTAGCAGTTTACACAAGAAATGCCTTAGTTGTCTCTTCTTCCTGAGAAAAGTTTGACTATTTACAGTTTCATCAACGCTCAGATTCTCCTTTTTTCCCCCTCAAAACAGTCAACAGAGCAATTAATTATGACATTTCTCTCAAGATGTCTACAGGTTGGAAAGTGTGCAAAGCATCTGTTTAATATAAAGATACATTTAAACTTCCTAATTGCTAGAATCATGATATACAATAGTCTTTTCTCATAGAAATGGTGATTAAATAGTCATAGGGTGTCTAAGAATAAAGTACTTCTGGCACTTCTGTAAGAGAAATTTAGCATCAAGAAGATTTTGTTCTAATGAGTCTTAAAGCAGCAACATGTTACTGTTAAGAAATGCCAATACATAATTCTGCCTCGGGATTTTTTAATGCAGTTGTTTGTATTCCTTCTCCAGGTATTTTTTTTATTTAAAAGCACCTTTGTCTTCCAGTCTCCGAAGTCACTTATAAAATTATAATAGTGTGTTTTCATTCCTATTAAAGCTGTAGTAATGGTTGTAACATTTTGCTCACTGTACTGGTCAAGCTCTGTGTAAATTACTAGTTAGGATATAGTGTTTCTTAGCTCCTAAATGTGATTTGACAATTTGCCTGATGTAAACCAAATGCCACATATTCAATGACTTTTAAACTAGCTGAAACTCTCACAAAAAGTGCAAGAGGACATTGAGAAGAAATCTTTCTTTTTGAATGAATATAAAGGTCACTTGTAAAATGGAGGGGTTTTTCCAGGATTTCCAGATCTGCTCATGAACCAGAGATGTAGCAGATGAATACAAGCAGGTGAATGCTAAAACCATCTTCTGAGAGGAGTTACAACAAAAAGAAATATTATAAGATATTGGGGTGTATAAGATATAAAGCATGATCATAGGAACACACAAAACCACAGACAATTCAAAAATCTGTGCATAAGGGAAATTCATCAACATGAAGACAATTATCTTAATTCACAAATCTTTTAACAGAATTTTACTAAACATATGCTGACATAGGACCTGGATTTAGAGAGATTTGTTGGTATGAAAAAAAATAATTTGAACTGATTATTTTCTTCTTTAAGATTTTGTGCAGAAAATCTGAATATGATTTTAAAACTCTATATTAATAAAGATGGAAACTTGAGGAAAAATGTGATAAAGGAGAAAATTACTGCAAAATAATACACTCAGATTTGTGTATTTTTCTGGACCATTAATCTAGTATTGTATTTTCAGATATCTATGGAAATAGTAGTAGAAGAGCTATTACAGAATCTCAGCTAAGGTTTCAATGAGAATTTCAGAAACCAGATGTAATAATAAAAGGCAATTCAAATTAGTACTGTCTACTTAAAACCTTAATCTAAATTTTTCATCCTATTCCATAAAAACTGTTAATTCACTAACATTCTGCTAATTACAGGCTTTTTACTTATTCCATTTTATTGCATGTTTGCCTCAAAAATACCTATCAAGTAGTTTGAAAATATGACTAATATCTCTTACAGACTTATATTTACAGAATAATTTAAAGATGACAAGGCTACTGTTTAATAATAACATGTCATAATGAAGAAAAGCTTCCCAAGACAGTTCAAGAAACCCAATTCAGTTCTTTAATTCATATTAAAATAAATGATTAATAAATCTGAGCAGGTAATGCAAAAATAGTATTTGATTTATTTGATTTCTTTTTTCTGTTCATAAATTATCTGCGAATAGAACACATTATTCTTCAGTTATTGAATTATTTGAATTACAGATTTATTCCTCAAAAATATACTGATAATTTATTAGATATCTAACAACTCTGAGGTAGTTTATTTTGAATATTTAATTTAAAAACTAGGTTATTTATATTAGCTACACAGCTCATTTTTGTTCTTAAACTAGATAAGCTTGACTATTAAATCTCAGGTGTCTGATGCAAATTATTTTGATTACAATTCAGTGAGTTTTCTTCAAAGACGATAATTCACTAGAATAATTTACAAAGCATGAAAAAAAGTAATATTTGTGTCAAAGTCTAAAATTTCCATAAGATTCCACAGATCCTAAGTCCTTAGTTAATACTTGCTACATAGGAAGGGATATAACCATTTCTTTAGTGTCAAAGTGAACTCTGCAGATCTCGCTAATATGCACTAGTGATACACCTGGCAGGGCACAGACACGCAGCTAGAGTTGGGAGTTACAGCAGTCAGCTAAAACTAGGAGCCACAAATACTGAATAAAATTCTGTTCAAGCAGATGTGCACACAGCACAGTCTCAAATCCAGGTGCTATTAACTTGTTATGTTGTTTAAATGAGTAAGGAAATAGAAAAAAGGAAGGCATAATTTCCTGTCTCCCTTTATGTTCTCTCTCTCTCAATCAAGGCAGGAAAGTCTAACAGGCTTTATTTTCCTCTGCAAGTAGACTACCCATTTTGAAGGAATAATTCTCAGACTGCACTGCACTTCCATATCTGCTGTGAGGATCTCCTCTGCACTCCTGCTCTCCCTGGAATCCCAATGATGGCAGCACCAGATCTGCATGCAGAGCAAACACAGAGAAAGCATCTGGGACCTATCCTGTGGGTAATTAAAAAAAATCCTAGTTCCTTGCAAGAGAGCAGATTCAATAAAACTTACCAATTTCAGTGATTTAACTGTTCATGGCCACTACTATAGAGAACAATTTATTAACAAAGGTTACAGGAAAATATCAAAGCTGACTTAAGTTTTCAATTGTTTCAATACTTAGAATTCAGGCAAGCCCTGCGATAATCATTTTTAAGACCTAACCAAACAATATATCAAAGATCTCCAATTCTAATTCCTGTATGCCTTCTATAAATTGCTGGCATCAAAGGTAGAGTTAAGTCTGAAGGAAGTAATTCTGTAGTCATCCTTTGAGACTATGTTATGAAAATCACCTAGTTCCCCCAAGTTGCACAGAATTTTATTTAGTCTTGGTGCTGTGTTATTTTTGTTTTGTTACTGTACATTCAAGGTTCATTAAAATTAACTTTCAAGACCCTTATAAGTAACATAGTTAAGGTTTTGTGAAATGGTATGACAAAGGTACTGGAAGTTTATTGTGGTTTCATAGTGATAAATGCTCTGGAAAGCATTTTTATGTCAGATTTTACAGGTCTATGTCTTTTTTTTAACATGTTTTCCCACTGGCAAGAAAGTTTCTGTTATTTTCAATTTAATTTGAATTTGAGTCAATATGATTTTTTGGGGACATTTTGATAAACAAGCTCTGGTAGCAGAAAGAGCAAATAATTTTTCTGTAACATAAATTAATGCAGCTTAATATTACAAACATAAGTGTTGCTTACTTGGAAAGCAAAACAGTGTTTACTTGAAGGTTTCCTGAAACACCACAGTGGGGTATTGTTTGTTGTGTTTCAGTAGTTTCCATAAAAACTATGATGACAGCAAAGTGTTGGGGCTCTGATGGAATCCTCTGGTCTGATATTCATTAACTATACTTGAATCTCAATATCTGCAGTCTTGTCTGTGGGCCCAGGTCTTTGGTTGCTCCGGCACACTGTGTACATGTTTTGTGGTACTTTAACAGTGATGATCTCCTATTTTGTTTGTTTCTCTGATAAATCAAGACCTTAATTTCTACCCTGTTTCCATGCCCATACTTTCCAACAGTCTACAGTCAGAGCACCATCTAATTTATTTACCTAATTTTTTAGTTTTTCTGGTATAAGAAGCAGCTATTAGGAAATTAATTAAATATATTGGAAAAACAGGTAACTAAAATATGCATGCATATACCTAGATAAAAAAAGTGGTTCACCTATATGTTCTCTGCCTTATTTTCTTCTTCCTTCTGAACTTCAGAATTCAGGTAATTCTTTTCTAAGGAATCCTACTGCACATAGCTTCCCTTCGAGCAGAGGATCCCATCAGGTGATATCTCCTGCATTTGAAGTAGTTAGCAAAAAAAAATCTATTCTTTTCTAGCCTGTGCTGACATGTTAAACAGAGCAGTGTGACTTTTCCTATTAGAAAAATATAGTCCTTTAATCAAAATTACATTGATTTTACACTTTAACTCCATGCATCTAACAGAAGCAAAATAAACCAGAAAGAAACATGTACTAAAAGTTTCTTTTGTCAGTCTATTTGGCCTTTGGAACCAGAAGTGTGACTCATCAGAAAGGTGGTCAGGATGTACTCTCACAGCGATACTGGCAGAATAGAACACCACTCTGAAATGAATATGAGTTATTACACAATATAGGACAAAAGTGTGTTAAAATAATCAAGCTGAATTCAGTCAGTGGGTTTCAATTTCCAGCAGGTACTGATGGAAGGATTGTCATTTACTATTACTATTAATAACAATTATAATGTCCCAAGTCATATCAAGGCCATATTATGCTAAAAGATACGTATCTGTGTATAGCTAACAACCTTGATTCTTGTCCAAAATTTGCTATAATATAAATAAATAAATAAATAACATGGAAAAAATTTGAGTGGTCAAAAAATTATTTGCAGTATATATTTTTGATGAAGTCCTGAGAAATTGTATCTCAAATAATTGAATTCAATATCTGTTCCTGTACATAGCAGGAAATATTGATTTTTGAATTCTGCAGTATTTTTTTAAACATGAGATTAAATTTTCTGACAATCCGAAGGAGATATAATTTTTTTACTCTCTATGGCTTTTATAAATATAAGGTTTTATTACAATTAAGAAGGCATTCATGAATGTTCCATGGATACAGAGAACAGAGTATATGGGTGGAGATTTTCCATGCATATCACAGGGAAGTATCTTGTCTTGTTTTTTACAAAAAGTTTAATACAGTTCTGCCTCCATTATGTGCTTTTGGACATTATTTTGTGAGAGACTATTTACAAGAGAATGTCGGACAAGGGAGAGTGGTTTCACACAGAAAGAGGGTAGGTTTAGATTGGATATTGAGAAGAAATTCTTTACTCTGAGGGTGGTGAGACACTGGAACAAGATGCTCAGACAATTTCTGGATGCCCCATCCCTGGCAGAGCTCAAGACCAGGCTGAATAAGGCTTTGAGAAACCTGTTCTAGTGAGAGGTGACCCTGCCCATGGCAGAGGGGTTAGAGCTAGATAATCTTTATAGCCCCTTCCAACCCGAAGCATTCTAGGACTCTCTGCTTGATTTTAAATGTCCATAGCATTTCAAAATTCTCTGTAAAACAAAATCCTTCCCCCTGATGACTTCATTATATCATACATTACCTCCAGCACTAAAGGTATGAAGACATAATCACTGTCAGCATCAGCAAAAGAAAACTGACAAAAACATTAAAAAGCATTTGAAGCAAAAAGTAAACATGAAATTGGGAATTGGGAAGAAGACAATGGGCATGTGAATATGAGAAGGCAAAAAATCCCATCATCTAAAGGATAATTTTCCAATGTGTATATAAAGAAATCCTGGGGGAAAAAATGTAGGTAATATATATTTATTGGTAAAATTGTGTTGATTCTCATGGCAGAGTAACAGCTTGGATTCCAGTGTACAGCATGACAAAACACTTGTGGTAAGAGTAGCTGAAGATGGTGATCTTAGATGTAGCATTTGGGGCAGGCAGAAAGCTGGAGAAGTTACGAGTGGAAACCAGAAAAGCAAAAAGGGTTAAAACTACAGACTTAGAGGAGATAAAGTCTACAGTTCCAGAAGTAGTACTGAGAGGGAAACACAGTTTTAATTATCCTTTCTTCGTGTGACAAAAGAAGCTCCTACTTTAATGGGTTTTCTAAAGTTGCTGAGAACCCACCAAGTCCTGCTTATATCAGTGAGAGTACCTGCACATTATGGACTTTTGAGAATCAGGACACTTTTAATTTGCTCCATTGACACTCAGAGAATAACCATTGGCATCTCTTCCAGAAAATCTTGGACACAAAATTCACCTTAGGATCTGATTAAGAGAACAAACCAAAAATTTAGAGACAAAGAGTGGGAGTGATGCAGCACTATTCAGTACAATTCTTACAGATGTTCACTCTAGGTTTCATTTTTCTTAATATGTGCATCTATTTTATGTTGTCTCAAAATCAAACTGAATATGTGAATTCTTTTTTATAGGGAAGAAGATTTTTTACAACCCAGTAAGGTGGTCAGAGATAAGAAAAATATTCTCTGAGTTCCAAGCCTTCCAATCTTCCAGGGTTTGAACAAATGTTACCTTTCAAAAAAATCATCAATATCAATAAAATGCTAACTAGTTAAGTAATTTATATTAATAAAGATAAACAGTATTATAACTATTTATAGTTGCCTTGTGCCTGAAATATATTAAATGAGTTGGTAATCCGTATTCAGATCATAATATAAAGCAAGTATATGTACCTATGCTCTGTTATTAGAAACTTCACCAAAGAGGCCATGAATAGAAAGAAAACATTTCCTATTAATTCTGAAGGATTATCTCCTGCTAAAACTTGGCTTATCTCAGTCTCTCACTATACTTACTCTGAGCATTAAGAACTGTCACTCTTTGCATAAGTTACAGTTCACTTAATAATTTTCTTTGGCTTCTTCTCCCTTACAGAAATAAGTTTACCATAGAATATGTTTTTGCAGTTTGAATCTTGGATTTAAGTGGCTTGAGAAATACCTGGTTACTTTAACAAATTAGCATCTTGATCACAGCTACATACAGCAATGATGTTCTCTTGGTGTCATGCTGGTGTCTTATCCCCATCTCTATGAAGAAGTAAGGAAAGAAAGGAGGAGAAATTTAATTGATAACATTGTTAGCATCCCACATTTTTTGCTTAAAAAAGGCTAGTTTTGCTTGACCCTCCACTCTGGCAGACAATATTTCTGGTTTTGTGTATTTTTCATTCCTTCCACTGGTTCTGAGAGCAAAGACGAGTTTTAGCTGCACAATATAAATATGTAACATGAAAGCTATGCAACCTGTCAGAGAATTTTCCAGTGTTTAATGACAGTTTTCAGAATGTAAGGCTTGGAGATTTCAGATAGCATGCATACTTTGGCCAGTGAAATATATCCATACTTCCACTGTATCTATTTGAATATTTCAGTATTTTAAACTATTCCCATCCACCCAAGGCTAACCAGAGACTGAAATCTCAGAGTAAGTGCTACTCACAAGTCTTGTTTTGGAGACACAAAGGACTAAAATCAGAAAAAGAACCTGTGTGCGAAGTCTTTACCAAATATCAGCATTATTCTATTGAGGAGGCAATGCTGTCAAAGCCAAAAACTGTCCTACTTTTCAAAATGCTTTGGAAAAATAGCACACAAAAAAATACTTACTAAATAAAACACTCCTACATGGTGTAAAATAAAAGCAGGTGAACAAAGTCTTTTCATCGGTGTACAAGATCATAAGGAAAGTCACAGTTTCTTATTGGCTTCTCAGATCAGATCAAGCTCTTTAGACAATAAGGGCTCAGAAGGACTAATTTTGCCTACAGTCAAAGCTCTGCCATATCAAATACAAGAGATTTGTGTTAACTTTGAGTGTGGACTGAAGTTTTCTGCATCCTTCAACTTCAATTTAATGAAACAGGAAAATATTTTAAGTCAGTTTCTGAGGAATGGCAGAGAGAAGTAGAAACATACAGCATGCTTTTGCCACTGAGAAATAATATTTTGAATCAGACTTTTAGAGCTTTGTTATGCACTTAGTCTCCATATACTCAAAATGGGGAGTGAAACGCTGGAACAAGCTGCCCAGAGAAGTTACGGATGTTCCATCCCTGGAAGTCTTGAAGACCAGATTGGATGGGAGTTTGAGCAACCCAGTCTAGTGGAATGTGCCCATCCCCATGGCAGAGGGTTGGAACTTGATGGTCTTTAAGGTCCTCTACAGTCAAAAACATTCTAATATGACAATTTTCAAAGTACATTTTGCTGCTAAAGAGCATACCTTCTGTGGCCTTTTTTTTCCAAGGAGAAACATGCACACTTCTTTACTCTGATGAGTGTTGAGATGAAATGGTTGAATTGTTGTATGCTTTAAAGCCTAAATCCTCACCTCTATCAGCCTCAGTAATATGAGATGGAAAAAGATAGCGAAAAAAAGTGAAGGAGGGTTATTTCATTTGACCATTTTAACAAGGGAAAGAGTCATAATGCAACCACTGCAACACCATGCAAATTAGAACAGCTTCCATGCTCTCAGTGCCACCTTTACATTGTAGAAAGTTTTAAGGACACATTTGTGGTTTGATGAGGTGCTTCACTTCACCTCATTTCTGCCCACTCTGAAAAGCAAAGCATGAGAATCTTTCCTTTGAGCTGGGGTAAGGAACGGACATGAGGTAAACTGGTTTGGAGTCCATCTGTCTTTCTGCCCCAAAGGCATGATGGTATTTATTGGAGATAATTCTTGCATCCTTCTGAGACATGAGGAAGTATTTCTATGCACTTTTAACATTGGAAGAGATCTGGCCAAGTGCAGTCAATTAATTTGAGTATTTTTTTAATCTACAATGGAAATTTGGAGAACTGTTTCTATAACTAAGATCATGAAGATGGAAGAGATTCTCATTTCTTCAAGGATTATTTATTGAAATCAAAGGTGAACTAATTAAGAAAATTATTATAAATCATCAGGTTAAATAATTTTGCATTTAGAAGGTACCCACCATTATCTTTACTACATGACAGTCTGTTTTAATAATAGACTACCAAGCAAAAATTGTACTGAATGCATAATCTGACCTGTCAGAGCTGAAAGAATTTGCGTCCAAAAATAATTCATAACAGGACTACATATATCAGGAACTAGATACATTATGCACTATCTAAAAGAGATATAGAAATTATGCTATACTCCCTTTAGCTTGTAATTTAGCTGCAGCATTAGATAATTGCAATATCCCAAAATTACTAAGAGATACCATAGATGTCCTAAGATAAAATATATGTGCACAATATTTTGTCTTAAGGACACAAATGACTGATATAAATACCTGTCTTTATTGGTTACTGTTTTTACATTTCTAGGGTATGAGCTAAAATCATGGGGACATCACAGTAAAACCACTAGATCAGTAAATGTAGGGTTAATTGAAAGCTATTTCACTGGAAAATAACACAATTCTATAGCATAAATATCTAATATTTAAATATTGTATCTTCAGAAGTTTATTAAATATTTTTTAAATACTTCAAATTGTGCAATACTTTGAAAAACCATCAAATAATCAGGAGATCAAAAAAAATTTACAATTATAGCTCTCAATCAAATACCTTTATATCAAAAGGAAGGAAGGAAGGAGATCAGATAGATAGAAAGCAACAAATCCAATAATGTTCACGTGGATCTTGGTTTGGATTTTATCTGTACCAGCACCTCTATCAAGGGCTAGAATATTTCTATCTAACGTGGAAGGATTTAAATTACTTTTTTTTTTAAAGAAAAAGAGAGCAGAGAATATTTTTCCCTTTAACAATAACACAGACAGAGACCCTTATGAAGGACTGGAGAGATGCAGATAGAAGGAATGCTGCAAATTTCTACACACTGATGGTGTACAAACTGAAAGCAGAAACCAAACACAAAGCAACTGAATTCATGAGTAAATCAGTGGATTATGGAAAGCAGTCTGATAGCTTTCTGTAAGTATAGTCTAATTGGCAAATAATTTGAAATAATGTCTTAAAAACTTCTTCCAAAGAAGAAAAAGAAAAACATCTTCAGAAAGTATTGCATTGAATGTGTAGAAAATAACCCAGTAGGAGGTATGAATTTAAAAACAGGCTGCTTCCAAAAGCTGTAAATAATCATTTTAATAATGTAACATATCACATTGTTTATTTCATGGGGTTTTTTTGCAACTTCTTCACAGAATAAATTGCTATTGCAAAAAAAATAGTGTAAGACTTAGGCTTATCATACCATCATTTGATACTAAACAATCACAAAATTCCATCCAAAAGCATATCTGAATTTTGGGCTCCAGAAATTAATTTTTTCAGAAAGATATAGTTATTCCATTACAGGAAAATCCTTGAATTTTTAAATCATGCACAAAGCACAAGTGATCTTTTCATATCTCGTGAGGTTCATGACATGGATACTGAAGATGGTGACAGACTGCAGGAGAAGCAATACTTAAAATCTTCTTTTCTTCCCTTCTTTCCTTACTTGCAGTCAGGGATGTTCAGAAGAAATTATTATTCTGAACAGTTCTTCTGAACAGACTTTATTAGCAACTTATTAAAATTAACAGAAGAGTTAAACAGAGAGGAACAATTTAACCGAAATTTCTAGCCATTGTGAAAGGGATTGGTATATCATCCGGACTAAGCAAGTAAGAAACAAAATCAGAACAGTAGTTAGGGAGCAAATACCAAGAAATCCCATGTTATATCATTCCCAGTTTGATAAGAGCAAATATGAATAACGTTAATTTGTTTTCAATAGCATACTGGCTGAAAAGGATTATAAACTATTAACTGAGAAGCAGATTTTATTTATTGGTATACAGAGGCTTCAATGGAATGCTGACATATGACTGCCACAGCTGAAGATTATAATGGGTATATTTAGAGAACTATTTAACAGCTTATAACACAGCCCTACAGGAGGGACAAGGGTCACTAGATTCTAAATATCTTTGTCTCTCTGAAAATTAGGTTAGGAGAAGAGTTTGAGAAGCCACTGCTAGGGACAAAATGATGTCAAGTGTCTGTGTTCCCCATCAGGGAGCTGCCCTCCCCTCTGGCCCCTCCTGTGTGACCCACACAGCCTCTCTGTTGCCCAGCGAGCTGGTAGCACACAGACTGACAGAGCTGGGAGCAGCTCTAGACTCAGTTCATTCCTACTTCCTTAGCTTCCTTATCACTGCCTAGCTTTCACACTGGTGATTTACTTGCATATAGACATCTGATTTAGGCATCTACATAATCCTGAGTACAGCTGCTCTCACAGACCCACATTAGCCCCTTTACAGTGTTCAAGGTCACTCTTAAATCACAGCCCCCTACTTTCACAACTGTTAGCAAGTTTTGCCAGCCTCTGCTCACCTTAATGAATTAGAGGATTTTGGATGTAAAGCAATTAAAGAGGTCAGAGCTGTCATCATCCTTTTACAGATAGGAAAACTAAGGCACAGGAATGCAGCAAAACTCTCCAGTGGCACTCAAGAGACCAGAATGTAAATGGTAATATATGTCTGAATACGCAAAGAACTCTGCTTTGGTATTCTGACTATCCAAAACTATAGTTTAGACATGAAGAGGTCTGATACAATACTTTAACTTTGGAATGATAATTAGGATTTAATCTTTCACTAATTAAAAAATTGTGCTAAAAAATTAATTAAAAAAGTTCTATAAAAAAATTAGGAAAAAGATCCTCTGAATTCCTAATCCTGTGAATTTTAATTTCGTATATATTTATTTGCTGCTGTTTGAGAATGAATAATAATTTAAAAATTCTCTCCTTTTTTTCTGTTTTTAAGTACAGCTCCATTTTAAAACCATCTGAGGTAATACTAGTGAAAGATGAAAGCTTCCATATACCCATTAGTTAATAGAAGTGGAGCATGCTGAAAATCCTAAAGTGAAATGGATCATATGGAAAAATCATTTCTTTAACCGCTGATTCCCTGACTGTCAATTTCTTGTCCATGCATTGCCACAAAAAATGTTCCTAAATTATGTCAGTCACCCCTGCTCTTCATTTTAAAGTTATGCTATAAGAAATGCTCATAGCAGCACAATGTTATACACCTCATTTTGCTCATAGAAAACCAAATTTGCTGCCTCCTTTCTCACCAGTTTTATCTTGGCTAACACATCACAGAAAGAAATCTAGCTTTGAATCCCAATTATCATCCTGTGCAGTAAAAACCAAGTTGTGATCAAATCTCTTTAATGGAGTGGAGAACAGAGACAAAAGATGGTGGACTTTCTGAGAACAGCACATTTTAAAAATACCTGTTGCTGGCTTCTGAGATTTCATGGTATTGGGGTGTGTTTTATCAGCAGTGGGTGCTAAATAAGTATTAAATCAAAACCATTAACAATTTCTTTCAAAAGTAGAGCCTAGAAACAGAAACAGAAGGGAAGATTATATGCATAATATTGAGAAATGATGAAAATTAATCTTAGTCAACTGGAAAGCCCAATCTCTCACTTATCCTACCATAATTCACCATTAAACCAGCCTGTGGAAGGAGCTAAGATATAAATAAATTGGGTTTGGGACAGACAACAGGTATAATTCCAGTAAACTGGTGTTTTACAATTGACTAGCTGCTTTCAATCCCTGAGGATCATGGCCCTTCATACCATACCTGTTTCTTCCTTTGTTCTCAAACAATTCATTATTATGTTTTTTTAGCTTTAATTACATTTCCTTTGAACCTGTGATATCACCTTCTCTAGAGAATATACTGGAAATTATTGGTTTTGGGGGAAAAATTACTGATGTTGAAACAAGCCTTGAAAAAGCTGTCTCCCTTTTGGTTTCACCAAGTGTCTAGGCATTGGTACTCTCCTAAACAACTTCTTTCTGTATTCCTTACACATGGTGGTTTTGAGTATCAAAAACCAGTCACGCCTTTCTTTACTGATATTCAGGCTTATCCTAAACCAGGCCACATTCTCTAACTAGATGGGTGTAAAAGGCTTTACATAAAGTGGATTTTATTCAGCATATCTTTGTTTCTTGCTTCTGATGTCCCTGAAGACCCAATAACTACAAAGCAACCCTGAATAACAGGAATGTAGGAACAGATGTTATTTGGGCACTCTCACATAATAAAGACTTCCGAGAATCCCTGATGCCCAATTATCTAAACACTTATTCTTAAGTTTCCATTCAGAGCATGATGGATTTAGTCTATTTTAGCTGAATACAGAAGAAAAGTATTTAGTGTGAAAGTGATGTCAATCAAAACGGACACATAAATGGACTGGGTAACACTATCTTACAAAGCATATATTACATAATCAAATAGGTAACTTAAATGAGATCAGTTTATCCTGTAATAATTACATGAGTACCTTGTGTAAAGAGGGGCATTATTATCTCATTATTTTCAAATTATTTTGGATTATTTTGAATGCTAGAGCATTATCATATGTGCTATATTATTATAATAAAAATTCATAGTCATATGGTACTTTTAAAAGATAATATTGGAATAAAAATAAAACCAGTGACCCAGAATACAAAGACACACCATTTTGATTTGGAAGATATTCAGTTTCATCAGTATTAGGTCCTGTGCAGGACTTCAACAGGCTTGGTTTGCAGTGTGCCAGAGGTGACACATCCACCGTCAGTGTCCCCAACAGCCAGAATTTTTGTAGGTCCTTCATTTCTCATCTGATCTGCTTACAGACACTCACTTCTTCATCTGCTCATGGAAGGGCAGATTATTCCAAGAGCCGGGATTGCACTGAAGGGAACACACACAGTTAGATTTATATTATATATAAGACAAGGGGTTAATTTGTTCCGTGCTTTCCTTTGTAAAGTCACCTTCCCCTACACGATTCCCAAAAATGTAAACAAAAGAAAAAAATTTCTAAATGTAATTAAAACATTTGAAATTCTTATTCTAAAATTAGAGGAGATGAACTGTGTTGTGTCCTTATTTTTTTGAGAGAGAAAACACAGAGTGTTCTCTGTAAGTGGACCATAATTAAGCAGAACTCAATGATTGCTCAAGACACTGGCTCTGTTTTAAAAAGTAGTATTAAAAGTCATAGTCATAATGCCTGTACAAAGGACTGAGAAGGCCTAGGGAAGTTTAAATCACTGTAAACTTGCAGAACTGCTTCTTTAGGTAATTAAAGACAACCTTCAATTTTTGATGAAAAAAAAATTAAATGTGGTGTTATAAATTAACAGCCATTTTCCTTTCTGCTACTTGATGTTGCACAAATTAAAAAATGGAGAAGCCACAGAAAGAATTGTTAAATTATTATTTTGAGGCGAATTCCATCTCTGTTTTTTAAATTTTCTGTTGTTTGGCTGTAACCGATGGATTGTACCAATAGGTCTTGCCTTGACTACAACATATCAAAAAGCAACATGGAGTACTTAGTTGTGCCTTCTTCATTACCCTCCTCTTTCCCTAATCTGGATCATTAGAACTCAAACTCTGTTGGAGGAATCAGAACCATTCTAATGCTGAAATTCATCTTCTGTCTTAATTTCTTAATATGCTGCTCTTACTAAAGGTACACTTCTAAGAGGAATTTATACACACAAGATCCTAATGCTATGGGGATTTTCCTTTGTAATATACATGAATCCAATACAAAGCAATATGGATTATTTTCTATACATTTGTATCTGCCAGGCATGTGAAGTCCAAATGAGGACAAAGACAAGGGGGATAAAATCAAATATGAATAAATGATCTTTCATGAATGGAAAACAAAGTTTTTAAACATGGAGCATGTACATTCAAATCACCTTGAAGCAAATCTAATATATGCAACAAGCACTGTTGAGACAGGGGAGGCACTAAAAAGGTGACATTTTTGTTTGAAGCAGCTTTGAAGAATCTGGTCAAGAGTATCTGTTCACTTGTTTGCACATAAAAACATTCATTTCCAGGCAGTTTGTCTCACCTTGTGCACAAGTTTTAACCATCTTGTGTATTAACAGACAATGAAAACTTTTTTTTTATAAAAGTTTTGGATTTTATAGGATACTTGCTTCGGAAATATGTCATAAATAATGTTTTACTGATGTAGGCCAGTAGGACTGCCTTAGTGAGATTAAACTTAATTTTCCTCCTTAGTGACATCTTTCTCTTTTCACTTCAGAGTGGGCACCCCTTCAGCAAGCCAAGTGCTAAACCCTGTTTTTAGAAACATGTGCTGAGGAACCTTTTGTAGCAATGCAAAAGAAAGTAATAATCTGTTCTATATGCTCTACTGAGATTAATTTATTGCAAAGATCTACAGAAAATGATCCAGTTAATCAGGCTAGACTTTGGGAAGCAAGTCACTGAGACTGATCCAGAATGCTTATGTCCAAGTACCAGCAAAACCTTGAAGCACCTAAGGCAAGTAGTCAGCTCCTTCCTATGGGCCAATATATTTATTTAGTTACACAGCAAAGCCTGGCTCACAAGGCTGCACTTGTCCCAGTCAGACTTGAGAAACAGGATTCAGGGAACTGCTTTGTCATCCAGAGGCAGACAGAACATTTGTGCTTTCTTCATGAAGGTCATGGTAAACCCTTGACAGATTATCTTGATAGACTTTGTGCAGCAAAGACTCCAGACACAAGGCAGAGAGTCCATTTTCCAGACAGAGCATGTCTAGATTTGGGATCTAGCTCTTCCTTCACTCAGACAGGCTTGAGTGATCCCCTCAGGAACTAGCTGTAATCATTACCTTACAGGATGTCATAGGGAGTAAAAGACAGAGGACTTTGCTTCTCATGAAACTGAATCTTTATGCAGCAAAAATAAGGCACAGGATCAGATTGTTTTCAGATGCATTTTTCCACCTTTACAAAACAAATATCTCTATGTTAAGTTCTGTAGCTCTGTTTTACTTATGATACTATAAAACATAATGAAAGATTTGTGTTGCTGCTGCATCAGATACCATTCACAATAAGTTTCTCTTTGGAGAACAGTGAAGATTTATACAAGTGCTAACTATAAAAATAGAAAATATAACTGCATAAAAGATTATGAGACTAGTTTTAACTAAGTATATTTTTACAGTATGTTTTTTTTTTCATGAGTAGTCTATGATTGCATAGATTTATATGAACGTAAATGAGGTCAGGATTACTAAAATATTCACTTTTCCTGAGTATTCTACTCGTAAAGCAAGTACCAGAATTCAAACACAATGTGTACACATACAACACTATCAGGATTTAGTATATAAAATCAGTACAACTTAAATGCACTCATTATGATTATAAACATGCAAAACAAGAAGGTAAATGACATGAGGATCTTCTGCATCCACGTCCTAGAGAAACCCATCAAATAAAAACTCTGCATTTAAATTAAAAATATGGTTATTTCCAATCCTCATTCTTTTTAGAAAAACTTGAATATGGAAATAAAACTTTACTACATTGACAGATAGATTTAAGGCATACCTCAGGAAGAATCAGGTCCAGCAACTGAACTTTGAAACGGGTGGATATCAGGAGACTAAACTGGTTCTGTAGACAAAGGAAAGAGACAGAGAAAGATGCTAACACTTTCATAACAGGCCATGCTCAGCCACCCCGTTAAATACTGTGCTCAGTTTGCCTCAGCTGAGACCCTCTGCACAGGCAGCAGCACTGCAGAGAACAGGAGCTTAAGGATAGAGGTATGTTTTCTGAAAAGCTAAAAAACCCAGTTAGTTGAGCATCTTGTATCAAAGTCTCTTTGGCTACATGTAAAGCACTTCTCTCTACCATATGATCCATTTTTTCTCATCCTTACTACAGAAGGTCTAAGCACATTTATGGAAGCAACTCCATATAGCTCGCTTGTGAGTTACTACCAAAAAAAATGGTATAGTTTTTTAGGACAAATAAATAAACTTTTTATCTCACTGAAACAAATGTTTAATGTTCAGATAGGCAGGAAAGGAATAGAGGAAAATGTGCAATAGTGAATGCTGCTATTTTACCATACAGGTTAAGGTACAAATGCAGTAGCACCTTCAAAGCACACTCATCAGTAGATGAGTACTTTCTCAACTTCTTGTCTGTCACTTGGGTAATGTGTTTCCTTATTCATGCTTTAGTTAATCTGCAGGCTCCTGGGTTTTATCCAAGTCCTTATTTCTTACAAACATATGGGCAACTGGGTGATGCCGTTGATGGCAGAGGGTGAGAAGAGAAGAAGAACAGTCAGATGTCCAGAAATTCTGCATCTAGGTCCATAAAATCTCTGGTTTATGGTCTTGCATTGATACTGAACAATAGGATTGAATAGCATAATATAAAATGTCCATTTTTTTCATGAGATGAAGGATTCAAAAGGGCCTTTTTGGAGATTCTGCCAATCGCAACCCTCTGACAGCTGTAATGAGAGTGAACAAAGCCAATTTAAAGTTGTTTTGACAACCCTTCCCATGTCATGAAATTGGGCTTGTGGCCAAATGTAGTAGAATATCCACAAAACAACTGAGTAAATTAGCAAAATCCTTTGTCTAATTCTGGGAATATTTATCAATTTCTGCAACCACTGGACAAAGAAAAGCCTAGAACCCTTGTCAGCTGATACTACTCATGGTTTGTTGCCATTCTTTTCTCAAGGATATTGCCTGGAAGAAGGGAAGCAAAACTGAATCATTAATGTTATGGCTAGAGTTCAGCAATTCAAACTTAAGATCTTTCTAGATTATTGTATGTTTCACAATATTTGGGGCACCAGCTTCACTGAGATTATCCTCCAGAGTAGTGGAGGAGTTCATGATTTGCTTGTTGCTTTCCTTGCTAAAACACATGTTGCAAGAGGACAAACATCAAGAAAATCTCAAAGCAGACCTAGTGTGACCTGCCTCAAGCAAAGATTTTTTATATTTCCATACTAATGAAGACAAGCCCAAAACAATGGAATTTCTGTTCTTTTAAAATTGGTTCACAGTTTTGTATGCAAGTTCCAGTTTTGAATAATTTTCATATTCTGAACCATGTGAATAAGATTTCACTTAAAACATCATGAATTAAAGGTAGGAAAGCAAGATAGAATTAAAAATTTAAATCATAAATAGTGATTTGATTTAGTAGAATGTTTGCTTTCAGAAAAGAACACAGTGTACAATATGATTCCTGGTGTGACCTCTTCCTCTTACTTCTTTCAGGAACAATTTAACACAGTTATAGTACATCTGTAATGGATATTAATTTTTTTTTCATTTTGCCTTCTCCTTTTCTGTTTCGTAAAAGAAACAGAGAGCAGCAAACAGAAAGCAAGAAACCAAGAAGGAAAGAAAGAGAAAGAGAAAGAGAAGAAAGAGAAAGAGAAAGAGAAAGAGAAGAAAGAGAAAGAGAAAGAGAAAGAGAAAGAGAAAGAGAAAGAGAAAGAGAAAGAGAAAGAGAAAGAGAAAGAGAAAGAGAAAGAGAAAGAGAAAGAGAAAGAGAAAGAGAAAGAGAAAGAAAGAGAAAGAAAGAGAAAGAAAGAGAAAGAAGGGAAGGGGAAGGGGAAGAAAGGAAGGGAAAGGAAGGGATGGGAAAGGGAAAGGGAAAGGGAAAGGGAAAGGAAAAGGAAAAGGGAAAGGAAGAAAAAAACCCCAAACACCATAGCTTTAATCCCTCCCTGATTGGCATACTGGAAAGCTCTGAATTATTTAACAAAAGACATAACTTCTAACAGCATAGAAGTGACACATAGAAAGGAAACCTTCAAACAGGTGAGAAAGAACAGAATGAAAAGTGAAAACCACAGTCAGCTATATGCTCTTCGTCCCAAACAGCACTTCATTTCCTCACTATTGTGTTCCTTCTGTCACAAAGCTTCACCACTTTGTAGCAATTGTTACAAATGCTAAAGCTTGTTTTTCTCTTCCATAATTTCCAGTGTTAAGAGTGGGAGCGTTTGAAGAAGGTTGACTAGTATCAACAGTGAAAGAAACTGACAGTCAACCAGTTCTTGAAGACTCAAAATTAGGCAACTGAAAGTAACCAAGGCATGTCAGACAACATTTTTTTAGAAAGCAATAGCCCATATATCTAGCTAACAAAGAGATAACAAATAATAATATTAATAATAAACTGCAAATCTTTGAAAAATTTCTGTCATCCTGCTTTTGCATTGATAATTGGATTTCTACTGAACTTTTCCTTCGCCCCCAAGTAGAAACACCTGGAAACTCTTCAATTTTCCGTTGAAGAATTCTTAAAAAATTAAAAATGTATGGACATAGTGTTTTACAGGATTGGATCTTGAACAAAGTTTTCTTAGAAAAATGCTGATGAAAATATCTTTTCTTGGCTGTATTTGTATGACTTACTATAGAAAAGCTCATATCAGCTAGAAAAATCTGAGCAGGAGCACCAGTGATATCGTTTTCCCCCTGCAGACACTAGTGAGAGGTTTTCAGAAGTTCCCTGATTGGAGTTCATAAACACATCTGGTCAGCTATACTGTCAAAACATTTTTCAAGAAGAGAGTTCTGTTAAAATATTCACTTTGCATTGAGTTTGCTATAGCAAAATCCCAAACTAATCATAGAAGTTCCCAACGTCTCTCTTTAGAAGTTTTATCTCAGTGTAGCAGAAAAAGTTACTTACAAGTGTGTGGGTGCTAAAACCATGCTCTTCTTTAACCGTGCTCCTGTGGATGTCATATGCTCCTCTACATAAAAACAGAGTTGCTGGTGGTATTGAGACCTCAGTCTCATACTTCACACATCATAAACACTTTGTTTTTACCCCCAGAAGGACAAACAGCCAAAGAGAGCAGAGCACAGACTCTGCAGGGCTGTGATCTGACACCCCCCAGAGTTTCCTGGTTTTGGGTCTTTACACCCATGGGGCACAGGAGCCCACTGGCCACATCAGCTGCAGTTACAGAAGCACATGGGCACACAGCCAGTGTACTGTGTGGCTAAATGCCTGCATGATAGACAGAATCAGACAGGTCTGCAAGCTCGGGGGAATAAGAAGAAAAAGAAGCTTCAGTAAAACAGACATTAAAATCAAATTTACACAGGACCTAATCCACAGGTTTACTGAATTTATTTTTGGATTTTAAGCAGCTATAACTGACTGAAATCATTACCCTAACACTTGGAGCCAAATTTGAACTGTCTGCTATTGCATTCATAGGCTAACCAATTTCATTTTAGAGGGGATACCTTATGCACATATGATGAGGGCACAAGTCAGCTTTTCCCTTCTACATCTGGACCTACCTCTTTGCTCAAGCCTGTGCTTATGCATGACAGCAGCAACCACATTCAAGGCTGAACTTCAAGATGATGGTGAACTGATAAGTGAGTCACGATGCACACACACACGTGCATGCTCCTGAACAGAGTGAGGGTAGGACTAGTCTGCTTTTCAGAGGCTACTCCCTGAGCCATTCCCCATGAGTGCACACTGAGTTCTGGCCAGGAGCAGCGCCAGAGGCACACAAGTCCGAACGGACCAACATACACATAAATAACTGCCTGTGAGGCAAAGAAAAACTCTGAAGGACTATGATGTGGATCAAAGCAACGTTTAGGTGGATTTTGCAGACAAAATATGTATAGGTAGAAGTATAAGTAGCCTGAAATTCATACCACAAATTCTTCTTTTCTTTATTGTTCTCTACATCATTTGTTAAAATGAAGGAACTGCTCCCTCAAAATATATCGTAGCTCATATCCTGAGTACTGTTTGGTATTATTGCCTGACTAATTCAAATTACATGGTGACCCTGGCCATTGTAGATCTTTAATAAAAATTAAGTGGTGCTATTAGCCTTAGGTATAATTGTTTATTATTTCTCAAATATTAACCAATTATCTAGGAGTCTTAAAGTGCAGACAGATAGTTCTACCACACAAACACCTTGGGAGGTAATTACTTTTTCATTTTATCAGTTTCTTTCACCTAAATATGACATCTCTTTTTCCAGTTTAGACTTAATGAAAAAGCACCACCAACAGAGACAGTGGTCAAAGAACTGCACGAGTTTCCAGGAAGGGAAACATTTATCAAAACATACTGTATGGTTAATGATAGTATGCATGGATAAAGAAGCCTGTAATATACAAAAACAATAAAGTTGGATTAGTGTATTGAAGGTTGTTTGGACAAGATTCAGTTCCATTTCCAAGAGACTTCAATTTCCTTTCACATAAACTCTGTGAAATACTTTATGTGACATGTTTATAACTAGCTGATTTTATGAATGTTATAATTGCAGACCCTTAGGAAGGTTGAGAACAGAATTTCCCCTTCAGCAAGCAAAAAAGCAAACAGATGAACATGACAATTAATAGTTACAGCTGAGGAAAGAAAATCCACATATCTCAATTACATTACACCAGATTATAGCACTGTGTGGTGTATACCATATTTAGGATTTTTGCAGTTTCTAATGACTAGCAAAAAAGGCACACAAGTTCAGGTGTAGGCAATAGATAAGAAACTTTAGATTTTTCTCTCAGATTTATTAGGTTTACTTTATCAGCACATTACATAGTCACGCTTCAGAAATCAACCATCAGATTTACAGTTCACGTATTGTTAATTTCTGCTTAAATTTTATCTTAGGAAGAGCTAATATTCTCTAGAAAAATGTTATTTTGCTTCCCCTTAAAAGTGTCTGTTTTGCTTTGTCATTTAGATAGTTCAAGATATTTAAACACTATGGGCTATAAACTTGCCCTAAACATGCACTTTTACTGAGCAGTCATTGCAAAAACAGAGCCCAGCAAAACTTAAGTCAAAACATATATCAGAATCATCATCTCATATAAAGTAAGAAAGTTGTGTCATGTCTTCTCACATCCTAGATACAAGTAAATATAAGATAAAAAGAGTTTATTTCTTTATATTAATAAATTTAACTAAACCACAATTATTAATTTTGCAGGTAAAAGACCAGACAATGACGGAAACAAGTTTGATGAAATCGAACCCTAAGGCTATATAAGGTTTTACAGACCTCCATATCCCAAGGAACAGCACAGGTTTCATGTCTCAGCCCATCAGGACAAATTCTAACTCACAGAACCAAAGAAAAGGTTGGCTGGAAGAGACCTCCACAGGTCACCTAATCCAATCTTCTGGATGAATCAGAATGAGCTTCAAGATTAACTGTTCAGGGCCTTATTGCAACTTGTGACTGTTGTATCCTGGCCTTCCACTGTACATGACTCTAACCTGAGCAGGGAATGTTCTTAATATTTTCAGACTGCTGCCTATACCTACATTTCATGCCTCCTGTATATGTCACAGATTCAACATTATTTCAGATGTACCTTCTGAATACTTTGTGGAGTTTTTCTCCGCTGGACTTTAATGCTTTGTGTTGTAGACATAAATTTATCCAAAATAAGAAAGAAATACAAAACCTATTTCTGTCTTTGCCTGAAGCTCTTCAAAGTTTTTCCTGGACAGATAGAAGCATTTTTAACTCTAGAAGTTGTTGGTATTCAGTCAGTCTCTTGAATGTCTGTATCCTATCTATCTCTCCATCTAGCTCTCCAATAAGTAAGAAATTCAGATTTTGCTTTCTTCAGCTTATTCCTTATATCATTCATATTTTTCTTTTTAAAAGAAAAGAAATAAATTTCAAACAATAAAAAGGCTGAAAACTTTATAAATAGGACAGTAAATTTTTTGTGATGGAATTTAATTTCTCTCTCAGTTGCTTATTCACATTTCACATAGCAGGCATTCCTGGAAGAACCATGCCTTCCTATCACTTTTTATATATTTTGTTTATTTTTAACAGTTAAAAATAGATGCAATTCACATTCATCACTCCACCAAAAACTCCTTAGAAAAGACCTAGAAAGAAAGAAATACATCAGTTGATATAGACAGACATTTATATTTATGGTCTAAATGGAATAACTACATTTTGTTTACATATGCATTTTTAAATTGTCACTGATCTCTGGCTCACAAATATCTAGATGAATTTTCCACACTGAAAAATCACTTTTGCTGCCACTTTATCAAGTGGTTGCATCCTTTTAATGAGTACTGGGATACAAAATATCATATTTATATTTCATTGAAAGACTCCCCTTCAAGTGAAATGGTTGCAACAGTAGGTGTTAATAAAATAGCTACCTAACTTCCTGAGACTGCATTGTGGGGAGAGGATAATTACTGTTACTGGTCACAGAACAAACATTGCAGTGAATTTTTCCAGTAACTTTACTGTGTTATCTGTAACATGCCTACTAACTCATCACTTTTATGTCTACTTCTAACTTTTCAACACTCTCAATATATTAAAAGTTTCCTATTGAAACAGAAACAAAACATAACAGAGTGTTTCCCTTTCTCCTCACCTGCATTTCACACTAAAAGATCCAGGATGAATACTATTGAGTATCAGCTTTTAAAGGAAAACCTAGCAGATTTATCCCTTGCAAAACCCTTGAGAAAAGTTTTTCCTGTCCCTGCTACACAAGTGAACTGATTGATCATAGTAAGTCAGTGGATTGGAAGACAGAAAGTCTTCTTTACTTTCTATAAAAAAATTTCTTTAAAATCATTTACAATCACCAACTTCCAAGGGATAGTTCTTTATATCAAAATGTGATATATGTAAAATACAATCAAACATATTGCAAGATATTCCTTCCAAGAAATATTCCTCTTCTCTTGTGAGTTTATTCACCATTCATCAAAAAATCCCCCCAAAAACCCCAAAACCTACAAACCTCTTAAATACTTAGTTATGCAGCCTCTGCATCACACCATCATATATATATATATATATATGTATATAAACTTCTAAAGAACAATGTAGAATAACATGAAGTTTAAAAAAACGAATCACTGAAGTTCTGAGGTGTCAGTATTAAAGTTGAGAGCAAAAATTTAGTTCACGTCTCTTGTGACTTTTTAAAATAGTGTGGAGTTAATTAATCACATGCCATTCTCCACAGAAGTTTGCCACTTCATTCAGCATGAAGAATAACTGACACTGGGATCCTGAGATAATGTTTAATATTGGGCTGTCTTCAGTGTGTGCCTCTCACAGCTTTTACTTTAGCTCAAATCCCAATCTGAACACAGACTCTTTACTTTTCCCTGGGTGTTTTTCCATGTCACTGTAATATAAGAATTTATTTTCAAAATAACAGTGTGACGTAGAGATATTTAGCTGTCTTCACTTTACAAAGGGCTGAACCACACAGACACAGAAGTCAGAAGGTTCCAATTATTTTAAGTATCCAGCCTGAAATACCTTACCCAACTGGTTTTCAAAAACACACCTGAGGTATTCTCTAAAATGCAGCTTCAATTGGCTTTACTCATCAATGCAACTTCTCCCAGTGCCATGGCATGAGGTGAGCCCAGGTACACAAAAAATGATGTACATAGAATTAGACATCCCTTGTGAAAAGTCTGGTGTAAGAAGCTTGCTAAACATCATGACAGGGCAGTAAAGAATTTGGTTCTCCAGGGTGAAACAATTGCAAGACTGTATTACCTCTCATTATCAGCTGTAATTACAAGATACATTCACTAATACCTTCTCGTTCCTGCACTAACATGGGAATGAAGGAGACAACAGCTTTATTAATGACAACATAGGTTCAACCCTGGTTTTCTTGTAAGTAAATATCTTCATTGGAAAAACTGCAATCACATAATGAAAGAATGCACCTAAGTCTGCCACACTAATGCTGCACCGAATTCAAGATGAACAGTTTGGGGTCCTGCTTCCAAAACTACAAACACTGGGACTGTACTGTCAGCTGCCAGCTAATCTTAGAGGTACTTAAGTTTTCATTACCTTCTCTTTCATAATTTTTAACTTCAGAGCTCCACAGGCGCTAAAGCATGCCAAGTTTTACAGTCTGGGCAACTCAGCAATCATCTTGTGCCGAGGCTCTTGTCTAGTGTCTAGAAGCCATGCATTTGTCTGCTTTCATCCTCCAGGGCTTTGCCTCAGCCAGTGCTCTCCAAACACGTTTAATATGCTCCAGAATTATTGCCTCTCACAAAAAGCAAGGCTACAGTCAGAAGGAGCGCCTTCTCTGGCTGGTTTTAAAAAGTATTAACCCCTTTTTTCTTTGGAAATAATATATAGTCACCTATCTCCACGAGGTGGCTCTGAGCTGTGCTATCTAAATATATAGAAATACTCTATTTTGCTCATAACAATGCAGTCAAACTGCAAGAATTAAGATGCACTCCTGTTCCGACCCATTCTTGCTTCTTAGCTCCAGGCAACAAGATACTAATTGAGCTGTTCAGCATGCAAACATTTTGAATTTCATTCCAAAGTACATGATGCTCATATTGGGGGATTAATGAGAGCGGAGTGTCTCTGCTTCTGAGATTAATTCTTTATGTACATTCTCACTACCAGTGTAACATTCTTTTAATTTCTGTAGTTCTGTCTGATAATTGGCTTCTTCTTGATCATTTTAATGGCAGACTTTTCAGCAAATCTAATGTCATGGGCTTAATAAGAATGATAAGAGAAAAATCCCATTTTCCTCAGTTTTCTCTGTAGCTCCATTTGCTTTCATAAAAAGTTCAAATTCTTATATTAATATCTTTCAGATGGCTGCTGCATGTTTGGAGAGTTCAATTTGCAATGGGGTGCTATGCTGTTTCTGTATTTTTTTTTATCAACTCTATATTTCCCTTTCAAAGTCTTTCTTCCCATGCCTTGCACTTCTATCATTGGGTAAGCCTTACAAGTGGTGGTGAAGAATTGTTTCTCATAATTAGGTCTTTTGCACATTCAAGTAAGTTGTAAATATTTATAAAAGCTTAAAAAGGATAGCAAGAGGTTTGTATGAATTGGTGCCTTAATGTCAGAGTACCTCCAAGAACATGGTAATCCAAGCCCGGTGCTGTCGTATGACAACCCGTACATATCCAGTTTCCCTGGTGAATTAACGGACATTGATGCCTTGATGCTAGATGCCAATGCAGAATTCAAATGCTAAAAAATGATGCCACCTCAACTTTTTAGTTAGTTGTCTAACTGCTCTGTTAGTTCTGAGTCATAATGTATATGGATAAGAACTGAATGAAGGCAGCTCAGGTGTTTCCAAGTGTGGCAGCACCAAACCGCAGTGTTTGACTTCACAGCCTTAATAATGTTTTTCGGTGTAGTTGTGACTGTACTCCTTTAGTTTTGCAAAATGTGTGGTGACGTCCTCCTCCTCCTCCCTTGTCATTCCATGGTATTGTTTTGGGGCTTGTATTTCATACCAGTATTGTTGATGAGCTGGCCTAGACTATGTATGGAACACTACCAAGGGAACCCGCAGATATGCATGGATACTCTTTTTCCCTCTCTTTGAATAAGAATGAGATACTTTTCACAGATATTTGCCAGCAGCAGAGAATAGAAAATTTTAATTTTAAAACAAACATAAAAGCATGGCCAAATCTGAGTAGATTTTTGTGGGATTGTCAAAGAATATGTCTACACAAATATATTCTCTTGCCAAACTTCAAGTCTTTCCTCCGAAGGAAATGAACTCCAGATGAAGAAATGACCATGGAGAAGGTCATCACATTCATTTTTAACACTAAAATAAAAAAAAAAAAAAAAAACCACAAGGGAAAAACACAGCTTCACTTCCAGGAGTGGCTGAATTCTCACTTCCATATCCACCCTTGCTCCACCTTCCTCTCTCACCTCCCTTTTGTCCTGCTCCATACCAAAATATCAGAAAAATTTGGGCACTTTGAATGCAAAAGTGTCAGACCAGGGGTTAAAGCTGTGCTTTTAAAATCTGGAAACCAAGATCTTACTTAAAGTGCCAAGAAATCTTTATAATTATAAAAAATCCTGTTAGAGAACGGTAAGATCTCCTGTAATTTAACCTTGGCACTAAAAGGGATAAGAAATTTCCTTATATTTTATTCTTGATTTTTTGATACCTCAATCTGCAACAAATAACTGGAATTCAGACAAGGCTGAATACACAAAACTTATGAAGTTAACAATTAACACAGTAAGCAATGTGTAGCATTTTTCCTACATAGTAGCTCAAACCTGACTTTAAGTGGTTATGGCAATTTTCAGTGATCGTAGCTTATTTCTCCTTGTATTTGAATTTATTTTTTCTGGATCAAGAAAATAGTTGTGCATATTAATATATTTGTACATCTATTAAATTTATAAAAGAGATAACATACAAAAATTTTAAAATCAGATTACTTTAGTATACTGTGAACACAATGGGTTAATCAAATAGTATAAGATGGATTCTAGCATTTCCCATTAGGTCCTTCACAATTCAATACTTTTTGTCAGCTTTTTCAAAACTGAAACAACATTGTCTCTGGTGACCCATGTGCATAGGAACATGGGAATTTTCTCCAGAAAATATATTATTTGGGACTGTCATTATAACTAATTTCTAAGTTACTACTTTGACCTAAGAATTTCTTTTTTGCACCTCAGAGAAACACTGCATATATGAGGCCGAACGCTTTTTTGATTGCTCTTTCATCTTGACAGATTGGTGCAGAGACACATAAGTGACACCTACTGAGAACAGTAATGGACTTCTTTCCTGAATTTTAAAACTCGACAGAGCATTTGGAATCTGGATTCAGATGAAAACCATGAAAAATTCACAAATCCAGACATCTCACTCACTAAGGTAATAATAATAAAGAAATCACTTTCCATGTATCTTTTGAATCATTTACCTGCATTTCTCACTCTACTGAATTAAGAGACATATTTTAATAATTCTAACTGACTGGAAAAGGAGCCCTCATATTATTTATGGCTGTACTTGTTAGGTTAACATCTTGAAACTGGTTTTGGCTGGTGTATAATCGTGAAATATATTGAAATTTGCCAATATATAAACACAAAGGCAATGATTTGTAATTGTCCTGGTTTTGTATATGTGCAGTGATAAAACAGCATAAACAATTTTGCAGGGCAGGTTTTTGCCTGTATGGATGGCTTTAACGAATGAAAATTCACCTTCAAGTGATTGACTTGGTAGCAAAGTTCCCAGTGAAAAGCAATCTGCTCTGTTCTGGAGAAAGATTGCCTGGATGAGTTCTAGCATCTGATGAGCTGAAGGCTGACAGTGAGAGGGATGGCCTCGTTCACTGATATTTTTTTGATCCTAAGTTTGAGAGGGTTTGTTTTGGCACAAGATGATAATCACTATGAGAATGAGAGGTTCACAAGCTGAGCTGGGTAGTGTGAGAGAAATAAGTGACATGAGATGAGATGGGGGGAGGACGACATCTGGCATCAGAGTTGGTGGATAATCTGTTTAAAGATGGCTCTGTAGACAACCTTGCACACCTGCAACACCTGCACTGGTGTTTTGAGGTAACCCTTTTGCAGTTTCCCCAGGATGAGTGACAGGAATGACAGCAGCTTGTGTGGAGGTGGCAGCAGGTCAAGACCTCATCCTGAATGCAGTCATGAAGAGTGGACACACTTATATGCAGGGTCACATGAAAAATCCAGATCTACAACTGGGAAAAGACGTTTAGATCACCCATTAATATTTTCCCCTATTTCTCCACTGCTGGATCCACTATTCAGATTTCTAAGATAGCACTCCAAGAACACCAAATCTGCTGGATTAAGTCAGGGAATCAGAAAAGCACCGTGATATGATTAGGAACACGATCAGGGATGGTACCATAACAGAAGGTCAAGAGAATGGGAGCCAAAGCCCTGGAGGTCTCCCAGAAAAATTCTTCACAACCATCATGAAGATGACAGAACAGAATCATGTACCTGGAATATATTGTCTCAGTCTTGAGGGTATCTTCTCTACAGTTCCTCAGTACTCTGGTAGAGGCCAAGCAGGAATACAAATGAAGTGAAGATCATTTGATTGCATTTCACTTCATTTCATTAAGCTGTGCCCACCTGTAATTAATTTTTAGCATGACAGATGTCATGATCTTTATCCTACGTTGAATTTGCCCAAGAAAGAAATTCTAGGTCTGTGCAGAGTCTATCATTCCTAATCTAATTTATATCTTGTGCATAAGTAGGAATGAATAGGTTATGCATAGGAAAGCCTGGGTTATGCAAAATTGTCAGGACTTTTTTTTTGGTGCAACCATCTACTGAAATACCGGATGAAATTTTCTTCTTCTGAGGTAACAACAATAACACCTTTGTGTGCTTAACATCCATGAAAATTATAGCTATTACCCTATCAACTTTCAAGGTTTCCTTTATAACTATGAAATTTTCCTGTGTCACTGATCTAAATTCAAGTAGGTAAAGTAGCCTGGGACTGGTGTGGACAGACACTAAAGGGAAAAAGAAATGAAGCCATGATTTGTGATGGTCACAGCTGAAATTCAGTCAGCTGAACTTTTGAAAGATGGCAGACACACTGGCTGAAATTCCAGATGGTATATTAGACTGAACAACCTTAAATTTTCTCATTTCTAACTTTAGTGATTTTACTGAAACCAAACAACAAACAAAATAAAAAAGCGTATAAATAATGGATGCTCAGAGCACCAGTGACTCATGTAGAGTTGGGAGAATTATACATAGTAAATAAATTATAAGATAAATTTTTCCTTTTCCTATTGGCAAACTGTCTTTGAATAGCTGATAATTTTCCTAGATTTATTAATTTGAAATTAATCAATTAATTATTTATGTAATTAATTCATGGCTTTATCTAATTGTAAAAGAATTATTTGGAAATCTACAATAATAAGGACTTATAGGGCCATGATTGCACAATATTTCACTGAATTTATTTTTGCTCTAGGTCAGCTCTGCAAAATTTCAGCTTCAGTTTCCAAATATTCATGTATGTGAATTTTAAAATCCTTTTACAATGCTATTCTTCAATATTTGCTTGTAAGTTTTATATACCAGTGAACATTTCTATAATAAATCTCTCTACTAAAACTATTTGCAGAAATCAAACAAAATGACTGAACTAAAAAGACTAAGTGTTGAAGGAATCTTTTCCAGGAAATACTGTTGACCTGGACATTTAGGGACAGTGAATTTTTTAATAAGCTTTGCTTATTCCTGATACCCACACAAGCATGTACTCACTAAATGGCATTACATTTGGCAAGGCAGCAAATGTGCAGGTTATGCTGTGACTCCTGACGGGAAGAGGAATATTATGGAGCTAAGGGATCAACAGAATGAGGCTTCAATTCATTAGTTCTTCAGTGATCATTTCAGATGCTTAGTACCAGACCTCCCTGATTGACATTCAATATTCATTGGAAGACAAGTTGAAGTCACAAAGTGTACAAGAAAAGGCAACAGAAATGGCTACAGGAATAAAGCAGTTGCCTTGAGAAGAAAAATAAAATAAGGCTTTTGAGAAGAAGGCTAAAGGGAAATACAAATGAGGTTTATATAATCACCATGATGATGGAGTAAGATCAACGAGAACTGTTATATAGAAAATTCCTAAAATCTGGAATTTCAGAGCTCTGAATCTCATAAAAGATCATAAAACAGATGGAAAAAACTAGATTTTTTTATTGAATAGATAATGAACTTTTAAAATGTGTTGTCACAGGAGACTGTGCAGAGAGACAGTATCAGTGTTTCAAAGAGATCAGACTAAGGTACTAAAGAGTATATGCAGGGATATATAATCTATCCTATATCCCTATGTATCACATATTCAATGGCTGTGAATCCCAGGAGAGGAAAAAGGCAGGTGGCCAAATTCACATGTTCTGACTAAATATCATCCCCCACTGACAGTGTTGGAGGCAGGGCGAGGTGTAGGGAACTGGCCTCACTCACTAGGATGTTTATCACATTCTTGCAGAATCTGAAACATTTCTAGCATGCACACTTTCTGTTTGTTTATTTCTGCTCCAAATAAACATTGGTTTCCTATGCACTATCAATCATTTTCTTGTGATCAGGTAGCATGAGGCAGAGGTTATAAAAATTTCAGCACCTTCACAGAGCAGAGAAAACTTTTATATCTGTAGATGGTCCTGAAAGATCCTGTAGGGACTTACTGGGACATATTAATTCCACATCTCCCTCCCCATATGAACTCTGTACAGTTTCACAGTCTCACAAGACTGGATCTCTAGATGTTAAGCCTGCTGTTTATGAAAGATGAAGTATTAGTTTTGTTCCATGAGAAATTTCTGTCTTAAGGGATTATCTCCTCTTGTGCTTTATTTGCTGGACAGGGGAAGTGCACATGAACAAGTCTTAACCAGTGCTGGTGCACTGATGCAGCTCTGTCTGCAATAGCAGTGAATATGATATTGAAATGTACCTTAAAAACATGGTCAGCTCACCTGAAAGTTCTTTAGGAAAAAAAAAAACGTGGGCAAAAACAATGGTACAGATTTTTTTTAAGACCAAAAGGGTCAGAGCAAGCTCATTCTTACAAGTGTGTTTAAAGAAAAAAGTCCTTCCAGACTCCATAGCTGACAGTCTCTCCCATGGCTGACAGAGAGAAAAAAGGCAGTTTTTCTTTCATGCCCTATACTTTCTTCCTCATGACATAAACAGGAAAAACAGAGAGTAATGGACAATTTTCTGCCATCCATTTCTCTTGTGGCAGCAGAGGAAAATAAAAGGGACTCTTAAAGTGCCACCCATTCACAAATCTCTTAATTTATGAAAGCAACACAGATTTCACAAAATCACATACTTCTGAACAAAACAGATGAAACATTTTCCACTTTACATAACAGTGAGGAACTGATTATACTGTTTTGTTTACTTGCCTGTAAAAAGTACTAATGACTAAGTATTCAGGCTGCAAGAAGAACGAAGTTCCCTTCCTTCCTTAGCTGTGTATGGTATCATCATATGTTTGTTGGTGAAGCCCTGAATGCAAACCTCCAGCAGCAGCACTTCAACACAATTCATGCAGTTACATAAATTCAGTTTCTTGTCAGAGAGATGTTTTCAGTTTAAGGCATGCATTTGGGCTATGAAGCAACTGAGATTATCTCTCCATGTTTATATTTTTTCAGAGTGACATAACAAACTTTCAATAAAGAGGTCAAGCATCAAAGGCGGTTACAGGTTGTTGGCATTCATTTGTCTTCTGGGTACAAAAGAGAACACTTATTCACTGTGAACACTGAAGAGCTGAAACAAGGCTTTAAATCAGCGTATGTTAGAGGCTAGTTCAAAGAGCATGGAGTATAACACCATACTACTGGTCTACAAAAGGAGGGAAACACACAGGGACAGAAAAAAGATCTATAGAAAACCACAAAAACCCACAATGTCTGCTGTTACAAGTGTGAGAAAAAAATTTTAACAGGATGAGAACTTATACTGAAATTTCAAATAAACATCTAAAGTACAGATTAAGCTGTGACTTTATGTAAAACATGAATTGATTTACCCCAAATCTTTCTACAATCATGCTAACAGCATGAAGAAGAAGAATGAAATAATTCTTTGCAATGGTTTCTCACAGGAAAAAACATTCCATCCTATGTTAGAGGATGCAAATACAGTTTAACAGGCTCACAGCTCTGGAAATTATTGCATGAGGAGAGAAACAAAGGCAATAAGTATATAACTGGTCACTGTGGATGAAAAGAAACACAAAGAGATCTCATATTTATACATAGACCTGAATTAATGAGAAGAAATTTATGTCATTGTTCTAAAGCAGGAAGGGAAAGGGAAATTTGTGGAGAAATGGTTGACATCACTTTTCTAAGTTTGAGCAATCAGGGAGGTTCAAGTGGAGTACTCAAAAAATGGGACATCTGTTCAACACCGCTGTGGACACCACCATTTCTTTAAACTGATTTATGTACATCAATGACATTTCACAGGAAAATGCAACATTTGCTGCTCTAGAGCTTATACTAAGGTCTAAAGAAATGACACCTTGATTTGAGAAAAGTGGTAGAAGGTTGTGACTGGTGGTTTAGGACAGCTTTGCAATGAGCAACAGCAGTCAAGGAGTGTGAGTAATAGAAGTACCATTTCAGAAAGAAGTGAATAAACTGTATATGCAGTTAGCAACATAATCTGAGCCAACCCCCAAATCTGTCCTCCAGCAATTATGAAAGGGTCATGCAGACTCATTGAAATGATGAAATACATAGAAAAATATATGTTTAACCTCTTTGAACCAGCAGCCAGAAAAATGCAGTACAATGATGCTGGATAGCTTAAAATTCTTAATGAAGTGTTAGAGGACCTGGAGGGATAATGAAATACCCTAACATAGAGGTAATATAATAGTAAATTAAAATCAAAACAGCACATATTTAAGGAGAATAGAGACACAGCACAAGCCAGTTTTCACTATCTTACAATATGGTGCTGGATCAAAGGAAGAAACCCACAGACCCCTGGACTAGCAAAGGACACCGATAGTCCTAATATTTAATTTCTTTGTTTAACAGACTGGTCATATGTATTCGAAACATTCCAGAACCTTAATATGGCTCGTAAACTGCTGTTATTTTTGTACTTGATTACTAAGAGAAGATGTGAAAGACTGGGCTTAAAAGAGATTTTAGCAAGAAGTTGGAGCTATTATCTCATGCTGAGACTCCTGCTACATAACATTGATTGGTTAGAAAAGAAGACCCTGTCAGCCTCTCTTGCTAAGAATGGTTTCTGAACAAACATAGCTTTCCCATATGAGGTGATAGTTTAAAAATAGGAATATATCTTACCACATACAGTTTTCTACAAATGATGTAAGTGACATCAAACACAGTAGCTGTTGGCTTATTTGAGTTCTTAACATGGTATCTCCACTCAGTATGACAGGACAGAGTTAAGACCTGAGCAGTAAAATTCAATAATTTGCCATTTATACAGGAAAAAAAAATAATGGTAGGTTGAATCATTCCCAAAATGAAACTCATAATAATTCTGAGCAAATGACTGCTTTTAACAGTTATTTACTCTATTTTATAGCACAATGTTAACCTAAGCCATAAAACATAATGACTTGGACTGCAGAAGTGGCAGCACGTTTTAATTTTCATTCCAAAAATACTAATACAGACTGTTTGTAACTTTTGCTTTAGTGCTTTGTATTTAATGTGCAGGAATTTGTTGTAAATCGCTATAAAAATTGGAATTAATTTCTAAAGCAAAATAAAAGCAAATTATTTCCTTCTGAACCCCTCAACCATCTCCTGGACCCATAAAATAGTTTCTTTTATTGAACTGCTCATGAAAAATGTAATGTTTTTCCAAAGCAAAGTTCTCTGCAGTGATGTGCCAAGTGATCTGATCATAATTAGGGAGCTGGGTAACCATGGAGTTTGTTTTCATCTACTTCATAATTACATTGCTTATAGTTCATGTTTTTAGCCTGCAGCTACTACAAAAATTTTTTCAGTGTGTCTGACAGCCAAATCAGTTTTTCTGTCCTTGGTCTCTACAGCAGCCATGGCTGGTTGTAGCCTTTCTGATGGGGATCTAAGTGGTCTCAGGCATAACACCTTGTGCCTAATTGAAGCTAAAGTACTGTACAAGGTGAAAATCAATGTGTGGAGGGGAGAGAGAGTGATAGAAGATGTCAAATGCCATTTCTGACAAGCACTTTTGGCTGTAAAGGAAACACAGGCCTCCCATAAGATGGAAAATTGTGGTCTTTGTTTACTTTGTTTACTCAGTGTTCTCATTCTCAACCCCTTAAGAAAATTAACTAATTGAGCCACTTTGTTTATTTTTTAAAATTAGCAGAATCACACAAAAAATTTGAGAGTGACAGAAGCCTTTATTCAGAGAACTGTTGAGAAAGGAAGAAAGCAAAAACTAAATTTCTCAGAGCTTTTTGGAATACAAACAGTGAAGAGAAAAAGAAGCAGGGAAAGATGATTTTCGAGATTCACTTCTAACAAACAGGAGACAACTGGATGAAAATCGGACGATGAAAGGCAACTCTGATGGACTGCTAGCAATATGACAACATTCATTACTTAGAAAGAAAGAGAGTGAAAACAGAATATTAAGACCAAAAAAATGTGTGAAAAGCAGACTCCAATAAACTCAGAGCTTTTTAAGTATACTTTTGTGGAAAATAAACCTGATGAGGAAAAACCTGGGTTCTGAAAATTTAGTTATGGTTTTAAAAATTATGTCAAGGGCACAAGTGTAAATTACAGTGGCAGATGAAAGATAGGAAGTTAAATTGGTCTTAATGAGTTTGCAATCACTTAAAATTTAAGAATGAAGAATAGACAAGTAGAAACAAGGTAATTTATGAAGGATCTTAAAAGAATAGTTGGAGCATGAGGAAAAGAATAGAAGAGCCAAAGCTCAAAGCAATCACTGCTGGCAGGAGATGTGAATAGCAAGAACACCAGCAAAAGGGCTGGCCACCTCCCAAGGGACCAGAAAGCTATCAACATATGATATCAAGAAACTGAAAGTAAATCTAATGTCTTTTTTGCTCAAATCTTCACTAAAAGGTCAAGTTCAGTCAAACAGGCAATGCAGTTAATGCTCACAACAAAAGGATAAGTCAAGATATAGAAGGATAAAAACAAGCCTGAGATTGCTAAAAATATTTACATACTTGTAAGTCTGCTGCACATGCCCATTTCCACTCCAAGTCATGTGAAAAAATAATTTCACTAATGTCAGAGGCATTAGAAGTCCTTCTGGAAATATTGTGACAATAAGCAAATTTCCAGAAGGCTAATATAGCAAAAAGAACATCCACTCTTAAAAGTGCAGAAGAAAAATAGGAATTACAAGCATTTGGCTTAAATTCACTCATACAAATTAATTACAAAATTTGTAGAAAGAGGGAAGATAATATGGACACCAACCAGAGCCAAAATAGTAGTCAAACATTTCTAATTTTCTTCTACAAGATGAGGAGGGTTTGTGTGTGGAAATACAATGTTTTTATGTCAATAAAATACAAACGCTTTTAAGACAACATACCAGATGCCAGAGTGTGCTGAAATATTCTGGGCAATTGTACGTTCACTAGAGAATCAGAAGTCAGATATTGTCAATTTCTAATAGGCAAGCAATACTCTGGGAGAGATATATAGATGTCCTATCCCAGAACATGCAAGACCTCAGCCAGCATGGGCTCTTGTTTCCAATGAGGGTCATTGACCACACAAGGCTCATAAGTAGAAGGTATTGAAGAACAGTAACAGGTCTGAGAGAGGGTGCTTACAAAGCATATTTCAAATACAGGGGTAAACTAGCTTGGAGAAGATGTACAGAGTGGTAAGTAACTGATGTGCCAATGTGATATAGAAGAGGAAATAAGTTGTTCTCCACACTGAGTGTGGGTAGGGAAGAAATGAAGGCTTTAAACTGGGAGATGAAATTAAGCTCCAGACTAGGAATGAAAATTCCTAGTGGGAAGACTAGACAAAAGCAGGAATCTATTTCCCAGAGAGACATTAGAATCTTGGTTTTTAAAAGCAGATGGGGCAGACATTTTCAATAGCAACCAGAAATCAAGGAAATGGGATGGATTACCTCACTTTCCTTATATATCTACCTGCTCAGCTGTTGAGGGAAGGGCAGGAGGGAAAGACAAACCCAGTTCAAGGTGGAAGAACTTACTGAGAAGACTGGATAAAATTCACCACTCTGCAAAAAGTGAATAACAGGTCTGTGTAACATGAAGGTTTCCCCAAAGTGCTCTACTGGAATTACATTGTAATCCCAGATCTTCTGAACAGGAACCTTCCCATCTCTTCCAAAACAAAGTGAACCAAAACCTCTGAATTGCTCTTGTTATTTGCATTTAATCTTGTTTACTGTATTATTGCCAGGAACTAGCCAAAAACAAAGCCCCAGTGAGTTAAACACTATATTAGAACTGAAGAATGGATAGTTCTTACACCAGAGGGCTCACAGTTTGAAGATAGATGTAATTTACTCTTTCTGCTTTCTTTTTTTTATCTTTGAGATCTCTGAAGAAATGTAAATATGTGTTTTCAGTATAGGTATATCTGAGATTTCAAGGAAAATACCTTTGTTATCATCCTGATTTTCAGTGCTTACAGTTTTCTACAATAAGCATTCTGAAATTTGAACTGTTTGAGGGCTATTTTAAATAGGGCAGAGTTTGAGTGTTTTGAGGTTTGGGGGCATTATTATTTTAAATGCTTCTCTATGTAGAACATCTTTGTAGTTGGAAAAATATTCTACTAATTTGCAGTTACCAGTATTTGAGAACAGAACTTAGTACAGCAACCGTATCACACTAGAAATTGTTTGTCATTTCTGAATTACATAACCTGTATCTTGTCTTTCCAGTCTGAATCTGATTTTGTAAGCCAATGCAGTTTTAATCCGGTCCAAATGTCATTCATGGCTATTGTCAAACATTCCATATCTTTAATGTGAGCTAAAGAAAACAATCGTTCACATGAAGAACATATTGCATGAAATGACTGCATGAGTTTTGAATCTCTTAAATGTTTTATCTCAATGTTTTTCAAAACTGTCCACATACTTTCAAATTACTGGAGCAGTTTTGCTCTGGGTTTAGCACTTTAAAGTATATTCCTTCAACATAGTTTTGCTGGAGCATAGAGGGAATGAAAGCAACATCACAGCATTAGAGAATTGAGGCCTATGGTAGAATGTATTTGCAGTGTGAATGAAAAAATATGCAAATGTTGTGTGCCCTCTCCTAGAGAATACATCATAAAACCATATTATGTACATTACTTTTGTCTCATAATATACGAGAAAATGTCTTTTAAAAAAATTAAAAGTAACTATTGCTAAATATGGGATTTCTGTTATAAATGCCATTGCATTTATCCCAAGGGTTTTTTTCACTGTGTAGATTGTCTGTTTGAATAACTATGATGTGAACCTACTTCTTCAAAGAAATAACAATTTATGACATCCAAAGTCGATGTTGATCTAATCTCCAAAATATAAAGTTTGTTTTAAAATAATTCTTAGCATTTTCCCATTACAGACAGTGATTATCTTAAGCTAATACCAATCAACAACTATCATAGGTTTTTGTATTTCACTTACAATTTCATTCTTTTAACAGTGTGTTGCAGCTGCATTTATTGTACATATTGATGTCTGAACTTTGTGTTGTTTTTCTCTTATCTTTTTCTCCATCCCCCTTGTAATACACAAACTGAATTTCTGCAAAATTCTAAATGGCTATATTCTTTTTGTCAAGCTTGGTTTGTGACTCTTTTTCTCTTGGTCTTCACATTTTCTTTCAGATCCTCTCTTCTTATAAGATGTTTAAATTATCAATGCATTTATTCTGGGTGCAGTTATTTGGCTCTATGCATATACATAATCAGCTTTAGTAGACCACTTAATGAACCTAATCCACTGTGCTTATTTTCACCCTCTTTTTTGAGTACGAATGGACTGAAACATTTGTGTAAAGTTTGGCTGTATGTTTTCATGATTTTTTGAAGCAGGCTATGTGTGTGAATTTAACCAAATGTGTAACTGTTTACAATATAAAAGCTTAGTTTTCCATAGTGACATCTATGCAACTAAATCCATGATAACAGTAAAAAAAGTCCCACAGTGAGGTATATCTGGATTTATGCAAAGCTTAGTTTTCCATAGTCACATCTATGCAACTAAATCCATGATAACAGTAAAAAAAGTCCCACAGTGAGGTATATCTGGATTTATGCAGAGGTTGAGTTAAACTCAGTAACACATCAGACTCATGGAAGCTTCTCCTTGTTGTGTTTAAAAGTATCAGTAATAACATGCACATAAAAGTTTGAAATGTAGTTGCCATGAATGTTATGTATTTGATAGAATATGAAAATAGGCAGTAACAATAAAAGTATAAATTGAAGAAAAGCTTAAAAATTGAAAAAAAAAAATTCAACTGGAATTTCAAATGATTTTTTTTTTAATTTCCACATTCAACACTGCAAAACTAGTAAATATTTTTTAGATTTTCATTGCATTTGATTGGTAGCTTAATTTTAAGGACTGTAATTTAATGGGTTCATTACCTTCCAATGAACCCATTAATCCATGTAATTCATTTACAAGGCTGAAAATCTGACCAAAGCTTGTTGTAATAAAAATGAGGCAGCAGTTTTCCCTTGTTTGACTTAATAATTTCTAATATCTCTAAAAAGACCTCACATATTTTTTATTATATAATAGAATGTCTAATTTTATAGGTTGCAGTAGTTGTAGATTTAAACATTTTATTCATTTGCTACATTTTTGTTTTGTTTTGAAATTTGGGAAACATATTTGTGCAATTTTTTCCTTGGCTTATTCTTAAGAGATACTACTGTGAAGTGATATGGTCCACAATCTGTTTGCACATTACAGCAATTAAAAATGGTACAAAATTGTTGCTGTCTTTATGCAAATGAGAAATTAAATAGCCTTGAGATGATTTAGATACACCCGTAAATCAGACAGGCTAAACAAGTAAGCTTTGCTTCTCACAGATGTGACAGCCAGATGTGGCTCTGCTTTTTATTTCATAGCTGTAATCTGTACTGGATTTAAGTTATTTCCTGAAAAATAAGGCAGGCACTCAAAGCTGAAACATCACTAGTTGCTTCAGGTCACTACTTGTTTTTAGCTGTGAGCATTTCCCTGTTTGGACTCTTTTTGTCTGGAGAAGAGGTGAAACAGGAATTGTTGTTTCAAGGCTTTGAAATTATTAAATAGTTTTTGGCAAGTGGTGCAAAGTGTTTTCACTGTAGCAGGTTTGTTTCAATACTACATTAAATTATCGCTCTTTCAAGCCAAAATTAATAAATATGCCAGGATGATCATGTTTTAGCGTAGAGAGAGTGTATTACTGGCCAGGTCCCTTGATGAAACAAACAGAAAGCTTTCATGGGCTTTGGCTTTCACATTTTTTTTGCTCTATTCAGTTGCTAATGCCTTCTCTAGAATTAAGAGACCAAGATTTTTCCTCAGCATGCACATTCGTCCAATTAAAGGTAATGAGTGAAATGCTGTCCTCAGTTATGTGATCATGAACTCCAAGAACTTTGTGCTAATTTTATTGGAAATCATGAACAAAAAAATCTAAAATTGTAGCTGTGATTGCCTGTATGAGATTCAGGAAAAGTGCCATCATGTCTCCGTGCCTTGTACAGTCCTTACTCCTGTTGCCTTGTAAATGAAGACTCCACATACTCCTTGCTCTAAATCTAACCTCTGCCTGCTCCAAATTAGTCAAAAAACCCTACGTGCTTGATAGTAGGAACCCAAGATACTGACACCTTCACAGAAAAAAACAGTAGTCAAACACCCTCCACTTGCAAATGGACGAAGCAGAAAGGTGACCTTAAAAGTTGACAGCGTGTCAAGTTTGTTTTGGCTTTCCTATTCATTTGCTTGCTGTGGGCTTTTCCTGTATTGACACTGCTTTTCCTGGATTGTCTGGCAGCTACTACGCAGTGATCAGCTCTGAACCTCACAGCTCTGCCTTGCTATAATGTTGAGTGTTCTGAAACAATGAGTAAAGAGCTGTATCAAACTGGGTTATGCTCATCAGGACTTAGGCACTCTGAAGACTTTCTTTCTCTTCAGAGAGCAGCACAACCAGATCCATGGAATTAACTGGAAAACATTTCTTCTCGTCCTTTTTCCTGTATGTTCTAAACAAAAGGTTTGCTAGCCACATTTTTAGACTTTCAAGTCTTCCTTTAAGTATAACTAGTACAAGTTATTTGGGCTCGTAAATTTTGATTCTTTTTAGGGGTTTATGACTCCCAGCAATCTATATGGAAGCAATTTGGTAAGTAGGAATAGGATCAGTTCTCTCTGTCCCTTTATAAAGACTTATTCTTGACAGATCACACAGTAATGCTATCAGCTAGTCCAAGGGTATAAACACCTGGTTTGATACCACTCCATTAGAAAGTAACATGGGCATGAAGTATGACCCAGCTGTCTTGGAGTTTTCTGTGCTCAGATTATCTGACTTTGGTTTTAGACATGGTCATGCACTAAAAACTGACAGCCATAATTCAGCTTCTTCAGTTGCAATATTCAGCGTATCAAACTGGGTTTGAGGGCCAATGTCTTTTCAAAGAAGACCTCTTTCCTTCTTTTCCTTTTTTTATTTCTTTTTTTTTTAATAATTTGACGAACCTTGATGCAGGTCAGCTATTTACCTGTGTATATGTCATATTTAGTTTTTGTTAGGTATTATTATCCTGGATAATGCGGCTAGCTCCTGCTAATCTGGAAAAGAGAATAAAAATAGGCAGATGTAATTTGCTTATTCGGGCAGACAGGAGGTTAGTCAGTAAAGGAACATTGGCATGGGAGAGTTCTCAAGTGTAATGACTCAGTATTAATTTAAAAACAGACTTAGAGAGTGGTCAGTTTACAATTTATAATCTGTCTGAATAGATTGGCCTGAAAACCTACACTACTTTTGCTGTGTTTTTCAAAAAAGTGGTTTGTTCTGGAACATGGTAAAAGGGCAGATCCTGGCTGTAGCCCAGCTAGAATGGTTCTCTGGTAAACAAGTGTCTGTTATTTTGTCATGACAAGGATTACAGGACTCTTTTTCTAAGTCTGTTTATTGAATTTATAATATTAGGTTCACTTTTAAAAGTCAATTTAGGTCTCAAATAAACAAGGTAGCAGAAACCCAACCCTACTTAGTATTACTGCTTTTTACTTCAGTCCATCACTTGCATTTATTTCCACTATGGTGAACAATCTCCTTTATTTATCATCTCATAAATCATAAATTGGAAACTTTTTAATGTATTTCAGGACCAAAAAATCAGGGTGGTTTACAAATGGCAATTCTGGGTGCTGCTGAATATTTTTCTCTTGGGTTTATTTTCAAAACTACGAAATTTCAAAATCTAGACTTCAGAGAAAGATCTGACTGGCTAGGAAAAGGTGTACTTTAAATAGAGAATGTGGTTGGTTTAAGTCACAGTATTTTTGAGAAAGACTACATGAGCCCTCTGTAGATGTCTTTATAATGAGCTTCCACATTAATTTTAAGAAATCAGTATGATGTGCTGCTTGCAGATTATAATGTAATTCTGTAATACAAATTAGATCAGCTTTGAATGTCTTTGAAATGTAGTGTGTTAAAAATGGTATGTACAGGTTAAAAGATACAGATTCAGAACACCGGGATTTACATGAAATTATCACACATGCTTTGATAGAGTCCTAGACTGATTCAAAAGAGCAAGTTTCATATGAAGCTGTCTCATTTTCTTTGATAGCCACCTTGATCTTTATGCAGTCATCTATTAATTATATTACAGATAAGGTAAATAAAAGTGCTGAAATATTGAGATCACAGCCTCCTTTTTTCTTGTGAAGACTAAAGGTATGCTTCTATGAAGTCAGTGAGCAACGGGGAATGATAAAGGTATTCTTTAGCTGTCAGACAGTATTTATTTTGACACGTGACTGAAAGATCTAGAGTTCAATAGCTAAAAGCATAACTGAAAGGGTAAAATTTATATGTGATCTAGACCAAAGGTGCTATAAGACAGTTTATGGATTTTCCAGGGTCAATGCAGTGGATAACACTGTGAAGGTTTTCCTGGTGGAATTATATTTCATTTAGTTCTCACAAGACTATGCTGTGAGCCTCATCCTGCCATGTGCTGATCACCATACAACTGCCACTAGCATCACTCTGCATTCCAGCTTGTTTCCTCTCAGGTTTGGCCTCTCTGATTGCCTCACACAAACAGCTTGAAAGCTTTAACCCTGTTAGTTCTAGAGGAGCCCATCATGCTTATTACAGACTAAACAGAGGAAATTTGCTTATTTTATCAGAGTTCAGGATTTAGCAGTGTGGATTTTGAATGTGGAAATTTTCCGACTTTTTTTTTAAAGGCAGCAACATTTAGCTAATAAGGTACAGTGTCACTGTTACACAGATGTCACTGCAGAATACTCTGTGTCAAGAAATTGGCTTACGTGCTTACTCTTTAATTCAAAATTTTCCAAAAGCAAATTCCTTTGCTTTCAGTAAGCCTTAATAGAAATGTCTAGCCTATGAAAGGTCTTTATCACTGTGGGGATGGAATATTCAGCTGAACTAAATGCATTTATTCACTTTAATATTAAATTCCAGTGTCCTGCCCTCTGTAGATACAGATAACTGAACCTGCCACAAAAAAAAAAAAAAAAAGGTAATCAAATGATGTGCATCTCTTCTAGAACAATATCTTGATTTAAACAAACATACAATTCCCTATATAAAACCTCCATGGGTGCAATAGGTTTAATTCAATTCATTGCTTATATAAACACTGGCATTGCCTGAAGATGACTCAAGAGGTCTTCTTTATTTCTTTATTTTACTTTAGATGTTCACATGTATTTAAATTTATTGCTAACATTGCATGATATGGCTGACTGTGAGATCATCAAAAGTTAGTAACTACACCTCTGTCTCCACTGATGTGCTAAAAATATAAACTAGCAATATGCTCATAAAGCACTCTAGATTCCTGCGTTCATTATTGGTGCATTTCTTCTTTAAGGGATTCTTTTCCTAGTTCTATATATTTCTGTCATAGTCTTTAAAGGGCTTATTGTCCAAACATGCACATCATTCCTACCTCCATTGACGATATTTTTGCTATAAATGTATGAAGAGGGAAAACAGTCCTTATGCTTTTAAAAGTAGTTTATATAAATATTGCAAGAAAAAAAGCTAGTCAGAACCCTGTCCAGTATTTTTCTGTACTAAAGTTCTTTTGTAAACTCACTTTGTAGTCAAGACAGATGAGTTTTTTGTAAGCTTATTTTTCTCAAACCAAGGAATGCAATTAGGTGACTTTTATCTAAAACATAAATCTGCTGACTTGCTAACATTTTGTAAAATGAGGAGGTAGGCAATGGTCACAGCAAGAATTTCCTAGACTACAGTTATATAGGTGCAAAGTTCCTAATTTTGTGTTTTCCTCTACAGAATAATTATGTGGGAAAACAGTGTGAAGCATACAGTGGCTGTAGGCAAGATGAAGAGACCATGGAGAATGAAAGAAAGACAGACCCCAATCCCCTGAAAAAAAATTATAGAAATCTATAAAAACATTATTCTTCTTATAGGATGTCTGAGTGAGATCCTCTGCTAGATAGGTTTTCATCAAAATCAATGTTATGCTATGTATTTTAAGATCATCTTTGGTACCAGACAAAGAGCAGTAACATCAGTGCTTGAAAAAACAGTGGTTTAATGTAGCAAAGTACTAATGCAGAGAAGAGAACTTATTAAATAAGTATGTATGTTTTCCATAAAACAGAACTGGAGTATCACCAACAAATGATGAGCACTTTGGCTATAAGAACGTAGCTTCAACAGGTTTCCATTCATGAGCTAAATTTACTGTAAAATACATTTGCTACTGGGTGGGGATGTTCTTTGCTCTTCTGGCCTTTGGGTGATTTCTCTAAAATTGTCAAAACTGAAAAGTGATGTGTGTTTATAAGTCATGTGCATGCTTGAAATTTTTGAAAACTACATCCTGAACAACATATCAGACCACACAAGGTATGCTTATATGGACAACGTAAAAATATCCAAGGCTTTGCTATGCAGATTTACCCTTTTCAGTTGTTGGGTTTTGTTAAACTTTCTCAGGGATGGGATATTGGGAAAGAGGATTTAAAAAACCCCCAAAAAACAATTGTCATAACTCCCATATCATGCCAGTAGAAATACTTTAATTTTCAGACACTTTATGTAGTAGAAAAGAAACACATTCTGTTATGTGTTAGTGAGTATGTCTATTAAAACAATTTTTAAATCTTTAATTTATTTTCCCCTCTGAATAAACTTACATATACACTAATTCATATATATATTTTACCTGTTGTTTGGGTGCTTGGCGTGGGGAGGGTACTGTTGTTGGTTTTGTTTGATTTGGTTTTTAATTGCTAAAAAAAATTAAGTCATTCACTGAAGTATCAAATTCTTGAGTATCTCCAAATGGTTCTGGATTATCTGACATAGACCAACATCTCATACTACAATAGCCATGATATGGCCAAAGAAAAACACAGTGCACAAACTAGTTAGGGACCTCAGAGTCACAGTCAAAATCTCTTTTGATGTTCTAAACAGATCCTTGTCCTTGCAGCTGTGAGAGCTGGCACTGGCATGCAACTTGTTGATGTGCACAGACATGAAACTTGTGATAACACCATGAGAGTCACTAGAGAGGGGCTGATATCAGGTGACCTCTTCTAGGTGGCAAAGCAATTTTCAAGTAGAACATCAGCCTTCAAGGGCAAGTAGATGAGCAGGAGAGGGATTTTTTTTTCTAGTTTATCGGGTTTTTTTTTTTTTCCGAACCTTTTTTCTACCTTTTACAACCAGTACTTTCATTTTCTAAGACCTATATCAAAAAATAAGCAAAATCCACTGGTTTTATTTGGATTGACTGTGGCTGAGCCATTTAAAGTAGAATGCTGGAGTATTTGTAAGGTTTTATACTGGGATTTTATCTTTAGTATAATTTTCTTTCAATATGGGTAGCTTCCATGTTAAGTGTAGCTATATCACACATTATTATATTATAGAAAATATTTTTAAAGATAGGCTAACAATTACTTTTCTTCCACTTGGTTAAAACTGTGTGCCTTTGTTTGAAAGTAAAAATAGGTGTTTTCTTGCAGGAAGAAGCTATATCCACAAGACTAAAAGACACAGCAAGGCATTATATCCGAGATCAGTTGGGGAATTCTGAGACAATGTTGCATTGACAAATTATTAGAAGACCTTGAGTTATCATACATTTTGAAAGGTCACTCACCCTGTGATAACAAAGGCTAACACTTCAGACCCCAACTTCCTCTTCCAGATCCTACGTGTCTGAGCAAACCCAGCAGCGTAGCACATCGGTGGCTACTCAACAGATGTCTGTACCCAGTGACATCATACCAAGATTCATCTGCTCCTTAGCATACCCTATGCCAAAGCTATAGTGTATGTAATCATGTATGGTGTGCATCATTACTGTAAATGCTTTTCAGTACAAAAGTAAGCTTCAAAAGGAGTTTTAAACCATCTCACAAGGCACATATATCTGTAGTGCACAAATCAGACAGGAAATAGTTGCACCACCTTTTCCGCTAAATTTACAGAACATCCGTCTAACACAAAGCAAAGAACATTTTTGCAGCAAGTATAGGTTCATTCAGAGTTGATTAGAAGGTAGAAATTATACACAGAGCCATCCATAATAATTATGCCACTTTTACAACAATTCATTCTTGTTCTAATTTTCCTGCAAGCTAGTCATGGGATGCCCCTGTAACTCCCATTGATATATTGACATAAGAAGTTCTGAAAGTTTGTCTTTCTCTAAAAATACACTTGAACTAGCTGAACTTCCTGATCTACTTCTCTCCCCAAAATAAACAATGAGTGCGATCTGTTTGCATTTGAGAAGAAGTTGCTCTGAATATCCTTAAGTGCTTTTGTAGAAGTGCATTTAACTGCACATATTATTCTGTTTTTTATTATGTAATATTCCCAATATGAAAAATCCAAAGGATTTAATTGGCACATAAAAAACCAATATCCTTAACATGAGATGTTAACATTTAGTAATTATATTTAATATTTTAACATTTATGAAAATCCTGAATTACAATAGATTATTTTGGAAAAGATCCCATGTTATTTGTTCCCTAATAGTCCCAGGGACATTTGACTTTTTCCAAAAGAAATATAAATCTTATTAAAAAAACTTTAGAAAGTTGGTGTGTATATGTCTAGAGAGGTTACTTTCCTTTTCATCTTTTCTTCATCCAAATTCTGATTTCTTTGCCTTTGTCAGCTTAAATTAGGCTTTTAATGTTATTTTAGCACTTTTTATTTAATATGTACTGAAAGTGGTCTGTGCCTAATGTTAGCACAGCTGTGAAATTTGATTTTTATCCTCTTTACTAAAGGACTTGCGGGAGTATAAAGATTTTTATAACAGTGCTTCCTAAGGAGGTAGAAACAATCAATATACTACCACTTAAAAAAAAAAAAAGTAGATAATTTGCACAGTACTCTTGACCATTGCAGTGATTAAATAAACACTAGGTGTAGTCACCCACTGCCTGTAAGCTCATAAGGATAATTTAGCCATTACCATCCACTCCTGCTTTTTATGTATCCAATTCAGTCACTGTGACAACAGCTCCAATGTATTTCATCGACTCATGTGATAACTGAGTAGAAAGAACCTCTGGAGGTGATCTGACCCTGCAAGGCCACCTGAAACTGGACTGCTCAGGGATGTGTCCAACATAGTTTTGGATATCTCCACAGAGAATTCAAGAAATTCTTGCACATGTTTGAAAACCTTTGTGGAGAAAAGATTCTTCATAATATCTGAAAGCACTGAGGGGGCTGGAGACCTACATCTACTGAAGCCAAGGTAATTTTGCATTATTGCAAAGAAAGTCAGGTCCTCTCCACCTAGCTTCTTCAACAGTTGGTATAGAAGAGATCCACTTCTTCACTTTTAGAGGAGGGCAGAAGCACTGCAGGTCAAAAAGAAGGTATTACATAAATGGCATTTTTGACCACCAGGAGATGATTCCAAGGCTGGCAAGGCTGATGCCTGTGTCCTGCCTTCAGGATAGTCCACTAGCCTCCATCCCAGCTAATCACTGGCAGGTGTTTAAGCCACCTTTCTCTGCCTCAAGACACTGAGCCCAGGCTAAGCCAGGTTGTGGACTACAGATGCTTCCCATGCCTGCAGAAGAAAGGAAGCAATTAATTTGTCCCTTCTGCAGGAAGTTTGTTGCTTCTTTCTGGAGGAAATCTCAGCCAGAGCCATATACACAAGCAGCATCTGTACCTCCCGCTGGTCCCTCACCATCTCCTCTTCAATGTCATCTCAGTCTCCAATGGATCTGGGTCCCTGGTGACCTCAGAGCAAAACTATTTTGTCATCTGATGCATTCATTTGTTCTCCTCATTCATTCATTTCTTGCCCTGCCTCTCCATATCCTTCCTCCTACAGGGTTTCTCTCTTCACCTTGTTAAGCCTTGGCAGGCGAAGGCACTGGAACCACTTTTCCAGCAAGGAGTGGATTGCCTACAGCAGGTTCCCAGGGGTGAGGTTGGTCTGGCCACTTCTCATCAGGTCTGTGTGGGAAGATTTAGTTAAGGGGGCAGGCTTGTGGCAATCTTCCCCAAGCTGGACTGGTCTCAGGGGAAATCCTCCTTCATCAGAAGGTCAATGTAATGTCCTTCATGCTCCAATCAGAGCTAGCAACAAACCCCTTTTCTTCCTTACCACCCCTGACTGCTCCACGGCCTCTCAGTGATCACAGATGTGACACACTCAGCAGCCTGAGGGCATAGTTCTGTGGGTGGACTTCTTTTAAGGGCTCTTAAGGTACAACAGTTTACCCAGTATGATCTGTCAGGTGGCTGGAGACAGCAAGGGGCTATTGAGAGGTACATACCTCTATTTTCTGACTCCGGGATTTGAAGTCTTCCATCAAAGCCATCCACTAAGTGGCTTCTCCAGGAATGTCTGGAAACCTCTCAGTATGCCAAGGAAACTTTCATCCCAGTTCTGTGGGAAAGCTTGCGCATGCATTTCTTGTTTATCATTCCCTCACACTCGATGAGTTTATAAAGAGAAAATAGAAAATATCTGTAATGATAAGTTTCTTATGAACATTTAGAATTAATCAGAAAGAGTACTTGTTCCATGTGTATTCCAAGAGCTCTGTGCAAGTGTGAAAATATAACATTAAAGTAAAATATATTTTACAATTATATTTTCAATAATTCTTCTTTCAACTTTTTTCACAATTTTTAAAAATTTTTGACTGTTTGCATGCTTTTTCTTGATAAGACAAATAATTATCACTTATGATCAAGACTTCCATCCTTTGTTTGAGAGGTGATTTATAAAACCTTCAACATTACTCAAGACCAAAATAATATGCCATTTTTCTTATATTATGGAATACTCTAATATTATGGAATACTCATATATATATATATAAAATACTATACTATACTATACTCTAATATATATATAATATATACATATATAATATATGTATTTTCTTATATTATGGTATTAACTAATAGTATTATTAAAATCAATAATCTCAAAAATGTAGTCTGGTATCTAAACTATTTTAGATAATGGTACTACTTCTTTAAAGTAGTGTTGAATAGCTCTTTCATGAAAACTGAATAGTCTGTTTCACATTCAGTTAAAGTTAATAATAGAAGTTAATCCTAATAAATTTCAACAAATGAAAAAAAATTTAAGTTAATATACCACGCTGTTTATTTAATCACTTAAAATGTACCTAGTAATCTTACCTAATCACCTGTAATGTACCTAGAGCTGAACTTTAGAAAAGATTCACAGAATTGTGCTTTAAATTATGTAGAGGGCTGTAACACTGTCATTTCCATCATTTCTAAGAAGCAGAATATTGAAAAATCACTTTCACATAAACCCACAATGAAACTTTGATAATAAATTTGTCACACTGACAATGACAGAACAATAATAGCATAGTTACTATAGTTGTACGTTTACTTATGGCCATAGAGGTTACATACAGGGATTTGGCAAAAGAAACTGTCATGTTGTTATCTGACCTTTTAGTTAGTGTAGTCAGGTGCTTGTCAGTAGCACTCCATCTTGTATTTTGACAGAATTAAGATCTATTTTTTTACTAAAACCATCCTGGGTAAGCTTATATCAAGAAGGAGCTTTTCTATGTTACTAGAAAAAAAAAGATATTTACTTTCTACATGAAATCAGTTACATGTCAGGTGTTCAACAAGTACACCGCTGAATGTGTTGCAGCTAGAAACTACCATTGTTTAGATGTAATTTTTATATACACTGGTTTTGGTTAAATGAAAAAAGACCTCTGTATGTGTGTGTGAGCTGTGCACTGGTATGTAAAGCAGATGAAAAAAACAACTGATAAATCTTTGTACATTTTGTATTTGATGTACTTGAGGGAAAAATAAAAGAAAATTTTAAAAATAACCAAAAAACCACAAGATTTGAAAATATCTTGGTCCATTTCTCTTAACAAATTTTATCTGAGGGACTAAAAATAGCTTTTACTAGAAGTGCTTATCTTTTGTGAGCCATGGGGTTTTTTTATGAGTGTTTGTGCAGATGCACAGAACTGGAGGGACAACATGAGAAATTGCCAAAAAAAGATATGTAAAAAACCTGACAAGAAGGCAAAATTTAATTCAAGAAGCATCAAGGTCCCAAGCGCTATTATGCATTTTTCACTCTCTGAGTTTTTGCTCACAGCTCTTTTTAATTATTCCACCTGATACTACAATGATTGTGGAGGTAGACCTACCAAAATATGTGCCATTAAACTAAAATATGCATAGCCTTTGCTGATTATAATCCATTCTTACTCTTGAGAAGATGTTGACCCATATGCTACATGACTTCCTTCTCTGCTTTGAAAAGCAGTACAGAGTTGTAAGATTCCACCTAAGGAACTTGTTACAGGCCCAGAAGAGACATATGCTTAATATCACATTGGGATATCTGGAAGGATTTCTTTACTGTATAAAGAAACACAGTATTCCCTATTCTTCCACTTCATTAACAGCACTTTGTTTCTTCAGCTTTGAAATGAGAGTTTATTACTTTCCAGTCTAAAGATGAGCTCAATATTGGCAAGCCAAGAAAAACCTATGAGCATATACCTTTGTTTTATGTGCTCAGAAATCTCTGCATAGTCCCACCACAATTTTAAAACCAGGGAACACCCTTCCTCCTAAATTAGGTAGCTGCTGTAAAGCTGCATTTGTAATAGCTTTTAGATACAAAATGTCTTTGAAGAGATACTGACATATATCTGAGGAAACATTTCCTCTTTATTTAAACATCCTGAAGGTAAGAGGAGGAGTTCTGTAGTTTATCCTGTCAACAAAAACAAGAAAAAGTTAATATCAGGGACATAGGTAAAAAGTAGTAGTTATAAAATACCATATATGTTTATGTGATGTTGCCATCAACATATATTTAGCCAGATATATGTTGCCAGGTTAAAACTTCAGGGAAGGCAAAAAATTCAGGCTTCAATAGACTTGAGAAGCAGTGCTTGAGACCCTGTGGATTAAAAGTGTATGAAGTGAGAGTGTCTTGTCTTACTCCAGTTATACAGAGATGAAACTTCACTGTTTTCTGGCATGAAAGTAGAGTATTTTAGAGATAAATCAGACCTCTCTAATTCCTACAAGTCTAACAAAGTTTTCTTAGGCAAATTAAACTAAGCAAAACACACAACAAGCTCACCTTTCCCCTGTGCCCCCGCTCCAAAAGAAAAAATCTCCTAGATCCTGGAAAAGCTTTGTAAAAAAGACTAAAATTTACATATAGTTCATATATATACTGATTTTAAGATATACCTCTTGAAAACATCATGAAAGTGGAAAAGAAATAAAAGTTGTACTTATTTTGTAGTGACCTGAATTTAGCATCAGATGTTAAAATCAAGACATGAAATTTTGGTAGAGAGATAAAAGTCTGAACAGAGACCTGACCACATGCCGGATGATATTAGTGGCAGATGTGATCGTCAGAAGTGTGATGGCATTTCCTCTGAATAGGCGAATGGACTCTTCAAACTTTGATGTTAACATGATTAGCAATGAAAGTATGCTTTGTTCCTTTGCCTTCACATGGTCTCAATATTGGCAGTTATCGTTTACTTGTATTTTTAAATCAAATATTATCCTGCCCTGTATTCATGTGCAGATGCTTTGCACAATGCTGCTTTTTCTGTTGGACCTAAAAGAAAACTGTGAATCATTGTGCTGAACAGAAGCTAATTTTTTCTCTCTTTTGCTCAATCCATGCATTTGTATTTCCTAGTTTTATATTGGAAGCCACAGTACCATACTTTCCACACAACACCAATATCCCTATTACTTTGTCCATTGCCCTCAGAAAGTCATTAATTGACTGCAAACCAACTTTATTGCAAAATGACTGCAGTTTTATTAAGCAACGGGATTTACAGGCAATAACATAATCAATAGAACATTAATATATCACATAATTAAGCAGTTCTTACAAGCTCTGCCTGTAGCCTTAAATATATAGAACATCATTGTGACTAGTGATAGCTGTTGTCCAAAAACGATTAAAATCATGATTTCTAGAGTGGGAAAATACATATCCTCCCTCAGCTGAAGGTAAAATGTCCTGTTTATCCCATATACATCCTCATTAGTCACCTAAAAACTCCCACTTGTCCACCTTAAAAATAACAGCTGTGTAAGATTGTTACTATAATGCAAGTTAGAACAGCAAGGTATGCTCCTGAGAACATACAGGGATCAACTTTTTTATTTGAACTCCTATAAGTTCACCTGGAAGTCAGTGATGCTTCCTGTATTTTGCACATTACTTGCGTGAGTAAAGATGGCACAGCAAACAAAATGGATAAAATATTAATTCTTGCACATTAGATTACTGCTGAATGTCTTCCATCTGCTGCAATAAATCTGGGTGTACTTATGGAGTTCTGTGAACCTAAAACAGAGTTTACTATTTCCATGAAGTCTATTTGCTCATGAAAGAATGACATGTGAGATGATGGAATCTGTTCAAACAGTATCTCTCAAGAGCTGAAAAGGACTTGAACACATAACTTTCCCAAAACTTACACGAATAGTCTCTGAAGTTCTATGCATTCTTTTTAAGCCAAATTAATAATTATTCTTAGTACATGGAGACATGTAAACCTGGAAAGCCGTGTCTGGACTGCCCTATTGGAATGTGGTTCTGCTGGCAGCCCTGAGGTCAAATTTCCTGACCAAATTCCGTTAGTACTTCCATGTACTTTTGAAATGTTCTCTTGCATATGGTAGTCATGTTGTCTCTTGAACAAGGAAATGTGTGGGACAGAACAATGCAAATATCCAGCACCTCCAGGATATACCTCCCATAAAGCCTCAATACCAGTACTCTGTAGTGCCTCTCCTGAAGTACATATAAGTCTATCCACTCTCACAAGACTTTGTAGAATTAGATCATGAGATCTTCGTGCCATAACCCTGTTCCTTGTTTCTGTACGTAGAATGTCTCTCTTCAAAAAACCATGGCACACATACGCCTCTCATTTCTAAGTATGGCACCCAAGCAAATGACAGTGTGCTACCACTGAGAAATCATCAATCAGAAGACAATCTGGACAGAATTACTTTATTAGAGCATAGTCTGAGAAAGTCAGATGCAGCAACTCCTATTTTAAAGAGACCACTGGCAATTCTGATCAAGTCAACTTAGTGCAGAGAGGAAAGCATTGACACATGGAGGAAGAAAAGTTGGTGGAGCCTTACGAACCAAAGGCAGTAACTCTGATTGGAAGGAGGTTGTGTATAAGGAGGTCCATCATAAGACTGCTGTGCAGCTTCTTCTATTCTTGGAATGGAAGATGGGAAGACAGATCTCCAAACTAGTAACTCAAAACAGAAAGGAGAAAAGGATATCCCTAAAGTATACTTTAAAGGATACTTTGGGAATGTACCCCTAAAGGATACTTTCAGAGAGAAAGACAGCAAAACATATGCCATGTGCATAAGCCTATGAGTGACCGACCTCCTCCTCCCATTTGCTTTGTAGGACCTTCCAACCTAACAAGGAAAACTCTTTAGCTTTTTTGAAAACATTGTCTAGGGGCAGTGAGAACTGTCCCAAAGATATTCACTGTCCAGCACCACACTTCCAGGATGGCAACCTCTTCCATTATGCATCTCCAAGTTATTCTTCTGTCACATACATGTGAGCACTAATCACAAGCCAGAGATCAGTTATCCTTTCACGCTGTGTAGGATATAGTTCTGCTACACCTACAGTCATCTCAAAAGCACATTTGGGACATATTCAGACTATCGTCCCTACTACTGATGAGGAGGAGCAATTGTCTTTTGCTGATTCCCTACTCCACAAGCTCCACTTCAGAATTTTCCAAGGAAACTACTCAACATTTCTAGGAAGCAAGATGATCAAATCCTTAAGGGAAATCTACTGTAGAAAATATCAAGACAGTGTTCATTCTGTAGAAAAGGAGGCAGAGTGAAGTAGATCACTTTTAGGCCAGACTTCACGCAATTTCACCATTGCTCAGAGGGACTCTTGATTTACGCACAACACACACACATAACTAGTTCTATCAATGCTGTCTGAACATGAGGGTGAACATGGATGTAAGCCCAGAATTCCCTCTGGCAGAGAACTGTGTATTATCAAACACAACAAAAAAATAACCAGATCAAAAGCAGGGTCCCAGGAGACTCTCACAATCTTATCCATTCTGGACACTTTCTTATGAATAACTGGGCAAACAGCCCAAAGCCTGATCTGGTTAGAATTGCACATCAGGTTTATACATTTGACAACAATTAAATATTTTTGTACTTTCAAACATGTGTTTGTTCTCTGGACTTAAGGTCTTTTGGGACTGCCCTTAGCTCTACTGCTGTTTTCTTTGTCTTCCCTATGAGATCTACATGCACATGCTCTGATCCCAGGAGATGGGAGCCCCTGTACACTAATGGTCTCTTATAGAAGACGTGGGAGTCTCCAGCCTCCTTCCAAGGAAAGGTTTGAAAAAGATGACTGCCAAGTGCAAAAGATATTCTCCCTGGGATCAGGGATATGAGATATTGTGCTGCTTCTAACTAAGAGGTGCACTGCCAGCATTTTTCTGCCATGCTTTGAAACTGATGTAAGGAATGGCTTCTGTCAGACAAAACAGTAGTATTCTTGGATCAAGACTAGCAGAAGACTGGCCAGGATGACAGACTGTGATATTTGTGATGATGTCTTGGGAGCAGTATCCCATTGCTCACCTTCTTCCAAAAGTTCAGGAAAATTACATCCATATATCCTAGGTAGTGAGTCCAGGAGTATGTTTTCTGATGTAGAGTAATGATGGAGGCTGGTACTCAGTATGGAATGATTTTATTTATTCTTCCTTGTAGTTCTACAGGAAGTTCAAATTTTTTTTTCAAGTAATGGAGGAGAAAAATGTTTTCAGGTTGAGGAAGGAAGGGAGAGCAGAGTCAGGAAGACATGGATGTCTGGTATAGAGAACAGTCAGTCTGCTTGCTGACAGCAGCCTGCTCTTACAGGAACCAAGGGAGAGAGTCGTAGCTGCTGAGAGAACAAAGAAGAGCAACAAAAGGGAGAATACCATTTGAAAGGGAGGACAAGGAAAGAGAGAGACAAGATAAAAGTCTTGAAGCCAGGAAAAGGCCCTGAGAATAGGTGATGAAGATGGCCAATGAACATTTACACAAATAGCCTCCAGCTGCACCTCTTCCATTCCAGGAAAAACTGACTGAAGCCACATCCATGGTCAGTGAGCCGAGAGCCATAAGTGCTTATTGTCAGGAGAAACTGCACAGATTGTGGCTCCAAAGGTAAGAGGCAGTCAAAAAAGGTGCATGTGAAAACCCTTTTATATAGGTGATTGTACTCAAGACCCAAAACGCCTGCACTGTGGGCATGGGTACTGTGTGTTATCAAAGGGTGCTTTCCAGAGAGATGTGAAAAACTTGAATCAATCTTCCCAAGCTTATGAGAAGCTATCAAACAAATGTAGATAGGCTCAAGCATCATAAGCTGAGTATTATTCTGGGGGAGAGGGTGAAAAAAAGGCAAACCCAGCATTCTAGTGATACCAAAAACATGCGCCCACCCCTTGTGATGGAAAAGCAGGCAAGAGGGACAAGTTTGTTGGGGTGAACAGCACTTCTGCTATGCTTCTCTAATCCTCCATATAACTTGCATAAATTGGTAAGGGCGGACCTAGGCAGACTACAGGACTTGTCTTGCCTAAGAAAGCCATGTGTCTGGGCATTTCAAAGAGCAAACATCTTCCACGCTCCTTCTGAGAGCATCCTCATATCCAGATAGTAGCCACACAAAAATTTAATGCAAGATCAGACTTCATTAGCTTCCTGGTAGATTTACCACAGATTACCAGAAGTATACAAATTTCCTGTGTTCACAATATATCATCTCCTCTTACCTCTTGTCCACATGTAATCACTTAGATTCACAGAGTGGGCCTTATGAGCAAGGCCTTGGGGAATAATTCTAACATACAACTGCGAACATATGCAATAATGGAAGGCTATATAAATTTTTTAAAAAGTAGTTGGTGACATGAATTGGTTTCTACTTCCTCCTCTGCCCTACTGCTTTCATTTCTTGTAAAGTTAGTAAGAAGATCACAGCAGAGAAAATGTAACTTGAGAAGGAATTTATATGTTCTTTGAATTATTGTTCTCCAAAGGGAGATGCTGAATTAAAACATCAAAATCTTCTTAAGGTTCTGGAAAGTAAGCCACAGGAGACACACATGTTGTACACCTCCATATCCTATTCCCCTCAGAAGATTATCATCTCTTCCATTAGCACACTACTATGTATTTTAATTTTACCATCACCACCACTACTCTCTTCATTTTATGAATGACAAATTACACACTATTTTGTTCTCATTTGTTCTTAAAAACTCTTTCTACTAAAAACTTTATGGTCTGTGACATTTATCAGTATTTGTTAATTCATATTCTCAAACACATTCTGAACTGCTGAAATTCAGAGAAACAGTGAGGTATTTTTGCTGTATCCATCCTCATAAGACTCTTGCTCCCTCACACAACCTAAACCATGCCCATGTCAGATGAAGAAAGTATTCACTTTTACCTTTTTCTCTCTGTCTATAGGAGAACTAAATATATGGATATGTTTATCATAATCTCACTTTGCAACACAGTTTTTGTCAAGGTTTCAAAACTGAATTTCCTTTTTTTAAAAAAATTACCTTATTTTACATATAGTTTTGTGCATGAAGTTGTAAATTATTTATCCTTTTATAGAAAAAAACCAGGGATTTGCCTGACATTTTTAAAAATTTGTTTGTAAACCCCCCTGTTTATAAATTTTCCCAAAGATTTCACCATTGTTTTTCTAGATATACAAGATATTTGTAAAACTGAAGAGACCAAGAGTAGGTCCCTCAATCAATTCTTAACCACTGAAATATATGGAGTAATTTTAAAACATGTTTTTGAGTTAAAAACAAGCAAACAAACAAAAAGCCCTTGATCTTAAGGCATTTCTTACAATGGTAACACTTTCTAGGGCAAGCTGCTCTGATGACTCCTGTAAGAATAAGCATAGTCTGTAAACACCAGATTGTTTTCACTACATAACTAAGTATGGATTTCAGTGTGTAAATCCAGACATGACAGCCAGAATGTTTCCAGTGACATCACGGGAGTTGATGACACTGTGGTGAATACATTATGAGTATGTGGATGCAGTTTAACTGCCCTAGTTCTGGCTCTACCTCTCACCTGCTGTCACTGTGAGTCTTTGAAACATCCCGTTAAACCTGAGTCACTGTCGAGTGAAAATCATAATTCAGAGGCTCAGGTTCTCATTTCTGCCATAAACAAAGCCTAACTTGGGGAAACCACTTCTCTACCTCTGTGTCTCCATCCTCTACTGGTCTCACAGAGGCAGTGCTTCTTTGTTACGTTCTCTGCAGATCTCATCTACTACAGCTTCACCTGTTCCAGGACAGTGGCTTCCTCCAGTGTTATAGAGAGCCATTTTTAAAAGGATTCCAGGTACTGCTATTGCAAAGCATGGAAAAATAATAATCACCTCCCTTGGGATTGTGAGTCTGAGCTGTTTGCTCTTTGATAGCCTAAAAAAAAAAAGTACAATGCATATATTTGAGCAAAATGTTACTATCATAGTAGAACCAAAGGCTGATGGATGGGAATTAAAAAAAAAAAAAAATTAAAGTAAGACTTTGTACAGTCATCTATGCAGTTTATCTTGCCCTTTGCTCTGAAATATCTGACACAATATCCCTTGAAGTGCCGTGTGGTAAAACTAACACTGATCTGAACTGTTTACATAACTCACATGTTCCCACTGCTGCTTGCAAATAATGGATGGATTTTCTTGCAATCAAGCTCATCAGAGCCTGTATGTAAATTCCGTGGTCCTGAATACAGAAATTTCACTTGCCCATGATTTTTTCAAGTTACTTATATAGGAGAACCATTACTACAACAGTTTTATTATTTCTGCTGCAGTGTCATTATCACATAGGCAAAGTCCAGAATTTGAGTAAAATTATTGGTTTCTTTATTTTTTTCAATTTTGCAGCGCCTAGAATGAATAGATGGAGGAGTCCCCTTCACAATCACAAGTGAATAATCCAAACAGCTATTTCTAATACCACAGCTCACACATTATGCTATCCTAAATGGGTGTTCATTCCTGTAACTGTTGTGAGGCAAATTGTTAATATTCGATTATCAATAATGATGTATTTATGTAATAATATGATTATTACATCAACAATGATGTAATAATGACTGGGAAAATACAATTGTATCAGAGGGATCAGCCCAAAGTCAAAAGCGAAGTGTACAAGGATTGAGATGAAAGAAATCAATATAAATAATGAGAGGGCAGTGTGATGAGGCTCTGCAGAGGTGGACTTGCTAACCCTAAACCTTTCCACCTGAATTATAACAAGTAAATCAAAGCACTCGTATATCTGGATCAAGGCACTTTCCAGCTTTGCTTTAGTGACAAGGGAATGGGCATTACTCAGAAGCTGTAGGGTGATGTTCAGAGGCAGCTAACAAACCACCAGCTCAGCTTTTCTTTTCCACAGGGCAAGCACTCTGAATGCTCCTCCTCCCCTTAACTTGCTGAAACTTGCAGTTGAGATTCACAACCTGACCAACACTGATAGATAACAAACCACTGACCTTGAGGGCGGCTTTGTATGTCAGCCTTCTTATTGCACTGAGTCACTGCACTCCTCGTGTGTGTTATTTTAAGTAGCACATTTATCAGCCAGTTCCAAATAGAATACGTGGCCATGTGTATTTTATTAGTGAGTTTTGAGTATTAAAAAAAAAAAAAAGGGAAAAAAACCCCCACTTTTTTTTAAAAAAAAGGCTTGAAGGCTCTGACACAATTTAAAAATCTCCTTGTTTTCAGTTACAACATAAGGAATCTATATGGATGCTAATATGTTTGCATTTGTAGCTTTTCCAGACTTTTTTTCCCAGCACACCGCAGTATAGCAATGTCAGAAATATACCATTCCCCATAACAGGACACATCTGTGGTGAATCTGCACAGAAGCAATTAATTTCCTTGTGGTATTTTTACACTGGGGTCTTAATGCAAGTCCCCACTATACAAACAAAAAGCTCTAGACAGCTCCTGCTGCCTGATAAAAAAAAAAAATCAGATTGAGAAGGGCTGTTTGGCCTAGGACTGCTACAGGCAATGACTTGTAATGAGGCATCCCAAGACTAATTATGAAGGTTATTAAAGAGAATTGTTTAAGTTGTACTAGAGTGCATGCTATAATCATGTTAAGGAAGATATGTGTACTGAATTGGGGTTCTCCAGTTTCTTCCCTTAGAGAAGTGGACCCACTACTTAATGAAGCCAATTTGGGTCTCCATTTATAGCAGCAATATCATTGTGCTTGGCAGACTGGTCAAGATGAATTTGATGGAGAGGCAGGTGAGAACCCCAGCAGCTTGGTGATAATTCACACATCATAGCCTTCACAACTAACTAACATCTGCAGGAGAGTGGGCCAAGAAACTGTCAAAAACAAATACTTTCAATCCAGGATTTTATTATTAAACTTCTCCCAATTGTTCAGTAAGGTTGAAAAAGCAATATTTCAGTGTACTCTTTCAGGAAAGGAAAAAAAAAAAAAAAGATTAATAAAGATGTTAGGAGGCTGAACTGCTGTGAGATTTGTTTAATTATTCCCCACAGTACTGCCCCAGCAATCTGCTGACATTTAGCCCCGACCTTGCAAATCCTCAGTAAATATTAATATATCAACTCAAACAGGGACCGTTGTTTTATTGGTTCACGGAGCTCAGAGAGATTCGCCACAGCAGTGAAAAATAATGTGCAGAACTGAGGAAGAACGGCTCCTTTGATATCACCTTCTGCTGCACACATGTGCTGGGAGCATCAACAAAATGGAAATTCTGTTACTTTGCCACAGCTGTAGAGTGACACTTCAGATGCCTTTGCTTCCCTTTGTACAGCCTGCTGGAATAATCCCAAAACCACAGTGGCAAGAGATTAGAAAACACACACACGCACGCGCGCGCACACATATACACACACACGGAGGAAGAGAGAGAGAGATCACATTTTATTATCTGACACAGTGGGTATTTTAATAACGGTGGGCTCCTACCTTAAAACCTAATAAGTTTTGCCAAGAACAATGAACATGCTGAAAAGAGCCAAGGAGAGTTGAATGCAATCTACTGGAATCTGTTTACTACGGTGACTTTGCTGTTTGCTTCCATGAGTGCCACATAAACTTCTTTCTTCTCCAAACAGTTGCCCCCACTGACTGCTTCCTAATGTATTTTATGTGCCTACAGTCCTCACAAATCCTGACAAAGCACCCACAATTTATTTTCTCCCTTTTATTTGCTTGCCTCAAATGTAAATGTACATTATTAAAATATCTTCTCATAACTATACCTCCATTACTAATAGACGAGTGTTTGATGTGGGTCAATACTGCATCCAAAATTCTTGGGTTTAGGGGAAAGGGCTGCTGTGCAACATTTGGCATTCAGATGTATTGAGCTGCAGAGTTAATGCGTGATTAATTTTATTCATAAAAATGTTAATCACTTCATTGTGAGACCTCTTTAACATTCTGTGCACCGAACACCTTTTAACTTCTTTTTCACACAAGCTCACAAATGTATTTAATATTTTCAAACATTCTGTTATTACCAATAACACTGGTAATTAAACATACATTTAAAATGCAATAAAAAGCTGGCAAGTAACGGCACGACACCGAACACAAATGGAAGCCCATTGCCCACTGCCTCTCCTGTGCTCCCTCCCCCTTGGCAGCAACTGACCAGTTTCTTTAATGTGAACTTGTTTGCAGAGTCCCAGAGGCAGTTTTTCCCCTCAAGCCTACTCCAACCCTCATTGACACAGCCGAACACCATGAAAATAATACAGCCATGTAGCAAGCTATAGGTGGTTCTAAAAATGCTTCTGTTCTCAGGGTGGAGAGGAGCACAGTGTTGGGCACATCGTGGCAGGCTGGGGGCTCTGAAGGGGTTGTTTTGGGTAGGGATGGGGTTGGGGTTTTTTTGAGATGAGCACTCAAGCCTCATCTGAGAGAGGTGTCAGGCGCTGGTGTGTGTGCCGGCTGCACTCACTGACTTCTTGTTTCCAGCTGGGCAAGGCTATTGTGAGTGTATTCAGCCAATGCACTCATGAAACTGGATAAATGGATTAGTGGATCAGAGACACCATCGGCATCTTCAAAAGGAAAACAGCAGCCTGCAAAAAGACTGACATTTGTGTACTGGGGCAGAGGGTGTGTGAATGCTCTGCCTCCTCCAAAGGGACAAGACAGTGATAAACTTTCCACACTGACCACCTCACTTTGTGCTACAATTGCCCAACAAAATAAATGGATTGCTTCATTGTTTTTGAACCGTAGGCAGCACAGGGAAAGCGCTCCTGTGCAGCAACAAAGGACAATGTATTGTGTGGGGCCAACAGCTCAAAATAAAACCTTTAATTATCTACGGGTCAGCCATAAATCTGGAATAAAAATAAATGTTCCTTTTTAAACTCGCCTTTAATTCTGCACGGAGTTTACGCCGGCACTTTCTATTCTCTCAGGAGAGGCACTACCAGGACTTGGTGTGCGCCCCACGTTTGCATTTTTGCATCAGCTTGACTCCCCAGGAACGTGTTAGGAAACAAGTTTGGCCATCAGACATGAAGGATGTCTATAATGCTAATTAAAGTTAGCAAGGACAGATAAAAGGTGTATTTATTTCACTTTTTTTTAAAAAAAAACACCCATGCATGTATTCTCTTTTCACATAAGCAAAAAAAGAAGCCAAAACTAATATTAATAGTGGTGACGGGACTCAAGTAAATTAATTCCTTACAGAAGTACATTGTTTAGTTTTAAGAGCTCATATTTTCGAAGTCTTAAATTTTGAATACCTATTTCTATGGGGTTTTCAGTCTCCTGGTACCCCGCGATTCCTGTCCACATGGCTGGTTTTATGGGCAAGCTATGAATGGCACTGCATGGGGGCACCGCACAATGGGGAACACCAACCTCGCCAGGAGCTGTTTCTGTAACTTTTCACTGGAAAACACGCCACACAGGCCATGTTTATTACATGTTCCAGCATTTTACTTGATTTGTTAGGCCCAGGTAAGTTTTACTGCTGAAACCCAGAGACTCGAAGCCTGGAATCGGGCCCCACATCACTCCTCACCACAGCTGCCACAGAGCTGGTGGCGGGCTCAGGCCCTGCTGGCCATTGCCATGGACCTTCCTGGCAGAGGGGCACCTGTGGTCCTGAAGGGCGCAGCTCCATGGCTGCCACCCACTTCACACAGGCCAGCAGGGACTTGCCACAGCTTTTTTCAGCTGTGGCTACCAGATCCATGGTGGGCAGCTGGGTTTTGGGGCCAGCGGGTGGCTCTCCTCCATCCACCTGCAGGCCTGCACTTAGCGTTTGGGAGCGCAGAGGTCACCAGGATGGCAGGGGCGCCTCAGCCCGGGGTTGAGGCAGCAGTCTGGGAATGGAGGGCGGGTGCTGAAGCCCATGTTTGATGCTCTCTTTCACAGAGCACTTACAACTCACCGGCCCTTTCCCTGTGATGCTTTTGTGCCTCCGTCAGCTCCTCTTTACATCTCGCCTTTTAAGGACATTAGGGAATTTAAAAAATATATAAAGACAAAAAAAAAAAAAATTAAACATACTCCAAAAGCATTGGAACTAGCCAGGTGATGGAGACTCCCTTTATCGCCTTCCCTCCCCAGGCACAGCGCGGGTGCCCAGCCTCAGGGCACGCCCCGGAGCGGCCTGGGCCCCATTCCCGCGCCGGGGTGCCCATCCCTCAGGGCGGGCACCGGCAGCCCGCCTCTCCGCCGGGGCCAGGCGGCCCAGCGCGGCTCTTCCCGCCCCTGCCCGACGGGCTGACAGGGATGGGGACGAGGCAGGGCCCCGCAGCCCTTTCCCGGGGGCCGGTCGAGGGTGGGCGCGGGCGGGCGGAGCGAGGGACCCGCGTCAGCGGGAGCCCCGCCGGGCAGAACTAATGCCGGGCCCGCATTGTCCCCGCCAGACACCGGGTGGTTTCAATACGAGCCTGTTTAACAGGGGGCCGATGGCCGGCCGAGGCTCAGAGCCACCGCTGCTGCCGGCCCCCACCTCCCCGCCCCCGCCGCTCCGCGCTCTTTGTAATAGTCTCATCTACAAGGACGATTGAAACTTTATAGTGCATGATTCATAGAGCGGGGCTGCGCTCGGAGCCGCGGCGCATATTACATTAATCAGTGTCAGGCCACTAAAACAGAGATATGAATATGAATTCTCCATATTGCAGGGGAGATAAATGTGCTTGTGAATAATTGATCGGCGCCCACGGAAAAAAAAAAAAGAGTAAAAAAAAAAGTTTAAAAAAAAAGGCTGGCGCGGGTGGGGGAAAACATGGTCATACCATGAAAGTTAGCGGGAGATCGAACGAGCCCCGCGACGAGGGCTGGTGCGGGGCTGCCGGCGGGCGGGGTCAGCCGCATCCCGCACCGCGCCCCCGCCCCAGCTCCGCCGGTCGCCGCTGCCGGCGGCGGCTTCGGGGCCGCTCCAGTTTCAGAGCGAGCGCATCAAAAACTCAACCAAGGCAGAAAAAAGGGATGACAGGAGTCGGGAACGATAACAATCATAGGAACGAGCCAGTTTTGGTACACACACCCTACTAATGTTGTCCTTCCCTTTCTCTGGTGTTTTTTTGTTTTTTTTTTTTTTTTTTTTGTTACCTAGTTAAAAATAGAGCTTTTTTTTTTTTTTTTCAGAATAAAACAGAAAAAAGAATAAAAAATGAGGCATGCATACCAATCAGCGTGTTTCATAACTACGTCTCTGTGACAAAGCCAAATCCCCGTAAAGCTGCCGTTTGCTTTTAATCTGTTCTGGCAACTGCGGATTTCTGAGTTTGCTGAACTCGAGATTATATCAACTTTTCAGTGTTCTTTCTTCACAGATTTCTGCCGCTCTTCTGTTAATGCTAAGTAAATAATAACAAAAACAAGGCTTTTTTTACTGGGAGAGGATGGAGGGTTATGCAAACGTATAAAAAAATGTTCTCTGGCAGTCTTTTAAGTAGCACGAAAATGTATCTTGGCACTCCGTTGTCGTGCTAAAAGAAGTATTACTGCTTGTAGCTCCCATTCGATTCAATGCAAATTTTCTTATTGACTTTATTTATCAGTTTCGGGTACCGTCATCATTAAAGAAAAAAAAAAAATGGTGGGAAACTAGTACTTTCCAATTTACTCTTATCAGCTCGAAGCATTCCCAATTACGGCAGATCGTTTAGCTTAAGCTTCTTTATTATTCTCCCTGCACTCTGGTGTTTTCTGGTATACATCTGCTGGGGTGGATCTCAATGAAAATATGACAGAAAAACTACAAATTATTTTCCTGCCAGGGTGACGTAAACGATCATTCCTAGCAGGGTTCACGTGACAAGCGAAACCTCGGGATTATGAAGCCCCCGCTCCTTCCTACAAGCGGCGCGGGGGCTCCCGGCGGCGGGGAGAGGAAAGGGGTGGTGTGGGGGCGTCCCTGCCCGGCCCGAGCCCCGCACCGCACCCCGGCAGCCTCCGAGAGCTCCGTGCGGTAGCGCAATGACCACTCGTACACGTGCTCTCTCTCTGAAACTTCCTGCAGGAGAAATGGCCACCTCACTGTGACTTGCGGGGCAGGGGAAGGGGATCACCCCTCTCCCCGAGTGCCGAATAGGCTGAGGCAGCGGCCTTCGAGGGCACGGAGGCACGCAGCCACGCCGGAGCTTTTCTGGCTTCAACAACACGGTTGTTCTCAGCTGGCCTTAGGACTTTTCGGTTTTCCCTTTTCTAAGGGGAAGCCACTTGCTCTCCTGTCCAAAAGCTTTGGGAGTGGCGCAAGCACGCTCCGTCCGAGCAGGCAGCCCGCAGCCCTGGGCGCGCTCCTCCCGCAGTCGGCATGCAGCTCCCAGGCCGCCCCCGCCTTCGCCAGTCGTAGGGGAGGCAGGAGTCGGGTGCTTCGTCCCATCCCCGGCAAATGCTCTGGGCGCGGTGGGGAAAGACGGAACGGTGCTGACCCCGAAGGGTTTCATTCATCGTCCCCCGCTCCCGGTAGCACCTTCAGCTGGTTGGGGGTTGTTAGCGTTACTGGGGGGGGGGAAGGGGTGGGAAATTCAAATAAGCAGATGAGAAAGAAAAATCCAGTTTTTCAACAGAGTCAGCTCTAGAGATGCTGAGGCTTCCAAAGGAGGAGAACTGCCAGCCTGATAACTAATGGGAATTATCGCTCTCCGGAGGATAATCAAAACCGGAAGCGCACTCCGGAGGATGCTGTTGGCTTTCTGGCTGAGTTAAAGGCGGGCAGCCTCCCGCTCTCCGCCCCAGCCGAGCGGAGCCGCGGGCCGGGCGCGGGGAGGGCGCCGCCCGCCGCCCACAGAGGGCGCTGCGAGCCTGCCCAAAGCGCGGCCCGCGCCCCGCGGCTCCGCTCGGCACCGCTCGGCACCGCTCGGCACCGCTCGGCACCGCTCGGCACCGCTCGGCACCGCCCGGCCCGACGGCGCTCCCAGAGCGAGCTTCCCGCTCCCGGGCGGACGGGCGAGGCGCGCACACACTCACTGCCCTCCTCTCCCCACAGTTCAAGTCCCTACTGACGTTCCTGCGCCACACAGGAATCCCCGCTCCGCTCCCCCCAGGACAGATCGGCAGCGCCGCGCTCGCTCCGCCTCGCAGAGCATCCCGGCGCGCCTTTTAGGTGGCATGTCCACCTTGGAGGAGCGGAGCCAGTCCGTAACAGCCAAGCGGTTGGTCCCCGGCGGCAGCTGCACCCCGGACGGCCGGGTTGCTCGGGGTCGACCGCGTCCCCCGAGAGGAATTTGGGAACCGGGGCAGCCCGTGCGGGACTGAGGCGATTTCATCTGAATTGATATGAAAGAGACAGCAATTTCATCAGGTTTACACCAGCACTGACCTGACGCACCGTTATGCTCTACACGCTTGAAAACTTTTTTCTTTTTTTTTTTTTTTTTTTTTTATTTTTAAATACGTCTTCCCTCTCCCCAAAGGCTAAGTTACTCTAGTTTGGTAAAAAGTGCAATTTTCGCTTTTGTTGGAACAGTTGCCAACAATTACCAACGCGAGACTGTCTGTGATTTGAGAAAAGTAGAAAAAAATACACCGAAACAACTAAAAGCCAAAAACCAAACTAGTTGATGGTGTGCTGGGAACTGTAGGATGTCAAAAATCAGTCTCTTTCCAGAGACTCTCTTTCAGATATCCCACACAAAATCTATTTTGCCTGACCTGTTTCTCTGCTCCATCAGAAAAACGCAAAATGTAGGAGCCCTCCGCCTCCACAGCTTTGCCAACAGATCTCTAAGCCAAATTTACCGAGGCTGTTCTTTGACTGAGATGATTTTGCAGCTAAATCAAGATCAATATTCTGATCTCTGACAAGAATTTTATTAATATTTTATTTGAAAAATCTCATCTTGTTTCCGACAAGTCCTGGTTTGAGGTTGGTTTAGTTTGGATAGGGCGTCACCGCATTATTTCTTAATGACTTTCCCAGCTGCTTCTTTCCATTTTCCACCATCAACAACCATCTGGTATCTTATTAGCACCTCAATGCTCATTCAGTGTTCTCATTTAGGAGGAAAAAAAGAAATAAACACTCAAAATATTACACATTTTAACGGACAGTCTTTGGAACATTAATGCCTTTAGAAAACGATAGATCCTGTCTCTCAGTCTATTTTCAACCAGCAGATAGGAATCGTAAAACTTTCTTCTAAGATGTGCAAGAGCTGCCTGGTTTTGGTTTTTTTTTTTTTTGTCCTGCTAAATTGTGTTTAATCTCACAGGAAAACATCTTTCACTGTCATATTTCCTCTGTGTTTATTCCAAGCGCAAATCCTTACAAATAATTCTTTTCCCTAAACTATGATTTTTTTTTTGTCTTGGGCTGGAATATATACCAAAGCACTAAAGCTCTTGATCCAATTTAGCAACCAGTTTGGACAGCAAAGTTATACACTAGGAAAATGTGAGAAAACTTGTCCCTTTCAATTTTAAGAAACTATTTTGTAACATAAGTGGAAGTCAGGTCCATTTATGTCTGGAAAATGGATACTACAGGACACATCTGATTCAACACAATTGGAAAAATAACTTTAATATTACTAAGGCAAGAGCCAGCTTCACTTCTTAAATTTGAGTGTATGAAAAAGGAAGCTCACAGATTGTTTTCAGCAAAATACCTTGGACTTGCTACTTTAAGTTTCAGTTACCCAAAGGAGGAGACTTGACTTTTTAGAAAACAAATGATAGAAGTTCGAATAGATTTGCAATATATGCATAAGATCTGCAGCAACAGAATACATACCTGAAGAGAGCTCATAATTTCATTTAGTTTATTAGACAAAAATATATGATTTAGACAAGTTTTGCTGACGTGTTATTTACAATCTGAAATCACTCTATATACAGAAAAAAGAAAACCACAAACACATGGGAAACATTTACCAAACAAATAATCCAAGAATGGTTAGAATAACACGATCTGAAATGGTACAATGAGGAGGGGGATCCATCTACAGATTTGTGTAATCGCTTTTATGGATTTGCACCACCTTATTGCAAAAAGAGATTGATGGAAGTCATTTATACCGTTTCCTTTTTTCTCTCTCTCTCTGTCCTTAATACCAGTCTCTGTAATATTTTTTCACCAAATCATTTAATCAAGCAGAAGGCAGAGCTGTTAAAATTCTCGGTGTTCCCTCTTGCTGAGCCAAAGAGCTGCAGGGGGGGAAGGGAGGAAGAAAAAAAAAAAAAAGACGTAACAATTTTTCAGGAAAAAAATCTTTTTTTTTTTTAATTGCCTGTCTATTGCGATAGCATATTAGTAATAGATAATCACACAAAAATCATTGTCACTGGTGTAATTAACACAAGATCTTTGAGATCTGTTAAGTTTTAGAAAAGTTACAGTCTGGCTATATACAATTGCAATTTAGTCTAAGTTTGAAAAGATTAGAGCAACTCCTGTGCTGTTCTCAGAGTCTGTATGTATTACTATGGTGATGATTAGGTGTTATAATTAGTCTTTATTATTCAAACACTCTGTTTCACATAAGTAACATTCCTAGAGTGAAAACAAACAAACTCACTTGTCACGGACAGGCTGGAAGGGCGATTTTAGCGGCTGGGGTGGGGAGTCAGTTCTTGGTACATTTTCTCTTTCTAGAAGGAAACAGATAAAAAAAAAGAAACAAAACAAAGAAAAAAAAACAGAAAGAAAAAAAAGAAGAAAGAAAAAAAGCCAAACAAAAACAGGAGAACCATTTTAGAATAACAACAGTACAAATCTCGATACTTTGCAGAGAACACCCTTCCCTCTCACCCTCCTGTTCAGATGTGTGTAGATATATGTGTATGTGTGTACAGCGCTACACCCTACTTTCAGTATTTTAGTAGTCTGCAAGCTTTTCTTGACACATTTTTTACTGTCATTGAAATTATTGGGAGATGAGGGTCATGATGGAGGGAAGGAAATCTCAAACCTATATGTTTCACTGTGCCCTTCCTGCATTTTGATCTTACCTGATGGGCGTATAGGGTGTGGATGTAATAGGCCACGTGAAATGTGCTTAATATATGTGACCAACATGCTGGGTGGGGGGCCGGAAATCAGCGCAAGAGTAAACTGTAGCTCCGTTAAAAGCAATCAGTTTCACCAGTGTGACACCATTCCTCAAGGAGAAGTTCACGTGCCTGTGTTGGGGGTGGAGGGAGAGGTGGAAGCCTGATGCATTAATTACCTATGTGTTTGGGACTGGTCCTCTCTGAAGGTTTTTCGCTGCTTAGGGCGCCCAGGGTTGCTGTTAAAACAGAAGATTGTTGCTGGGCCTGGAGGTGATGATTGTGATGAGCAGCGTGGTGGTGATTTACTCCCAAAAAGGACCTCACGTTTAGAAGGGAACTCTGAGTAAGGAAAGCCCCATTAGTCCAGTTGTGAAATTTGCCAATCTGACATGTGTAGAGTCCATGGCTAGGGAGAAAAGCAGGGTGCTGGATCTGAGGAGAAGTGTGGTTAACCTGGGGAGGAGGGGGTGGAGGAGGAGAAGATTTCAGGGCACCATCAGGACTGGTTGCCGTCTCTGCCAAAGACCAAATCTTGGGTTTGCTGTGAGATGGCATCTGTAAATTGTTCGGTCCCCCAGGACTGATGATTCTCGTGCTATTGTCAGAGGCCTCCTTCACCATGGCCAGAGCGTCTTTGGGTTTCAGCCCTTCAGAGCCTGAGAGTGCCAAATCCTTCTCCTTTTCCAAGTGCTCCTCTTCACTGCTTTGTCTCAGGAGCTCAGGCTTCTCCTCCTCTTCCTCGTTGCTCTGCTCCCCATCATTCTCATCGATTTTATCTATATCTATGCTCTCCAAGTCAATTTCCTCATCATCTTCATTCTTCTCAGGGTCCCCCTCATTGTCACTCCCGAAGAGGTTTGCATCTTCTTGGTCCTTACTCCTGGAGCCCCAGGTCACCTTGTTCTCCTTCTTGAGCCGCCGGCGGGCGTTGGCGAACCAGGTGGAGACCTGGGTGAGGGTCATCTTGGTGATGATGGCCAGCATGATCTTCTCGCCCTTGGTGGGGTAGGGGTTCTTGCGGTGCTCGTTGAGCCAGGCCTTGAGGGTGCTGGTGCTCTCCCGGGTGGCATTTTTGGGCCGCCCCGGGTCCCCGTATTGGAACTGTCCGTAGGGATAATAGCCAGGGGCAGTGTGGGCAGCAAAGGTAGCAGGGTGGACACCCGGATTATCTTTCAGCTCGTACTGGGAGCCCTGCAACACATTCAGACAAGCGGAGAGGAAAAAGCACATCAATTATCTCGTTAGCGTCTCTAACAGACCTGAATAGGCTACTCCGGGAGCCAGAATACGCCTTTCAGTGGTGCAAAGGGTCTTCACAGCCAAATTCTGCCCTCCCTGCTCCAGGCTCTTCACATCTAGGTCAAGACAGAGAGGTGCTCCCAAATGATTCCCCCTTCTTGCGGGGAAAGGAAAGAGAGGTGCTAAGCGGGGCTCTGACAGACATTGTGAGTATTTTCTCCGCAAACCAAACCAAATCAAACGATGGAAACGCATCAACTTCGCCTTTGCCTCGGCAAGACAATTTACTGTGCCCTTGAAATTATCAGGCACATAAAACAGGTACTTCACCGCAGTTACAAACTAATGCCCGTGCACAGCGTCGCATTTATCTGCAAAGTATCCAGGAGGATGTTAGAAACGCATGCAGAGCATTCTTTATTTTTGCTCCTAGTGAGACGAGACTGGGGAGATGAATGCACAACTTCAGTACCGAGAGACTTATAACGTAAAAGATTTTCCACACACAAGTCAACACCACCACCCCTGCTCCCCAAATCATACACCAAGATTCTGAAGTAAAACATTAACTCCTAACTGTTAGAAGAGCCTTTAAACTCTGGAAGGAAAACTGATCCACGCATTGTAGAATATGAATATGTAGACACTTTGTCTCATAAGTTTTACTTTGATCTGGCCAGAGCAAACACAAGTTGTTTACAAGCGTTTAGAGACGGTGATTTATTTGCAATCAATATTCTTTTTATCATCAGTAGTAAAACACAGCAAGTCAAATTATCCCATCAGGTGTTTTGGTAAATACCATTTTATCTTTCTAGCAACCTCATTAGGCCTCATTATTACTGCAAATTGTCCAGATATTAACCTAATATTTTAGTTCTTGATTTACAAATGTTCAGAAATTTAGGATTTATTTCAAAATATCACCGTCATGGTAAATCACTGTAATAAAATACCAGGATACTTTGGGAGAAGGAATGGGAACTGTTCCAAAATAGCTAACATTTCAAGCAGTTTTCTTTCTTTATTGCTTCTATTACGATCTTGCCTTTTTTCCTTTTTTTTTTTTGCCTAATCCAGAAATACATTCTTAGTATCACTATGTCATAATTTATGTCAGCCTTAGAAAAGGACCTCTTCAATAATGTTTGTGAAGAAACTAATTAAACTTTGTCAAACAGTTAAGAAGGATCATGTATTTTAATTTCAGAGACACCGCTTATACACAAAGAGTAGCCCGATGTAATTTTTGTAATGTGTTACAGAGTAGGCTTTCTGCACTCCCTTTATTCTGCTGTCTTTTGTTATTGTTGCTGAAATGATATTTTTTGTGTAAACTCTGTTGGGAATTCTTTTGAAGAAGCCACTTGTAAATCACTCATTGCTTCTGTCTCAACTTTTACTGCATTTCCAAAATCAAGGTTAAAAAAAAGAAAAAGTAGGAAATGCATGCTGTTAAAAGTCACTTTGTAGGAAATGTTTGCAGCACAAAAATGATGTTTTCAAACGCTGTCCCTTGTTCAACAGCGTGTTTTCCTACTTGCCTACATATATGTATTAAAAACCCTAAGAAGTTATGCATTGCATGCATTCGGTTATAAATATTCACACTTTTATGTGTCAGGGGGAGAGAAAAGAGGGACATTTGGAGAATGAAGTGGAACCTATGCGTAGCGCCGCCGAGAATTTTGGTAATACCAGCAACGAAAACGCTTCAACGACACCGGATACAAAAACAGTTAGTTAAAAAAATATATCTATGTTTCACTTTCTAATCTATTACATTCTTAAGAAAATGTGAAATGATCCCAAGGACAGTCTGGGTGACGACAATTTCTCTTTGAATTAACGCCGATATGCCTTTCTGCTCCGATGCCTGTAATGGGATGTAGATGCCCTCTTTCGCTTCATGCAAATCCCATCTATGATACCCGCCATAATCAGAGTATGAAAAGTTCAGGGAACAGAACGGGACATTTTCAAGGCTTAAGGAAAATGCCTTGAAATAAACGGGCGCCCCAGGTACCGACATTTTGGCCTTTCGGAAGGAACCTGTTTATTGCTCGGCGGCAAAGAAAAGTACCAAGCGGAAAGAGGAGCGCGCTGGAAAGCCCAGCGAAACAGCAGGACCGACAATATCACCCGTCAATAACAACACCAATAACAACAAGGAAAAAAAAGAAAACAAAAAAAAGCCGAGTTGCTAGGGAAAGCCGACAATACGGAGGCAGGAGCCCTGCTTAGCCCTTCCACCGCCAAGAAAAACTCGGAGGAGTTTTTCCCGGCTTGGAGCGACGAGGAGGATGGGGGGCTTCGCCTGCAGACGGAGCCCGCGACCCCCAGCCCCACTCTCCCCCGCAGACCCGTCGACAGTCGCGCTTCCCTCTCCGCGGCGGACCCCGCGCCGGGCGTGAGCCGCCACCGCAGCCGCCCCGCCGCCCCCCGCGCTGGGCTCCGCAGCCTCCGCCCGCCCCCGGCTCCCCCGGCCGCCGCGGCCGCGCTCGGTGGGCCCGGGCAAGCGCGGGGGGCAGCGCGGTGCTCACTCACCATTTGGGAGAAGAGGCCGAGGTCGGCGGTGTAGGGCAGGAAGGCGCTGTAGTTGGGGGCGCTGTAGGGGCTGGCGTACATGCCCAGCACCGAGGTGACAGCGGCCGAGCCGCTGCCCAGCTCGGCGCCCGCGGGCCGGCCCGAGGCGGCGGCGGCGGCGGCGGCGGCTGCGGCGGCGGCGGCCAGCACCCCGGGCCGGTCGCTCCCGTACACCGCCTGGCTGGCGCTGAGATACTGCGGGTAGCCCAGCTGGGGGAAGGACATCTCCGGGGCGCGGGCACAGAGGCGGCGGCAGCAGCACTGGCGGCAGCAGCAAGAAGCGGCAGAGATATAAAAAAAAAGAGGAGGGGGGAAGGAGGGGGGGGGGAAGGAATTATATTAAAAAAAAAAAAAAAAAAAAAAAGAGAAAGGGGGAGGAGGGAGCCTGCTGAAGAGCCGGGGAGGGGAGCGGAACAAACCCGGGCTTCTCTGGATCTCTCTCTCTCTCTCTTTCTTTTTTCCTCCCCCCCTCTCTTACTGGAGTCAGGCAGGGCGAAAAGAAATCGAGCCGATAATTTTCTTTTTTCGTTCTGATTTCTTTCTGTCAGGTATATATTGCACCCTAGGTATGGAGGAGGAGGAGGAGGAGGAGGAGTGTGGCAGGATTCAGTGGGGTGTCTTTCCTCAAATCTCGGCTCTTCTGTGCTCCTAAATCCCTTAGATGTGATCTGATCAACAATTGAGCTCCAACTGATGTGTCTGCCCTTAGGTCCTAGGCTGATCTTTCAGATACAATTTGAAGTTGATGTTTTGATTGGCACCCACTTGAGCTGCAAGCACCGCCCCGCGCCCCCCGCCCGCCCCGCCGCCCCCCTCGGCGCAGCACGTGGTGCGCAGCCCAGCCCGGGCCGCTGGGCTCGGAGCTGCGTGTGCGTGTGTGTGTGCGTGTGTCCGCGCAGCTGCTGTGCTCTGCTCCGAGTGTATTTAATGTTTAGCAATGGGCTCCTTTCAGAAAAGCCCCCACTGCTGTATGACAACCTGTCTACACGATTTTACAGCTGTCCAACATTGGGGTTTTGCTGTTTCGCAGCCTTAGTGTGTCCCCTTTTAACAAAAACAACTGTGTTGCTGGTTTTTTTCCACCTTTAACATTGAGTCCCCCTTGTCGTCGTTGGACTCAGGAACAAACGAGAGTGGCAGTGAGAGGAAAAGGGGGCTCTGCAGCCATGCGACTTGTAACAATTTACCACTACAAAAAAGAAAAAAAAAAAAAAAAAAAGAGCAGATAAATAAATAAATAAATGCGATTTCTCTACAGCAACCCACAAACGCCACTCATACACGAACACATATGCGCAACTTTGCTGAAAGTCAAAAGGCTCCTAACAGTACTTCCCAGAAGAATCTTTAGTTAAAAAAAAAAAAAAAAAGAAAGAAAGAAAAAGAAAAAGAAAGAAAAAAGAAAAAGAAAAATGGAGGGAAAAAAAAAAAAAAGACCCGCAGCGATGCCATCCTCCCCGCCGCCCTTTCTCCTCCTCATGCCCTGCCGACGGATTGACACTCAGGGACAATTATCATAGGCATTGCGACAGTTCTCGGAATACTGGAAATAAATAATCCCGCAAATCAACAACCTCGACATGTATGCCGAGGGGCACAGAAGACCCCCAGCCCTCGCCCCCGAGCGGGGGTGGGGGTAGGGGGAAACAGAGTGTCTTGTAGGTTGTCAAAACTTCCATCCTCTCGTTTCAGTTGGGACCGAAGGAAACACATCGGGGGGGAAAAAAGGGGAGAGGGACGGGGGAGCCGGGAAAGCACACACGAAAGGACCAAAACGAGCTCTTGCCATTATGATCATTAACAACAATGATTAAAGGAAGGGATTTTTTCCTCTCCTCTTCTTCTTTTCCCCTTGGAGAGGGGTGGAAGGTGCAACGGGAGACAAAGGACTCCTCTGCGAGGGATCTGGCCGCCTTAAGGGAGACGGGTTGTCACAGCTGTGCCCTGCCTGCAGTGTCGTCCAGTTCCCCGACGTGGCTGGGCTCTCTCGAACCGCCCTGGGACCGAGAGAGCCTCTCATTGCCCCGCCGGCACCGCAAACTTTCCGTTTCCGACTGCTGCCGGGGCCCTCCCAGCTCCCCCGCTGTGGAAAACGAGGAGCGCGGGGGCGGCGGGCCGAGGGCTGGGCGTTTCTTGCCCCGACCTTCCCAGCCCTGGTGGGACTGCCGGGGTCCGCTCTGCCCCACGAGTCCAGCGCGCAGCCCGCGCAGGGGCTGCGCTCCCGCTCCGCGGCTGCGGGGAGAGTCCTCAGGGCCGGACGGGGCGCTGCCGCCTCTTGGGCCGGCCCCGGCGGAGCGGCCCCGCGGAGGGGCGCGGAGTGGCCGTCCCCGGCCGAGCCCTCGCCGCCGCGGTCCCCGCAGCCCGGGAGCTCCCTCTTTGTGCTGAAGGGGCGGCCGAGCTCTTCCTTAAGGGACGGCCCGGCGCGGAGGGGCCGCAGACGCAAAGGCCCGCGGCTTTTCGGGATGCAAGTGTTTGGCAGGGGAGAGGGGGAAGGGAAGAAGGAGGAGTGGGAAGAAGACGGGTGTCTCCCTCCTTTTCCCAAGCCCAGAGCGAGAGCCAGCCCTAAGGTTCGGGCCGCTCCGCGGGGCTTCTCGCCCCCTCTCCCAGCTTGCAGCAATGGGCTGAGTGCGGCAGCCCGGATCCCGCCGGGAGCTGGCCGCGCGGCAGCGGAGGGAGATGCCTCCCCTCCTGCCAACGCCCCCGCGGGGTGTCTCCATCCCCGGCCAGCCCTTTCCTCCCCGTGCTCCAGGGAACCGCTCCGTCTCACGGTGTTGATTAAACTTCCTTCCCCATCAGTTGGAAATAGCGAACTTTCCCCTCCCTATGTCTAATGGGGAGAGGAGTACCTCCCCCGCACCACTCCAAAATCTCACCCTCAAAGCAGGAGAGAGACCCTCAGACAAGAATGCACGGCCGTAACAGAGCTGAGAGGGACTTGAAATTTGCAGCCTTATTTTGCGAATGGAAGTGTCACATTACAAAGGCTTCAGGTAAATAAAGGTGGGATAAGGCACCGACGCTGCCGAAATCTTCTTAGCTCTTTAGATCTGTGTGGAATGTGTATCCAGAAAAGGTTTCCACTTGGAGGCTTAAGAAATGTGAGTCATCCCCTCCCCCACCCGCTCTCATCCTTCTCAGATCGGTTCAGGGGAGAAAAAAAAAAGAGGGGGGGAAAGAAAAAGAAAAAAAAAACCCTCTCCTTTTCTTTTCTATCAGCCTAGCATCTTTTTGGGGTGAATTTTGCTACTCTTCACCCTGAGTAGAAATAGAGCAAATAAATACAAAGTGCAGGTTACCTGTAACTGTGATTTCGGAGAGAAAAAAAAAGGGAAACAAGAAAAAAAAACACCAACAAACCTAAATTGGAAGGAAAAGAAACTAGGAAGAAAAAAACCGCCGAGGAGGGGGAAAAGTTGTAAGACTGGTGGGAAAGCTTTGTTCCTCCTCTGCAAAGTTCCTTGTGCAAGGATGAGCAGGGTCCTGTGAACGCCATTTATTATGCACAATTCTGACGAGAAAATGCCAATCCCCACGCGATTCCCGCTCCTGCACTGGACATTGCCCTTTTTTTTTTTTTTTCTTTTTTCCCTGACGGTTTATTAAGTCACTTTAGTAGGCAACCTTTCAAAGCCTTTTTTAATTTTTTCCCCCTTGTGCAAGTAAGCTGGGACCAGAGCTGCTACACTAAGCTACTTAGCTTGAAAATCAGTTTAGTGAAGGTCTGGGAGATTCTGGGTTTATTTCCTCCCATACAAGACCTATGGCAGGAGCTTAATAACAAAAGTGCGAAAAGAACGAAACTGTACGGAAAATTACAAACATCAGCAGCAGCTGCCAGAAGCGCTAGGAAAATCTTTCTCTAAACCCAGGACCTAAACAGTCCAAAAGGTTGGTGTGATCAACCCCTCCTACTCATAAATTAGCTTCAAATTGTTAATAGATGGAATAAAACACTGTTAAAAAAAAAAAAAAAAAGTTGTTTTAATCATAATTCGGAAAAAATCTCTTCCTCTTACTTTTTAAAATTTTTTTCCCCTGAGAACTGTGTTGTAGTTGCTTGAACGCCTCCTTAACTTTCTGCAAGACCTAACAAAAAGGAGTACGGTGCCAAGTCATTAGCCGAACAGCGTTTTAAAAGACGATAAACAGTCACGTAGTAAAAAAGGATTTGGGCTGAGAGTGAAAAGCAGTCACCTTCCCGTCGGAGAGCGGCTGCACATCAGAAATCAGGCGGGAGAGAAATACGTAACAGCGCTGGGCATAATGTGATTATACCTAAGGTAATCGCTTAAAATAAATTGTATACTGTTTAAAGTAAATCGACCTAAATGGCCACGCTCATCTAATTCAAAGATCATTGGGCAGATAAACTTCTTAAAGAGCCTTTCTTGAGAAGGAGTTTGCAAAGACAGTGTGATCCTTCCAGTTTCTTAAGGCGATGCATCCAGTGCCAAGAGATTTTCTCTTTATTATTAACAAATCAGTTTAGATAGGGGTCCGATAAGAAATGCAAATCCAGACATAGGGGTCGCTGCTTGGCCGAATTTTAACTGAAGGCTGGTTCTGCGGGAATTGACTACAGGGTACGTTTGCGAAGAGGCTGTGTGAAGCTTTTGCACTGACTCTACTGAAAAATGAAGTCAGTGATTTTGATCTGCTCCAGATGTCCTAAGAGTGGATATTGCAGTGCTGGGAATCCGCACCAAATATCTGAGGGCAGTGATGGTAATCAGCGCAACCCATCAGCCAGGGGGGACTGGCAATTGTGATAACCTGCTGCAAATGCGCAGGGCTGGAGATGGCAGTGATAAACCGCTGAAAATATCTTCAAATGGAGATGACAGAGATGTTGAAAGGAGACACCTAGCTATGGGGAGAATAGGATACTAAGCAGAGCACAATCTGAGAGTGGAGTTCAGATATTTACTAGTCTACGGTTCGCCCGTGTAATTTCCACAGTGATACACGCCTTTGGGCGCCGTCTCTGCGGACAGATACGCGAGCGTATGGCCCCGTTGGTAAAACTCGGGGCTTATGCGGCGTTGATAATCAGATCTACCAAAAGAAAGGGAGGTTTAGTCTCTAAAGCGCCTTGTTTGTGGCTTGAGGAGAAAAGTTTTCTTTTAATTCTGTAACTGCTTTGTAACATCCTGGTAACGATTTCTTTTGCAAATCCTCTTTTCATTTTCAGCTCTCACCGGTAATAGACGAAGAAGTTTAAGACGATCTCTTCAGTTAATAGTCTGTTTCAATTTTCTTTCCTGTGGAAAGAACGTGCGGGGGGGAAAGGAGGTGTGCAAAAAAAATTATCCGTATGTTGCTAATTTTCTGACTGTTCTCAGCAGGTAGTTTCACCGTCTTTTTTTTGTTGTTTTTTTGGTTTTTTTGGTTTTTGTTTGCTAGCTGTCTTTTTTTAAATGTTTAAATTTAAAATAACTCTACCACGTTAAGTATCAATCCTATATATTTTAATGATACATCTGTGCAGGAGAGAATCCATTAATCTAATATATCTCGCCTAGATTCTAATTATGCACTGACTGCCGACTATTTGGATCAGTTGACTGAGTTTTCATTAAGTGTATTACATCTGATTTAGCGTGAAACCGTGCTTCATTTGAGGACGTTTACTTTTTTGGGGATGCCGGCAGTGCAGGGGTGGCTCGGCAAGACCTTGGCAGGGGGCTCTCTCTGGTCGCCTGCTGCCAGGCCCTGTCGCTGCCGTGTGACCATCCTGAGCGCTTCTCATCAGGGCTGATTTATGAGCCTTGTTAAACACCCATTATTACTTTGCACCTTTTTTCCAGCAGGGTCTGGGAAACAACCCCACTTTGTGACAACAGGGCATGTGTCAAACAATTATAGGCGGAGAGGTGATGTAGCTCTGGAGGGCCAGACTCCCCTCTCCTCCCCTTCACGCCCAACCAGAGGAACATTTCTGGAAGGAAGGAAGGGAGGAAGGGAGGGAGGGAGGAAGGGAGGGAGGGAGGAAGGAAGGGAGGGAGGAAGGGAGGAAGGAAGGGAGGAAGGGAGGAAGGAAGGAAGGAAGGAAGGAAGGGAGGAAGGAAGGGAGGAAGGAAGGAAGGGAGGGAGGGAGGAAATTTTAAAAAATCTCACTCTATTTTTGCAGATTTAATTCACAGTAACAGCAGCCTTTAGACCTCTGCGCAAATGAATGGTTTGGCTTGTCTAAATAAACACAAGCATGGAATCAGGGATACCTGATCGATTCCCTAAATGTGAAGATGTACACATCTTCAGTGTATACAGGCAGTACAGGAAGGAATCCAAGCCCGGGCAGCTGCAGCATTGGATTGCACTCAAGGTAGCAGCTAGTAAGGTGTTTACAAAGATTATTTTATTCAGAGAGAGAGTGTGTGCTTTAAAAATGAAAAATACAATCTTTTTAAAAAAAGTAAACTAAGAGAAATTGACTTTCCCCCCCAGATATTCTGGTGGTGACTTTTTGTTAATCCTTTATCAGTTTACTTCAGGTGCAACTTACATGTATTTGTGATAGCAAGGTGAATTCACAAGTGTTCTCTTCCTTTGCACTTTTGCAAATGAATTGTTAGAGCTATGCACACCGGCCTATATGAACAAGCACTAAAATCTATAGAATGAATCATCTGCCTCTCTGTTTCCCTCTCTGTCCATCTATCTACCTATCTATGAATATTTTATGTGTCTGAACTTAATTAACAAAATAATTTCCATTTTGTCTCAAAAATGATCAACAGCAATTATGTGGGTTTTTTAAGGTTTATAATTTTATGTCACCAGACTGTTGCTTGGGGGCAGAGGCACAATTGCCATGCCAGCTGCAGTTGTATTTATTTGGTTTTTTTCTGTCTTGTTCCTGTAGGGCTGCATTATGCAGTTTTTAATTAGTTTGTGTTTGTATTTCACCCGTCCCAAATCAATGCCATCCTGGAGCAATGCAATGTAAATTCCTGCAGTACAGGTGTAGCTGCTAGCTCTGGAACACTAGGAAACTCGTGTCTTACAAATGAAAGCAGTGAATGCCATTCAGCCAAACTGTCAACTTTAAACAGCCAAGAGGAAGGAGATCAAAGCAGAGAGCAGGAACTTCTACTCTCCAGATTAGTCTTTATGGTTTGAACGCCTAATGCTATTAAAGGGAACCAGGACATATAGCACATCGTTGGCTACAAAGTTACTTCTAATTTTGCTAAAGTCCTGCCTTATTTTGGCCAATGTAAGGCTTCAGAGCATTTCAAGATGCACTGTTTCCTTTGAGGCCTAGTAGCTACTCATCGGAAATTATGCAGAACTAATACCTTCAGAGACACATTTCTGTTTGTGCACATATTTATATAACTTATCGCCTTTTGAAAGATAATTTTGATTTCCTCCCAGGTTCCACAAAGTCTTTTAATAGAACTTGCAGCAATAAAACCTGAAATTTTAGTATCTCCAGACATGAAAAGTCCCTTTATATTGTGTTTGGTGTATCTTCTTTCTTGAAATGACCTCTGTACGGTGGTGTATAAATCTATTATTCCAGTCACTGGGGAATTCTTTTAAAGCTTGCTTTTTTTTTTTTTTTTTTGGTCAGGAATAAGAGATCGTTCATCTTTAACTAGGCCACATAGAAATTATGATTCAACAGCAGTGTATATTTAATTAGAGTAATCTCACTTGAATTTAATTACCTAATGAATTATTTGTTTAAAAGGTAAAAAGGCTTGTTTGCCAAGTACAGTGCAACCCACTGATAAGAACTTCCGTTATAAGAACATTAATATTAAAAAAAAAAACCAACATTTTATGGTTTTATATTTTAACTCTTTGGTTCTGCCAGCCGTCAATGGGTACACCGAGCCCGCTGCGATCCGGGCTCCCTTCGACTCCCGGCAGGGACTTCCCCAGCCCGCCGCCGCCGACTCGCGTAAGTAACGCGCCTCCCCGCGCCGCGCAGGCGGGGATGGGGGCGGGCGGTAGGGGCGAGGGAGAGACGGGACACGGACGTCTTTGTCGGGTGACATTCGAGGCGAGAAGCCGGCGCCGGCGCCACTCGGCAAGGGACGGTGAGGCTGCCCTGTTGCCGTGGGTGGAGGGGCTGCGCGGTGCTCCGCGCCCTGCGCATCCCCGGGCAGCCGCCGGCATGGGAGGTGCTCCCCAGGGCTGCTGTCCCTTCCCCTCAGCGTCAGGTCTGGAAGACGTCCTGGCCAGGAACAGGAAGGTGTCAGTGGAGAGTGACAACCTACAAAACAGTCGTCATTTATATTTTATTAGTTTTTTCTTTCTCCATTTCCCCCTAGTCTTATGGTCAGTGCAACTAATCATAGTTCTTTGATAATTTATGCTTCTTCAGCCATGGCAACAAAAACTGGCCAGCCTCTGCCCTTGACCTAACTCCTCAGCTCCCAAGTTTTCCAGCTACTGCATTGTTTGTTTCCAAAATACAATGCATACAGTGCTGAACTGCAACACTTGTCAGAAGATTTGTCTGAAAGCACCACAACCCGGGGATTAGCGGACTCAGAAAAAAAAAAATGAAAAAGAGGAAAAAAAATTTTTTTTACTTATGCAGTACTGGGAAGCTCTCTTGATGTATTCTACTTACCTGATGCAGAGAAACTAGGTCAAAAAATATTTTGGTTGGTTTGTTTGCTTCTGCGCTGGGAATCATCTCCATGCTTTGACAGTCGGTCCTCTCGAAGGTGTCACTGGGCGGCTACATGTCGCTTGGACCGAGAACTTTCGGTCTGTCCTTCCCCCTTCCCCGAACACAAGCAGGCCATCGGCAAGGCCTGAACCGGAGTGCGAGGAGCAGCGAGGGGTCGGACGGACCTCTCCTTCCCTTGCTGCCCAGCAGCGGTGCTCTGGCACCATGCAGGAAGCTGGATCTCTGTTAGATTAGAGAACGGACGTTAAAAGATATCTCTGGAGGTGGGGAAAGTGGCCTGGGGATACCAAACATGAAGGAGATATTTCACTCTTACCTTCGGTAGGTAAGAACCTACCAAGCATTTCTACTTAAGAAACACGAGCAAGAGAGATAGGTGAGTGTGTCTATACTCAAACCATGGGCAGGGAGAGTAAAAGTAGGTGCAAGCTTAAAACTAAGCTTGAGCAATGTTGAGGCATCATTTTGAGACACAGAAGGGCTTGGTAGTCCCCAATGGGTGGCACTGAAGCTCCCACTCGTGCAGTCCTGCAGCGAAGGACCGCACCACTCATCAGCCCGCGGGCGCCAGACGTACCTCACACGCAGGGGCAGAACTGCAGAAGTACCCACGGACCAAAACATCAAACCTGGCTGTTGGGCAGGGAATTCTCTCCCGGTCCCTCTTCGCCCAGCGTGACCAGGTAGGAGGCAACCCGCCGGTGGCCGGGCGGAGGTGGCGAGGGTGGCGAGACGCCGGCGACCCTGCGCGGCTCCGGCGCACCTCGGGCCCCGCAGCGCCCTCGCCCCGCTCCTGCGCCCTTTTTGTCGCCGCCGTCTAAAACGAAGATGTTTTCCAGAGCTGTCTGCCCTGCCGCAGGCATGCCTTCTTAAACTCTCAGTCAGCCGCCGAGCATCTTGAGCAGTCCGAAACTTACTCCCCAGCGGTTCAGGGAAGAGAGGAAGGCCCCTCTCGGGCTGGGGGCAGCAAGGCGCGGTGGTCTGGAGATGTGCTGGACATCAGGCGGGAAAGGACTGGTGAGAACGAGCCTCCGTCCTTGCCGTTCCCTGTCTTCTTCATTTAAGGGCAGAGATCCTAATTTTTTTCAAGAGTTTTGGAGGTCTGGAGAAGTGAAGCAGTTGTATATACGGGTTGCACTAGCTGCTGGCGCTGTGGCAGCAGTGGGGCTTACCAGCTCACCAGCACCTCGACTCCTATTTCATGGCGCCAGAAATGATTGAGTCCGATGACTGTTTTGCACTTTCAGGTAAATATGCCAAGTCCTGAACCCAGGAGTAGCCTCGGGTCTGTTACAGACAGAATGGATATTGGCTTCAGAAAACCTTGAACCTCATGATTATATTAAAAATGTCTAATATATTCAAAGCTCAGATCGTGGTCATTTTCAGATCTTAGAGCAAAATTATCACAACATTTCACCATTTATAGTCACATAAATATGTTGGTCTCCTCTACTGTGCGTCATTTGCACACACTGTTATTAGAATCAACTGGCACCCTCACTGAAATGTTTATAATGACTTCAAGGTATTATGGGAGTTATAGATCTGCCAGCCTGGCACTTTAATTCTTGAGGGCCCATGCTTTTCTTAAAGTTACAAGTGCAGTTGCCACAGAACATCTACATAATGCAGTTTATTCCACTAATTTTTATAACAAAATACAGATGTTATAAAATCATATTTGTCTGTGTGTTTTTATTCTTACTCCCTTTGGAGCATCTATGTATTTTCACTATATTTTTACTGATAAACTACAGCTGTATAATTTCAATCATGTCATTATGGTAGGACAAACTATTAAATAAATCTTAGAGTAGAACTTATTGAATTAAAATTCCTCACCAAAGCTTCTTAGATTCTTTTTAATATTCTATAAACAGTGTAATTTACAATGTCATTCTATCACTTCTATAGCTTTCTTCTTACACTGCAGCATTAGTAGCAGTTGGTGTATTTTCGGTCTTTGGTTTCTTTTTCCTTAGATGTATAGTCACTCTTTTTGCTAGTATAATTGATTTATGTATCCACTGATGTGTGCTGCATTTTAATGATGACTCTTTGTTTTATCCAATAATACTTTTCAATAAGATTGTTTGAATTGCATTTTAAGGACAGGTGTAAACTGATGCTTAGATTTTTAATGCCCAGTGTTGACCCAGGCAAGGTTTTTGCCTGGGAACAGATTTGGACTCAAATAAGAATGTACACTTTTATGCATTTTTACACTTATATACCTTTCTGACTTTAGGCTTACTAAAATGTAATTACCTTTACCCTTTTTCTTCTTTCCTCTACATTAATATGCTATATTTTATGAGGCCCATATCTTCTGTATTTTTTCTTTCTAACAAGTCCAGACTATATTTGAATGGCAGGACAGTTTGAGCTTGACCTGTATCAGACAGCACTGGTCCATTGAAAGCATTGCAACACGGTACTGGTGAGACCAGAAATAAAGTGGTTTTAATAAAATAATAGTAATGGAATGAAAATACATCCATTAAGCACTTTATTATAAGAAAATCCTTCATATGTGGTTCTTAAACAGTTATTGACTAGAGGGACAATAATATGACTTTTTTAAACAACAAAGTTAATCATGTCCTCCACTGAATTATTGGTCTAGATGCTGTAAGAAACAGAAAACTAAAAAAAGTTTGTTTTTTAGTGTTGGGACCTTGTGATAGTTAAATCATCGTGGCAATGTGTAGAACTTGGTATGCAATCATGAGCTGCATCATTGTATTCTACAAATTAGCACTGAGTTTATTTTATTGATTCACTGCAGGTTTTTCTCCTCAAAGCTGCTGTTCCCCATCCCATATGTTTCATTTTACTTATGCATGGTAGTTCCCTGTCAAAGGTGGCAATTTTGGGGGTTTTTTCCTGGGCTTGAGAACACTCAAATAATAATGATAATATCACTTCCACTGTTAATTTTTCATGTATAACTAGACTGCTTCAATTTACAAGACATTTTATACAATATGTGTATTCTACTGTTTCCTCATATGTTTTGCATTGGCCACAGACAAGATAAATTTTAGAAGACTAAGCCATGATGTTCAGAGACTTACAGTCATTATTAAGAACAGTGAGGAATTATGAGCATTCATAAACACAACAGGCCCAAATTAAGACCCTCAGTTCAGCAGCTGGAAGCCTTTTGGGGTTGATTACTACACTCAAAGAGAAAACATGCAAGGAACTACTTGTTCCATATACTCTGCAGCCTCAAGTTAAAGAGACTACAATGGTGTAAAATATCAGTTAGCTTGGGTGTAGATAGTGGAACCTTAACTGAAGTTTATTTATCGTGTTTGACTATGTCCATAAGTTCAGATATTTAACACCTGGATGCTTTTTTAATGTCACAGGATACTCAGAGTCAGATACAAACCAATTCTAATCCAAGCAGATGTTTTGAAGGCCAGGAAAGTAAAAGGCTGTGTCCCGCAGAGCTGGGCTAATAATGGACAGGGAAATGCCCATTTTCTGTTTCACCTTTTATTTATTTCCTCAGCTCTTCCATGAGGGTCAAAGAGTTAGGCAACAACACAGTCATTCAGTACTTCACAGGAGGTTTTGATCTCTCTCTCACCTTGTCTCAGGCCAACAAGCATTTGCAGTAGCTCATACTGTGCTGGCATCGCTGCTGTAATTGCACTAACCCAGAACAGTGTTGCCATAAACATTTCTGTGCTAAGCTTAATAATTCTAATGCTTCATGGAAGCAGTCTTGGTGCAGTTGCATTGATGTAGTAGATGCTGCCAGCGTAACTCACAATAATCTTGCAATCCTTACAAAGCCTGCTCTCTGCAATTTCCTTCTACTTCACATTATTTACTTGGTCTAAACTATTTGCTGTTTCATAGAGTGATAAATACCAGTTCATTTATTTAAAATAAAATAATCTCTTCAGGTATTGATTGGTGCTCTGACTAATCCTCACTTCATGAGTCCATCTTGGGGCCTGTTTGGAAGTTTCCCCATAATGCAGTGCTGCTTCATAGCTGAGCCAACTTCTGTGTTAATATAACAGATTTTCACCTGCAGAGAGGTTTGCTGTGAATTTTTTACATTGTTTATACACTCCTTTAAACTATGATAAACTCTACAGGCATAGAAAGGGCTTCTCTAGCAGAAGCTGGAGTACTTGATGGAGAAGAAGCAGTGGTTAAGAACCTTTGACATTTCAATTTCACTGTTTTTTGGGTTTTTTTTGGTTTTTTTTGCTTATTTATTTTTGCTGTGAGGTTTTGTGACTGAAGAACAGCCCTTGAAGTCCTGGGAACAGAACACCCAAATTATTCTCATTCAGTAGGACACATAAACAGCAAAATAACCCTTCTTGGGGGAAGAAACAACTCTGTGTTGAGAAGGCTGTTGGGCCTCCCTGTCTCCACTGAACAACAGAGCTGCTAATAATGTCAGTGTGCTGACATGAAAGTTGGATCCTACTAGTTACTTTCTTTAGGGTACGAGCCTTTCTTTCTGAACTCAGTACACTTTATTTTTCATCCTTCTTTTTTAGGTCTTCTCATCTTGCTTTCTTATCTTTGCCCATTAATTGCCACAATTTTTCTTTTGTCTCCATATTCCATGTTCCTGTTTGTCCATCTCTCCTGGCTCAGTCTTGTCAGTTCCTTGTTTGATCCCACATTAAAACCACTCTTGCTCTTTCAGTTGTTTTTATTGAAAACAGCATCCCTAAATCCTTCATGTTTATCTGTACATCATAGTTCATAAAGATTGCAGAGAAGGGGTTGAATTTCTGCAGGTTTATGTAATGCCTACTCTATCTGAGACCCTAAAGCCTAAGAAATAATAAATAAAAAAATCCATTTTCCACTGATGTGCTTATTCTGCTTAAAAATGATAAGTTCAAGCAATTAGGAACTCAGGTGACTCCTCATGTAACTACAGTTGTGTGACTAATTATGTTGTCCTTTTCACTCCACTAAAACTTACCCTTGGAAGAGCATGTATGTATGCAAAAGTTAACAACATTTCTGGATTTGCTTGCTTTTGCATTCCTAACAGTTGCTTGCTAATAGGAGTGTGTTTGTGGAAAAAATGGTTGCCTATGGATGCAATCTGACCTTCAGCTGGAGCTGATATCAAGTAACTTTACAGTTTGTCTTCTGACTGTTCACAGTGTTAGGAAAGAGTATTAATGTGTGTTTAACTGGATTCCATGCTTCCATGCACGCAGAACTTACACAGTTTCCTCAATAGTAAGAGTGTTAATTCATACACACGCACACAATTTTGGACACTTTTTTTTGGTTTTTTACCACTGTTTAGGTTTACTTGGCAGGAGTAGAAATGAGGTAATACATGTAAGAAAGACAATAAAGAACGTTTAACACCACCGAAAGGACAACTTCAGCCGGCTTGGCAAATTCACAGACATTGGGAATGCAGCCAAGGACATGGAGATGTAGATGAAGATACTGTGAGGATGGCTCTCTAGTTCAGGACCTGAGCCTGAGAAGTGCACAGAGTCCTGCTGGGGGGCAGTTTCTAGTAAGGTCCCTCTGCAGTTCATGTGGGAATCCATACCGTTTGTTACTAACCAGAAGGTAGAACAGAGTGTAATCTCAGCAGGTTTTCAGATCATACCACATTAGGTGGGAGCAGCTCTTTCCCTGGAGGGCAAGCTGTTGCTCAGAAGGACGTTGATAGGCTGGAGAAAGTCCAGCAGGAATCTCATGAGGTTCAGCACAGGTGAGTGTAGAGTCCTGGCCCTGGGCTGGGAAGCCATCCTCCTTCTATCCAGTCTTGGCATCAACTGTTTGAAAGGAATCTTTTTGAAAAATGATCTGATGGCCCTGGTGGACAAGCAGAGGGGACATGAGCCAGCAGCAACCAGCATTTGCACATTTGCAGTGAAGGGAATCAACTGCATAACGAGGGGTAATAGTGTGAGTGCAGCCAGTACGAAGGAAGTAGTTATTAGTGAGGTGGGTGTCAGTCTCTTCTCCCAAGCAACAAGGGATAGGATGAGGAAATGGTCTCAGGTTGTGCCAGGGAAGGTGTAGATGGGATATTAGGAGAAATTTCTTCATTGAAGAGATTGTCAAGCACTGGTACAGGCTGCCCTGGGAAGTGATTGGGTCACTGTCCCTGGAGGTATTTTAAAGATGCATGGATGTGGTGCTTAGGGACATGGTTTAGTGGTGGACTTGGTAGTGCTAATGGCTGGACTTGATGATGTTAAGCATCTTTTCCAACCTAAATGATTCCATGTTTCTTCTTTAATTAGCACTTGTGAGACTCCATATGAAGGACTCTGTCCATTTTCAAGCTTCCCAGTGCGAAATAGGTATTGACATGCTGCAGTCAGCGTAAAAAGGCTACCATGATAATTAGAAGCCTAGAGCACATGACGAGGAGAGGCTGGATAAAGAGTGGTTGTTCAGCCAAGAACAACAGGCTAATGGCAGGTCTTATTGCTGCCTTCAGGTACTTTTTGGTAAAGTGTAATCAAGATGGAAACACTCTTCTTACAGTGGCTGGATGAGAAACAGAAGATAATGGGAAATTATACTTAGATAGCAAGAGAAAAAAGGAGGGGGGTGGGAAATAAAATAAAAGGAAGCCATAAGAACCAGGACAGTTTATAGACCTCACCATCCTTGAAGATATTTAAAACTGAACTGGACAAGACCTAGAGTAATTTGACATAGTTGGACTCAAGTTGAGAGGAGGGCCGAACTAGATGACCTCCAGAGATCCTATTGAACCCAAACTATTTTATGATTTTACAGCAGTTGAGCACATAGCAATGTAAAAGTGGAGTTAACATCCTTGCTTGTGTTAAAGGACTGTCTAGGACAGTCTACAAAATATGACAATAATGTATGTGGCTGTAATGTGTGAGTTGTATTGATTACAGATACACTTATTTCATAGCTTTGAACTCTTATCAGAATATACTGTGTAGCAACACTGATGCTTCTCTCTTATGGGTTTGTAGCACAGCTTTTATATAGCCATGATCACTAAGAAGATGCTGCCTGATAACAGCAAACAAACCATGATAGAAAGCTAGAGACATCTGTCAAGCACTGTGCCATCTTTATCAGTAAGCCATTTCAGGAAGGAATGGAGAGGAGCGAGAAAGGAATGAGCAAGACCTGAGAAATAGTCATCATCCAGCTGGTAGCTGACTTTCCAGCCCAGATGGTGATTTAATGGTCTGCTCCAGAGGATGTACAAGTAGAATTGCATGTAGATGTTCAGGACAGCACTGTAAGAAAGTAGAGCTGCTAGTTATTATCATGTATTATACTTCTGAGGATAATTCCTCTGAGCACACAAGCAAGGATGCTTGCTACTTGAAGACCTTTTGTCTATGGCCAGACTAACACAATTCAGCTCTCTTGGCTTGTGCTGTCCCAGGAGAGCCTCTTGGCCCATTCCAAGATTACAAAATAACAAAGACCAAAGTCAGAATGTAAAGTGCATGAGAGGAGCACGAATGGCTTGAAATGCATTTTGTAGTGTCGAAATAGAAGTATACTCTGACCTTCTTAATCCTAATTATTATTATTATTTATGAAAGAACAAGTGCTGCTAAATAAAAGATATAATTTTAATTGTAGAATTAACTGTAATTACATGTCATTATGAAATATTTCATAATTTTGTAAGTGCTTAAACTGTTGGTATTTAATGAACATAATTTACAGTAATTCCTTTATTCTTTCTTTGTCTAACCAATAATCATCTTTGTAATAGGTAGTAGAATCGTGAACTGAACAAAACTGAACACATTAAGTGTTCACAACATTTCTATTTTTCTTTTGTTTCTGTAGGAATCCAAAACAAAGTTAATCTGATCAACGGGGATCAATAGAAAAGTGAGTGAAGATTCTTATTTCTTTGAAGCCAGGGAAGGCAATGAAATAATCCTCCTAAACAATGAAGGCCTTTAATTCAGTCTCGAACACTGAAAGGCATTGTGAAGTGGGATTTGCAGTGTTTCTGGTTTTAATTTAAACTGTACAAGCAGGTGCAGTAGTTGGAGGTGAATTACTCTTACTACATTTTTGTGATACTATAAGACAAAAATCACAGAAAAGTCCCAGACCTGACTTATAGACTGTAAGAATAAAAAAAGTCTGAGAAGAAGTCTTGTTTTACCCCCCATGTTCCCATCCCAAATTTTAATGTATCCATCCTCTTTTCTTTGTGGTTTCATTAGGTCCACAAGCTGAAGGACATCTCAGTACTCAGGACTCTGCACCCGTGTGAGCTGGCTACCTCTGGAATGAACACCAGCCAGTTCTTCAGCGTCTCTCTCCTTGGTGCCTTCACCTGAAAAGCTGGTAGTGGACTGAGCTGCAGAGGACCCTTCTGTGAACTTTTGGGACTGAGGAATGCTTAAGACAATATGGGATGGGTCCACCACCCTGAGTCACAGGTTGTTGGTTCATGAGGTGGGTAACACACAGCAGCAGGGCAGGGACTTGCCAGTCAGGACTCTGTTGCACCATTTCCAGGGTCTAGAACTGGCAAGGGGAGTCAACCGAGAGTTCAGGAGACTTGGCATCATTTGGTGACGAGGCAAGTCCAGAAATGTAAATCCAGTCTGGTGGTAGCAGCCAGGGTCCTGGCAACCACCAGACAGGCCCTGGAGTTAGGTGGCAGGTCTGAGGTCAAGCTGGGAAGTCAGTCCATGGATCAGAGCTCAGTCCAGCAGACTGCATGGCTGAGCATGGCTGTGACAGACCTGGAGACAGGCACACCTACAGCACAGCTCAGGCAGACAGTGATGGCCCCAAGTGGGGCCCCTGGTGTGTGCATGGGCACTCATACAGGGCTCTGTACCTAAAACCTACGAGTGCTCTTGGGGCCTTGATCAGCCCATGGAACGGTGGCTGATCACTAATCAGAGAGCAGCAGTAGCAGGTGGATCTTAGCTGGAAGGTGCAGTACTGGACAGAAGAAGGGATGCGAAGAAGGGATGCAAAGAAGGTGCCTCTGGTTCATGGTGAGGCAACCAACCAGGTTGGCCAGAGGAAAGCACAATGGGCTCCCATTTTGATGAAGTTGATGGCAGTGCTTTTATGGATAGCAGGAGGATGATATTTTGACTCTCTCTATTTCTGTCTACTGCATAGGATTGTGAAAATGAAACTTGCAGTAGGCCACCTACTGTCAGTCACTGTTAACTTGTTTGAGGTAAAAGAAGTTCTTATAAATCTTGTCCTGACTTCTATCCCATCTCCTGATTCCCTTACTTCGTGTTCAACTAGAGTCTATTCGGCAAAGAAAATATTAATGTTAAATATTTATGTTCAATATTTCCAGTTCCATATATCTTACAGAAGGAAATGAGGATTGATTGCTTGTTTTCTTTGTCATGATCTTTCACTTTTCTTTGTCTTTCCTTTTCTTGTAATGTGAAAGGAAAATCAACTTTTGAACCTTCGGTTTTTCTTGACCTTAGGCTGAACTTGCTGATTTTGTTACTCTGTGTTCCTGTTTGTAGACTCTAGGAAGGTATAAATGGGCAAAATCAGGCTTATTGTGGATTCACAACTTTAATCATGACTGCAGTCATTGTGAGGACCATTTAAAACGTATTTATTCTACAAGTTTTCTTTGGGGTTTTCTGTCTACCTGCAAGAAAAAATATTGTCCTCCAGCCCACCTACCTCCAGGAACTCAGGGACCCTCAACCATCAAAGCTGCCACAGAAGATTGGTTTCATGGCATTATGGGGAGAGGCATGATGCCAGAGTGTTGTTCTTATCTTCAAATAACATCTCCCTGAATAAGGTCCTCTTTGTTTTGGGAGCCATGGGTGTGTTTTGTATGCACCGTTCATTTATTTTTTCAGTTACATGTTCAGAGATAACACAGGTTGAACTAATTGTCTAAATAAGATTTGGAATTTAACAAATTACAGTGTTCGATAACATAATTTTCTTTGACAAAAACAACACAGGTAGTGCTCTCCTAGTCTGGCAGCTCTGGGAGTTAGAGTTGATGCAGAAGAGCAAGAATGAGATACTAAAAGCATAAGGAAATAAGAAATGTTATTTACCACTATTTCAGTGTCACCAACTTGTTATTTTTATTGTTCTTCAGAATAATGGGATTTATTGAAGCAGTTTATCCTCACATCAGGTAATACACATTATGCTTGAAGAACGAGGAGGATTCAAAATATCAAAACATAAAAAACCACCTTAAATTTAAGAGAAATCCACAGCAAGGAGAACTACTCTTTAAAATCTACCCTATCTGGAACAAGCAGAAAACAAGTACATGTGGAAAAGAATAGTTCAGTTATTAAAACCACACAATATGAGATATTTGCATAGTTACTGCCATGCTCAAATGAAAGAAGATAATTGTGTATATGAAAGGTTTTAAACAGCTGTCTTTGAAATCAAATAAAGAATTAGATAAACATGCTGGCTGCTTTGCATCTGGGATATATACACCAACACTCAATATTAACAAATCGCTAAGGGGTTGTTGGACACCTGAAATTCTATTGATTGCTAAAGCTCAATGATGTCTCAGAGACCTGATCAAAAGAGCAGACAAGCAAACAAGTAGTTATATAGTATTGGGACTCTTAGCATATGTAAAATGCACTGTGGTAAGAGCAAACATTCTGACTAGATAAATAACCTCAGTTTGGTACGGCAGCAGCCATAACAGGAAACTTTTCAAATGTTGATTACATAAAATTGAGGACGATACAGTGAAAAAGAGTATTGTAAATCAGACAGCAGGGAATTTCAAGGATCACAAATCCTTGCCTAATATATATTACAGCAATAAATTCTAGCATGGATTGTTTCTTTTATAACAATGGTTACCAAGAAAATAGGAATTGTGAGCTAAAATTCCAGGGCATTTAAATCATGATAATCTCTAGAAGTTTAATTGTTTTATTTTGCTTCCAGCTTGCTCAAAAGTGAACACAAGTAATTGATATAAAACGGTTTGATTGTATATATTTGTATTTATTTCCTTAGATTCTATGTTAAGTCAACAAATAACATTCTTATTGTAGTTATTATGGTGACTGGAAATAGTCAACTTTATTCCTTCTCATAGATTTAGCATGACCTTATTGACATGTATCTAAAATTCCACTGAAAACTGTGGAAAGATATCAGTACAAAACTGCCTTGTGAGTCAGTCTTAGTGCTTGGTAGAGGTTGTTGATCCTTAGATCTTCTCATTATTACGAAACATTCAAAACACCCAAAACACCAACTGCCTGGAAGATAATAGTGATTTTGAAAAAAATTATTTTAAGATTAACTCCCAGAGCATTGTGCCTTGCTTTTCATCTCACTGGAGTTATTAGTCATCTCTCAGATGGCTTAGCAGGGATGGTCACCATACCATAACCCTGGGCTCTGATTGTGGGGATGTCCTTATGTTGTAATTAGAGGAAAGATATTGCCTCAGAGAAAACTGTAGTATAAACATGTACTGCTCTGGCTAGCATTAATCTATTTTGATATGAAGTGGTCTGGCATCATGGGAAGCCAAAGATTTTCTTCATGTGGTTTACAAACAAAAAGAAGAGCACTGCAAGACTACAGAAAAAACACAGCTCTAACAATGTTTATAATTTGGCCTGAGGTTGACTCCACAGTACCTGCAGGCAATCTCATGCAATGCAAAACACCACCGGTGAATTCCAGTTCTCTGTACAAGGCAGCTCATAATGGATGTTGGCTAGCCATCATGCCCTTATGACTAGTTACATGTCAAAACAATGTTGTGCACAAGTTGACCTTGGATCCCATATATTTCTGGCCAAGTTTTCCCAGAAGAAAAATTCTGATGTTGCACTTAGCATGTTCCCATCCTTTAAAAACAATCCAAAAAGGCAGGCTAGATGAAAAAAATTCGTCTCTGTTCTTGCAATTTAAATTTCACCATTCCCAAAGTATTCAAGATGTCCTGTCCAAAACCAGGACTTCAATTCTATATCCAACTATAAGAGATGCTGGGCAGTAAAGCGTTTCTGCAATTACGATGTTTTAGGACCAGTCTGTGACTATTCTGTTTAAAGGGAAAGGGGAGTCTACAGCTATGCAGTGCCATCTGATGCCACTGACAATGTGACATTGATTATATATAGACAATGATCCTGAGTCGTTGTGCAGTTCTTCAAGAAAGTGTAAGTGAAGATCTGAGCCCATTATTTATTTACCTAGGATGCTACCACAAAAAATTTCAATTATATATCTTTAGGGCTTCACAGCTAAAGTGGAGCTACTCCTGAAGTAAGATGGAAACATTGGTAGTCGTCTAATTCCTCTGGAGTGATGCAAGAAGGAAGTACAATTTCTGTGGCTCATAGGATTGCTTAATACAGGACTGGTTGTACTGGGATATGCTGCTGAGCTGTGGTGTACCAGGTAATCTCACAAGACCCATAGTTATGACTTTCAATACATCTTCTGTTTAAATAATGGCAACATTGCCTGATACTAAGGGCACATAAAAACCTAATTTATTTTATTTTCCTTTTATATGATTGGAACTAATGAAAGTGTCAGGAGGTGAGCAATTTCTTTGCAGAGAGTTTGTTGTTTAATTCCATTACATCAATAAGAAATGAGGTATTAAAATATATTAAAAGATAAATATGACAATTTTCCCCTGTTTTTCCAGTATGATTTGCCTTCACTGTGTCTGTCATTCACACAGAAAAACTTCATGGTATAGATGGTGATTTTTTTTGTATTGTCAGTATCTAAAAAATAATAAGGTATGATGTCTTGGGGTGACTTTATAGACATAGAGATTAGATTAATATGAAATTTTAAATATTGTATTTAGGATGGTGAAACTGTACTGCATGACCTACAATAAATTACTTATTTATATTTCACTTACCTATTACAATCCCAGGAATACATTTCCAACAGTTCTTGTATTTTTCTATCAAACACTTGATATCAGGACCTTGACAAAAGAAAATTAAGCATTATGCTGCCGGGCAGTCTCTTCATTTCACAAACAAAGGAATTATATTTTTAATGAGTCCTCAAGTGAACTTGTGATACTGAATTGTGCTGGTTACTCTTGAATCCTGTGTTTTCACCAAGGAATTATGGAGGAAAATGGAAGGACATTCTCCTCAAAACCCACCCCTCTGATCCACTGTCTGGGTTCCCACTTTTCATTTGCAGAGCCCGGCAAGTGTCAATCTTCTTCCCATGGGGTTGCTTTTTAGCAAACAAAGATAAACTGCTCTCTACTACAAATAGCTGCAGATGGTAATAATAGCACTGGTAAGGAACCAGGTGAATGCCAAACTTTCCTTGAAATGCCCCAGCCCCTACTGATGAGGAGGCTTGCATGTGGCACCAACTTTCAGGGGTGTTCATTTATCATTAACCAACTGGGGAGACAACATGAACTCAAATGTCACCAGAAGAGAGGTAACAGCTCTGGCTTAATGCTGTACATTTATTTCAAGGAATGATTTGTGAACAGAAAGTAGGACTAAGTGTATTTAATAAATAATTTGCTCTGAGTCAGATTCTGCTATGTTTACTCACACAGAAAAATTCCTTATTTAGCAGCTGAGTAAGCATTTCACGTGGAGTGAAATATTATCTGAACCAAGAGAAAAGATCAAAAATTTGCTTTATATTGTGGGAAATAATCATAAACTTTTTAACCATGGCTGACTCTGGTTAGAAGGCATCCAGTACTGGTCAGTAGGGCACTTTATGTTAGTGTGGTCCATGCAGAAGGACTACATGGAGAGATTACGGCACCATTTCTGAGAAATTCTCTGTTGCCGATATTCAAACGACTATTTTCAGTCAAATGAATTGTCAAAGGGACAGCAGGCCCCACACTTGTCCCCTTCTGCGTTCCTGCTTCCTGATCCAAAGCACATTTGAGAGTCCTGTAAGAACTGACACCAAGCAATTAGAAAGAAGCAATGGATTTAAAGTATACAAAGGCAGGATAACATAGGCTATAGAAGATCTCAGGAAGTTCCCAGTCCAACTGCCTGTTCAAAGCATGTTTAACTATGTGATCAAATAGGAATGAGTAAGGCTTTATCCAGTTGGGTCTTGAAAACTTTCTGAGATGGGGACTGCACAGTCTTTCTGGGTAACCTGCTCCCCAGCTTCACTGTTCTCAAGGTGATAAAGTTTTCCTGATATCAAATCCAAGATGGCATATTTTTGGTGGATTTTTTTCCTCTTAAATGACTGTAGGGCTTCAAATGAAACTATTCTTTGTGCAAAAGAAGTGTTAGCTCCCTGAACCTTGTTTTGTGTAGGGTTTGATCCAGAGGGCATTCTCCAAAAGCACTTATTAGCCTGGATCTTCCAAATGAAGCAAATAGATATTTAGACGTATGAGACCTGGGGCTACATCTAGGTTTGGATGGAGATAGCAGAGGTTCTGAGGATCTTGACTCTGGGGGATGTACTCAAAATCTGCCATAGGTACCTTAGGCCTTTTTGCAGCTCCTTTCCTGCTCTTAGGCAAGTAAGACTCATTCTTGGTAAGAACATTCACAAGTTGTGTGGGGCTGGCACTCTTAAGAGCAGGTTTGTGATATGAACAAAAAGAATTTCAGAAGTGTTGATAGCTTGTGTATTTTCAGTTTCATGATCGGAATCACATTAATGAGAACATCTGACTCAGAATGTTAATGCTTATTCTCATATGAGATAAAACAAGTAGACAAACTGATAACAGCATCACGTTTGTGTAGCTGATCTTTTGTCTTTTACTTTTACACAATGCACTATTTCCAGGGAAAACAACAACATCAGCTATAAAACTTCCTTTGGACAGTTAATTAATAAATCGATATCAATTAACTTTAAACCACTGTTAACTACAAAACCAGAAGTTTAAATCAGCCGTAAATTCAATTGTATGTTCCAACCCCCCTTGTGACAAGCAATTTCTAAGAATTGCTAACAGGGGCTGATATGGAGGGTTGGTCTGTGTCACTGTTCTTGTTCACTGTTGCTACCGAACAGAGCATGAGGGATAGAAAGTTCATGAAAACTGGAATGAAAACTTTCTAGATTTTTATATAGCAGCCATCATGTTTCCCTCATTGACAAATTCCTTCAAAACCAATCCTGTACACATTCTTCAGGAAAAATTGCACTCAGACACTTTTTCAGTTAGAAAATCTGGTATAGCAAGTACTTTGGAAGCAGAAAGGGGCTTGAGAGGCAGCCAGTACTTTATAGAAATGACTCCATGTGCATCTGGGCTGGTGGTGCAAGCAGGGGTGGTCATGGGTCAGTGAAAGACTAGAAAGTGCTGTTGCAGGGAAGTTCCTTGGAGGGGACTATAGCTATTAGAGTATGGATTAATTACATGAAAGTAGGGTGATCTGAGGTCATGTGGTTGTAGATAAAGGGGATAGAAGCTATAGGGAAGAGACGCAGATTGGTACTAGTGGATAAATTGCCATTACTGACACAGCTGCAGACCTGAGCTGGGTAGCACAGATCCCTTCTGCCCTTTGTCAGGGAAGGATACCCATAAGCTCCAGCTCCACCATAAGGACAGTTATTGGATGATAAGGTGGCAAGAAACACTTTTACTCTAGTCCTCACCAACCCTTTTCACACTGCCTGCCATATTACAAAATAGCTATGATCAGCTTTACTTGCCCTTTCCTGAACTTCCAGTTCACTCACCAATGATGTTTAAAGGACCCACTAAAAAGGGTGTTCTGACAGGAACGTGTTCTGATTGAAGACATAATGTTTACTGTGGTTCATGGTATTTCTCTACAAAGGCTCTAGGTTGAGCAATATATAAAATGTGTTTTTTTTTCTTTGTCATCCAGGAATCATGTGAGTTTCAGACATGGCTTAATTTAGACCCAGTTCTGAGTTCCTTTTTGGATCAAAATTTGATTAATATCAATGGGTGTTTTGGTCATGCAAAGATTTTTAATTTGCCCTCTGGATATCTGGACTGGCATCTTCTGAAATGCTGACTTGGAATATAAATTCCATAAACAGCTTAAATTTAGAATATTTCCCCCTTACCATACCTACCAAGTATCTTTTTTATCCCGTGGGGAAGAAAAAGCTATCGGAAAATCACAAGCGATTAACGTATTGTTAAAACCTCAGTTCTGAAAGTAAAAATAAACCATGAAAGCTAACCCCCAGAGCATTAAACCCACCTTTAAATACCTACACATTTCATTCCTGAAACTTTTATTGTTTTTCAAGTAGGAAGAATATCTCATTTGCTGCAACCATCATAAATTTTGACACAGCCCCAGCCCCATTATAATGTGCCTTCATAAAGCTCAGTCTTCTCTCCCAGACTTTTTCCTCTTGCTTGCCCGCCCAAGTTGCAATGTATTTTGAAACAGAAAGGCAGTAACAGACAACTGTCTTTCTGTAAGATATAGTGAGGTTATTCTGTACAAATGGAATGAACCTCATTTTTTCATTTCAGATCAAAGCAGACATCTTTTGAAGTTTAGCTATTTGATAAAAAAGGGCTTTATAACAAGCAGATATAGAAGTTAATAGGACATAGAGATATTTTATTAAATTGCAAACCATTATTAATATTGCAGTTTTAACTTGAAAGAAATATGTGAAATGACACCGGAAATTAATTAGATTATTTCATCATTCTTTTACATTATAAACTTTGATACACTTGCATAGATATATAGGTACATTGATAAAAAGACACAAAGACAAACAGAATTTTAATGAGTGGGGAGCTTTTATCTACTATCACTTTGTGACTTAATTTTTTCTGTTTATACTGCCTATTGATTCCAGTTGAAACCTGCTGTTTTAATGTTGTTATTGATATTCTCTCTGGGTTTTCTTCTAATTCTGGCATTGATATTACCTTGATCGGATTTAGTTTATTTGAATTGCCTGTAGGTTTCAGTCTCTGGAGTTTTTCACTGCTTATAGACATGCAAAGATAAAACCTCCCTTTTTATCTAAAAATCCTTGAGAGACTCTGAAAGGTACAGCCATTTTCTGAGAACATTAAAAAGAAAGAGACAACAATCAAAAGGAATATACTTCTCACCTAGTCTAAGACATCATTTCTATACACCCTGAGCATTCTCTGACATGCACAGACTTCTCATCTAGTCAGTTCCATTTTACATTTGGAAACAATGTGTGAAGAAATTGGACTGTCATAAAGTGACAAGTGGTTCCAAGCTCTGTGTCTCAGGCTGCACCTTCACCAGACTGTCTCTGGTCCTGGATAATTTGGGAAGTGAACCTGCATAGTGGTCCATGTTATTTATTTTTGCACCATGGTGAAAAAGTAGGCTCTAGCACACTCCTTGAAGGTAACAGAAAATCTCCCTTCCCAATGAGAGAAGTCGATGTGTGAGGGTGGGTGGGGTAAGTGAGGGAAAACTCACTGTGTTTGGGCTAGAGGAAATTTCTTTACGTTGTTCCAGAGAGTTGCTATTTGATAGATGCCCCATACCTGAAACATTCAAGTCCAGGTTGGATGGGGCTCTGAGCAACCTGATTTAGTTGAAGATGTCCCTGCTTGTATCAGGGGAGTTGGAATGGATGACCTTTAAAGGTCACTTCCTATACAAACTGTTCTATGTTTCTGATTTCCACAAGTTCCCTGTGGCTCTAAGAAAGAAATCGGAAAAATAATATCTAAATTAAAAAAAAAAAGAAATTCCAAACCATTTTATCTTTTAAATTATTATGTTTCCATTCTTGTAAAAGTAGAACAAAAAACTGACAAATACTCATAACTCACTTTTCTGCTTTTTTATTTCTCTGTTTGTAATTTATTTGCTTTTTTTCTTAGCCTTTGTAAGTTTTTTCCTTTATTTTTCTTTTCTTTTGGCTCGACTTAGTCCTTGTTCCTGTTTTGTTTTGTTTTCCCCTGCTTTCTTCTTGCTGTAGGCCTATAGTTTATTTTCATCTCTTTGTTCTGATTCCTTTGTCGTGTAACAGTACACATTTTTGGAAATAATTATTTTGCAAGAAATAATGAATATTTTCAAGTCTGTAATTAAAGACAGGTAAATACTATGAATATATGTGTAAACATGTGCTGTATTTGCATGTGATTTATTTCTTCTGTCCAGCTGTCACAGGCCATTTATATTAACAATTTGACAACTCAAAAAATTCCCTAGGATATAACTGAGAGCCTGTGCAGTACAGGGTATTCATAGACAGGAAGAAGGCTCAGAATTGTTCTCATGGCTTAACATTGAATTGCCTTGATATCACAATAAATTTAGTTTTTAATAACTTTAAGAGGGAAGGGTAATAGAAAAGTGGAGATTGTGCAAAAAAAAACCCTCTAAAGTAGAAAGACTGTGATGGGCCATTGGCAAGCAGCACAGAGGGAAGGGAAGGGAAGCACTTTTTGCCTTTTACTAGTCTTCCCTGTGGATCACCTGCACTGGGCCAGCAGCACCACTCTCTACAGGCTGTGTGGGCTGTACTGTTAGAATTGCTTCTGACAGTAGGAATGAAAATGGATTGTAGGGGAAAAGGAAGGGACCCAATGAATCCACCTGCCAGTCCAGCTTTCAGGAATCAGACAGATACGCCATAGAGACCACCATTTACCATGGCCAAATGTGCAGTTATCCTTAGTTATAATTTTTGAGCTCATTTAATTTTTTATTTACTGTGAGAATGAGTTCTACAGCTGAAATATGCATTTTATAAAAAAAAAAATCCTTTTGCTCCCTGATAGTTTCTCTGAATGCCCCCTTGTTCTTCTGTAGTGAGAGACAGTGGATGAATATTTTTTATTCACATTATCCATCCTCTTAATGATTGTGCAGACAAAGTTACGTCTTTTCTAAGCTGAAAAGTCTGCTAGGTACTCTTTCCCAGGTAGGAAAAAACATGTACCTCTGATCATCTTTGCAATTGTCTAGTTTTTCTGGTTTGGTCTTTTGGATACTGCGCACAGCATCCAGCATGTGGGTTTGGCACGTGTTTACAAAGTCTCATAATGACACGATGACTGTTGTTCTCAGTTTCTTTCTCAATATTACTGATATTCACTGAGCACAGTGCACGCACAAATATGCACAGTAACTTTGGGATCTATTTTTTAAGACCCCGACTTTAGATGTTTCTAGTAATTACCCAGGAATGAATGTAAATTCTCTCTGCTTGTTTGTAGTTAGATATAGTCTTCTCATGTGCATAGCTGTGCTTATTAAGACCTAATTTCGCCTGACTTCTTAGAACTTGATTAGTCAATATAATGAATTTTCCATTCCAGATTTTGCTATTCTTTATCTGTGTCTTCACTGAATTTGATTTTTCCTCCTTTCTCCTTCATTCTACTGTCTTTAACTTCACTTATGTATATTTAAAAACATGTATCTCAGTACAGGTCCATGTTCATCATTGGTAAGCTTTAGACCGGGTCACTTGATGAAATTCTGAGACTGAACATTTATTTCTAGTCTTTGTTTACTCTCTGACAACTATTATTTATCAATGAGAGGGCCTTATCTTTTAATCCAGAACAACTTAGTTTATTAAAAAGCATTTGGTGAAAGACCTTAAAAAAACCCCAGGTGTTTTCTGCCAACAAAGTTGTTTTACCTCTCTACTCATTGACTTTTTCAATAGTTTTGGGGATTATGACTCCTTTATGAAATATTATGTATTTTATTTACCACCGATTCTGTTTCTACCAATTTTCCCACTTGGGCAATCAAACTTACTGCTCTGTAGTGTCTGGGGCAATTTTTAAAAAAATGGTGTCATATTTGCTGTCTTCTCTCTCTTCAAAACAGAGGTAAGTTAAACAATAGGCTACACTCTTGATTTCCAAACCTTTTTCTGAAGCCTTTTCATTCTCTGATTTGTCATATTTCTTTTCCTTTACTTTGTTCAAGAAATTTCTACAACTGATAGTCCTGTTTGGGGCTTCCTACCAGTTTTATATTGGTGAGAGTCCACTGACTTTCAGGTAGCTTCTCATATATTTCTGGAGTGTCAGAACATTAGCAACTTGTATTATGTGGAAACTGTTGTTTCTAACCATTCCCTCTGCATTATTTACTTTCTCATTTCTGTTTCGTTGTAATTAGAAAAGTCATTTGCCAGCTTCCTAATAGGCAAACAGTTAATCTCAGGTTGGCAGGCCTTGAATCAACTCATCTCAGACTCTAAAACACTCAAATAGTCTGTTGAAGATTGGTTGTTAGTATTTATTTGCTAACTGGCAGTCAAATATTTAATTGTTGGATTCACTAACACTTAACTGTATCACACAAAAACTTCAGCTATCTTTTAATTTTCACATCATCTTCATTTTCACCTGTATTCTGCTTCTTAAGAAGATTTTGAAGCCTCAGGTGTACCAAATCAGATGCAACTACAGAATTCTGGCACCTTTTAAAGAAGTCAGAAATATGATATACTTGTGGTTCAGCCACAGACACCAACCAAGCCCCACATAGCCACTCACTCACTCCCCCACCACTGGGATCAGGGAGAGAGTTGGAATGCTAAAAGGTAGAAAACTTGTGGGTCAAGATAAAAATAACTTAATAGGGAAAGCAAAAGTAGAACATGCAAGCAAAGCAAGACAAGTGATTCACCACTTCCCATGGCAGGCAGGTGCTCAGCCTACTCTAGGAAAGCAGGACTCCACCACACCTAACAGTGACTTGGGAAGACAAACTCCATCACTCCAAACACTCCCCCACAAGAAGAAGGGACCACCTGCAGTGCAAGACTGGGGAGGAGGAGGAGGAACGATAAGGACAGACACTGGAGACCTTGGTATGAGCAGAAGTGGAGACTACAGATGAGGATATGCATGCAGAGGCAGACATCTAAGCAAATGGAAAGAGTAGAGACAAGATTCTTGGGGAAATAAATAGAAAAAGCAATTTTAGAATATTCCCTATCTAGAACCTGTCATGGAAACCAGATTTACTAACTTCTACCTTTCCTATGGTCAGTGAACAGGCTTGAAACCCACTGGTTAAATTGTGCATCATATAAATTTATTAATGGTTAATCAATATATTCCATCTGCTATCATCAGCACTTCTGCTGTTAGCTCAGTTTGAGTGGTATATGCTGTGATTCCAAAAGCACAAATCCTACTTGTGTGCTCAGTATTAATGCCAATATAAAAAATTTAAAATCTGTGTGAAAAGAGCACTGAGATTGTAAAGTCAAAAATAGAGGTGCTTGAAACTCCTCAGCCTAAACACATGCACATGCTCCTATTTTTGTCTATTTTCTGTAGCTATTATTCTGCAGATTTTAATGACAGACACAGAAGAGGCAAGACAGAGCAGGACAGCGTCACTCAGAGCTTGCTGACTTCCAAAGGTGTCTCCTCTGAGGGTGAACCAGCTTTGTGTGCCTGATACCTGTAGCATCTGTGCCTCATGTATTGCAGTGAATAGGGCAGGGGGATACGGAGGAAAACAGGCACAGCCTTGAAACCGGAGAATGAGAATGTCTCTGCCTCTACCAGAGACTTAGACAAAGACTGGCATGTAATCATTCCACCTGAGCAAAAGTCCTGTTTTTCTCATGCTCGGTGGATACCTACAAAGGACTCTGAAGCAAGATTTGTGGAAGCATGGAATTCTTACTTCTGGAAACCAAAGAAAAGCTGACTGTTCTCGCCTTAGACAGTTTTGAGCACTGAGGGAAAAAAACCAAAACCAAACAACCCTCCAAACAGACAAACAAAAACAGTAACAAAAAGAAGGAGAAAAGAAAAAAGAAAAGTTGGATCTAAATCTCTCAAGTGAGCTTACTGGATCATTTTGACTATTTTTGCCTGAGGTTTTTCGCCTGTAAAAGGATGGTAATTTTTCCTCTTTTCATACAAATACAGCAAAGAATTGTAACTAATTACTGGTCATGAACACAGTTCTGCTCATGAAGGAAGAAATTGTCCTGTATATAGTGTGTATTTGCTTGCTTTTGCTAATTCAGTTCAAGGAGCTGAGCACTGAGAAGAGAATTAATTCAGTGTGAATATAACAATTCAATAGTTAGGCGTTTAGTCTCAGTTCATGTCAACACAATGATATAATGATTCATCCTATTCCAAGCAGACACTTACACAGAACAAACCACCCTCTGTAGCTGCTGGACTGTCTGTCACTGGTTACTGAGGAAGCAGGGATGATTAGTTCAGACCAGATACCCAAGTTTAGGAGCCTGTGGAGTCAGTGAAGGTCAATAAACACTGTGAACAAGTACCCATGATTTGGGAACTGGACAAACTGATTTTGTCTAAAACCTTTCAAATTTAATTTTTGCAGAGATTTTAGGTAAGTAAAAACCAAGACTTTGCATTGTCCTGGGTAATACAGCAGGAGGAATTGCTCTTTGGTGCAGTTACAGACTAAGTAATGAAAAAGGTGGAAATAAAAAATGTTATTCCAGTCATGTAGAACTTCTGTAAACAAGATTGAAGTGTTTCAGCTGTTTGACTGAGATGATGAGGCGAGCATCTGGAGCCTACATTCTAAAAACACATTCCATCATATGGTTTTTAACCATCAGAAATGATCAGTTTATATTATTTTCTGATGTTAAAGCATATTAAAAAAACCAGTGTATTAGCTACTGTGTATCATTACACAAGGTGTGTTACATATGAACCGAATATCAAGTCTGGTGATGGAGAAAGTCTGTTTGTGTCTAATACTGTTCCCTGGAGAAATTGTTCAAGAGCTGTTCATCCTTGTGGAAAGATTACTCTGATATCAGTGAGACTTATCTGCTGTGTAAGTGCCAGTTGAGTTGTAAAGCTTCTCCAGGGCATTTTATCAGGTGTTCTTACTCAGCATCAATGGTCTCTATGAGAAGAGAAAGAGCTGAGAAACAGAGCTTGGTTCATCAGGTTAAAATAAATGGATCTGGTAAATGCCTTTTCAACCCTCTCCTACAACTATAAACCTAAACCTAAACCTACAGCATTTCTATTTTACTTATTTTGTTCTCTCCATTAATGCTGAGTATTACTTAAGAGGAAAGAAAAAAGATGTGCTAAAAGATGTGGATCTCCATTTAAAGAACTGGTTTTCTTGTGCTTATGCCAAGAGTTTCATCTTGGAAATTCTTCAGATTCTGTCCTTGGACAGATTTATATATGGGATTTTCACATATATTTCAGTGAGAGTTTCACACTTTTATCTTACAGAAGAATTTGACCTCTGGGGTTTACCTTTCTTGGGACTAGTTTAGGAATATTAGCTGTACTATGTCCTGAAAATATTTCATGCCCATTGCTGCCTGACTGAGAGTAATTCAGATACCACTTTGTCAGAGACTGAAAGTGGATTTTGTAATCCTTTTGAAATCTTTCCTTTTTTTTGATGTCTGTTTGTTAATCAAATTGGAAACAAAATGCACAAAAAGTTGAGACTCTCAGAGTAAAATACAGCACTGTTAGCTAGTGGTTGAGAGTGGAAATGTAAGTCAAAAGTTCTGTTATAGCCTCAATTAAAGATTCTGTCTATGGCTTGGGAAATATCCCTTAGGACTGGAACTGTTCCCACTGTTGTAACTAGAAGGTAGAAACAAACATTTTTTTACAGCTGCTCTTTTTTTTTTTTTCTGCTATCAGGTGCTAATTTTTCCCATCTACCATTGTGGGAAGGTTTTTAGATCTCTATTTGATTTTCTTTGAGAGTCCTGAGTAGGTGGAGAGTTCTATCCCCTTGGTATTGCATTTTGTCTATTTTTGCACATCTGTAAGTTGTTGTATCAATGTAATGAGATTGTTTGTTTCTTTTACTGCTTGTGAAAGAAAGCACAACAATCAGGCTTTAAAAAGACGTTATTATAGTAGCTGGGTTTTGTCCCTTGTTCTCCTAAATGCCTAAGTAGTACTGAGGAGAGAGGACTGAGAGATATTCCTCTAAAATTTTGGGGGGAAAAGAGTTGATCTAGGCAAAATAATAAAGCAGAGGAAAGAAACAGCAAAGAAAAAAATGGAGCTGAAATTGCTACTCGCAATTTTTTCCCCATAATTTCACAGCCTCTTTTCCAGCTAGCAAAATAAACAATTAAAGGCCTTCTGTTTGATATATTATTCAAGTTAATGAGCAAAAGCACGTTTGTTACTCTCATAATGGAGCTGAGAGAAGTAAATCTGTTGCAAACTTGTCATTGTTTGATTCAAGGCTGAGGATTAATATTCTTGTTTCAGATCAAGAGTATCCCATTTCAGTACAACAAGTTGCTATTTTGTGAACTTATGTTTGGCAGAAATCAGAGTGTTCACAAACAGGATTACATGAAATTAATAAAAGGTATGAAACAAAAGCAACTCATTCATTTTTGATGTAACTTTTATGTATTAAATCCTAGGGAAAAAAACCCCAACACCACAGAACACCCCATACAATTTGTAAGAAGCCTGCATAAAAATGAGAAAATTAATTAAAAATACTAATTCAACATAAAATATATAAAGAAGTAATTGTTGCAACCTCAGTATGTATTGGATTTAGTCTTTTTCTGACCTACTGAGTTCCTAATACTTCCATAAACTCCCAGATAGTGGACTCCACATTTTTGTGCTTGTTGAACATTTAACTCTCCATGTCCTTTGGGAACTTCTGTGCTCACCTATGAACACCTAAACTCGTACAAGAACAAGCTGCACTTTCTGGAATGGTGCTCCCACTAGTCAAAGCCATGGTCACATCAGTCAGCTGTAGTTTCTAGATTGTGCTTTGGTAACAACAACTCTAAAACACATACGTGCTTTATGAAGAAAATGGGGATGGTCCACTCAATTAGCTATGCAGATGGAAACTGAATATTCAGAGTTTCTTTTGCATATAGAGAATCTTTTTCACTTTGCTGTTTATCCATTAGGATGGGTGGAAATGAGTCAACATTTTTGGTGGCTAAAGTTCAAACCATATCAAGCTATTTAAACAAATTGTAAATTTTTTTTGGTTTTATATTTAAGATATGGAAGATGTGTATTAAAGACATTCTAGCTCCTAAATGTTATTTCTGGCATCTCCTGATGTTCCTGAACTACTGAGTTCTGGTTTGAATTTTAATTTGTCAATCTGCACAATACTTGAAAGAGCAATCTATAGCTAACTGTATATCTTGTCAGAAACAGTGTATTGTGTTTCAGAAGTTTTGAGTTTTTGAATCTCTTCCCTTTTCTGTGCTATTTTGGTTTCTAACGCTGTTTTTGTCGTACTACTGATTCCAATAGAATACTTTCCAAGTATTAATAATATCCTTTCTTGGCAGCTAGGCTTGGGACTGCAATGGCCAACAGAGTTGAAAAGAAAGTAATATTAATAACTCTAATTACCATCCTTATAGGCTAAATGGAATGGAAGAATTTCTAATTCCTCTTTGGAATTTATAATAATTTACCTGCCAGCTGACCTGAAGCATCTAGCCAGACCACTATTATAAATGACCGCCTCTTATCAGTGTTTGCTTCATGTGGGATGAAAGAATTATTTACCATTACTGCTTGTTGATAATGGTGATTAGTCTGCATGTCCTACCTCTGCGGAGGAGCTTACAGACAGGAATTGTACAATAAATGAACCTGTGACCTCCAGGAGTTACATCAAAAAATAAACATCCCTGAAATATCCCTGGTTCAAAACATGTGAATCACCAGACCTGTCCCCATTCCAGCTTCCCTCCAGCTCAGAGACCCACCCAATTTGGACAGGAAGTTTAACTTCAAGAATCTCGGGGTTGATAAAATGATGGAAAATATTCACTGTGCTTAGCACTATCTTTTTATTTTTCCCCCTATCTTTTTCTTTATATACAGTAAAATATTGTGTAAATAAAATTTCTATTTAATATGCCTTTGCTTGTGGGTTTTGGTTTTTTTGGGTTTTTTTTTGTTTTTTTTTTGTATTGCTTGTAATATGTACCTCAGGTTACAGTAATTTAAATTTATTTGCACTGTCTGCAAAACCTAATTTTTTTTTTTAACTGCAAGAACAAAGTGTTGGTCTCATTGATCCCTTAATTAGGTGTAACTACTTTTACTGAGAATAAGACACTATTAAGCAAAACTTTCCTTGTTATAATCCCTCAAATATGTGTACTTGGGTACAAGAGTATAAACCAAAAGGTGTAATAGTATTCTAGAATAAGCAGCACAGGGAAAATAATCACTGTCATGTAGAAGCAGAGCTGGGTTTAATCTGTAATACTAATGCTTTTTATATGTAGGTTACTGTATGTGAAATGCTACAGTAATTGCCTCCTTAAAGTATTATCTTGATTTCTCATGTAAAAACCAAGCTGTACACAGTAGCTTGAATGGCTGCAAATAGCCTTTTTTTCAGCATGTCTGTGGAAATGATCATGCCAATTATCTTTTCCTCTTAAGCTGAATTTAGTTGTTATTCAGCATGTTTTTGTAACATGTCTGGTGGTGTCACAGAGGATTTCCATCCAGAGACCGCATGCATGTTTTTCTAGGGCTTATGTCAAAAACCCAAGTTATCGAGACAGAAATTCTTCCAGTACCTGGTGCTAGAGAACTCCTACTCCATTTGATTAGTAGCCAGGTAAGCTTCTGGGAATTTCTCTAGGAATTACATTTTTCTGCTGTCTTTGGAGCGCCATATCCCTTGGAGCTAATGTCATCTGCAGATGGGGTGACTGGAAATGCAGGTTGGAGGAACAACTGTCACACACAGGAACCAGCAGGGCAATGCTGAAGTGAGAAAATACTGTTAAAGGGAGCTTACTCTCTTCTAGTGAGCTGCATACATTATACTGCCCTTACTAGGGAGAGCGACATAAATCCCATGATAGGAACTTGCCTCTCTGGAGAATTAATATCCCACTTTAAGTATCTGGGCCTGTGGGCGTGTTTGTGTTCATAAATCTGAGTGGGTGCATAAGGGCTCAGATCTTGATGTTCTTAAACTTGTTCATGCAGATGAAACTTATTGGTGACAGTGAGAATTAAGGGCTACAAATCTGGCTCCAAAAGTTGCCAAACAGGTATCTTTCCCAAGGCTGATTGAAATCAAGGGGAAGTCTTTTGGATCAGGCTTATGGTGTGAAAAAAGAAAGGTGACCTGCTGGTCTTTTACTTCTTTCTGCAAGCGGTTTTATTCAACATAATGTTGAGAAGAAGCATTGCCAGAGTGAAAACTAGAAAACTCACATTTAAAAGATATTCTATCCCAGTTTATTTTCCACCTTGGGATCTGCCTTTCACTCATTCATTCATTTATTCATTCATTCTTGAAGTTCCAAAGTAACAGCAAAATTGTAATTCAGCAGTCTTTATAAAGTTTTTCCATCCCATGTCTAGGACCAGGCATGGGAAAGTCTGGCTGGGTAGGCATTCTAGAAGCCAGTTTGTGCTAACACAGAACAGCTGGAACATTAAGGCCTCTTGCAGGACATGTCTAAAGTCCAGCTGCCCAGGGGCAGGTAGAGATCATCTTCACAGCCCTTCTGCAGCTGCCGTGGTTTCAGCCACTGTGTCTGTGTCATCCCATATCCAATTATTGCATCAGAGGGCTGCAGCATTCCTTATGCAAGAAATCTCTGAATGCTAGCCTGCAACTCCTGAGGGAATGGTTTCTCACAGCTTCTCTCTGCCTTAGAGGATTTATATACTCTGAAGAGATCATTTTAGTTTTTTTAAGATTAGAAAAAAGTATTTTTTGAAATGTAATAGCATTTCAGGATTTAAATAAGGATGCTCTTAACAAAACAGAAATAAATTTTTGCCTTGTCTGCTTCCTGCCATCCTTGGTCTGGAAAGAAAAATATTCATCTGCTATTCTAATTGCTCTGTGGGGGCAAATAATTTATATATGAGAGATTATTTAAAATAAAAGGGGCATTCTCCATCTCACTGTTTCTTATTTAAGCTCTAGATCACAGTTATGACTGCCTTCCCTAGAGAAAGAATGAACATGTATTTAAACTGTAATTGATTTTAATTAAAAATAACTAAATATGTACAACTTAAAGAGTTATTGTTTCTAAATGAGAAATATAATTGTTCTTCTGTCTACTGCATCATGATGAGGTATTTGGTTGGGAATTTGATATAATTGTCATCTGCTGGGAGGTGACTGTGGGAGATGGCCTGTATATCTGCAGGCAGGTACCAAATTCTTCCATGCAGGATTATAGCTCATGTTCTTCTGAAGTCAGCTGGAAGTTCTTTTGTTGACTCCAGAGCCACAGAATTATTCTCCTGCAGAAAAAAAAAAAGTTTATTTATTCACTTTTCTAATCAGTAGAATAGGTTCAGAATAAGTAATAACATGAACAAATTAAGAAATCAAATACATAATTTTTATTCCCAACATGTTGTGCATGTTAAACTTTGAAATAACTGTATCTTTCCTGTAAGTTTTTCTCCTCAATAATTCAAAATGCATCTTAAACTCCTAAATTACCATTAGTGCTGTGTTATTATTCTGTGACCTGGCATATTTTGAACCTCTTCTAAATTTTAAGCTTTCTATTTTTCAAGGTGTCACCAAGATCCCAGAGTATCAGCACTCTCCAGGAGACACAGACGAGTTCAGGGAATGCAGAATTACATGTTCTTATCATTACACCTGAGGTCATATCTGTTGGTGCTAGAGGTTTTTAGGGCATCATCAGCCACCAATCCTTTTTGAGAATCATTTGGATTCAGGGAAGAAACATAAACTGATCTCTTTCACTCACCCACTAAGTTTAATAGGATTTGTCTTCTCTGTACTGTGGGTTGGTCCATTGATAAACAAGTGTTACTGGAACAAGTGTATTATTTTAAAATTTCTTTATCTGTTAGACTATGAACTCTATTGTGACTTACAGTTGTGATTTTAAGCTGGTTAAGACACATGGAAAACTCACATTATTTCATTGGCTTTAGATTAGACTTCTAGGCACAAGCTCATGTCATTTAAAGGTTGACAATACTGAAGCAGGCACTCGAAAAGGTGCTTGTTTTGTAGGCAAAATGCATTCTAAGCCTTCTGGTTAAAAACAGTATTGGTTAACTTAAAACTATGTATGGTGCTTGATGTCAACTTTTACTGCTCTGAACATAGACCCTGCTGCTTCTCTTTCTCTCACAGTCTTTTCTTGACATTAAAAAAAAAATTACATCTATATATTTTATATATATAATTTATATTCTATATATATTATTTATATTTTATACATATGTTTTATACATATTTATTTATATATATAATTACTGTACTTAGGGGCCTTGTAGACATCTCAGGTATATATTTCCTGTTTTGTTTATGCTTGGGTAACATATAGGAGTGGGTAAAAACCATTTTCAATACAAGAAGCATCACTGTGACCTGAAGCTTTCTGTTTTAACCCCTTCATTTCACCAAAGAGTAGTAACTATTGTAGTAACTGCACCATCTCATTCTATGATAACCTTTCCAAACAGAATGATACAAGAATATTATTAGTAGTTTAGTATCTGTTAGCAAGTTCTGCAAACGCTTAGATAAGTTTGGTTGGGGATAAGATGTTTGGAAGTCAAATGAATAGTGGATCTTGGGTGTGAGATTCTGTATAGATTAAAAAAAAGCAAAGGAATGGTCTGGGTAGCATTTTTCTGATCATGAACATGGATTTGTGTAGATGTTCTTATCTGTAGGTGAACAAAGTCCTTCTTAAATCACAATCTCTCTAATTAGCTTAATTTTCTTGTTTCTTAATTACAACCTTAAATATCCTCTACTTCTGCTGTTAGGTATTCCATCTTCTTACATTTATTTTTCTTTGTGTATTACCCATTTAATAACTTTCCACTTCACTGTATAACCCAAATTTTGTATGCTCTGTTTGTATTGAACCGTTCTTTATTTATGCATTTCATATTCTAATTTTTTTTCATTCTTATGGAATCTTATCTTTTCGGAGGACTGAATTAAAAAAATCTGTGTATCTCAACCAGAAGATCAGTTCATAATAAAGAAATTGATGAGCAAAACTGTGGTCTCAATTTGCCTTTTTACTTCAAAATCTATGAGTTATTTCAGTGTAGGAATCATAATTGTGTCAATCATAATTGGAAGTCTCTTTTGCCATATTTTACATACAGAAATATCAAATAAGGCTAATATTGTTCAGAAGTAATGTAGGGATATTTCTATTTTTGGATCCCCAAGTGAACACATGAATGTGCTATAAACCAAAGATCAATTCCTTCCCACAAAAGTGAGCAACAATCTTTTTGAAAACTTTTGGCTGTGAAATTTTACTAAGCATCAGGAAAGATTCCTGTGAGAGTCAGGAACACAGAGGTATTTTTAGAGCAAACAGCACACCTTGATCATAAAGTTTCCTTTGTATGAAGCTGGTCAGTGTACTGGGTCATGTAATCATCTGCCTGGAAAGACAGATTCAGATAGTAGATGTTTATTGAAATCTGTAACTCTGTCCCTTGAAAAGTTGATAGCCTTGTGTTGTTCAGTCTACTGCTGCACAGGGAAATTAATAATGATATTATATTCTACCAGTAATTGTTACAAGATTTGACTAGAATAGCGGTGTAATAATAATTGTTTTTCTATAAATTGACTTATAATATGTGACAAAAATACTTTGTTGTACAAACATGTCATATCCTCTTCATGCAACGGAGTCTTCAAGCCTGTCTTGTGACCAGTGCTCAATCCCATAGTTCTGAGCTACAAAACAGGACAAAAGAGAGAGTAGAATCTATAACCTGAAATGTACCACAACGCACAAGGAAAGCTCTTAATCTGTAGGTTTTTTTAAATAAATTAAATTTTTAAATAAATTAAATAAATTCTTTACAGATTATTAATTGGAACATGGCATATTTACACAAAATCTATATGACCAATGGAATCACATGCCTCTTCTGTAAACTCCTACGTATATCACTGCCAAACCTGAGATCCTGGTTCACAGGTGTTTATGCATTTGTGGAGGGAGGATTGTATATGACCACAGAATTAAAAACTACCCCTATGCATGTTCAGAGAGCCAAGTAGGATAAAGTTTCCTTCCCACCATTTTAAATCTGCCGCTTCCTAATGTCAGTGTTTGACTTTGTAAATTAAAATATTTTAAATTATTTTTTTGCTCATAATGTATATAGTTCATGCTCTATTGTAGCTGATGCATTACACACATTGTTATTGTAGCTATTGTTTATGTATTAAGTAATATAAATGCAACAACTACAAAAAATCTTGAGAAACACACTGAGAGAGAAATACATATTTACAATCAAGCAGGGCAAATAGAAATGCTTCCCCCAATCATCTCTGAAAGGTTTGCATAAAATTCCTTTTTGCTTATGTTCCAAACTCTCCACACAGCCTTTTAATGAAAATTCATGCAAGTTAAATTTTGTTCTTTCAAGTGTTCATGGAAAGTGAATTTCAGGCTTGCAGCCAAGATACATTTAATCATGAAACAAAATTAGTTTAATTGTGAAACTAAATTTGTTTGGGGAAGAATTAGAAGTATGCAACTTAATGTAATCAGGGAATAGAAACAATAGCCTGCTTTAGGTGGCCAAGGAAACAAAACTTCAGACTGATGATAGTGGCATGTCATATGTGGCTATAGGCACGATAGGCAATTTGCAAGAAGGCTAAAATACACAAGCAGATTCCACAGCTGGATAGTTCCAAAGATTTCAGAATAGAGTACAAGTGCCTGAGCTTTTGCAGGTGTTTTTCTGTAAATTTGGGGGCAGTGGATACTATCACAGAGCTTGTGTATTTGTTTCTACTAGTCTTCAGGCTTGTCACAGTTCTGAATAAGTTTCTCCTATTTGACCCAACCAGTCTGTTGATTAGGTCAATGTTACATGATATTTCAGGTCAGTTTGGGAGACTATTGTTTGCAAGAGCACAGTGCCTAGTGATATTGATATTATTCACATACTGTTTGAGATGTATACTTCTGGATGTATTTTCAAATGTTGGACAAGTCAACTGAGTAAGCCTTCATAAAAACATCACATCCAAAATTAATATCTTGTAAAATTGAAGTTGAGAATTGAATTCTACCTCTACCTCTATCTGTGAGAGCTCATATAAGCACTTCTTAGTTATGTAGCACTCACTAGAAAGGATTAACCATTCTGTAGTGAAACTTACAAGTATTAAGATCAAATTTCTGAATTCTGGACAAGTACCAAAAGCTCAGATTTTTATAAGTAATTCCAATTATTAATGCAAAAAATAGATACCAGTGACTTCGGAGAAAGACGTTCTATTTTGGATACAGATCTAATAAATATGGTGACAAGATAGGTTTGGTTTGCTTGGTTTTTTTTTTCCTTCACTTCTTGTCAAGAAATCACTATTGCATAGAGATCAGCTATTGAAAATTTTAATCCTTAAATTAAAGAACCCAAAAACCTATATAGCTATAAGTGGATGGAAATAGAGGGTGATGGAATAAAATAGAAACCTTGTTACTGTTTTAATTTATTAAAACACAAACAATGGGTCCATCATTACAGAAGTGAACTATCTTGAAATAAGATAATTTCTTATTTATGTCAGCCATCTGATATCAGTGACAAAAATGCCTCTGGGCATATTGGTTGTCCTCATTGACTATAGGAGCCAAGATTGCTACAGAGCAGATGATCTATTTCACCTGCTTTACAATGATAAAAAAATTTAACATTAGTGCTCTTGCTGCTAAGTGCTAGTGTAGATACATAAAGAAAAGGTTCCAGGGAGGGATGCCTCAAGAGACACCAAATAAACAAAATATGCAGATGAGATAAACCACAAAAGAGTGACTGCGATAAGCCAGGGTTGGCAGGCGTTTGAGATTTCCTTGTAATTGGAGTCCAGAGCTGGATAAAGAAGGCAGGAATAAGGCCCTCCATTGAAGTGAGTAAGTATGGAAGGGAAGATAGAGAATTCACCAGTGAGGAGCACCAGATTTATTAGGCCCCAGGGCTGCAAAGTTAGATTGGAAACTAGGTCTAGAGAAGCAATGGTAAAGAACATAATAATCTGCCTGTGTCCTTTGTTACCTAAGTGAGATAGTTATGCAGGAGAAAGACATAATTTGTTTCAGGAAGAGGGAGATTGGTCTGTGAAAGCTTTTGTTGCTGGCAGAATAAAATCAGAGGCCAACTTTATAGAAGTTATAAAAAATAGGGAGGATGGAATTCATTTGACAAACCTTAAGCTCATGTAAGGCTTTATATGTTAAGCAGGTGAAGGAGAATCTGAGGAGGGATGAAAAAGGTGACATTTATGTAGTTATTAACGAGCAAGAAAATCTGAATAGCAGCATACTGAATATATTACAGCTGAGGAACATGTTTGCAGTCATTAAGATCAGAAAAGAGAGGACTGAAGAAGCCAAGATGTGAAATGGTGAGAGATTTTGCTGTGAATAGTGGTAGAAAGATCAACAGTTTAAAACTGTGCAGGAGGTGAACTTTGGATCTGGTTTGAATATGCTGCTTTAAAGAAAGTGTTGAGCAAAAAGTAATTCCCAAGGCAAAAGCTTGTCTGACCTTGGGCAATGAACCAAATCTCTGTTTTGGAGAAGATATTCAAAAAAAGGAAAAGAAGGAAAAAAGAGCAAGAAGAGTGAATTAAAGATGTGTTTTTACAGAAAAGACAGTCAGGTAAGCTAGGGAAAGTGATGGTAATATATGAATGCAAACCAACAAATGTGATACTATCAGCTATGGCTAGTGTGGAGAACAGCAGGTGGGATTCTTTATTTGCAAACAGTCCCTTGATGGAGTGAAGAACCTCAAGTTATATTTCTGAATAGTTTCCCTCCTCTTCTTTCTCTACCTACTTGGAGTGCAAATACTGGACAAGCAGGAAAATTTGTCAGTCTAATGAGATGTTTTTAGCTATCATGGTATTTCAGCTGTAGCAGTTTCAAAAAAAAAAAAATTGATGGCTTATTTTAGGTGGGATGGCACAGGATTTCTTTGTGAAGGTCAAGAAGTTAAAATTTTGACAGGGACGGTGATGAAATAATTTAACGCCTCAGCTGTGTGGGTGCAGATGGTCATCCACATGGGGGATATTTTTCCAGCAGGTTATTGAGTCAATGCTGCTGGCTGCCTGCAGTTTGGCAGCTATCCATTAATATGTAAAACAAAATTCTGGGCTATGCAAAAATTGGGTGTTGAATTCCATTTAATGTTGTGTCAGGTTTCCTTCAGTACCTCATGGTCTTGTATGATAGGGGATTAAGAAATGGAATTTGATTATTAGCAAACTGAATGACAATAGACTGGCTACTAAATTTTTGGGGAGACTTTGTTGTTTCCACTGAGATGAGATGGGAATTATTGGGGGTTTTGGGTTGGTTTGGTTTTGTTTTTTGTTAGCAAATCAAAAAAAGATGAATTGAGAATGACACACATAATTGCTCACAGTGTTAATTTTGTTTGTTACTGTTAAGTTCCAGGCAGAAATTTGCGTAACTGAAGTTAAATCTATTCCTGTTCTTGAGCTGCAGTTTTGTACACCGTTCTCATGTTTAAAACAGTACCCATATGTAAGATCCTCAACCTCTGATTGACACAGTTCATTCAGCTGCTAGAGAATGCAGCAGGGAAACATATGTAATGTAGCAGAAATATGACCAAGCAAAGGAAGAGAAAATAATTGAGGTAATACAGAAAACTATTTTGGCAGTAAGAGTTTGGCGGCTAAACAGAGAAATACATCTGCCTAAGTAATGTAGGATTTTGGTGGAACCAAATCATGGTTAGTCAGGGTTAAGTTTTTGTGTGATTTGAAAAGACTTAAGTCCAAATACCAGTTTTCTGAGAAAGACTGCCTCCTTGGTGACTGCTGTTCCCCAGATGAGCCTGCACTCCAAGCTGCTGCCAAACTGGGGTTCAGATAACACACATTAATGTCAAGGGCAGAACTCATCTGTTATCTCTCCATGTCCTAAACACTTTGTTTGTCATCTCCTGCCTTGTGTTAAGCAACCACATCTAGATGAATTTTCCTGTATGTTTTTAAGCACTGTCTTTTGGCAAAAGCTTACTCTCTTTTCCCTCAACCATCATTTTATATAGACGACTTATAAACACTGAATTCTGGATTTCTGAAAGGCACACTGAGAACCAAGGGCCTTGGATTTGTGCACTGAAACATGCAGGTTGTGCGCCTGCAGTTCTTTAATGATGATATCCCTTTGGTAGCTGACCTCAAAGCTGAATCTGCCCTCTACCCCAGTGTAGGAATCAAGAAAGATTAAAATGGGATCAACAGATGATCCATCCTTGTAGCTATGAGGACTTCCAGGTGTTTGGAAGGAAAGAGGGACGAATCAGTGTCAGAAAAGAGAAGCAGTATATGAAAGAGAATATGCTCTTTCATAGTATGAGTTAACAGATTATGACTGAAATTAGTTGAATTTTACATTTTGTAGCAGCATACATTCAATTTTGATGCTAAAAATTTCTAAGGATGGTTAGAATCCAGATGTGAATTATTCTGGAAAATTTTAATCTAATTTTGTCTGATGATTCATCAAGGAAATATTCTGTAACACCCGCTAAAAAATTCTGATTATAGAAACAACTAAAAACAAAGTGAATGTTACAGCAGCTAAAACCATCAAAATCTGCAAGTTTTCTAAGATTAGCCTCTCAATAAAGAGCAGCGTGCAGAACCAGAACCTGGAAAAAATGAAAATTTTCTTGATAAGAATAGGGAATGGCCTGATGAAATCTCAACTGCTGAGAAAATGATACATATAACTCCTGTAGTTTTTCTTTAAATTTATGAGACACAGGAAAAAAAATTCAACTGGAACCAGTAATTAAAATGAGCAAGAAAAAAAACAAACGATGGGAAAACAAATGGTAAAACTGAGGCTGTATAATGAATCTGACAAAACAGGAACTAGATAGGACAAGGTTTAGAAGGTACCCCATAAAGGGACTAAAGAACTGAAAATGCATTGGGAGAGAAAGCTGTCAGGACTTTGTGTACTTTTTTCAGTATGTGAAGACAAAAAAATGTGACACAGGAGAAATATTTTCATCACTTGTTTCCAGCTTCTGGCAAAAGCAACTGTTATATAGCCCAGTGAAAATTGAAATCAGCTAAGCAGTAACCCAGCAGTAACTCTACAAAGTAACCCAGCAGTAACTCTACAAAGTTCTGGAAACTCTCCATGAAGAAAGGTACTGCAGTAGATTTGGGACCTGACTGTTTTGGTCCACAAAAGGAAAATCACAGCGTATTGTTTGCAGCACACCTATGGTATGAATTTAATTTCAGATACAGGTATCAATCAATTTATTCCACCACACATCCTGTGCTTTTGTTGAGACAATAGCTAGAACTTGATTCTTAAACTTTGCTGTGGTGTTTGCACCCCTTCAAATGGAACTATTGTAGAAACTACTTGACTGTGGCCTGTTTTCTGTCCTCTTTAGAGGTACATGGATTGACTAGACAAAAGAGATTAAAGTGAATTGAATATCAACATCTCAACAAAATATTACTACAGTGCTTATAGATGCTTGCTTTTGTATCCCATTGTGCAACCAAGCCCACTCTTTTCTCTCCTAGACTTTGGATTCCTGTATTCATCAGCACCACCATTTTTCCCCAACTGCCTGTAGTTTCTGGTGCTTTACTACCTTCAGGTCACTGTGCAGCATGCTTACAAACCTCCCATTTCTGTGTCATTGGTAAATTTGATCACACTTGAAAGTACAGCAAACAAACACCTGACAAAAGGAGAGACTCATTAACCGCCTTCATTTCCTATGCAGCAACCCAAGCAAGCACAGGCATACATGAGAGTTCTGGCAGGAATACAAAGGAACTGTGCTTGGAGACTGACAACCAAAACTTTCTTAGGAAGCAGGACCGCCTCCTTGTTTCTGCTGTGCACTGGAAGAGTGTAAACAACTCCCTGTGGTTACTCCTCACATATAGTCTAGGGAGCACAGTTTGAAAACACCTGCCAAGTGTCGGTCCAAGCGTCTGAGAAGGAGTGTCACATGCTTGGCAGACTTGTTCACTGCAGCGCTCAGCACCCAGGCAAACTTTGCTGAAATTCTTTACATTGACCCCTTGGAGTGGACTTAAAATGAGGACAGAAGATGAAGATGTTACTTTTGAAAGAGCTTTCTTTGGCATCCTCACATGAGATCTATTATGAAGGCTCACTGGACTTTACACCTTCATGTTGGATTACACAAGAAAGTTTTTAATCTCATCTTCAAGGAAGAGAGAGAAACATTGTCTTTCACTGACCCAAATGGTGGATCCATACTTTTGGAGACAAAACAACAAGTGACCAGTTGCCTTCAGGACAGAGGTGCTGCTGTCCCATGCTAATAGTTGTCCCCAGCTGGTATGCCACCCCCAGTGGGAATTGGAGATTATGCTTGGGCTACTAATTGTGCCTGTGCAGGCCATAGGATAGATGAGAGTTATGCTTCTTCAGCCCAGGCACAGCAGATGTTCTTACAACTGCAGCCAACAGGCTAGCCCAGCTGCAGGTTACCAACCCATTCCTCACCCACATCTATCAAGAGATGAACTGTTGTCTTCATGGCATGCCATGTGTACAAGGATTTGTGCCACAGGGAGAATATTTAACCCTTTTTTTCCACTTTCTTTTTCCCCTCCAAACCCCAAGATATTCTGCTGCTACAGTGCTGGCAGAGTGTATATTGCTAATTCATTACCATGACTTCTGCAAAGAGTGGGAGAACCACTGATGCAGTGTAAGGACTGTGGCAAGACAACAGGAATAAATTGCATAAAAGTGACATCAGGCAGCTCTGAAGATTCAGGGTTAAAATTGCTAATACTGATTCATGACAACAAGGATTGTTATAGCTAAACAGAGAAATTGTAATTGATTGTTCTTTCCACTTAGGGTTTTTACTTTTTTTCTTAATGTGATGATTGTCAAGTACTCAAAAGTTAGAAAATCCAATGTTATGGTTATCTAAAATTCATCTTCTGGATAGGTGCACCGTGATACTGTCAAGTAATCATATATTTTCACTTATTCAAAAAAAATGTATATGTCTCTCACTGCACAGAATGGATGATGTCTTCTAAACCAAACAGAATTTTGCAGTGAATGAGGTTGTTTGGACGACTGGTACTTTACTTCTCTTAGAAAATGCAATGTGAGCATAGAGACAATGTAGGTCTGGCAGGAGAAGGAGGACAGGTGAATTTGGGGGGAATTTGGCTACATAGGTGGGTCAAGACCAACAGCATGATCTTCAACTAGACCAAGTGCTGGGTCCTGCACTTTAGCCATGATAAACCCATGCAGCGCTACAGGCTGCAGGCAGAGTGGTTGGAAAGCTGCCCAGCAGAAAAGGACCTGGGGATGCTGGTCAACAGCTGGCTGAAGATGAGCCGGCGTGTGCCCAGGTGGCCAAGAAGGCCAATGGCATCCCAGACTGTACCAGGAATAGTGTGGTCAGCAGGAGCAGGGAAGTGATCATCCCACACTACTCGGCACCGGTGAGGCCACACCTTGAGTGCTATGCCCAGTGCTGGATCCTTTAATTCAGGAAGGGCATTGAGGTGCTGGAGTGAGTCCAGAGAAGGGCAACGAAGCTGGTGAAGGGTCAGGAGGGCATGTCCCATGAGGAGAAGCTGAGGGAGTTGGGGGTGTTTAGCCTGAAGAAAAGAAAGCTTGGGGGGACCTTATCACTCTGCAACTCCCTGAAAGGAGGGGGGAACTGGGTGGGAGTCGGCCTCTTCTCCCAGGAAACCAGCAACAGGACAAGAGGACACAGTCTTAAGACGCCCCAGGGGACGTTTAGTTTGGACATCAAGAATAATTTCTTCACAGAAAGGGTGATTCGATATTGGAATGAGTTGCCCACGAAGGTGGTGGAGTCACCATCCCTGGAGGTGTTCAAGGAAAGACTGGATGTGGCACTCAGTGCCCTGGTCTAGTTGATACGCTGGTGTTGGGTCATAGGTCGGACTTGATGATCTCAGAGGTGTTTTCCATCCTGTGATTCTGTGATTCCAGAGATCACCTCAATTATTTCCCCTTCTACCATTTGTCACAGCTCTTTCATAGGATCCTAGAATAATTTATACTGGAAAAGGCTACTGAGGTCATCAAGTCCAACTGTTAACCCACTACTGCCAAGTCCGACACTAAACCTTGTTGGCAAGTGCCACATATACATGGTTTTTTAATACCTTTAGGTACGGTGACTCCCTCATTTCCCTGGGCAGCCTGTTCCAATGTTTCATAATCCTTTCAGGGAAGAAATTTTTCTTAATATCCAATCTAAACCTCTCCTGGCACAACTTGAGGCCATTTCCTTTTGTCCTAGCACTTGTTACTTGGGAAGAGTGATTCCTCCTCCCCACCTTGCCACAAGCTCCTTTCAGATAGTTTTATGTGACATTGCATAATAACTCAGTCTAATCATCTTGGAAGTTTACTGCTGTTGTGTATTTCTTGCAATTAAGCTGCTGTCAGACTCAGAGGAGATAAAATTCAGCCAAGGCCTTTAGGAGAGAGATCTAAGGCTGATACAAAGATACCCAGCTGATGATTCCAAAATTAGGAGGATTCAGAAATATTTTAAGATTAAGAAAGTTGAGGTTGTATTTTAATTTCCATTTTTTCTCCTCTGGTTTACTACTTACTAATGGACCTTACAATTTTTTAAAAAAGAGAAGAGAAAAAAAAGTGCTTGTGGGAATAATTGTTCTGATTAACGATAATTTATGTTATATTTTTAGTTTCATTAACATTTTCTTAATTACTTAGTGGATGACATGAGAGAAAGGAATAACATTACTGTATAGCTTCTATAAGAAAAAAATATTATTTGTAGAAGTATTTACAAATAGAGATGTCTTCTGTTGGTTTTTTTGTAACCTGCATGCTGGGCATGTTTGCCTTTATTTTCTCTCATCTGAAACCTGTAACTGTAGACATGAGGGACTGGATACATATATATCTGTACTTCAGGTTGGATTATGAGTGAATTTTGCAGGAAATGTGGACAATTAGGAGAGGTACACACTGTGTAATGATGTCAGTGTGTTTCCTTTAAAACTGTTTTCCTTTCAAATGAAACTAAACTGGAAGGAGTGCTCCTCTCTGTTCATGTCACTGATAGCTGTTGGATCCTTGGGACCAAACTAAAGTTAAGACAAAATAACTCTCCCTAAAATGAATGACGTATGAAGGTCAGGTTGTCAGGAGAAACTCTTTCACTCTACAGTCTGCTCTGCGGTGCTGCCCTGATTGTTGATGTAGACATGGCCACTGTCCGCTGGGATAGATACTGTCAGGGTTTTGGGATGTCTTGTTTACATTTGTTATGCTGTGGTATTTTTGTATTTTATGTGCTGACAAAACTAGCCACCTTCTTTGACAGAGAATGTTTTTCTCCAGTGAGCTTTTGATAAGATATCTCTACTGTGATTTTAAAACGGTCTTACAACCATGCTGGCATTTTAATGTGCCCTGGATTCAGCTATATTAGAGAGTAAAACTGTTGATTTTGGATGGAGTAGATTAGGACTGAAGTGGAGATTAAGCATGTACATTCATGCCTTTTAGAACTAATACAAGAATATGGGGTTTTATGCCCAACAGAGCTCCTGAATCTGTTGAAGTAAATTATGAGAGCTTCTACTGCATTCCCAGCTACAGTCAAAGAAAGGAAAGCATTGGGGAAGGTAGCTTACCTGTCAATCTTACTGCTTGATTCTCCACTGCCTCAGTTGGACTAGAAGCAACCAGTTTCAGTAGAGAGAAGTTTCAGAAGTTGCTGGTCCTCAACTTTTGTTTACTGCCACTCAGATGATTTGTTGCCACTTCTTGCTGTATCACACAGACTGTAAGTTTACTCCCTTGAAATTTCCCTGAAAAACGTTCAGACAGATGGAGAAGCTTCTCTAGACAGCCTGGAAGCATATTAAGGAGTTGTTCCTTATTGTCTTCCCAGCTGAGAGTAGATGGGTTTAACATATGTCAAAAAGTGGATAGAAAATATTATGCTAGCAAGCATGACTGAATTTGGGACAGCAAGTGTAGTTATTTAAGCAGGTAGGTATTCCTTACCCTGGCCAAGTTTTTGACTGACTGTCCGTCACTTTTGGATGACATTTCACATTGTCAGTGTCTGCTCAGTCGAGAGAAGTCTGCCACGTTATCAGTCTGGGGAGAGAATTTTTTGGGTGACCTCCACAGTAAAAGCCAATTCTTTTCTGAGAGGGAAGCAGTAACATCTTTTCTGAGGATAAGCCTGAAATATAATAAAATGAATATACATGGAAAAAATGCCAGAGAGTCATGACCTTGGCATCATTACTTTGTTATCTAATTCTAACTGTTGAAAGGTAAAGCACCTATTTAAAACTAGTAGGGAGTCTTCTTGTGTAGTTAATGGAAAGTCATAAGCATTGCCAGCAGCAACCAGTATTACTGTTCCTATCTCCTGTTGACTAAAGAGGGATTATAGGCATCTAATTTGAACTAGTCACCAAAATTTGTGTAGTTAAAAATAGATGGAGTGACTCTGTGCTGATATCTGTAATTTATGCTTGTTATCTGAATTTGGATAACAGACTTCTCAGGTTTTCTTTCTTTCCTTCAAATTCATATCTTCCCTTAGCCATGAGATTTTGCTTAAATAAAATATTAAGCAAGCCTTTCTTCTTCCTGTAACTTTCTGGAGGATGTCTGTTTTCTGTGATCATCTGCTATGAATATTATGCCACCAAGCCATTTGGAACTTCATTAGCCTTCCTCCATTACCATATGGATGACTTGGCTCACGACCATTAGAGACCTGACTTGTCTGACTGCAGCTTTTAAATAATGTTTTATCCTAATTTCTGGTTTGGAAGTGAGAAGGAGGTTTTTTTGACCCTTTTGGAAGTATCTGGGTAGAGAGAGGCTCAGCTTTTTGACTGGCACTGGTGGAGGGAGAAAGGTGTAATGTTGTAAAATGGGTGTTAACATGAACTTGTGCTCTGACTAAAGTGCCTACAGCCAGCTACTATAAGGTGGAGCAAAAGCAGGTTCCTAGGACTGAACACAATGCTCATGTAACCTACCTATAAAGTTTATCTGTTTCGTACTAATTGAAATTCCAGGCCTCTCCATTTCAGAGTCTGACTCACGAAGGCCTGAGGTATGGCCTGTCTGCAT